>NC_136917.1:157741981-158997045 GCF_949752795.1 Hyperoodon ampullatus
TTCCATTATCCCTGGTTATTTTAATGAAGTTAATGTATATTGTATTCCTATTTTTGGTATTATTCCTCAAAGACATGAAGTTAATATGTGTAAATGAAATTAAAACTATTACTATAACACATTATTGGTCATAGCCATTCTGGAATTGTTTACTAATGAGAGACAGGAAAAATCAGGAGGTATAAATAGTCTACATTTTTGTTGGTATCTTTGAATGACCAGAATGTGTCCCTTTCCCTCCCTCTTAAAAAACATGATATACCATTTAGATTGTGGTTCTGGAGTATAGATGGTCTCAGACTTACAATGGTTTGATTTAGGATTTTTTAACTTTACAATGTTGTGAAAACAGTATGCATTCTGTACCCGCATAACCATTCTGTTTTTCACTTTTAGTACAATATTCAATAAACTACATGAGATATTCAACACTTGATTATAAAATAGTCTCTGTGCTAGATGATTTTTCCTGAGTGTAGGTTAATATAAGTGTTCTGAGAATGTTTAAGTCTGTCTTAAGTAATGATAATCAGTAGAATAGGTGTATTAAATGCATTTCGACTTACAATATTTTCAATTTACAATGAGTTTATTGGGATGTAACCCCATTGTAAGTTGAGGAAGCTCTATATTTGATTGGGCTTGCTTATACTTTATAAATAATTCCATTATTATAGGCTTTACAAGCTACTTATGAAGCTATTTATGGCCAAAGTAATAAATGTTGGAACCCAGATATGTACACATAAATCACAACACAATACACAACTTTTAATCTTATTGTAATTTTAAAGTCATTAAAATTTTTTCACAAAATAGTTGATGGCAGCTATCTGTTTCAGCACATTTATGTTTCACTGTTATTTTTCTTACATAAAATTTTTGACTCATGTCTATAATAGATAGACCTTATCAATGATACCAGAATATTTTCCAGAAAAATAAATATTTTATGCATTTTAATTTTGTTATTTCCATTTTTAAATTTTCTAAAAGATTTTTCTATGGTTTTAATAAAAATATTCATGTTTGAAGAGAGTTTAAAATAAATCCAAAGACAGAAATGGAAAACCATAGTAGAAGGAGTATTAGGAAGCTGATATAGAAGATTATGTCTCTGGAATATTAAAGTCCCTAGAGGTTGAGTCTTATGATTCTAATACTGGCTCAAATGAAGCAAATCTATTCAACATCTAAATTCTTTGCCCTATGATTTTAGAATTTACCTTTTGGAAATTTATTTTTAAAATATTGAATAATACAGTGGGGAAGGCCTTCAGATAGAACCTTTTTGAAAATGAACACGTAGCCAAGGTTGCCCTAGTGTTACCAAACACAAGTGCATGTGCCCGATGCACCGTGAGTCCAAACAAACCAAAACATCAAAGTTTGGAGCAGAGAAAGGTTTATTGCAGGGCGATACAAGCAGATGGGTGGTTCCTACTCCCAAAACCCTGAGCTCCCTGAAGGATTTCAGCAAAGCACTTTTAAGGCAAGGTGAGGGAGGGGTGTCGTTAGTTGTTGCAAACTTCTTGGTGTTGGAATCCTTTGTTCTTGCAGCTGTCCACATAGGTCAGGTCAGGATGTTCCTGTAAACCTCCAACAAGACAAAAGTTATTCTCTGTTCTGCAACATTTTATCTCTACATGAATGGACTCTTAAAGGTCAGAGTCTTGAGAATAGGTTATCCTGTATATTTCAAGCTATAGGCAACATTCTTTTACAAAAGGTGCAGAGCCAGCATGACTAAGCATAGGCAACAGAGTACAAAGGTAAAAGAGACAGATCTAATATGGAGTCAGATTTGTTCTTCCCTATTACACTACCGGGTATGGGCCCTGAGCAAATTTGTTTTCTGTGGGGTACCTATCTATATATAAAATTTGAGTCACATCAAATCAGTCTTTGAGTACCATTCTGGCAGTCCAATTTCTAGTGATCTTGCAAAAAAATATACAGTGCCGTTTAGCAGGAGTAATATCCTTGACAGGCCATCTACTAGGAATCAGGGCCTGGTCTTGTGGCCCTGGGACAACTCCATAGGTGGTAGTCCTGAGGTCCATATGGTACCTGGTGAACCCCAACATTGAGCAGAAAGTCAGAGAGACCCTTAAAGGAGAGAAATGTCTACTGAAGCCCAAGCAATTCCAATCCAGCCCAGGGCACCCCACTCAGATGGCATTGCTCCACAAATAGCCCTCAGCACAAGATGGGCCTTAGAAACTTCTGAGGAAAGCACTCCAAAGCATGGATGTCCCCTGATGTTACCATACATAGTGTCTGCTTGTATGATTCCTCTATGTGATCACAGAATATAAAAAATCACTAACCTTTTCTATAGTGAGATAATTTCATGTTGTCCTGGTACACTCATTTCTTGTGAGTTAATTTTGCATAAGGATTGAGTTTTCAAACCTAAGACAAATGAAGAGGTAGCATAGCTCTAGAACTCTTCCTCCTGGGTGTCAGTTATATCAACTCTGCTTGTGATGGAAGCTGGACATCGCATTGAGGTTCCAGGCAAATGTCTGCTGAGAAGCCATTCTCTGGTTTTGAGTAAAGCAGATCCATAGCCTTTACTTGCCAGAATTTGAGGTGAGAAAGTTGACATTTTGTTGAAAATTTAATGAAATTGACTTTTAATCTATCCTAACTAGTGTAGAATTTCACATCCCAATGGACATGATTAAAAGGATCTAGGAGCTGCTTATGCAAGTTTTGTTTGATAGCCTTGAATTCTATTTTTATAATTGCTATGATAGTATGGAATTCATTCAAATCATTTAAGAGATGAATTAGTATTTATAAATAGATTAAAAAGGTCTAAGATCTAGCCTATTATGAAATTAAAATATGATTTTCATAGACACATGGTTCCCCACTTGTAAAGTATAATGAAAACCCATGATTCTCAGGCAATGTATGTTTCTAATGCAAATGAAACAACAGTTGCCAAGATTTCCTTTCCACATGGAAACTAATTAAAGTTTAATTAACTTTGTCTTGATGATTGTAGATGTGGGAATAGTGATATGATAACACTGGGACCAATTCAAGCATTATAAATATGTGTGTAAACATATAAATATATTTGTGCACCTGCTTTTTTCTGGAAAGGCTTTGAGACAGTTCATAGTAAAGCAAGGTACTATAAATAATATAGAACTCTGTGTCAAGGGAGTGCACAAATGTCAAGCACAATGGTCAACTGAACTATTCTAAGTGAGCTTCAAATTTAATGTATGTTTCTGTTCAGCAAGAACATACATGGAAAGCATTAATTTGTAGAGTTCCCATTATTGGAAACTCCACTTATTGAGAGAAAAAAGCAATTTCCCTACCTTCAAATATAAAATAATTTCTTCTGGTAGGAATTAAAGGGGGGTGGTTGAGTGGCTTAATAGATATTAGCCTCAACACTGTTATATTTAATATTTAAAAGGAACAGGTGTTATTGTTGACATCGTTTCAAGAAAGACCAAACCTTGGTGTTGCTTATAATTAATATTATTTTATATACATATACATCTCAAGGGTGTCGAGAGGTAAAACCAATGCTTTTCTCAAATAAACATTTTGGATTTACTACAACACTTGGACACGTGTAAGGTGCCATATTGCAGAGCAACACATAAATTAATTTGATCAGCAAACATTTTAAATTCATTTATTACCTGTTGCTCAAAGTCACCTCAAAAAATTATTATTAAACACACACACATGTGCACATTTGCTTACACACACAGACACACACACACAGTAAGTTTATACCAACAAATATAACTGGGTGCCTTTGTCTGTATCATACTAAGTTATGTCATAGCCTCAAAGCTATGTATCAAGAAAATGCTACCCATCTCATCTTCAAATAATAATTTAGAAAATTGAGTTGTCACTTCAGATGATCTTTGTTAGCAGAAATTCTTTAGTCGAAAGTGTATAAAATGGCAGAAAGATTAAGAATAGAAGCATATCTCGGGCCTCCCTGGTGGCGCAGTGGTTGAGAGTCCGCCTGCCGATGCAGGGGATACGGGTTCGTGCCCCGGTCTGGGAGGATCCCATGTGCCGCGGAGCGGCTGGGCCCGTGGGCCATGGCTGCTGGGCCTGCGCGTCCGGAGCCTGTGCTCCGCAACGGGAGAGGCCACAGCGGTGAGAGGCCCGCGTACCACAAAAAAAAAAAAAAAAAAAAAAAAAAAAAAAAAAAAAAAAAAAAGAATAGAAGCATATCTAAACCTTAATTTCAGAGGCATTTCTTTATTTAACGTTTTTCATTGAGAATGCATTACAATTTCAGAAAACATTAAGCCTTGCGGGGATAAATTTAAGTATGAATGTCTTTAGATTGCAATTATAACAGGTAAGGTTTATTGAGTATTTTAAGGCAGGATTTTAAACCCTTTACTTACCAAAATTTATGTAGTCTTCACAACAGCACTAGGAGGAAGATTATTAGTAGCCCCATTTTACACATCAGAAAAGTGAGGCACAAAAAGTTAAATAACTTCCCATGGCCCAACACCCAATAAATACTGAAACTGGAATTTTAAGCTGGGTAGAGTGGGGTAATTTAGTTTCATTGCACCAGAAAATATCACATTTTATTGTCCTATAAGCATCTTAGGAGTGAACAATAATTTTAATAAAACAATTAATTTTAATACTGTGACAAAGACCCTATGAGGAGCAGTGGAGACAAAGGAAGGTCTGTGACTATGCCTAGAAGATGGAGGAATTCAAGGAAGGTTTCACAGATGATGAAGCACCTGAGATGAGTCTCGAAGGATGACTTTATTTTTTCAGAAAAGATAGTCTGAGGAAATGTTTTTATAAGCACTGAGGCTTGAAAGTGCTAGGTGAGCCTCAATAACCATATTTCAATATAGTCAGAGAGTGTGAAACCAACATTTCAGAGTAGGTAGATAGATAAAGTGCAGAGGCTCAAGTCTGGTACCAAGATCAGTAATATCTGTTCTTTTAATTATTTTTAATTGAGATATAATTGGCATAGAATAGCAGTTTCAGGTGTACAATGTAATGATTTGACATTTGTATACATTGTGAGATGGTCACCCCAATAAGTCTAGTTAACATCTATCACCACACAGTTACAATTTTTTTTCTTGTGATGAGGATTTTTAAGATTTACTATCTTAGCAACCTTCAAATATGAATACAGTATTATTAAGTGTAGTCACCATGCTGTACATTACAGTATTATTTATTCTTAAAGGCATCAGGATCCATAGTATCTTGGTTGAGGATTCTCATGGACAGAATTACAGTTCTAGGATGATTACTCAGAGATCCATTTGAAGGACTTGGAGACAGAAAAACAGACATGGAGATATAAGGAGCATACGAAGGAGAAGGTTAAAGTACGATTGTCTTGGAAGTAATAAAGGAAACGGGATATTAGAGTTGAACATTTGAAAGGTAGACAATAGAAGATTTCAAGATCCATTGGTCAAGAGAATATAAAGGATGAGACAAATAATTAGTGGATAATCATATGTAGAGAATGAGAAAGAGAAGGGGAAAAAATGATGCAGATTCCTGGCTTCTGTTTCTGTATAGATTTGGTTTTAGAGTAAGAAATAAAAGGATCACTGCTAGACATTATATATCCAGAGTTGCTTAGAAGTATCCAGGTGAAGTATTTCATAGATATTTAGAGACATTAATCTAGAGTTCACAAAAGATCCTATGGTAGAGATACAGGATCAGGAGTAATTGGTATACAGATGGTGGTCAAAATCATATAAGTGGGTAACAAGCTAGGAAAAATTACAGAGAATATATGAGAACCCTGATTTTTAACTGAAAAGCAGATGAAGAATAGATAGATCTAATTAATAAGAAGTAAAAGAAAAACGTGTAAGAGTGTTATGGAAAGTAAAATAAAATAAAGGTTTAAGAATAAGAAATGACAAATAATGTCAAGCTCCACAGATCAAGTTAAACAATGACTGGAACACCTCTACTGATTTTGTCATTTAGTGAGCCAGAGGTAAACTTACTCAAAGTGATTTTAATCGTTTTCTCTAGGGTTTGAAGAAAGGAGAAAGGGATGGGTACAGCCTGTAGATGACATTTCAAAAGTGTAGGTGAAATTGATTGGTGTATGCTGGTTTGATCTGATAGGGATTCTAGTAATATTTTCCAGAGAAACAAAACCAATAGGATGTATATATATGACTTAAGGGAAATGACGTTTTAAAAATATTTTCTTGTGGTAGAACTAATCAGCAATGTGTGATTCTCCTCACCAGCAAGAAACCCTAAGAAAGGAGGAGAAGGTGTAGGTCACTGCATCAATTCATTATTGAAGTTTTTTGGGGGAGTCATTGTGATGGAATAGACAGAAGAGTACTAAAAATGAAGTCCAAGAGAAACCAGGATGGAACTACAAACACTAAGGTTCCAAAGAGACATAGCAATAAAAAGATATGCTTTTTTATATACACGCACACCTCGGCGATATTTCAGCTTCAGTTCCAGACCACAGGGATAAAGGAAACATTGCAATCAAGTGAGTCACACACAGTTTTTGGTTTGTCGGAGCATATAAAAGTTAGTTTGCACTGTACGTAGTCTATTAAGTGTGCAATAGAATTATATCTGAAACAACAATGTGCATACCTTAATTTAAAAAAAAAATCTTTATTGTTAAATGATGCTAACTAACCATCAACTTAGCTTTCAGCAAGTCGTAATAGTAACACCAAAGATCACTGATCATATCACCATAAAAATATAACAATAAAAAAGAAGTTTGAAATATTGGGAGAATTACCAAAATGTTACCCAGTGGCAGGAAGTGAGCAAATGTGGTTGGAAAAATGGCACCGATAGACTTGCTGGACACAGAGTTGCCATAAAACTTCAGTCTGTACAAAGTATAATATCTGACAAGCACCATAATGTGAAATGCAATAAAACAAGGTATGCCTGCAAGTGTGTGTATGTGTGTATTCACATATATGTGTGTGTGTGTATATATATCTATATCTATATCTATATATATACACACACACACACACACACAAAAGTCAAGGCAGTAGCAATAGAATTTCATTTTTTAAATAAGTATATGTAGAATTTGTTTTGGATTAGTAAAAATTAGAATAAGAAAGGAAGAAAAATAGAGATAGTATAATAACATATTAAAATGGTTATAACTGCACTGCAAAATTATTTGCCTATCTGGAAATTCTTCTAAATTAACACAATATTGAGATGATATTTTGACTCATGTACATATCTCTTTGCATCCAATAAAAATGCAGATTATATCATAAAGTTATACCAACACATTTATAAGTTATTTTCATGGCTCAAATCTTTCTTTCTCCCTTCCATTCTTTCTTTCTTCCTTCCATTCTTTTTCTTTCTTTCTTTCTTTCTTTCTTTCTTTCTTTCTTTCTTTCTTTCTTTCTTTCTTTCTTTCTTTCTTTCTTTCTTTCTTTCTTTTTCTGTCTCTCTCTTTGGTTCATGAGTCACATAGCATTTTGAAAAGCTCATAATGTGCTTTTCATGGTTCAGTTTACTCCTAAAGTGTGAGCTTTCAATATCAGAGTAATTCCTGCTCATTTGAGACTCAAGGTTCATCACACCAGCTCAATCTTCATACAAAATCTAAAACCTTATGCATCCTGTTGACTCCTGCCTCACTTACATATCTGAGAACCTTTGCAGTATATTCAAGTGCCCTAAATCAAGGTCTTGTTTCTAATCCATTCTGCTGCCAAATGGATTGACGTTGCTGCTAAGCAAAGCACCTTTAGCTACCTGATCTTTCTGTAGCAAAACATCAGAATAAACCATTAAGTAAGGCTGATATTTTATTACACACCTTGGTTCTTAAACATATCCCTGAGTTATATAGTTTCTCTCAATATGTGAGGCTGTCTTTGAAATAATCAATTTGGGGTATGATTAGACAGCAATATATCTAAAAGGAAAATTGCTGGAATAGAATTTGAGCAAATAAATATCACAATATGCTAAAGTTCTTGTCAAATAGTCAACGCCCATTGTATGCCAGTTCTTCTCTCTCCTTTACAATTTATTTCTTGCTTTTAGCATGCTAGTTGTTTCATAATAGCTGTGCCATAAAAGTCTAATGGGATAATTTTAATTGAATTGTCAGGGCCTTGAGTGAAATTCAACTATCTTTAAATCAATATATGAATCATTAAAAACAACATTTCAAAAATAACATGGATGGCTTTAAGATTTGAGCACTCATTTATTTTTCTCCTTTCTTCTCCTCCTCCTGCTGTTTTTCCACCTTACCTCTAGTTATCTTTCAATCCTTCCTTTTCTTCTGACCACTTCTCTATATTATTTAGGGATTTGACTGAGTAGTTACTTAAAAGCTAAGATAAAGATTTCGGAGGCTTTGATTCTAATTTCCAGGTCTTATAATAATTATCCACATGAAAGCACACGTGTGTCAATCCACATGACTAAGAACATAGTGGAACATCATATACCCAGATTACGCTGTCACCAGGAATAACCCAGATGCCCTTGTCACAAACTTCACAGTACAGATCACTCTGTGTGTGTGTGTGTGTGTGTGTGTGTGTGTGTTTATGTGTATGTGTGTTTCCAAATTTTTTTGGTAAAACATTAGTTAAAAGAAAGTTCGTTGGATTCTTTGGAAAACAGTGCTCTTTGTTGGCTAACACTGATGAACCACTACAACTTACATAGTATACCAGATGATAAGAAGTGGGGCCCAATGGAATGATTAGAGACGTACCCTGGGAAAGGCGACCTATATGAAAATATAACAGAAAAAGCAAATACAAAGTGACCTGAATGATAAAGATTTCAAATTTAATGTTCTCATCTTCCAACAATATTGAATTGATGAATTTATGGCACAGTTATGTCACTCAGACCTACATTTGTAATATAGAGGGGTTCTTTGGATACACTTAAAACATAACAGATATCTGAGAAAAATTCCTTTTTCTTGACTCTGAAAAAAGTGAGACCACTGTCATAGGATGTACTATCTATGTATGTTTCATTGTTTGTGAGGAACAACATAACTCATTGCTACTGACATTTAATGAGTACAACTAATATATGAAATTACTATTATGGAAGCATGTTTTCTACTCTTGGAATTTCCCATAGAAATTGCATAAAGGAGATTTACTATATAGCATATATCAATGTAACCACTTGAGAATAGACTTTTAATGCATATTCATTCTCATTATTTCTTTTTTCTGTTGTTGTTTTATGGCATTTGTATATTTTATTTTTTTTTAACAACTTTACTGAGGTATAATTGCTTTCCAATGGTGTGTTAGTTTCTGCTTTATAACAAAGTGAATCAGCTATTCATATACATATATCCCCATATCTCCTCCCTCTTGAGTCTCCCTCCCATCCCATCCTCCTTATCCCACCCCTCTAGGTGGACACAAGGCACAGAGATGATTTCCCTGTGCTATGCAGCTGCTTCCCACTAGCTATCTATTTTACATTTGTAGTGTATATATGTCCATGCCACACTCTCACTTCATCCCAGCTTACCCTTCTCCTTCCCCATGTCCTTAAGTCCATTCTCTACATCTGCATCTTTATTCCTGTCCTAACACTAGGTTCTTGAGAACCATTGTTTGTTTTTTTTAGATTCCATATATATGTGTTAGCATACAGTATTTGTTTTTCTCTTTCTGACTTACTTCGCTCTGTATGACAGACTCTAGGTCCATCCACCTCACTACAAATAACTCAGTTTCGTTTCTTTTTATGGCTGAGTAATATTCCATTGTATATATGTGACACATCTTTACCCATTCATCTGTTGATGGACACAGGTTGCTTCCATGTCCTGGCTATTGTAAATAGAGCTGCAATGAATATTGTGGTACATGTGTCTTTTTGAATTATGATTTTCTCAGGGTATATGCCCAGTAGTGGGATTGCTGTGTCATATGGTAGTTCTATTTTTAGTTTTTAAGGAACCTCCATACTGTTCTCCATAGTGGCTGTATTAATTTACATTCCCACCAACAGTCTAGGAGGGCTCCCTTTTCTCCACACCCTCTCCAGCATTTATTGTTTGTAGATTTTTTGATGATGGCCATTCTGACCTGTGTGAGGTGTTACATCCTTGTAGTTTTGATTTGCATCTCTCTAACGATTAGTGATGTTGAGCATCCTTTCATGTGTTTCTTGGCAATCTATATCTTCTTCATTCTCATTATTAAACGATGCTGTTGCTTTGTTGTTTTTGTTGGTGTCCTTGTTTTCTGTCAGCTATCATGAACAACCAGTCTTCCACAGTTTCATGAATGTTGGAAGAAAACATGAGATGCCTGGGTCAGAGAAAAGGGACATTCTTACTCAAAGCACAGCAGGCAATAGGAGCATCAACATCATCGAGTCAGTGCCCATTGCCTCAGGTGCCAGTGGGCAAAATGGAGAGGTCAGATGGGTGCCACCACATGTTGTGGGTTACATCACAGGAGAGGAACTCTAATAATTTCTGTCTTTCATTTGGAAGGGAGATATTATCATTATTTTGTTGCATTACAAGCATTATGTGCACCTTGCTTTGGAAGAAGACAATATATCTCAACATTTCAAAAGTTCTAGCTATATAAAATTATTCAAAATATAGTCCTGAAAAAGGGCATTCGGTGATTTCTGTGTAAGACCTGCAGCAACAAAAGAGACAATGGAAAATTATCTCTCAACGTGATATTGTGTGTTGACTCACTAAAGCAAAACCAAATAATACAGGGAGTTAGAAGTTAGGAACAGTTTAAATACCTTCTGCCAGCTAACTGAATTTTTTTTCAGTAGTCAAATGACAGCTCTCTTTCTCTCTCATTCTCTTTTTTATGCAACATAGAAAAATCATATTCTCTTCCATTCTGAATTTTGGACTCAGAATTATAAATATAAAGGAGTACTGGAACTGAATGTATGAAGAAATGTCCCAAGTCTACTTCTCGCACTTAGTGATGTTGGTCTCCACAAATGAACTATCTTCTCAATAAGTATAACCTTTTCAGCATACATTCTTATTTTTTATCTTAGTGATAGAAAATAATTTGTCTTTTAGCCACTGGGTATGAATAATTGTTTGGAATATAACCTTCTCATAATTATATTGATAGTCTCACTCCTTGATTAAAATTACTATTTCCATCATAAATGGTGACTTATTGTAATAAGGGTTGAAGAGTTCATATAGAATTACATTTCTCTTTATTTTACAAAGTATTCAGTGATATTTAATTTTCAAATAACTTGAGATAATCTGGAATTATTTATGGGATTTTATCATACTTTCAGCCATCCATTTTAGAGGATATGAGATTGTAATTCAAAATGTTTTCAAAGTTATGGGCAAGGATATTTTCGCATGATATATAAAAGATTTAAGTACAATTCTCTGTTAAGTAGACTTATAAACTAAACAGTAAATTGGTAACATTGACAACAGAGAATCACAGTTATGTTGGCCATGTCAGCTACTATTGCAAATTCATTTCAAATAGTAACTTTTGCGGCCATTTTAACCATAGTATAGAAGGCCAGTGTTTAAATTCAATATTTAGAAGTGCTAGTTATGACACATTTTTATCAATATGTGCAAATATGCACTCGTTAGTTAATTTGCCAAGCATATTTCTAGTTTTTGCCTCCACTGGTTAGATTGTTCTGTAACATACAATATTTGATTAAATATCAAATTTTAGTTATTATATGGGACATTGAATACATTTAAGAAATGATTATTTCATTTTTGTCATTCAATCAGTTTTGAAGTATAGTCACATTTATATTTCAAAAGTGATGCCTTTATTAGTGGCTAGGAATACATATTACTGAGTGAAATTTTTTGAATCAAACAATGGTCAAGAGCAGCTACTAAGTTAATAATTAAGTAACTAAGTAGGGGAATATTCCAGTTCAGTTAAGTAGAATAATTACTTCCAGAAAAATATCTATGTATACTCTCAATACACTAAGCTTCCTGGATGAGAGTTCAGAAAAACTAAGGGTAGGTAAGGACTGGGGGAATTTTAGGATGAGTGAAATGTGAACTTGGATAGAAAGGAAGAGAGAATGTTGTCAGAAATGAAAATATAAGTTTTGACGTGCTCCCCTTATGTTCTCAGCTTCAATAATATAGATCTACACAATCAAGTCATATTTTGAGATGCTAAGAAAACAAGCTCCCATGAACCAACTGAGTGGGATGTCTAGTCCCTTCCCAAGTGGCTTGCCCCTGTCATGAAGAAGCTGTCCTTGCAACTGCTTCTGCAGGGAGTTAGGGGCAAATGGCAACAATGTCTTCATCCCAGCTCTACCTGGCCTTGCAGCGCAGGTCTCTGCTGATTTTTTAAGGCTAAGCCTGATCTCTGTGACACAAGGGAATGAGTGTTTTCCTCTCAGCAATAATCCAGTTGGGGATAAGGTTATGCCTGATGTCAGGATACAATTATTAATAGCACCCATTTTTACTTTAAAAAGTGTTCTTGATGGATGACAAATCATACGATCTCCGTAGTGTGTAGATCATTTAGAAAACTGTCTGGGCCACAAAGGCTATGTCCATATTGTTATAGCTCTATTAAGTCATACAGGTGCATGCAGAAATTTTGCCCCAAGCATGCCCTTTGCAGTTGATTGACAGAACATTTGGAATCAGCTGTATTCTAGACCTAAAATAACACTCTTCTCCTATGGCCTAGTCTTGGTTTTTGACACAGAATTTTCCTGATCATTAAGGTGATTTTTCTCCATTATTCTTCTGAACATTTACCTCAATCAGAGTCTCAACATACACTGAACATACTTAATCATATTAATAGCCTTTATATTACTAGTAGAAAATTATTCTGCTCTTTTATAAACTTTCCAATAGAATAGATACGTAGAAGAAAGTTTCAATCTTATTTTAACAGTCAATATTAGCTAAGATTTGGACAGACCCTTGCCAAACCAAAATGTCTTCTTAGAAAACTGCCCTTACCTCAGTGGGGAGGTGCTGTGGCATATATTTACATACATAAAGTAGGCTTCTATTCATTTTTTCCAAAACTAAGAAAAATATTTGTCCAAAGGTAAATTCTAGAGGTCAGAGACTTACTAGAAAGCATCTAATTGAAATTTTTGCAGCATCAAATATATACAAAACAAAATTCCATCAGATACCTATTAACATTATGGTGGGAGATAATTTGGTTATGAACACACTGCTTCCTCCAACTCTAGGACTTATTTATAATTTTTTTCTAGAATTTGAGCAGATTAAGAAGTTGGGAGAGAAGATGACAGAATGGAGATGGTGTTTCTAAGACCAGTTTCTTGAAAGAGTAGAATTTCTAGTGTTTAGCAAGTGACCTATATTATATATTATAGTTTAGGGGTAAAAAGAAGACTAAAAAGTTTCCTTGACCAGAGGGGAAAACAACTGCAGCTTCTGAGATATGAGATATGATACGAGATAATTTTCAATAACAGTGGAAGATTATTCTGGCTGATTATAACATAATACCTTTGGTGTTAAAGAGATAAGGACTCAAGCATAGGAAGCTATGGCTTTGGTGTAAGGCTCAGGAACGATAAGAATGGGAGACATTTGAAAACTGCTATGAGAGATGGGCTGATAGAGTAAATGTAAGAGGTGAGATAAAATACTAGCAACAATGATGCCAATCATGGAGCATAGTACTTTTGTTTTCTGCATATGAAGGGTAAAAAAGTATTGTCATAGAAAAGTTCAGTCAATTATCACAAGTAGCTCATAAAACCGGGGAGCTGGGGTCCAAAAATAGGTCTCCCTGTGAAGCCAGAAGAGTAGGAACTCTGATACAGGGAAGGTGGTGTGCCTGCCTAGTCAGGATAGGATTTGACATTGTTTAATATGCCTTCTGGCAAATAAAGCATGTTAACAGAGAATAAAGCATGTTAACAGAGAATAAAGCAAGCTCCCTAATGAGACCAGGCTGTTGGTAAAAAACTCTGGGAAGGCGAGTAGTGTCACACGTATTATTCATTCTCATGATGTCACTTTCAAGGAGATAAAGAGATGATGTTGAATGAGCTATAACTTAAGACATGTTAATTTAGTCCCTGAAGAAGGACAATGCAATTACTCAATTATGGGGTAAAGAGCATACAAGGGAGTTTATGTTTCAGTGGAAATGAAGAGCTTTGGAGCAGTAAGACTTACAAGGCACACTCCAAATATTTCTAGACAAATCAGAGTGGTACTTCAGGTATTCTCCTTCATTTATCTAGGATGATTTTTTTAAATGAGAGATTCTCAGATTTCTTAAATAAAAAAAAAAAAAACCTGAAAAACATAATGATTAAATAAGTGTATTAGAGATAAGAAAACCTTCTTCAAGTATATATTTTAAAATCTAAGTGCAAAACATGCTTGCTGCATAAATCTTAGATGGCAAAATATGCAATGACATATTCCTAAGAGGTTTTAAACTCTGCTTTGAATAGTCCCTTGGTTGGAATTTAAGCTGTTAATTTGTTATTTTTTTACTTACTTTCGTGAAAAAAAATACTTAAAAATGAATTCCCATGCTTTAACAAATTTTAAGATAAATTTAACAGGTGAAGTAAATGTTTATTTTAATTGAGGGAGAGATTTCATAAACCTTGACAGGGAAAGTTATGTGGAAAACAACAAATGTATATATCTTTTGTCAAAAGAAGATTTGAATATAATTTATTGATTGTTAGGGAACAACAAATCTTGCAAATCAAAACAAGATGAGTAGACTTTGTTATTTTCTTGTCTCGTTAGAAAGCAAAGGGGTGAAAGAGACAAGGTAAAAACAAAGCCTGTGTGTGTGTGCATAAAAATTTCAAAAACAAATTTAAGGCCTGTGCTACCATGCAACTGGTTCTGTGGCTTCGTGAACAGAAGGGAGATTAGAGGGAGGCTGGGTGGGCTGTCATAGGTGAATGATTCCCAATAAAATATTCATAGATACTGGGTGAAAGAAGATAATCACACATAGCTTTAAGTTGCCAGTTGTGCTTATTGAAGTGAAACCAATGAATTGTAAAATAAAACAGTGACAAAACTCCTATTCCCTTATCATTGTGAGGATATGTGGGAACAATGTAGCAGAAATATACTTCAAACAAGATTATGAGAGATGAATAAAAGTCAAAGAAAGATTAATAGAAAGCATTGTTGATTTTTTTTTTTTTTTTTTTTTTTTTTTTTTTTTTTACTTGTGCTTTGTCTGTGCAGGGCAAAGTGCTGAAGACTTTTCACACATCACTTCCTTTACTTCTCCCGAGATTTTTAACCAAAGGGTTGTAAAATGTATGAAGCTGTGACCCACATGTTTAAATCCCAGAGCAGTTAAAAGAAAATATTCCATGTGGTAAGAGAAATTCCAAAATATTCGAATCTTTTACTTTCGGTTCTTGGAGACAATGAGTGAAACCCATAATCCCCAAGTAATATTTCTTTAAAGTCTTAATAGTTTCTCTCTCACAACATCCAGGTGCTTCCTCCAATGTATCCTTTTTCAACTACACTCTTATCAGCCCCTGAAAAGTGTTTTCCAGTTCTTGTTCTCTTCCAGCATACTCTCTCACAATTTTTTTGGTACTATTAAGCATCACAAATGCCAAATAAATGGTTTCCTACTACTTAGGGATAAATTTAAGGATTAGGGGAGGAGAAATGACCAAAGTAATCCAAGCCAGAATCATTTTTAGAGGGTAGTAAAAGGGAAAGATAAGAAGCTCTCTTACTTTAATGATCTATATCTTGTCACACGTGTATTTTTATTACAGAAATGACAAAAACAACACTCAGAGAAATGATGTCAGGTAGCCAAGGCCACTGCTCTTTTAAGTGGAGGAGAGTAGCCAGGGTTAAAGCCCCTCCCTCTTTGAAATGAGCCATATTGATTTGGTCTATCTGAAAACAACTACCAAAAAGCTTATGTAGAATCATCTATGTCTTCCCAATTGTACCCTTTATAGTATACTATACATACTGATATTGGATAATTATTTCTAGAATAAAAATATACTTTAGTAAAAATGGCAACTCAATAAAATTTTTGAAAAAGATTATTACTTGGAATCTAGGTGAGTTTCTCTTAAAATTCACTGTCATAATAAAGCAAAATAGTAATTACAGCTCTTAATTGTTAAGTGCCTCCTATGTAAACAAGCCCAGAGTTAGGGAGTTCAAACTGTACAATGAGTGGGGCAGTGGGAGGGTCCAACTCTAAGTGTATCTATATTCAGGAAACGTCATCCATGTCTTTGTAACAGCAGTCAGGTTTTATTATAGCCCTACTTTCCCTAAAGCAGGAGTTATTTAGGGTTTATCACAATTACTTGGAGTAACTGTTACAAGAAAAAAAGAAGAAAAAAAAAAGAATGAAAAGAAAAGTAAACTTTCAGATTCCTTCCTGACAGAGTATGAGTAGGTCTTGTGTAGGATGTGAGAATCTTCATTTTTAACAGAAAATCCTCTTGAATCAGATTTAAATGTCCCAGTGATCACACTTTGAGAAACATTGCCTTAGACTTCAACAAAAATACTGATTGGTGGTTAAATCACCTCTTACATGTTAATTTTAAGACTAGTGCACATGGAGCAGACGACATTCTCACAACATTACTGTTTTCATAGCTGAACTCTTACTAGGAAATTTTAGTTTCCAAATTGTCAGCTTTTTCAGAAACTCTCAGTAGAACACCAAGTATTAAGAACAGACTGTAATTGACTCAATTGCTCGTAATGTGCCACAGAAAAGAGTTTGCAATTGTCACAGTAGTCCAAGACTAAATTAATTCCAGGTGTGTGCAACTTGAAAGGGTGAGAATTGGTTAGCAGATGAACTGACATAGTCAGTAAAAAATACATGTAATGGTTGTTTAGAAGTGTTTAACTGCTGAGATGTACAATAGAAAGTTTAACTGGAGCTTTCTATTAGAAAATTGAGATACTACTAGCCAGTATATTACTAAATTTGTTTAATTTAATTAAGCAAGTCTTTGTGAACCTCTATTATGTGTCAAGTTGTGTTTTGGACATTGGGCATACCATAAGGAGCTCATATTCAAACATATTTGAAGTTATATAAGCACAATACAAAATGTTCAAAGTGATTTTGCAAACCTAGGTTACAGATGTGCTGCGGAAATGAGTGGTCAATCCCAATACAGTGGTCAGGGATCTAGAGAGTTGGGAAACTCTAGAGAGTTGGCTCTAGAGAGTTGGGAAATTATTTTCCTTAGGTCAGGAAAGAGAGGCTGGACAAAACCCAGAGAGATTTTATGTAGTAAGTAATAACCAACCTTGATTTTTGGTTATAGGATCTCAGCATTTAAATCAACTTGTAGGGGACAGGAAATGAATGGAGATACCATAAAAAAAAAAAGCTGCATCAGCGAAGCATGGGTGCAGGCATCAATAGGGACCTCTGGTGAAACTCTAAGATGTTCAGAGCATCTGAAGCACAAATAAGGAGCTTAGAAAGATAAAGAAACGATGTGAAAGTATTCCAAATGAGCCACCTCATGAGGGCTTTTCAGTGACTGGTAAGGCACTTGATTTGTGTTCTGTAGAAAAGAGAATCTATTTTCTAGAGGGTTTAAAGCAAAAGAGAGAAATTATCATATTTTCATTCTCATAGACCCCTCTGATGGCAAATAGAAGTACATTGAAAATGCAGTGAACTTGAGGAAGGAAATCCATGAAGAGACTGACACAGACATCAGAACTTGAACTAAAGCAGCAGCAGTTAGCATGGAGAGAAAAGGACAAATTCAAGATATATTTTAGAATTAAAAGCAACTGAACTTGGGCAAGGAAGAAGGGGAAGAACTCAGAATTACTGGTTGACATAATTCAGTATGTAACGGTGCAATGACATAAAGCTCAATCAATAGAATTTCAAAAACTCATTTTGTAAGTGTTTCTGAATTCTGGGCAGCAAACTTGTGTTGGTAATAGATATGGGCCACTAACTCCTAGCATACCTATAGATCAACTGCAGCATATGTATGTATCAATCCCAGCCAGGGATCTTTAATTCATAAATTTACTAAACCAACCTAAGAATTTGTTGACAATGATTGAATCCATACTCTGTAATGGGAATTATATGCAAACTAGAGTTCATTCAAGCATAAATATAAGAAACAAACTATAAATTGTATACTTCATGATGTATAACTCATAAATAATGGAAAAAATTATAATAGTTTCTTTTTGGAATATTAATAGATTCATCTTTCGCCTAGATATGCAGATCTTCATTGTCACATAGACTACTGGTATCACAGTTCTATCCTGGGCTGTCATTCCCTTTACTCACGCTCCTGACTATTATTTGCAGAATGTTCTTACTAATTCTGCCCGAAAGTAGTTATGAAACTTTTTCAGTACTTTCTATAAAGGCTTTTATTTGTCTGTTTGTTGTTTATACACAGCAAAATTTGAGCTAGCTGTTTGCCATGTTAACCTAAATGCTGTGGTAATACATGCTCTGTCTCTTTCTTTCTACTCTTATATCTTCTTCCTTCTTTTCTATCTATCTCTTTCTCTCTCCTTCCCTCTCTCTCTTCAATTCTTTTATCTTTTCATATCTTAGGCACTTAATTTTTTCCCCCTTTGGCTGCATTGTCCTCGGTGATCAATAGTTCACTCCTTTACCAGGGAAAAATCAGTTATGACTAGATTTTAAACTAAAAACATATTCCCTATTACAATCAGCACCATTATAATCTTGATATGTATTAGCATATGAAGCACTTTTTATTGTTAAATACCCAAAACATAGCTCAAAATCCCAAACAAGCAAAAAGGAATTCATTGTGCTCAAACCATGAACTATTAAGAATGTACTAAAACATTGAAAACATCATCTCTTCATTTCTTTTTAAGTTTTTCACCTTTTTTTTAATATAGGACTTTATTCTCTTAGATAGAGTGTCTCTACAAGTTGAAAACAATAGCCACTGTCAGTTAATTACATATTCATTCTCAGCCTTATGATGAAAGAGAAATGAAACTTCTTCCTTGTCAAATCTGGGTTATCTCCCATGTCCAATGCATGGCTAATGTGTGTCCAGGGAGAATTGGAGTACAACGATTTACCTAGCCTGTGTCCTGTGATTATCCCTGAAAACAAGGGTATTTTAATTGGCAACATTCATAGAAAGATATTTATTTAGAGAGGCAAATATGAATTCTGTCAAAGGAAGGGAATGATATGGATGAAACCAAAACCAAAATATCCATTTTGCCCTATGACATTCTTTACTACACTAGTTACAGCTCAGAGGCATTCAGTGTGACCGTGTCACACATTATCCTGCCTGCCTTCAATAAAAAGAGAAAATGCAAAAAAAAAATAATAATAATAAAAAAGAGAGAGAGAAAATGCTAGAAGGACATTGAGTTGTTAAAATATGAGTAAAATATTGAGAATAAGTTTAGGTATGTTGTGTTTGAGATGATGACCAGTTAGAAGTTCAGTGTGTTAACTGGACTTTGGAGTTGTGGTTAGACTTAGAGATATGAATTTGGAAGTCAACAGCACAAAGGGGAAAGTTAAAAACTGGAAGTAGATACAAACATCTACAGGTACAGGAATTCAGCTTTGAATCTCTTTTACCAGACTCAGTGATTGGCACAAAGGGATACTGAACAACGGTTTGATGAATAGCTGGGGCAATGGGTGTGTGGAGACTTTATTTTCAGCTTTCAATTTTTGTTTTTGATACTTACATGTAATACATAAGCATAAAGACTTGGATCAGGTGCTTACATGTCCGATACCACTGAGCAGAAAGATGTGTGGACTGGGCCTGAGTGGTACAGATTTTCAGACATGTTGGGGGGATGCCAGCAAGCAGTGAAGAAGAGGGTGCAATGAGCAGCAGTTCCTGAAGAGACCCCCAAACGTCATTTCTTCTTTCCTTAAGCATCTGAGCAGGTGGGTCTCCAACGTTTAATCAAGTGGATATCCAGCAGCATCTTGAAACAACATGAGACAAATAGTGAGATGTTCTCCAATTTTTGGAAAACATTTCCAGGTGAAAGCACTTTTCTACCTACTAAAGTAAAAGAAAAAGTAACTGAGGGTGAACCATGAAGACTAATTTCCTATTTTTTTCTTTAAACATCTTTATTGGAGTATAAGTACTTTAAAATGGTGCATTAGTTTCTGCTGTACAACAAAGTGAATCAGCTATACATATACATACATCCCCATATCTCCTCCCTCTTGCATCTCCTTCCCACCCACTCTATCCCACCCCTCTAGGTGGTCACAAAGCACCGAGCTGATCTCCCTGTGCTATGCGGCTGCTTCCCACTAGCTATCTGTTTTACATTTGGTAGTGTATATAAGTCCATGCCACTCTCACTTCATCCCAGCTTACCCTTCCCCCTCCCCGTGTCCTCAAGTCCATTCTTTACATCTGCATCTTTATTCCTGTCTTGCCCCTAGGTTCTTCAAAACATTTTTTATATATATTCCATATATATGTGTTACCATACGGTATTTGTTTTTCTCTTTCTGACTTACTTCACTCTGTATGACAGACTCTAGGTCCATCCACCTCACTACAAGTAACTCAATTTCATTTCTTTTTATGGCTGAGTAATATTCCATTGTATATATGTGCCACATCTTCTTTATCCATTCATCTGTTGATGGACACTTAGGTTGCTTCCATGTCCTGGCTATTGTAAATAGTGCTGCAATGAACATTGTGGTATATGACTCTTTTTGAATTATGGTTTTCTCAGGGTATATGCCCAGTAGTGATATTGCTGGGTCATATTGTAATTCTATTTTTGGTTTTTTAAGGAACCTCCATATTGTTTTCCCCAGTGGTTGTATCAATTTACATTCCCACCAACAGTGCAAGAGGGTTCCCTTTTCTCCACACCCTCTCCAGCATTTATTGTTTCTAGATTTTTGATGATGGCCATTCTGACTGGTGTGAGGTGATACCTCATTGTTGTTTTGATTTGCATTTCTCTAATGATTAATGATGTTGAGCATCCTTTCATGTGTATGTTGACAATCTGTATATCTTCTTTGGAGAAATGTCTATTTAGGTCTTCTGCCCATTTTTGGATTGGGTTTGTTTTTTTGATATTGAGTTGCATGAGCTTCTTTTATATTTTTGAGATTAAGCCTTTGTCAGTTTCTTCATCGGCAAATATTTTCTTCCATTCTGAATGTTGTCTTTTCGTCTTGTTAATGTTTTCCTTTGCTGTGCAAAAGCCTTTGAGTTTCATTAGGTGTCATTTGTTTATTTTTGTCTTTATTTCCATTTCTCTAGGAGGTGGGTCAAAAAGGATCTTGCTGTGATTTATGTCATAGAGTGTTCTGCCTATGTTTTCCTCTAAGAGTTTGATAGTTTCTGGCCTTACATTTAGGTCTTTAATCCATTTTGAATTTATTTTTGTGTATGGTGTTAGGGAGTTTTCTAATCTCATACTTTTACATGTAGCTGTCCAGTTTTCCCAGCACCACTTATTGAAGAGGCTGTCTTTTCTCCATTGTATATTCTTGCCTCCTTTATCAAAGATAAGGTGACCGTATGTCTGTGGATTTATCTCTGGCCTTTGTATTCAGATGTTTTTGTGAATCAGATTTAGTGTAAAAATGTCTCAGACTATAGTAGTTAACATCTTTTCAACCATGATGATGTTCACATATATTTTAGCTTTTGATTCTTTAGGGTAATATTCTCACACTACAGGTTAAAAAAAATTAAAAAAAGAACTGATATAGTTAAATGACTTTGCCAAGTTTATAAGCTAGTCACACTGTCAGGATGAAGATGGAAATCTTTGGATACAGGGTTCAGGGCTTTTTCTACTTTATCAGAACTGCTGTACTGCAGCAACTTTTAATTAACTATGGCTAAATTGCCCTGGGGCTGTAAAATAATTTTTTTTTTTTTTTTTTTTTTTTGCAGTACGCAGGCCTCTCACTGTTTTGTCCTTTCCCGTTGCAGAGAACAGGCTCCAGACGTGCAAGCTCAGCAGCCACGGCTCACGGGCCCAGCCGCTCCAAGGCATGTGGGATCTTCCCAGACCGGGGCACGAACCCATGTCCCCTGCATCAGCAGGCAGACTCTCAACCACTGTGCCACCAGGGAAGCCCTAAACATTTTAATTAAATAGATAATGTATTTAGCTGTAAAACTTGTGAAACCATTCAAATGGTCATTTGTTTTAATAATAGTCCAGATTGTTGTTTTGATTATCAATTCACTCAGAAAAGCTACACTATTTGAAGAAGTAAATAGCCAATAATTTTCTCAACATTGCTTATAACTTTGTAATTCCATTTGGGCATGCCGTTAGATTTCCATTGGCAAGGCTACTTTCTAATGCCAATGAATTAGCTGGGTGTGTTAGTTTCCTAAAGCAGCTGTAACAAATCACCACAAGTTTAGTGGCTTAAATAATGCAAATTTAGTATCATATATTTGTAGGTATGAAATCTGACATGAGCCTCAATTAAAGTGCTGGAAGGACAGGGTCCAAGGGGACATTTTTTTTTTTTAAATTAATTATTTATTTATTTATTTATTTTTCAAGGGGACATTTTTTTCACTTGTGTTTTCCAACTTGTCATGGCTGCCTCCATTCCTTGGTTTAGGGTTTCAGCCATCCATCTTCAAAGCCATCAGTAGTTGCGAGTTTTTCCCAGGTTATATCATTCTGGTTCTACACATTCAGAGTCAGATCTCCTTCTTTGACACTCTTAAGGAAACTTGTGATTACACCGAGTTTATCCTTTTAATCTAGGATAATCTCCTCATCTCAAAATAATTTAATCACAATCTGCAAAATCCCTTTTGCTATATATGTTAATATATTTACAAATCCCAGAGATTAGGATGTGGGCATATTTAGGAGAAAGAAGAGAACTCTGTTCTGCCTACTACACTGGGTTTTGATTTTCAAGGTTACAGTTTCCAGGAATTCTCATATTTTATGTCTGGGATAAGATATGATTTCTCTGTATCTTTGTTGACCTTTCTTCCCAAATTCAGTTATTTTTGTACTCAGTCTTCTCCATTCTCAATTTTAGATTTCGTTAACACAGATTACAGGTGAGGATTACAAATAAATATAAATTTTCTTCCAATACCCCCAAAAATCAATATTCATTTCCTAAGTAATCAAAAGTAAAATTCTCTTAGATTAGGAAAAATAACCATATTAAATCATAGTAATAAGTTTTCTCAAAGCTGTCCCTTTGTCTTTGGCTGGCAGCTACTAGCTTAGAAAGATCTGTTATTAAAAAATATTTTCACGTGAAATCTTAATTAAGGGAAATTTTATAGGACCTTAAAACATCAATTAAAGCTTGATTAAATTTTAAAGCCCTAAAGGCTAGTAAGAATTTCTTTTTCTGGATGACAAAGAAATATGCCCTGTATATATAAGGTTCATTAACAATGTCATGGCTCTAAAACTCTGCATGTAGTAATTATTCCATGAGAGTTATGGGCAAAAAAAGAAAATCTCTGAACTGAGCCCAACGACAGAACTCCATCTCTCTGTCTTTCTATGAATGACTATCCATTAGAGAAAATGTTTTCCAACTATGGCCTTCTGAAAAAAAACCCCATTTCCTGGGTTTGAAAAGTTCTTTTCTTGGATCAGCTTATCATATTGTCATTTTCATACCGTATTGGGAATGCATTCTGTTATCATCCAGTAATTGTGCCTATAGCCCCTGGATACACCAATATGTAATTCTCCACCGCTTTCGTCTTCAGCACATTACATATCCCTTAGCATTCAATCATCATAAGCAATAGGTGTGAAGAAGGCAGCCAATGTTCAAAAAATTGATATTTTCCTCCTGCACAAGCACATGCAACAATTGATTAACAGTAAGCCTGAGGAAAAAAGCATTTCCATTATTAGTTCAGTGCACAAATCATATGATCTAAGGTACTTTTTTTTTTTCACAAATGCATAATAGAAGCCAGTTAATGGCCCTTATATGGCAATGCCAGCTGCCTCTCTCCAACAGTAGGTAGTTGCTTCTAGTTTAACCTTAGTTGATAGGAGTGGTAGATACTCAGAATCGATCAATGGATTTCTGTGGATTCAAAGCGGATTCTCATATAATCCTAATGAGTTCTGGCAGCTGGCATTTGTATGGCTTAACAGCTGTCATAAAAATAGAGAAGAGTTGAAGCAGTGGTCAAGTGTCCTTTTAGAATTTTTGAAAGGTTTTAGTTTTTCATAGTGTTAAATCAGGACCAGATTTTTAGAGTCTTCTGGGTTGTGTGTGTGTGTGTGCGTGTGAAATGTAAAAGGAAACAAATTAACTCTTTTCATAAATTCAACCTGTTTTTCTTCATCATATTCAATTCTAAACTGAGGTCAAGTCAAGAACACCTGATGATTGATTACCTAATTTTCTGATTTTCTGTTGGTAATTGAGTTTTTACACACATTTTAGCCCATTACCTTTGCTGTTCTCATTGTATTAAATAATAAAACAATAAACATTATTTAGTTCTTTACAGTTTTCACAGCATGTTAGCATACTTCATGTTCTCTACTGCTCTCTATAAGATTGGATGCTGGTAGAACAGTTAATATTATATCATATAATATGGCTAAGGCCAGAAAAATTAACTTACCTACACAAGGTTAATGCTTCTAATAATTTATTTAAACTGGATCTTTCCCTTTGATCTGCTGATGACTAATAATATGGTCTTTCTATTTTATTCTGCTACTTGAGTAGGTCTTTGTGTGGAGAGAGGAAAACACTGCAACTCCAAGTCATTCCGATTTTCCAAAACAGTCATGAATGAAGCCTGACCTTTTCAGCACTCAGAACACAGCCTAACCAGTGACCGGAGTACTAGTGACTAATTATGCATGAGCAAATATGGGACATTTATATGAAGTATCTGGTCTCATTTGCTTATCGAGAACACTGACAAGTTTTAGATGATTAAAGTTACCTGTATCAAGAGTGATATCCTAGACTCCAATATAATTTTAATTACTTGTTTCTCTTCTTCATAACACATTATTCTTACTAATTTGGAAAATTGACAATTGACTTATATCTTACCCTGAACCGTTCCTCAAAAGTTACAGTAAAATATTTTTCAACATGAAAGCTTGATTTTCTTTAAAGCTTACTTTATATCAGCCAGTCTGTGAATAATGTCCTGTCTATGTAGAATAGTGAGGCTAGAAAATTATCCTTTATAAATTAGGTCTTTGGTGTAACATGAAGCCAGAGAGAGCAGGAATCTTCATTTTGTCCTGGGATCTCTACTGAAGGACATGTGTTGCACAGTTCCTCGAAGGGTATTTTCTTTCCACAGGTGCTTGGAAAAAGACCATGTGTCACATCATCTTCCCTTACAATACTGAAAAAAAAAAAAAAAAAGAACCACATTCACTCTAGAGTATTAATCAGAATTCTTTCACTCATGGAATCATTTTCTAATCTTTCCTTCAACAACTTTATTTAAATATATATTGAGGACTTAAAATGAGACAGGCAGGTAGAAAAATATTCATGCTCCTTATATTCATAGACACTAGGAAGGAGGAGGTATTAATCAAACCATCACACAAGGTTATAATTACAAATTTTCGTGAGTGCTACAGAGGGAACATCCAAAGCTCTATGAGAAGAAATATCATGGGTACGACTGGGCTCTTATGCTGGGTAAGAAGTTGACAGTGTTTCTCGCTGTCTTATCGACATGTAAGGACTATTTTATCTGAATTCAAGTGTTTTCCCTCCTCCTTTATCCTCGGGTTTCAATATCCATCCTTGTTATTTTTGCCTGTAGAAGGATAGTGATATCTGAAATAATAATAATAATAATAAGGTTGTTGTTGAATTAGAATTCTTGCAGAGGCGTTTGCTCTTTTTCAAATAACCATCATAGTAGATATTTCTATCCAGGGAAGATCCAAACTGCTGTTTATAGAGAACCCATCTCTTCTAAAACTGACACAGAAATAAGAGGTTTTATATAATTGACTCATCTGAAACACCAGTGTTTGGTTCTCTATGAATAACTCTGTTTTGCAATATTTTGGAAAGAGATTTTGTCTTTGTCAGTTCTGACAAAATTGAGGTAATATAAAACTGTGGAGTAGGTAACTGCTTTGGAAGAATTCAAACATGTACCTAAACCACATCTGGAACAGGAGACTTGACTTCCAAACTTGCTTCTTTCACTTTTGCAATGCTGAGACCATATCATAAGAAAATTTCCTGGAGCATATAAGCTACAGCTACATTTTCACTCACAGGATTCAGGTATACCAGTGCATTTGGCAAGAAAAATAGATTTCTAAAATTTCTATGTTTATACTCATTACAATATTGCATCTCTTTTGTCATTAAAAAATGTAAAATAATAGTTTCTAAGCCCTGCCCCATTCCTTTTTTTGGGGGGTGGTGGGGAGCAAGTTGTTTATACAGTCTCATGACTTGAGGTAAGAATATTTATTTTAGCAATAAAAAGACTTTGGGGAAATTGTCCCTACTTTCTTGACTTATTGATTTTTCTCCTCTGACCCACCTTGGCAAGGCTATGCACTCCTCCTGTGTTCCCCATTGCATCTTGAACTTCTGCTCTCAGCTCTGCACTGGGAGCCCTTACTCTTTATATATTGTCATCTTTCTCTTCAGATTCAAGGTCCTGATAAGTAAGGGACGGGGCCACCTTTCTCAAAATGAATCCCCTGAATAAAGACACAGACCTACTTGAGAATGGACTTGAGGATATGGGGAAGGGGAAGGGGAAGCTGTGACAAAGGGAAAGAGAGGCATGGACATATATACACTACCAAACGTAAGGTAGATAGATAGTGGGAAGCAGCCGCAGAGCACAGGGAGATCAGCTCGGTGCTTTGTGACCGCCTGGAGGGGTGGGATGGGGAGGGTGGGAGGGAGGGAGATGCATGAGGGAGGGGATGTGGGAACAGATGTATATGTATGACTGATTCACTTTGTTATAAAGCAGAAACTAATAAAAATAAATAAATAAATAAATAAAAAAACACAATGAGGTACCACCTCATGCCGGTCAGAATGGCCATCATCAAAAAAGCTAGAAACAATAAATGCTGGAAAGGGTGTGGTGAAAAGGGAACCCTCCTGCACTGTTGGTGGGAATGTAAATTGATACAGCCACTATGGAGAACAGTATGGAGGTTCCTTAAAAAACTAAAAATAGAACTACCATAGGACCCAGCAATCCCACTACTGGGCATATACCCAGAGAAAACCATAATTCAAAAAGAGACATGCATCACAATGTTCATTGCAGCACTATTTACAATAGCCAGGACATGTAAGCAACCTAAATGTCCATAGACAGATGAATGGATAAAGGAGATGTGGCACATATATACAATGGAATATTACTCAGCCATAAAAAAACAAAATTGAGTTATTTATAGTGAGGTGGATGGACCTAGAGTCTGTCATACAAGATGAAGTAAGTCAGAAAGAGAAAAACAAATTCCGTATGCTAACGCATATATATGGAATCTAAAAAACAAACAAAAAACGGTACTGATGAACCTAGTTGCAGGGCAGGAATAAAGAGGTAGGCATAGAGAATGGACTTGAGGACAGGGAGTGGGAGGGTGAAGCTGGGGTGAAGTGGGAGTAGCATTGACATATATACACTACCGAACGTAAAACAGTTGGCTGGTGGGAAGTAGCAGCATAGCACAGAGAGATCGGATCGGTGCTTTGTGATGACCTAGAGGGGTGGGATAGGGAGGATGGGAGGGAGGCTCCAGAGGGAGGGGATATGGGGATGTGTATGCATATGGCTGATTCGCTTTGTTGTGCAACAGAAACTAACACAGTATTGTGAAGCAATTATACTCCAATAAAGATCTATTAAAAAATAAAAAAAAATAAAAATAAAAAAAATGAATCCCCTGTTCTTAATATACAATAGGAAGTCAAGAGGTATTTGCTGAAGGAATGCCATCCTTTCAGTTCCTTAAGCTGTAGAAATTTATTTTATGCTCCATATCAATAATTCTAAGAATGCATATTTTATACAGATAGATATAAACATTATATGTAATATATAAATTAATTATATGATTATTATCTAATATATCAATATTATATAAAACCTTATATAGTATATATTACTATATAAACATAATTATACTGTTTATATGTAAACATTATTATATTATATATATATTGTTTATATTTGTTATATATAATATTTATATCTATCTATAATATATATTCTTTATATTTATCTATCTTCCTCTCTGTGAGATTTATTCATTAATAAATATAAAAGTCAGGAAAGAAAATTCCTTGGATTAGAAAATTTATATTCTCTGTTAGCCAAGGTCAGCCATGTGTCATTAATTCTATAAATTACAGATCCCGAGAATTCTAAATTCAAAGAAATGAATACTTAAAAATTGGTGGTGATTGTTTCTCTTCCTCTTTGCATTTATGCATGATCAGTCAGGTCTATTGCAGTGATGTTTTCCTTTTGTTTATGTTTTATTCTCTGTATTCATAGTTAAGTCAATGGGTTTTTTGTTGTTGTTAATTTTAGATTGGGAATCAGATTGGCAGAACAATTGTTGAAAATTATTTAGTCACTACACACATGTTCCTTTCTACATTTTAGTGAGATTTTTATAAGGACAAAAAAAAAATCATTGATGTAAATGTCTAGTAAAAAAATAACACCTAAAATAATGTAGTGTGGCACAAGGCAGTGCTTGCATTTGGATTTTCTGTGTACTAATTAAAATATGCTTTATACATGACGATGTTTTAAAGTTATTTATATTGTTGAAGTTACATATATTGTTGAGTAGCTTTACTTTCACTGTATTTTTAAAACCATTCAGTGTCCCTTTAAGTGAGAAAATGCAAATGATTTTTTAAATTGAAGATTACTGCTTGCCATTTCTAGCTAAAGTGGAGCCAAAGAGGCATAAGCAGTTTTATATTGCAGGCCTAAAGGATTATTGTGGTATATTAGGTAAAACATTCAGGAAGAAAAAGGGTCAAAACACTATAATGTATTATGCAAGGAAAGTGGGTGGTTATCTTCTATATCTGTAGCCACTGCATAGTGTAGTTTTGTAGATGGTAACATTATATTTTCAATTCACAAAAATCTCAATCACCGTTGAGCCTTCATTTGGGTAATAAATTTACCTCACTGCAATACTAAACAATCATCTCCCCAGAGGATTGGAACTTTTGTAGATCATGGACAACGCCTGTGCTCCCACCCAACTCCCAGGCCCTTTGCAGTTGCATGGGATCACATGACTACTTCTGGCCAATGAGCTGTGAGTGGAAGTGATACATTTAAGGACTGTCCAATAACTCTCCACATCTTGCTTCCTCTGCATCAGTAACCTGGAAGGCATGTGTTGAGAGGGCAGAGCCAAATTAGGTTCCATCTTGAATAACTGCATGAAAGAACGCCCTCCTAGACTGTCCCAAACACATGGCCAACTTGGTAATTTAACCTTTGCTGTGTTAAACCTTTTATATTTATGGGTTAATTTATTAGCACAGGTTACCCAAGACTCCTTTTTTTGCGGTACACGGGCCCCTCCTGTTGCGGAGCACAGGCTCTGGATGTGCAGGCTCAGCAGCCATGGCTCACGGGCCAAGCCGTTCCGTGGCATGTGATATCATCCCGGACCGGGACACGAACCTGTGTCCCCTGCATCGGCAGGTGGACTCCCAACCACTGCGCCACCATGGAAGCCCCCAAGCCTCTTTTAATATGCCCCTGAAAGCATTTTTTATCTCCATGGTACATTGAGTATCTTTTCCACCTCTACGTCCATAGTGGTCTGATTTATGTGTAGTACATGTTTAGTTTATTTCACCTAGCTTTGTAGAAAGCTGTTTATGAATACTTTAGAGGATAAAAGCTTCATGAGGCTAGAAATCCTGTCCTAATCATTGGATTGTATATCCCAAGCTAGCAAACTGTTTGCTTATTTATTCAATACATATTTTTGATTACTTTGAATTGCTAATTATTAAGTAAATTATAATCTGTACAATTGAAATAACAGGGTGTTGAAATAGGTAATACCCAAGGGGAGTGCATCCTTCGGAGAGTTCATTAATGTGAAGGAGGCAGTTCTACAAAGTAAAAAAGCATACACAGAGGATCTGAGTCTGATGAGATCTTGATTTTGGTAGGGTGTGAATACTCAGGGTGGTTGGTAAGCATGAGGGAAAATGGAACAAGATGGAGTCACAGAAGTCAAGTAGATCATGCATGGCCTTGCAGACCAAGGAATTTGGATGCTGTGCTATCTATAGTTGAAACCTATAGAATGGATTGAATGAGGGGGGCAATATGACCTGATTGCTGTTTTTTAAGGTCTTATAGTTGCTCTTTGAAATTATTGTTGGAAGATTGTTTAGGATGGAAGGAAGAAGACCAGTTGGATTATTTTGTAGTACTTTGGATATAATATAATGGAGTCTTTGTTTATGGTGAGCATGGAAATAAAGACAAGGAAGTAAAGTCCATATATTATTTGTATGCAAATCAAACAGTATATACTGGTAGTAAGTTATTCTTGGGGCATCAAAAGAAGGGAAAAAACAAAGGTGACTTCTAGACTTTGGCTTTTAGCTTAAATCAATGTTATGTAGTATGACCAATAGAACTATGAGATAGAAAGAAGGAATATAGGCTTTAATACTTAGAGATTATTTTAAAGTGCAAAATAACCAAATCCAGCGTTTTGCTCTATCAGTTTCCTTCAGGATATGACAAACAGATACTCCATTCATAATAGGATGTCTGAAGTGAATAGCCACATGCCTCTTCTAATTACTTGCTCTAATGACAGGACCAAATTGTCTAGCTACATTTAGGATTGATAAAGTCAACACAATTTTTTCAGTCATCTGTGGCTATTGACTCACCATATTCAATTTGAGGAACATTTTTATTTTCTATTCCACAGTGTGATGCTCTTTTTACTCACGTTCTTTCCTTGGCATGGTGTTATTTGCTCTCTTGATAAAACGAAGGATCACTGAGAAGTCCTTGGTCACACTTCTCTGGGCCATTAGTTCAGGAGCTTTGCCTAGTGGTTTCTGCTGCAGACAGGCTTCTGTGGGTTGCATCGGCAGTTTTAGGAAGATTATCGGAAAAAAGTGGCCATTCTTAGGTAAAATATTTCAATTTCCACTTTCTACCTCTCTGCTGAATATGTGGCTGACTCTTTTCCTACCTATATATCAAGGAGAGGTTTATACCAACTGTTCTTAAAAGCTTTGTTAAATTCTCATTTTCAAAAGTGTATATCATGTAATATTAATATATATTTCCACTTTTCAAGCAGTCTTCACTGGCTTCACTTCAAAGTCATTCTGCTTTGCTTCCACCTTTGACTGATTGATTTATATGTTTTTCTCTGACAAATCTCATTTCCTCTTTTCTTTCCCCAAGAGCAATACCATCCCTCCTGGTTTAGTATAATAAAACAGCACTTAAAGTAGGGATAATCATAGTAACCATCACATAGAAACTTTAAGATTATTTAAAGAAATATTTCATGTAAAGTACTTACCAGAATCCCTGAGCTATAAACTGAATTGTGTGTCTCCAAAATGTGTATGTCAAAGCCCTAAACCTCTCATGTGACTGTATTTGGAGATAAGGCCTTTAGGAGGTAATTTGGATTAAATGAGGTTGTAAGGGTGGGGCCCTAATCCCATAGGACTGGAGGCCATAATGAGAGGAATGGAAAGAGATCTCTGACTCTTTCCCAGCACACACACTGAGGAAAGACCATGTGAGGACACAGCAAGAAGGAAGCCATCTGCAAACCAGAAGAGAGTTCTAACTAAAAACTGAATCTTCTGCCTCCTTGAAATTGGGCTTCCCAAACTCCAAAACTGTGAGAAATTAATTTCTGTTATATGTGCCACCTAGCCTGTTGTGTTTTGTTATAGCAGCCTGAGCAGACTAGCACACCCTCTCATATAGTGGTAATTCCATAGTATTATAATTATTATTATAATAATTTCACTAATCTTATATCTTTAAATGTATCTATGTAAATGTAAATCTTATATCTGAAACACACATTAGAACAAACTATTTTGGGCTCCTAGAAAAGTATTCCAGTCTTTCTATCCTATGTGCCTAAGTATATGATTTCTTTATTTTCTTTATTTTACTTTTTGTCTGAAATGCTATGCATCATTTTCTCTGCTCAATAAATAGTACAGTTCTAATGACCAAAGCCATGGGCCAAGGACACACACTTTGACACTCAGCACAGACATTTCTTAATACATACTCTTTAAATTTCCTAAATTTACTCCTTAGGACATATGTTCACTTCTATACCCCTCACCTAAGTAGAGGATACATGAAGGTCAAGGTATCACTTTAGTTGTAGGTCTGTCTTCAACATACAGAACAGGACCAGTGGCAGGGCAGGGTTGGCTATATGTGTACTGATATACCCAATGATAAAATACCCAATGATAAAATGATAAAATACCCAATGATAAAATGATAAAATACCCAATGATAAAATCAGGAAAATTTGAAACATTTCTGTTTTTGGTAGACCATTGGAATATTTCTGTACTTAACACTACTATTAGCCCTAGTCTTCAGTAGATCATATTTTGGAAACTGTTACCAGGGGCTCACTGATAGTCTAACACTTGAAAGTACTAGTTGTGTAGGAGATATTTTAAAACAATATGACTTCCATGTAACAACCATAAACAAAGCTCCTCGCCTACTTATCCAGTTTCTAGTTAGAAGCATAGTCTGACTTCAATTCAGACAGTCTAGTTTCTAGTCTCAAGATATTTGTACATGTCCCTGAATATTTGTTTATTCATTCATTTATTCAACAAATAATATTGAGTACCAACATGTGTGCAATTCACAGAGAACAAAATAGGGAATATCACTGTCATCATGGAACTCATACTGTTTTTTGAATTACATTTACCCAGTTAATCATCATCAATACAACTAAGACAACATAAACTTTCTTACAGATTGTGTTAAGATTTAACAACAGTAAGTGTTTTAAAATGATAAGGCAATAAACGTGTGTAATAATGGGTTTTTTTGGGGGAGGGTTAGCTCTGATAAACCTTTTTTAGAGTAAGCACTCATTAATCTTTACCATAAAGAAGAAGGAGGTGATTTGTTTTTTTCAAAATGTGTCTATTGTTACTTATGGTTTTAAAAATTGAAGAACTTCAAACTAGTTTAATTAAAAAAAAAAAAACATACTTATTGGAATGACACTATATTTTTTTAATATACAAAAAATAACAGATAACCTGGACTAAATAATGGTAAGAGCCACAGCAAACAGAGACCTTTGCTGAAAAAAATCCAACCAGCCTACATGTCCCTGCATCTACTCATCCTCAATCTCTCTCTCTCTCCCTAACCCTTTCCTTTATTTGCTTTTCTAAGGTCATGACATTCTTGGCCCCAAAGTTTACATCATCTCCATTTAATAGAAGGACATTTCTTGAGATTAGTCTTTTTATGAGCTTGTCCAAAAATTCATAGAAAATAGAACTGTAATGAAAAAAGTTATTATTACTCAAAAAGAGATTAAAAACTGAATTCAGTTGATGCACAGTGAGAAGCATCTGGACGCCAGCTAACTCTATCAGCAGCTGGATTGGAGTTTTCAGAGAGCAAGGAGAAGAGAGGCATATGTGATTTTAGAATCCAGCCCAGGTTGTGGTTTCTTCATCTTCAACTGCTACAAAATTTGTGCTTGGAACAATTGGATTTTTCTAGTTTTAGATGTTTCTTGTTTGGGATCATTGGTGTAATCCTTTCCCAAACTCTCTCAGAACAGTTCTTCTTACAGCTGTTGCTGTTAGCCATTAGGGTTATCTGTTAGTCATGGTTTAATCAAAAAAATAAAGGAGGAGGTACAGGGGAAAAGAGGACAGGAAAAAAAGGAAAAAAGAAAAAAAAGGAGGCTAGTGTCATAGCAAGGTAATCTAGGTCTAAGTTAATAATACTGTAGCCCTTATTGACTCAAGAGTCCACTCTTAATCCAATCAGATTCAGTTGTGGTCGTGGGTTATAAAGTGGAAAGAGAGGCTGGGTTCTATCTTTGGGTGGAGCAGAGGCATTTTTCATAGTAACAGAAATGGGCTGGCACAGAAGAAGTCTAGTGCTGAAAGTAAACAAAGTCAATAAAGGTGGTTTTCATAAGTCTAGTTACTGAAGGAAACTACTGACTTCTTTGGCTAACACAATATGTCAGTCAGAGTTGTCTATAAGAGAACAAGTTTACTTCAAAGAGGAGTAAAAATTACTGAAGTGGAACTAGTTAAATACAGTTATTGCTGTGTAATATATTCCTACACTGAGTGAAGTTTGAAAAGGAGAACTTTTAACATCTCATACAAATGATTCTATAGAGGGGAATAGGATAAAATTTGCAAAATATTTGGCTTGTATGAGCCTACCTGGACCTGACTGCAATCAGTCAATTCAGATTAGCAAGTATCACAGAAGTGTTCTGTTTACACTTTTAAACAAGTGCATCTCCATTATTACCAACCACCCAGAAAGATCACAGGCTACAATCTGAGGAAAGTATCATGGCTTCCATTTGGTAATATATTCAGTGATCACAAAATATCAGTGTAGAGCAATTTCAAAACAATGACATTCAGTGCAGCCACTGTGGAAAACAGCATGGAAGTTTCTCAAAAAAACTAAAAATAGAAATACCATATGATTCAGCAATTCCACTCCTGGGTATATATCCAGAAAAAAATGAAAACATTAATTCAAAAAGATACATTCACCCCAATGTTTATAGCAGTGCTACTTATAATAGTCAAGATATGGAAGCAACTCATGTGTCCATCAACAAATGAATGGATAAAGAAGATGTAGTATACATATATGTATATATATATATATATATATATATATATATATACATGTATATATATACACACATTATATATATATATATACACATATATACGTACACAATGGAATATTATTTAGCTATAAAAAGGAATGAAATTCTGCCATTTGCAGTAACATGAATGGGCCTAGAGAATATTTTGCTTAGTGAAATGTCAGAGAAAGACAAACTGTATGATATCAGTTATATGTGGAGTCTAAAAAAATAATACAAACTGATGTATAGGCAAAACAGAAACAGGCTCACAGATATAGGAAACAAACTAGTGGTTACCAAAAGGGAGAGGGAAGGGGGAGGGGCAGGTTAGGTTTATGAGATTAAAAGACACAAACTACTGTGTATAAAATAGATAAGCAACAAGGATACAGACTATAGCACAGGGAAATATAACCATTTTCTTGTAATAACTTTTAATGAAGTATAATCTGTAAAAATACTGAATCACAATGTTATACATCTGAAACTAATATAATATAATAAATCAACCATACTTCAATAGAGAAAAAACTTCCATAGAAGTTTCCCAAAGCTTTCCACTTAATGTCCTCCTAATGACTAGAAAGATACTAAGTGTAATTATTATTAATTTAATAGCTTGAGACATCTGTAGTCCTTTAGTAAGAACTTCAGTATAATCTAGGGTGATAATCAATGTGATCTACATAAATGCTAATGTAAATTAGCTCTGTGATTGTGCAGGCTTATCTCACTCTTAAAAACAACAGATAAGGGCTTCCCTGGTGGCACAGTGGTTGAGAATCTGCCTGCCAATGCAGGGGACACGTGTTCGAGCCCTGGTCTGGGAAGATCCCACGTGCCATGGAGCAACTAGGCCTGTGAGCCACACCTACTGAGCCTGCACGTCTGGAGCCTGTGACCCACAACAAGAGAGGCCACGACAGTGAAAGGCCCACTCACTGCGATGAAGAGTGTCCCCTGCTTGCCACAACTAGAGAAAGCCCTCACATAGAAATGAAGACCCAACACAGCCAAAAAAAACAAAAACAAACAAGTATAATAAAAAAAGAAAGGCATTCATAATTATTCTGATTTAGTTTAGCTATTATCAGTGGCCATACCTTAATAGCAAATTATCATTATATAATTCTAAAAAGGATATAACTGTGACATTGCCCTATATAATGAGATAATAATAGATTTCTACCAAGTAGGGTGATAACATGCAAATTCCTGGTTCCACTTACCTTTAAAAAACTAATTACATATTACAGGCATATGGTAGGAAACAAAGTGTCCATTTCAACTAAGTTTGTCAGCTTTCCTTTTCTTGACCATCTATGAACATTAAATATGATATTGTAAGCTAAATGAATTTATACCAATTATTTGCTTCAGAAATCTCTGGTGTAACTATCTGTCAAAGTACTTTGTTGTGAAAGAAAAAAGTAAGTTGAAAAGAAGAATATATGAAACATTATGCTGGGACTCTATAAAGCCATGGATATTATATCATGATTATATGTCTAAGTAGCTGAAAGTCATTTGTAGTCTTAATATGCATGGATGATATAATAAAGGACATGATGAACATGGCCTTAAACCATGCCTGAGCAAGAGAATGGTGATATTTGTCTAAACGTTGCATATATTTAACACGTATCGATAACTCCTAAGCCTATATTCATATAGGATCATGTTTGACTTAGTAAGTAGTTTTAAAGTAACTTAAACCAAGTTATAGCTATACTTTCACATACATTAATTCATTTTGGCCTCACAATAATCCACATTAAAGAAGAGTAGATATTGTCACAGGGGAAACACAGTTTGAAAGTAATGAAATAACCTGTTGCAGAGCACATACCTAGTAAGTAGCAAAGGCTGAACTGAAATCAAGGTTTTCAGGCTCCAATTCTCCATTTTTGAAAGTTATGTAACCCAACCAATTAAATATATTAAAGGTACAGAGACATCTTTTATAGTTCTATACTACTAAGGTCTATTATGATTTTCTATGGAATTGCACATAGACATTTTAGCAAGTCTGTAAATCATTAAGGTAAAGTATTTTTGCCTATAACTGGCTACCAACTGAAAGACAAGCAAATTTGACTCTTAAAAATAAATCTAATTTGTAAGTTGGAGAGACACTGATGCACTTTTTCATTCTGCTTAAAGAACTGAATTGAAATTCAAAATATATTAATTCATCTTCTTTCTCTTTCATATCACAAATCATTTATTCTCCTTGTGACTACAGCAATGCACGTTTTCTAGTCTACCAACTTTTTCAATTATTGAAAAATTATATTACATTGAAATCTTAAAAACTTTTCCTCTCTCTCTCTTTTTCTTGATGTTTAAAATTACAATACAAACAATGGAAAAGGAAATTTACATTTCATTATAGACCCAGCATGGCATTGCTGGTATTCAGAGGCTCTGACAGCAGGCATTTTTGGATATCTCTAGATGTGTAGACTGATTTTTGATAATTAAAATAACTTTAAAAAATACAATGTGTATTTTAAAAATATAAATATATTTGTAAATTTTGAATGCAATTAATTTTTAAAATATTAATCTGTACTTTGGTAATAGAGTTGACTTTATTGAGATAATAGCTGGCCAAGATTATAAACTCTACTAATTCTTTAAAGTAAACAAAACATATTGAAGAAATGGCTTTGCCTTCCAAATTCTAATTTTCTTTATTTGCAAAACAAATGTGCGTTAGGCATATGTGAAATGTCAAATATTGCATGCCCTTTGATACCATGTGAAAGAATGAGATTTAAACTGTTTATAGATTATTCATCTTTTTTGCATATTTGCTTGTTTTCTGCTTTTTTCAAAAGGTTAATATGTCTTCTAATTATATATAATATAACAGAATAAAATAAAATAAAATTAGTTGGCTGAGGACATAAGAATGGAGAGAAAATTAAAGTAAGAAAAATTCTATTAAATGTGCGATTAATTTAGTATACAAAGTCCTTATCAGCAAGAATTATTTTCTAGAATTTGGGTTCACATGTGGTGCTTAGTTTTCTGTTTCTGTCTATCTGCATACAGAAAATATGACACAGTTGCATGATAGTACTTTCCAGATGTTAAATGTGCACACACGCACATTCACATCTTTTTTTCTTAGCATGATGAATTTTTCCTTTTAGTCGGATAACAAAACATCTGACTGGCTTAATCTAAGGAAGAATTTCCTATATCGAGAGAAAATGTTGGGCTACTGTCCTTCCAACAATCCTTCCTAAATGTTGCTTGTATTTACTATCTTCACATAAACTCAATGGGAGCATGTACACGGTCATTTCCTCTGAAAAGGAACTAGAATTCAGCAAGTCTTTATTGAGTGTTAATTGCACGTCAAATACTTAAAAGCTAATCCAGGGCCTTATAAGGACACATTTATGAAACAAAGGTCAGTTCACTTTTGCTAGAGGGAAGCTTCAACGATTCCTCAACAGCAAACATCCTCTCAAAATCCTTTAACACACTAAGGAATAGAAATTTAGCCCCAAAATTCTGAAGCAAAAAGGTGCAAAATATAAAGCCTGTGGGGAGATGGATACATACACATATATACACATGTATATAATTTTAAATGACATGCATCTATTGTAGACAGTACAATAGAGAGAGAATTAGTTAAATAATAGAGATGACTGAGAATATTGCTGACCCAGGGTGAAATAAACCTTGTTTTTGGGCACAATTGAGAACACTGGATTTGTAATAAGCTGGAGACAATTCTGTGTTCTTATCCAAGAGTAGATAAACCGGAAAGTGGAGTAATATTGCATTAGCAGTTTCAACATTTCATTCTGAAAAATATCAAGGAGAATTAAAGGGTCAAGAGATTAGTTAAGCTATAATTGGTGGCGCAATGGTTAAGAATCCCCCTGCCAATGTAGGGGACATGAGTTTGAGCCCTGGTCCGGGAAGATCCTACATGCTGTAGAGCAACTAAGCCCGTGCACCACAACTACTGAGCCTGCACTCTAGAGCCTGCGAGCCACAACTGCTTAGCCCACATGCCACAACTACTGAAGCCCGTGCACCTAGAGCCCATGCTCTGCAACAAGAGAAGCCACAGTAATGAGAACCCTGTGTACCACAGCAAAGAGTAGCCCCTCTCGCTGCAGCTAGAGAAAGCCATTGCACAGCAATGAAGACCCAATGCAGCCAAAAATAAATAAATAAAAACAAATTTAAAAGAAATATATATCTATATCTATATCTATATCTATATATAGATATAGATATAGATATAGATATAAAATTGGTTCTGGGCAACAAAAGCAGTAGAGTTCCATGAAGCAAAGAGCACTTGTGATTTGGGTGAAGTGAGGCACTCACCCAGAGTAAATACCTTGCTAAGTCAAACCTGGTTAAACCCAAGACACATGAAATGCATGTGGTTAAAACGATGGGGGTTAAGTACCATAAATAAAAACGAACCTTCTCACAGGATTGAAAGATCTTTATGTTTATGTGAAAACTGTCATGGAACAGGGTGAAGAGGAGGATAAATTTTACAATTATTTTTATTAACTTAAGCTCTAGTCTCATTTATGCATCATCAGATTACAGAAAATATTAGACCAATAATGACATGCCCTCCAATATGATGGTAAATTAAGGGTTTGATGAATGTAAAAAGGAAATATTTAAGATAAAAAAGAACTTAGCATATAGATTTCTCACTAATACATTTAATATTTTTAGCCAAAGGACCTCTTATTTTAAACTAATGAGGAAAAGAAAGGGTTGATCTTCATTTTCGACAGTAGGGGAAACTAAGACCTTCCTCCTAGAAGGCCTAGCATTAAAAGTAAAATTTAATTTAATTTTATTTTATTTTATTGCTGCACAGTTGTTGAGTTGATGTTAATATAATGTAAATGCTTGGGAAAGAGAATCAAAAAGTAATGTTGCTCCAGGGAATTATGTTTATCCTAGAATATTGTTGGCCATTTGTGTCAATTCTGATCACCAAGTTGTGATTACATGTGCAAGTGATTTTTTTTTTGGAAAAGACATGTGAAGCATCAATCAGAAGGTTCAAAGGAAGATAGGAACAGTCTTTGGATTGTGATGCAGGTCTGACACCTGTGAAAGGAAGAAGGATGTGTAGGAAGACCCTCACATGACACAGAGCAGTTCTGAAAAATGGATCATTGGCTGGGCAGATGGGGAGTCTTCTAGCTCAAGTCATAGGGGTCTGCATCCTACAGATTTGCTTTGTGTGGAGAAAGAGAAGAAAAGTCTCTCCAGAGAACTCTTATCCATGGGCTTTCCTTGGCACTGGGTAGTGGTCACAGAAAAACTTCAAGTCAAAAAATGTAGTTTAAAATTATCTCAGGTTAAAAGTGATCTCAGAGACCCGGGAGATGCAAGCCCAAATCACCTGTTGAGGAATGTTTCTTAAACTCAGATCTCAAAAATTTCCTCAGATAAAATTCCAACAAAATGAGTTCACAAAAAAAAATCACATATCACACAAAGAGACAAGTCGCCATAAGCAAGTATACAGAAAAAGCAAAATGTATAATCAAAGCTGAAGTGGTTGTGGAACTTGAGAGTTTTAATAATAAAAACACAATGAAAAAAACTTGCATATTACATGTCAGGCCAAGTCCTAACTGCCTTGGTAAGTAACTCATTTCATCCTCACAACAATCCCATAAGGTAGATGTTATTACTTCCACCACATAGTTAACAAATATATGTCCTGTTACGGAAAGTGAGGTCTAGCTGCTTGCCGATCAAATGCGAATACTTGAGAGGCAAGGTTGGTGGAGAGGGAAGTTTGCTTCATTTTGGAGGTGGGCAGCCTGGGTTGGGGGGTGGTAGGCGGACTTGTGTTTAAAGGACTACTCTCCTCACTGACAATCAGGGGGCAAGAGCTTTTATAGGTGAAGGGAGGGGGCTACATGAAGAAACAGCACGGTCATCTCTGACAGTCATCTTGAAACTGGTCATGCGGTGGTTTGACCAGTGTCATCTTGGTTGTTTTAGATAGAGTTAATCTTCAGTTCCGGGGTCAGTTTGTTCCCATTTCTCTGCGGCCAACTCTCGGAATTGCAGCAGCTCATTTCATGGCTACAGTCTGGTCATCCTGTAGTTAACTTCTTCCACCCGGTCGGGGTCTCAGTAGCTACAGGACAGCTCACAGGATAGGGCTCAGAATATTATCTATAGCCCTTGAGGAGGAATTAAAGCTCTTTGACTTTGTTTAATGACAAAACTAGTATTATTTTGTCCTGTTTGACTGTTTTTCCTTTGTTTCTGCATTTTCTCATTTATCTGATTAAACTTTTGTTCCGCTAAATGTCTTTACAGACAAAAATCAGGCAGAGACATGGTGGGGGAAGGACCATAGGGTCCTGCTCTGTTTCACTTCAAGTGCCAAGGAACTGTAGGGATACGGCAGTGTTGGGAGTACAGCCCTGAAGAGAACAGAGAAAACCCACTGCCTTCATGGGGCTTGCCTTTTGGTGAATGCAAATTTCACATTAGCCCCTTTAGTATCTCCTTCTGTCTCTGTGTTTCTCTCTTTCTCTGTCCTCTCTTTCTTCCCCCTACCTCCACCACACTCATGTACACACACACATACACATGCACAATCATTTCCTTGGCAATGGAAAATAAACAGAATAGCAGTAACAATGATAGAAATCTAAGACAGCAACAACATGACAAAACTATGTAAAACAGGTGTTGAAAAATCAGCCAATACATGTTATGTAGCCTGGCTACTCGGGGATTCTGTATAAATGAAGGAAATCTAGGAAGAATTTGTGACTTCACCAGTCATTTTCTTCCAGCTGCCTGGTTAGTCCTTAGTATTTTCAATTTGTATCTCTGGGAAGTCATTCTTTAAGGACTCTCAACAATAATAGTAGAAGTAAGCGAAACCAGAAAATGTTATGATTCAGACAAGATAAATTCCTCAGATCTAGATTTTGCAAATTAATTATTGCAAACACTGAAATGTCTGATTTTTCCAAAGTAGGGATAGTGGAGACAACAATTAATACGTTGTGGTCAGTGTTTCCACTTTCTTTTTATATTAATGAATGAGAAGACTGAATCCAGGTTCTATCTGTGATTACCATGATTAGTTTCCTTATCTAACTGTATATATTCATCTTCTCATCTGCATGTCCTAATCAATCTAAAAATAGAGATTTTCCTAAAATCCATATTTAGTGAACTTGAATGCAGCTAGTTGTGGAAGCCAATATTCTTAAAATGATTTGTTTATGGTTCATAGCCCAATTTCTTTAAATATGAAATAAATGACATTATTTTAAATGTTTATAAAATGATATAAGTAAGAGAATAAAACAGATGACAGAAATTTCAGTAATATTAACATAAAACGTTTACTGAGGGATTGATGCAAGCCTGTTATTGGGAAAACACTTTATATGCCTTGTATATTTTCATATTCAGAGTGACACTTCATGCTAGTTACTTTAGTGATCATATTACACAGATGAGGAAATAGAGATGATAAGAAAACTAATTAAGACTCTAAAGGAGAGAACCTGGACTCACACCAATATTTGACTAAAAGCCCAAGGTCATTCATTAGTTTGTAAATATTACATCTATAAGTGAACCTACCAAAGCCCTGAGACATGTGATTCAATACTGTGGTGTTGCCACATTTAAATTGTGAGGAATATTTATATTCAACAGTATGGAACTTAGAAGCAGAACTTTAGATGAGAGGCTTGTTTGAGTGTCTTAATAAGGATTAAAACCATGAAAGTAAATGACATTTCCTGAGATAGGATTCTAATTAAGGAGAGAAGGTGGCCTGAAACAGGGACATACAGGTGGAGATCCACTAGGTGGGGAAAGGACTATAAACCTGCAAAGAAAACCGATGAGAGAGTCAGATGAGTAGAAGGATAATCAAGTTGGGGTAGTGTCTTAGAAGTCAAAGAAAGACTATTTCAAGGAGAAAATGGTAAATAGCATCAAAGGCTGGTAGAAAGAGAACTGAAAACTCTTCCATTGAATTAAGACAATCTGATCCTATAGATAACTTTATCAAGCTGCCCAAGTGGAGGGATAAGGCTGCAGGTTGTCAGTGTGGGGTGTAGGTTTGACATCACCATTACAAAGAGCAGGAGAACAAGTTGAGTAGATGTGCAATTTCAGGTAATTTAGGGGAAAAAAAGTACATTTGGAGTAGTGATTAGAAATTTATTCATTAATTTAAAAAGTATTTATTGAATAATCCCAGTGAGCAAGGCACTGTTCTGGGTAGCTGAGCACATTTGGATGTAAAAACAAACAATATCCCCTGCTCTCTGGGAAATTAAGGTCTAGCAGGGTGATAAAGAAACAATGAATGCCAGGTAGAACATGTTACACAGTACTTTCGAAGGTGACCAGTGTTATTTAAAAAACAAGCAGACCAGAATTAGGAAGGTCAGGAGTCGTTCAGATGTAAGAGTGGGTTGCAATTTAATATAAGGTTAGCAAATATTATTATTATTATTTTTTTGGCGGTACGCGGGCTTCTCACTGTTGTGGCCTTTCCTGTTGCGGAGCACAGGCTCCAGACGTGCAGGTTCAGTGGCCATGGCTCCCGGGCCCAGCCACTCCGTGGCATGTGGGATCTTCCCAGACCGGGGCACAAACCTGTGTCCCCTGCATCGGCAGGCAGACTCTAAGCCACTGCGCCACCAGGGAAGCCCAAATATACTTAATTTTAATGATATTTGAGCAAAGATATTGACCAGAGGAAGTATGAATTAGCCATGTGGATATCCAGGAACAGCACACTAGGGAAGGAGACAGGCATGCAAGTTCCATAAGGTGGCCGGCCCATGAGCATGGAGTCCGGTGAGCAACGGGAGAGGAAAAGCAGCAGAGATTAAGGAAACAATGGCAATGGACTGTGGGCGCCAGAAAATGGAGGGACTCAAAGTTCATTGCAAGGATCTAGCTTTTCTTGAGTGAAATAAGAGCCATTTATATTGCTGACAATGTGCGCTAGTCCCTGATTTTCTCCAGTAATGCTCAGTCTGTGGATCGTATGCACTGAGAGTTGGCTTCACTATTTGTTTTGAAAGTTACTATACAAAGATTGACTGAAGAACTGACTTTTGACAAGTGTCTTATGAAAATTCAGGACCATATGTTCTCAGCTTGATAATGAACAGAGAGAAGAAAAGAATAGATGGTGGTGTTGGAAGAAAAGAGAGGAAAATGGACTGGGGATTTTATAAGAATGTTTGTAGTTCTCATAACACTGATAAAAAGATAAGTTGAGTACAGAATTTGAGGGTTTTTTGTGTTTTGTTTTTTTTTTTCAAAATTGGGCCATCATATTTCTCCTTACTTAAATCACTTCCATTTCCAGAACTAAATTAGTAATTTAAGGTTCTGGGACAATGAGGAGAAAAAAGATAATTCTGAATCAAAAATGTTTTAATACAGCATGATGTTTTTAATAATATGTTTCAAAAAGAAACTAAATACTACACTTCTTGAATTTGCTTTAGAATAAGTTTAAATCTTTTTTCTTCCTTTTTTTTTTTGGCCTACAGACCATTCATTTATTACTTATAAAACTAAAAAAATAAAATGAATTTTTATTTACCCACTATGTACAAAGAACTAAACACTGGGAAATGTTTTCTTTAAGAAGCTTTAAGAAAACATATGGATGGCCAACAGACACATGAAAAGTTGCTCAATTAATTATCAAGGAAATTAATTATCAAGGAAATGCAAATCAAAACCACAGTGAGATATCAACTCACACCTGTCAGAATGTCTGTTATCAAGAAGACAACAAATAGCAAGTGTTGGTGACGATGTGGCAAAAAGGGAATCCTCATGCACTGCTGATGTGGATGTAAATTGGTACATCCACTTTGGAAAACAGAATAGAGTTTCCTCAAAATAATACAAATAGAAATACCATATAATTCAGCAATTCCAGTTCTGGGCATTTTCCTAAAGGAAACAAAAACACTAATGTGAAAAGATATATGCACCCTTATATTCATTGCAGCATTGTTTACAATAGGCAAGATGTGGAAGCAACCTAAGGGCCCATAGATGGATGAATGGATAAAAAAGATGAGGTGTATATATATATATATATATATACACACACACACACACACACATACACACACAAAATGGAATATTACTCAGCCATAAAAAGGAATGAAATCTTGTCATTTATGACATCATGGATGGACCTAGAAGGTATTAAGCTAAATGAAGTAGTCAGACAAAGAAAGACAAATACCATATGAGTTTACTTATATGTGGAATCTACAAAAAACAAAACAAATGAACAAAACAACAAAATAGAAACAGAGTCATAGACACAGAGAATAAAGAGATAGTTACTAGAGGGGAGGGGCCTGAAGGGGATGAGTGAAATAGATGAGGAAGATTAAGAGGTACAAGCTTCTGTTTACAAAATAAATGAGTCATGGGGATGAAGTATACAGTGTGAGAAATATAGTCAATATTATTATAATAACTTTGTATGGTGACAGGTGGTAACTAGACTTATTGTGGTGATCATTTTGTAATGTATAGAAATGCCAAATCGCTATGCTGTGTAACAGGAACTAACAAAGTGTTGTAGGCCAACTATACTTCAATTAAAAAAATGAAGTAAAGAAAAAGTAGCTTTACAGAGATCACAGTCCAGGGATAAGAATGTCTTGTGCATGAACAGAGAAAAACACAATAAAGACCTGGGAGCACATTAGAAGGTTTGGAAATAGCTTCTAAGAGCACAGATTAGATGATGATGATTTACCAGGTAATGTAAGATTGTTTAGATTATTATGATTAGGAAATCCATCTTTCAGGTCCATACACCAAAGGCAAATCAATATGAGAGTCAACTCATTGTTCTTCATTTTGTTCTGAGTAAATATTAACCAAAATAAAGAAGCCATAACTATGATAATGTATTATTTATAATATATTGTATTGAAATACACAGACACAACAATTGTTAAGAATAAAATCAAACTGATCTACAGAATTCTGTAAGGGTAAACTTTTTTATTAGGAAAATAAAATAATCCAGATTACACCTATATACTTTTTGCACCTAAAGTAAATTTCTATTTCTTTGGGTGGATATGGAAGAACTAAAATTACTGTATCCTAGACCTACTGCTCTAATTTTGAGCTGGTTGGAAAATAATTTTCTAGAAAGTCAAGTAGTAATTCTATAATTTACTCTTCAAATTATTTCTTCATTTATCATCTCCACATGATTTTCCATGTTGTAGTAAATTATTTTTCCTTAGGTAAGTATATGCCAATTACCCACTTTGTGTAAGCCCTGCCAATGCAACACTGAGATATTCAATGAAATGATTCTGTCCCTTAGTACTCAGAAGGACAACCCACTGTGAATGCTACTGAAGTTATTTCAAAACTAGATTCCCAATAATAGTGTTTACTCTGACATTTTCTACTTGACTTTCCTTATTTAACAGACTCATGATTAAATGAAATTGTTAGTTTCTAGATAACTGGACATATAAATGTAAAATCTACTTCAAGTATTAATGATTTGCTTTTAGGGTTGTCTAAGTTACTCTTATAAAGGAACAGCAATGAAAGAAAAATAATCAAATTTTAATTAACTGTGAGATCTGACTGCATTTACTAATTCCAATTAGATAAACACTGATTCTTTCCTCAACTTACACAGAATTCACATAAATACTTAGGGAAAATGTGAAAAAAAAAGAAGATTACAGTTCTTTTTATACATGTATAATATACATCCATTATCCTAAAAATGTTATATACTATATAAGGCAAGAATCATTAATAAATTTATAGAAGCAAATTCCATTCTCTGACTGGATGTAAGATCCCTTAACACACATTTATAGTTACCACACAGGTAACATTAAAATGAAAAATATTCACTTTTTAGATATAAATACACTAAATCAAAAGCTCATTTTTGTTTAAATATTTTTCTTCAACTATATTAAATCATTTATAAAAGTCCAGTTTATAATGTTCAAAACAAGGCCAATCAGATACCTGTCAGTTATAAATGCATTCCAATTTTTTTCTTAGAGTACTCAGTAATCAAGTACTTCTATGTGTATCCATTTTGAGTCAGTTTTCAGAGAATCATACTTTAATCAGGAAACCTTTACTTTATAAATATATTCATAATACTGATTTTATTAAATAGTACTCTGCACACTAAATCTTGTATCTGCAGGCTAATGAGATAGTTTACTTCATGATGGGTCTCCAGACTAATGGAGATACGTGAACTGTTATGATCAAATTGTACATAATATTCTGTATTAAAAGAATCACCTATGCATCCCTAAAAAAGATCACTATATTTGCACTTTTCTTGAAAACTTACTTTTGCTCAAACATTATTTACAGAAGCTCAAACAACTTAAAACTAGACAATTTGTAATTTGTTTGATTGGATTTTAATTATGCTGCAGAAAGGATATGGAGAAGAAATCCAATAAAGAAAAGATAATTATTTCAAAATATATCTTTTACTTTGTTAGAAAATACAGCGAAACAATGAAAATGGTATTATTAAAGCACAAACTTCAAAACAAGTTTCTCCAAATTAATATATAGAACTTTGATTTGCAACAGAGAAGGTAGTTTGTGTTTTCAATAAGGATAATTCTCCTTAAATTTTCTGGTCTTTAAAATTCTTTACAAGAGAGTTGTTTCATTAATTATTAGAGAGTTTATGTCATGCTTTTTTTTCTTTTTTGCATAAGGTATTTATTTAGGAAAATACAACATAAAATGGCTCAATCAAAACTGTTTAGTGTAGTATTTTTTTCTTTTCCTTCCTCCTCTTTTTTACTGTTGTGGTACTGATGTATCTTCTGGTTGTTGATTCATCTATATTTTTATTTTTATATTCTTCCTAATGTAACTGTTAGTTTCCTAGTCTAATTTTTTTTTACATATTTTTTTCTTTGCTGACCAGGCAGCTTGTGGGCTCTTGGTTCATGAGCATGGGGTCAAGCCAAAACTCCTGCAGTGGGAGTTCCGAGTCCAAACACCTGGACTAACAGAGAACCTCAGACCTCAGGGAATATTCATCGGAGTGAAGTCTCACAGAGTTCCTCATCTCAGCACCAAGACCCAGCTCTACCTAACAGGCTACAAACCCCAGTGTTGGAAGCCTCAGGCCAAACAACCAGTAAAACAGGAACACAATCCCACTCATTAAAAAACAAAACAAAACAATGAGATGGCAAAAAAATATGTAACAGATGAAGGAAGAAGGTACAAACCTACAATACCAAATAAATGAATAGGAAATAGACAATCTACCTGAAAAAGAATTCAGAGTAATGATAGTAAAGATGACCCAGAATCTCAAAAATAGAATGGAGCCACGGATTGAGAAAATACAAGAAATATTTAACAAAGATCTAGAAGAACTAAAGAACACACAAACAGAGATGAACAGCACAATAACTGAAATGAAAAATACACTAAAAGGAATCAATAACATAATAACTGAGGCAGAAAAACGAATAAGTGAGCTGGAAGACAAAATGGTGGAAATAACTGCAGAGGAGCAGAATAAAGAAAAGAGAATGAAAAGAATTGAAAACAATCTCAGAGACCTCTGGGACAACACTAAACACACCAATATTGGAATCATAGGGGTCTCAGAAGAAGAGAAAAAGAAAGGGTCTGAGAAAATATTTGAAGAGCTTATAGATGAGAACTTCCCAAACATGGGAAAGGAAATAGTCACCCAAGTCCAGGAAGCACACAGAGTCCCATACAGGATAAACCTTAGGAAACACACACCATGACACATATTAATGAAATTAACAAAAATTAAATTCAAAGAAAAAAATATTAAAAGCTACAAGGGAAAAACAAACAAAAAAATAACATACAAAGGAATCTCCATAAGGTTATCAGCTGGTTTTTCAGCAGAAACTCTGCAGGCCCGAAGGAAGTGGCAGGATATACTTAAAGTGATGGAAGAGAAAACACTACAACCAAGATTACTCTACCCAGCAAGTATCTTATTCAGATTTGATGAAGAAGTCAAAAGCTTTTCAGACAAGCAAAAGCTAAGGGAATTCAGCACCTCCAAACTAGCTTTACAACAAGTCCTACAGAAACTTCTCTAATCGGGAAACACAAGAGAAGAAAAAGACCCAAGAAAACAAACACAGAACAATTAAGAAAATTGTAATAGGAACATACCTATCAATAATAACCTTGAATGTAAATGGATTAAATGCCCCAACCAAAAGACACAGATTGGCTGAATGGATATAAAAACAAGACCCATATATATGCTGTCTACAAGAGACCCACTTCAGACCTAGGGACACATACAGACTGAAAGTGAATGGATGGAAAAAATATTCCATGCAAATGGAAATCAAAAGAAAGCTGGGGTAGCAATACTCGTATCAGATAAAATAGACTTTAAAATAAAGACTGTTACAAGAGATAAGGAGGAACACTAAATAATGATCAAAGGATCAGTCCAAGAAGAAGATACAACAATTATAAATATATATGCACCCAACATGAGAACACCTCAGTACATAAGGCAAATGCTAACAACCATGAAAAGAGAAATCAACAGTAACACAATAATAATAGGGGACTTTAACACCCACTTACACCAATGGACAAATCACCCAAACAGAAAATAAATAAGGAAACACAAACTTTAAATGAGACAATAGACCAGATAAATCTAATTGATATTTATAGAACATTCCACCCAAAAGTGACAGAATACACTTCTCAAGTGCACATGAAACATTCTCGAGGATAGATCACGTCTTGGGTCACAAATCATGCCTCAGAAAATTCAAGAAAATTGAAATTGTATCAAGCATCTTTTCTGACCACAACACTGTGAGATTGGAAATCAATTACAGGAAAAAAAAAAAAACTGTAAAAGCCATAAATACATAGAGGCTAAACAGTATGCTACTAAATAACCAAGAGATCACTGAAGAAATCAAAAAAGAAATAAAAATATACATAGAAACAAATGACAATGAAAACACGATGACCCAAATGACCCAGCAATCCCACTACTGGGCATATGCCCTGAGAAAACCATAAGTCAAAAAGCGTCCTGTACTACAATGTTCATTGCAGCTCTATTTACAATACCCAGGACATGGAAGCAACCTAAGGGGCATTGACAGATGAATGGATAAAGAAGATGTGGCACATATATACAATGGAATATTACTCAGCCATAAAAACAAATGAAAGTGAGTTATTTGTAATGAGGTGGATGGTCCTAGAGTCTGTAATACAGAATGAAGTAAGTCAGAAAGAGAAAAAGAAATACCATATGCTAACACATATATATGGAATTAAAAAAAAAAAGATCATGAAGAACCTAGGGGCAGGAAAGGAATAAACACACAGACCTACTAGAGAATGGACTTGAGGACAAGGGGAGGGAGAAGGGTAAGCTGTGACAAAGTGAGAGAGTGGCGTGGACATATATACACTACCAAATGTAAAACAGGTAGCTAGTGGGAAGCAGCTGCATAGTACAGGGAGATTAGATGGGTGCTTTGTGACCACCTAGCAAGGTGAGATAGGGAGGGTGGGAGGGAGGGAGATGCAAGAGGGAAGAGATATGGGGATATATGTATATGTATAGCTGATTCACTTTGTTATAAACAGAAACTAGCTCACCATTGTAAGGAAGTTTACACTAATAAAGATGTTAAAAAAAAAAAAAACTGTGGGAGACAGCAAAAGCAGTTCCAAGAAGAGTTTTATAGAAATACAATCTCACCTCAAGGAACAAGAAAAATCTCAAATAAACAATGTAACCCTACACTTAAAAAACTAGAGAAAGAAGAACTAAGAAAACCCAAAGTCAGTAGAAGGAAAGAAATCATAAAGATCAGAGCAGAAATAAATGAAATATAAACAAAGAAAACAATAACAAATATCAGTAAAACTAAAAGCTGGTCCTTTGTGAAGATAAACAAAATTGATAAGCACTTAGCTAGACTCATCAAGAAAAAGAGGGAGAGGTCACAAATCAATAAAATTAGAAATGTAAAAGGAGAAATCACAACTGACACTGCAGAATTGCAAGAGATTATAAGAGACTTCTACAAACAACTATATGCCAATAAAATGGACAACCACAAAGAAATGGACAAATTCTTAGAAAGGCAAAATTTTCCAAGACTTAACTTGGAAGAATTAGAAAATATAAACAGACCTATCACAAGTAATGAAATTGAAACCATAATTAAAAATCTTCCAACAAACAAAAGTCCAGGACTAGATGGCTCCACAGTTGAATTCTATCAAATATTTAGAGAAGAGCTAACACTGATCCTTCTCAAACTCTTCCAAAAATATTCAGAGGAAGGAACACTCCCAAACTCATTCTATGTGGCCACCATCACCCTGATTCCAAAACCAGACAAAGATACTACAAAAAATGAAAATTACAGACCAATGTCACTGATGAACATAGATGCAAAAATCCTCAACAAAATACTAGCAAACAGAATCTAACAGCAATTAAATCATCATACACCATGATCAGGTGGGATTTATCCCAGGGAACAAGGATTCTTCAATATATGCAAATCAATCAACAAATTAATGAATAAAAACCATATGATCATCTCAATAGATGCAGAAAAAGCTTTTGACAAAATTCAACACCAATTTATGATAAAAACTCTCTAGAAAATGGACATAGAGAGAAGCTACTTCAACATAATAAAGGTCATATATGACAAACCCACAGCAAGCATCATACTCAAGGGTGAAAAACTGAAAGCATTTCCACTAAGATCAGGTACAAGACAAGGATGTCCACTCTCATCACTCTTATTCAACATAGGTTTGGAAGTCCTAGCCACAGCAGTCAGAGAAGAAAAAAAAAAAATAAAAGGAATACAAATTGGAAAAGAAGAAGTAAAATTGTCACTGTTTGGCAACGACATGATACTATACATAGAAAATCCTAAAGATGCCACCAGAAAACTACTAGAATGAATCAATGAATTTGGTAAGGTTGCAGGATACAAAATTAATGCACAGAAATCTCTGGCATTCATATACAGCAACAATGAAAAGTCTGAAAGAGAAATTAAGGAAACACTCCCGTTTACCATTGCAACAAAAATAATAAAATACCTAGGAATAAACCTGCCTAAGGAGGCAAAAGACTTGTACTCAGAAAACTATAAAACACTATTGAGAGAAATCAAAGATGACATAAACAGATGGAGAAATATACCATGTTCTTGGATTGGAAGAATCAATATTGTGAAAATGACTATACTACCCAAAGCAATCTACAGAGTCAGTGCAATCCCTATTAAACTACCAATGGTATTCTTCACAGAATTAGAACAAAAAGTCTTACAGTTCATATGGAAACACAAAAGATCCTGAATAGCCAAAGTAATCTTGAGAAAGAAAAATAGAGTTGGAGGAATCAGGCTCCCTGACCTCAAACTATGCTACAAAGCTACAGTAATCAAGACAGTATGGTACTGGCAGAAAAACAGAAATATAGATCAATCTTACAAGATAGAATGCCCAGAGATAAACCCACACACATATGGACATCTAATTTACGACAAAGGAGGCAAGAACATACAATGGAGAAAAGACAACCTCTTCAATAAGTGGTGCTGGGAAAACTGGACAGCTACATGTAAAAGAATGAAATTAGAACACTACCTAACACCATACACAAAAGGATTAAAGACTTAAATTAAGTCTTAATCTAAGACTTTAAATGTAAGACCAGACACTATAAAACTCTTAGAGGAAAACACAGGTAAAGCATTCTTTGACATAAACCACGGGAAGATCTTTCCTGACCCACCTCCTAGAGTAATGGAAATAAAAACAAAAATAAACAAATGGGACTTTAAAGCTTTTGCACAGCAAAGGAAACCATAGACAAGACAAAAAGACAACCCTCAGAATGGGAGAAAATATTTGCAAATGAAACAACAGACAAAGGATTACTGTCCAAAATATACAAACAGCTCATGGAGCTCAATATCAAAAAAAAAAAAAAAAAAAAAAAAACAATCCAGTAAAATATGGGCAGAAGACCTCAACAAACATTTCACCAAGGAAGACCTACAGATGGCTAAGAGGCATATGAAAAGATGCTCAACATCACTAATTATTAGAGAAGCACAAATCAAAACTACAATGAAGTATCACCTCACACTGGTCAGAATGACCATTATCAAAAAATCTAGAAGCAGTAAATGCTGGAAAAGGTGTGGTGAAAAGTGAACCCTCCTTCACTGTTGGTGGGAATGTAAATTGATACAACCACTGGGGAAAACAATATGGAGGTTCCTTAAAAAACTAAAAATAGAACTACCATATAACCCAGCAATCCCACTACTGGGCATATACCCTGAGAAAACCATAATTCAAAAAGAGACATGTACCAAAATGTTCATTACAGCACTATTTACAATAGCCAGGACATGGAACCAACCTAAGTGTCCATTGGCAGTTGAATGGATAAAGAGGATGTGGCCCATATATACAATGGAATATTACTCAGTCATAAAAAGGAACGAAACTGAGTTATTTGTAGTGAGGTGGATAGATTTAGAGTCTGTCATACAGAGTGAAGTAAGTCAGAAAGAGAAAAACAAATACTGTATGCTAACACATATATATGGAATGTAAAATTTTAAAAAAGGTACTGATGAACCTAGTTGCAGGGCAGGAATAAAGAGGTAGACATAGAAAATGGACTTGAGGACATGGGGTGGGAGGGAGAACCTGGGGCGAAGTGAGAGTAGCATCGACATATATACACTACCGAATGTAAAATAGATAGCTGGTGGGGAGCAGCAACATAGCACAGGGAGATCAGCTCCGTGCTTTTCAATGACCTAGAGGTGTGGGATAGGGAGGATGAGAGGGAGACTTAAGAGGGAAGGGATATGGGGACTTGTGCATATGGCTGATTCGCCTTGTTGTGCAACAGAAACTAACACAGTACTGTGAAGCAATTATACTCCAATAAATATCTATTAAAAAAAAACTGTTTAGGCTAGGGACTTCTCTGGTGGTCCAGTGGTTAAGACTTTGCCTTCCAATGAAAGGGGTGAGGGTTTGATCCCTGATTGGGGAGCTAAGGTCTCACATGCCTCATAGCCAAACAAACAAACAAACATAAAATAGGAGCAGTATTTTAACAAATTCAATAAAGATCTTAACTGTGGTCCACATCAAAAACAATATTAAGAAAAAACAAAACTGTCTAGTCCATTTTTTGTTACATTTATCAATTGTATATATGACTTTAATATTCTCTTTTTTTACATGTGTTATATATATATATGTGCTTATTACTACAAATTGTAAGTAATTTTTACAAATACTGTTGCACAAAGAAAAAATCTACTAAGTCAGAATTGGTTTCAGCTGCATAGAATAGAAATCCAGCTATAACCTCTTCAACAAGTCGAAATTTATTTGTCTTGTGTAAAAGAAGTCCAGAGATAGACATCCTGGGTTTGGTACAGCAACTCCAAGATAACAGCAAAAATGGTCTTTTAATTTTCCAATGCATCATCTTAAGCTTTCTTTCTTCTCTATCCTCATAAAGTGGCTTCTGTGTGTCTAGTCATTATGTCAGCAAGACATGGAAAAGATGAAGGAAAAAAAAAATGGGAGAGATGAAAGAAACTCAGCAAAAAGTACATACCAGATGAGTCTGTCCATTTAAAAAAGTTTTCCTAAAAGCTCCAAAAGGTTTCTTCTATGTTTATCTTATTAGTTAAATGGAATCCCAAGTCTACCTTGTCGCCAAGATATTTTGGGGAGGTGAGCATTTTAATTAGGCATACTTCTAGCCAAGATACAGCTCATTGATAATATATTCTATTAATATGGAATGATTCTATCAATAAGAAGAAAGAGGAAATGAATATTAGATAGGCTACTAGCAGTGACTGCCATACTCATTATCGACTTTACAACCAGATCCCAAAACGCTAACAAAGTTAGAGATTGCTAAAAATAACAGTTCAAGTACTTCAGTGGAATCAAAGATAGCAGATCTCACTGTCCTTTATGATTTAATGTTCTGTAGTAATTATTTACTGAAAGCTGCAGCAAGTAAAGGTGGGAAATGCAGAGTGTGGAGTCACTTACACCAGCCTTTTTACTCCCTATCTTCTAGCTATGGTTATTCAATATGTCTCGGCAGTGATTTTTTTATAATTTATACAATGGGAGAAATTTTAAAGTGAGCACATTGTTTTGCATAGAATAGAAACAATTGTCGTATGACTTCCCATTTTTTTCAAAATTCATGTAATCAATAATGATTTTTAATGACCTACTAAAATATTCAGGAAAAAGGAAAACTGTTGATGAGTATGCCTTGATTACTTCTTTTTATTTTATTTATCAGTATTACTTACTGATAATGTAAGTAAACAATTGAAAGTGAACAATTCATTGATTTTAAGAACTACTGCAGGCTTTGAGTAAATATTCAATAGAGTGTAAATATACTTTTATAGCTGAAGAATGTAGAGAAACAAATTGCATATTGACTGTGTTGATATGAATGGCAGGTAAAACATTTTTGTATTATTCCAGCCACCCCTTGAAGATTGAATGCAATATTCTTTGTTTCTTTTACATGGCAAAGATGTGAGCATCCTTCTGGATGCGGCAATATTAACAATCAGTAACAGCTATCACATTATAATTGGAGAATGAATCAGCAAGAATTGTGTCACCTTACACCTAGAAACAATCATGGAGACAGACTGATTCTGAGTTGCTATAGCAGGAATCAAGAGGTTTAGTCCAGCTCACCTAGCTCATTGCTTTTTGGTCTAGGTTAACCAGGTAAAGTGACCACCCATATCTATTTTTCTAGCTCTCTCTGGGACTTATACATACCCCTTGATCTATTTTGTTTTGCAAAGATAATTTGGTCTCAGACAGATCCCAGTCCCAGTATTCCATGTGTCTTTTATAGAGTACACATAGATGTTGGCTTAGCCTATCAAATATGAGCATATAAGCACAGAAGAACATTAGGTATAAGAAGAGGCAGAAGGCAAGAGTTTAACCATGATTAAACTTCAGGAATGTTAAGAGCATACTGGCTCCAACAAAACTAGAGGCAAGAATGTAGGCACAAGGGGTTGGAAGGAAATAATATCTTACCCTTAGGAGCGCTTACTTTTTATACTGTAATAAATTCTTTTCCTTTACTATCTTATCTAATTATCACAACCGCCACTATTATTCCCATCTTACACAAAAGAAATGAACTATTTTGCCCAAGGGCATAGCACCAAATTTAGGCAATTAAGTTCCAAAGTCTGTGCTTTTAAAGGATATTCTATGTTATATCTACCTAAAAATAAATAAATAAAACAATTAAATTAAAATGGAAGCTTTCAACTATTTCTGAGGTTACTGCTTTGAGAGAAACACTGATAGATTAACCTATCCACGTTTATGACTAGAAAATTACATAGCAGGTGGGCACCTACAGGCTAGAATAGCAGTTCCAAAGAGATGCCTTTAACTGACTGTTCACTAATAGTAAAATTTATCACAGACATTATGGAAGACATTTAATGGCTACAGTATTCTTAGAGACACGTTCCGGGAATATATGTTTCTGGCTGCTGCAGTTCTTCTCAGATCAATTCATATTTCTTGTGAAAATAGTGTAGCATTAACTGATGAAGCATAAACCTGAAGGGATAGTTCAGTGGGTTTGTGTTCTGAAATGAAAAAAAGAAGTCAATTTTATTTGCTCTTAGACTCACGTTTTGAATCAAATAACATTAGATGCATTGGGAATGTTAGAAGAGACTGCCTCACATTTACCTTTTAAATGTGCATGCTTCATTTTTAAGACCAGGATAAAAGAATGTGACCAAGAAAAGCATGTAGAGGTTATTGAACAATTTTCTCGTGGTGGAACAATATGTCAACATTAATTGATATTTGAAGAACTGATGAATCTCAGCTAAGAAAACATAGTAAATAAAAGCTAGTTTGTAAAAAATAAAATAAAAAAGAAAGAAATCAATGACTGCTATTGCTTTAATAAAAGATTCCCTGCAAGTATCCTGCTGCAAAGTGTAAATGGGAGAAGTACTTCAAATCTGAGCACCTTGAAGGGAACTAGAGGACCCTTAAAACCCTTTTTAAGATTGTTTCAGTATTTAATTGTTTCAGTATTTAATCGACTAGGTGTGATGCTTCCAACAACGTTTTAGGTGTGTGTTAAATCTAGTGAAAATCAGATTCTTCTTTATATGTGTCATATTTTGAAGGAAGAAATCTTTTAACTTCCCGTAAGAGGGAAAAGAACAAGAAAAGGCAGAGGATGTTGGGCTGGGTACGGTACTAAAGGGTCGATTAACTTCTCAGGAGACCAACAGTGGTTCACCAAGGATATTCATTGCAATGTCACAAGAGAATAGATGGTTCTTATATGTTTAAATTTTCTTTTATGTAAGAAACCATTTTACTACTAGTCTTCTCAAAATGCTGACCCTGGAAATATTTTGTAAAGACTTAATATCAATGAAATTTTACTCAGAAAATTGCAAATAATAAGTAAGCCAGGGCTTCCCTGGTGGCGCAGTGGTTGAGAGTCCGCCTGCCGATGCAGGGGACACGGGTTCGTGCCCCGGTCTGGGAAGATCCCACATGCCACGGAGCAGCTGGCCCCATGAGCCATGGCCGCTGAGCCTGCACGTCCGGAGCCTGTGCTCCGCAACGGGAGAGGCCACAACAGTGAGAGGCCCGCGTACCGCAAAAAAAAAAAAAAAAAAAAGTAAGCCAGTTTTCCTGATATTTTGGAGAAATACTTTAAAAATAATTAATGTATGACTTGATGCTAAAGTTATTAATGACAGAATTATTAGGTCTTATTTTAAGCAGGAAATGATTTGTGTCCTATGTACTACATAAAATCAACTTGAGATATAATATGCAAGAGAATATTAATGTTGATACTAATAGTAAAATTTACCCATGATTTTGGGGGAAGGTCTAGAATTGCATTATCATTGGGGTGTATGTATGTATATATATATATATATATATAGCTTAAATTTACTCCAGATTTACTAAAACAGATACTCTGAAGCTTTGTTCTTCTTTCCTTTACTGACTGTTGTTGTTCTATATCACTAAGTGTTTTGTTTTTGTTTTTGCTGTGTATGTAAGTGGTGCTTATTATAATTAAATGCATAGGTCACTGAGGAGGAAAATTGGCGGTTATATAGGGCACTAAAAAGAAAGTAAGGAGGAGGGAGAATTTATACCTCAATACTGAAGTTCATTTTTGTCTACTTCACACATAATTCTTGGCTTTATATTATAACTTCAGTCTACCAGATTGAAAAAGTCAAAAACAAGAGCAGTCTTTTTGTTTTTGTTTTGTTTTGTTTTGTTTGCAGTACATGAGCCTCTCACTGCTGTGGCCTCTCCCATCGCGGAGCACAGGCTCCGGACGTGCACGGGCTGGCCCATGCACCCAGCTGCCCCACGGCATGTGGGATCCTCCCTGACCGGGACACGAACCTGTGTCCCCCACATCGGCAGGTGGACTCTCAACCACTGCGCCACCAGGGAAGTCCAAGAGCAGTCTTTTTTAAAACATTTTTATGACAAATTTTCCTGCTAAGGAAGTATATCCACAGCCCTCAAATCACTTCATATCATGTAATAACTTTTAAAACTCTTATCCTACAATTGAAAACTATATTGCAAGGTGTGAAATTACTGTATACTTTATGAATATTTTTAAATAACAGGTACATTACTTAATATATAGTCTATTTGCTTTGGAATATATAGATTTATTTGGTTTACCTAGTTGCAGGGAAAAAAGAACTATTAAAAATACATGTATTACTGACATTTTCATAACTGTCATGAGAAAGAGAGATTCTTGTCCACATAAAAAAAGAAAATAAAATTTTACTCATTGAACCAATTATACTCAACTATTTATTGTGTGTAAAAGTGTAGGGAAAAGGAGCTGAACGTCTTCTTTCTATATGCAAGTGACATACTTCCAGTTATATCATGGCATTTCTAACTATTTGTCACAGTGTTCCATGGAGAAATATCATTTTTAGACTTATCCATCATTATTTACTTCAAAAATGTATAATGTATAGTAGACTATTTATGGGTAAGATAAATTATATTGTAGCTTTAATTTCTCAGGTTTACAGCTCTCACTTGTGACATAGAGAATGAAGAGATTTGACATCAATTTCAAGCATGTAACTATAATTTCATAAAATTATATGTTCCACAATATATAATGTGTGATAAAATATGTGAAGTGCAGAAAATACTCACCATTAACTACTTCTTCATGACTACATGTTATGGGCCTTTAAAATAGGGTAAAATCTTGGGGGAAAATGTTTTTTGTTTTTTTTTTTTTTTTTGCTGTTGTTGAAAAACTTCCAAATTAGATTAGAGTAAAATTAAAAATAAAATAAGAGAGCATGTGCATTATTAGACTAAGTCAGGATACGTGAGTCTTGTTTCCAGCCTCTCAACTGTCGAGCTGCATGATATTGAACAAATATTTTAATATCCCAAACCTTAGGCTCTCATTCTCATCACAAAGGAGGAAAAGATATTAATGATGTCAAAGAAAACAATATCTATAAAATAATTAGTATATTTATATAAATTACTCAAATAGAAAACATTAATATAATTATTAATAATCAAAAGATCCCATTTCCTTTGATTTATATTGTTCTCTACACACATACCCAAGTCTGATAATAAAGCTTATGTGTACTAATTTCACTCCATGTTATTTTTCCTGTGTTGCTAATGGAGCTTGAAATTCATGTAGTCCTTTTGAATTTCAACACAGATCTAGTCTCAGTCCCTGATAATTTTTGTTGGTACTGACTTTTTCTTCATATAAATTCACTAACACATTTATATATGAAATTATAATGAAATACATTTAATGTAATTTATCTTATCTGAAACCATCAGGAAATTGAGACTCTTTTACTTGTGTGTTAAATTTTATAGTAACATAATATTTTGATTTATTACTTATTATTAGGCTGCTTTCATGAGTCATCTGGCCCCAAAATAGTGGAAGATAATTTCAGTTGGTGTAATGAAAAAAAACACTGAGCAGAGAGTTGGCTAACCCAGATTCTAATCTGATTTCTGTACTTAACTAACTCCATGATATTGAGGAAATCACTTAGTCTTTCTGATTCTCAATTACCTCAACTGCGAAATGAAGTAATTGAAACAACATTCTCTAAGGTACTTTCCAGTTCCAAAGGCCTGATTTTATGTTGTGACAGAGCCATGCATTGAGGCTATTTTTTTCTTTTCTTTTTAAAGCTATATCTCCTTCTTCACCAATTGAAATTACACTAAATATTTTTGGAATAGCTGATCCCAAGTATTATTTAGTTTAAGAGTTGCCTATGATGAACACAGCTGTGAGACAGCCAGAGTGGTTGGTTTCTCCAGTCAAGAAATTATGCAGTGAGTTCAGGAGTCATGGTAGAAATAGTTCTAGAACATGAAAGACAAAGCTTAAACCTCAAGTAGAATGCCTTTTTAAAAAATTTGTGTGTGAACTGATATCTATATATCTGAGCTGACTGCTCAAATGTTTTTTTTTTTTTTTTTTTGCGGTACATGGGCCTCTCACTACTGTATCCTCTCCCGTTGTGGAGCACAGTCTCCGGACGCGCAGGCTCAGCATCCATGGCTCATGGGTCCAGCTGCTCCGCGGCATGTGGGATCTTCCCAGAGTGGAGCACAAACCCGCATCCCCTGCATCGGCAGGCAGACTCTCAACCACTGCACCACCAGGGAAGCCCTGAAATGCCTTTTTATTCTTCTGTCTATGAACAGGGCCAATAAGTTTCAAGCATCATTAGCAGCAATGGTGCACTCAAAACCAACAAATGATATGCCGAGTTCTCAAAGAAGCCTTCAGGATATAAAATGAGTGGCAACTTTGTCATATCTGCGAGCATAGAAGGATCACAGCAGCAAAGGACTCGGTGTTTAATAAGGCAATGAATTAAGCCTATTTTAAACTAAAATACATCATTATTTGTATTTTTATGTGAACAGAATCAAAACTTGGAATTAAAGAAACATTACATTCAACACAAAGTGTTTCCTGCCCCACAATGGTGGGGAATCTGCTTGGGCAGCAGCTAAATTGTGGTATCATAAAGGTTCAAGCAGAGAATTTCAAAAACATCCTGTGCATTGTTACAAGTTTTCCAGGTGTACGCATGATGCTGGATGGGGGAAAGGAACTGGGGAGAAACTGTGGACCCTGACCCTGTCTCATTCAACATATTCTGCATAGTGATGTAGCTGCTAAGCTTTCTTTTTAAAAAATCCCATATTAAAAATAAATGCTTAGGGCTTCCCTGGTGGCTCAGTGTTTGAGAGTCCGCCTGCCGATGCAGGGTACACGGGTTCGTGCCCTGGTCCAGGAATATCCCACATGCCGTGGAGTGGCTGGGCCCATGAGCCATGGCTGCTGAGCCTGTGCGTCCGGAGCCTGTGCTCTGCAATGGGAGAGGCCACAACAGTGAGAGGCCCGCATATGGCAAAAAAAAAGAAAAAAAACAAAAAAAGTTTAGAACAGTTGGCTTAGAGAATACTCATAAGAGCATGATAAAATTAATGAATCTAAGCATTTGATTAAAGTTTAATTAATGGTCATTATTTGAATGGCAAGCGGAACAGAGGCCTTCACCACCGTGTGAGTGTCTGTACATAAGGAGACAGCACGTTTCATCTGACTTCACACAATGATTTACATGATGACAGCTCTGCTCTCGGTCCTGAGCTCACCACCCACCAGATCAACTACCCAGATTTCCCACATTATAAAGTTAAGATTGGCAGACATTTTACTCTGACCTAATACAAGAAATAGTCATTTTAAACCACGTAAAGGATGAAGAATTAGCAACAATAAAATCTTTTGCAGTTTTTTTTGCTGACTTTGCTGTAGAACATCAGCTCCTCTATCCATGTTGATCTTTGGGGACTTACTGATGGATTTGCCCCCAGATCTGTGGCATACTGTTAGTATTCAATAAGTGCTTATTGTATGGAGAAAGAAAGTGTGTGGTTCTGATTTGGGGTCAATTAGATAGGATTTTTTTTTAATATCTGGCAAAACCAAATTCAGAGTAGGAGATTTATCAGTTCATTCTACATGGAAAAGTCTGAATGATTCCTGGAATTGACACGATGGTGTCAGAATGATTCCCTCTCTCCTTTCCTTGTTTCTCTCATCTCAGTCTGCCTTTGTATGTAGACTTTGTTTTCTTCTGTTTTCGAGGTGTCTCCATTATGTTGTCCAGCATGCAGAATGAGATGAGGACAATCTTAATAGTCAAGCAGGGACTTCCTTGACTGGAAAGGCAGATTCTTACTAACATTGACCAGATCTGAGATCTGAGGTCTCTGCCCATAGAATGGCCAAAGAGACAAAATGCAGTACTTAACAACATCACTAGATTCACACAGGGGATTGGTACAGGATCACTTATACAAAGGAAGCAGCAAATGTGTTTACTAGAAATAGTAAAGATATTGGTAGGAAAAATTAAACAAGCAAACAAATTCAATAATGTGTTAGAAAATTGGAGCACATAGCCAAGAAATCAAAATTATCTCTTTAATTGAAAGTCACGACTTATTTTTTAAAAATAAATAACAATAATATTTGATTTCTGTAATTATCTACATGTATCAGTTTTCTCTTGCTGCATCACAAATTCCCACAAACTTAGCAGCTTAAGACAACACCTATTTATTAACTCACAGTTCTGCCGGTAGAAATCTAGCACAGCATGACTGGGTTCTCTGCTCAGGGCCTCACAAGGTTGAAACAAAGGTAGAATTTATCTCCTTGCTATTGTAGAACTGAGGTGTCTTCACACTGCTAGCAATGACGTGGGGACTGCCCTCAACTCCCTTCTGTATTAGCAATTTTCAACATGGGTATTTGTTTTCTTTCAAGCCATCTGAAGTATGTGTTTCTGACTTCCTTTTTCTACACCTAGGAAAAAAACCCATCTGCTTTCAAAGATCTCATGTGATTAGATCAGGCTCACCAAACATAAAGTAACCTTATGGGTTAATTCCATAGTCTTCCCAGTCCCGGGAATTTTACAGGAAATGCACACCAAGGGGAGAGAAATCTTAGGCTGTATAGTAGAATCCTGCCTATCACACCATATATGTTGGAGTTCAATCATAATTTAGAATTAAGGCTTGATTTGGATTCAGTTCTGTATTATTTATGATCTAAAATAATACAGTGATGTACGATAGGACCCTGGTTGAGCTCAGAAATTCTGTCTATAACTTACCTTAATCAGCAATCAATGATATATGAAGAGAAAAATAATGTAACAAGCAGTGAAAGGAGATCAGTAAAATATACATTTTTTTTAATTTTGGAAATAATGCAAATATACAGTCTATGGTATTCATATGTCAGTTTCAGGAAAATGTGCCACAAACATACATACATACATGACTCCATGGATTCTATGAATCATTAGGAAATTTTAATCACAAAGCAACTCAGTTTCTTCTGAAAAGTAATCAAACTTTGAGAAATTTATTCATTTAAGGTCTCAATCAATGTCAAATTAAACATCTGCCCTTATACTCCTGAATTCTTTGTTTAAAAAAAAAAATTGACCTGTAAAAATGCAATAGCCAGAAATCAGTTTATTTCACTCAGGCATCCAATACTACATATCTGTTAAAAAGTGGTCAAAGTTGAGATTCTAGTATCTGTGATATCTGTGCTCATTTTTTCTTTTTCTGTTTTTTTTTTTTTTTTATTCTTTCCTTTTTCCTTTTAAAGTTGAAGTCAAATTGGACCTATTGTCTCTTTGGTGGTTTCTAGGGAATCCTAGTAGCCCTAGTGGGAAGTGAATCCTGAGAATGATTCTTTCCTTAATGTGTTTATAATGAAAGCTTTAAAAAAAAAAACATAGCTAACCTATACTTAGAAACAAGAGATAACCTACTGCATTTCTTACACAGAATAGTAACTCTATTTCTCTTTAACAAATTGAAATTTAACATTAAGGTTACTCATTTTTATACTTTTGGCAAAAAATAATATTTAAAGTATAAATTATCATGCAGATAATATTTATAGTACTCATAGGATATAAGACTGAGAGAGATGAATTCTTAACAGTAAATTTGACATAAAGCTTAACTCATGATACAAAGAAAGCAACCTGTTTAAGTAATAGGATTTTTTTTTTGTATTGGTGATATTATACTTTCAAAATCCAATTAAAGTAGTTACTGTAAAGTGAGGAAAGGAAATAAAAGACTTCAATGAGATGGCTTTGTGCTTTAACACATAAAGCAATCCCCACAGTAATGCATGTTACAGAAAATGGGTCACTTTCAAACCACCCTTGAAAAAAGCAGATAATATAATTTCAGATTGTGTTCTTAGAGTATTGTTTTAGAGTATATACATCTACTTGACCTTTATTCATTTTGCAGAAATGTGCATGTGTGAGCACATGAAAACATGTATAAATACCATCTCTTTCTCTTTCTTCTCTCACATACAACATGTACACATGTCTAAACATCCTCACACACATTCACATGTCCAGTTGTGTGGTTATTAGTAAATTGTGACAAAGAAACCACACGTATTAATGACTATTTCTCTAATTAAATAGTTACTCCATTTCGTCTTTAACATAATTGATTTTTATATGTTTCAAAACAAATTATAGTATAACCATGGGCAGAAACTCAGGAAAATAATTTTCATTGAAGAATTTCACTGATATAAAAGTTAACTATATTCTCTTCAACCTAAATATTGTTCACAATTTTCTAGTTGACTATTAATTGTTCCAAATCTATAATTGACACAGCATATTATTTATATGATTTCTAACCATAAATGTAATATCACTTTGTACTTTAAGAAAACACAAATATAGCATTTTTAAAATTATACAGCGTATGTTTATAAATATTTTCTATAGAAAATTAGGATTTGAGAGGTACAAAACTATAAAAAGAAACAGTGTTTCCAGTGGATATATATATATATATATATATATTTTTTTTTTTTTTCGATACGTGAGCCTCTCACCGCTGTGGCCTCTCCCGTTGCGCAGCACAGGCTCCGGACGTGCAGGCTCAGCAGCCATGGCTCACGGGCCCAGCTGCCCCGTGGCATGTGGGATCTTCCTGGACCAGGGCACGAACTCGTGTCCCCTGCATCGGCAGGCGGACTCTCAACCACTGCGCCACCAGGGAAGCCCTCCAATGGATATCTTTGTTGTTATGACACATAGTGATCCCTACTGGACTCTGGACTCCTGTGTCCTTAAGAGCAAATACTATGTGATGTTCTCTAGAGCCTAGTTCAATCACTAGTAGGCAGTCCAAAGCATTTTTGAATGAAGCCAATCTCAAGAATGCATCCATAATAATGCAATTGGGTTTTGTTCCAACTGATGTCACGGAACACTTGGGTAGCTAGCATCTGTGTCTAAGCTAATTATCTGACCAAAGATTCAATGTGTGTGTGTGTGTGTGTGTACATGTATGTGTGTGTGTGTTTCCTCTCAAGAGAGACCCAGTTTTGAAAGTTAAGGAAAATGGTATTATACTTACCAAATTAAAAGAAAACTCCTTTGGTTTAAGTGCTAGTTGCATGGGATTAGACTACTGATTGGAATCTCAGCTTTATGTCTTTCTGTGTATGTGTCCCGAGCCAACTTGGCCTCCCTGTGCCTCAATTTCTATATCTACCAGAAGGGGAAGATAATAGTAGGGTTGTACTCATATGCTTGTTTTGAGTATTAAAGTGTATAAAATATATAAAGCCATTAGAAAATTGTCTAGCCAAAAGTAGAAGCTTGATAGGGTTTCCTATTATTTTGTATCCAATTAGTTTTCTTGCACCTATTTACATAAATTGATATAAGTGAAGTAGAAACAAATATTGCTATCCTGGGCTTGTTTGGATGTAAATAGAGATAAATGAAGGGAAACGGACATTATGAAGTTAAATTCTCTACAATATCCTCCATATTTTGTGATACAAATATTAGAATCCACATTTTACATATGAGGATTCTGAAGTCCAAAGAAATTTGTTAACTTACACAGTAACATCCAGGTAAGAACGAATGTGTTTGGGACTCTAACCCCAAATTTTGATGCTCATAATCATGGATTTTAGATCAATCCATGTTTTATATTAGAGTTAAGATTTGGGTCTGTCTGCTTTATTAGAGTTATTAGATGCATGTACTAAGAAGTTAAGATAGAACATATAGCTTTTGAAAATTAAATTTTACAAGTTGAACTATTAGAATTTAGTTTAAAAATTTTATCTATCAGATTTATAATATTAACATATCATTTTTTGAGAGTTAAGTAAACCTTATAAAATGTGTAACACAGTGCCTGATATTCAGTAAGGGCTAATGATAAAAGTAATAACATAGAGACAAAATAGTAATAACTTAATAAATGATATCTAGCTATAATATTGTATTATGATTATTAATAATCCATGATTATTGGCATTAGTTTTTGTATATTTTTGGCATTTATTTTAAATCTAGAATAAATCATACAAACCTATCTAGTATTCTGAAAAGTAACATTTGAAATCGTACACAAAATTCACTTTTATTCCAAATAGAGATTCTGTTACTGACAATTTGATGACTAGTTTATTGTCTGGAAATTTTTTTTTTTTTTTACCTAAAATCTGGCTTTGTGAAAAATGTTTTACAGCTTTGGAAATGTAGGAAAGAAATTATTTTAACCTTGTTCTCCATATTTTTCCTCCCAAATCCAGGTACCATGACAATGACCTCTTAAACTTTTACAGAAGTACCTATTAATATAGTGTGACACTCCCAAATGATATAATATAATCTTGTCAAAGTAAAGTTGTAAAATATGACAATAAAAAAAAAATAGTTAGGATGCCCCTCATATATAATCACACATGCAATCTTCAAGGAGAAAAAGAAAGATGAAAGAGAACATTGGGTGAATAGTATATATTTCTCTTTAATGGGATGTATAATACATCCAAGCATATCAGCTTTTGTTGCTCCCAAGCACTGCAAATAGTCTTCGTTCTTCTTTGCTCTTCCTTGACTTACCTTGGGGGAGGTGTGGGCCCTTTTGAAATGAATTTCTACTCTCTTAAATAGAAGGTGCAATATTTCCAGATGATAAATAGCTCTGGGTCTGTAACCCAGGCGGGGGAGTTCTCAACTAACATTGGGCTTTTAAAGGTAATTTCCAGCCTTGTAAAGTGATATTCCTTTTGCTCAAATGACAACAATCAAGCTAGGAAGAACAAATGAGTCCCTTCAGGGAGCAGAGTGGAATAGAATGTCAAATATTCTTGGGCATTCAGTGGCTTGCAAAAGAGAGAAATTTTGCATTATGGCATTACTCAGGCAGAGTTATAGATCATCTTTGTGTCTGTTCTTCTTTCATAAATAAACAGTGCCTTAAACATAATCTAATCACTTTGTAGCTGATACAATGGCCACTGTGAGGTTCCTGAGAACTAAACAGCTACACAGAAGACACACTAAGTATTTTATGTTCACCAAGGACAATGTAGCAAAAATAGTTTGTTTTGTACATAATAAAATTATTTTGTCCAAAGAAATTCACATAAAATTTTCTCATACTCATTTTGGCCCATTTATCTGAATGAATCCTGTATGTAAATAAAAGTTATAATATTACTTCCTATCTCATGCACTAACTGCTGAACCATAGTACTAAATCATTCTACAGCCTTCATAATCATAGATTTTAAAATTGGAAATAAGTATTACTATTTACATGCTGTTATGACACAAACATTTACTGAGGCGTGTCCTGTACTGGGAAGCTTTCCCCTAGACTGAATGTATTTATAGAGATGGCTGGTGGAAGATGTCTGTAAGTTGTGTTACAAGGATCTCAGTATTAAGTAGGGCATACTGTTATGGCACCACACTGGCTCTTACATACTTAAAAACTGAAGAAATATTCTAAGATAGAATAGTAAAGATTTTAAAACACATTGGGAAGTTTCTTGTTCTAGCAGACATTCAGAATGGGGCCTAGTTTCCTGAGAAAGATAATGATGAGAAAATAATAATATAAATAGGCATGATTCTTTTAAACTTAAAGAAAACAAAGACACAAAATCCAAATGCAATGATTGAAACTTTCTTGGATATATGTTCAAAAAAAAAAAAAGAACTAAAAAAAGTATTTGGAGAGACAAGAGGAGAAAATAGAATATAGTTGGTTATTGGGTGATGATGGGCATGATGTTGAAGGGGGTGGTGTGGTGGGCATCAGACGGTTTAGCCCATTTCTATAAACTGGTAAGTGTGTCAAGGATTGGTGACTGGTCAAGTAAGTTCAAAGCTACTTACAAGCATTTAAATTGAGAGGGCTCCGACTAAGGAGGGACAATTCTGAAAAAGACCAGAAATGCCAATGATTAAGAGAAAAGGAGAAAGACATGCTGGGTAAAACATAGAGATTAACTGATAGTCTGTATACAGAATTCCTTCCACCTACATGATAATGCATGGAATCCAGACATAAATGAGCAGAATGTAAACAATAAAGACATTTTGAAAAAAGAAGTTCTTCTGTAGAGAATCTGGAAATAATTAGGGCAGTGATGGAACTCCACTGTGGTTAGAATGTCCCCAACCAAATATCTGAAACTAAAAGGAATGATTGATTCTCTTTCCATTCAACCTAGGACAAAACTGCAATCAATAAATTCAACCCACAAGTTCAAAACTCCATCCTTAAATATGAACAGAAAAATGAGAGTCTTCAGACACTTAAGGAAAGCCAGCAATATGAAAGACAAAGGCTCAAATACCAAAAACAAACAAAAAAAATAATCCTAAGGAACAGAAAATTTAGGAAACACACACACACACACACAAATTAGAGTCCTCAGAAAGATTCAAGAATTTCCAGTGTCCACAAAATAAGAGCACTATTCTATTAAAAGGGGACATTCATAGTAAAGGAAAAAAATCTTGGAAATTAATATGCCTGTCGTATGTGTGTGTGCACACATGTGTATATGTGTATTGACTTTGAAAATGCTGAAAATAATCAATAAATAATTTTAAGATAAATTTTAATTTTTTCACAAAATAGACCAATAGATACAGAAATGAATGACTGTAGACAAAGTATATTATTTACAGAAGGTCCATGAGATCTAACATTGAGCATATGAATTCCAGAAAGACCAAAGGAAACATGGAGGATAGAACATAATCATGGAAATAATCATAAAAGGAAATTTCTCAGTGCTGAAGGAAAATAATTTTTGAATTGAAGGAACTTACTAAGTACCCAACCCAAAGAAAGAAACACAAACACATATCAACTCACATCTGGAGACAATGTTCAAAACACAAGCACACATAAACACACACTTGGAGACAGTGTTCTAAATAATTAGAATACCAAAATAAAAATAATATTGTAATTTTAGAGTAAAATAAAATGGGGAGAAAAAAACAGGCTCTTTACTTGCAATGGAAATATAATCAGGCAGACATCAGTTTTACCATTGGTTTCTAGAAGACTATAGATACTTGCCTTTAAGGGAAAATTATTTCCAATCTAGAACTATATGCCCAGATAATAATTAAGTATATGTGTAGGTAAAAAAATAAAGCCTGAAATAAAGGCATTTCTGATATCCAAAGACAAAAGAAACTTGCCTCTCAAAGACACATTCTCAAGAAGTTATAGGAGATTGGTGGCAACAAACAAATTAGTCAACTAATATAGAAGAAAATATAAAATCCAAGAAATAGTGTTTCAAACCAGGAGATTAATAAAGAAAAATTCCAGGTTGAAAATCGTGCAAATGCTCTAGTTTGGAGTAGGAAGAAAGAGGGGTCCCTGAACAATATATGTTTTGAAAAGGAGATTTGATGTTGGCCCTGAGAAATGAGGTGAGCTTAAAGATATGAGAAAAGCAAATAATACAAACAAAAAGATATCTCAAAAAACTCCATATGCAAAATGAAAATATTGTAATCATATAGGCACTGTATGTTATTTGCTATGGAACAAATATATGTACATTATTATAATTATCAAAAGGGTGTTAGTGTTTTCTTTAGTTTTATTTTATGTTTCAGCAGCAACTGATGGAGAGGGCTTTGAAGCCTTATGTATTAATCGGGATTCCCCAGAGAAATAGTCAATAGGATATATATTTATTTATTATCAAGAATTGGCTTGTACAATTATGGAGGCTGACAAGTCCCAGGATTTGCAGTCAGCAAGTTGGAAACCCAGGAGAAAACATGGTATATTTCTATTGCAAAGACCAACAGGCTTGACACAGAAGAACTGATGTTTCAGTTTAAGTCTGGAAGCAGAATAAAAACCAGTGTCACAGCTTGAAAGCAGTCAGGCAAGAGGAGTTCCCTCTTACTAAGGGAAGGGTCAGCTTTTTTGTTCTATTCAGGTCTTCAGTTGATTGGATGAGTCACACCCACATAAGGGACCAGAGTCTGCTTTACTTTGTCTATTTTTTTTCCATCATTGTAGTATTTTATTTATTTATTTATTTATTTTTATTAGTTTCTGCTTTATAACAAAGTGAATCAGTCATACATATACATCTGATCCCATATCCCTTCCCTCTTGCTTCTCCCTCCCTCCCACCCTCCCTATCCCACCCCTCCAGGCAGTCACAAAGCACCGAGCTGATCTCCCTGTGCTCTGCAGTTGCATCCCACTATCTATCTACCTTACGTTTGGTAGTGTATATATGTCAATGCCTATCTCTCGCTTTGACACAACTTACCCTTCCCACTCCCCATATCCTCAAGTCCATTCTCAAGTAGGTCTGTGTCTTTATTCCTGTTTTACCCCTAGGTTCTTCATGACATTATTTTTCTTAAATTCCATATATATGTGTTAGCATACAGTTTCTGTCTTTCTCTTTCTGACTTACTTCACTCTGTATGACAGATTCTAGGTCTATCCACCTTATTACAAATAGCTCAATTCTGTTTCTTTATATGGCTGAGTAATATTCCATTGTATATATGTGCCACATCTTCTTTATCCATTCATCCAGTGATGGAAATTTAGGTGGTTTCCATCTGCGGGCTATTGTGAATAGAGCTGCAATGAACATTTTGGTACATGTCTCTTTTTGAATTATGGTTTTCTCAGGGTATATGCCTAGTAGTGGGATTGCTGGGTCATATGGTAGTTCTATTTGCAGTTTTTTAAGGAACCTCCATACTGTTCTCCATAGTGGCTGTACCAATTCACATACCCATCAGCAGTGCAAGAGTGTTCCCTTTTCTCCACACCCTCTCCAGCATTTATGGTTTCTAGATTTTTTGATGATGACCATTCTGACTGGTGTGAGATGATATCTCATTGTAGTTTTGATTTGCATTTCTCTAATGATTAATGATGCTGAGCATTCTTTCATGTGTTTGTTGGCAGTCTGTATATCTTCTTTGGAGAAATGTCTATTTAAGTCTTCTTCCCATTTTTGGATTGGGTTGTTTGTTTTTTTTGTTATTGAGCTGCATGAGCTGCTCATAAATTTTGGAGATTAATCCTTTGTCAGTTGCTTCATTTGCAAATATTTTCTCCCATTCTGAGGGTTGTCTTTTGGTCTTGTTTATGGTTTCCTTTGCTGTGCAAAAGCTTTCAAGTTTCATTAGGTCCATTTGTTTATCTTTGTTTTTATTTCCATTTCTCTAGGAGGTGGGTCAGAAAGGATCTTGCTGTGCTTTATGTCATACAGTGTTCTGCCTATGTTTACCTCTAAGAGTTTGATAGTTTCTGGCCTTACATTTAGGTCTTTAATTCATTTTGAGCTTATTTTTGTCTATGGTGTCAGGGAATGATCTAATCTCATACTTTTACATGTCCCTGTCCAGTTATCCCAGCACCACTTATTGAAGAGGATGTCCTTTCTCCACTGTACATTCCTGCCTCTTTTATCAAAGATAAGTTGACCATATGTGTGTGGGTTTTATCTCTGGGCTTTCTATCCTGTTACATTGATCTATCTTTCTGTTTTTGTGCCAGTACCACACTGTCTTAATTACTGTAGCTTTGTAGTATAGTCTGAAGTCAGGGAGCCTGATTCCTCCAGCTCCGTGTCTCATTCTCAAGATTGCTTTGGCTATTCGGGGTCTTTTGTGTTTACAAACAAAATTAGAATTTTTTTGTTCTAGTTCGGAGAAAAATGCCAGTGGTAGATTGATAAGGATTGCATTGACTCTGTAGATTGCTTTGGGTAGTAGAGTCATTTTCACAATATTGATTCTTCCAGTCCAGGAATATGGTATATCTCTCCATCTATTTGTATCATTTTAAATTTCTTTCATTAGTGTCTTACAATCTTCTGCATACAGGTCTTTTGTCACCTTAGGTAGGTTTATTCCTAGATATATTATTCTTTTTGTTGCAATGGTAAATGGGAGTGTTTTCTTGATTTCAACTTCAGATTTTTCATCATTAGTGTATAAGAATGCCAGAGATTACTGTGCATTAATTTTGTATCCTGCTACTTTATCAAATTCATTGATTAGCTCTAGTAGTTTTCTGGTAGCATCTTTAGGATTCTCTATGAATAGTATCATGTCATCTGCAAATAGAGACAGCTTTACTCCTTCTTTTTCAATTTGGATTCCTTTTATTTCTTTTTCTTCTCTGATTGCTGTGGCTAAAACTTCCAAACTATGTTGAATAAGAATGGTGAGAGTGGGCAGCCTTGTTTTGTTCCTGATCTTAGTGGAAATGGTTTCATTTTTTCACCATTGAGGACAATGTTGGCTGTGGGTTTGTCATATATGGCCTTTATTATGTTGAGGAAAGTTCCCTCTATGTTTACTTTCTTCAGGGTTTTTGTCATAAATGTGTGTTGAATTTTGTCAAAAGATTTCTCTGCATCTATTGAGATGATCATATGGTTTTTCTCCTTCAATTTGTTAATATGGTGTATCACATTGATTGATTTGCATATATTGAAGAATCCTTGCATTCCTGTAATAAACCCCAGTTGATCATGGTGTATGATCCTTTTAATGTGCTGTTGGATTCTGTTTGCTAGTATTTTGTTGAGGATTTTTTCGTCTATATTCATCAGTGATAGTGGCCTGTAGTTTTCTTTCTTTGTGACATCCTTGCCTGGTTTTGGTATCAAGGTGATGGTGGCCTCGTAGAATGAGTTTGGGAGTATTCCTCCCTCTGCTATATTTTGGAATAGTTTGAGAAGGATGAGTGTTAGCTCTTCTCTAAATGTTTGATAGAATTCTCCTGTGAAGCCATCTGGTCCTGGGCTTTTGTTTGTTGGAAGATTTTTAATCACAGTTTCAATTTCAGTGCTTGTGATTGGTCTATTCATATTTTCTATTTCTTCCTGAATCAGTCTTGGCAGGTTGTGCATTTCTAAGAATTTGTCCATTTCTTCCAGGTTGTCCATTTTATTGGCATAGAGTTGCTTGTAGTAATCTCTCATAATCTTTTGTATTTCTGCAGTGTCAGTTGTTACTTTTCCTTTTTCCTTTCTAATTCTATTGATTTCAGTCGTCTCTCTTTTTTTCTTGATGAGTCTGGCTAATGGTTTATCAATTTTGTTTGTCTTCTCAGAGAACCAGCTTTTAGTTTTATTGATCTGTGGTATAGTTTCCTTCATTTCTTTTTCATATATTTCTGATCTGATCTTTATGATTTTTTTCCTTCTGCTAACTTTGGGGGATTTTTGTTCTTCATTCTCTAATTGCTTTACATACAGCGTGAGGTTGTTTACTTGAGATGTTTCCTATTTCTTAAGGTGGGATTGTATTGCTCTAAACTTACCCCTTAGAACTGCTTTTGCTGTGTCCCATATGTTTTGAGTCATCGTGTCTTCACTGTCATTTGTTTCTAGGTATTTTTTTTAATTTCCTCTTTGATTTCTTCAGTGATCACTTCGTTATTAAGTAGTGTATTGTTTAGCATCCATGTGTTTGTATTTTTTACATATCTCTTCCTGTAATTTGTGTCTAGTCTCATAGCATTGTGGTCGGAAAAGATTCTTGATACTATTTCAATTTTCTTAAATGTACCAAGGCTTGATTTTTGACCAAGATATGATCTATCTTGGAGAATGTTCCATGAGCACTTGAGAAAAATGTGTATTCTGTTGTTCTTGGATGGAATGTCCTATAAATATCAATTAAGTCCATCTTCTTTAATGTATCATTTAAAGCTTTTGTTTCCTTATTTATTTTCATTTTGGATGATCTGTCCATTGGTGAAAGTTGGGTGTTGAAGTCCGCTACTATGAGTGTGTTACTGTCGATTTCCTCTTTTATGGCTGTTAGTATTTGCCTTATGTATTGAGGTGCTCCTATGTTGGGTGCATAAATATTTACAATTGTTATATCTTCTTCTTGGATTGACCCCTTGATCATTAGGTAGTGGCCTTCTTTGTCTCTTCTAATAGTCTTTATTTTAAAGTCAATTTTGTCTGATGTAAAAATTGCTACTCCAGCTTTCTTTTGATTTCCATTTGCTTGGAATATCTTTTTCCGTCTGCTTACTTTCAATCTGTATGTGTCTCTAGGTCTGAAGTGGGTCTCTTGTAGACAGCATATATATGGGTCTTGTTTTTGTAACCATTCAGCCCATCTGTGTCTTTTGGTGGGAGCATTTAGTCCATTTACATTTAAGGTAATTATCGATAGGTATGTTGCTATTTGCATTTCCTTAATTGTTTTGGATTTGTTATTGTAGGCATTTGTCTTCTATTGTGTTTCTTGCCTAGAGAAGTTCCTTTAGCATTTGTTGTAAAGCTGCTTTGGTGGTGCTGAACTCTCTCAGCTTTTGCTTGTCTGTAAATGTTTTAATTTCTCCATCAAATCTGAATGAGATCCTTGCTGGGTAGAGTAATCTTGGTTGCAGGTTTTTCTCCTTCATCACTATAAATATGTCCTACCACTCCCTTCTGGCTTGTAGAGTTTCTGCTCAGAGTTCAGCTGTTAACCTGATGGGGATTCCCTTGTGTGTTATTTGTTGTTTTTCCCTTGCTGCTTTTAAGATGTTTTCTTTGTGTTTAATTTTTGACAGTTTGATTAATATGTGTCTTGGCGTATTTCTCCTTGCATTTATTCTGTATGGGACTCTCTGTGCCTCTTGGACTTGATTAACTATTTCCTTTCCCTTATTAAGGAAATTTTCAACTATAATCTCTTCAAATATTTTTCAGTCACTTACTTTTTCTCTTCTTCTTCTGGAACCCCTATAATTCGAATGTTGGTGCATTTAATGTTGTCCCTGAAGTCTCTGAGACTGTCCTCTGTTCTTTTATTTATTTTTTCTTTATTCTGCTCTGCAGCCGTTATTTCCAATATTTTATCTTCCACGTCACTTATCCGTTCTTCTGCCTCAGTTATTCTGCTATTGATCCATCTAGAGTATTTTTCATTTCATTTATTGTGTTTTAATCGATACTTGATTCATCTTTAGGTCTTCTTGGTCCTTGTTAACTGTTTCTTGCATTTTGTCTATTCTATTTCCAAGATTTTGGATCATCTTTACTATCACTATTCTGAATTATTTTTCAGGTAGACTGTCTATTTCCTCTTCATTTGTTAGGTCTGGTAGGTTTTTATCTTGCTCCTTCACCTGCTGTGTGATTTTCTGTCTTCTCATTTTGCTTATCTTACTGTGTTGTGGTCTCCTTTTTGAAGGCTGCAGGTTCGTAGTTCCCATTGTTTTTGTTGTCCCCAGTGGCTAAGGTTGTTTCAGTGTGTTGTGTAGGCTTCCTGATGGAGGGGACTGGTGCCTGTGTTCTGGTGGATGAGGTTCGATGTTTTCTTTCTGGTGGACAGGTCCACGTCTTGTGGTGTGTTTTGGGGTGTCTGTGGCCTTATTATATTTTTAGGCAGCCTGTCTGCTAATGGGTGGGGTTCTGTTCCTGTCTTGCTAGTTGCTCTGCATAGTGTGACCAGCACTGTAGCTTGCTGGTCGTTGACTGAAGCTGGGTGCTGGTGTTGAGATGGAGATCTCTGGGAGATTTTCACTGTTTGATATTATGTGGAGCTGGGAGGTCCCTTGTGGACAAGTGTCCTGAAGTTGTCTCTCCCACTTCATAGGCACAGCACTGACTACTGGCTGCAGAACCAAGGGCCTTTCATCCACCCGGCTCAGAATAAAATGGAGAAAAAGTAGAAAGAAAGCATTAGTAGAAGAAAGAAAGAGAGAAAGAAAGAAAGAAAGAAGCAAGGGAGGGAGGGATGAGCGAATGTAGGAAAAAGAGAAAGAGAGAAGATAAAGTAAAATAGAATAAAGTATGATAAAATATAATAGCATTATTAAAATAAAAAAGTAATTATTAAAAATAAAAATAAAAACGGACAGATAAAACCCTGGGACAAATGTTGGAAGCAAAGCTATACAGAGAAAATCTCACACAGAAGCATACACATACACATTCACAAAAAGGGTACAAGGGGAAACAAATCTAAAATTTTGCTCTCAATTCCACCTCCTCAATTTGGGATAATTCATTGTAAAAAGAGGAAAAGGGGAAAAATCTTAAATCTTGTTCTTAAAGTCCACCTTCTCAATTTGGGTTGATTTGTTGTCTATTCATGTATTCCACAGATGCCGGGTACATCAAGTTGAATGTGGAGCTTTAATCCACTGCTCCTGAGGCTGCTGGGAGAGATTTCCCTTTCACTTCTTTGTTTTCACAGCTCCTGGGTCTCAGCTTTGGATTTGGCCCTGCCTCTGTGTGTAGGTCGATGGAGGGTGTCTGTTCTTCACTTAGAAAGGATGGGGTTAAAGGAGTAGCTGCTTCGGGGGCTCTGGCTCACTCAGGCCGGGGGGAGGGAGGGGTACGGAGGAGGGCCGAGCCTGCGCCGGCAGAGGCCGGCGTGACATTGCACTAGCCCGAGGCACGCTGTGCGCTTTCCAGGGGAAGCCGTCCCTGGATCACTGGAACCCAGCAGTGGCGGGCTGCTCAGGCTACCCGGAAAGGGGGCATGGACAGTGACCTGCACTCGCACACAGGCCTCTTGGTGGTGGCAGCAGCAGCCCCAGCATCCCACGCACGTCTCTGGGGTCCGCGCTTTTAGCCGCGGCTCGCGCCCGTCTCTGGAGCTCCTTTAAGCAGCGCTCTTAATCCCCTCTCCTCGTGCACCAGGAAACAAAGAGGGAAGAAAAAGTCTCTTGCCTGTTCGGCAGCTCCAGACTTTTTCCCGGCCTCCCTCCAGGCTAGCCGTGGTGCACTAACCCCTTCAGGCTCTCTTCCTGCCGCCAGCCGCAGTCCTCTCCCTGCGCTCCGACTGAAACCTGAAACCTGAGCCTCAGCTCCCAGCCCCGCCCGCCCCAGCGGCCGAGCAGACAAGCCTCTCGGGCTGGTGTGTGCCGGTCGGCACCGATCCTCTGTGCCAGAATCTCTCCGCTTTGCCCTCCGCACCCCTGTTGCTGTGCTCTCCTCCGCTACTCCAAAGCTTTCCCCCTCTGCCACCCGCAGTCTCTGCCCACGAAGGGGCTTGTAGTGTGTAGAAACCTTTCCTCCTTCGCGGCTCCCTCCCTCTGGTGCAGGTCCCGTCCCTATCCTTTCATCTGTTTATTCTTTTTTCTTTTGCCCTACCCCGGTACTTGGGGGTTTTCTTGCCTTTTGGGGGGTCTGAGGTCTTCTGTCAGTGTTCAGTGGGTGTTCTGTAGGAGTTGTTCCATGTGTAGATGAATTTCTGATGTATCTGTGGGGAGGAAGGTGATCTCTGCGTCTTACTCTTCTGCCATCTTCCTTGAATCCTCTTTACTTTGTCTATTGATTCAGATGTTATTCTAATCCAGGAGTATCTTCACTGATATACCAAGAATAGTCTTTGACCAAATGTCTGGGCATCCTGTGGCCCAGTCAAACTAATACATAAAATTAACCATTAGAGTTTACTTTTAAAAAAGAGACCAATAAATAAATAAATAGACCAAATTGACAAAATCTTTACACTTAATTCTGTATAATACAGGCAATGAAATTCAGGGATGAGAAAAGGAAGGAGTTTAAGGGGACTCTAAAGGTGTTAATGTTATAATAGTAGAAGATAGAGAACCACAGTTACATTGTATGATTGAACTGAATTCAGACCCAAAGTACACATATACTATTCAGACCAGTGTTTCATTGATAACAAGTAAAATAAGTGATACTACAACTCCTTTGGAAAAAAAAAGAAGTGGCCTGGGGTTTGCAAGTCAATAAGTATTATTCAAATTGATAAAAGAAATACTATTATAACATTTTTTATTTAAGAAATATCCACATTTCTTAAAATAAGAATTCAACAGAAACAGTTAAAACATGATTTCCCTGGTGAATGAGACTGAGAAAAGGAAGGTAAAATTGTGCATTACAAGCTCTTCCATACTCTGATTTTAGCCATTTCAATGTAGTACTTTGATTAAAATACCTGTGATTAACTTAAATAGATGAAATAAATTCATACTTATAAAAAAGTAATTTGCAGGTATATACATCAAATGAAATAACCTGCTAACACAGTTTTTGATTTTCTAGCAAAAACTTTTCAGAATCATCCATTTCTCCTCCCAACATCCTCCATGCCCTCCTCATGCCTGTAACCACCCTTAACCTGGCAAATAGCAAATGGAAATAAAATAATTGCTGGGTATAGTGATATGAAAAGTATTTCCCATTTTATGTGCACTTTTCAACACAGAGAAAATAAGAATACATTTCTTTTTTTCTGCAGCAGTTTGCAAAATATAATCTGAGAGATGTTAGTAAACACTTAACTTTAGATTAGCTTTCTCAAAACTTTTAGACGCTGGAGTTCAGGTTTGCTTACACGCTGAAGCTAGTCCTCGGTATCTTTTTTAAGCCTCTCTTGGCATCTCATTTTCATGCTCCATCTGAGATGACTTGGAAAACATCCGAAAATAACAGCACCACTTCCACAAAACAACTGCCTGGACAGTGCATATTTCTATAGCTATCATTTATGGAACTCTCTGGGAGAAATTTTATTTTAAGTGTCAATACTAAAAGATGGTATTATTGGATTTAGCTGCTTCAGTCAGTAAATATAGTCAGTACCTACTCAGAAACAGCTTTTTTTAAAAAAAATAATCAGAATAAGAAATATTTCTTGCATTATTTTTAAATCACTATAAAGGAAAATAATTTCATCCTTGTGGATTGTTATCTTACATGGAGATTAAAGCCGCGGTGTAAAATGGCATCATGTGATTGTTCATAGTTAACACAACCCAAAGATTCAGCAAGTGAATCCTTCTGTAACCCTCCTGCCTGCTAAATGCAAATAAAACTGAGAAGTAGCTTCATAATGTAAGCTAAGCCTGAGTTGCATTGCTAAAAATTTAAATTTACCAATTTCATCTGTAGACATCAAGTTCTGGAATCATTCAAGATTCACAATTTTTTGATTCATAAAAGTTACATTTTTGGTCTTTATAATTACCCATCTATTTATATTTACCTGTTTATTTAAGGAATTAAGACAACACACACATATTCATCACATTGTTTATAAAAGGATAAGCAAAACCCATTGAATCATTCAATTTCCTTTGAACAAATGCAATACAGATATTAAAAAATAATTCTGAAAATTTTCAAATTATACTGAAAATGATTATGGTATATTGTTATTGAAAATGTTGACTCGTTTCTCATTTTTATATCATGTATATATGTATTTATAATCAGAAAATATTATATATACATATAAAACATATACAAACATATTTCTATATGTATACGCTTTCATTTATATATGAATATATGTGTATATCTAATGGAAAGTGTAAAATGATAAAAGAAGTTCTCTCTAAGTAAGGGGGTGATAGGGATTTTTATGTTAGTTTACAACATAAACTATTATGTTATATATGTTCTCTATTCAAATTATTTTATATGTGATACAAAGCAAATTCTACATTACCCAACATCAGGCCAACATCATTTATTTAACATCAGAATTGATGTTGCAAAAATACCAATACTTTTAGCTAGTCACTCATGTACTGGACTCAATCAATACTGAATAACCAATTTTATTTTATTTATTTATTTAAAAATATCTTTATTGGAGTATAATTGCTTTACAATGTTGTGTTAGTTTCTGTTGTACAACAGAGTGAATCAGCTATATGAATCCATATATCCCCATATCCTGTCCCTCTTTAGCTTCCCTCACACCTTCCCTATCCCACCCCTCTAGGTGGTCCGAAAGAATCAAGCTGATCTCCCTGTGCTATTCAGCAGCTTCCCACTAACCATCCATTTTACATTTGGTACTAAATGACTAATTTTTAACATTGCCTGTCAATGCTGGGTACTGCAGGTGATCTTCTTTAAGGTATTAACCTGCAATGAACTGTTGTAACCATTCTAATCCTCTCAAGAATTTTACATTCATCAAGCTCATTTTCAGTTCAAATTTAACGTATTTTCACATATTTCTTCTGAAAATTTAATCTCTTCAAACCCCAAATTTAAATTAGAAGGAAAAGGTAAAAATGTAAAGAGTAGCAGCAACTGAATTTAATTTGGATCTTGAATAGAGCTGAAAAGACATTTGCTTTTTTATTCTTATGTCAGTTAGAAAAGAAAATACTTCTGATTTTGGCTAAATGAAAAATTTTTTTGATGACTCTACTTGGATCACATTATAAAAACCTACTTAGAATTTTCACTTGTTTCCACAATATTAACACATATTCTTTGGAGCCATTCGCAAAATGGATCTAGGTTATAAAGACATTGCTTTTGCATTGGGCTTTTGCTTGTCTCATATCTTTAGATAAATTTGAAAGTAAAAGCAAATGTTCATGTGTGGAATATCTTTAATAGTATGGATGAAATTTGTAATTTGAAATTCCTAAGTTCAAAGAATATTTCTCTACAGATTGAGTTTACGCTTGAAACTTCCTATGCTTCACAGCAGTTCATAAAATATTGGGAGAAAAAAACTTCTTCCTGTCATTCTTTGCAATTTTCCTTAGACTTGAGTAAAATATGCAGAAACTTTAAAGAAAAATCAAAAGCTTGTACCCCCTTATAGTTTTCAAATTGTTTAAATTATATCATTTACCCAGTACAAATCCTTTGCTTATGCTCTTTATTTTTATTTTTTATTATTATTTTTTATTTTTTTTAGCCACAACTTCTTTTTTTTTCTTTTTATTAGTTTCTGCTTTATAACAAAGTGAATCAGTCATACATATACATCTATTCCCACATCCCTTCCCTCTTGCGTCTCCCTCCCTCCCACCCTCCCTATCCCACCTCTCCAGGCGGTCACAAAGCACTGAGCTGATCTCCCTGTGCTATGCGGCTGCTTCCCACTATATATCTACCTTACGTTTGGTAGTGTATATATGTCCATGCCTCTCTCTTGTTTTGTCACAGCTTACCCTTCCCCCTCCCCATATCCTCAAGTCCATTCTCAAGTAGGTCTGTGTCTTTATTCCTTTTTTACCCCTAGGTTCTTCATGACATTTTTTTTTTCTTAAATTCCATATATATGTGTTAGCATACGGTATTTGTCTTTCTCTTTCTGACTTACTTCACTCTGTATGACAGACTCTAGGTCTATACACCTTATTACAAATAGCTCAATTTTGTTTCTTTTTATGGCTGAGTAATATTCCATTGTATATATGTGCCACATCTTCTTTATCCATTCATCCAATGATGGAAACTTAGGTTGTTTCCATCTGCGGGCTATTGTGAATAGAGCTGCAATGAACATTTTGGTACATGTCTCTTTTTGAATTATGGTTTTCTCAGGGTATATGCCTAGTAGTGGGATTGCTGGGTCATATGGTAGTTCTATTTGCAGTTTTTTAAGGAACCTCCATACTGTTCTCCATAGTGGCTGTACCAATTCACATACCCACCAGCAGTGCAAGAGTGTTCCCTTTTCTCCACACCCTCTCCAGCATTTATGGTTTCTAGATTTTTTGATGATGACCATTCTGACTGGTGTGAGATGATATCTCATTGTAGTTTTGATTTGCATTTCTCTAATGATTAATGATGTTGAGCATTCTTTCATGTGTTTGTTGGCAGTCTGTATATCTTCTTTGGAGAAATGCCTATTTAAGTCTTCCACCCATTTTTGGATTGGGTTGTTTGTTTTTTTGCTATTGAGCTGCATGAGCTGCTCATAAATTTTGGAGATTAATCCTTTGTCAGTTGCTTCATTTGCAAATATTTTCTCCCATTCTGAGGGTTGTCTTTTGGTCTTGTTTATGGTTTCCTTTGCTGTGCAAAAGCTTTCAAGTTTCATTACGTCCCATTTGTTTATCTTTGTTTTTATTTCCATTTCTCTAGGACGTGGGTCAAAAAGGATCTTGCTGTGATTTATGTCATACAGTGTTCTGCCTATGTTTTCCTCTAAGAGTTTGATAGTTTCTGGCCTTACATTTAGGTCTTTAATCCATTTTGAGCTTATTTTTGTGTATGGTGTTAGGGAATGATCTAATCTCATACTTTTACATGTCCCTGTCCAGTTTTCCCAGCACCAATTATTGAAGAGGCTGTCCTTTCTCCACTGTACATTCCTGCCTCCTTTATCAAAGATAAGGTGACCATATGTGTATGGGTTTATCTCTGGGCTTTCTATCCTGTTCCATTGATCTATCTTTCTGTTTTTGTGCCAGTACCACACTGTCTTGATTACTGTAGCTTTGTAGTATAGTCTGAAGTCAGGGAGCCTGATTCCTCCAGCTCCGTTTTTCATTCTCAAGATTGCTTTGGCTATTCGGGGTCTTTTGTTTTTCCAAACAAATTTTGAAATTTTTTGTTCTAGTTCTGTGAAAAATGCCAATGGTAGTTTGATAGGGATTGCATTGAATCTGTAGATTGCTTTGGGAAGTAGAGTCATTTTCACAATATTGATTCTTCCAATCCAGGAACATAGTATATCTCTCCATCTATTTGTATCATCTTTAATTTCTTTCATCAGTGTCTTAAAATTTTCTGCATACAGGTATTCTGTCTCCTTAGGTAGGTTTATTCCTAGATATTTTATTCTTTTTGTTGCAATGGTAAATGGGAGTGTTTTCTTGATTCAGTTTCAGATTTTTCATCATCAGTATACAGGAATGCCAGAAATTTCTATGCATTAATTTTTTAACCTGTTCCTTTACCAAATTCATTGATTAGCTCTAGCAGTTTTCTGGTAGCATCTTTAGGATTCTCTATGTATAGTATCATGTCATCTGCAAACAGTGACAGCTTTACTTCTTCTTTTCCACTTTGGATTCCTTTTATTTCCTTTTCTTCTCTGATTGCTGTGGCTAAAACTTCCAAAACTAAGTTGAATAAGAGTGGTGAGAGTGGGCAGCCTTGTCTTGTTCCTGATCTTAGTGGAAATTGTTGCAGTTTTTCACCATTGAGGACGATGTTGGCTGTGGGTTTGTCATATATGGCTTTTATTATGTTGAGGAAAGTTCCATCTATGCCTACTTCCTGCAGGGTTTTTGTCATAAATATGTGTTGAATTTTGTAGAAAGATTTCTCTGCATCTATTGAGATGATCATATGGTTTTTCTCCTTCAACTGGTTAATATTGTGTATCACATTGATTGATTTGCATATATTGAAGAATCCTTGCATTCCTGGAATAAACCCCACTTGATCATGGTGTATGATCCTTTTAATGTGCTGTTGGATTCTGTTGGCTAGTATTTTGTTGAGGATTTTCTCATCTATGTTCTTCAGTGATATTAGACTGTAGTTTTGTTTCTTTGTTACATCCTTGCCTGGTTTTGGTATCAAGGTGATGGTGGCCTCGTAGAATGAGTTTGGTAGTGCTCCTTGCTCTGCAATATTTTGGAAGAGTTTGAGAAGGATAGGTGTTAGCTCTTCTCTAAATGTTTGATAGAATTCTCCTGTGAAGCCATCTGGTCCTGGGCTTTTGTTTGTTGGAAGATTTTAATCACAGTTTCAATTTCAGTGCTTGTGATTGGTCTATTCATATTTTCTATTTCTTCCTGAGTCAGTCTTGGCACGTTGTGCATTTCTAAGAATTTGTCCATTTCTTCCAGGTTGTCCATTTTATTGGCATAGAGTTTCTTGTAGTAATCTCTCATGATCTTTTTTATTTCTGCAGTGTCAGTTGTTACTTCTCCTTTTTCGTATCTAATTCTACTGATTTGAGTCTTCTCCCTTTTTTTCTTGATGAGTCTGGCTAATGGTTTATCAGTTTTCTTTATCTTCTCAAAGAACCAGCTTTTAGTTTTATTGATCTGTGGTATAGTTTCCTTCATTTCTTTTTCATATATTTCTGATCTGATCTTTATGATTTCTTTCCTTCTACTAACTTTAGGGGTTTTTTGTTCTTCTTTCTCTAATTGCTTTAGGTGCAGGGTCAGGTTGTTTACTCGAAATGTTTCCTGTTTCTTAAGGTGGGATTGTATTGCTATAAACTTCCCCCTTAGAACTGTTTTTGCTGCATCCCATAGGTTTTGGGTCATTGTGTCTCCATTGTCATTTGTTTCTAAGTATTTTTTAATTTTCTATTTGATTTCTTCAGTGATCACTTAGCTATTAAGTAGTGTATTGTTTAGCCTCCATGTGTTTGTATTTTTTACATATCTCTACCTGTAATTTGTGTCTAGTCTCATAGCATTGTGGTCGGAAAAGATACTTGATACAATTTCAATTTTCTTACATTTACCAAGGCTTGATTTGTGACCCAAGATATGATCTCTCCTGGATAATGTTCCATGAGCACTTGAGAAAAGTGTGTATTCTTTTGTTTTTGGATGGAATGTCCTATAAATATCAATTAATTCCATCTTGTTTAAGGTATCATTTAAAGCTTGTGTTTTTTATTTATTTACATTTTGGATGATCTGTCCATTGGTGAAAGTGGGGTGTTAAAGTCCCCTACTATGAGTGTGTTACTGTCGATTTCCCCTTTTGTGGCTGTTAGTATTTGCCTTATGTATTGAGGTGCTCCTATTTTGAGTGCATAAATATTTACAATTGTTATATCTTCTTCTTGACCCCTTGATCATTATCTAGTGTCCTTCTTTGTCTCTTCTAATAGTCTTTATTTTAAAGTCAACTTTGTCTGATATAAGAATTGCTACTCCAGCTTTCTTTTGATTTCCATTTGCTTGGAATATATTTTTCCATCTGCTTACTTTCAATCTGTATGTGTCTCTAGGTCTGAAGTGGGTCTCTTGTAGACAGCATATATATGGTCTTGTTTTGGTATCCATTCAGCCAATCTGTGTCTTTTGGTGGGAGCATTTAGTCCATTTACATTTAAGGTAATTATTGATATGTATGTTCCTATTCCCATTTCCTTAATTATTTAGTTTTGTTATTGTAGGTATTTTTCTTCTGTTGTGTTTCTTGCCTAGAGAAGTTCCTTTAGCATTTGTTGTAAAGCTGGTTTGGTGGTGCTGAACTCTCTCTGCTTTTGCTTGTCTGTAAAGATTTTAATTTCTCCATCAAGTCTGAATGAGATCCTTACTGGGTGGAGTAATCTTGGTTGCAGGTTTTTCTCCTTCATGACTTTAAATATGTCCTGCCACTCCCTCTGGTTTGTAGAGTTTCTGCTGAGAGATCAGCTGTTAACCTGATGGGGATTCCCTTGTGTGTTATTTGTTGTTTTTCTCTTGCTGCTTTTAATATGATTTCTTTGTGTTTAGTTTTTGACAGTTTGATTAATATGTGTCTTGGCATATTTCTCCTTGCATTTATTCTGTATGGGACTGTCTGTGCCTCCTGTACTTGATTAACTATTTTCTTTACCATATTAGGGAAGCTTTCAAGTATAATCTCTTCAAATATTTTCTCAGTCCCTTTCTTTTTCTCTTCTTCTTCCGGAACCCCTATAATTCGAATGTTGGTGCATTTAATGTTGTCTCAGAAATCTCTGAGACTGTCCTCTCTTCTTTTCATTCTCTTTTCTTTTTTTGCTCTGTAGCCGCTATTTCCACTATTTTATCTTCCATGTCACTTATCCGTTCTTCTGCCTCAGTTATTCTGCTATTGATCCCATCTAGAGTATTTTTCATTTCATTTATTGTGTTTTTAATCGATGCTTGATTCATCTTTAGTTCTTCTAGGTCCTTGTTAACTGTTTCTTGCATTTTGTCTATTCTATTTCCAAGATTTTGGATCATCTTTACTATCATTATTCTGAATTCTTTTTCAGGTAGAGTGCCTTTTACCACTTCATTTTTTAGGTCTGCTGGGTTTTTATCTTGCTCCTTCACCTGCTGTGTGTTTTTCTGTCTTCTCATTTTGCTTATCTTCCTGTGTTTGGGTCTGCTTTTTGCAGGCTGCAGATTCATAGTTCCAGTTGTTTTTGTTGTCTGTCCCCAGTGGCTAAGTTTGTTTCAGTAGGTTGTGTAAGCTTCCTCGTGGGGGGGGACTAGTGCCTGTGTTCTGGTGGTTGAGGCTCGATCTTGTCTTTCTGGTGGACAGGTCCACGTCTTGTATTGTGTTTTGGGGTGCCTGTGCCCTTATTATATTTTTAGGCAGCCTCTCTGCTAATGGGTGGTGTTGTGTTCCTGTCTTGCTAGTTGCTTGGCATAGGGTGTCCAGCACTGTAGGTTGCTTATCATTGACTGAAGCTGGGTGCTGGTGTTGAGATGGAGATCTCTGGGAGATTTTCACCACTTGATATTATGTGGAGCTGGGAGGTGTCTTTTGGAAGCTAAAGCAGAATGTTGAGTTTAAGAGAAAAGATGTAGCCAAGTTGAGTTTTTGTGTTTTGGTATTACTAATATGAATACACAAAACGCCTATTTGCAAAGGCTAACTATATAATTTATAATATTTTCAAAGCTTTTATGTTGTGTTGAAGCATTAAGAAAAACAACTCATTTTACCCCAAATTTTGCAAAACACTTATACTTGTGTGAAAATTTTAAATCACAGCCCAAATGGTATGGTCACATTAAAAGTTTAACAATTTTTCTTTGACTGATCCATTGACTGGAATGAGCTTTTAAAAATAAAAATTTGAACATTGAAATCAGATGGCTGTACCTAAATGATTGAGAATAATTTGAAGTATTTTAGATCAGCATTTGGATAAAAAATAATATTACTTATAAGAATATGTATCCTTTTTAATTTAAATAGAATGTAAATTTATATTATTTATGAAATATATGAGTACACATGTTCTTAGAGAATTATATATAATGAAATATTTATATCATATTATTTATCTATATAAATTTATTCTTGGATAATTTATAGATCTCCAAGGCTATGTCCATCTATCATTAATTCTTGGACTCCAGATTGAAAAACACTGATTTACAGTATCACAATAATAATTTCTCTTCTCTTTGGTCCTCTCCCCTATTATATTGATGTGTGCCTTATTCCATACTCTATTATAGTGAATTATACATGTGTTGTATTTCAAAAGAACTTAGCAGAAATTTTAAAAATTTCTATATTATAACATTTCAAATATATAGAATGGATTAGGGCTAACCATTTGCTTGTGAATCTGAAAGGATAATCAGTTATTTTACCTATTGCTTGGCTGAGTAATACTGAATAACCGGTTGAGAGTCAGTCTGTTAAAATGAGATACTCTATAGTACATATCTGAAATTAACCTGGTATGCTAAAACTCTCCTCTCCTTTCAAATGAAATGGCTCGGTGTTTTCTGATTTTTTTTTTTTTTTTTTTTTTTTACCATATGTCTCACTGGATTCATGTCACTGATTTCTAGCCTCATAGTATTTGGAAGTTGTATGATTTAATATATATGAGCTAATTTATTTTAATACAACAATCATTTAAATGAAACTCTAAGTACATTTAAGAGTTGTGCATTTCATTTTATGAAAATTTTATCCCCCAAAGTATATAAAAGAAGTAAATGTTCAAAATAGTTGTATTTATGCATGTTGATGGATTTGGGGCTGTACTTCTAACGTCTGTAATGCACGGAGAAATAAGAAGCGTTGACAGGAGAATGGATGAAAGGATAGGGATATGATCTATTTATGTGATAAGTCAAAAGCCTATATGATTAAATTGGAAGGTAAACAGTGGAATCTCTGATATATATATATATATATATATATATATATATATATATATATATATATATATATATAGGTGTCCACCATACATTTTTTTTCAACTCTTTTTTGTGTTAAAAATGTTTATAATCAAAAAATTAGTGGGAAAAAAGGAAAGAAAAACATAAGATTTTGGTTTAACTTTTCTGGTAAATTATACTGCAGGTATGGCTTTTTAACGTGGGGCCATCCCTTTAATGGTGTTTCTCTGTCTCTCTTTCTCTCTCTCTCTCCCTAAAGCTCCATTCTGACTTAGATAAGGGAGAGGGCACTGTTAAATACACCCTCTCAGGAGATGGCGCTGGCACCGTTTTTACCATTGATGAGACTACAGGGGACATTCATGCAATAAGGAGCCTGGATAGAGAAGAAAAACCTTTCTACACACTTCGTGCTCAGGCTGTGGATATAGAAACCAGGAAGCCCCTAGAGCCTGAATCAGAATTCATCATCAAAGTGCAGGATATTAATGATAATGAACCAAAGTTTCTGGATGGACCTTATATCGCTAGTGTCCCAGAAATGTCTCCTGTGGGTGAGTAAGCGAATCAAAATTCTGTTTGATGAGATGAGGCATTTTCAACATTTATTTTTTCCAGGTTGATGGAAATATCTTGTTTGTAACTCAGAAGATTATTCCTGCACTGTAGAGGATACAATTAATTTCATTTACCTTTTTTTCTACTTAACTATTTTTTCTTCCTGCTCCATTCTAAATTTATGAATAGATACATAAATTTCTAGGATATATAACATTCTTCACTATTTTACAATCTTTGCATTTCCCTGAATTCATGGAATTCCTTTGTACTTTAAGTACATAACTCACTTTGTACCATAATTGATTGTCATTGCAAATTCAGACGCCTACACAGTGCTGGACGTAACACCAAATACCAGATAGTCATTCTTCACTCAAAATAAATTATCCAAAGTATGTATTGCATCTGAGTCTCAAAGTGGTTCAGAAAGGGATGTGTTGCACTCTTTGTAGCTATCCATAGAGACACTGAGAAAAGGAATTTTACCCTTTGTGGTTATAAGTAACCTACAGTAGTTATTCCATCAAACTAGGAAACAAATATCTTTATGAAGTCATTACTAGAATAAATTTACAGTTAAGCTATAGTATCATCATCATTCTTAATAATTTAAATAAAATATAAATTCAACAACTTCAATTCTCAAAGTCCTATAATATGTGTTTTAAGGTCAATGAGTTAAGGATTCCAGCTTTACTGACAAGTTTTAATTATAAATTTTATTCCTTAGTCACCACTGCCAATCACTCAATTTATTTCATAATAACTTCTGGTTTCTAGCACATGTGTAAGATAAAGCTACTCATCACTTCTAGGTTTCAATTTGAAACTCTCATATATGAGCCATTGTTACTATTTCCCATGTGTGACATTTCTCAGAGGGCTTCTTTTGTCCCCACAACCATCCCAGACATGCAAAGAAGATTGCACAGACTACCCTGAAGGCAGACGCAGGTTAGTGGCTGTAGGAGTTGTCACATGGATTTACCATAAATGCACTTGAAAGTGTGTCTGTGACCTTATCAGGCATTCAAAGACCATATTCTCTCCTTCACCTAAGAAATCAGCTCAGAGGAGTTCACTTCAATTTAAAAATTTTGTATGCATATTCAGGGCTGCAAATCTTTTATTCAGTTTCTGCTATTTTTTTTTTTTTGAGCTGCCTCTTTTACACAGTGCTATGATTCCTACAGATTTAGAAATACAACTGGGAAAATGTATTAGAAACTAGTCCCTGAAAATGGGGACAGCTGTTTTTAAAATCGTGTCTTGGTTTTCCAGGGGCAGAAAAATGCAGACAGTACTTTGAGGAAAAGTATGACCTTTAAGAAGACAATGCAATCCAGTACATAAATTCTTTAACCTGATGCTTATTTCATGTAAATTGGAAATATTTACACGAATTTATGGCCTTTAGTGACACTTTATTACTGAAACAGCATCCTTAAAGCAAACACACACATCCCTCTACAGTATTAGAAAGTTCTGTCTTGTTAGATAAACAATTAGGCTTTTTGTGGTGCCAATTAAGATAAAGGATAGGATTGCAGAGCTGAGCCCTTATATAAGGAGTTTGCAGGTAGTGCCTGAAGAGAGAAATAAATCTGGAAAATCAGTCAAAGTGTAGGTGAGTGAGAGAACAAAGTGAGCCCAGCTTTAATACTGGGGTGACACAGAATTTGCTGTGCTGCCACGAGTTATCAGAAAGATCTATGCAAGAATAGGTTCTTTAAAATGTTTTCTCATGTACCGTAACTGAAATTTCTCATTGGTTATTCAAGAGACCTTAGTAAATACCTCAACTGATTTTCAATGCACCCTCCCTTTTATTTTTTTTTTTTAATAACAGAACAGTATTTCTTTTGAATGTGGAACCATAACATGAGTTCACCCAGGTATTCTTGGACTATATTAACACAATATGCCCTTTTCAAATAAATACTAAGAAGTAGAAACACCACTTGCAAATTCAGTATTAGAAATGAAATACCTATCAGGCAGTACTTTTGCCATCCTCTGGAATCCTGCCTATACACCTGTAACCAAATACATCCATTAGAGACCCAGTTAGATTTGCAGTATTTCTTGTTTTGGCTTTTACCTGAGCAACTTAAAGCTAGCCAGAAGCTGCTGTGCATCCAGACAAAACATTTATGTCCCTAGAGCCCCTGAACTCCATTCCCAAGCACACCCTTCTTAACCTATGGAAATGGTTTAGTGCCCTAAGTCACTCTATCTAATGAATATTCTTTTCTTTATTTTCTTTTTCCACATTCCTTCTAGGCAATTTGTGCTTCTGTATCATTTTCCTTGGAATATTAAAATAATGTTTAGTCAACACCAGATAGAACTAGCCATGGTGTATTGGGCAATATAGCTATTGCAGCAAATCTCACTGTTGGCTTTGTATATCTGTGATTGAGGTATCCTCTAGGAGGTAACTGTCCTTTCCCAATAACTGAGAATGTTCTTATTTCACTTTTAATAAAAGACTCAACCAATTTAAAAAGAATATAGTAAAATAGCTTATTGTGTAATACAAAAGGTCAAGAAATAGTCTGTTAGGCAAATGTCAATTTAGTAATAATGGATTGTACATCTGAAAATATGATGAACGATTAAACCAGGAATGAAAAAAGCTAACAGGAAAATTATAAAAAACATAACTCTACAAAGGGAGGATGGTGGTGAACAGGGTGGGTGAAGATTTTAAAGGAAAATCAGTATTTAAGATTATAAGACTATGGAAAATATTTAGTTCCCAAAAGTTGAAGGAAATTCTCATGAATCTATGAATTGTTTAAGAGAAAGGTCACTTTGTCACTTGTGCTACATCCAATATGCCATGGAAGTAATTGATATTCACAGATAAAGTGCTTTTACTCTGACCTAAGGAAATTACTTAATGATCCAGATATTCCCCAACTCAGAGTTTCTCCTTGGAGACAAATTTGGACGTTATGAATGTGGTCTTAATTCTGTAAGATCACTAGAGTAACAATGAATTACAGTAATGTGCCTTCTTTAATATCTGATGATTTTGCATCAGTAGAGTGTGCAGTTTAAGCTACTTTTCCGAGAGTGCTGACATGTTTAACATCTTTAAATCCATATTCATACCTGCATTGTCTTCCTCAGCCTGAGCTAAACCAGTTTTAGGCTGCTGATTTGGTTATTCGTAACCAGGTCCCTATGATACCTTTTATAGATGTCAATTGTGAATCATAATTTATTAAGTTAAGACCTACCATGTCCTGAGCAATAGGTAGGGACCAGGTGACCTAATAGAGATTTGCATTACTTGTTTTATTTAACTATTACAATAATTCCGTGCAGTGTTGTTTACTATTTGATGTTTATTTTTCTATGAAAATTCCTGTGGATCAGAAAGTAGGAATTACTCCCAGGCTCTTTAGAACAAAGTTAATTGCAATCAGTTGTACCCTTTTTCTAGGGTTAGTGGTTTCTAAAATTTCTTTGGGAGCTTTAAGTTTATTTTTTAATCTCAGATGAACTTGTAAAGACTTTGGAATTCATGTTATATTATTGTATTATATTATAATTTGAGGATGGGGGTCTATGCTTAAAACAAAAAATCTGAGGAATATATCTCTTATCCACTGATTTAAAAAATATGTTTAGAAAAATTTAAATAAAACAGGATATACCTAAAGGAAATTATACTGCTGGTTTCATAGAAAAGTAAATAACATGTACCCCCTTGCTTTTTTCTATGAATTGTATTTTGATTTACATTGAGTTTGGGGATATATTCCAAGATGAAATTGTTGGTGGAGTTTTTGGTAGGTTATTAAACAGAGAATATTTTCTACATGGTCACACTTAAATAGTCCAACTCCAAGAAGGAAATAGTGAAGGCTGTGACTATAGTTAATATTAATTTATTATACCTTTATTATGATTTTGAAACATATGTAAATCTCCACACTTCCTTGCTTTCATGGAAGTGTTATAGAAAAAGAAACAAAAAAAAATGATAGAAAACACTTTATCATACAAGCCAGCCATGGCCACATAGAGCAGCTCAAGTAATATAGAATGAACAGGCAAACTATCATTGGTTTCTATCTGTTCCCCATAAGCACAGGACTACCTTGTTAGGAGACTGGAGAAAGAATGTTGGCTGTTTTCTACAAATAAAGACATTCTCCTCATACAACCAAAATACATTTATTAAAATCAGGAAATTAACATTAATGCATTATTACAATCCAATCCTTATACTCTGTTCAAGCTTCATCAATTGTCTCCACAGTGTCTTATATAATAAAATGTTCAAGGTCAAAATCACCTACTGCATTTAAATGCCAGATTTCTTTAGTTTCCTTCAGTCTGGAACAGTTCTTGACTTTTCTTGACTTCCATAACCCTAACATGTTTTTCCTGACCAGTTATTTTTTAGAATGCCCATCATATTGGGTATGTCTGATGTTTCATCATGTGAAAATTCAGCGTATGCATCTTTGTTAGGTATATCATGGAGGAGATGCTGTATTCTTCTTGTTGCATTCTGTCAGGTAGAACATAGTTTCAATTTGTCCTACTACTAATGATGTTCATTTTTATTACTTCAAAAAGGTTGCATATTACTTATCTATTGCTGCATAATACATTGACTAAAAACTTGGCAATGTAAAATAATAAGCATCTATTTTCTCCCAGGAACATGGATATCCAGGAGTGGCTTAGCTGGGTACCTTTGACTCAAGGTCTCTCAAGAAATTGCATCCAATCTGTTTCCTGGGGCTATGGTCTTAACTGGGGTGAGGTAGGAAATCGCTTCCATGTTTGTTCATGCAGTTGTTGGCATGCCTCAGTACCTTGCATGGACCTCACCACAGAGCTACCTCGCAATATGGCATCTGCCTGGCTCCAGGATGAGCTATCTAAGAGAGAGCTAGAGAGAGAGAGAACATCTATGATCAAACTCACAGCCTATTTATAATCTAATCTTGAAAGTGATACATTATCATTTCTGCCATATTCTAATTGTTATAAGTAAGTCCCGTCCACATTCAGAGAATGGAATTACACAAGAGCATGAATACATGGAAGCTGGAATCTCTGAGGGCCCTCTCTACTTACCACAGTCCACCACTGTCCCCAAAGATATATCATACAACATATACTCAGCCCCTTTCTAGGACCCTAAAATCTGTTTTCCACTTATTGTATTAGTTCATATTCCAGAAACTCATCACATAACTTAAGTCCAAGTGCAAATGAGGTTCCTCAGACTTATTTCCTCTTGATCTGTAGACCTGTGATGCTAAAGAGACCAGCTGCTTACCTCACATACACCCAACGTACAATGGTGAGATAAGCATAGGATTACTTCTGTAGACATTTCTGTTAAAAAAGGGGGAAAAGGCACAGAACAAAAAAGAGTTACTGGGCCATGACATTTCTGAAATCTAGCTGGTAAATGCTGAATGCTCTTTGATTAGGTACAAGGGCTGGGAATATTTGTCCACAGATCTCACCTCCACTATCTGGGCTCTTGATTCTCCATTCTGAGTAACCCTTTCTTTTTCATGAAATATAGCATGTACTTGAAACTAAGGAACTCTCTTTGTTGGCTTCCTGCCAATTGAATTCAAGGGGTCTAAAAACCTTTCCTCACTGTACAATCTCCAACTCTCCTTCTTCAGTCCACTCTTGTGATGCTTCTACATGTAGAACTATTCTTAAGAACTGTGTAGGTGCTATGGCTATCCCAGGAGTCCTCCCTCACTCTGCTCTGGCTTCAGTACCTTGATTTGGTCTATTGCAGCTTCTCCCCAACTCCTCCAATTGCCTATCTCTGCCAGCACAAAAGTTCAGCTAGGCTTTAGCACTGAATTATTCTAGAAGATAAGCAAAGAGGAAATGGCTTTCTTTGATTCTTAGAGGGACTTAGGGAGTTTCTAGAAGTGCTTACCTCCGAGTTGTATTTTCCACATGCATTAACAACGTTTAAATCATTCGTTTTGAATTTCCTCCATAATTTGTTGAGCTGAGACCAAATTTTGATATGAGAGGCCAAAAATGACCTAGGAAGTAGTTGTTAAGGCCAGAAGCTGAAATAAATATACTGGTTTTTCAAAAAAAGAAATTTTCCATATTGGGACATATCTTTTCTATTCATAGTCAATGAAAAAAGATTTATACAGAGAGACAGAGGACAAATCTCTGTTGTAACATGTTCTAGCCATACACTGTGTGAGCACTGAACTTAAGAGTCCAAATCCATGCTCTACCATTTCCTAGTTGTGAGGATTTGCGTAGGTTATTTGACCTCATTGTGCTTTGGTTTTCTTACTTATAAATGAGGAATAAAAATACCTTATTCTCAGAGGTATACTGCAAGTAGTAAAGGAGAAAATGTATAACTAGCACTGATCCCAATGTCTGAAAAAAATGTAATCAATAAATGGGGGAGGATCCTGTTAATAATTTGGCTATCATTCTCAGGAAAGTAGCAGGAGAATGCCTAACCTGTAGACATCCCAACTAATTATTTTACCCCTTTTTCTATATCGTCCCTCCCTGTGACACACGAGCTCGATATTTACTATTTTTTTTTCAAACTATGCCAAGTCTATATAAGAACCTAATAGACTTTCTACCCCAATTTACATTTACTTTGGTTTAGAGTACTCTTTTCTCTTATGTATAGAGACAAGCTGTTGATTTGTAAGAAACACCAATTATCAGATGACACTTTTGCTTTGCAATCTGCTGAGTGACTTTCACACATTTGATGAAATTGAACAAGGGCGTGATCCCTCTGGTGTCAGCTGCAAAGTGTCCACAGCACACAGCACAGCAGAGCCATTTTCAGGGCCATCGAATGTTATGACTATGTGTTCCAGGAGCGTTTTATCCCTCTGTTTGATTCCTATGTTTTTATTAGTGGTACAATTGCAAAGGTAACACTATTGACGATGTTTGTGTGGCCTTGAGAGAAGCGTATGAATTGTTTTAGTAGCAGCACAGTGTGTCCCGAAACATAAACCGTTCTGCATTGATAGTTGCTTTAGCAGCCCCTGATCAGCCATAAATGTTAAAAATTAACAAGAAGTTCCTTTTTTTTTTTTCTAACCACCAAATGGCTCTAAGTGTTAAATAAATGTTAGCAGAAGCTGCTTCTTGGCCACTGAGTGGTTCATAACATTAAACACATTTTCAATGTATTACTCTTTTTCCAGCCTCCAAGTGGTTATAAACCTTAAATATGTTTTATAAAAACTGCTTTACCAGGATGTAGCAAGTCCAGCTACTAGCAAGATAGCTATCAACATCATTTTTCTTTAGAGTTGGCCTCCAGCTGTGGTACTGGTTTTTTGTTTGTTTGTTTTGTTTTTTGGTTTTTTTTTATTTTTTTACCTTATTTGCTCTATTCTATTTATTTTTTGTACACAAAGGCAGGCAGGAAGCTACCTTGGCCCAATTGTCTCTTGCTTTATGACAAGTGATCATGGGAGAGCGGTTGCACATATCTAAACGCCTGCAGACAACGGAGAGTTCTCTGAGGTTCAATTGCTTGTACTGGGTATTCTACATAGATGTCAGCTCCATTTTCCAAAATAATTTTTGTTGTTTCTTCTTTCCATTGTGCAATATGTTGAGGTATGAAGATGGGTATAAATTAAGCTTGGTATTAAGGAAAATAACTTCAAGCAACCAGACACTGATGGATTATACTAGTTGATCAAGGTAAAAATATTCCATCAAAAGAACAGACTCAAAGACAGACAAATTAACAAGACTACTAAGTTAATGTTATCTCTAATACAAACATGATGAAGGACTGGAAATCTATGTCTGGAAATATCTCAGCATGACAACAACATGCAATTCAAAGACAGTAAAGCACACATCACTATAGAAAAGTCTTTCTAGTAATTAGCAAAGAAAATCTGTTTATTTTAACCAAATTTACAATATCCAGAGTGGCATTGATTCAATTGAAAATATGAATCTGCTCTATTATTCCAGGCAGAGTAATTCATCAAGCCAAATAAATTATCAGAAAAGCTTTTATTTGTACAGAATCCAAGTGTTTTCCAAACCATATATTTTATTTTGCTAAATGTTTTATTCTATGTGTATGTTCAACAGATTCAAAAATTCATGGGACACTTATTAAGTTCCAGACACTTTTGGGAATTATGGTTAGAACTATGAGAAAAACAGACAAAACTTCTACCTTCAGAAAGCTTTCATTCCAAAGGTCTAGTGCAGGGGGTAGCAAACTACACCCTGTGGGCTTCTGGCACATCATCTCTTTTTATTGGGATACAGTCACACTTGTTCATTTATGTGTTATCTGTGGCTGATTTCACACTACAATGGCAGAGTTGGCCACAGAGACCAAATGGCCTGCAAAGACTAAAATATATATAGTCTGATCCTTCGTTTGTTGAGCCATGTGTTGGTGGATTATCAGAGTAAGTTAAGGTAAGGTCAACATTTTAAATAGATGCAGGAAGAAGGAGAGTGTTTACTATAGAAAAAACTTCCTCAAAAAGTAAAAAAGAAAGAAAGAAAGAAAAAAGACAAATGGCAGGACCAGAGGGTAAATGAAGGGCAGAAACAAGTCCCACAGTAACAGGGTGCATGCAGCATGAAACTGTATACTCCCATTTAACTGGTGCTGAAAGGAATGTTTTGAATTTATTATAATTATGTAAGCACTGTCTTAAAGTATTAAAATTTCATGATAAAGTATTAATTTTTCTGTAAAACAGTTCTTATTTCAATTACATAACCATATTTTTAAATTAAAAAAATATTAAAACTGAAACTAAGAAGTTTGAAAGAAGAGAAACTCTAGATTGGGTTGAAACATTCTTTCCCCAATGACTTATCAGGATTCTTAAGTTCTTTGCCTCTTTAGGAAAGTTGAAAATTACTGAAACCAAATTTGAAAACAACAGTCAGTATTAACAATTACTACCCAGTAAGGAAGTAAGGAAACTTCCTTAGAAAGTAAGGTTGGTGAGTTGATCAAAGTTGGCACTATTTTCATTTCTGACCAAGAAACTGAAACTTAAAAACAACAAAAATATCAGTGACTACAATTGTATAAATAATTAACAAAAATGAATATCAAAACATGGTACAATTTGTTTAGCTGGCAATGGCACTAGAAGAAAAAGAAACATCAATTAAACTGTCAGCCATGTTAATTTTGCTTCTGAGAAAAACATTGTAATGGGATAATTTCATGAAATGCTTTGATGGCAAGAAAGTGCCAAACTATGATTAGCTACTGAACAATTCAAATTAAACGAGAAAACAATTGGTGGCAGCCTGACTGACTATCGAGAGGTTTTGTTTCATGCCTTTTTCTTCGCTTTTCCCTTTGTTTAATCAAGTATATGTTGTTTGACAGTGAAATGACTTATTGTAAAAACATTGTTAACATGAGAATTTAGTGGAAACTTCACTATAAGAGGAGAAAACATATTTCCATTTTTAAATCTTTTTAAAAATACTATTACCATTTCTGAAAAAAAATTGTCATCTCCAAACAATTAATATTTTTGTAACTAATATTAAGTTCCTATTTAGTTAAAAGCCTCAGTTAAAAGCAATTTACTCATATTATTATGTTTATATTTCTATTGTCAACTATATTCATTTAGTATTTAAACTGAGTTCTCTTTCATTATTCTCATTTCTGCCCAGTTAGCCAGAGTGGATATTCTAGAATTTAACAAGGTCATGTAGATTTTACTACCTATATTTCTTATCCTTTTTTACCTTAAAATAATAATCTGGTATATACCTAAACTAACAAAGAGTTCCAAATATCAGAAATACCAATGGGATTATAAATAATTCATTTTTCTAGCAGTCTTAGTTTTGTACAAAAATGTGCTTGAAAACAATGGATAGAAATTCTATTTTGTATTTTTTTAAATTGTGACTTATGTGTCACCTGAACAGTAACAGACCGCCCTGCCCAATTACTAAGAACACTATTTTCATATGTTAATTCCCAATAACAGAAGCAGGTCTAGAGTTTCTAAACCAGGGAGAGCTTTTAGAGTTAAATAGTTTTGAGTGTCTTTCCTGCAATAATAAGATTATTATTTTGTATATAACAGAAAAAGGAAAACTTTTAAAGATTATTTTTGGGTCCATATATTTATTTCTGATGAATGTTAGTGGAAAGTATCTTAAAAAGGAATAGTACGACTGACAAGAGCAAGGTTAAAAGAGTGTTTACAGACACTGGTAAGAAACGTCATAATTCTAGAAAGGCAGAATATTACAGGGAAAACAAAATAGACCTGGAGTATCAAAGATATGCATCAAAATTTTATGAAATTTAGGGGGAATGTTTAGAAAAGTGTTTCCTTTTTGTAAAGTTTGATGGTACTCTTTACCACTAAACATGTTATAAGGATTGAAAGAGATACCATTTGTAAAACAAACAAACAAACAAACAAAAATATTAAACCCCAGAAGGATTTTAATAAAATGCTAGTAATTTCTTCCTTCCTTCAGCAGCTTTTTCTCCTTTGGGCTTTTAGATCTGGAGAAGACAAGAGTCTTCAGTTACATTTTCTTTTCCTATTTTCATCCTTGCAATTGTTCCTAGTAAATCATATAAGAAGGACAATTCTAAAAACATCTCCTTCTAAGAATACATATTTTTTTTTATGAAATACGATTCATCCAAAGTATTTGAATAGAGACTCAGAACACAGGAAATGAGATATTATGGATATAAAATATAATAAAATACTGTGCAAAAGTATGTCTAGTGGATGTTAAAAGTCATGTCTTAGTGGTTCAAATTCATGAAAGTGGACTGAACAAACAAACTTTTTCTTTTTTGTTTCAAAATACCATTGAAATAACACAATATAATACTTAGAAAATATACCTATAGGAAGCTGGGAAGCATTTCACTAGCAGACCAAAGAGTAAGGAATTTCTGAAGGATATAAATTATATCAGAGGAACTTCTGGTTTTGGCCACCATGTAATTATTGGTGTTAGGCTTGACTTTTCACCATAAACAATGATAAAACTGGACGACATATATGAGGCAACAGTTTGTTAATGTATGTACCAAGTAGTACAAGTTTGTCATCCTTGAGAGAAGGGAAGCCATGAATCAAGTCCTACATTTAGCTAGACTCTTTGATTAGGGGCACTTTTCCTACCATGGCACAAGGAATATGACTCTAAAAATAATGTCTAGAGACAGAGATTACAGGTGGGAGCTGCTGAATTGACTGCAAAACTTGAGGACTGCTGAAGTGACGGGAACTTGTGTAGAAAGTAAGGAGAGGCACAGAGAAGTAAGGGTCTAGGAGCGACTTTCACCAAGGGCTGGTCTGTGCAGGCACATAATTAACCTCTATGCCCTGCTGAAAGCAGATACTCTGAGGCTGAGATAACACAGGGTGTGGAGATGTTGAAGTTATGGACTAGCCACAGGGGAGAGATTTCACTGGACATCTCACACATTTATGTGAGGCCCCAGAAAGCCTATGCATTAAGAGTGAGGACCATTTCCTTAAGTAAAGGCTATGTCCTCTGTCTAAAAACAAAACTTGAAAGAGACTGTTCTTAATAAAGAATTAAACTAGGCCTGAGAGATCAAAAGTATCTGCCAGTAATTTAACTGCCTTCAAAGAATTAGCTTAAGACCCTTTATAATAAGATAACATCCAGATTTTCTACAGTGTATTATAAAAATTTTCAGCATACAATAAAAACAAATACAAATTATGTAAAGAAGCAGGAAAATTTGATCAATGATCAAGGAAGAAAAAAACAATAATAATAGACATCATGGCAACTCAGGTTTTGAAATTAACAGATATGTATTATAAACATATTTTAAGACTAATGGAAAATATAGTCATAATGATAGAACAATAACAACAAAAAATAATGGACATTCCAGAAATAAGAAGTACAGTATACCCAATTATCTGTTCACTGCAATAGCAGATTGTAGGTATCAGAAGAAAGACAAATGACATTGAAATCAGAGTCTGAAATTACACAATCTCAAATAAAAGAGGAAAATGCTGAGATAAATGAGATTGACATAGGATGATATCAAACCATCAGACATATGCAGAGTTAGAATCCAAGAAAGATAAGGGACAAAATGAAGCAGAAAAAAATATATTTGAATAAATAACTACCAATGTTTCCAAATTTTGATTAAAAATTTCAACTTTGAGGTCCAGGAACCTCAAACAAACAACACACACACAAAGCTTAAAACAACCAATAGTGTAAATAAAATAGAATAATTTATAAATATCCATTTAATCTGAGGTAAGACTGGAAAAGTTAAGAATAGAAACAACTAGGAAAAAAATCCCAATAAATAGTGAACAAATGGCAACCTAGTAGATTTAAACACAGCCATATAGATGACTAACTGCAACATACTAAACACATATTAGTTTACTAGGGCAACTGTAACAAATTACTACTGACCGGTGGCTTAAACAACAAAAAAATATTGTCTGTTATTTCTAGAGACTAGAAGTCTCAAATCAAGGTGCTGGTTCCTTCTGAGGGCAGTGAGGCAGGAACTGTTCCAGGCTCCTTTCCTCAGCTTGTAGGTGGCTGTCTTCATGTTCACATAGTGTTCTTCCTGCTGGTGTGTCTGTATCCAAATTTTCCCTTTTTATAAAGATACCAGTCATATTGGATTAGGATTCTAATGACCTCATTTTAACTTGGTTACTTCTGTAACAACCCTATTTCCCAATAAGTTCATATCCTAAAGTATTGGGTGTTAGGACCCCAACCTAACCTTTTTGAAGGAAACAATTCAACCCATAACAGACCCAAATTAAGAGGCAATAATTTTCAGAGTAAATAATAAAGAACACTGAACTACACACTGTCTACTCTGAACGCTCTTTAAATATATAGACAAAAATAGCTTAAAACTAAAGAAAGTGAAGGAAGATATTCTATGGAAACATTAAGCATAAGAAAGCTGATGTAGGGCTTTAACACCAAAGTGGTGTTTCAAGCAAGATGAATTACTAGAAATACAATGAGATATAAGAAGGGTAAACTCTTCAGAAATACATTTTAATTCTCAATGTATTATATATTCATTTAATAACAGAGCTTCAAAATGCATGGAGTAAAAACTGACAGAACCAAACAGAGAACAACAACAACAAAAAAAACCTTTACTCATGGTTAGAGATTTTAACATTCAATTCTCAGTAATTAATATATAAATATGAAAGATTTCAAAAACACTATCAACCAATGCAATCTAATTTTCAATTATAGAACATTACACACAAAATTACATCATAACATTGGAACATTTGTGAAGAAGGACTGAGTATTCTAGGCCATAACTGTATAAATCAGCACAGTCCCCAGCCTTTTTGGCACCAGGGAAGACTTCGTGGGTGGTGGGGTGATGGCTCAGGTGGTAATTCGAACGATGGGGAGCGGCTGATGAAGCTTCGCTCACTCACCTGCCACTCACCTCTTGCTGTGTGGCCTGGTTCCTAACAGGCCGTAGACCAATACCAGTCTGTGGCCCGAGGGTTGGCAACCCGTGGTATAAATTGCATAAGATTAAAGTCTCTTCTGAGGTAGAGCAATAGTCTTTATGTTGTTTGGGATACTGTTTAAATGGTTGTGTATATTTGTGAAAGCTCAGCAAGCTGAACATTTATGTTCTATACATTTCGCTGCATCTAAGTTCTCATAGATAAATAAATAGACAAATAGATAAGTAAAAATTTAAAAAAAGCAAGCAAGTCAGTCAATCAATCATATATAAAAATCCTGGCAGTTAATTCCAATAAATATGCATAGTCCATATCCCATACTGTCAAAAATGAAGACTTTCTATAAATGTTATCGTTTGTTTGAACAAAAAAAAAAAACAAAAAAACAAACAAACAAAAAAACCTTGAATAAGAAGTAGAAGTAATGGAATTTGGGGCATACTATGAGTCCATCAGGGAATTTATTACACATGCTTGTCCTCCTCATTCATAGTCAATGTTTGTCTGAAGTCTTTGCTCTTAGAAGAAAACACTCTGTTCAGCTCTCTAAATTATGAGTTCAAAGACAGGTGCTTCCAAGAATTAGTAGCAGAGTCCCTGAACACCATAACAAGCAGAAGACATGGAAATGGCCCCAGTTTCAGAAACCTACATATTGAGCACTGAAAAGGAAGCCCAAACCACAAAAATCTTCCCCATTCTGGCCCTCACATAAGTAGCACAACCAGAGTTTTAATAATTAGAACCTGCAATTACTTGACTCAAATATTCTCACGTGAGCAGAAGAAACAATCTTTACTTGTAATACTTAATCCAGACCCTCAACACCAGATATGAAGCGAAAACCAGCAACCATCGAATATTTGAACAAAAACAATAAAATAAAGATATAATATATAAGGAAACAAAAAAAATTAAGGAAGTAGAATTAACAAAAGAAAGTAAATGAAATGTAAATAGCATTATATCCTCAGAGAGAAGAGTCACTAACATATAAAATAAAACAAACTGCCTGTTACAAACAACACTCGGATATGTTAGAAAGTGAAAATACCATTGCCAAAATGAAATGTAGCTGATATGCTAAATAACTGAAAATACAAAGTTGATGTCAAAAGAGTATTCCAGAATCTAAACTGCCTATTGGGATGGATTTGTATGATTAAAAGCAAGAGCAACTATTTAAAGAATTTGCTTGGATGACCAAGACTTGTTACTTTAAAGATGGCAACATTGCTAGTTTATTAATACATTTTTGTGTCCTGTTTTTAGCCATTATTTTCTATGTTTTTACAACTGTATGCTAAATTATAAATAATTTATCCTAACCTATATTCCAGTATATTAGTTCTACGCTTGATTTTGTTTAATCTGCTTGAGAACGTATCCTGATTGTTTTTTAATTTGAGTAATTACATTTATATTTATTTAATCTCCTACATGATAGTTTTATAATTTTTTCTTCTGCAATTTTTGGAACTTTTAAAAGTTTCTGAGCAGTAAAATGTATATTATCATCATCCAATATTGTTCAATATTTAAAGTCTTTGTGGGTTTAGCTTTATTTTTTTTAATGTTTCTGTTAATTCTAATTAATTTTTCCTTTTGTTTTATTGTTCCCTGAAAATATTTTAAGGTTTAGGTTGAAGATATCGTTATAAAGTATTTGAATTTGCTTCTACCTGGTCACTACATAAGTGAGGCTACCTTACACAGTGTTCGTCTTGAGATTAGCTGGGTCACATAGGCACCAAAGCCCGGTCATAGATCCAAGATAGGACAGGTTTACATCTGGTTCATCTCACTCTGAGGGTGTAGACTTTGGTGATATTAACTTTTTGGAGGAGAACTCTTGTTACACTTCTTAACATATGTTAGACTGAGACTTTTGTTTTTTTCTCTTTACCCTGAGACTGTCAAATAAATCTGTATATTTGTAGGCATCAGAAATGTGCTGCTGGAAAGGTAATAACCTCACCTCTCTGGATTCCTCTTTTGTCTTTAAATTTGAGCTGATAACTCATTAAAATCTTGTAAACTCTCAATGCTTTTTAAAAAATGTTTAAAAATGTACCATAAATAGTATTTTGGACTGTTTTCAGCAGGAGGTGTAATTCAAATAACTTATCCATGCATTACTGAAAACTGAAATCTTTGCCTATTCATATATGCAGTATATTTTGTATGTTGGGTCATTTGTCTTTTTCTAATTAATTTTATTTTAGAAATAATTTGTGGAACCTATTTTTATGTGAAAAGAGATTGGCATTAGTTTAAGACAATACTAGTTCCACTAATTTCCACCTGGGTGATGATAAGTAAGTGATTTGACACTAGAAAGCATGTATTTCCCCCATTTTCTTATTGTAAAATGGGAATACATAACTGGGCTCTGTATGATTTAAAGAAATTAATATATAAAAATCTAACATGATACTTGAAAATAATAGGAACTGAATAATAGCTCTCTCTGCCACTAAAATTCTTGGATGGGACTGTTACGAAGGAACACACTGTAGAACTGCTCTACTCAATAACGTGAACTGCATTGTTGTCTTCTGGGGCAAGTACTTCCTCCAAACAAATCAAACCATTTCACTCACACAGCTTTTCTCTGTCTCATAACTTCTTGCTATTCTTCTGTTTGCATTTAATAGAGGTTAAGCTCACAATCATAACCAAATAGTTCCTAGAGAATAAAGCTACTGAGAGAAGCCACACATTGATTGAATTAATCACCAATCTCTCTTTCTTTCAGAGATATATCAGGTTTTCCTCCAGTAATAAAATCTCTCTTACCTCCCAGTAATAAAATAGGCAGATGCTCTGATAGTTATAAGCAACCCACAGAGCTTCAGAATGCAGTCTTACTTCTGAATTTTAGCTTGTGGGCATTTTTTTAAAAAGATCGTTTAATTTACTAATAAAGTTACACTAACTTGGTAACTGGGAAGCAGGCACATTTCTCCCCAATGTGGTAAGGCAGAATGAGCTATCAATTTGTTGTCCTCTTTTTTGAAATTATTAAGCATTAATTTAGATATAAAGAACACACACACAGAGTACTCTGAAGGGATGACGATGGGGAAATAAATCACACATGCTCAGCCATACACAGAAGACATATATAACATCCCATTTTAACTTCAAGGACAGGATGAGGAGTCCCAATATTCCAAAAAATATATTCTAAGTTTTTTTGATGAACTAATCTGTGTGTTAAGTAGATATTTTATTGCCAATCAATATACCTGAGCCAAACTTACAGCAATGAAAATAAATATTGTTATCATTAATTTATAAAAAATCATATTTTTGTATGCATCAATATTATCTATATATTCTGATTAAATGATACACTGCTGAAAGGGAGAGAGAAGTAAAGCTTATTTTATATCTTAGAATTTTTTTCCATCCATGTCAACCTAGGGGATGGGACTTATACCATTCCAATGTTATTAATTCATGTGTAATTGTTGTCTATTTGCTTAGAGGTTTTGTTTGTTTGTTTGTTTCCCATAACTCTGGTCTGAGAGATATCATACGGTGACTTATATCGGTTCAGATTGAAGGGAAATAAACCAGTCCACTCCAAAATGTTTTCATACTTTAATTGAGGTGGAGTAGGTTTGGTGTTGAGCAGCTTTCCCTACTAAAGTCACAAGTCTCTGGCTTGAGCAATTGGTCTACTTCCTATATAGGAAATGTTCTTCCTCCTCTCCTTAAGAACAAGGGAGGTTCAGAACTTTCATTTGAATAATTAAGATAGTGCAAGGAAGTACTTTTATTATCAAGGATATCTGTTTCAAAGGGACTTTCTTTTAGCACAGAAGAATAAGTGGAATATTTTTTTCTGTTTTAATTTTGCATGTGAATATATTTTAATTCAGTTTCATCAAGTAAAGGAGAATTAGAAAGGGAAATTATGAAGTCATTTTGGAAAGAAAGAAGGTAGACAAAGTTTATAAATATTAACACTTTTAAAAAATAATTGTGTCTATGTCTAATCATGTTTAAAACAATGTTATTTTTGTAAATGAAAATGCATTGTAAAATATTTAGAAACAATTTTACCTTTTTAACTTTTTAAAATTTTATGTTACTGGTTTGGTATCAATATAGTCTTGCCTACATGTTTTAAATTAATATTTACCTGATACACCTTTACCTATATTTTTACTTTCAACTTACCCATGTTGTATTTGAAGTTAGTTTCATGTAGTGAGCATATTGTTGGACTTGGTTTATTTAGAACATTTATATTTAAAATAATGATTGGTATGTTATGGCTTATCTACCATTTTTTATTTGTTTTCTCTTTGTTTACTAAGTTCTTCTGTTTCTCTTTTCTTGCCTTCCTGTGGGTTATATGAACACCTTAGGATTCCATCTTTATTTTAGTGTTTTGGGGTATATGATTTTGTTTTGTTTTCATAGTTGCTCTAGTTAAAACAATGTAAATATATACAACAACTTATCATAGTCTGGTGTTATTGACGTTTTACCACTTTGAGTGAAGTATAGAAACCTTATTTCTATTCAGGTCCAATTTTAATCTTCCTACTTTCTAAGCATAATTATCAAATATTATTTTAGTTTTCCTTCATTTCACAGTGCCTATTTTCCTTCCACCACTGAAGGATATCATTGCTGAGTATAGAATACACACTTCACAGTTTTTTCTTTCAGTACTTAAAAAATTATTTTCCACTTTCTTCTGGCTTTTATGGTTTCAGATGAGAAATCTACTATCATTTAATTATTATCCTATAAAATGTATGATTTTTCTCTGTTTTCAAGATTTTTATTTGTCATTCACCTTCAGAAGTATAAGTATGATGGGTCTTGACATGGATTTCTTTAGATTTATCCTACTCAGGATTTGCTCTGCTTCTTGAATATTTAGTTTTATGCCTTCCACCAAATTTGGGATGTTTTCAGTTATTATTTTTTGAATACATTTTTAGTCCCATGCTATCTTTCTTATCTCTTTTATTATCATCTTATAGGTCTCTGAGATTCTGTTTGTTTTTTTGTTTTTTCCCCAGTCAGTTTTATTGATGTCCAGACCAAATAAATTATATTTGTATGTCAAATTCATCGATTTTATCCTCTGTCTCCACTTTACTATTTTGCCCATCTACTGAGTGTATCATTTCCATTATTGTATTTTTCAATTCTATAATTTCCATTTGGTTACTTTTTTTTTTCTTTCTTTTGTGGTATGCGGGCCTCTCACTGTTGTGGCCTCTCCCGTTGTGGAGCACAGGCTCCGGACATGTAGGCTCAGTGGCCATGACTCACGGGCCTAGCTGCTCCGCGGCATGTGGGATCTTCCCAGACCAGGGCACGAACCCGTGTCCCCTGCATCAACAGGCAGACTCTCAATCACTGCACCACCAGGGAAGCCCTGGTTACTTTGTATAACTTCTAAATCATCATTAGAATTTTTTATTTTCATTTATTTCAAGGAAATGCAAAATTGCTTATTTAAATAGTTGTACAATGGCTGCTTTAAAATTCTTATCAAATGATTCCAATCTCTGGGACGAATTGGTTGATTCTAGTTCATCTTACTGTTGTTGGTATCTGTTGATCCTCTTTCATTCAAGTTGTGATTTTCCTAGTTGTTTGTAGGACAAATGATTTTGTATTGTATCCTGAATATTGTTGATCTTAGGAGACTCTGGACTTTTTTTTATCCAATAGAAATCTACTGATATTTTTAACATGAGGGGTGGGTGGGTGTTCATGTTCAGCTTCCTGTTGGGCCCTACTAACATCATTCTACCAAAAGTGGGGTGACTGTCCTCTTGAGGACTGGTGAGGTAGAAGTTCAGTTATTCCCTCCACCCACTGGCAACTTCCTGGTGAAAGTGGAGCACTGACTCACACATCTCTGTTGTCTCCAGATGGGGATATAAGCTCAGTTCCCTGACTCACTTCACTGACATCAGGGAGGGGGAAGTGGGTTCTGATTCATATCAGGTTGTTGCTATCAAGGAGTGAGTCTAGGGATAGGCTATGAAAGTACCTGGTCGGATCATTGGAGATCCTATCACAAGTTCTTACTTTTACAGTACTTATCCTTATGGCTTAAATAATCCATGCCAACGTATCACCATGGAATATATGAGAGATGACATTGCATATTTGTTCATGATGTGGACTCTGTGGCAGGGTCTGAATCCCAGTTTCATACTTGAGTATGAATATATTTATCCATATGCAAAATCTTCAGATGCAAAACTAGCTTTGTCACTCATCATGTCTTAAATTTCTTATCTGTAAAATGGGAGTGCTAAGCGCTTATTAGGTGGTTCTGAGAAAACAAGAATTGAATGCAAGCAAAGCCCTTAGGACAATACCTGGCAAGTTGTTAAAATTTTGTTAGATGCTAGCTTTTGTAGCTTTTGTTGTAAATCCAGTTCTGCTCAAGACAGAACTATTTTCATTGTTATCTCAACATAGTTATTAATAGTGCCCTCGTTAACTCACAAAACTATCCCAGGTTAGACAGTAAATTATATAATTATTTTATTTATATTGTTTATTATATAACAATCACCATTTACTCAGTCCTTGAAAATTATAGAACTCTGTGTCATCAGCATTCTTTACTCTGCTGAACACAGTATGAAACATTCTATTCAAAGGCTATTTTGAACGGTGAATTAGAACAGAAATATGCAGTTCAATTTCTTAGTGATATCAAGCAAGGAGGTCTTTTGACATGGTAGAAGGAGCACTAAACTGACATTTAAGAGAAATGCCAAATATGTTTAGAAGGACGCTAGTTTTATTTTTTAAATTTTTTAATGTATTTATTTATTTGTTTATGGCTGTGTTGGGTCTTCATTTCTGTGCATGGGCTTTCTCTAGTTGTGGCAAGCGGGGGCCACTCTTCATCGTGGTAGGATGCTAGTTTTATTTCTAATCTCAACTACTAATATAATTAAAATGCTCTGTGGCTCAGCTTTCTCCTTTGTAAGAACACAAGATTGGACAAGATTATCAATAAAGATACACTTAAAATTTTACTCTGAAATTGTATATAGACATAGCCATTAATACAGATATATAGATACAGATATGGATATGATTATGAATTTTAAAAATTGATATGGACCATTGCCTTAAAATTTTATGTTTTATAACTAACTTATTTTCAGGGCTGGGTTTATAAGTATGTGGCCTATGCATTTGCACAGAGCCCCATGATAGAATGAAGTTTTTAATAATTTTGAACAAGGTGTCCCATATTTTAATTTTGCACTGGACCTTCAACTTCTGTAGCTGGTTCTGTTAATTTATTGATGAAACTCCTGTCTAGAAAACTATCAGATTAATCAGGCAATGGTTAAGAAAACAATTTCTGCAGTTAAATATTAAATTCTAAATCAGTTTACAAAACAACGCTAGCAATATTGGCTCCCATTTTCTAATTCTTTGTGTCTGTTCTTTAAAAGTCTAAGTACAGTTCATTCTTGAGTTGCTACACTAGTGAATGAAATGGCAAAGAGAGTAACAGCGATGTAGAATGCTGATCTGTAATTATAAAGCAGTGACACAGCTCCAGATAATCCTTTTGTGTGCTGGCATTGATTAGGGTGTTTTGGTTAAGTCAAAATTTTACCTGATTAAAACCTAGACTTATATTTTATTTTCTACACACCAATATTAGGGAGAAGTACCACATACACAAAATTATTATCTGGAAAAAAATAGTTAAACCTGGAACCAAAACATACATCAGCAATTGGTTACATGCAAGAATAAATTAAATATTATGTAAATATACCTACTTAAATTTTTACTGTAAGCTTTTTTTTTAAGTAACTAAATGGGAAAAATATGTTTCATATATATATATATATATATATATATATATATATATATATATATATATGTATATGTATATATAAATGTATGGACTCTCTGTGCCCTGCTTATATATTTCTCACAGTAGTCAATACCAACTCACTACAGGGTCATCTGGGGGGTTCACATTGTTTTGGGATTAAATATTGGGATTTGACATTGACACTACCCTTGCATTTTATTTCAGCCTAGTGAAGCAACTCACAAATAGACTGTAGGTAATATTCCAAAGAAAAGACACCATTAAACAAATAGAAATGAGAGTTATATTTCTAGTGTTAGGATGTAAAATGTTTTAGAGTTTTGAATACATATATTTGTGTATGTATATATATATACATATATACATTATACATGATTATATAAATATATTTATATGGATACATATACTCTCAAAATTTCACTTACTATAAAAATTAAAATATAAGAAAAATTAATAGAACACTAGTAACATGTAATTTAAAATATAAAAACATAGGCAGAGAGTCAGGAAATCTAGATCTATATCTACTATTTTTATAACTATATGTACAACTGTATTAGTCTCTTATAGTGGCTGTAACACACTGCCACAAACTTAGTGGACTAAAACAACACAAACTTGTTATCTTACATTACTCGAGGTAAAAAGTCCAAAATGGACTTATGGGTTAAAAACAAGAGCTGCATTGTTTCTGGAGACTCTGTAGGAGAATCCATTTCTTTGGCTTTTCTACCTTCTAGAGATCATCTACATTCCTTGTTTATGGTCCTTTTCTTCAATTTGGAATCATATCACTTCAACCTCTGCTTCAAGGTTACTCATCTCCTCTGTCACTCTAACTTTCCTTCTTACTTATATAAGGACCCCTGTGATTGCATTGGGCCCACTCAGATAACCTAGGATCATCTTGCGATCTCAAGATCCTTGGATAGTTATATCTTCAATGTCCTTTTTGCCATGTTAGGTGACACAGTAACAGGTTCCAGGGATAAGGATGTGGACTTTTCGGGGAGCCACTATTCTGTCTACCACAGGAGACAATCTTCACTTTCCAGATTTGAAAATAAAATACTCTTCCAAACAACAAGGAAGCTAGATTAACAAATAAAACCAGCCACATCAGTTTCCACATTGAAACTTGAGAATGATTACTACATCCTTCATTCTCATTCCATGTGGAGAGACATTCCATTGTGTGCCTTGTCACTTAATGTCTTTCAAGTCAAAGACATCAGCCAGTTTGCCAAATATGTAGTCTAAGTGTTTTTGATACAAAGGATGCTTAGATTTCAACTACATCTAAATACACAATCACTAATTTAAGCTTGATTTAGTGGAACAGACTTTGAGTCCCATTTTTCAATGGGAATGACCAGTCACATTTTTCAAGTTTAGTTTTAAGCATAAATTGACAAATTATTCATAATTTGAAACATCTGGACTCAAAAATTTTTAAAAAGAAATTTCCATATAATGAAAAATGAATGTATTAAGTATGTATAGGGCTACCCTGGTGGCACAGTGGTTGAGAGTCCGCCTGCTGATGCAGGGGACATGGGTTCATGCCTCGGTCCGGGAAGATCCTAAATGTCACAGAGCGGCTGGGCCCATGAGCCATGGCCATTGAGCCTGTGTGTCCAGAGCCTGTGCTCTGCAATGGGAGAGGCCACAACAGTGAGAGGCCTGTGTAATGCAAAAAAAAAAAAAAAAAAAAAAAAAAGTATGTATACAATTTAAATGACTGCTATCTTAATTTCTATATTTTCATAAACGTTGAACAACTTCAGAAACCATTATCTTGTTCCAAATATTCTTAAGAAAGGTGCATTTCCTTTTGACGTTTAGATGGTTAGATTATTTCACATTTTTCTCTTAGGGATTATGTTGTTATCGCAAAGCTTGCCTTTGGCTAGAGTCAGCTGCCTGCAAAATTTTACCAACAAATAATCAAAATGATATTGCAAACTAGTGTGGTTTCTGGTAACTAAAATAACCTGCAGCTAGCTTGCAGGCAGCAGTGAATATTAAAATGGATGTACTAAAGTTCATTTCAGAGCTTCAGTCTCCTTGGAAGTGAAGGAAAATCCGTAACTGTGAAGTCTGTGACTCTCTCATGAACTTAATAGATTCCAAGTACAAGCACAGGCTTAGGGAGAGTTTACAGACAATTCTGGAATTTATGTTATAAACTCAGATAGACGATTAATTTTTTCAAAATAAGTATAAAAGATAGAGGGAGAGACAGAGAGGGAGAAAGTCATAGATACAGAGAGAGAGAGAAATAGAGAGGGAGAGACACTGTCCAAAATACATATAGTATTTTTTGTGATCATTATATTAGGATTATCTAGTAATATGATTAACTTTATACTACGTGGCATAACTGTGTATAGTCAGATTCATATAAATCACTTTCTGAAGAAAAATATATTTAATTGGATACGAAACTAGTTTCCCACAGCTTATTTATTCTCGAGGGTACATGTGGTGGGGGGATGATGGTGGGTGTTTATAACTCAAATGTTTTTTGAAATAGTTACGAACTTCATAAGTTAAGTGAAATAAACTTGATGAGGGTGTTTTGCATGTGGAAAAAATGTAATAATGTTCTCACATTTATGTCAACTAAACAAAAATTGTAAAGGTTTTATTTTTACCTCCAAATAAATGAAAGTAAATTAATACATTTTGAGCAAGAGCAGACTCATACTCCCTCCAGGGTGATATCCAAAGCCCTAAGGAAGTTTGGCCTGTGTTTGGAATATGAGATTCTTTTTTTGTTTTTTTTTTTGTTGTTTTTTTTTGTACACGGGCCTATCACTGTTGTGGACTCTCCCGTTGCGGAGCACAGGCTCCGGACGCGCAGGCCCAGCAGCCATGGCTCACGGGTCCAGCCCCTCCGTGGCATGTGGCATCCTCCCAGACTGGGGCATGAACCCGTGTCCCCTGCACCAGCAGGCAGACTCTCAACCACTGCGCCACCAGGGAAGCCCTGAGACTCACTTTTATTAAATAATAGCTATTTATAAAGCTTTCTATTTTTTTTATTTAGCATGAATACACAATCAAATGTTTTTACAATAGTTTCTCTGATTTTTTTAATTTTTTAAAAAAAATCTCAGATATTTTTAATCATTAGGCAAATGGAAAAATGCAAGCTTATTAGGTAAAAACTGGTTAAGCATACCCAAAGCTGAAATAAAGTTTCATAAGTTCTTTTTTATATTTATTTATTTATTGAAGCATGGTTGATTATAATGCTGTGGCAATCTCTGCTGTACAGCAAAATGACTGTTATCCATGTATAGACATTCATTTTTTAATATTCTTTTCCAGTATGGTTTATCACAGGATATTGAATACAGTTCCCTGTTCTAAGTGCTTGTAATTAATAGTTGAATAGATATTCAGGTTTTCAGAGTTAAAAGCACCAAAGCATATTTTAGGCTCTTTTTCCATTTTTGTCTTAAATATGGCTATCTATGCAGTGAGTAGTGCATATATTTATACAACTTCCTTCTTTGAGCATTTTAGTAATTGAGGTTAATTATTCACAATTATTCTGAAATAACTCCTAGTAATCTAAAGCTAATTTTCTTTCATGATGAATGCAAAATTTGCTTTACTTTTATTAAGCAAAAATGAGAAGAAAATAAAATTAATTAATTGAATAAAAGAGATGAGAAAAACTCATTTTAAATTTTATTGCGACTATTGTATATGGAAGCTTTATTATGATATATATTTTGTGAAATTTTCTATTAAACCCTAATCAAATATTTGTATATATAAGCTTATTGCATTTTAAAAATATGACTATCATATATGTTTGAGGAGATTCATTTATAATATATAAAACCCAAAGTGCAGCTAATTTTTCCTACTCTCCTGTACTAATATTCAAAGTTCTTTTTTTCTGTAATTTTATATTTGTACAAAATATACGGTGACTATATATCATTTTTCATTTTAGTACAGTTTTTATAGAGGTTACCTATTATTTCCACAATTTTTTTCTTTGTCAGTGCATATGCAGCAAACTCATTTTTAGAGGGCTGAATATTTTTCTATAACACATACTGAAATTTATTTATCCATGCCCTTATTAAGGGATAAATAATTTGCTTCCAGGTTTCATGATTATAAATAGCGTTTCAGTGAACAGCTTTCAATATATATCTTTGTGCCCATGTAAGAACAAAAGTATTTCTGAATTCACCTGGAAGTGTAGTAGTTAAATTAGAATGTGTGTTTCTAAGAATTTTTACTCAATCTCTCCCTATTCAAACCCGGTGGAAGAAGAAAAGGAAATATAGAAAAGATAGAAACGAAGAATTCTACTTTCTCGGATCTTGAAAAGAAACTTGTGAGAAGAAATAGAGAGTCAAAGGGAAAAAGTAAAAATAGAGGAAGAAAGAGCTTAGTCAAAACAAAAGTTACTGACTTGTCAAATTTTGAACCGATATTTTCCTGCTTAGAACACTTCCCATTTTCAGAGTAAAATTCCCTTTCACATTATACAAGGCCTTCATGACCTGACTTAGAGGACTAATACTGTTCTATGGCCCTGTTGTGCATCTATATCATTATACAACTTAGAGCTCCCATGAGCCCTGGAAACTCTTATGCTGCCATCTTGCTGACGTCACTCTCCCAGGCTGTTTTAATCCTACATGGCTATGCTTTGAATTTTCTTTGCTTAAGTGATTCGTTCCAACCTTACACAAGTTGATTACCATAATTTCTTAAGTACTCTATAGAAACTATCCTCTTTGCTAAGATTTTCCTGACATCAACATAAAGCATATTTTACATATCTTTCTCCTCTCTCATCCCTCTGCAACTAGCACACCTCTACTACAGAGCTTATTAGACTTTGTAGATATTTTAGTTTAAATGGCTGTATTCTTTAAGCTTCTTAAGAGCCATAAACTTTTTACTGAAATTTATTCATTTTTGTATGTTTATCACATAGCACATTGGCTGAGGCAAGATGTATGTTTAATACATATCTATTCAACAAATAATTAAATATATGAAAAAATTAGATGAATGAATGAATGAAAGGACCTAAGAAGTGGAAAACAGACTTATGACTGTTTAAACGTTTCTTCTCAATTAATTTAGAAATGTGAGAAAAAAAGTCAAGGGGGAAATGTTACCCATTCATTTACAGAAACACATTAGCTTGATCAAGAATCATTTCCCCTGCTCTACTGTTTCAGATTTGTAAAGCTTAAAAGCTTGCCAATATCTGTGTAAGCATGACTGAACTGAATAAGAACTTTTAATAACATACCATAATTTAAAGATGGAGCATTATAGAAAGTGAAAAAAAAAATAAAAAATAATCCCATGATCCCATCACTAAGAAACACTGTAATCTGTTTTAACTTAACACAACATATGGTAAACCATCCAAACATGATTGGAAGTGGTGGAAGTGGTAGAATTGGAGGAAGGAAAAAAATGAGAAAAATCAGGGAAAGGAGAGAAATGAACGGAGAAGAGGGAGAATGGGTTGGAAAAAGAGGAAGATAATTTTTTCCTCCCCCACCAACATCTCTTCCTCCCAGAAACCATGCACATGCACATCCATATAGAAACACGCATACACACGTATTGTGTCCTTCTGTGTATATATATGTGCATGTGTGCATTTCTCCTTTTCTTATTTTTTTAAATTTATTTATTATTTTTTGGCTGCATTGGGTCTCTGCCTCTGCACTTAGGCTTTCTCTAGTTTCATCGAGTTGGGGGTAACTCTTCATTGTGGTGCACGGGCTTCTCATTGCAGTGGCTTCTCTTTTTGCAGAGCACAGGATCCAGGCACACAAGCTTCAGTAGTTGTGGCATGTGGGTTCAGTAGCTGTGGCTCGCAGGATCTAGAGGACAGGCTCAGTAGTTGTGGCACACAGGCCCAGCTGCTCCATGGCATGTGGGATCTTCCTAGACCAGGGCTCAAACCTGTGTCCCCCGCAGGGGCAGGCAGGCTCAACCACTGCACCACCAGGGAAGCCCTCCTTTCCTTATCTTTAACAGAAGTTTATTTCATATCTTCTTCTATACATCAAAGCATGTCTCAAAGGGCTTTCCTTATGAGTACACACTTCTTTTTTTCAGAAATTTGAGTGGCCTCCTGTGTGGTCTTATCAGGAGTTAGTTGAAGAGTCCTCTGTGGATGGACACTTTGTTCTCATTTTTCTTTTATGTTCTTAAAAATACATTCACATTTTAAATTAGTTTTAATTCATAATAAAATAATTTTACACTTACCTGGAAATTTATGGTTTAAAAATAACTATCTTATATATTATCCTATTTAATCTTCATGTTTGTCCATTGTTACAAATAGAATGTATAACCATGGCACAGAAAAGAGGCCTGATGAAGATTTCTGAAAAAATGAATGAATAATTGAGTGGTTACAGACTTTCCAGGGGAGGTAATTGAGACTCAGCAAATTTTAGCTATTATCATGTTCAAAGAAGGTATTAAGTAGTAAAAACAGAGTAGAATTTGTCTTTGGACTCTATTTATTGGACATTCTTGCTATCCCAACTGAGAATTTGTGAATTTAATCATGTAGGTTGGATGCATCTCAATTACCTTGTCAAAGGAAATGATATTGTGTTATAGTTGACAAAAATATTTTCATATCGATCGACCTAATACATCAACTCTGTCTAAATATAGAGCACACTCTGGATAGCACTGTGCTTAAATATGAAGCAACTTTTTGGGAAGCAATCTATACTCAGGCAAACCCTGTTTCTATTACAGTAGTGACCTGTATTAAGGCGATACTGTGTATTATTATTTGTAATAATTTAACAAATAATTACTAAAATTTTCTCATGATAGAAATTATTTATTTTCCCCCAGCATGAACTGTGAAATATAGGGATCATTTTTACCTTTTGTTCCTCCTCCAAATGGCTGAATAATCTTTACGAGATAGGAGTATGTATTTATAATTATTAAAATGTTTCTGACAAACGTAATCTTCTGTGACTAATATGACCAACTGACTCTTATGAAATGTACCAATTAAAATGTATATTATTTCTGGTGAATTGTGTGTGTGTGTGTGTGTGTGTGTGTGTTACTCCAATATGGAATTGGAAGTTTGTAAGAATTGAATTTGAAAAACTTGAAGTGATATAATGTTTTCCAAAGAAAAACACCCTGTGACACAATTTGCTGTTTTCAAGCAATCCTTCTGTCAAATAAATCTCACAGCTCTGCCTAGAATCCATAGATAGTAAAAAGATTTAGTGACTGCTTTGTGCTTTCTGTTAGTTTTATCTTCTATCTGATTACAAAAGTTTCAAATGGCAGTACACTGCCATGTTTGAGTTCAGTGAATAAAAGTGTAATGAATTCTTCCTGCATTACTGTTCCTCTTCCACCTCCTTTATCCAACAGTTGCCATGAACTTCTCTCCTATATGTCTGTACTTGGGTTCATTATAATCTCCTATTTTTATGTTGGTGTTTTCTACCATTTAATTTATATGTCTAGAGCAACCTCCTGTTTCACAGTTGAAAATTTCCTCCTCTACAAGTGATAGTCTATTACATGTTTTGGTAATACAATCGCCAGTCCAAAGGGTATCCCCCAGGAGCATTATATGCTGTAGAATATGTAGGGCACTTTCCAGCTGTTTTTAAATCCCTCTTCCACTTTGCAATGATTCTTGGTATGCCCCCAATTAATCATACCTTAATAATTTAAAAGGGCTCTTTGTTATCAGCTTGATTTACTTGATGTGCATTTTGGAATACTAAAAACTGTCACTAGTGTTCTGCTCTGTTCTCTGTTAGAACGCTGTCTTTGAAGCCCAATGCAGTTTTCATTTTAGTAATACATAAAGCTCATTAGATTATACTGTTTATTGTCCTCATATTTAATTCTGATATATAAAAAATAGACATAATTGATGTTCATAGTAATAAAATTAATAGTAGTACAAGTAAGATGACCTACAAATAATAGTTATAAACTGGGGATACACAGCATGGTGTTTAATCTATTTCAGTTTTAAATTGTCTTGGTGATTGTGATCTACATATTAAACTCGTGTATGTCAAGAGAATATCTTCCATTTGTTTACAAATACTCTACCTAATGACTATTGATGATGGTCTGCTAATGTCGAATATGCATTTTTCATTTTTTTCTCTAAAGTCAAAAATAGCTGTGGCAATATATTACATATAATGAATGATAAAGAAATTACGAGTTTTTTTGTATGGGTGTTTTTAACCCACTTTACTACTCCGAGATTCTAAAGGAAATAGAAAAAATAATAAAATGATAGGGGAGAATGCTCATGTTTGATAAGAAATTGTGTGTGACTTTGTCCAGTATTGCAACATTTAATACTTTCTCTTTTATTATTTCTTTGAAACAATATACAATTATATTTTGATAACAGATGGGGTAGTGAAAACATACAACTAGGAACCACAATTTCTAGATGTTTCAAGCTTTATTATGTCACAGTTCCTTTCATGGAGAGAGCTGGATATTTTATACTCATAAAGTTAGTGATTATAATGTCGGTGTTAGTAGCGATAATATACTTTAGGTAAACCCAAACACACAAAAGTATTCTCTATCCAGCGATGGATCTCTTATTTCTTTCTTAGGAAAGAAAATGGAGACAGCAAAACATTAAAGTTATTTACTAATTTGGCTAATTAATAGAAAAATATTAAGATTAAAATTTTCTAGAGTTTGGAAGTCTCTAGACCATTTTTATTATGCATCAATATGAGTTTCTATGTGTTAGGTAGTTTTGCTGATGCAAATGTATTTGACAAGAATATAAGATATTCTTAATTCTCAATACTTCAAATAAAATTGACTATTTTATTATGATAAAAGCAAAATGATTTTTGTGTTCCCATATTGTGTCATTTGTATACAATATACAAGTGTTGTTTTGTGAGACTCAATCTGGTGATAGAGAATTGACATCAATACAACAAGTAAAAATGCAGTGATTACAAAATTGAAGAGTTAAACATTTTGTTTTTTCATCAATCTCAGGGTGTGCACTTCAAGTGTTGATAATTTGTGCTATTATAGCATTATTTTGATTTGAAAAATCTCTATGACACCTTGACGTCTAAATCATTGAGACTGATAAATGAAATTTTTATTAATTTGGTAAAACAGAAAAAAAAAAAAAAAAAACCCTACCGTTTTACTTCTCCAAAGAAAATTTTTGAGGATAGAAATCTGACCGGCATTGGCCAAATTATTTGGTAGCCTAAACAGAAACTTGTTTTGAAATGACACATTATTGTATTTTTTAAAAAATGGACTTAAAATTGGGAAATGATTTAAACCACAATGTAGCAGGGAGCTTGTGCAAGAGTCTCATATGAATAGCTTTTTAAAATTTTATTTACTAGCCTAAATGTCAGTCAGTATTTGGCATATTTATTATGCATTGAAGAAACAAATGGCACTTTGCTTTATTCAGGAATAATATTGTTCAAGTGCAGGGATTAGTGAATATTTATTTTGTTCATTGATCCATTAGTTCATGCAACCTTAACTCCTAGCACTCTGGGATCTGAACTGCTGCTGATGTTGTTAAGTTTATTTTCAAATTACTTGTTTATTAGCCTATTCTAGGTAGTTTCTAATTAGCCACCCCCAGATGGTATGAATCAAGCAGCTGTAGTCCCAGCTGGGAACAAGTGTGAAGGAAATGCTCATCGTTTTATTCTTTTCTTAGCTTTTTTTTTTTTCTCTCACAACTTTCAATATTCTCACAGGCTTTTGAATACTATAAATCGTTGGATCATATGCTCTGGAATACTAATAAGACATCTTGTTCTAGCAGGAAATATGCAGGGTCTATGGATATAGTGAGCCACTTGGATTTCTGAATGATACAGCTCTTTCATAGAAAATATGTCCATTAATTAGAATTAATACCAAGAACACTTTACACACTTAGAGCTCAAGATCTTTTGGAGAAAATTCATTGTCTTAGCTATTCATGAACTTCCCAAATCCTTTAAAAATCTATTTTAGGCCATTGGTTATGGAATGTGATTCAATAATCCACCAGTTTGAGTCTATCCTAATTAAGATACAGTTCATTTGAGGCATTTTTTCATAATAAAAATAAAGTTATTAACTATTAAAACCACAATTATCAATAATTTTATGTGTTCTTCTTACTGTTAATCCACACATTATTTCATTAATCCTAAGAACTGTATGTGCTATTTTCACTATACTGTATTTTTAATCTACAAAGAAACTGAGGCTGGAGGAATTTCCAGTAACAGACAGCAAGGAATGTGGTAGAACTGGGAGTTATTATTCTAACAATGATGACCACCATTTATTGGGTCCAAAGAGTCAACTGTGTGCTAAATTCTCAGTAAATAGGTTATATTCAGGACAGCCTTATAATGGATCTTCCAAACTTAGATATTTTGATATAGGACAAACGTCAGCTAGATGAGATGATTGGAAATGGCTGTAAACCAGGATTTTTCCTGGCAAACCAGGACGTAGGATCACTATATAAAAACTTTCAAACAATGTAATCACTCTGTATTTTAAACTTGGGAAAATGAGACTTAAAAACCATTCTAAAAACCATTCCTCAGCAAACATAACTCGCAAACAGTAGTGCCACCAAGTTGGCATCAGAGTCGAATCCTTCAGCCTTTAACTATCCTTCCCACTCAGAATTACTAATCAATCCCTTTCAAGGGTCCTTTTCTTGCTCCAAACATAAGCACTCAGTGCCCTCATAGTTCATGGAAGTCTGTTTTCCTTTCCCACCCTCCACCCATTAAATCAGGGATTTGAGATGCTATTTCTAGTAAATCACAAATATTGCCCATACTTCCTATGCCACTAGCCAACTGGTGGTATTTCTGATGACATTAACTAACACCAAAATATCAATGACTTTCATTGCATTCCCCTGAGGAAAACTATTTGGTGTTCAAAGTGAATGATTCCAGGTAGAATTTCAGGGCAGCATTTTGGGCTGTGGAATTTTGCAAACATATGAAGGCAGTATCATCGGTCATATTAGCTCAAGAGGACATATCCAGATAACATTATCTGGACATATCCAGATAATTTAAGTCATAAATCATAATGACTTGAAATTGTTCAGTTTTCCTGTCTTTCAAATATACTTTATTTGTTTGAAAATTAAGCATTTATTAGTTCTGATTGTAAAAGTGACACATGCTTGTGTTGGAATATTCTCTATCTGACATCACAAGAAAAATAATTATCTAAATCCTTGATTGTCCCAGATAAGCCCAGGTTGGGGGGCGGGGGAACAGTAGAGAAAAGAAGAGAATGAAAGAAAGTAGGATTCAATGAAGGACATGATGAGAAGGAAAATTATACAAGAAAAAAGGGCTGTAATGCTTTGGAATCATTAGTGAACTTTAATCAATCTTTCTATCTCACTCTCTTACCACCCTACCCCTTCGAGTTCTCATTAACAAGCTATTCACTTCCTGGCTAGTTGGAGAATAATATGTATGTTATGAAATGATATGTATCACTATATATTATTTTTTCTCAGTCACAGATTTTGCACCTAATCACCATGTCACTGCATCCTGAAATGGAAAATGTTTTATCTCCATGTATCTTAAAAGTCTATTATGACTAGGAGACAGGAAAAAAAGTATATAGAGTCAGTTATCATAAGTTAAAACTACATTTTGTTTTGTTTTCCAAACAGAGAGAACATTTACCTATTTCATAACCACAAAGACAGCCACCTGATTTCATATGTTAGATGTTGACTGGGGAAATGAAGACATAGAAAAGCCCTCTACAGCCCTATTTTGATAACCCTATAGCTTACCCCTTATTCTTCATTCTCTAGGAATGCTCTAATTATCATAAATCTCCTTGTTTTTCCCATCCATCCTGAAAATCTGTACAGCGAGAGCAAATTCTGACTTGTCTTACATGATCCATACTATAATATATGGGAGAGCAAAAAATGAAGGAGGAAAATCAAGAATGATTAAGAACAAAGAAAATGCGTCTGCTCTGAGAGAAGTAACATAAAAATTGAAGGAATAATTTATACAACAAATGTTACAGATCACCTAAAAATGAAAGATGGAATGTAGATTTTACCATTTTCTGGATTAGTCAAAAGACTAGTACATTTAAAAGATAAAATATCCAATGGCATTAATCGGTTTATTAGCAATGAATGAAGGATGCCAAAAGTAAATATGCAATTAAGAATTAGTATACATGTTGTTATACAGCAGAAACTAACACACCATCGAAAAGCAATTATACTCCAATTAAGATGTTAAAAAAAGAATTATATCAAAAATGTTCTTGACAAAACTAACAAAAGACATGAACATACATTTTAAGGATGAAAGATACAAATGGTCAACAAACTCTAATCCCCATATAAAACTGTATTGCCCCTCTCCTCCCTCTATCTCCCATCCTTCTCCAACTCTTGACATGAGTCCAGAGTGCTCTTTGGAGAGTGCAATCCATCATAAGCAAAATTCTATATTTCCTTAATCTCTTCTCTCTTATTCCCTTCACCTTCTTGCTCTGAACAACACTGATGTCTTCCCTGAGAATATTTCTTCTCCAAAAATTTTTGTCAAGTGATGGCTGATTTTTCTCCCCCAGGCTTTGTGCTGGGAACTCTGGAACTGAGAATGAGTTTTTCATTCTCCTTGTTGTTATTTCTGAATCCAACGTGGGTTCTACCTACACTCTATAAAAATACACATAACCCCCTGTTAGTCTCTCTCTGGTACTACCCTCATCATATTTCTTGATGATTTCAATATTCATAAAGCTGACTGATGATCATTCTAAATCTCTAGCTTCTTTTTCTTGTTTCCTTGAATTTTCTTTCACTCTCTCTGACACACACCACACAACTACACACACACACAAACATACACACACACACACTTATACCCACATGGACTTTGTCATTTAACTACTTTAGCCACTCACTCTCATGGTTATAGGCAAGTGTTTTTTATCATCATGGTATTTTCAATAAATGTAATCTCCAGAACCTGAATTTCAATCACGTCAATCCCTGGTCTTTCCCATCCTTTCCCTCTAACTATGCAATTCTAGAAAATTCCTCCCACTGGGGACTATTATTCATTTATTTTAATGTCTCTTTACATTTAATCTCTCCCATCCGTGACATTACATTCTTTCTTACCCATCTTAAGTGTTATTGTTGATTGTTATTATCACTGTCTTGCCTACAACTTGAAGTTTTTTGCCCTGACCCTGGATAAATCTATATGTTTACTCCATCCCTATAATCATGGCAATGTAATGCATCTGCAGGTTATATAGCACAGACATGCCAGTTTGTCTGCTTGACTACAAGCTCCAAGTGGTCCCATATACCACTTAGCTGTCCCCTGAAATTCCCCATGTTCATTCAGTTGGCTACTAGCCTAGAAACTCTTTCTTATGTTATGCTGTTTCCTCAAACCTCCAATACTTCTCCACACTCTCTCTCAACTGATGTCCTAGTTCAATTTTTATTGAGAAAATACAAACACTCAGAAGAGACTATCTTTCCATCACTTCTACCACTGTCCCTACATCTGTGCACATACACTTGGCCTTCACTCCTGCTACTCTGGGTGAAGACCAACCCCTCCACTCACATATTATTTCTATTCACTTTTGCTTGTTCAGGGACATCTTTCAAGCACAAGCAAACCCTTTGATACCTTCCCCTTTTCCATGGTACCAGCGATATCAAATCCTGTCTTAGAACATCAACTGGTTTATTTAATTGTTGGAATTAATAACATGCTTTTTGTTATTAATCCTGTCTTCAAAAGTTTATTCGACCTACTTCCCAAACCCTAGGGCTGGCACATTCACAGATTCCAGTAAAGTTAGTAGTTAGAACGGTCTTGCCTAAAAGATATTGGTACCTAAGGAAAATCACACAGAGAAAGAGAGAGACAGAGACAATGACAGAGAAACAGAGAGAGACAGTGTAGTTTAGCATTCTTTGGAAATTGGACTAAGATTTTCATTAGTTCTGGTCAAAGTCCAAGGTTTTTCCTAAAAGTATCCACCAAAGGCTAGGAGATGAGGAAGTTTATCTTGTCTGTGCAAACCTCAATTGCAGCAGCAGCAGAATTTAAACCACATCAACAATTATGTCATTGAGTTGCCTAGAGCAGCCCAAAGTAGGGCAGTCTGATTCCCAGAGCACTCCAACACCATCCCAAGGTCAGTGGGTAGGGTGGAAAATTCAGTTTGCCTTTCTTAGTCATGGTCAGAGCTTCCTGAAGCAAAGATATGCACAACATATTCAAAGTGTGTGACATATGATTTTTTTTTCACAAAAATGTTACAGATCAATCTGAACTTTCAAGGGAGATGAAAGACTCTAACACCTAAAGAAAGATGACAAGATGTGTATTTTCATGACAAAATATAATTTAAAAACTCTTCAGATACTATCTCACAGATGCCAGACATCATTTCTTTTTTTCACCAAAATCATATTATTGGAGTCATAATTCACATCCAAGAAAACAGAATAGAAAGTCATTAGAGGATATAACAGTTTACTTTCAACTGTTCTGTCTGTGCTTCCTGGCCTGTTCTAGCTATAGCCACAGGGCACATTCTGTGTATACACTTATCTTATTAATTAACATGAAATAGTGAGAAACTATGCCCAGCAATATAAAAAAGTAACCATGATTACATATAGCTGACCAAACTGATGCTTAGAGTTCTTATATCTAAATGCAACAGAAGGGATGCAAAAATATACACAAAAAAGGCTAATCAAAGGAGAACCAAATTGGTTCCAATGGGTAAATACATAGAACTATTTCTTATAATTAATGGTGTCACTTTACGTGGTGACAGTAGCTTCTAGTAAAATGTAACATATTGCTTTTATGTTTTGATCAAATGTGGCCACTTTGTCAAAAGAAAATTCCATGGGTTTTGATGGGGAAACACTCAAAGATGGAATTCAAGAGTCACACTCAGAGGCATTCATATCAGTACCAGAGGCACAAGTCATATCATAACAGAGTGTTATTGTCAATTATAATTAGAGGCTTATCTCATTTTCAGTTATTCACTTAAATGATGAAGAATCTATTTAGTCAAATGTTTCAGAAATACAATGTTTTAGACAAGATTTGAGAGGCAGTTTCCTTTAGAGCCACTCTTGCATATATTCATGAATTTTTTTTCAATTATCTTTTTTCACAAATAAAAAATCTGTAAAATGCATTGTGATTTCCAGGAAGATGACATGTACCCCAAAGCAATGCGAATGTGTCTTCAGGAACATTCAGGATCTGATCCTCCAAACTTCAGGACTGTAGTCATACTGTAACCTGGGCTTTTTCCTTTGTTTTTACCTTTTTTTTTTTTCTCTTGGTTTTGCTTATTGTTTGTGTTTTGTTTTCAGTTTCTTCATACCAAGAAAAGGATAACCAGATTCTTGATTAAATTAAACATGTCAAATTCCTCAGGAAGATCTACATTGGCATGCACTATTTTATATGATAGTTCTGATTGTCTCAGCCAGAAAAAGCACCAGTAAACTGTGGCATAGTGAGTAAGAAGTTCTAAATAATATAGTTATTTGTAGCATCACCTGAAAAACTCAGAATAGACAATCTCGGTAAAATCTATGTAAAAAGTGGTTACATTTGAATAATTGTGGATAGTTATTATTCAAAGCAAAATTTTCATATCAGCCTCAAACTTGTCACATAAAATAAGGCTATGAAGTCCTTGCATTGTCCAACACTAATATGACTTAAAAGGAGCTATCTTCCAGCTTTGAGAAATAAGCCATGAGAGATAGAATATAGGCTAAGGACAACAGTGGGACAAATCAAAGAATAACTTATTTCTACCAGTTTAAATTTGAGACTCGGTAGAATTTAGAAAGAGTTGCAGGTAGTAAATGAATAGCTAGCAACTGCACACAGCAATTTCGTTCCTTCTTACTGTCTTCCTGATTCTTTCCCAGTTCACAGGAGCAAAGCACATGTTGACTGTGGTTGTAACTTTTAGTTTTCCTATTTGAAAGTTTGGATTAACAATACCATTAGTGGAGTTATTACAATCTGAGCAATTGATTGTTTTAAATGGGAAATGTAAGTTACTACAACAAGGAAGGAGATGGTAGGCTAATTCTTCTCTGGCAATCCAAAACTTTTCACTTTTTCCACTGTGGATACAGTACACAACCAATATATCACAGCTGCTAGTAGCGTATCTGCATGTTCCAACAATGAGCCATAAGTCTTTAATTCTGTAGAAGAGAAACTTTGATTACCCATGTCCACGGTGTTAAAAAAAAATACTGATCTAAAACCCTACCTAAGACTGTGATAAATGGTCTTATAGAAATCAAGAAATATTGTAATGGCTAAAAATATATCACAATCTATATGGCTTACAAGATCTTACTTTGAAGCAACACCCTAAACTTATAGAAACAAATTAATAATATAATTGCCAAGGTTAAAAAGCAAAATATTTGTCAATATGGGTATCCTAGAAGGATTGCTATATATTCTTTACAGAATCACCAAAGAAATCAGAAGCAGTCTAGCTAATTGAAGACCTGGGGAGAATATGGAAATATAAAAGCTGTCCTCATGTATTTGAAGAGCTGGAAGGAAGACTAGATGATTTAGTTTTGCTCTGGGAGTTAAAACAAGACCTATTAGGAAAACTACTCTTGGGGGTAGAAAGAGCTGAGACAGGGTGAGGGTAGGGTTGTAAGTCGGGGCAATGTCTCAGTTCAGTGTAATTAATAACTGACTCTGAGAGGGGTTTGATAAAAGTGAATTATATACTGGTGGTATGTACGTGATCTATGTATATCTATATCTATACATCTATCTACAGAGAGAGAGAGAGAGAGAGAGAGAGAGAGAGAGTGAGAAGCTTGTTAATGTGTTCAAGCATATGCTGAAGAGTGTTTCTCAAAAATCTTAAGTGAAATATTCTTTCATTTGGATAGAAGTGTGAGATGCTGTTTGAATTAGACTACTTGAAATGTTTCTTCCAATCCCCAAATCTACCATTCATAACATAACTTAGCTCTACTGTAGGAAAAGGGATAAATTTGATATAAGAAAGATATTAGAGGGATAATTAATAGACTTGAATTGGTAGAGAAAAATATGCTATAAAAGGGGTTTGATAGGAGAATCTAAGCAATGTTTTCCATTCCTTTATGCCTTGTGGAAGCATATAAGTGGATTAAAAAAAAAAAGAAAAGAAAGGAAGATGGAGTTCGAGTGGATTGCAAGTAGTATTTCACCACCTGAGGAAAGGATATAGAAACAGCATTTACACTCTTTTTTTTTTTTTTTTTTTTTTTGTAACCATTATCTATATCCACCTAGCTAAAGCTGAATGAGTCTTGTAGCTGATGGCATTAAATTTAAACTATATTACCTAATAACATCTTATTGTCTACCTTTACCTAAAAGGTTTCTGCACAAGAGAATTGAAACTTGGACATTATTAAAAAACTCTTTGGCTCTGTTTATAAGAAAGATTAAAGATCAGTACATTCATCTGTATATTCAATAGTCTTTTTGGTGAGCAGATGTAGATTTGATGACCCATAATTCAGTGCTTCTGGGAAAAAAATACTTTGAGAGGCAAGGTTCACCTGAAAATATTCTAAACAAGATTTGTCATGTTGCATTTTTCTCTTCCAGTTTAGAAACAATTTCAGACTTTGCCAACAAGTTAGGTAGTCTGCAGAAATGCAGATAAGTGGGCATTTTAATATTAGCAAATAGTATAAAAAGGAAAGCCAGTTCCCTGGTGGCTCAGTGGTTGAGAGTCTGCCTGCCGATGCAGGGGACGCGGGGTGGGCCCCGGTCCGGGAAGATCCCACGTGCTGTGGAGCGGCTGGGCCCGTGAGCCATGGCCATCGAGCTTGTGCATCTGGAGCCTGTGCTCTGCAACGGGAGAGGCCACAACAGTGAGAGGACCACATACCACAAAAAAAAAAAAAAAAAAAGGAAAGCCAGCAGTTTTACACAGGGAAAAGTTTTGAGTGGGCTACCTTGTCTCTCCCCGATGGCCTCAAAGTTTCTGAGGTGGATTTTGTTCATTTTGAAGCCAGCCGGAACACACAAATAGCAGAACTCCAGTTCACACTACACAGAAGGAAATTTGTAGTGGCAGATTTTTCCCCCTATCATATCTATAAGAGAAGAAGGAAGTGGCATCACTGAGGTATGAGAGAGCAGAAAGGATTGTATTTCTTTTTCATCTGGTGATTGGACTGACCCCAACGCACTTTGCTGTGACTCACAGAGGCTGCTTTAACTAATTCAAAAAGGAGCTGCATGATGAGCTGGTCATGGTCTCTAACACTTGCTTCTGGACTCACACAGTTTGGGTTGGAAAGAGCAGAGTCCCTCAGTAGCAAATAAAGGAAGAGAAGAAAATTGCTTTAAGGGGAACTAAGTTAAATTCAAGTTAAATTAAGTTTAACTTGTTAAACTCAATTTAACTCAAGTTAAATTAACTAAGTTAAATTCAAAAAGAGCACATCCTGTAGGAATAAAGTAAACAGATTAGTTTCAGGACCAGATGCAAGAGATGCAAGATCATCCTTGCTAAACTTATCTTGACATTATAACAGTACAGATGCTTTCAACTTAACGATGGTTCAATGGACATTTTTTTTTTTTTTTACCTTATGACGGTGCAAAAGTGATATTCAGTAGAAACTGTAGTTCTAAGTTTGAATTTTGGTCATATGCTGTAAGATGCTCTATTGTGATACTGAGCAGAGACAGCTTCCAGTCAGCTAGGTGATCACGAGGGCAGCAACCCATACACTTACAGCCATTCTGTACCCAGACAACCATTCTGCTTTTCACTTTCAGTATAGTATTTAATCAATTACATGAGCTATTCCACACTTTATTATAAAATAAGTTTGGGTTAGATTATTTTGCCCAATTGTAGGCTAATGTAAGTGTTCTGAGCACATTTAAGGTAGGCTGGGTTAAGCTACGATGATAGGTGAATTAAATGCATTTTTGACTATGCGTTTATGGGGACCATGCGTTCTGACTTACATTAACCCCATCGTAAGTTGAGGAAGATTGGGATATGGGCTATGCCAACCTTATGTAAATTTATCTTATTTATGACTTTAAGGTTTATAAGAGAATTTAGGATTGGAACACTAAAGCTATATAATTTTGTACTTCTTAAATGTGAAGTATCATGCCTTGTACCTCTTTAAAATTCTTTTTTTTTTTTTACTTTATTTTATTTATTTATTTTTGGCTGTATTGGGTCTTCATTGCTGCACGCGAGCTTTCTGTAGTTGCGGAGAGTGGGGGGCTACTCTTTGTTGTGGTGAGTAGGCTTCTCCTTGCGGTGGCCTGTTTTTTGTGGAGCACGGGCTCTAAGCATGCAAGCTTCAGTAGTTGTGGCACGTGGGCTCAGCAGTTGTGGCTCGCAGGCTCCAGAGCGCAGGCTCAGCAGTTGTGGCACATGGGCGTAGTTGCTCCACGGCATGTGGGATCTTCCCCCACAAGGGCTCGAACCCGTGTCTCCTGCATTGGGAGGCAGATTCTTAACCACTGTGCCATCAGGGAAGCCCTAAAATTATTTTCTTTATTCATCACATTGCCCAAGAATAAAGTACTCAACAAATGCTGTTGATCAACTTTATGTCCCTCAAGGACAGACACAGAAGACAGATGACAATTTTAATGTTTTTAGAGGAAAAAGACTTTTCTATATGTAACTGCTTTCTAAACTGTGAGCAGCAGATGTAGAATTAGGAAAAATCTGCAATTTGCAAGCTTTTGCTGCAGAGGAGGTTTTCTTTGCTGAAGCAAATTTAACTATATAAACATTCATGATCCTCTTTCTTTGTCTCACTACTATTCCTATTTTTTCCAGTTACTTTCCTATATGTTTTTGGATTGTTGGAAGCTCATAAAAATGAAATAAAATTACAGGAGTGAATACACCACACAACAACAAACGTGTCTATACCATCTTAAAATGCCATACTGTTTCTTTGAATGGCTTCTTGTGTCAAGTCACAGAAAAGGTTACCTTGACTTTGAGGATTACTGACAGGTAGTTCCAGAGTTTCTAAAAGTAATTCATGTTCCTCTAAAACTTCAACAATTTTCTGATGGAACTAAAATATCTGACTTTAGAGGCAAGGTACTCTTTTTCAGTCAACATATTTCTATTTGTTGTAATTGTTAAGCAACTGCATTCCACCGGGGCTGGGACATCTGTCTGATTTTGCATTATTCATTTTACTTAATGCTTGGACAGGGTTGGTCTCAATAAGTATTTGTTGAATGAATGGATGAAAGAGTGAATGAATGAATGTTTTATACAATATTCCAAACTTTTTTACAGTGTATGATATATGCATCCATAAATATATATTTTAAACAAAATATATCATAATATTACTAAAAGGGAAATGAGAAACAAAGTAAAATGAATAAAACATGTTCAATAGTTTCTCATTTACTTCTTACAAAGTGGGTATGAGGATATTTGCCTTAATATTGTCATTGGGAGCGTCAACATGGGATAGATATAGAAATCTTTCTTTTCTTAAGTATTTGAGAGGATGTCGTTCAGAATTTCTATATTAAAACGTTAACTCTGACAATGAGAATATTTGTCAATGCTTGATCCTCATGTGACAGGATTATAATGGTATTTAAATAATGAATATAATGTTAATTAAAATTTTAATGCATCAAATTATTCCTCACAAATAGTGTTGACGTTTAGATTTATTGTATTTATGTATTTATTAGTAAATTATTATGTATTTATTAGTCTGTTTCTCCGTGAAAGAAGTCCATCTACAGCAGTTTTTGCGAAGAGCATAGTGACATCTAGTGGTGAAAATAAATACTGCAAATGGCTACGGTTGAGGGCGCGTGGAAATTTGAGTCAATTGTATCGCAATAAATCTGACAATTTTGGTAATAGAAGCTAAGAAGAATTTGCATGAAAGGAGGGAAAATAGGTAGTTTATGAGATAATGGCAAATCTTGATGGAATTTAAACATTATTAATATGTTTGTTTCTGTGTGCAACAAAATACATTTTAAATTGTCAAATCTAAAAAAAAAAAATAAGGAATAGAATTACAACTAAACTTTGAATCTTTGAGTCTGGTAAGTAAAATTCCACTTGAATATTTTTGTCTGGTAAATAGTATTTTATAAACTGATACACGTTCTAAGTATATAAATGCAATCAAACATTTCAGCCTAAGCCATAGCAAGGGAAATTGAATGTGGAGAAATAGCTCAGGTGTGTAAAACATTACTATGTGGAAAAGGAAGCCTTAAAATAGATTTATCCTTACATTTGAATGTAAAGAAGTTTGACCAGGTGACAACATTTTTATTTTTTATTTGTGAATAGTTTAGGTCTTATGTTTTCAATAGAATATAATTTTGTAACTAAAAATTTGTTTTAATGCAGTTGTTATCAATCCATGTCTTTGTAGTAATTATCATATTGACTTAATGGTATTTAATCGGGCTTTGAAATTTAAAAAGAGCAAACAGGTAAAGCTTGCAGTATTGCATTACAATAGGCATAAGCTAAAAATTTTTATTTTCCAACAATCTAACTTAAATGTCTGTAAAATGAGAAGTATACAGGCTATATGGTAAAGAAACTGATAACCAATGATGAAATAACTAGAGTTTAAATTATCCAAAAAAAAGTAATTGGGGTTATCATATAATTTATATCTAAATTAAGATAAATGACAATATGATATTATAATTTATACCAAGATATTTTCAAATACTTTGTTAAGAAAAATTGATTCTTAGACAAAAGGTATGCCTTAGTATAAAATAAACTTATTATAGTATATAGCTAATAAATTAAAATTACTTTAATCCCAATACACATTTAAATGCATGTAGGAAACTGCAATAAAATAAATTTTCCAGAGTGTGACGATTAATAGTGAAATAACAGTTTCTAAATGGTAATTTTATGTGTATTTTAAAAGAAAATAAAACAATTGAAAATATCCTTTAAATAACACTGTGTATTAGTGTATTTATTTTTGTACTATATATGAAAAAGCACCTTAAAGATATTAAAGGAATATTTTCAATAAAAAAGCAACTTTATAACTTTCACCTAGAGCTAAAATGAACAAATGTTAAAGATTTTATTTATCTCATTATTAAAGAACCAGTAAGGTGTTACAACTGGTATAAAGGAGAGATCAAAGGAGCACAAATTTATATGAAGAACGGTAATGTTGAAATGATTTGAACATCTGGTTTATCCACAGGACAATAATCAATTGCATTCCAGCAGCCTTAAGTAATCTGTATTTTTATGGACAAGAAATATTTGTATTAATATCTGTTTTCTCTAAATTAACTTCTATTTCTACAGAGTTGTTTAAATAGCCTAGTCAAAATCTTCATGCCATAGTGTTACCTTCATATAACTACTGAAGCCTCCAGCATTTCATTGAGAGGTTAGTCAGTAATCGATCTTGCCTATTCCAAAGTCTAATTTTTCCTTGAAAAATAGACTTAGTAGGTTCTTCACATACAAAATGAATGAAACTTAATAGTTATTACTCAGTGTCTAGCATGGAAAGTAATAGCCATCAGTGAGAACTCAGGAAGCTCTAAGAGTATGACAGAAATATTTTGAAATAGTCAAAGAAAGATTAAGATTTTTTACATAATATTCACTTCAGAGCTGCAGTAGCTTGCAAATAAAACTTCAGCCAAAACACATCCTATTGTATATTTCCTTGCTTTAGTAGTGCAAAAGGAAAACAGTCTTCTACTTTTCTAACATGAAGATCATTACACTGATTCATGTGTCAATAATGAAAATATTACTATGATCAATGAGAATCTGCAACAGAATACATAGTAAAATTAAAAATCAAACAGAAATATTAGTACAGTCTATCTCTTATTCATTAAATGCTAAAAATTTAAATATTATTGCCTCTTTCTTTCTAAAAGTAGTCTCCAGACACAGCAGAGCAGAATATTAACAAGCTCCTTCCTTTCTTCATTATGGTTGAAAGAGTGGGTTGACATTATAATGGCTTTAGAAAGTTTTATTCATTATTTTTGTTTATTTGTTTCAGTCAATGAAGATTCAAAATATTGGAGTCACATCAAGACCTAGAATAAATCTTTCAACATGTAACATATAGATAAAATATCATAGATTGTGGAACACATTTGACTTGTTTGTTTGTTTTCCACTCCCATTTTGGGGAGTGATAGGTGTTCTAATCAGACAATTTAGGTCTTATGATGAAAACACATTATGTCCTATAAAATGTTCCACCAGCTGAACCAGGATTTAGATCCTCCCAATTAGACATAATCTCCATCTTAAATTACAACTCCTAAATGTCTCTCTTAAAACATATCACTTTTCATCTTGCATTATATTTTCTCCATAGCTGACCTGCAAGCTCTTTGAGGGAAGCTTGGCATTGTTGGAAGAAAGTTCATGTGGGTTGTGTAATTACATGAATATATATTTGTTTTAGCACTTACTAGCTCTTTGGGCAAATTGTGTAATCTCTCCAAATATCAACTTCTTCGCATGTAAGAAATGAATAAAATAAATTTCTCACAAGCTCATGAAATAATTAGATGAGATAATATTTTTAAGCTAATTGACACAAAGCTTTTAAACAGTATATGCAAAAGAAAAAAGAAAAAGAAAAAGCTTTATTTTCAGAAGAGTTTAAAATTCTTGTGAACAAAGTAAAGATTCAATAGATATTTGTTGAATAAATTCCTCAATGATATACAAAGTGAATTCAGACATCTATGCCTTTTTAATTTGGTATTTTATTCTGCCATGTCTTAAGTGAGGCCAAGCATTTGTTACAATGGTTGACCTACTTCAAATTTATTGAGCTAATCTAAATGGTGGCTTGCTTTGTTTTTCTTCATGAAACGAAATAACAGTGAGCCTGATAGCACATCTCTGTTTAGAAAAAATAGGTACTGGATGTTATTCCACATATGCAGAAGCCTTGGCTTCCATCAAAGAGAGGAGGGGTAAAGTTAAGGATTTCCAGAATGATTTGTACTGAGGTGATTTGGCTATTCAACTGGAAGAGGTGATGAAGCAGATTTTGGGTTATGTACAAGAGGAAGAAAGAGTAGCCTTCTTTGACAATGTTTGGCTTCAAGAAAATAATGGGTAGTATGGAAAACTATCTAAATATGAACCATTACTTCTATTTTAAAACCACAATCACCTTCTTTCTTAAGCCCTTCAAGCCTGTATTTCAACAAAAACAGTCTAACTTAAAGACATAAATTTATTTTATATTTACCCACCCATTTGCTTTCATTTTCATTCCTGTGATACATAAATGTATTAAAAATAACTTAGAGTTCAGAAAGTTATTATAAAAATACTTAGTACAATTCTATTAAATACAATTTTAAAGTCCATTTATTTTAAAATCTAATATTAATGATATTATTAAGGCCTTCTAAAATCACTATATAAGTATTCCTTTAAGGAAAAATATTTCAAGAACAAATGAGTTTTGCATGTATAAATTACTTTTTGCAGAAGAAAAATTTTAAATCCTAAATAACTTATCTTCATTCCTTAGTGACTCAGAAAATCTAAGTACAGTAGCTTAGCAAGACTACTTCTAATAGTTTTATATTTCTAACCATGTTGGAATGAGAGCTTTAAGATTCTTTCCAAAAATCTGAGATAATTTTCAAATAAATCAGAAACTAAATATTAAAATCAAGCTTAGACATTATCTTCTGTGTTTCAAAGACAGTCAAACATCTGTAGTTTCTCATTATTACATGATGACTAAGAACTGTGAAGTAGGGAGAAAATAAAAATACAAGGTTTATAGAATATCTAAAATTGTTATCAATAAATGCTGGAGAGGGTGTGGAGAAAAGGGAACCCTCTTGCACCATTGGTAGCAATGTAAATTGATACAGCCACTATGGAGAACAGTATAGAAATTCCTTAGAAAACTAAAAATAGAATTACCATATGACCCAGCAATCCCACTACTGGGAATATACACAGAGAAAACCATAATTCAAAAAGATACACGCACCCCAATGTTCAAAGTGGCACTGTTTACAATAGCCAGTTCATGGAAGCAACCTAAATGCCCATCGACAGATGGATGGATAAAGAAGATGTGGCACATATATACAATGAAATATTACTCAGCCATGAAAAGGAACGAAATTGGGTCATTTGTAGAGACATGGATGGACCTAGAGAGTGTCATGCAGAGTGAAGTAAGTCAGAAAGAGAAAAGCAAATGTCATATATTAACGCATATATGTGGAATCTAGAAAAACAGTACAGACGAACCTGTTAGCAAGGCAGAAATAGAAACACAGACATAGAGAACAAACATATGGACACCAAGGTGGGGGAAGTGGGGGTGGGATGAATTGGGAGATTGGGACTGACATATATACACTAATATGTATACAATAGGTAACTAATGAGAACAGGCTGTATTGCACAGGGAACTCCACTTCACTTTACAGTAGATACTAACACAACATTGTAAAACAATTATACTCCAATAAAAAATAAATAAAATAAAAGTGTATGTTATTGAACTTCATCCTTTTGCAGGTAAACATATAGAGAAGAAGGTAATATGAAGCGGGGGGAAAACCATCAGGAATTAAACTGCCAAATCTGACCAGTTAAATGAGGGAGAAGGCAAAGACTATTATTGGGATTTTTGAAAAATACACAATGAGTAACCCCTTCCATGACTTGAATTTTGAAAAAGTTGAGAATGGATACTGGAGGAGAACATTCAGAGACCAAAAGACACATCCATATCTAGTAAGATTGCTATTGAAGAGTGTAGGTTAAAATCTACACAGAGGGAGGTTTTCAAATATGAAATCCCAGATTTAGACAGATTTCATCATTAGCAGTGGGAGGCTGGTTCACAAACCTGCCATTATCCCTCCTCCACATGTACCAAGTAGATCAGCTAGAGGAGCAGGAAATTCATTCCCCTACTTGAGGCAGAGAATTGAGTAAAGGTATGGGGTATGGAGCCAGAGCAATGCACAAGGAAACATCAAGAGCAGGATGGGCCTAGAGACAGTCATACAGAGTAAAGTAAGTCAGCAAGAGACAAACAAATAGTGTATAATATCGCTTACATGTGGAATCTAGAAAAATGGTGCAGATGAACTTATTTGAAAAGCAGAAATAGAGATACAGAGATAGAGAACAAACATATGGATACCAAGGGGAAAAGGGGGGCTGGGTGGGATGAATTGGGAGATTGGGATTGACATATATACACTACTATGTATAAAATAGATAACAAATGAAAACCTGCTGTATAGCACAGGGAACTCTACTCAGTGCTCGGTGGTGACCTAAATGGGAAGGAAATCCAAAAAAGAGGGGATATATGTATGCCTATAGCTGATTCACTTTGCTGTACAGCAGAAACTAACACAACATTGTAAAGCAGCCATACTCCAATAAAAATTTAAAAAATAATAATAATAAAAAGGGGGTCTTCTCTGGTGGCACAGTGGTTGAGGGTCCACCTGCCGATGCAGGGGACATGGGTTCATGCTCCGGTCTGGGAAGGTCCCACATGTTGCGGAGCGGCTAGGCCCATGAGCCATGGCCGCTGAGCCTGCACGTCCGGAGCCTGTGCTCCGCAACGGGAGAGGCCACAACAGTGAGAGGCCCGCATACCGCAAAAAAAAAAAAAAAAAAAAGAAGAAGAAGAACAGGAAGGATGCGTTACTCCCCACTATGCCAACCCTGGATAGTCTTTCCTCAGTAGAATTCTTTCAGGGGTGCCGTAAATGAAGTCTTCACATGTTTTACATTTTATCTGCTACCATTTGTTTATGTATCTGTGTGTGTTTACTGGTGAGAAAAGTGGACAACCTAGATTAGGAGAAGAAAAACAAAAATAAGGGACAAGGATGGGGGTTGTGGGGAGAAGAAAGAAAGACTTTGGTTCTTTAATTAGCAAAAATATGTAAATTTAAATCTAAAGTGTATGCTCTATTACTTTATAATAAAAAATGATTGTCTCCACAGTGTCAATGAATATAACCTTAATTCATACATGAATATTTTTTATTCATCTATCTATTCAATAAATATTTTTGAACATCTAACAGTGCCAGGTATGGCTGATACTGGGCCCTGAGACAAATACTATTATGTCTAATATAATCATAACATGTCAACAGTAACAAGGATGATTATGTAAGTGTTCTATCCACAAGGAATTCAGTGTTGTGTGCTCCACAAACCATACACCCACATAAATGTAATTATCTTTGTCTCTTATATACTTAGCACAGTGTCTGGCAATTAGGAATTTAAATAAATTACACATTCAATGAATGAGTTGGATTCAGGAAGATCATAATTATAGAACAGGTTTATTTTCTTTCCTTCACCACCTCCAAACAAGATCCATTGAAATAGCCTTCTTGCCTCTGGATTTAAAACTTGAATATCAAATGTGTCCCTTTTGTGGTTTTCCCAAAGAGTCCAGTTGTCAAACATCATTTTCATCTGATTCAAATCTTCCTTTTGTTCTCAGATCAGGCCTGATTGGAAGCCAGCTTTGGAGACGAAGGAAGAATATCATTAATTTCTTCTCTCTTCCTTGCCCCGCATAACATACTTCCTCCCCCCTACTCATTGACTGCAATCTCCAGTCCCTCTGAACTTGGGCTTGTAAAAGGCAGTTTTACAGAAGAGTATAACTGTCGTCTTGATTGATGTTCTCTGGGTACAGCTAACTCAAAGTTCAAAGAATGTCTCTAATTTGTGGAACACGTCTGTGGTTGCTGGGTGGTACCACCCTGGGGACAATGACTCTGTGCTGTGGCCCAGGCAATGCTTCATTTTGTTAGCACTTGCTTTTACTGGTTTCACTTACACAGTCTCTATCTGTGGGGTTTTCACAGTCTTTAGACATTCTTTTAAAATAAAATCACTTTCAAAACCACTCAAGCATAGTTCTATATCAGAACGTCCACATCTGGCTCCTACAATGCAGCCTCTCTACCCTGCGGTTAGTGAAGTAGAGCTTCCTCTACCACTGTTCTAGTAGTTCTCTAGTTTTCTCCCTCTCACACTAGGCCCCTTTTTTGGTCCTCCCTTCTTTAAAAATTTTCAAGTATGGGTCAAGCGATCCCTCTGAGCCCCAAGGTCCCCAGTATACTAGTCAAGCCTTCCCAAGCTCTCCATAGACCTTCGTTTGGTTTGAGCATCATTGGGAGAGAAGGAGAAGGCTAGAACCCTGCATGGCTTGCCTCTCCAACCTGGCTGCACACTGCAGTTCACCTGGGAGCCTTAAACACTGCCAATGCCTGTGTTCCATTTTCCACTCCCAGAGATTGGGATATAATGTTTCAGGTGTGGCCCGAGCAACTTAATGATTCTACTATGTGGTCAAGGTTGACAAAGCTGCTCTAAAGACACCCTTCCTAGTGCCATCCCCAAGAATAACTTGGGGAGTGGCTAATGATCCACTTGCGGTAGACTGGTTTGGGATAACCCTCTCGGCCAACCTTCCATAGATGCTGCAGATCTTTACAAGTATGAAGAAATTGACACCTTTTATTCTCAGCCTTGGGACTTCTATCAAAACTCTGAGAAAGCAGAAGTTCTATTTAAAATCTCGTGGTGTGTTTGTTGAAGTGATCTGACTGAATGCAGAGCTGATGGGTGGGAATCAGAGTTATGAAAGTCCCTGGGAAAAAAAACAAAGCTGCTTAACAATTTTCTAATCCATTTCCTTTCTGTGTATCATTTTGTTTTCAATCAAAAAGCATACTATGACCCTGGTTTTAAATATCATATTTAGCTTACCTACTATCTACTAGAATCAAAAAGTGTCAAAACTGAACATCTCAAAATCACACAGCTTGAGTCTTAATTTTCTCTTGGAATAACTAGCAGCTGATAATTTTATTTTTAATATATTTTTGGAAATAGTCTCCAACTCTCTTGATGTCCTCTGACTTTTATGATAAAAATGTACACAAACTGCCCAAACAAATTTCTTTTTGTAAGTCTTAGTGTTTTGTTGGTCAATGGTTTTTGCAATCGGTGTATTTGAAATAGTTCAATCCACATAATATAGCCATTATATTCCAACAAATTTAATGCAGTTTCAGAAGTTACCAACTTTTCCAAAAGAAATAAATTTTTAAAATATTTTTTGAGGTTGAATTAAGTTTGAAAATAAAATAAAATCTGAGTGTGCTACACGTAAGGATTAATATTTGAATAATTGTATAGCATTTTATATAAAATACTTTTATTTCCATTTTTTAAGCTGAGGAGCGATTGTGATCAAAAGAAAAATCATACAGGTTTCTTCTCAAGAAATACAAGTGTAGATGAATATTTTCCATTTAATTTGAATAAACAATGTCAAAGTTAAAATTTTATGCATCTTTAGTTTATATTTTTAAATTATATTTTATTAATTTTCATAAGGAACCACTCTAACAAGAGCACAAGCTCTGTATGGTTTCAATCATGTTTAATCTTCTTTTGTATCTTCTAACATACCTTATATATAGTAGCTTTTTAATAATAATAAAAAAATGTTAACAATAATATCATAGTATCATTTCATCTAGCAGCGCCTCCTTTAGCAATTTGACTAAACCTTAGGCAAAAGTAAACTAGTGATCAATAATACAGGAATTCTAATAAGTATTTAAATATAAACATTGAGTATGACCTCTAATTTATAGCTGGAGGATGACTTTATTTTTACAGTTTGTATAGTGATTCGATACTTCTACATACTAGGATTTGGATCCTGACTTTAGTGAAGAGCTCAGGGTTTTTCTAAGAACTAGTTAAGATAAATAATGAAATGGCCATCAGTGGAGGGAAACAGTTACTAGGTCTATCTGTGGTCTTTTTAAGAGAGTAAATTAAATACTTGCTTGGGGGAAGAAGACAACACATATGTTATTTTCATTTCTTATAAATCAACTTTGCAAAATAATATCTTTTAAACACTACAAAACATTATTAGGTTGTCACACATAACAAGGCGGAGCCTTTGAGAAATACTCCTCGAGGGCACCTTGGTTCCAGAAACAGAAGTTGCTAACTGGGTTTGGGCGGTTGAGTCCTCTGCTTCCCTTACCCTTTGGGATCTGAGTTACTGAGGCCCCGGAAGGGCAAACATGCTGGGCCTATGAATCACCTTTCCCTTAGAGCCAAAGAGGGAATGACTTTGTTGTAAATAAAACTCAGTGGAAGGTTTATGTAATGAGGTTTCTCAGAGTGGTGGAATCTGTCCAGTTTTATTCTATCCCGTGTCCCAGCATCTTCTCCTCCTTCTTTAGTAAAAAATAATAAAAAATAAAAAAAATATATATATATCTATATCTATACTCTGTTGGGAACTACCTCTCCTTTACTTTTCTCCACTTTTTTGTGCTGTGGGTTCCAGCAGCAGCAGCAGTTCCAGAGATAAAATAGATTTGGTCAATCGGTTGTAAGTTTAGGAATGCCACACAATCCATGAGTTCCCATTCTAAGGCTTCTGTTAGAGTTCTCTGTTAAGAAAGGGACATTTTCTTTCTCCTGATGTGACTGAGAGAAAACAAAAATGTAAACCTGAAGCCACAGGCAGGTTTGTTGTCGCTGTGTCTGAACAAAGAGACACTGCAAAAGAAAGCAGAGCCCGGAGATGAAAAGCACGAATCCTGACGACAGCTTTGGAACCTCTGGATCTGATATGTTTGAAGCCAGAGCACTCCTGATTTCTAGGTTAAGTGAGTCAATAAAGAATTTCCCCTTAAGGTAGTGTGAGTTGATTTTCTATCATTGGCAGCTGGAAGACTTCTGAATAATGCATCTTGGATACTGTGTCTGCAAGTACATACACATTTTTCACATGGTAACTCATTTACTTTTATTTTTATTTATTTTTTAAATTTTATTTATTTTTATACAGCAGGTTCTTATTAGCTATCTATTTTTTAACATCTTTATTGGATTATAATTGCTTTACAATGGTGTGTTAGTTTCTGCTTTATAACAAAATGAATCAGCTATACATATACATATACATATACATATACATATATCCCCATATCTCTTCCTTATGCGTCTCCCTCCCACACTCCCCAACCCACCCCTCTAGGTGGTCACAAAGCACCGAGCTGATCTCCCTGTGTTATGTGGCTACTTCCCACTAGCTATCTATTTTACATTTGGTAGTGTATATATGTGCATGCCACTGTGAGGTATCACCTTACACCTACTTTCAGGAGGGTTTTTATCATAAATGGGTGTTGAATTTTGTTGAAAGCTTTTTCTGCATCTACTGAAATGATCATATGGTTTTCTCCTTCAATTTGTTAATATGCTGTATCATATTGATTGATTTGCATATATTAAAGAATCCTTGCGTTCCTAGGATAAACCCCACTTGAGCATGGTGTATGATCCTTTTAAAGTGCTGTTGGATTCTCTTTGCTAGTATTTTGTTGAGGATTTTTGCATCTATGTTCATCAGTGATATTGGCCTGTAGTTTTCTTTCTTTGTGACACCTTTGTCTAGTTTTGGTATCAGGGTGATGGTGGCCTCGTAGAACGAGTTTGGGAGTATTCCTCCCTCTGCTATATTTTGGAAGAGTTTGAGAAGGATAGGTGTTATCTCTTCTCTAAATATTTGATATAATTTTCCTGTGAAGCCATTTGATCCTGGACTTTTGTGTTTTGGAAGATTTTTAATCAGAGTTTTAGTTTCAGTGTTTGTGATTGGTCTGTTTATATTTTCTATTTTTTCCTGGTTCAGTCTAGGAAGGTTGTGCTTTCTAAGAATTTGTCCATTTCTTGTAGGTTGTCCATTTTATTGGCATAGAGTTGCTTGTAGTAATCTGTCATGATCCTTTGTATTTCTGCAGTGTCAGTTGTTACTTCTCCTTTTTCATTTCTAATTCTATTGATTTGAGTCTTCTCCCTTTTTTTCTTGATGAGTCTGTTAATGGTTTATCAACTTGGTTTATCTTTTCAAAGAACCATCTTTTAGTTTTATTGATCTTTGCTATTGTTTCCTTCATTTCTTTTTCATTTATTTCTGATCTGATCTTTATGACTCCTTTCCTTCTGCTAACTTGGGAGTTTTATTGTTCTTGTTTCTCTAATTGCTTTAGGTGTAAGGTTAGGTAGTTTATTTGAGATGTTTCTTCTTTCTTGAGGTAGGATCATATTGCTATTAACTTCCCTCTTAGAACTGCTTTTGCTGCATCCCATAGGTCATCATGTTTTCATTGTTATTTGTTTCTGGGTTTTTTTTTTAATTTCCTTTTTGATTTCTTCAGTGATCTCTTGGTTATTAAGTAGTGTATTGTATGCCTCCGTGTGTCTATATTCTTTACAGAATTTTTCTGATAATTCATATCTAGTCTCATAGCATTGTGGTTCAAAAGATACTTGATATGATTTCAATTTTCTTAAATTTACTGAGGTTTATTTTGTGACCCAAGTTATGAGCTATCCTGGAGAATGTTCCATGAACACTTGAGAAGAGAGTTTATTCTGTTGTTTTTGGATGGAATGTCCTATAAATAGCTATTAAGTCCATCTTGTTTAAAGTATCATTTAAATCTTGAACTTCCTTATTTATTTTCATTTTGGATTATTTGTCCACTGGTGAAAGTGGGGTGTTAAAGTCCCATACTACGGTTGTGTTACTGTCAATTTCCCCTTTTATGGCTGTAAATATCTGCCTTATGTATTGAGGTGCTCCTATATTGGGTGCATAAATATTTACAGTTGTTTTATCTTCTTCGATTGATCCATTGATCATTATGTAGTGTCCTTCTTTGTCTCTTGTAATAGTTTTTACTTTAAAGTCTATTTTGTCTGATATGAGAATTGTTACTCATGCTTTCTTTTGACTTCCGTTTGCATGGAGTACCTTTTTCCATCCCCTCACTTTCAGTCTGTATGTGTCCCTAGGTCTGAAGTTGGTCTCTTGTAGACAGCGTATATACAGGCCTTGTTTTTGTGTCCATTCAGCTAGTCTATGTCTTTTGGTGGGAGCATTTAATCCATTTATATTTAAGGTAGTTATTGATATGTATGTTCCTACTACCATTTTCTTAATTGTTTTGAGTTTGTTATTGTAGGTCTTTTCCTTATCTTATGTTTCCTGCCTAGAGAAGTTCCTTTAGCATTTGTTTTAAAGCTGGTTTGATGGTGCTGAATTTTCTTAGCTTTTGCTTGTCTGTAAAGGTTTTAATTTCTCTGTTGAATCTGAATGAGATCTTTGCTGGGTAGAATAATTTTGTTTGTAGGTTTTTCCCTTTCATCACGTTAAATATGCCCTGCTGCTCCCTTCTGGCTTGCAGAGTTTCTGGTAAAAGATCGCTGTTAACCTTATGGGGATTCCTTGTATTTTATTTCTTGTTTTTCCCTTAATGCTTTTAATATTTTTTCTTTGTATTTAATTTTTGATAGTTTCATTAATATGTGTCTTGGCATGTTTCTCCTTTGATTTATCCTGTATGGGAATCTCTGTGCTTCCTGGACTTCGTTAACTATTTCCTTTCCCATATTAGGGAAGTTTTCAAATATAATCTCCTCAAATATTTTCGCAGTCCTTTTCTTTTTCTCTTCTTCTGGGACTCCCATAATTTGAATGTTGGTGTGTTTAATGTGGTCCCAAAGGTTTCTGAGACTGTCCTCAATTCTTTTCATTCTTTTTTCTTTATTCTGCTCTGCAGTAGTTATTTCTACTATTTTATATTACAGGTCACTTATCTGTTCTTCTGCCTCAGTTATTCTCCTATTGATTCCTTCTAGAAAATTTTTGATTTCATTTATTGTGTTGTTCATCAGAGTTTGTTTTCTCTTTATTTCCTCTAGGTCCTTGTTAAACATTTCTTGTATTTTCTCCATTCTATTTCCAAGATTTTAGATCATCTTTACTATCATTACTCTGAATTCTTTTTCAGGTAGACTGCCTATTTCCTCTTCACTTGTTTGGTCCAGTGGGTTTTTACCTTGCTCCTTCATCTGCAATGCACTTCTCTGTCTTCTCATTTTGCTTAACTTACTGCTATTGGGGTCTCATTTTTGAAGGCTGCTTGTTCATAGTTCCCGTTGTTTTTGGTGTCTGCCCCCAGTGGCTAGGTTGGTGCAGTGGATTGTGTAGGCTTCCTGGTGTAGGGAACTAGAGCCTATATTCTGGTGGATGAGGATGGATCTTGTCTTTCTGGTGGGCAGGACCGCAGCCAGTGGTGTGTTTTGTGGTGTCTGTGACCTTATTATGATTTTAGGCAGTCTCTCTGCTAATGGGTGGGGTTGTGCTCCTTTCTTGCTAGTTGTTTGGCATAGGGTGTCCAGCACTGTAGCTTGCTGGTCATTGAGTGGAGCTGGATCTTAGTGCTGAGATGGAGATCTCTGGGAGAGCTTTTGCCATTTGATATTATGTGGAGCCAGGAGGTATCTGGTGGCACAATGTCCTGAACTCGGCTATCCCTCCTTAGAGGCATAGACCTGATACCTGGCCAGAGTAGCAAGACCCTGTCAGCCACATGGCTAAGAAGAAAAGGGAGAAAGAAAGGAAGAAAGAAAGAAAGAAAGAAAGAAAGAAAGAAAGAAAAAATAAAGTTATTAAAATAAAAAATAAAAATAAGAAAAGAAAGAAAGAAAGAAGAGAGCAACCAAACCAAAACACAAATCCACCAATGATAACACGTGCTAAAAACTATACTAAAACAAACAAACAAACAAATAAAAAAAAAAAACAGACAGACAGCATCCTAGGACAAATGCTAAAAGCAAAGCTATACAGACAAAATCACACAAAGAAGCATACACATAACACACTCACAAAAAGAGAAAAAGGAAAAAAAAATATATATATATATGTATATACATATATATATATATATAATTATTCCAAAGTCCACCTCCTCAGTTTGGGATGATTCGTTGTCTATTCAGTTATTCCACAGATGCAGGGTACATCAAGTTGATTGTGGAGATTTCATCCGCTGCTCCTGAGGCTGCTGGGAGAGATTTCCTTTTCTCTTCTTTGTTCCCACAGCTCCCAGGGCTCAGCTTTGTATTTGGATCCGTCTCTTCCTGTAGGTCACCTGAGGGCGTCTCTTCTTCGCTCAGACAGGACGGGGTTAAAGGAGCCACTGCTTCGGGGGCTCTGGCTCACTCAGGCCATGGGGAGGGAGGGGTGCAGATGCGTGGTGAGCCTGTGGCGGCAGAGGCCAGCGTGACGTTGCACCAGCCTGAGGTGCCGTGCGTTCTCCTGGGGAAGTTGTCCCTGGATTGCGGGACCCTGGCAGTGGTGGGCTGCACAGGCTCCCGGGAGGGAAGGTGTGGAGAGTGACCTGTGCTTGCACACAGGATTCTTGGTGGTGGCAGCAGCAGCCCCAGTGTCCCATGCCCGTCTCTGGGGTCTACACTTTTAGCCATGGCTTGCGCCCGTCTATGGAGCTACTTTAAGCGGCACACTTAATCCCGTCTCCTCACGCATCAGGAAACAAAGAGGGAAGAAAAAGTCTCTTGCCTCTTTGGCAGCTCCAGACGTTTTCCTGGACTCCCTCCTGGCCAGCCGTGGCGCACTAGCCCCTTCAGGCTGTGTTCACGCCACCAACCCCAGTCCTCTCCCTGGGATCTGACCGAAACCTGAGCCTCAGCTCCCAGCTCCTGCCCGCCCCGGCGGGTGAGCAGACAAGTCTCTCAGGCTGGTGAGTGCCGGTTGGCACCGATCCTCTGTGCAGGAACCTCTCCACTTTGCCCTCCGCACCCCTGTTGCTGTGCTCTCCTCCACGACTCTGAAGCTTTCCCCCTCCACTACCTGCAGTCTCCACCCTCTAAGGGGCTTCCTAGTGTGTGGAAACCTTTCTTCCTTCACGGCTCCCTCCCACTGGTGCAGGTCCCATCCCTATTCTTTTGTCTCTGTTTCTTCTTTTTTCTTTTGCCCTACCCAGGTACGTGGGGAGTTTCTTGCCTTTTGGGAGGTCTGAGGTCTTCTGCCAGCGGTCAGTAGGTGTTCTGTAGGAGTTGTTCCACATGTAGATGTATTTCTGATGTATTTGTGGGGAGGAAGGTGATCTCCATTTCTTACTCTTCCACCATCTTGAAGGTCTCCCCAGTAACTCATTTAGATAAGTGGTGGCCTGGGTGTTAAATGGGGAATAACTGCTAAACACACCCCTATAGATAGTAATATAGCTGAGAAGCATAGATTTTCTAAACTGGAACAATCTAATTCTGTGTCAAATAACAGCTATTTTCTCTCTGTGACCAAAGATCTCCCATTTGACACCCATAACATTTGGAATTCCACAACCAATTAAATACCTCTTGAAATGGGTGAAGGAAAAGATATTTAAGGTACTGATTCCTAGGTTCCAGTCTAAGATGATGTTATCACCAGTGAGGGACAAGATGGGAAAATATCAGGAAAAAGTCATGCTTTATTTTTCTTCCTTTAGTTAAATTACCTTTATTCTGAGATTTTCTTTTTTTCCCCCTTATAAATGTCTCTAAGGAAATGAACATACAATTTGTACTGTATTTCTGTAATGTTTATTTTGCTTTGTTGGCTGTCCATATTCCCTAGAATAAAATATGGACAATGATTTACTGACCCCAAGTTTTATTAGTATTGTTGTTGTCATTGTTGTATGAAGATGATGAAATGATACTGGTTTGAGAAATCTCAAAGTATAAGAACCGGTGTTTTATTGTAGCTAAATATTCTCTTCTTGATTATAATTGCAGTGTGTGACAACTTATTACATCTTTCACTACTGGACATTGAAAAATTGTGAGAAAAACATAAAGTTTACAAAATTGTTTTTTCCTGTTTTCCTGGAGGTAGTTCAAATATACCTGTATGTTCCTCAGCATTGGTTGATTCACGGGGTTTTGGGTAGCCTCCATCCTGATGTATGTTCTATAGGGCATGAAATAAATGGGTTAAACACAAGCACAAGTGTGATACAATCACAGTGGTATGGATAAAGTTTTCAAAGTTGTGAATAATCATTACTGGAGTTATGACCCATCCCAGAATCAATGGACAAACATAAGAAGGGAAGATATTGGAATAATCCAATAATAAATGGAAAGGTTTCTTTAGAAACTTGGGTAGTGATGATGTTCAGACAGATATAACCTAAATTACTGGAAAATAGAGAGATTTTCTTTATTGTTTTTATGTGGTCTCTTTGTTTCAAGAGCTCTTTGAAACTATTAAATCAGAGAAATCTTAGTAAAACTCAAACAAATATGTTCCCTTTTTCACCACCCTCATTTATACCCTGCTCCTAACTTGAGGAAGATCTCACAAGTGTCACATGAAGCAAGCAAACAACAAACCTATTCTCACTGTCTGATTTCAAAAGCATTAAGGAACTATAACAGCCATTTCTGTGGATTTATTAATGATAAAGGAAAAGGTCAGAGTAACATTGTTTGGAAGATTAGGTTCCCTTCCTGTACTTATGTCCTTTGTTATGGGCTTTTGTCTGTCCCTATACTATAGGCAGAAGGTGTTTCTCTCCTCCTTGTTTGGAGGCATGACAATGTGACTTGCTTTGGTATATTTGTATGTTGAGAGATATGACACAAACAGACACTTGACATGTGCATGCACAGGTTTTTTGGTTTGGTTTGGTTTGGTTAATGCTCTATAAGTGCCATGAGGAGAGCTTCTGCCAGATACCTGTTTATAACATTAAGTTGGGGCCCAGAATAAAAAGTCCTCAACCCAACCCAAATGGGGCAGCCAGATTAAAACAGAGTCACTAAGAACAGCTCAGCTTAAATCAGCAGGACCATGAGCATAAGAATAATTGCTTTTTTTTGTTTACACATGAGTTTTGGGGTATTTATTACACAGCACTTTATTGTGAAATAGCTGTTACAATTGTTATCACAGGACATCCTAAGAATTTTCCTTTAAACACTGTCTTTCTGCAAATTCTCAATTGCTCTGACAGATATACTAACCTACCTCCTCTTTCCCTATTTATCCATGTTACGATTTTATTCTTCTATTCAACTATCCATTAAGTGAAATAACTGAGAGGAGAGCACTTTAGCTTTGCAGATTTGTATCACTACTTTCCTTTAACACAAATACTACAGGGCCACCACTGAGAAACACAAAGAAATAATCCATCTTCTCAGGTCAAGGGAGGGGATAGGTAATACTTATATTTTTCACTTCACTGGAACAGTTACAACACCTGAGGCACTCTTCTGAGCTTATGACATGGATAAACTCAATTGATCCAAACTCATTTTTATACAGTTTTATAACAGTGAAAACAGAGTCTTGGTAAAGAGGTGATATTGTTCTGAGTACCTAAAGTATTTGGGTAGAATATGTCTGGGCAGATAATTTTCCATTTTCTAGAAGAAGGCAGACACTAGAATCTGTTACAGAAATGTGAAAATAAAATCCACACCGAGAAGAGCAGCAGAAATTTTATTCTGGATCACATTTCTACCAATATCCTACCCTAGAGGCTTTGGGTAGTCCTAAGATTTTGGTAAGGAAGCATGCAAGTGTGTCTTCTTTGATTACCACCTGGGATAGAGCTGGGGTAGGAACTCCCAGATACAGAGTAATCATATTTTACTTTCAACTTTAAAGTGGTTGCAGCAAGCATATGCTTTTTGGAAGCTATTTCCATCAAGCTCATATTACCTGATACAGATTATCCCAGTGCCCACCTGCAGTCCCCTCCCTTTGCCAACACAGAAGCGAATTATATTTCATGTGCTTGCTTTGCAGTTTCACATACAGACTCCACTTCAGTCTCACCCAATGCTCTCAAGCTTATTGAGAAAATCATGCCGCTCTTGTCCTTTCTTTCCTATCTGGCTCTTGTCCTTTCCTTTCCTATCTGGGTCACTGGCTTTGTGCTGTCATATCTTTCTCTACCTTTTCCTCCAACCCCCACCTGCCCATGCCCCAGACAAACACGAGAGGACTTTGGCAGAAGGGTTTTCAGTTTAACTTTATGCTATTAAAAAAAAAAAATTTTCATTCCCTTTATCACCTTCTGACTGGCAGCTACGTGCAGATCTGTGGCACTTCAGATTTTCTAGTGCAGGGTGAGGTACTGTTAGAGTTTATATGATCAGTCTCCCCAATAAAAAAAAAAAAAAGTCCCAAAGTAGGTTCTTTCTCCATAAGACTGAGGTTGTCTTTTGTAATAGCCAGCTTATCACATTCCCTGCTGACTTTCACAGGAGCTGGGCTCTCTCTAGCCAAAACCATCATTTCTTACTTATACTTATGAATAATTACAGGGGCCAGCTGGAGAGATTACGGGCTCAGAGGAAACCTGATTGCTGCTAAAATTGTTTCATCAGGTGTTGAAGGAAAACGTGGGGCTCAGCTGTGAACTAAAACAGTGTCAGCCTCCAAAGTTCTTATCAGTTGCCTACACTCTGTGATTTAAGAAACACAATAAAAAGGAATATCTCCTTTTGGGAGTTGAAGGAGAAAGCAAAGACCAGCCTAAAGGTCTATGCTGTGTAAATCATGCAAGACAACAGAGTCAGGAAGTGACACATCGGTGATTATTATTCCACACCTCTTAACACCTCTCCTTCTCTGGAGAGTGAGGTGATGAGAAGAACTTCAGAGTTGTCTGTTTCTCTCTTTTCAGCGTCTATTTATTATTCTGTAGCTAATAAGGTGTTGCTATCTTCTAAAGTATGTGTCAAAACCTCATTATGTTGGACATGGAGCATTACAAACTTCAGTGTTTGCTAAAGATATAAAAACAGAAGTCTGCTCAATGAATATGTGTGGCAAAAACACTAACAGGAACGGCCGGACTAATGAAAAATGCTAACCTGACTGCTTCATGCAATTATATACACATCTGGAAAATATTCTATTTCAAGAAATGAATGTATTTTTGCACACGAATTCTATTTTCTAAAACTGCCTAAAATTCTAGTCTTTAAAAAGGATTTGAACATTGAATATTAGAAGTTGACATGACTTTAAAAATGTAAATGATTGAATATAGTACCATATTATCAGAGTTTCTCTTAAATTTTTATTTCTGTCTGTTGTCTGACTTTCTCCTTTACATTCTTCCTTCTTTTCTTTCAAAATTTAATATTGAGAATCTAATACTTACCAGGCAGTGTTCTAGACACCATGGATTTAAAAACAAACAAACAAACAAACATATAAAAATTCTTTCATATGTCTTAACTTCTATCAGGAAAACACTGATCAAAAAAAAGATAAACAAATGAATGCATACAAGGTCAGGTGGTTATAAGTGCTAGAAAGGGAAATAAAGCAAGAAAAGGGGGGAGGAAAAGGATTGACTGACTGCTAGGTATTTTATTTTATTTTAAATTCTTTCCAACCACATTGAAATATAATTGATACATAACATTATGTAAACTTATGGTGTGATAATTATACATATATTATATATATATAATTATGTATTATATAATTATAATTAAAACAATGCTATATATATATATATATATATATAGTATATATATAATTACCACTATAGAATTAGTTAACACATGCATCACCACACAGTTACCCCATTTTTGTGGTGAGAACATTTAAGATGAACTCTCTTAGCAACTTTCAAGTATACTGTACAGTATCATTAACTAGACTCACTATGCTGTACATTAGAGCCCCAGATGTTATTAATCTTACAGTTGGAAGGTTGTACCCTTTGACTAACATCTCCCCTATTTTCCCCACCTCCCAGCCCCTAACCACCAATTTTATTGTTTCTATGAGTTCAATTTTTAAGATTTTATACATAAGCAATAACATACAATATTTGTTTTTCTCTACCTGACTTATTTCATTTAGCATAATGTCATAAGTTCCATCCATGTTGTCATATATGTCAAGGTTTCCTTCTTTGTATAGCTGAATAACAGTCGACTTTATACACATACACACACACACACACACACACACACACACTCTCTCTCTCTATATATATATATCCAGAAATGCAATTGTTGGATCATATGATAGTTAGTTCTATTCTTAGTCTTTTTGAGGAACCTCCATACTGTTTTCCATAATGGCTGCACCAATTTACATTCCCACCAACAGTGCACAAGGGTTTCCTTTTCTCCGCGTATTTGCCAACACATGTTACTACTTGTCTTTTTGATGATAGCCATTCAAACAAGTATGAAGTGATACCTCATTATGGTTTCAATTTGCTTTTCCTTGTTGATTAATGATATTAAACACATTTTTATGTACCTGATGGCCATTTGTATATCTTCTTTGGAAAAATATATCTCAGCTTCTTGGCCCATACTTTAATTGGATTATTTGTTGTTTTGCTGAGCTGTGTGAGTTGCTTATATATTTTGGATATTAATCTCTTATCAGACATATAGTTTGAAAATATTTTCTCCCATTCCATAAAGTTCTGTTTCATTTTGTTGAATATTTATTTTGCTGTGCAGAAGCTTTTTAATTTGATGTAGCTTGTTCATTCTTGTTTTTGTTTCTTGTGTGGTAGGTATTTTAAAGATCTCGATCAAGAAGGCCTCTCTGATGAGATGGCATCTGACCCCAGACTGGAATGAATGAGCCAACTGAAATATCAGGGGAGAAGAACTTTCTTAGCCCAGGAAAACAAGAGAGGCAAAAACTGACAGGACAGTATATTTGACTGAAATGGGGAGACTTGGAAGGAGAATGATGGGAGGATGGATCACAGTGATGACCAGAGCCCGGCCATTGTAGTCAGTTGCAATATTTCTAAAACTGGACTTAAAAAATTATATAGCAAATTTGGTTTCATATAGTTATTTTCCAACCAACCAGTGAAGAAAACGCAGATTCTGGGAAGTCAGCAGTCGTTGTCTATTTTATTCACTGCTTTATTTCCAATGCCCAGGAGACTGCCTGGTCAGCACTCTATAAATAGTTGAGGAAAGTCCCTAATTAAATTAGGATATGGTCACAATTGTTATAAAGTTATTCACTCATCTCTTTTTAAAAATTATTTTGTTTTTACTTTCTTTTATCATTTGTATGTTTTTAGTGAGTTTTAAAGCACATACATTGAAGCAAATGGTTCCAAAATGTTCTAAGTTGAAATAATTCCCTATAAAATTTTCTGCTGTCTTCCTACTCTGCCTCAGCCAACTTCCTGTGCTCACTGATGCTCAGTTAAAAGTATTTTTGATTTTTTTCTATTTATCTTTTATCTTGAAAGATAGAACTTTAGTGATAATCAAAGCATACATATTTATGCTATGCAAATACATATGTCCTTGGTTTCCCTCAATACACTCGTAAACTTTATGGTTATTGTGGAGGTGGGTAGTTCCTATGTGCTTTTTCCTATGTGCGTATCCTCAACCTCACCTTCCAGTGGTGCAAAACATGTCTCAATACATTAGCTCTTCCCTTAACTTAGAGTCTTGAGGAAGTCTTCTCAGTCTTTTCTAGCCACTCCAATCTCGTGGGATTGCTCTCTAGAATCCAGTGCCTGAGGGAGCTCCCTTAATCGTCCTGTTCTCTTTCCTCCCAACTCCCTCTTGTGTTCACTCCTTCTTTTCCCCAGAACTTCTGATGTTCTTCTTCAGTCTGCTTCCATGGTTTGGTGGAGCACCTGTCCCCTCCCCAACTGCTTCCTGTGACAGGATGCATGGTAGGTAAAACTCTTTGAGATCTTGTGTCATAAAATAGAAAAGAGGCCAAACATCCTGAAAGAAACTTGACAAAAATGTAAAATGAGGTTTATTGGCAGAATTTAGGGCAAAAATCTAGCAAAGCAGACAATGGTTCTAATTGCCCAATACAGACAGTGATGGAGGTTGGAGAAGACGGATGCTTCCCTGAAGCAACTACAAATGTGGGTCCCTGATGTTTTAAAAATTTCTAATCTTGAGTTGTGTTTTGGATCTATTATTATCCATCATGCAGAGATCTTAGTGAAACATTTTCATTGGGAAATTCATGTCTTTACTTTTAGGTAATAAATTGGAAGCTACATTGTTGATTTTTCTAAGTTCCATTTTCTCTTCTCCTTCTGGATCTCCTATTACTCGGCTACTCATCTTCTAGTTTTGGTTCCTACTTTCTATCTATTTGTCTTTTTGCTTTACTTTCTTGGAGATTTTTTCAACTGTATCTTTTAACTCTTATTATTCATTTGTGCTTTTATTTGTCATCTTTTTTGGCTGACTCCTGGACCAAGAACCATATTTTGAGTAAAAAGAATCTAAAAGAGTCTCATTTTCATTTAATAAGCCTTTGTTTGTTTATTACTTGGAAGTCCCATTCATAACCAAAAGGGGACGGACCTCTAAGACAGACCCTACAGAAGGCAACAATATATAGAGATAGAATTTAATAATACTGCTTTGTTTGTATTACCATACTTTTAATAAATTCCATCTATTTATACCTGCATTTGTTCACTTGTTTTCTATACATATTTCTTGAGTGTTCCCTACATGACAGATATTGTTGTAAGTTCTATACATGCCAAGAAAAATGTTTTCCTCAGTGTCTGCTATACATTCAAGTGATAGTGATAATAGTGCAAAAATAGGCAGATAAAGCAAAAATTGTTAAGAAAATAATTGAATGAATGAAGTTTGGAAAACCTCACCATGGCTATAGAAGACTGAGGGGCTGGGATATTATTTGCCAAGTCTGGATTATGTGCAAACAGACCGAGTCAGTAAAACACCTGATTTCTTGAGAACTCAGAGTTGCTACAAAATTATATGTGGAAATGGATGGTTGAAGTGAGACTGGAAACTTGACATAGACAGAGTCCAGATAGATGCGATGGTGGTCATTTGCCAAAATTCGACAGCAAGACAAAAATTTTGTTATGTAGGTATGAAATCAGAAAGCATTGAAGCTGTAGTTTCAGGGATATAATAAATCAAAGTAAATTGAAATATCACTTTTAAATTCAGTTAGGAAAGATTGTAGTAGAGCTAGAATAGTTCCAATGAGTTTATGACAAAAAGGGATGTTTGAAAATTTTCAATCAGAAGCTATTTAGCTGGATTTACAATGGTTGAAAATTTGCATGGCCTCTTATCATGTGACATGTATCCCACCAGGTAGAAATAAGTCATAATCTGACATAATTATAAAAGATATACTTCCCCCTGTTCTGCCGACTTTTGGAACTGAAGTCTTAACTCTACTACTTAATATAATTCCTAAGTCCCAGACATCTTATAGACTGTATAGAAACATTTTGTTCTTTTGTATTGGATTTTAGAAGACCCAAACATTTTATTGAAATGATTCAACCTACATTTTATGGTGTAAAATATGCAACACGTGCTAGAACGTGAACCATCTCACTACAGATTTGGAGAAAACCTTGAAGAAGTACGAGTAATCTCTTCTCTGGCTGAGTCTAGATCAACCTTTTAAATTCATTTATATTATTCAACAAATATTTACCAAGCAATTGTTCTGTCTCAGAGACTTTGCATGCAGGAACACTGGTGAGAGAGAACAGCATGAAGCCTTTGTTTGCAATGTGACACACGCTGTGGGACTGTGATGCTTACTTGTTTTCTCAAGGATTTCTCATCTTTATTTAAGCACAGGTTTTAAGGATGAGTGTGTGATGCTGCAGCCCTTTGCATCTGTGAGTGTTTAGCATCACTGTTGCTTTTTCTCACTGTGTTAACTCTGCTAGCTCTTCATGAATCTCCTGACTTGTGCTGTAATGGTGGTGGGGATCAGAGGAGATGGAGCTTGAATTGTTTTTTGAAATATTTATTTTCTGTTCAAAGTCCCAATTAGAAGTGATCACCCAGAGTGAAGAAATAGAAATGACACTTCCCGTGGAATGTCCAACATTTGGTTGTTACACTGTATAACTCCCAGATCACTGCCAGTTTTTAAAGCATCAGTGTAGTTTTACTGGAATAAATAGTGAGTGTAATAACATTGATAAAGCTAATATAACATGATATAAATGACGTGCTATAGCCCTTAGTAATTTAATTATGTAGTATTGCTCTTAAGCAGATTAGATACCTGTCTTATATAGATTTTATTATTATTTACTGGTAAAAGTTTTGTTGATTATTGTCAGAAATAATACCTAAAATATCAAAGTTACTTGAATAACAACTAAATAGTGTTTCCCTTATTTCCATATTCCTGGTTTTCCTTCCTTCCTTCCCTCCTTTCTTTAATAGATACTAAGGCACATGCCCTGGAATGCAAGAGCATATATTCTGAAATTCATGACCATATAGTGTAGATAGATGGTACCAATTAGAGTGATGATTATAAGTAGGAACATTGGAAATACAAATTATGAAATTAATATTATAAATTAACATTCATATATATTTAAATGTATTTATATCTATACCTATAACTAATAGTATATTAGTATATCTATAACAAATAGATACATTAGTATTTATATCTATAACTAATTATATATATTTTTTATTCACATGATTTACAAATAAAATGTGAAATAATAATTTGAGGATTACAAAATTTTTTGGCAGTTTCCTTATCTTGATTTTCTCATCTTTATAATGGGAATTATGATGAGTTGTGAAAAAAACATGAATAATATCAAAAATGTTAAATAATATAATAAGCATGTAGCACTTAGTGTGTTTCCTGGCTCATAGCTAATATTCAAAAACATTAGAATAATGATAATTTTAATAAAAATAATAATTGTTTTTAAACAGATTCGTTTTAAATTAAACTTCCAAATAACTTTCTGATTTGTTACACTTTCATCCTATTTACATTTCTTAAATGTCTTTTCTAGACTATTGGATTGCTGCCTTGCCTTAAACGTCTCTGAAAACTCTGATTGCTTTGCCATTGGAAGTCCTCAAATATTTGAGGCCATTTGTATTTTAAACGAGTTCAAATTTTGAGGTTGTTCTTTTTCTCCTAAAGAGTGCCTATCTTTGATTTTTGCAAACACAATAAACTTGACATGTTGTAACTTTAGCCTTGTTACTAGCAAGCTCTTTAATTAGGGTCTTGATTGACCATATCCGGGAACTGCTTTCATGGAATTTTACAAAGTATTTATTTTCGAAGGATACTATGCTAAGTTCTCTGGTTATTATAAGAGATGCCTTCAGATTGCCCTTGTATTCAAGAAACCTACAAACCAGGAATGAAACTAACTGTGTACATAAAGATATATAATGTGAGGTGGCATGCAATAAATACTTTAATATAAGTAGAGAGTTTTGTGAAAGCACAGGGGAGGAGAAAATTAATTCTAGCTAGAAATGTCATGGATAAATTCATGGTGGTTACGATACTTAAATTTAGATTTCAAGGATGAGTATATTTACAGCAAATATAAAAAGTGTAGGTGGGAAGAAGCCCCAGGTGAAAAGAAGGAGGAATTAAATCATAGAGGTAGAAAGACTATATTTGGGAACTGAGAAGTGAAGTTTTCCTGGAAGACAAGACAAATAGTGAGAAATTGGCTGGAAAGAGAGTTTGAACCATGGAGAAATGTCTCTTCCATTATAGATTCTTTCTTCATTTTGCTTGAGTTCCCATGATAAAATTCAAGATACATGGTCATCACCTCCCCACCCCATTCTTCATGATTACTTATCTCTATTCAGCTTGACACTGTTGTTTACTTATGAAAAATTTCTTTCATAAAATTTAAATTCTCTCTCCTCAAATGGTTTCTTTAAGAAATTTTAATCTACATTTCATGGCCTCTAGTATGGATTCTTCTTATAATTTCTTCCCAAAATAAACCAACCTTTTGATTAATTCTGATGATTTAAGCAGTGGTTGAATATTCAGAATAGTATTTTTACTACATAAGGTCACACTTGTAATTAAAAGGGAACACATCACTTTTATGATGACTTTAGTAAAAATATCAAAGCTGTTAGAAACATTAAATGGCATATAACTCACAATTTTCTTTACATTTTAAAATGTTGCTTTCTATAATTTAATTATGGTATATAATTATTTTTGGAAGTATTTGGTTAGTGTCATAAGAAATGAAGAAACATTCTGATACACTGCAAAAGATGAAATTTGGAGAGCTATTTTTAATTTGATTTTTTTAAATGGCTCTAATAAGTGTTTTTTTTTTTTTTTTTTTTTTTTGCGGTACATGGGCCTCTCACTGCTGTGGCCTCTCCCATTGCAGAACACAGGCTCCAGATGCGCAGGCTCAGCGGCCATGGCTCACAGGCCCAGCCGCTCCGCAGCATGAGGGATCCTCCCGGACCAGGGCACAAACCCGTGTCCCCTGAATCGGCAGGCGGACTCTCAACCACTGCACCACCAGGGAAACCCAAGTGTTTGTTTTTTGTTTTTGTTTTCTCTCTCCTTATCATTTATTTATTTATTTATTTATTTATTTATTTATTTATTTATTTATACATCTTTTTTGGAGTATAATTGCTTTACAATGGTGTGCTAGTTTCTGCTTTATAACAAAGTGAATCAGTTATACATATACATATGTTCCCATATCTCTTCCCTCTTGTGTCTCCCTCCTTCCCACCCTCCCTATCCCACCCCTCTAGGTGGTCACAAAGCTGATAAGTGTTTTGTACCTCTGAGTTTTTAAACTCATAAATTATGCCAGGAATATTTGTGAAGTCTTCATATAAAACTAATTTTGTTGCAAATATATGTATACATAACTGACATGTAGTATATTCATGTTTCTATGATTGTTTCAGAGTTAGCTTAAATACAACAAAAAAGAAAAACTGACAGTTCTCTCTGTCAGTTTCTTTTTTGGGGAGCTCTGAAACTTTGAGGTATATAAAATAGGTTAATGATAACAGTCCCTAAAAACCTCAGATCACCTATGTCAGTAAATTTTCATTCAGCATAACAGACATTCTATGCTTCATTTCTCTTCAGTAACATCAAGGTTTCACTATGGAGATTTTGTTGTTGTTGTTAGCAAAATATAAAAGAAATCAATGTCATATGCTCTGAGGATGCCAGAAGCTTTCTAGATGTCCAAAGTCATATGCAGCAAATATTTTTGAACAATGAACTTCAATTCCTGGATTGACACTGAAAATTTCTCTCAGCCAGATATGTAAAGAAAACCGGCAACAATTAATTAATGGGGACATTGAAAATGACAGACCAGGCTGTGTGGTTCTATTTACAAATTTCCTTTTTTACTACCACTTTATTGAGCAACATTTCAGTTGATCATTATTTTCCAGCAATTTCCATGAAGTAACACAAATTTTATGTTGAGTTTTTAAACAATTTGCTCCAGATTTAGTCATAAGCAACTATTTCTTTTTTTGGTCGTTTTGTATTTTCCAACTACTCTGTGAATATAGGATGGAAAACTAAATGTTTTACTTATTTTCTTTTGACTTTTTCTCCAGCAATATTGCAAATTGAGACTTCTAAATTGTCTTTCTTTGACGACTTCTCTCAGTATGACAATCTCTAGGTACATCCATGTTGCTACGAATGGCATTATTTTGTTCTTTGTTTACAGCTGAGTAATATTCCTTTGTATATATGTACCACATCTTCTTTATCCATTCCTCTGTTGATGGACATTTAGGTTGCTTCCATGTCCTGGCTATCGTAAGTAGTGCTGCAATGAACATTGGGGTGAATGTATCCTTTTGGATTATGGTTTTCTCTGGGTATATGCCCAGGAGTAGGATTGATGGGTCATATGGTAGTTCTACTGATATTTTTAGTTTTTTTAGGGAACCTCCATACTGTTCTCCATAGTGACTGTATCAATTTGTATTCTCACAAACAGTGTAGGAGGTACAGTATCACTCTTCTAAAGTGACTGGGAAACCTGGAGTGTCAGCAAGCTTAGCCATCTGTCAGTCATTCAGTAATAGTTACTTTTGTCTCATACACTTTCAGTCATTTCTCAATCTTAGGGAGTTTATATTTTCTTGATTTCAAAATGACAGCTAAATTATGTTTGTTTACACATCAATTCGATTGTGGATTACCTTGAACTGCACTCAGTGCTTCCAACGAGTTCAGTCTTTAAAGGTTATTATGGCAACCTGATGTTTTATAGGGGAATGGAAGCAAAAGAGGTGGAGTTCCCATAGTCTGCTGAGAATTGTTATAAGTTTTATTGCATCACTTTCATGCGACAGATTCTGAAATTGTCTATGTGTATGGAAAAGAGTGTGCCATCTCTTAGATATTTTAGCTGGGGAAAACATGTTGCTTGCCACATTTTAATTGCCCAAGCTGTGAAGATAACAATCTATATTTGGAAAAGAGTTGGTATTAAACATATTGGTTGTTTATAGGGAGGATTCATGTATTATAATTTTTCAAGATCAGACACACTCACACACACACACACACACACACACACACATATTCTTACAGTCCTTTGGTGACTCTCAAACCTTTATCCATTTAAGTACATATGATTGTCTATCATTTCAGCTGACAGGGCAGAGAGCATGCCTCATTTATGACCAGAGTTCATCTCTTAAACCTGAAACTAAGCGGAGCCATGAAAGCCCACCTGTTTTCCCCAAAGGTAGCCGGTAGCTCCCAAGGGAAGGGGGTTGTTTAATCTGGTTCATTCTTTTCCTGGAACCCGGGGTGCAGCCAAGAGGCACACATTGCTGAATGGATGTGAGGTTTGAGGGGCCATGTCCAGTGCTGTAGTGGGCGCACCTATGCTCTGTTTGCTCTGGTGCATGGGATGCTCTTAATATCTTTACCATCATGCACAATCATCTGTTGAAGGAAATGATTGGTACTTGTACCTGCCCACTTGGCAGGACTTGAGCCTTTCTGGATTGTAGGATTGGACTCCCTTTCCTCAGTGACTGCAGGTGGAGAACAGAGACCCCCTGGGCTCTGAAACACTTCGAATGGCAAGAGGCGGTCTGTTATCAGCAGCTCAGCTGGCCCCTGAGGAAAGAAAGAAAGAGCGGCAGCGTGGCTAAAAGAGTGATGCAGTTTCCCATGATGTCACCTTTGTAGCTGAGAGAAAATACCTTGCTGCTCTAATAGACTGAAGTTTGTTTTTGGAGCAGTAGGTTTTTTAATGGAAAGATGAGCCCTCTGTGTGCACTCTGCTTAAAAGGCTCCATGCATTAGTAAAATACGTGGATTCAGAGCCATAATTTCTGCTCTCTACTCAGCGCTAGTACAAGCCTACTCATTTCTGGCTTCTTTATTTCTTCCCTCATGGAACCGTAATGCACTTCCTTGCTACATTTTTCATTTGGACCACAAACGTTAACCCCATTAGTATCCCTGCAGAAGGGATGTGTGAGGGGCAGAGCGTGGAGGGTGGATGGTGGAGGGAGGTATATTCCATGTCTCTCAGAAAGCCCTTGGAAGCTTCATACAAATGTATCTCTTCTCGTTTGCTCTGTTCTCTTACCTAAAGTGTCTTCCAGCCTCCCTTTTTATAACAAATAAAGCTAAATGGCTTAAAAAGTCAACTAATTAGTAACAGAATAGCAGGTTAAAAAGTAATAGGTGTCTGAAAACCAGTCCTTTTTCAGTTTATTTAGTATACAGATTCAATTTACCTCACGTTTTAATTAACTTGAGCAAATATTATCAACCACCTATGCTCTATGCAGCCGTTCTTATGTATGGGAGCTTTTGGACGGATTAGAAACAGTCAAAGTCATCCAGAAAGAGACACTTATGCAGATAATATTAGATTTCTTTATATGTTCTACAGAGATAAAGATAATAAATCAAACAACTCTATCTTGGTTTCAAAGCTTGGTCAGAAAAACCTTTTGGAAGTTTCAAATTCATTTTAAATTCAGAAAAGAAGCAATGTTCTTATATGATTTGTATAAAAATTATGAACAGATTTACCAGAGTAAAAAAAATCAGGTTACCCTTTTTTCAAATTGTATATTTATTTTGGTGTGTGTGTGTGTGTGTTTTACTGTATTTCTACACTGATTAAACACCCATTGCAATTTATTTTGTTGTGTGTATTATATGTGCATGTTTAAGTATATTTCTACACTTACTAAACACCAATTATACTTTGTTTTAGATCAATTTCCCTTAATTATTTCAATGTACCAGCACCTACAACAGCCCCATTCACAAGTATTAAATAAATGGTTTCTTAAGTGAATAATTAATTAAAGTATAAAACTCTTGAATCCTTCTTTTGAGAAGTAAAACCTTTATTCCTCGATTCTGGCTAATGACACAGAGAAAAATCTTATGTAAGTTAACTATTTGCTTAAGGAAATATTTCAGTTTATCTATAATGCTTCTAGGTTTCAACACCAGTCGTGGGGAAGGGTTATGTAATTAATTCTAAATGTTACATTTGCTTTTATCTTGTAGCAAATGTGAAAATATAAATCACATGTTAAAAACATTCTTAGTGTGACTCTGCACTTGTACATTTTACAATAAACATGGATCAAAATTTCAAAAATATTTGGAATTTTTTGAAAAGTTGAATAGCTCAAAAAAAACTAATTTTGTAGTACTGCACACATTCAAAGACATCATTAGATACAGCTGCTGACAGTTAGAGACAGCTATAAAATATAAGCAGCACTATTGAGCAAGAAGAAGAGCCCAAATATTCCTCTAGGTGTGTCTGTGCTCATAAAGAGATGTGTCTGAACTTGCCCCTTCTTTTACGTGCCCATTTCTATATAAATTCTTTGTGCATTTCTGGACCCAATTTTGTTCTCTTCTCCCACCCTGTTGAATTTTACTTTTAGTGTGGTCATTTGTTTTTTCAGATGCTATTAGTGTAATTCCTGATTCCTGTCTTCTGCCCTCAACCACAGCTTAGACTAAATAGTTCCTGCAAAAACCCATTTGGGCCAACCATTCATGTTTGCAATTTCACAATTACTTGCAAGGTAATGATCAAAACTGTTCTAAGTTATTTAAAGTGCAGTGTAGATGAGATGTCTGCTAGTAGATATGGATGCTCAAAAGATGGGTATAAGAGTAAGATGCAGGAGAATGTTGTTAAGTGGCTGGTAAGTGATAGATAATGGGGGTACAGCCATCAAAGGCAATCTTGATCTACTCAATCCTTGTATCCAGAGCAAGATCAATTCTATGTGAAGCATTGCTGATTGTTTGGTTCCGCTTTCTGAGCATTACTCGACATCATATTAATAAATTTGGGGACATAATTATTTTATTAATTATGTTGTTATTTAAGTACATTTATTGGATTCATCAGCTTTTTAAGGAAGAAAACAGAAAATAATATGCTTTTGCTTTTCCTAATACCACTTCAGGCAGCATCACAGTTTCTTTGAGGATCAGAAGACCCATAGATCAGATCCCTGAGGACCATTTCCTACTAGAGTTTCCAAAAGATTTCCCACTGTAGACAAACTTACTTTGGTACGAACATTTTTATAAACATATTTATTTATGTTCCTGTATTTACATCAGAATAAACATTTCTAATATATGACGTGAGTTTCTGCCACAGGAAGAATTTATGGCTTTCAATACTCTGATGAATAAAATTAGACTAGAAGAGGAAAGTTTATTTTTTTCTCAATCCAAATAAGCTCTGGATCTAAGTAACTGTCTGCATATGATTGGGAAACCTGAGCAAAGTGACAACAATGAAATACGCCACTTATTCTACTGCCATCCTAAAATCACCATCCACTCTACAGCTGTAGGATTCTCTAAGGGCATTTTGTTGCATTCCAGGAAAAATCATGTTAAACCAACAAGATAGTTGATCACCATGACTGATTATCACCCTGAGCCTTGCCAAATATCTGTATGACTAAACCCAGAAGTTATTTATCAATCATTAGTTTTTTTTTATTATTAAATAAAAACAAACAGAATTACTAAAATTATCACAGGAGTCATTTCAAAACGTTATGCATTTTTTATTCTCAAACTAGAGTTCAGTTCTATAATCCTTCTTACTTTTTGATATAATGGTAAGAATTTAAATATGATTTTATTAGTCTGAAGTCAAAGCAATTTAATTTAAAACTGAGTGTCTGGTATCAGCTTATCATCATAGTCAGGGGCAGCTAAATTTCCCAGCACAGAGTGAGAACAAGTCCAAAAGAACTCAAATTAATAGCCATGAATCAAGAATAAATTTAGAGTTTTTCCTAGTTTTCTCCTTTTCTCTTCAGTCCTTCCTTCCTCCCTTCCTTTGAAGTTTTGATTTTATCCAGCCCCACACTCTTGCCTTGTTTTGAAATAATTAATAAGGTACACTTAACAAGGAGAATTAAGTAAAACTAGAAACGGCACCAGAGAAGATTGATTTACTCAAAGAAAACATTTACTGTCCCACACAGAGATAAACTCAGCTCTACTTTGGCCTCATCCAAGCATAGATGACTTAGCTCAGGAATTCTGAGTCTGAGATGGATGCAATGTTAATACTTCTTGTTGAATTTTCCAAAAATAGGATTGGGCCTGAAAACTCCATATTTGTAAATTGATTTTGTTTCAGATGTAAAAGGGATTGGAACATAGTGTCAAATACCTGAGGGTGTATTGTTTGGAACACTTAGTCTTTTCCTAATTCTTTATCTCAAATGTTATACTAACCCGCTAAAATCTATGAGATCCTATTCTTAATATAGAACTATACATTGCAATTATGATATATGCATGCAATTATGATATTAAACATATACACTTCAATTATGATATATGTAAGTTACTTACATATACCATATGGTGGGTTGTTCTTTTGGGAAGGGGTTTTGGGTATATTGACATATTAACTTTTGGACTAAATGTCATCACTGATTGGAATTCTATTCTACATTCTATGAAGACATAATATTTATCTAATTTGGGTAACACTGACAACAGATATGACAATTGTAAAAAGTTAGATTTTTTCTCCCTTTCAACTTTTTTTACTTTTTAATATTTCTTTAATATAAAACTATATTAATTTTTTTAATTTAAATTCTCTATTTTTCCTTTTCCTTTTTTCTAAATAATGCTATTTACTTTTACTTTATAAGCTATACCTGACAATGTCCTTGTACTTTTGATACAGTCTTCTAAAATAAGCTTGATTCAGCTACTCTTCTTTTCAAATATATAGGAGATTACAAAGAGTCTTGTACTTTATGTACATCACTACATCACTATTGCAAAATCTACGTTTCTTGAGTAACTCTGTAATTGTGCTTTAATGGGGGTGGAACACATCTTATTTATTAACATGCAAATTCAAATAAATAAATATAAAACTCATAATAATCTTTTATCATTCTCCACTGAGTTTGAAGTCCAGTGTACATTAGAAGACTGAGAGCACATGAGAAATACACCAGTTGAAATCTTTTCTTAACCAAATATTTATCTGAAAGTAAGAACGCAGGATTTTTACTCTTCTTATTTGTCATTAACTATTATACCAAATCATTGAAATAATTGTATTGACTTTACACATTTATTCAAGTTTGATTCATGAAAAGTTATGCTCATTTAAGTAGACATTAATTAAATATTGGGTTGGCCAAAAAGTTCGTTCGGGTTTTTCCTTAAGCTATTACAAACAAACCCGAAAGAACTTCTTGGCCAACCCAATATTTGTGGCGGATGCTGTGTTGGATAATGTGCCTGAAATCGGGAGATTAGTGAGGGAAATAAATCTTAACCGTTAAAGTACAGTAGTTGCTTAGATTCTAAATACAAAGAAATACGCATAAGACACCTCCCCCGCACCCCAAACACACACAAAATGTGAGTGCTTGCTATAATTTGGCAAAGCTCAAAGGAGGACATTATGTCTGGAATTGATTAATTTAAGCATCAATCATTTATAAGCCCTTCCTATATTTCCTGAAACATAGAACGAAGCTTTGAGATTTATATTTTGTTGACCAGATATGGCTTGTATTATAAAAGGAAGTGCCTTAGGCTATACCTGATACTTTACCGCATTCCATAAACAATAAAAGTCAAACCTTGCCAGTTGGTAATTGATATGCTGAGAAAAGCAGCTCCAGCCTCTGCTGAAAGCACAAAAACGGTTTTAGGTAAAGGCAGTTGTTCTTCATCATCTACATAGAGAAACAGTAGTATTACTTTTATGGATATGGTAACTTCTTACAGCAGAGAGAAAAAAAAAAAAAAAACAGGAAAAAAACTCATGTATATTTAGTGATGTCTAGAATGCCAAAGAGTGGAAAAATATGCCTTCCTCATTTGTTCAACATTCAAGACAGTGATGACATGTGTTATCAAGGCTTCACACATGTGAATACCTGGATGAGAAAAAGGCTTCTTTGTGTAAAATTTTTTGTTTCACGTGATTTCTGTAAGAGCAGCTTCAAGAGCCTAGCTTCACAGTATATTACTGGCAATATTTTTCTTTCTAATGATAAACCCCAGAAAGGCGATGTTGGCCTGTCTGCTTACAGGCACAGCAATTACAGCTTTGCTAAGACCGCATCTGACAGGGAGGGGAATGTGCTCGGAGCCTGGCGAGCCTCCAGATCTGAACTGCAAAGAGTGGGAAACCAGACATCCCTCGCCCACTCTGTTATGCTCAATTACATTACTATTAAAAAATACATATCCCTTAAACATTTGGGGGCTCAGAAATTAAGACCTTTTTATAATTAAGTACTTTTATTATCTAATACTATTTTTTTTAAACTGGTGTCCTTTTTTTATTGAAAACTGTTTGAGATAAAATATAAAAAATGTTATGTACGATGAGGCATGTTTATCTTCTATTTTCCTAGTTAAAAATATGAGTAGCATTTTAAATATACTCCTTTTCCCATCAGATCAGATATAGATGAGATACATAGATATAATCAGATATTCTTTTCTATTTTAAATACTTAGTACCTATTTAAGAATAAATTAATTCTCTAATATGTGCCCATCTGTATATGCAAGGATATGCATTGTGCCATTATCTATAAAGGTGAAAGCAAGAAATAAACTAGATGACATTAATGATGGATTAGTCTTTTAAAAATAGTGAGATAACTCATTTGCCGAAATACTGTGTATTTATTAAAAGCATGTCATCAATAATATTTAAAAACTGAATGGTTCTCACTATTATTAAATTTTAAAATGTAGGTTTTAATGTATTATGAATAGTATGTATCAATTTACTTAAATCTGTGGAGAAATGACAATAAAACTTGGAAGTATTATCAGAAATAGTCCTAGATATTGGAATTATGACTGAATTTAATTTCTATAGAGATGTATTGTTTCTGTATTTAGATAAAACATTGTACATTATTTTCTAGACTGAAGTGCTCCCTACCTTCTGGTGTTAGTGAAGTATGTTATCCATGAGATAACAGGTGAGGTGTTTGCAATTAACTAATAATTTTCTCCTTAAAACTTGAAAACTAAGAAATCTCCATGTTTCCTTTAAAGAAATAGACATTTAATAATCTGAATTTATATTAAACAAAATTCTGGGGAAAAAAAGAAAGGAAAACATATGTCCTCTCTTTCTCAGATCCACTACACAACTAGGTTAACATCAATTTAGAAGTTAACCTTTGCATATATTGTAACCAAGTCTTTGCTTGTATATTACAGCCCCAAACTGGCTAATTAGCTCTCTTCGAAGACTTTCCTGAATGTATCTGTTTATCTTACACCCTCAGGCTTTATGTGTAGACTAAGGGCTCAATTAATTGTCTCATCAATTAGTGCTCATGGAAAAAAGCTGAAAGATAACCTGGGGCTGAGAGAAGAAAGACTGGATTTGTGGCAGTTCCCGCTTATGCCCTCTCCTCCTAGCAGGGGGACAAGGGTAGCTTTATTCCATTACCTAATGGAGTTAATGCCAGTTCTGACCGAATTAATATAAAGGGAAGTCTCATACAACCTGGTGCTGATTTTTCTACAACTCAAGAATTTATTTCTGAAGCCAGGAGTGACATTTAGCAGTACCGGAGGGACCAGGGGAAGCAGAACAAGAAGGACATGGTGAAGAACCATGTTATACAAGAAATAGTTGAAGAGTGTGGAGTGTTCATCTGGAAGAAAAGAAGAAAGATGAAAGAGGAACATGACAGCTGACTTCCAATATTTGAAGTTCATCATGCAAGCTATAGATCCTCAGTGTCTCCAGAGAGCAAAATGGGGACAACTTGGTAAAAATCACAGGAGGCCAGTTTTCTAATGTGTGAGGAAGACCTTTCTAACCTTCAGAAGTGTCTCCTGTTATCATTGATGATCATGCAGAGAAAGGGTAATGGTTCGTCAGCCCTCTATTAATATCAGCACACTGTCTGCCTGCCATCTTTTTTATTAATCGGCCATTTACTATCTTAAATGCTGGTGAGGTGGAGACAGTGAATTGGTGATTAAAAAATTAGTGATAAAAGAATAGTTAATCTTGTGGTAATAATATTCTAGGTAGTTAGACGATTTCATTGTTGATAGCAAATATTTTGTATTGTGATAGAAGAAATCCTTTTAACATTGTCTTCTCCAAATATTGAAAGCTATTTTGTCTGTTGATCAAAATAACATGAACAGTTTGATTGAGGGTCACGGCATACTCTCAAGAAACTTTTGTTAAATGTGTGGATTAAGGACCTTGGGGAGATAATAACCCAGATTCTGAACCCATTCATTTTTATTTTCATTTTTTCTTCATTAATACAACTCATACTATTCCTGAGCAATTCCCTTGTGTGTTTGGAGGAACACATTCATTTCTACTTTCTGGTATTCACTTATATCACTTTCATCATTGGACAGTTTTCTTCCAACACTCCTTTCCTCCAAACCCATTATTCAAATTAAAGTTCAGTCACCTGTGCACCACAAACCTTTCCCAACTACTCTAAACATGTAGATCAATCTCATCAAACCATTTTTCATTTGATTGTCCTAAACTTATGTTCTCCCTGGTCCAGTGTTCTAATTGTTTTGTGTATCTTACAATTCGATTGCAAACTTCTTAAAGTCAGAGAATATAGCATGGATAAAATGGGGTACACATTTTGCTGATTTTTTTGGTACAAGTTACTAAATCATCAAAATTTTAATAGGGAGATATAAAAATATGGATTCTCAGAATCTCTAGTGATGGAGTAAAACAAAATCTGTATTTAAAACATAAATAAATAAACTACTCAGGTGATAGTAATGATCTGTCAAATTTGGGAAATAATTCAGATGAGATGGCATCAGTTTCTCTTTTCATGCCCTCCACAGTCACCCCATCCCCACATTCACACATCCATATGTATGTAAGCCTCCACCTCCACACACATGCATGAACCATTGAGGTTAGCCACATGGATAAAATAGGGACTTTTGGTGAGAGTAGGGAATGCAAAGAAAACTTGATTGGTTGTGAGAAGTTTTGACCCTCCTGGTGATGGGACTAGAAGACAAAAAGATGCAATATTCAAACAAGGCTGTGTGGGAATCTGGGCATTAGAGAAGTATCTCCAAAGTCTCGGAAGAAAAAGTGTAAAAGAGGGCTAGAGAGTTAGCCATTAGCAGGGTTGCACACCTCTGGAAGGGGCCTGGCAACATCCTACCTCATTGAGGAGTGAAACTTTGTGATGTTTCTCAAAATATCTTCAAGATGAGAATCATAATGAGTGCTTGTTAAAAATAGATCTAACCAAACACCTTCATATCATTGGTTTTACAGTACTTGGAATGGCATCCTATAATTGATTTCTTATTTTATAACTTAAGGAATATATATATGCACACACATACACACACATATGTATATGCATATATATGTATATAATTTTCAACAAAAACTCATTGATCACTGTATTCCAGGCACTGTTCTAGGTACAAGAGATACATGCGACTGTGAACAAAACAGAAAAAATGTCTGCTTGGAGGGATTTGTATCTTACTGAACCTGTTTAAGTACAATCTAAATTGTAACATAAAATGCATATCTTATCTGGTAAAGTAAGTTTAAAACACTGATATAAAGTCATTTCCCTTTGTGTAGACTGTTCAGATTTGTAGTTGTTGTTGCTTTATTTAAAGGAACCAGGGCTATAGGAACAGCTATGGGGGTAAGAGGCATTTGATAAGGAGAAGGGCCTAAGATCCTTCTACACATAGGTGGGAGAAGATTCTACAATCTTCTTATATATAGATGGGGGCTGTTGGGCTACATGGTGCTTAAAACTGGTAAGCCGTGTCTATAACTTGAGTGTGGGCTTCAAAGTCAACCAGATCTGCAACCTTGTCACAGCTTACCAGTTATTTGATATATGAGCACTGAAAAGTATCTTAGCCTCTCTCTTCCTTAGATTTCCATTTGAAGATAACTTCTGGAGATATATATTTTTAATTATTAATATTTTGCAGAAAAGAAAACAGAGCTTAGAGATGTTAAGACATTTGCCAAATTATAGATAGATAAATAGATTTCTTTAAAAGCCTATACATGTGAACAATATACATATACGGACATGAAACATTCTTGATTTCATCAATTACTTCGTACCACTAATTATGCAAACCTAAATGTTATTTCAGTAGTATCAATATTTATTGCTAAAGCTCTAAATAAAGACACAGTTTAGAGTGGAGAAATCTTATCTGGTCTATCATAATGGAATTCCTTTCTCCTTCAGCTACATTTTCATAATACTAAATTTACTATATTTTTACTTTATGGTTATTTATTTCTTCCATCTCTGCCAAATAATCATAAACATCTTATTTAAATATTTTATCCACCATACCATATAGAGTCTAAAAATAACACTCAAGTAAGGGGTCAAAAAATGAGTAAGTGAAAGAGATTCAAAGAATCATCATCAAGGAATAATTCTAAAGTAGGGAGGTAAAGAACAATGGAAACGTAATCAAAAGTCTTCTCAGATATTGTCAAATTTAGAAAAAAAAGAATAAATTTAATCAATTCAAATAAATTTGCACAAGTCTGAAAATCCTAGTAAGAACTTTATATCCCTTTCCTTATCACATTTGATTACATAAATAGTGATATTAATAAAATACTGCTATAGTCATATCAAAACACATGTAGATAATAAGAACTTTTCCATTGAACACTGGAGGAAAATATTGGCTCCATAACAGTGGTGACCGCAAGTACTGGCTCGCTGCTTCATGGGCAAAGGCAAGTCTGTACCAAACTTATAACACTTTCTCAGAACTAGTCCATGGTACATTGATTTGACTCTGCCCTAAAGAAACATATTCTGACCATACACACAGAGTTGTCAAAAGGATTTTATTGTTCCATCTTAAAAGATGAGCCAAAATCAAAGATCATCACACATTTTAGGAAAACTACAACATAAATCATTTAAAAGAGAAAAGAAAGATCTTGCCTATATGAATTATTTGGAGACACATTTAAGAAAAAAATGAGATATTTTCCAAGGAAATAGAACAGTGTCTAATTTTTTTAAATGTGAGGAAGGAATAAGGAAAATCTTCAGCCAAGGACATCTAAGAATAATAGGTCTAGAAAGAAGATTGAGAGAAACTGAGACAATTATGAAATAAATAGTGTAAGAGGCATATAATCTATGGATATGAGCAGTAGGTTGAAATTTTTCACCCAGTAGACACCCTGAATAATGAATGAAAATAAGAGATGAAAATATCAGAATGCCAATGATTAAGAGAAAATTCCAAAATGTCAGAGGGGGAAAAAGAAGCACACACACACACACACACACACACAAATCAAAACAAAAAGAGGAGAACAAGCAAATAATTCACTTTATGTCTTTTATTTATGTTTTTAACATCTTTATTGGAGTATAACTGCTTTACAATGGTGTGTTAGTTTCTGCTTTATAACAAAGTGAATCAGTTATACATATACATATGTTCCCATATCTCTTCCCTCTTGCGTCTCCCTCCCTCCCACCCTCCCTATCCCACCCCTCTAGGTGGTCACAAAACACCGAGCTGATCTCCCTGTGCTATGTGGCTGATTCCCACTTGCTATCTATTTTATGTGAGTCTGTCATACAGAGTGAAGTAAGTCAGAAAGAGAAAAACAAATACCGTATGCTAACACATATATATGGAATCTAAGATAAAAAAAAAAAAAAGGTCATTAAGAACCCAGGGGCAAGACGGGAATGAAGACACAGACCTACTAGAGAATGGACTTGAGGACATGGGGAGGGGGAAGGATAAGCTGTGACAAAGTGAGAGAGTGGCATGGACATATATACACTACCAAATAATTCAATTTAAATGGAGAATGAGAAATACATTAATCTTCTCATGAGCAGCATAGAAACATGATGAACCTTAGGAGTCAATGAAGTAATGGATTTTGTGTTATAAAGAAAGATGATTTCCAACCAAGAATGACCAATCCAGGTGATCAAATCTACTCCAAGGATAAATTCAAGGAAATACATATACAAAAAAAATTCCCAATACATATTTGGAAACCATACTAGGATCTCCTTCTTCAAAACTAAGGGACTAAACCAAGAAAGAATTAAACATGACATGGACACATCTGAGGTTCCCATCCAGCAAAGCAGTGTAGGAAAGCAGGTGGATGGGAGGTTGGTGGGGAGAACTACTTGAGAAAATAGGAATTTAATAACATACTGATATTAATGAGTGTTTGGAATGTTTGTAATGCACTCATGATATAGTAAAGAAAAATAGAGTGCAAGAAGGAATATAATTAAAACTCTATAAAAACCAAAAACATTTATATAAAACAAATGTAACAAATGAACTAGGTATTGTTGCTTTTAGCCATATGAAGTTATTCCTTGATAAACTAAAATATGGTAATTTATACATATAAATCAATACACTGGACTTGTATTGAGATGCAACTCCAATTCAGAATGGTGAAATATGAAATTATATTATCCAGGCCATGAGTTCAAGTATGCTACCAGCAATAGTGTTTGAACATATATTGGGGAGCTTGCACGAATCTTTTCTTAAAAGAGTGAACCATTTTGAAGCTGGAAATTGTGCTTCTAGCTACCCAACCCAATTCAATCTGCACATAACCATTTTGCTGTGACCTAGCAGGTGATTCAGAGCAGTGGCTGAGGAATCAGACCAACTGAATCATAAGCTAGTTCTAAAGTTGTTCAAACTTGGGCAAATGATGTAAGCCTCGTTGCCTTAGTTTCATCACCTGTAAAAAGTAGATGATATTTTCTTTCTCATAGTATTGTTGTGAGGATTAAATGCACTAATATAAAGTAAGTGCTTAGAACAGAGCCTATTATAATAAGTTATTACCTGATAGGGTAGTTGAAAAATTAGCTGAATACTATATTTAAATAATGAAAACAGAATGTTGCCTAATATAGCTCTATAAAAAGTTTAGCAATTCAGTATAGTAGTTGCAGTATAAATGAAAAGACATAGATACCTGCCAGAATGCAAAAGCAGTACAGCCAATCTGTTTCTGGTTCAAATGACTTGGGTTTTCCTGATTAAAACTTTAATTGAAAACACTGACAAAATAATAATGATAATACATCTTTTTGATAATTTCTACAATTGTTCCACATGATCTTTGTATGTGTCTGTGTGAGTGTGTAGCAATAAAGTAAATTACATAGATATCACAAACATCTTGACAAGAGTAAATTCATACAAAGTATGATTTCCCATAATGGGAGAATCAGCATGAGGCATCAGTGTCTAATCTATTAATTTATCACAAACAAAAACATCCACTGAAAATAACTGTCTGGTGCTAAAAATGTAATGCTGAAACCTAGGCATTGCTTCTTTTTTTTTTTTTTTTTTTTTTTTTTTTTGCGTTATGTGGGCCTCTCACTGTTGTGGCCTCTCCCGTTGCGGAGCACAGGCTCCGGACGCACAGGCCCAGCGGCCATGGCTCACGGGCCCAGCCGCTCCGCGGCATGTGGGATCTTCCCAGACCGGGGCACGAACCCGTGTCCCCTGCATCGGCAGGCGGACTCTCAACCACTGCGCCACCAGGGAAGCCCCCTAGGCATTGCTTCTTAATTAAATATTGACAATATTGTTTGCTCCAATCTTTAAAAAGTTCCTTTGTAATCTATTTTCAGCTTAAGACACCTATTATTTATCTTCAATTTTCAAATCAAAAAATCATGAGGTGTCAAAATGCTTGTAAAATCAGGGCTTACATACAAGATTAATTTCCACTTTTTCTGAAAGTGAACATATGGGCTTCAAAAGTGCTAGACTTATAAATAGTAAGATTAAAAGAAAAAGATCCAGGCCTCAATGTACATATCTCCTCTTTATTCTTAGATGTGTGTAGCTACTTTGACAATCTCTCATATAGTTTCTAAGTATTCAGTTCATTTTATTCTATATATATTTACAGGTCCATCAGTAATCATTTAATATCAGGCAGACTAAAACTTAAAATAATACTAAGTTTAACAAAACAGAATATTGACCACTTGAATTAACAAAAAAAGTGTAATATAACCCTTTTTCTTTTATTGTGGTGAGAACACAACGTACATGAAATCTGTCCTCTTCACAAAATTTTAAGTGGACAACATAGTATTATTAACTACAGGCAGACTGCTGTATAACAGATCTCTAGAACTTGTTCATCTTGTAGAACTGAAACTTTATAATCATTGAACAGCAGTACCCCTTTTTCTGCTCCCCCAGCCTCTGGCAACCAACATTCTACTCTCTGTTTTTATAGTTTAACTATTTTAATATTTTATGTAAGTGGAATCATGCAGTGTTTGTCCTATGACTGGCTTATTTCATTTAACATAATGTCTTCCAGGTTCATCTGTGATGCTGCATATGGAAAGGTTTTCTTCTTTTTTAAGTCTGAATAATATTCCATTGTACCTATATACCACATGTTTTTCATCCATTAATCTGTCAATGGACATTTAGGTTGTTTCTATATCTTATCTACTGTGAATAATGCTACAGTGAACATGGAAGTGTGGATATCACTTTGAGAACCTGATTTCAAGTCTTTTGGATGTATACCCAGAAGTGGCATTGCTCTATCATATGGTAGTTCTATTTTTAATTTTTTGAGAAATTTCCATTCTGTTTTCCATAGCATCATTCCCATTATTGTACATCCCCATTAACAATGAACAAGGGACAGGAATTCCAATTTCTCCACATCCTAACCTACATGCACTTTATTTTTTAAATAATAGCCATCATGATAGGTGTGAGCTGATATCTCATTGTGGTTCCAATTTGCAATTCCAAGTTGATAAATGGTATTGAGCATCTTTTCATATAACTGTTGGACATTTCTATGTATTCTTTGGAGAAATGTCTGTAAGTCATTTGCCCATTTTTAAATCAACTTGCCTGTAGGTTTTCTTGCTATCAATTTATAGGGGTTCCTTATATATCTTGGAGATTAACCTCTTACCAGATATATGATTTGCAACTTTTTTCCTATTCTCTAGGTTGCCTTTTTACTCTGTTGACTGTTTGCTGTACAGAAGCTTTTTTGTTTGATATAGTTTTATTTGTCTACTTTTCCTTTCATTGTTTGTACTTGTGGAGTCATATCCAAAAATTCTCTGCCTAAACCAATGTCATGAAGATTTTTCCTTATGTTTTTACAACAGTTTTTGTTCTTACACTTAAGTGTTTAATCCATTTTGGGTTGATTTTTGTGTATGGAATAAGACAAGGGTCTGGTTTTACTTTTTGCATGTGGATATCTGGTTTTCCCAATACCATTTGTTGAAGAGATTATCCTTTTCCATTGTGTATTCTTTGATTCCTTGCCAAAGACCAGTTGACCTTATAAGCATGGATTTATTTCTGAGCTTTCTATACATTTTCAGTAGCCTACATTTTTATATTGGGATGAAAGAATGGTTTAACATACATAAATTAATTAATGTGTGGTACACATTAACAGAATGAAGGATAAAAATTGTATAAGCATCTCAATATATGGAAAAAAACATTTGACAAAATTCAACACTCTTTAATAATGAAAACTCAACAAACTGTATATAGAAGAAATTTACCTTAATATAAAAAAGACCATATTTGAAAAGGTCATAACTAATATCCTACTCAATGGTGAAAAACTGAAAGCTTTTTAAGATCAGGAAGAAGCCAAGGATGCCCGCTTTTGAAAACTTCTTTCAATATAGTACTGGAAGTCCTAGGCTGAGCAAATAGGCAAAAAAAAAAAAAAAAAAAAAAGAGAGAGAGAAAGAAAGAAAGAAAGAAAGAAAGAAAGAAAGAAAGAAAGAAAGAAAAGGCATCTAACAATGAAAGGAAAAAGTAAAAATTTTTTCTGTTTGCATATGGCCTAACTTTATACATAGAAAATCCTAAAGATGTTCCCCCAAACTATTACAATTAATGAATGAATTCAGTAAAATTGCAGAATACAAAAATATAAAATGAGTTTCATTTCTATCACTAACAACAAACTATCCAAAAAAGAAATTAAGAAAATAGCCTCATTTACAATATCATCAACAAGAGTAAAATACTTAGTAATAAACTTAACAAGGGAGGTGAAAGAATTTTATCTTGAAAACTATAAAACACTGATGAAAGAAATTAAAGAAGACACCAATAATTGGAAAGACATCTCATGTTCATGGATTGTAAGACTTAATATTGTTCAAATGGCCACACTACCCAAAGTGTCTACAGATTCATTGTAATCTTTATTGAAAGCTCAATAGCATTTTTTCACAGAAATAGAAAAAACAATTCTAAAATTCATATAGAACTACAAAAAAATCAGGATAGTCAAAATAATCTTGAGAAAGAAGAGCAAAGATGGAGTCATCACACTTCCTGATTTCAAAATACCTTAGAAAACTATAAACATTAAAACAAGTAGTGTACTGCTAAAAGTTCAATTCCAAATTAAAAAAGAAAAAAGATATACCAAGTATAGCCAAACAAAATGGAACAGCTCAGTCACTTTACAAAGAGCTCCTGTGTTCCCTGGAAGTGATTCAGGGGAGTGGCTAAAGACAAAGTCTTTGTTGTCATTCAACTGCCAGAGTTTTCCCAGCCTCACAGTTTACCAAGAGTAATTCAGCATTTGTAAAAATGGAGGTGATTATAGGAGATAGGATCGTTTCAAGCATTAAATGGAATAATGCATATAAAATATTTTGGTCAATATTTGATACACTGTGGTAGTTCAATATATATTAGTTGTTGTACTCTAACTTTTTTTTAGGAAAGAAGAGGGAGCTACAGATGAGTATAATTTTCTGAGTCCCACAAAAGAAATCATAAAATAAACTTCAGTTCTTTGAATACTATCTTTTAAGATCAGAGTTTTCCTTTTGTTTTGTTATTTTTTCATTCTTATATTCTCAGTGCATAGTGTAGTATTAGCAGCCACAACAATGATCACTTAATTGATGGCCCTATAAATGAAAAGCTAATGAAATTTCTTCCCAGAGCATATCTGAAGAGGTGTCCTGGTATTTAGCCTTAATCACTATATTATTGGGCTGGGGTTCTTTCTTGGGTTCCTGTACTCTGGACATTATGGAAGACTCAAGGCATCACCTCATTGCAACATCTCACCCTTCAGAACTAAGAGATGGAAGCCATAAGATGCTGAAGCTTTCTCTTTCAGATGGAAAATCCTAAAAATGGGGTTTAGTAGGACCCTGAATTTTAATACTTGGACTCACAGGAAGTGGATGCCTGTGGATCAGAAAATATCAGGACAAAAGAGAAAAAATAAGACAAAAAGCAATATATGTAGAGCAACTCAACTGGAGAATGATCCTAAACAACAGACTAGCCCTAGCTTTGTTCCCTAAAGTCACAGACTAAAGGAAAGCCACCCTCCTGGGCCTGACTCCAGTGGAAGGAAACTGTGAGAATCTACAGACAAGACAACAAAGGAGACCACAGCAGCAGGACACATAATTTTCTTGGACTCGTAACTCCTCAGTGGAGTAGATTTAGAGAATGGACCTAACTGCTATCCAAAACTTCAAAGACATGAAACCTTCTGCCGAATGTGTCCCTATGTTCAGTGTTCTAAAGAAGTAAGGAGAACTTGGAACTGAATCTCAGCCCCAGCATGCATTAAGGACTCTGGTTTGCAAATGAACTTCCGTCCAGCTGCTAAATCTTTACAAACAAGGACATCAAACCCTTTCCTGAAATTTATCTTCTCACAGCTTCTTTTTTAATACCACAAAACCATAAATTGTCCTTCACCAAGTTTTCAATCTACCTTTTAAATCAAATTAATTGAATTCATGACTGTAATATTCTGAATATTCTTGTGCTTCTGGAGCATCATCTCCTGCTCTCTGTCCACTTTTCATTTGGTCTCTTTTCTGTCTCCTCAACTGGGTCATAAAATAAATTCATGATTAATCCCATCTAGCTATAACTCACTTTCTCTTAGGCTTTTAATCCCTTTTTGTCTTTTAATCTGCACTATATTTTAAGGTTGGCTTACAACTTGAATGATTTCTAAAAAATACTGTTGGGCTTCCCTGGTGGTGCAGTGGTTGAGAGTCCGCCTGCCGATGCAGGGGACTCGGGTTCGTGCCCCGGTCTGGGAGGATCCCACGTGCTGCGGAATGGCTGGGCCCATGAGCCATGGCCACTGAGCCTGTGCGTCTGGAGCCTGTGCTCCGCAACGGGAGAGGCCACAACAGTGAGCGGTCTGCATACCGAAAAAACAAAAACAAAAACAAAAAAAAACCTGTATATGAAAACTCCATATAGTAATATATTCACCAAAATATTGGAAAGGAATAATTTAGGAAGATGGAAAAAACCTCATGATAAATAATAGAATTATAAGTGAATTGAGATATAGCTTTTATTTGGAAATAATGGCATAGTTAATTTATGACATATTTTTGTCATCAAGCATGTATTTTAAAGTAGCATCAAATTTTACCAGTTTAAGTAACAGGAATGTCTCCCTGTTAGCATATATTGTGCAGGTAATAAGTTCAATGTTCCATAGAGTATTCATTAAAATTATAGTTTAGAGATATGTTTTTTACCTTTCTTTTTATGTGTTACTCTGAAAAGTTCAAAGGGGTTAATAAACAGATCACTGTCCTATAAAGTCGTGATAACACATATGTTATTTTTCTTTTTTGATGAGTTTTAAAACTCACATCCACTTTTAAAGGTTTTTCTAAATGAAAACATACATTACCATGAGAAAGATATCTATAAATATTTTCAAATTTAAATCATAGGTTCCATTCTCAGGAGAGAAACTTATATGAAGTGACAATTTGATAAAAACTTAGGTGAAGTGAAATAAAGTTGATAAATCCATCAAAGTTTAATCTTATTAACTATCAATTTAATCAGGGTCTTTTGTCTAGAATTACAACATGTGTTTATATCCTGGCATCTAAAGACATCTATTCCAAATCTCCCATTTGATAGATGAATAAACTGAGACTAGACTATCTGTCTTTTCCATTGTCATTTGCTCATCAATTGAGAGAATTTGGATTAGAAGACATATGAAATCTAGTAAAGTTTGAATTTTGTTTAGCTGCAGTCATTTTTACCCTGATGTGTTAGATTACAGTGAACAAGTACAGATGACAATTGAATAACACAGGGGCTAGGGGCTTCTACCCTACATGCAGTTGAAAATCTGAGTCTAATTTATAGTTAGCTCTTCATATCCATGGTTCCTCCTTATCCACAGTTCTATATCCCTGGGTTCAACCAACCATGGATCATGTAGTAGCATAATATTCACCATTGAAAACATTTGCATATAAGTAGATCCAAGCAGTTGAAAGTTGTGTTGTTCAAGGGTCAACTGTACTGTATTGTAAGTGTTTAAGTCTTTTATTTCTTTAAAAATTGCTAAAACTAAACATCTGCCTAAATCACTGAAACATTTAACCACAGCAACACAAAAGGGACAAAATCTAAATATTAAATCACAGTACTTATACACAAATAACACATCTTTCTCTATTAGCTAAGATTAGTTAATCAATAATGGCTAAAATTACTGCTACTTTATAGCTGAACATGCTTTCTATCAGTATACATGTTTATCTGTGAGTACTTTTAAATATTGCAGTCATGTGGCATCGTCCTATCTTTTGAGTTTGTGAAATAATCAATAATCAAGATCACTGGATTCCAGGTAATGGGAACTGATAGAACTAGTTCTGGACTTTATTGTAATGAATTTCCCATAGATATGAACTCAGGACAGTCCTTGCTTTTACAAAAGTTTATTCTCTTCCTTAAAACTGGGAGTAGAATCATACACTCTTTGATAGATTTAGCAGGGTTTGATATGTCGAGATCACTAACATGCTAGTAATTGATTTCTTGTATTTTTTTTGCCACTTTCATTGTGTTCTAAAGTCACTTTTGATTTGAAGCTGCTCCTCTGATTTCTGTTACAGACAGCAAAACAGCATCACTGCCATAAAGGTTGAGATGAGGGGACATTGAGTTTTTGACCCGAGTCAAGAGATGTAATAAAGGCTTCACTGGAAACTTCTAACATGGGCTGATCAAAATTATTTTCTAAGCCAAAATCATTTATTTTTTATTAACTTATTCAAGAGAAATTTATTAAGAACCTATTAGGCACCAAGCTCCATAGTAGGTACTGGAATTAAAAAAGAATTGTATGCAGTCTTCACTCTGTATGGCATGTTTGCTGCCTAGTGGAAGCATGAGAGACGTGGCATGACGCTCTGTGAGCATATGGAAATGAGTTTCTGGAAGAGGAGTTATTGAGGCCAATTTTTAATTTGGGCTGAAGTTCACCTGGGTGAAATGAGACCTTTCTGATATCCACAACCCAATCTATAAAGAGCAGGGTATGAAGTAGCACTATGTCTTAGGGAAATAATATTGTACTGAGGTAGCATAAAGTAGACAGAAAGTTTCATAAGAGATAAACTTGGAAATGTAGGTAGAGGCAGATCACAAAGGGCATTAGAGATAATGCTGAGGGCAAAATCAAATTTGCATTTCTGAAAGATGACTGTGGCTTTAATTACACAGGGTGAATGGTAGGTGGTTATGAGAGGTAGCGGGGAGATTATTACTATCTTAAAGTCATAATCCAGGTAAGAAGCAGTAACATTTTGATGAAAAGTAGTGGCAGAATGAAGAGTACAAACACATTTTAACAACGTTTAGTCAATAAAGGGGACTGGGGCTTCCCTGGTGGCACAGTGGTTGAGAGTCCGCCTGCCGATGCAGGGGACATGGGTTCGTGTCCCGGTCCGGGAAGATAACACATGCCGTGGAGCGGTTGGGCGCATGATCCATGGTCACTGGGCCTGTGCGTCTGGAGCCTGTGCTCCACAATGGGAGAGGCCACAACAGTGAGAGGCCTGCATACCACAAAAAAATAAATTAAAATAATAATAATAATAATAATAATAATAATAATAATAATAATAATAATAATAAAGGGTACTGGAATGGATGTAAACAATAAGTGATTTAAAAAGAAGTTTAGAATGTAACCAAGAAATTGGATGTATCTTGGTCAAGTTAACTGGTAGTTTTGTTATTTAAGCAACTGGAAAATATAAATGATGGTCCAGTCACTAGCACCTAGAGGCAAATATGAGTGATACCATAGAGTTAGGCATATAGGATGGGAGACAAAACTTGGGGTGCATGAACCTTTAAAGGGCAGGGAGAGGAAAAGGGTGTGTAAAGAAGACTAAGAAATGGCGATCAAGGAAGAAAGGAGAGAGCCAAGAATAAACGATGCTGAGGAAGCCAACCACAGTTGGAAGCAGCCTGAAGAAAGAGATTTGCATCAACCAATTTAAATGCCCCTAAAGAAGACAAGTAAACATGAGGAGCCTCTTTCACTGGTGGTAGAAAACATCAGTTAATCAGAAGCAGTACTGAAAAGCTGAAGGAAGGCAGTTGTGGGCCTAAAATGTGCTAATAGGTAGTACTAGGCTCAGGAGAAAGCAATATTTCAACTAAGGGAAGGAGCCAGTGGAAGTATTCTGTGGAAGTGAAACAATGAATGAGTTTGTCTGTAGTGCACCCAGTGGTAGACTGGATTATGAGAAGTGGCTGGGAAGCAGGCAATAGTGGAAGAAACCAGAAGGGGATGATTTACATATATTGTTTAATGTATACTTTGCAAACTCTTTATGGAATTCAAATATGTTTCCAATTCTTGGTTGAGAGGCTCAGAGTTCTTACCCAAAAATGAATTAACAGAGCCCTAATTTTTGTTGAACAGTGGATAAAACATATTTCCTGGAGGGGAGATTTGGAGAAACTGAGGAGTTGAGGTTTAGAATGAAAAAGACAGACGTATATCAGACTATGAACGGTTTTGAAAGAGTTCAGACTGTGTGTAGTGATTCATAACATACCACCTAAGGATCTGGACAGAGCCGTGATACGTTCGAAGCCCTGTAACCAAAAGACTAATCTGCAGTAATGGAAAAGTTATTTTAAAAAAGAGGTAAGATTGGATTATGTTTCAATTTGCAGAACGAGTTACTGGAATTAGAAGGAAACAAGGATATCTTAGCCCATCATCATAAAGTTGAAGAATTTTAACAACCATTTTGATGTGGTCGCCCTATGTGCTATTTACTATGCAAAGCAATGTCCATGTATTAACTCATGAATGAGTTCCACGAGGACCCTACTACTTGTACTCCCATTTTTTATTTGAAACAACAGAGGCTTAGAGTGTTTCAGTGACTTGCCAAAATTTTGTTAATACAGAAGTAATAGAAAACCACAATCCATCTCCGTCTACAATCTCATACATAAAGGGCTGTATGGTCTCAAATCATCAAAATGCTTATAGGTTGAGCTTCACGCAGGTTAGATCAAGACTCCCCATCACCTTTCCTGGAATTCCCAAGTGTGTGTGACCTCTTGTGTGTGTCTGTCTCCAGTCATGTTTCCCCCAAGATGTTGAAATAACTACAGACAGACGTTGTGCACCAGAGCGCAGAGAAAAACAAAAAAGAGATCATTTCCTAGAAGGTCCCGTCAAATATCTCCTCTGGTTTTCTTGGCTTGAAATGGGTATATTTACATTCCTGAACCAATCATTATTAGCCAGAAAAAAAGGTTTATGTTTGTTAGACTTGAGCCAAATGCATCCATGGGAGTCAAGTTCTTGTAAGGTATACTGAAGTGTGAGGGAGATAGTGATATATGAATATGTATATGAACAGTTCCTACCATTAGGTGAGATTAATTTTTTGGAGGGGGTTACTACATTATCCACTACAATTACAGTACTATCCTTACAGAAGTGAAATAATTTGCAAAGGATCATTTATCTATTTAATTGCAGAACTGGTTCTAGGTTTCAATACTTCTGACTTCTGATGTATACACACATGTACACACATATACACACATACACACATACATACACAATTTGCATTTTTCCTTTTACTAAAACTAGATAAAGTGATAAATGGTTAGGAAGATAGATATAGATAATAGAGTAGATACATACATACATACATACATATATGCATATATACATAGATCTCTCTTACCCTTAACATGGCAGAATCATCCAATCAAATAAAAACAAATAATTTTAGGTATGTTGGGTGTGTTTTAAATAAACTCTAATTAACTGGGCCTTTGTACCTTGGCTAAATGCATTTGAATCAGAAGTAACTTCTTTATCCTTTAAGAATATAAAGCTACCCAGCAAAAATACAAACCTTACTGAATTATAGCTGAGAACCATTGAGTGAATGAATTCCAAGCTCATACATTTTTTCATGATTTCTATGGAATTTCCCAATGACAACTTCTGTGAAAATAATTTCTAAATTGCATTAAATACAAAGAAGACAACATTGTACCATCACTAGAAGTCAGAGTTCAGTTATGTGTTGCTGGGAACAGACATTAAGATTTGTATTGGTGTTTGTGGCATAGAATTCTTGGCACACAACAGAGAGATAAAGTGCTCATTAAAATGGATTCACTTATCCATCAAAGTACATTTGAATCACAAGGTGTAAATATGTATAGTCTAAAACATTTAGGACATATCTGGGAAGAAAGTTTTATAAACTTAGAGTGCTTCTGGATCATCGGACTGAATAACAAATCACAAGTTGATGTCACAACATTACATGTGCCAGGGGATACCCTGAGGCCAGGCTGAGCAGAATCAGAGTTGGTGGCAGATAAAAACAAATTGCTTGCTCTGATCCTAGAAGTACAGTTCAAGGGAGAATAACTTCCGTTCTGGAGGAATTTTTTGGCATATGTCTTTTCTGATCCTTAAAATTTCTGATTACTTCAGGCAGGTTTAATAAGTATGCAAACTCTTCATTCTTGTGTCTCTAATAAAGTGACCCAATTCGTCATAGTCCACTTTTTTACATATTAATATATTTTAAACACACATCTCAAAATCACATTTTTCTAACATACAGGAGATACAATCTAGATTAGTATTCAATATTCAAATAATATTCAAATATTAAGGTATGGTACTTAAAGACAGGAATCATACTAGTGTATATGTTTGGGAGTTGTCACCCTCTGTGTGATGTAGGAGAAAAAAAAGTGAGTATATATGTATTTATTTTATTTTACATATACTTGAATAGCACATATTGTGTGGGAAACTATTATAATTTCTTTATAAATATTAGCTGATTTAATACTTCTATAAAACGAGTATTCTTTTTTCTTTTTTTGTTTTTTTTTTTTTTTAGTATGAGGAAACTAAAACAGAGATGTTAAGTAATTTACTTGAGGTCTCACAGCTTGCTAGTGGTTGATCTAGGATTCAAACCTAGGTATTAAGGTTCCAGAGGCAAAGATGGTGAACACAATGGCAAGCAATTCAGCCTCTCCTAATTGGAGAACTCTCCTAAGGAAAGTGTGTAGGACTGGACTTCTCAATGATGGCTACTCATCAGACTTATCTGCAGAGATTTTTAAGTGTTTCTGATACCTGGCCCATCCAAGAATAATTAAATTAGACTTTCTGATGAGGGCCCAGGAATTGGTATCCTTAATAATCCTTGTAAATGTCTTATATGCAGCCCTGGTTGAAGATAAAGAGGACAGAGGAGCCATTTACAATTTTACAAATATAGAAAGAATCAACAGAAGGAAACTAAGAGACAAGTGTTCATAAGCAGTGCAGTGAAATCTAATGTAAAATTGATAAAGATCCAGTTCCCTTAAAGAGTAAGCTCACCTGCTGTGCATGTATGTTTAATTTTACTGTGTAATTAAAGTCTGCTATAATTATAGTTTCAATGTCTTATAGTATCCTAGGCCTGTAAAGTATGTCATATGTGTGCTCACGCCCTCATTTGCTTCCCTCTATCTGACTCATTTCTGAAACCCTCTCTGCTTTACAGTTCTCTGCTGCTTAATGTCTTCTTTATGGGATAAAATGTACATTTATTTTCCGATCTTATTTGGAAAGAAAGTGTATTATATTTACCATTCTATACCTTTTTAACTCTGTATTATTTCTTGATTATAATGCAGTGTATACATAAGGCAAAAGCAAAGAGAAAATATGTTGCATTATATTTTTATTTCTTTTCCTGTTTATGCATCAGTCCTGAGAAGGGTTAACATTATTCAGCAAATAAATGTATATTGACTTCCATCTGATTTGTGTTCCAACTTGTGGCTAAATCTTGTTTATGTGATTTTTTAAATGTAATGTCACTCATTTTGGGTTCTGCTTTCTTAAATGAGAACAGTGATGTGCATTAGAAATTCAAGACAAGTTAAGCCCTCAATTTAGTATTAAAAAACTCTAAAGGCCATAACAAGCTTCCAGGTTGCCCATTTCAAGTATTATATATTGCATTTGTGTCTTTTGTGTGTATTTAGGAGTATTACAAGGACTCACCAATAAACATTTATTTGAGATGTAATTCATGACAGACATTAGATGTACAAGGAATGAATATGGAAGGGCTTCTGATGTAAAAGCCTCTGTATTCCATGAGAAGAACAAATGAGGCATAGAGTTTTAAAAAATCAAAATGTACTAAAGCTATTGGGAGTACACAGGAGTGGACAAACTATCTGTGCTTGGGAGCAGAAAAACAAGGACTCACAGAGGTGACAGTAGAGCTGGGACATCAGGAGTGAGTAGGATTTCTCCAGATGGTAGAAGCCAACGTCCTTCAGGCAGCAGGATCACCTGGGCAAGAGCACAGAGGTGTGAAAGAGCCTCAAATAAACAGTAAATAAGTATGTACAGTGACTGCATGGGGTCCTTGGCAGCACAGTTGGAAATTAATCTGGGAGGGATATCGAAACCCATTCATGTCATGCTAGTCATAGCATGTCAGTGAGTTTAGATAATGTTCTTTCATTAGGAATAAAAATCCATTCGAAGTTTTTTTTTTTTCTTTTTAAATTCTAACTTTTTTTAAATGAATAAGAGTAACTTAATCAATCTCATGTTATAGGAAAGTAACTCTGATGCTCCTGGGTAAAAGGAGATGGAAGAGGAAGCAATTAGAATGCTCTGGAGCCTTGCAGTTGTGAGAGTGAAGATTCAAACCAGTTGAGACAGTGGTAGGGCAAAGACAAAGCAAAGAACATATTCAATTTATAGAATGTCCTTATACATCTGAGAAATTTTAAAAAATGAAGAGGTCATAAGTTCAAGAGAATCCAATTATATTTTCAATGTATTTCTAGTAAATTTGTTTATTTAATACTCTAAATGCAAAAAAAAATACAAAGAATATAAACCTGTCATGCTGGAAGTGGTGTTCGACAGAAAATAATTAAGTAGCATATTATTTTTTATTGTATGTTGAGAATAGTACCTGGTGCATGGTGTGGACCACTGAACATTTCTTGACTGTAAGAAGAAATGAATGAATCAACAGATCAATACCTACTTTAGCTGAAATCATGAAATAGTCAGGCTCAGTTCTATTACCACCTGTCTACCATTTTATACGAGAATGACTTTCAGTATCAATGAGAATGATTTTAACATCATTGGGCTTCAATTATTTCATTGTGAAATGCAGACATTGTGTCATTATTTGTAAAATTCAACCCCATTGAGAACACTAATCTTACTGAAATCAAATAAAGTATATCACATTTTGCATGAGCAAACAGAAGTAGACCATGTGTGGTTGCATTATAAAAGAAAGCTGGCTTACTTTCTCTAGGCTCCAGAACCCACATCATGTGCATGGGATAGAACTTGGGGGGCGGGGGGGAGCTAATTAAAACTCTCTGAACTTCAACATTTAGAGTGGTTGCATTGTCATCCTGGGTGTGAGTGATAGAATAAACTCCAGGATGATGGCTACAGAGAAGAAGACTACTCCAGTTTCTGTGGATGTCACTGACTGTATTATTTCCTTGTTTCACATCAAACATGCCCCAACCACAACCTCCCACTCCTACCTCTTGGGTGTTTAGTGTTTAATAGTGTCAGGAACTGGTGTTCTACACAAGCACTGACCAAGGTAGTCTTTGGAGATGTATGTGCTCCAGACAGTTAGTTTCATCTTCTTAATGAAGGGAGTATGAAGTCTCTCTTTTGCATTAGTTTGGTGAAAGCTGTGGACCAGTAAACAAAACAAGCTGATATAACGCTGTTTAATTGTATTCTTATAAACTCATATAGAGGTAGCTCAAAAACTCTCAAATAACTTACATCAGAAACTGCTTTTTCACTAAACTAGAGTTTATCGTCACTGTAACTCAGTGTACATAATTTTGTAATATCATGGACATTACTATGGATGAAACAAGTGTCATTATTCTTGCTATCCTGTGATCCTTTTGAGTTGGACAAAAGTGGAATTGAATGATGCATATTTGCTGTTTCTATAAATTATGGAAATACTTCTTAATTCACTCCTTTAACATTTGAGCTTAAAAATTATTAATGTAAAGAATTTAATATACATTTGGAAAATATTTTTCTATATACTTACCAAAATAGTATTCTGCATTGAGCATATGGTGACCATTAGATAAAAGTTTATTAAATTTGTTACTACATACTTTCTAGAAGATATAATACTTTTTTCTTCAAATATACCCTCAGAGTAAAACAACCCACTGCTTTTCAACTGCAATATTTATACCTAGAATTGGGCATTATTCAATGTTTGTAGATTTTACCTGTATAACACATGTGTGAAGAAGTGATAATGAAGAGCTAGGTAAGTGATTTTTTCTGGGGGAAAAAATCATTACCTAGAAGAGGGGAGGGAAGAGGGGAATTGACTCTTGCAAGTGTTCATTCTTACATCATTAAGGAGAACATACTCTTGATGAATCCTTAATATAGGTCCCCAATGCCTACCAATGCTTATTTGTCCAATAATTATTAAAGATGCTGCAAATATTGTTGTTGATGATGATGATGGATGATGTTGAATAATATCAGTTATCATTCTTGACAGCTTAGAAATGTTTGCCTACTTTTGGGAATTCCCTGGTAGTCCAGTGGTTAGGGCTCTGAGTTTCCACTGCAGGGAACACAGACAGGTTCAATCCTTGGTCAGGAAGCTAAGGTCCCACAAGCCGTGAGGCCAAAAAATAAATAAATAAATAAGTTTCCCTACTTTCCTTCTAGTAGTGTCTTCTCCTGGGAAAGGCTGTTGTAATAAAACATATGCTTTATCTGTTGATATAACTAGGATTCACCAAAACATCTTAAGATAAAGCATTTGGCATTGACTGTCTACTGAAAGTTATGATTTCTTACTTTTTCAGCATTCTAAAACTTCATGTAACAAAAAAGTAGAGGTGAAGAGAAGACATTCTCTTGTCTTTTAGAGCAAACCTTTAAGATTGAGTTTGTCCCTGGTTGGCACTGTCTTAAGAAAAAGGCCTGAGTGAGTAAATGGAGCATTCCCCAAACTGACAGTGACATTGAATGCCTCCAAGAGATGAAGAGTGTTCTGTCCACTGTATAACTTTGGATGCACATTTCACTCCCTTTATGCTCAGTAGACATTTCCTTCCTTCATCAGCAGCATATTATTTTATTTATACTGAGTTTGATTGTTTTGATTCTACTTTGTTCTCAATTCAGAATAGTAACACTGAATGGACATTAAGAAGAGATACTCATTTAAAAAGTTCTTAGAGGAAGACTTAAACTATGACTATGAATATGTAAGACAAAACTGCTGAAAAATATCTCCCGTCAACTTCTCTTAGTACATAAATAATATGACCAAGTGTCAGGAGATGAGAAAAGCTACAGATAATCTGGATTGTCTTTAAAGTTTTCCTATGTCAGTGAACACAGAATAATTCAGTCTTGAGGCATAAAGGTGCTTCTCTAGTTAGAATTGCAATTATTTTCGGTTCCTCATTTTCTCAAATATTCTGTCCTAATTAAAGGCTTCCTAAATGAGTATGTAATTATTGATTTTTAAACTGCAATGGCAAATTACTTACACCCTCTAAAGTTCAGTAAGCCTTTAAACCTTTTAGCTCTTCTATTGATATCCTAGTCATGCAATTAAAGCATCTACAGTAAGCAAATGAGCTAATGCAAGTGGTGTCATGTTTTCTTTGGTGTACAAATCAATAAAGCTATTGTGATGACTTTCAGGTCAATGACCTAACTACTGGAAATGGACACAGCTTTAAAAAATAGATTTTTAAAATAGGTATCATTTGCACTAACAGCTAATATTGTTGCTCAACATTTTGGTTTAAATAGTTCAGTTATTCTCAGTGACTTCATATACTCACAGAATTAAGGAATGCCATATTCCAAAGGAAAATGGAGTCCAGAAGATAAAAGACATGACCTTGAGCTCTATAAAACAAAGATGCTAGAATCATATGGTCTTATTTTCCAGGTGCTTATGTGCTCCAGGTCAAGGCCACGGATGCAGATGACCCAACCTATGGAAACAGTGCCAGAGTCGTTTACAGCATTCTTCAGGGACAGCCTTATTTCTCTATTGATCCCAAGACAGGTAAATTTTTTATTAGAGACAACATTATCACCTCCCTTTCCCATTCTAACACTGCAATAAAGATTCAATGCGCTCCCCATCTAACAAAGGAAGATAGGATCTTACCTTGCTGCTGCAGAGCTATTTCTTTCAGATTGAACTTGGTATAAATATAAACCTTTTTACACATATATGCCAAGTCCAAATTTGTTAGTTAGGAATTCTTTGTATGATTTACTTTAAATTTTCCAAAGTCTAGGAATATTTGATGGTTTTTTTGTTTGTTTGTTTCTTCTAGCTAAAATAGCTTTTTATTTCAGTTTTTCTTGGTTGGGTTCAATTATATTCAGTTTTCGGCCTAATCAACCCAAGATTATGGAGTCTCTATTGCTATCTTTATCAAGGGTTATGGGTGGTGACTTTGGAAAAATATAGACTTATGCTTCTAGTAGGGGAAAGAAGAGGCTGACAAACTTGAAACCCCAAGATCACTAATTGTTCTGGTCTATGTTTTTGAAGCCAGTATCATTTTAAAATCAAACCATTGAAATTCCAGTTTTCAAAGCCCCATATAAAAATCTATGGAAAGTATAGAAAGGGCAGGAAAACATGTAGGACGATTTTGTAATCCCTTTAAAATGAAACGAGTTCCCCCTGTTTCTAGAGAATCTGTTTTTGAGTGAAGATAGTTTTTAAGGAGCTCCAGTCAAGCTGACCAGTGATCAAAGCAGGTGCTCAGGGTCAGAGTTAAAGCAGAAAGTCCATAATGACAGTTGTTTTATCAACTCTTATATAATACATAACATGTTGCATATTAAATTCAATACTGTTTATCACATCAGTTTAAAGTAATGGAATAAAGTGTTAACATACTGGGCTAATAAGTTACTTTTAAATTTTGTAAGTTGATCTTTAAAGAGCTACATTGATTTGAAAGGTATTCATTTCCAACACTATACATGCAAATGGGTTAAACATTTCGAAATTTATATTTCCTCAGAAGTGTGTGGAAACTGGAATACCAATTAGATATAGGTTAATTAATAATTAACCATGGATGGATGTTGCTTGGAAACGTAAGGTCAATTAAGTGAAAATAAAGAACCAGCAAATTTTCTGTCAACTAAACCTGCCATTCTGTCTGTCCTCACTTCTCACCCTTTTCATCAAGCCAACAGGGGGCCAGAAACCATCAAAAATGAAGGGAATAAGGCTGGGAGCTGCTCCCTTTGGTAAACTTAAAAAGGAATAGATTGTAGTAAGGACAACATCAGTCCTTTAAGAAGGGAACTTCAGTGATGCAGAAAATACAGAAAAGTTCAGGACAAAGAAGCTCTTTTGGTTTGGAAGTAGGATCAGAAATCAAAAGCTAGGGAGTCAAATGTTAAGAGTGAGTGTGTAATGGGGAGATTACACCTAAAATGTAAGTTATTTTCCAGAAGTAGGCTGTGAAGACAGGAGAAGAAAATGTTTGGCAATATAGGTATTGAGGAAGTTTTGTAGTGGCTATTGTTGTTTACCTTTGGGAAAATCATATATTTGTGGACAAAAGGGAAAATTGTTGATAAAAAAAGTTTGGGGAAGTTTTCAATGAAGTTTATGATGGTACAAAGCTCCAGAGGAATTAGGAAGGTTTGTGCAATAGGCCAAATGTATAGATAAATAATGAGATTATCTAAGATACTATACATCCTTTTATCAAATGGGAATATTATGGATTATTTTTTCTTATACAGTTACATTTTCCAAATTTACCATAACAGGGAATCTAACAGAAATAAAAGTAAGGACAATATCTGTCTCCTAGACCACTTCAGCCTCTGAGAAGCACTTCTCACAGACAGAAAGGATGGGAGAAAAAGAAAGGAAGGTGTCTAGAGATTGGTGAGGAGGGAGATTTTTAGTATTAGGCTACGCTTACTGAGTTGCAGTGATTAATTCTATAGAGTAGATGAGTTTATATACTCAGAATAAGTGTGACAGAGGAAGGATCAAAGATTTAATATTGGAAAAATAACTATAGATGGAGACTATACCTAACTAAAAAAGCAAGATAAAAATCATACAAAGGTGAATCGAAGCATAAAGCGTGGATACAGAATATAATTGCTTTGGTCAAATTAATACTGGACAGACAACAATTATATGAAGGGTTTACTTGCCCTCCTCTTGACTTTACTTGTTCAATATCAACTTTAGATAAATTCTAGTGCCTTCAGAAAGTATCATTTTACAGAAGAGTATGCATATTCATAATATGTCTTTTCTAATTGTGTATTTATATTTTTATATCAAGCTTATTATTTAGAACTGAAGATGAAACAATTCTGGCATGAACTATAGAATAGATTTTTTGAAGCATTGGTTTTCACTGGAGACAGAAGTCTTGATATTAGCAATGCCCCAGACCACTAGACAGGAAAAGAGTGGATGGTGAGGCACTTCATTAATAGAATGATAACTAGTTCTTCATGCACAGAAACCATTAAGAAGACTTTTTGTCAAATTTATCACCTTGTGGTAGATAAGAATAAATCAAAACTCAAGGATAATTGCAATTTCTCAGAAATAGTCCCCATTTGTTCCAGCCATATAGCTTCCTTTTATGATTCCTTTTGCTGTTATTAAATAAAATGCATGAAAAACTAATATTATCTAAAATTTTCTACATTTGAGTGTAGAAACCAGTTTAAAATAATTTCTAAAGGAAGAGTGTCATCAATACTTCTGGTGCCTAAGTATTTATGAGGAGATAAATATAACTATTTAGTATTCGTTTGGAATGAGAACATTTTTTTAAAAGTTTTTATTGACATTGTTGTTTGACAAACATTCCTAGCATCTCTATCCAAGGTATAAATATGGCAGGTTTATTTATAAATAATATAAATTGATGCATTCTATGAAATAAGCCCCAAATTGACTTTAAAATTGGCTAATTTGGCAATTATTTGGCTTACCTAAGAGAATGTTTACTGTAACTTAAAATTTGCCTGCATTCATGTATATGCCTCAAATGATTATTAAATATTTTTAAAAAACAGAAATGTAGATACATTTATAAAACATTAAATAACATTGATCCTTATTATACTTAATGTTTATAAAACACTAAAATATTTGTCATATTGACATATTATATTATTATATATATTTTACACTTAATATTTATGATACATTAGAAAAACACTTATAATCTATAAAATGTTAAAGAGGCATTGTAATATTTTATTTGATACATGAAATTGAGATGCTAAATATTTCCAGAGCATTGATAATAGAATTATTTCATTTAGGAAAACAAACATTATTATAAACGATTGATCTCATGACTTAATTTACATTTAAAATTCTTTTAAAGTATTTGAATTTTTCCCTAAACGATTTTAAAATCTAATCTGAGTTGGATAACTAGATATTGCTACTTGGTGTATCATGTGGTGATGATATGTTGATTTTTCTAAATAATCTGAGCTCTACCTGAGAAAGCATTATATTGATAATACTGTTTTATCTCAACATTTAAAAAAATCCATAAACTTTAAATTGTTCTGTCATGGTAAAATATATATAACAGAAATTTTGCTATTTTAACCATTTTAAGTGTACTATTCAGGGACATTATGTACGTTCACATTGTGTAACCATCACCACCGTCCACCTCCAGAACTTTTCATCAGTGCCTTTTTGTTTATGTGCACTGTCAAAAGTGCATATTTATAAGTCTTTATGTTATGTATTTACATGTGCATTTTTAGGATTCATATGAGAATGGGATTGTATGCATGAGTTACTTTCTTTTTTTCTTTTATCCACTATTCTGATATTTCATGCTTTATGATTCTGTCCTAGCTTCTGTTTGGGAAATCTGATGAAGGGCTAAGAGAACTGACACTTTCTAAAGATTTTTAGCTCGATTATCACCTTTTGATTAGAGATGATTATCTTCAAGCTTACTTCCCAAATAAAATATCATCCACCCTGACTGATATTTATTCTTTTCAGTCTTTAAAAAAAAAAAATGTGTTAGTGTTTTAAAACCCCATAGTAAAATTAAAGCATGGGTCAGACTTTATATTTTGAGCTAATTCTTTATATAAACTACTATGTACATATTTATAATGTTTTATGGCCTGATCATGCCTTTGACTTTAATTCAGAGAAAAGCCTTAAAGGATTTAGAGTCAGTGCTGGTGAGATAAAGATAGAAGCTCTTTTTCTCTTCAAGAGTGAAATAGGAAATAGACAATTATTAAGATTAAACAACACGTGCCATTACCACTTTTGTAATATTTTACATATATGCAGTAAAATTACATGACTAAAAATGCACCGCAGACAATGGTTTCCTTGTATTCTGCCTTGTCACACTTCACGAGAACTCTGTGTGAACTCCACTGCCTTATTTTAGAAACCATGGAATGCACACATCTGCAGATGGAACTAAGACTATTTGGTCTTGAAAGGAAAATACTCCAGGGGTATGTGATACATGCCTTTCGGAAGTTGTAGAGCTGTCAGGTAGAAGAGGAGCTAGCTGTATTCTCTGCTGCTCCAGAGGGCTATCAATGGCATGAATTACAGGAAGAAAGAATTTTGGTTTCATTAAAAAAAAGATGTTAATGATTGTCCATAAATAAGAGGGGCAGGCACCTCATGAGATTGTGAGCTTCATATTACTGGAAGAGTTAAAGCGGTAATGAGTGATAAGCCAGTGGTGCTGGATTTGGGTATGGATTTCCTGGGCTTGGGTAAATTGATGCACATTTATTTATAACCAATGACCTGACAGGTCCTGTGCTACCAGGATACTGAGATGCATCAAGCTGATCCTCAAATAGATCCCCATCTACTCGGGTCCTCAGAAGATTACATGTGGGTTTTCTAGGACACCACTCTATGATACATAGTCTGACTACTGGGCACTAGATATAGACTCACGAGAGTGGGGAAACTCCTGAGAAAAGAACTTTTAGGGAAGTGACTTCTAAATCTTAAAGAATAGTTAAGGCATGTTATGGTGCAAAGTCGGACCATAATGTCTTTAAATTTTCTTTCTACCCAAGATAACCTGATAACTCTTCTTGTCCTCAAAATACATTACTGGAAACAGTTTTTAAAAAATTATACACCTTACCTGTGTAGTCATGAACACCATATATTTTTTGTTTGTTTGTTTGTTTGTTTGTTTTTGCAGTATGCAGGCTTCTCACTGTTGTGGCCTCTCCAATTGCGGGGCAAAGGCTCCGGACACGCAGGCTCAGTGGCCATGGCTCACAGGCCTAGCCGTTCCGTGGTATGTGGGATCTTCCTGGACTGGGGCATGAACCCATATCCCCTGCATCGGCAGGCGGATTCTCAACCACTGCACCACCAGGGAAGCCCATGAACACCATATTTTTAATAAAGCTTAAGAATGTACTAGCTTAAAAAAAAAAACCTATTACAGAAGCAGTAGGAAACATTCAGTATAGAATTTTAGTTAGAATGACCAATACAGTCCTATGAAAATGACTTTGATGAAAGAATTAGAGCAACTGTTTATAGTTACGTCTTGGAAAGAACATTTCCAGCAGAGAGAAGAGAGGGTACAAAGCTCTAGTGAACAAAGGAGTGAGTTGTGGAAGATAAGATCAGAGAGTTAAGATCAGGGAGTGTGAAGATGGAGGTTATGTGAGGTCTTTAATCTGAGCGACCTGGACAATCTCTGAGGATTTCTGATTGGAGGGGCTCTGTGACTGCTTCATGCTCAGACCTAACCACTGTGACTGCTCTTTAGAGAACAGACTAGTGGTCTAGGTCTCCTCTGGACTCTAATCCTCAGTGAATGGAGAATGCAGCCATTCATCCATTGTTCATTCTACCTTTCTGTATCTATCTCTACCTATCTATATCTATCTATCTATCTATCTATCTATCCATCCATCCATCCACCTAATCTATCTGAATAGTCTCAAATTAATAATTAGCATTTTCCAGCTTTATTGCGATATAATTGGCATATAGCACTGTGTAAGTAAGTGGTATACAACGTGTTGATTTGATACACTTATATATTGCAAAATGATCACCATTATAGTGTTAGACACACCTCCATCAGGTCACATAATTACCATTTCCTTTCCATGGTAAGAACTTTTAAGAACTACTCTCTTAGCAACTTTCCAGTATATAATACAGTAATATTAACTGTAATCACCATGATATACATTCTATCCTTATAACCTATCCACCTTATAATTGTAAGTTTGTGCCTTTTGACCAGAATCTCCCTATTTGCCCCACCCCACAGACCCTGGTAGCCACCAACCTACTCTGTTTCTATAAGTTCAGTTGTTTTAGAGTCTACGTATAAATGATATCATAGAGTTTTTGTCTTTCTCTGTCTCATTTATTTCATTTAACATAATGTCCTCAAGTTTCATCTATGTTGTTGCAAATGGCAGGAATTTTTTTTTTTATTCTCAGGTCTGAATTATTGAATTATATTCCATTATATCACACATTCTTTATCCAATCATCTGTTGGTGGACACTTCTGTTGTTTTCATATCTTGACTACTGTGAATAATGTTGCAATGAACATGGAACACAGGTATCTCTTTAAGATCTTGTTTTCACTTTCTCTTGATACATACTCAGAAGTGGAATTGCTGGATCATATGGTAGCTCTATTTTTTACTTTTTTTTAAGGAACCTCCATAGTATTTTCCATAGTGGCTGTACCAATTTACATCCCTATTAACAGTGTACAAGGGTTCTCTTTGCTCCACAACCTTGTCAATACTTTTTATCTCTTGCTCTTGACTTATTGATAACAGCCATACTAAAAATCATCAGGTGATACGTATCTCACTGTAATTTTGCTGTATGTACATTTCCCTGACGATTATTGATGTCAAGCACCTTTTCATGTAACTACTGGCCATTTGTATGACTTCTCTGGAAAAAAATTCTATTCAGTTTCTCTGCCCATTTTTAAGTAAGATTTTTTTGTTTGTTATTGAGTTGCATGAGTTCTTTTATGGTATGGATATTAACTCCTTATCAGATATCTGATTTGCAAATAGTTTATCCCATTCCATAGGTTGCCTTTTCATTTTTGTCTATTATTTGTTTTGCTATGCAGAAGCTTTTAGTTTGATGTAGTGTTACTTGTTGATTTTCAAGATGCCTTCCCAGAGAGTTTATTTATCTTTGAAAACCACTATCTCACTTCTCTCCCACTCTGTGATCTTATTTTATACCATCCCTCTCAACAGTGGTATGCTGCAGCCATGTCAACCTCCAAGTTCTATACTTGTATGCATTGAAGAAGTAGTGCTCTCCTCCTTTTCGCCCCTGGGATACTCCTGCCTGGGTTCTTTCTAAGTCAGCCTCTTCCACCTCTCTGGGATTGCAGTCTTTCCTCAGAGAGGACATTTTTATACTACCTTCAAGAGGACTTTCTTTCATTTTCCTCATAACACCAATCACCATCTGAAATTAGATGAATCATTTAAGAGCTTTTTTATGACCTCCTCACCACTTTACAGGAACACATACCCATTAAATGTACATTCCATGAAGGAACCTTATACAGAGACTCTATCAATTATTTTCCCAGATGAAAACAGATGATACTCAGTTGGGCAATTTGAGATTAGTTTAATAAAAAGACTCTTTATTAAAGTGCAAGCAGATTGTAGGGAAACCATAAGGGATAAGGCTGAATCTGGAGAAGAAATAAGTGGATGCATTTACCACAATGGGGTTAAAGGAATGAGGGTGTTCTAGAGACACAGGCAGAGACCATGGCAGGAGAGAGTGTGGAATGGAATGTGGGGGATCCATGGAAAGAAAAACCCAACCTCATTCTCCTTCTACCTTCTAATCTCCTGTCAATTGGCACAGGGCAACTGGAAACCAAAGAGCAGAGGGAAGTCTAGAAAAGTATATATAGTGGAATTGGAGGGGCAGGTGGAAGCGTCTTTGCCATTATACCCTTAAACCTAAGAAGAGTGCCTGAATGAAACATATATTTTAGTACAAGTGTTGACTGAATCTACTGTCCCATGTTTCAGTCCTGCATTTTAGCACTCAATTCAAGAAAAAAACTCAGATAAAACCAAATCCTTGATGATCACCTGTAATATTTCATGATTTTTCATATATAGTATTGCATTATTTTCATCTCAAAATGTTTTCAGCAGCATATCTAACCCATTTTTACAAAATAAGCTGAGATCCACCAAAACTAAGGGACTTGCCTATAACACCAAGGTGATTGCAAAGGGAGAATATATCCCCTGGCAGATTAGTATCCTTTGGTACTATAAGGTTTTATAACCTTAATTTAAGGTTATAACTCTCTCAACCATATATTTCCATTCATATTGGCAGAAATAAACTCTATTTTTCTCATTCTTAATTTTGCTCTAATTATCTTGCATATGTTGGAAAGTTCATCAGTACAAGACCATACCAGTATCCAATGTAAACTTGCTTATCTACTCTTTTATTTTCCAAAAAGTAGGATTTATTTCATAATTATTTCAAGTTAATTAAAGTTTGTGGTATCACTACTATGTAGATCTGTGGAGTATTTATACTGTTTTATAAAATGCATGTTTTTTCCTTTTTAATCTTAAACTATTATCATACAAGTTTGTTGCTGTATTTTTATATACAAATACTGAAAAATAGAGATGGATACTTGAACCTAAATCTAAGATCTGAAGTGACAGAATGTAGCATTTCCTTCGGTTGGTTGCATTTTGCTATGGAAGCACTTTAGTCCAGTCCTTTTCAAGTTTCCTACTTGCTCAAGACCAGGCAATCCATTTTCATTTGTTTGGTTTTAAATATTAGGAAGTATAGAAACAACTAATGACCATAAGAAGAGTAACTTTTTGAATAGGAGATTCCCCATACCCCCCACCAGATTTTTTCAATAGGCCACAGTATTTAAGGATTCTCTACTCACAATGAATTTTGTTGTCAGCTTGATTCCCCAGATTCAACTCTAAAAAAATTCTAGAATGCCATATGTTATTTCTCTTGGACAGTGACTCCTAATGAAAATGGTAGTGGGAAGGGGAAGCACATCATGGTCATCAGAGGAGATTTCCTTTGAAACTACATACACAACCCTTTCTTCTTTAAATTCTAACATACAGTCTCCCAAAAGCAGCATTAAACAAAAAAGATGGCTGGAAGTGGCGGCTAGATCACCTATCAGACATAAAATGGAGGAGTGCAGGGCAGTTAGGGGTATTCATGACAATTATATCAAAGCATCAGAAAAAAACCCTAGTCTTAAATAAGTCTGATAATGCTTATTTGCTCTCTTTTTCATAGAATCAATGTTTTACATATGTATACATATATCATAAAATTTATATATCAAACATATTTGTAAATTATTTTGAAAATTTTCATACCAGAAGTTAACTGAGAGAGTAAGAAATGTACATATATACTTACTGGAAATGAACTGAGTAAAGATAAATCTGGTCAACATCAGGAAAATACAGTATGAGTATGAATTAAACCCAAGCATTTATCTAGAAAATATAAATATTATAAGGCAGGCAGAAGTCATGTAGCTTAATGCATGTAGGACCAGGCCACTGAGATGCAGAGATGAAGAATCTTAGTTAAGACACTTGGAAATGAAACATCAGAAATCCAAGCTGAAGAAAAGACAAACAGATTGAAGTAAAAGGGTGTCAGTAGCAGTGCATGAATAAAACAGCAGGAGCAAAAAATGGAACTTGCCTTTTTTGCAACAATTTCCTGACAAGGGCCAAAAGAAATTTCAGATTGTAGTTTAGTCTGAATTAGCAAAAGAACAGCATTAGGTAAATATAGATAAAATAAGGATGTATATTCAGTTTGTGCTTAGGATTCTATATTTTGTGTTGACAATTGATATTAGATTTGTTATTCATATATGCCTTATTATTTAAGAAATAATATCAAAGGCACATGGGTTTAAGACAAATTTTCTGCAATATCTCCCTAAAATCATTAGGTATAGATTGAAATTTGTTATAAAATTTATTCACAATTTACCTGCAATAAATCCAGAAGGTTTTAGTTGTTACACTATGAATAAATATAAATACAGACATAAATATAAATACAAATTAGTTCTACACTCAAACACAAAAACAGGAAATGAGTAGGCTATATAAATATGTATATATATCATGATTCATGATTATAAATTATTTATAGGGACTTCCCTGGAAGTCCAGTGGTTAAGACTTCACCTTACAATGCAAGAGGTGCGGGTTCAATCCCTGCTTGAGGAGCTAAGATACCACATGCCTCGTGGCCAAAACACCAAAACATAAAACAGAAGCAATATTGTAACAAATTCAATAAAGACTTTAAAAATGGTCTACATCAAGGGCTTCCCTGGTGGTGTAGTCGTTGAGAGTCCGCCTGCCGATGCAGGGGACATGGGTTTGTGCCCCGGTACAGGAAGATCCCACGAGCCGTGGAGCAGCTAGGCCTGAGAGCCATGGCCGCTGAGCCTGCGCGTCTGGAGCCTGTGCTCCGCAACGGGAGAGACCACAACAGTAAGAGGCCCACGTACTGCAAAAAAAAAAAAAAAAAAAAAAGGTCCACATCAAAAATAAATAAATAATTTACAGGTTGCTTCCTTCGTTTAGCCAGTCCATCCACTAGTCACATGGTCAACACATTCTTATTGAGTTTTTTCTAAATGACAAGCACTCCATTAGAGGTTATAGTATAGTAACTTGGTGACAAGAGAGACAAAATCCCTGCAATGGCAAAGTTTAATAAGATCTAAGTAAAAAAAACCTGTGGCTAATAAAAGTAAGAGGAATCCTGAAAGACAAAATAAAATACACAAAGGAGATATTCAAGTGTTCAAAGAAGCAAAGTAATATATATATATATATCTCCCAAAAACTAGATAAGAATGAAGAGGATGTCATTCTTTAGAAATCCCACCTTCAGTGTAACCACTTAATTTTTTTACTATATATCTAAAATATATATTGTCTAAAAATTTAATTCTTTTTTAAAGGTAGGAGCATTCTGTATAAATTATGTCTAACTTCGTTGACTTAGTGAATGATGATCATCTTTTAGAGCCAATACATTGTTCCTTAACCATATTCCACAATGCTGCACAGAATTTCACTATATGGCTATTACCACAATATATTTAATTATATCCTAACCATTGGATGTTTTGGGTGTTTCGCTTTTTAATACACAGAATTTTTGTTAGCATGTAATTTTGCTAATGAATCTAGATAGAATCATTTTCTTGTTGTGGACTATTTTATTTTGGAAAACTCACCATTTGTGATATTTATCTTTTATTTTTCCCCCCTTAAGGTGTTATTAGAACAGCTTTGCCAAACATGGACAGGGAAGTCAAAGAACAATACCAAGTCCTCATCCAAGCCAAGGATATGGGCGGACAACTGGGAGGGTTAGCTGGAACGACAATAGTCAACATCACCCTAACAGATGTCAATGACAATCCACCTCGATTCCCAAAAAGTATGTTCTTTCCTGTTAAGTCGAAATCAGTGCAGCTTTTTAAAAACTGTCTTACATTTCATTGAATTTTACAGGAATTGTAATAATTTTCCAGACACTTTTTGTCTTTAGGAAGCAGAAGCTAAAAATTAAATGTCCTCAGAATTACATTTTTCTATTAGAATCATGCATAGTGTGATTTTAATAGAAAAAATATATAAATGAGTCAATAATTGTATGAATCATGTTATCAATTCTTATAAAAGTAAAATATTCACAATAGGTTGGGATCTTGTCTAATTTCTTACTAGTTGAAAAAGTAATATAAATTGAAAAGTACAATGTAATTTAAGATTTATGACATATATGCTACTCTACTATTTGTTATATCATATAATTAGCATAAAATTGTCTGCCTTCACTTTATCAATTATATGTGTTGAATCATTTCTGCATACTTCCCTGGAGATATCAGATGACATTGCAGTGATGCTATTTCTCTACTTTAGTTGTATTTTATTATAGTTTTGCAGTAGGTGAAAATTGCTACACTTTCTATGATAATAGAATAATTCACACCTATATCTTCTCTGTAACTCTATCTTTCTTATTGAAAATGAATACTTCTCACTTGTGTTACATCCAGTTTTCTTTTGCAGTATTACATTTAACACCAATAAGTACCTGTTCGATTTCTGGTACATTTTCAAGGATTATAGTTCAGTGTTCCTAAGATTTAGAATACAGAAACTGTTACTTCCATTGCTTATATAAGTGATTTAATGAACTCACTAGACACTCATTTGCATGAACAGTTTTAAAAATCAAAACAAAGCAAATCATTTTCTTCTTCTAACTCCAGGAGAGTTTGAGTTTATCTACTAAAGTATATAACAATGAGAATATTTAACTAAATGGATATTTTATTCCTTTAGCTGTGTGGTTTTACATAATTTACTACTTTGTCATTTTTGTCTTAAAATTATCAAACTATATTTTCTTATGGGAATACCCTTACTTAGTGATCAGAAAGTCAGTGTACTGAACAAAGGTTATAAAAATGGCAATTAGAAATCATCATACTTTAGCAACTGGGATGTGTATGACAAATGGCTAGTAAATAATAGGTTATGACTAATAACACAGAGTCCTAAAGCAACACTTTCCTTGCTTTCTATTCAGGGAAACTGAAAAAAATATAAATAAATATTTCAAAGGAGACAGAAATAATACATTTGATTCTCTAGAATATGACATTAAAAAAGAACATGTTCCCACCTCAAAAAGACTGATTTTTAACAATTTTACTGCTTATTTGTGGCAATCTGTAATAGCTAATTGAGGAGAGTAGTTTGAAAGATTGTTCTACTTTTACATAAAAGGTGACATTGTACATTTGAATTCTGTTTTGGATTTGTGCATTAAAAATATGGTCAGTTTAGAGTATAAGAAATAGCAGAGATCTTCCTAGGTAGTGTCAGTATTCTTATTCACAAGGATGATAGTGAGGTTTTTCAGATGAAGAGTATAAACCTCAACCAGCGGAAGTCTGTATATCTTCTTTGGAGAAGTGTCTATTTAGGTCTTCTCTTGCACTGCTGGTGGGAATGTGAATGGTACAGCCACTATGGAGAACAGTATGGAGGTTCCTTATAAAACTAAAAATAGAACTACCATATGACCCAGCAATCCCACTCTTGGGCATATACCCTGAGAAAACCATAATTCAAAAAGAGTCATGTACCAAAATGTTCATTGCAGCTCTATTTACAACAGCCAGGAGATGGAAGCAACCTAAGTGTCCATCATCAGATGAATGGATAAAGAAGATGTGGCACATATATATATAATGGAATATTATTCAGCCATAAGAAGGAACAAAATTGAGCTATTTGTAATGAGGTGGATAGACCTAGAGTCTGTCATACAGAGTGAAGTAAGTCAGAACGAGAAAGACAAATACCATATGCTAGCACATATATAAGGAATTTAAGAAAAAAAGAAGTCATGAAGAACCTAGGGGTAAAACAGGAATAAAGACACAGATCTACTTGAGAATGGACTTGAGGATATGGGGAGGGGGAAGGGTAAGGTGTGACAAAGCGAGAGAGAGACATGGACATATACACACTACCAAACATAAGGTGGATAGCTAGTGGGAAACAGCCGCATAGCACAGGGAGATCACCTCGGTGCTTTGTGACCACCTAGAGGGGTAGGATAGGGAGGGTGGGAGGGAGATGCAAGAGGGAGGGGATATGGGACCAGATGTATATGTATAACTGATTCACTTTGTTATAAAGCAGAAACTAACACACTATTGTGAAGCAACTATACTCCAATAAAGTTGTAAAAACAAAACAAAACAAAACAAAAAAACAAAAAAAAAATAACCCTCAACCAGTGGAAGGAAACAACTTCTGGTTATGGATGAAGGGTAATTTGCAAAAGTTTGAACAGCCATCCAGACAAATAGGCTGGAGTGCAACAAAGAAATGAAAATATCTTAATGGGAGAGAAACTAGAGTATGGTTAGGGAACCAAGATGGCATGCTCAGGTCCCAGGGAGACAGGAAGATCAATTCCAGATCTTATCTAGTGAAAAGAATCTGTTCAAAGCAGCAGGCTTGTTTGGAATTTATTCAAAGTTGAATCTGTAGATCTAAGCGTAACTAGATAGATGAGACCCACTAGGAAAGATTATGGGGTTAAGGGCATTTGAACTTTTAGAGCATTTTCATCCTGTGTCAGGAATTTTATCATTTTCGTATGTCCTTTCCTCAGAAACACTCTGAGATTTTTATTTTCCACATTTTACTGTTAAGAAAACTGAGACTTAGATTAACTTGCCCAAGATAAACAAAACTGGCAAAGGTTTTTTTTTGATACTAAAGTTCAAATTTCTTCTAGCTTAACATATGAAAATGAAAAGATATTCTTTTCTTTTACCTGCCACTCTGAAACCATATTTTTTAGACACGGCTGCAAAAAAGTCACATGACATAGGCTGAATTGTTATCATAAACAGAAATGAGAGGGTAGAAGGAATATACCAAATAGATCACTGTGATCTAATTATTTTCTTCCTGTGTTACATGCATATTCGAACTATAGCCTGAATGTGTAATAGGTGAGAGATGTTTTTGAATCATGAGAAAGAAGAGGGTTTTCACATTTTTCATGAATAAAAAATTAATCCCCTTGAAATCTTACATGCCTTTGTGTCAAGCCCTTTTTACTGTACTGTCATTTTGAATTATATCCTTCAGAGGAAAAAGACAGAATACATTTATAAACAGAAAAGCCACCTCTTTAGAAGCCAGTGCTCTTTCTGCAGGAATATTTCTCACATGGATCAATTAAACTGAAAATATGACATGAAATAACAAACTGAAATAATAACTTTTGAATGTAAAAGTCAAGAAAACAAATATTTCATACATAATATTACTTAACAAGAGAATTTAACACAGCTAGCTATATTTGTTTATGTCTGTTAAGCAATTATGCTGAAAAAAATAATCTTCCTTCAGATGAACTTCATGGAGCTACATTTTTTTCATTGCTTAATAATGCACAAGATAATTTCTTAAAATTTACTAATCATAATTCGTTTTGGCTTCGTGTGTGTATGTATGCATGTGTGACATTGTTAAGCACCCATTTCCATCCGTTTCCTTCTATAAATCTGTTAGAAATGAAAATAAAATTAAATGTCATGGCCATTTGTAGGATGCAAGTGTAAATAGTTTGCTGTTTTACTGTTGCAAAATAGATGGTTCCTGAGGCATCAGAATTTCCTGCCAATTTCATTTGATGATGGTGACAATGATATTTACTAATAAGTTACCATGTCTCATGCATTATGCAGAATGATTTGCATATATATTCCCCTTTAGCTTTACAATGACTGTATAGTATTTTCTCAGTTTTAGAAATAAAAGAACGAGTATATAATTAATAAAAGTTAAGTAACTTGTCCAAGATCACACAGCTCCTAGGTAGGAGAACCCAAGACCTAATCTTATGAAGGGACTTCAGAACGTTTTATCACTTTCCCTCTTAAAAGGCAATTTGCCTTTAATGCCTGTATTTTGCCCCAAAAGTCCTACAGAAAGAACTGTTCACAAACAAAAGAGGGAATACTGTTTCAGAAATAGAAATAATACCAGGCACGTTAAAAGAGCTCTACCTGTAGTCATATAAAAACAAAATATTTTCTTTGTAAAATCTTTTACATATAGTCATATAGCTTCCATCTACGATAATGGAGGACATCCGTAGAGGATTTCCATCTGTCAGAATAAGCTACCGCGGGCTTCCCTGGTGGCGTAGTGGTTGAGAGTCCACCTGCCGATGCAGGGGACGTGGGTTCGTGCCCCGGTCTGGGAAGATCTCACATGCTACGGAGCGGCTGGGCCCGTGAGCCATGACCACTGAGCCTGCACGTCTGGAGCCTGTGCTCCACAATGGGAGAGGCCACAACAGTGAGAGGCCCACGTACCACTAAAAAAAAAAAAAGAAAACAACTTAGGTGAAATAAAGCCCTTCATAGTTTACATAAAAAGGGAAAATGTGTAGGAAATGTAAAGAAGTGTTTGCTTCTTTTTCCTTTCTTTTTCAATATAATAAGCATTTAAGATAACTGTTTGTAGGGTAAATGGATAAGAGTGCAGAAAATAAGACATTAATATTTATTTTATGACAAATTCTTAGTCATAAATAAAACAGTATTTTAAAGTAAGTCTGTTTTTTGGGAATTCCCTGGCGCTCCATTGGTTAGGACTTCGAGCTTTCACTGCTGTGACCCAGGTTCAATCCCTGGTTGGGGAACTAATAAGATCCAGCAAACCAACTGCAGAGCGAGGCTTAAATAAATAAACTAATAAATATATAAACAAAATAAAGTAAGTCTGTTTTCATCAAATGCCTACCAAACATGTTTATATTGACTGTTTCTAGTTATAGGACAATTGATTCAGTTATAAGTCAATAAAATATTATTTGTACAATAGTTATTTTCTAAAACATACAATTGCATCCAATATTATACCTAGAACCATGAACCCAATTATATCCAGATGGGGTACAAAGTCTGTTTCTCTTTGTTTACCATTTACCATCTTTATACCTGGAAAACTATAAGTTTTGATACTGAAATTTACTTGGTAAAACCATGTAATAAGTCATTCCAAATACAGAATTAAAGAGTAATTGAATTTTGACAGCTACTCAGATCCAGCCTTAGAAAATGTACCATCACGTTCTGTCAGGTGTCCAGAGTTTGATTGTCATGGGGATGACTGAGATTGACTACTAAAGATATAAGTTCATGTGTTAAGTTTATTTTTAGATAAAATATTTGTACATATTTATATTTTTACATTTATATATATATATATATATATATATAAATTTGAGAATTCAAAACTTTATATAGATTTATATATTTATTTAAATAATATCATAGGAGAAAATTTTTCCTGGATTTTGAGTGCCCAATATATGCCTGAATATGTAAATATGTGTATGCTGAGAATCACTTCAGTTCTTTTCACAATCTCTTTCTGTGACTGTTAGGGAGTGAATTATGTACAAATCTCTCCTCCCAACTTATTTGGAGACTCTGGCCAAGGGCCTGATTCCTACCTGTAGATCAAGTACTAATAACTGTTAACACCCTCAGCATGTTTTCAAATGATGCCTCTGAGGCAAAGGTGGAATTTCTGTTCTTATCACTACCTCCAATATGCTATTTTAGGTGAAAGAATGAGAAAGAGAAGATGGTGGCAATTACTCTGAAAGAATACCAAAAGAGGCATGACTAAAATAATGGGTCTTATGTGAGCTCCACTACTATTTAAATGAGAATGACTACTTCAGCTTCACTCAAATATTTGAGATTGGAAGGGTGGCGTGGACCAACTGGTCTGCAAAGTTAACTGTATAGATCAAATGTAAGTTAAGGCTTTCCTTAATTGGAACTGGGCGTCGGTTTTAAATAGTAATAAAAAAATTAATATATGAAGGTGTTAATGATATAAATTCATATTTGTTTATGTTTCTCAAACAGTACTGGTGCCAATTTAACATCAACTTAAATACACAGTTTAATTCCCATAATTAAACTGTATTTAAGTAATTTCAAACACATAACACTTTTCTAGCATTCTCTGAAAATTTAACCTAGTCTGTGGCTTTTAGGTCAGTACCTCCCAAAGATATGAATATGACAAAAAATTAGATAAGTTAATCTTTGATATTGTATGTATGTATGCTATTTAACAATTAATTAGGTATGCTCCTCACTTGGGAGAAATTGTTTAAAAAACATTAAAAATCATAAATTTTAGGGGTTAAAAACTTATACAAAGTGTTTATATTCAGGTATCTTCCAGTTCTCACATAGAATGTGGGCATGAGTCATATTTGATGACTCTTATTTCTATTATTGAAAACTAAGCCAAGACACATTATAAAACTAGCTTTTTACCAAGTGGAATAAACACTTCAAGTTTAATTCCCAAATGGGCCTTTGTCTACTTCAATAAAAATAAATAAGAAACAACTATTTCCTGAAGATAAGGCATGCAAACGATAAACTGGGACTTATTCATTAGTGGTTCTCCCAGTGGTTCTCAAATTGTATTTGCCTTAGGAATTCCTTGGGATCCTATGTCCCAGTGATGGAAGTTCTGCTTCAATTGATGTAGCTTAGATCCAGAAATCTGAATTGTAGATAAGTGTTCCAGTAGATTGTGATATAGATAGTCTGCAGGGCACAATTTGAAAATCTGTGATGAAGGAGCAAGTGTTGATTCTCTGAGAAGGCTTTTATATTATTCGTTAACTAGAGGTAATGAGTTAATTATTTGGTACCTCATGAGAATTTTTTGATTCATGCAAAATTCCACCTATTTGGGTGGAGACTGAGTATTAAAATGTAGTCATTTTAAACTAAGTATTTTGAAAGTTTATTTTTTTAACATATTAAGCACTCATATACAGTTGTACATCTTGTTTAGAAATTTTCCAAAGAGTTTATGGATGTCAGATATTGATGCTTTAAGGCTGAACTCAAACTGGATCAAAGTAAATACAAGTTGAAGGCAAGCTCTGTGAAAAACTTTGCACTCCCAGTTCTCCAATGAGAAGTGATTAGTGAGTTTCACTAGACTCTATGTGGGCAGATGTAAGCAAATGAAAAATAACAGAAATAGAATGTTTAAATAAATTTTCATTGCTATAATTATCATTATTCACATCATATTGTGCTTTGCTAATGAGTATATGAGTCCTTTTAAAATAGTACTGACACTTTTTGATGACTTATTTTGTTCTGTTTCCCATGTGGCAAAGTATAAAAGATTGTAGCCTGGTTGCTCCATTGCCCCATTAGCAGACTCTCAGAAGAATTATGCTTATGAGCTGGATGGCTAGCAACCTTCTTGATGTGGCAATTATAATCATAATATTATTTTAAACAATTTTACCCAGAGTAAAGGATATATGCTATGATTGTTAATATCATTTCCCCAGATTTCTTAAAATGCTTAAGTTAATTTTTTTATTATTTCAGTCTTTGAAAATCACATTATAGTCAATTAAACATTCCTGCCACACAAATGGGACCTAATGAAACTTAAAAGCTTTTGCACAGCAAAGGAAACCATAAACAAGACAAAAAGACGACCCTCAGAATGGGAGAAAATAATTGCAAATAAAGCAACTGACAAAGGATTAAACTCCAAAATTTACAAGCAGCTCATTCAGCTCAATATCAAAAAAACAAACAACCCAATCCAAAAATGTGCAGAAGACCTAAATAGACATGTCTCCAAAGAAGAAATGCAGATTGCCAACAAGAAAGAATTTTCAACATCATTAATCATTAGAGAAATGCAAATCAAAACTACAATGAGGTATCATCTCACACCGGTCAGAATGGCTATCATCAAAAAATACACAAACGATAAATGCTGGAGAGGGTGTGGAAAAAAGGGAACCCTCTTGCACTGTTGGTGGGAATGTAAATTGATACAGCCACTATGGAGAACACTATGGAGGTTCCTTAAAAAACTAAAAATAGAACTGCCATACGACCCAGCAATCCCACTCCTGAGCATACACCCTGAGAAAACCATAATTCAAAAAGAGTCATGTACCATAATGTTCATTGCAGCTCTATTTACAATAGCCAAGACATGGAAGCAACCAAAGTGTCCATCAACAGATGACTGGATAAAGAAGATGTGGCACATATATGCAATGGAATATTACTCAGCCATAAAAAGAAACGAAATTTAGTTATTTGTAGTGAGGTGGATGGATCTAGAGACTGTCAAACAGAGTGAAGTAAGTCAGGAAGAGAAAAACAAATACCATATGCTAACACATATATCTGGAATCTAAGGAAAAATAAAAAATAAAATAAGGTCGTGAAGAACCTAGGGGCAAGATGGGAATAAAGACACAGACATACTAGAGAATGGACTTGAGGACACATTGAGAGGGCAGGATAAGCTGGGTTAAAGTGAGAGAGTGGCATGGACATATATACACTACCAAATGTAAAATAGATAGCTAGTGGGAAGCAGCCGCATAGCACAGGGAGATCAGCTCGGTGCTTTGTGACCACCTAGATTGGTGGGATAGGGAGGGTGGGAGGGAGATGCAAGAGGGAGGAGATATGGGGATATATGTATATTTATAGTTGATTTACTTTGTTATAAAGCAGAAACTAACACACCAGTGTAAAACAATTATACTCCAATAAAGATGTTAAAAAAAATTCCTGCCACATTTATACAATGAAATATATGTATTTATTCATACTTGTTCTTGATTCTTAAGAGATATGAATTGAATAATACTATCTTTACTTTTCTCAGTCAACAGTGCACTCAATAAGACAAATATCTATATGTATAAGTATATTACAACCACAGTAAAATTCCATAATAGGAATATGATCAGAATAATTATTGGCATAAATAGGATATAGTTATTAGATCTAGCTGGGATTATTAGGACATATGAAGGATATAGCATTTAAGAAGAAATGTATAGTAAGAAGTTAACAGACTGAAAGAGAGAAGGTTGGTTGAAGAATACTGCAATCCTGAATTATACACATGTATTTATGTATGTATGTGTGTGCTGTTGAGTAGAGAGGCAATATCATAAATCAATATGTTTAAAAAAATAACTTTGTTAAGTTGGTAAACACTGAAGAACAGAGAAGATGTGACACAAACCCAGGACAGTTGTTTGGAATAAACAAACAGAGTCAGAATTGAGAAATACACAGCAGCAGAATGGAAAGGACTTTGTGATCTATTGGATTCAGAGATAAGTAAGATAAAGAGCATGTGAAGAAATTATTTAAGTAGGAGATGGTTTTTCTGTTAATATGTTGAAATTTGAATGGAAATGAGCAAATGATGGCTGAAAATATAGGGAGCCTTAAAGAGAAGTCAGAGTCAAAAAACATTTCCGAGAGACATTTGATGATAGAAGTGACAAATGAAACTTGAGGCATGCATGATATTAATCAGATTAAAGAGGGCATAATTCTTTAATTTTGAATGTAAGAAAATCCAGGAGGGGGAATGAACAAAGGTATAAGGATAAGCTTAAAAATCACCACCTCAAACCTTTAATACATATATTTCTGACAATGGTGTATATTTTTAAACACAGTTGTGAAGGTATCCTAAATTCTCATTTATGTCACATGATTTAAATCTATTTCATATTTGCATTATTATTGGTCTTAGCATTTATATATGCAAAGAAATTGGACTTATACAGTATTTATGAGAGTTAAACACGATATAAATAATACTAAAACCATGGAAACAAAATATTTTGCACATAAGATATCTTTTATTAACAAATATTGGACACAATAAGTTATATGCTTTAACAAATAATGTTTCATGGATTGCTAGTTTTATAGAAAAGTAAATGCAAAAATGGCTATATCATTTTTTGTATGTATAAAAGGGATAAAAAAATTAATCTTTTCCCTCAAGCTGCTCTGTGTATAATGGAAAATTATACTATTTGAAGTAAAATGAATGATAGACTTATGCACACGATGATATACAAATGTGTAATATGGGCACCAAATCATTACAGAGCAGATCTGAGAGGATGTAGAAGGAATTAATACCAATATTGATTTCTGAAACCTCTAAGAAGAGTTAGCCAGTGGAACAGCAAATGTGTACCAAAATATTTTAGACCATTGAAAAAACATAATGTATTATTTAAAGAACTGTGAAAAAAATGGAAGTGCAAAAACAAGAAAAAACTTCATCAGAAAATGACTTGAAGTTGTCCTTGAAAGAATGAAGAATAGAATTTATGTAAAGGGGGATTAGGAGCAGTGGGAAAATGAAACATTTTAGGCATAAGCAACAAGGTAGGTAAGAGATATGTAGTGTTCAATTATAAAATACAGTCAATTAAAGAAAATTTAAACCATTGTATACATACATTAATGCAGTAACATATGATGAATATTTAGAAATAAAATTTGTAGATCAATTAATTTGGTGCTATTGAAAAAATTAATTTTGTTTGTTTGTTTTTTTATTTTTATTTTATTTTATTATTTTTTTGTGTGTGTGGTATGCGGGCCTCTCACCGTTGTGGCCTCTCCCGTTGTGGAGCACAGGCTCTGGACGCGCAGGCTCAGCGGCCATGGCACACGGGCCTAGCCGCTCCACGGCATGTGGGATCCTCCCGGACTGGGGCACGAACCCGTGTCCCCTGCATCGACAGGCGGACTCTCAACCACTGCGCCACCAGGGAAGCCCTGGTTAAGTTTATTTTCTAGACTAGTCTCACAATGTTTCAAAAAAATCTGTGAAAAATCAAACTTTTGGTTAAATAAGTATTCCCAGATGAATTTGAATTTCAAACATTTTTCAGGCCTAGTTTGTAAGATGTTGAATATATTTATAATTTATAATAAAACCTCAGGTGTGGCCCATTTTTGTGAAATTATTGGGCAATATCAATGAGAATTATCCATCTACTATGCTTTGTTAGGTGGGTCAGAAATTACATAGACAAGGACAAAAGAAAAGTTTACATGATTAATGGAGGTTTTAAGGGAATATTAAATGTACTCCATAAAATGAATGTGCAACGGAAGGTTATTGATGCACTTGAAACGTTGTGCACTCTTGCCAAGTTCTACTTCATGTTTACTATGTAATGGAAGTAGTGGTTATATAAATCACATATATTAAAAATACATATTTTTGAGAATCAGGAACACTTTTTATTCTGACAGTCATTAAGTAATATAAATGGGTTTTTGTTTCATAGTTCATTTGGAATTGGTTTGGTTGGAATTTTCAATACTGGCAAGTGAATGACCAGACAAGTCAAAGCCTGTCAAGTCATCCATTTCCAAACTGAAGCCCATCTGCACTGGCCCAGTTTGGCTTGGGGGTGGACTGGCAGACAGGAGAAGTCTTAATTTTGCATATGGATCAAATCACTAATTAATATGATATACTGGAAATTTCTGAGTTCCAGATCTAGATTTTGGTAATTAAAGTTAACATAAGACTACTATTTGAAGATGAGCAGAGAAGGAAAAGCATACTGACAATGAAGAAAGTCTAAAGGAACAGTGGGAGACAAAGGAAAAATGGGGTTTTTATTACATCTTGTATGTTGTACTTTTTTAGACTAATGGTAACATGATATGGGATAGTCTAAAATTTCAGGAAGCTGAGCTATCCCCTCTATGATATTATTTATTTTTCTGAGAAATATGAGACAAGGTCATATGAGATATTGTTGTTGCTTTTATTACCTTTTTATTTTCCATAGATAAGGCAAGATCATTTTGTGTGCTATTATACTTGCTTAAGTAATTAAAACACTAAAATATTTATAAAGCAACATTTTACTTCTCTGTAATTAGATGGTAAATCACACACACACATATACACAAGATCACTATTTGAACAATTTAATGTCTGACTTCAATCACTGAATCAACAGTTTTATAGTAATATGAATTTATTTTCTAAATTTTATTTATTTATTTGTTTTTGTTTATGAAGTTTTTATTTACTAATTTTTTTTAAAAGTGTACAATTCTGTGGTTTTTACTATACACAAAAAGTTGTGCAACCATCTCTACTAATTCTAGAATATTTTTATCATTCCAAAAAGAAACCACATACCCATGAGCAGTTATTCCCCAGTTCCTCTCAATTGCATCCTCCACTCCCATGCATAATTTTATCTACTTTCTGTCTCTGTAGATTTGCCTATCTGTACACTCCATAAAATGGAGTAATACAATATGTAATCTTTTATAACTAGCTTGTTTAACTTAGCACAGTATCTTTAAAGGTTAATCCATTTTGTAGCATGTATCAAAAAATAGTTCACTTTTATAAATTGACATATATTTGACATACAATATTATGTTAGTTTCAGGTCTAGAGCATAGTGATTTCACATTTAAATTCATCACTAAGGATCACTACCATAAATGTATTGACCATCTATCCTCATACAAAGCCATGACAGTACCAGTGATGATATTCCCTACTTTGTACAATATGACACTGTGATTATTTATTTTATAACTGGAAGTATTCATCTCTGAATTCCCTTCACCTATTTTGCCCATCCCCACCACCTTCCTCCCCTCTGGAAACCACCCATTGTTTGTTCTCTGTATCTATTTTTGTTTTGTCTTATTTTTATATTTTGGTTTTCTTTTTTTTTTTTTTTTTCTTTTTTTTTTGCGGTACGAGGGCCTCTCACTGTTGTGGCCTCTCCTGTTGTGGAGCACAGGCTCTGGACACGCAGGCTCAGTGGCCATGGCTCACCAGCCCAGCCACTCCATGGCATGTGGGATCTTCCTGGACTGGGGCACAAACCCACGTCCCCTGCATCGGCAGGTGGACTCTCAATCACTGCGCCACCAGGGCAGCCCTATTTTGGTTCTTAAATACCAAATATAAGTGAGATAATATGATATTTGTCTTTTTCTGTCTAGCTAATTTTACTTAGTATAATACCCTCTAGATCCATCCATGTTGTAGCAAATGGCAGGATTTCATTCTTTTTATGGCTGAGTGATATTCCATTGTATATATGTACCACATCTTCTTTATCCATTCATCTCTTGATGTTCATTTAGGTTGCTTTAATTTCTTGGCTGTTGTAACTAATGTTGCAATTAACATAAGGGTGCATATATCTTTTTGAATTAGTGTTTTTGTTTTCTTTGAGTATATATCCAGAATTGAAATTGCTGTATCATCAACACTTATTTTTTGGCTTTTTGATGATAACCATTCAGACAGGTGTGGGACAGTATTTCATGGTTTTGATATTTATTTCCCTAAAGATTAGTGTTCTTGAGCATCTTTTCACATGCCTGTTGGTCATCTGTACTTCTTCAGAAAAATGTCTTTTCAGGTCCTATGCCTATTATTCATTTTTTTTAATGAGTTCTTGAAGTATTTTGGGTATTAACCCTTTACTGGATATATCATTTGGAAATATCTTCAATTCTGAAGTGTGTTTTTTTTTAATTTTTATAGTCTCATCTGCTTATTTTTGTTTTTGTTTCCCTTGCTGGATGAGACATATCCAAGTAAATATTGCTAAGATAGATTTCAAAGAGCATACCACCTGTTTTCCTCTAGTAATTTTGTGGTTTCAAGTCTTAAATTTAAGTCTTTAATACATTTTGAGTCTATTTTTGTATATCATGTGAAAAAGTGGTCCAGTTTCATTATTTTTCATGTACCTGTCTGGTTTTCCCAGCACGAGTTATTTAAGAGGTGATCTTTCTCCCACTGGATATTCTTGCCCCCTTTGTTGTAGATTAATTTACCATAAGTGCATGGGTTTATTTCTGGGGTGTCTCTATTCTGTTCCATTGATCTACTGATCAAACAGTACCATTGACCTAACAGTACCATACTGTTTTCATTACTGTAGCTTTGTAGTAAAGTTTGAAATCCATGAGAATGATACTTCCAGCTTTGTTCTTTCTCAAGATTTATTTTGCTATTAGTGGTCTTTTGTGGTTCCATATAAATTTTAGGATTATTTGTTCCAGTTCTGTGAAAAATGCTATTTGTATTTTAATAAGATTACATTAAATCTGTAGATTGCCTTGGGTAGAATATTTAACAATATTAATTCTTTTAATCCATGAGCATGGTATATCTTTCCATTTGTTTGTAAGTTTTCAATTTCTTTTATCAATGTCTTTTAGTTTTCAGAGTACAGGTTTTCACCTCCTTGGTTATACTTATTTCCAGGTATTTTATTCTTTTTGATTGAATTGTACAGAGGATTGTTTTCTTTCTCTTTTTTTTTGTGGTATGCGGGCCTCTCCCTGTTGTGGCCTCTCCCATTGTGGAGAACAGGCCCCGGGCGCGCAGGCTCAGTGGCCATGGTTCACGGGCCCAGCCGCTCTGCAGCATGTAGGATCTTCCCAGACTGGTGCACGTACCCGTGTCACCTGTGTCGGCAGGCGGACTCTCAACCACTGCACCACCAGTGAAGCCCCGAGAGGATTGTTTTTTTAAATTTTTCTTTCAACAGTTATTGTTAGTGTGTAGAAATGCAACAAATTTCTGTAAATTAATTTGGGATCCTACATCTTTACTGAATTAATTTATTAGTTCTAATAGTTTTTTTTTTTTTTGGTGGAGTCTTCAGGATTTTCTATGTATAAGATTATGTCATCTGAAAAGAATAACAGTTTTATGTCTTCCTTTCTAATTTGGGTTTCTTTTACTTATTTTTCTTGTCAGATTGCTGTGGCTAGGACTTCCAATACTATGTTGAATAAAAGTAGTGAGAGTGGGCATCCTTGTCTTGTATCTGATGTTAGAGGAAATGCTTTCACCTTTTTACCATTGACTATGATGTTGGCTGTGGGTTTGTCATATATAGCTTTTGTTATGTTGAGATATGCTACCTTTATACCCACTTTGTTAATAGTTTTTTATCATAAATGAATGTTGAATTTTGTCTAAAGCTTTTTCTGCATGTATTAAGATGATCATATGATTTTTATCCTATGATAATGTAATGCATCACATTGGATAATATGATGCATCACATTGCTTGATTTGTGGATTTAGAACCATACTTGCATTCCTGGTATAAATTCCACTTGGTCATGGTGTATGAACCTTTTAATGTATTGTTTAATTTGGCTTGCCAATGTTTTGTTGAGAACTTTTGCATCTATGTTAATCAGGGATATAGTCCTGTAAATTGATGCTGGCCTCACATAATTAGTTTGGAAGAGTCCCTTCCTCTTCAATTTTTTAGAATAGCTTGAGACAAAAAGGTGTTAACTTTTCTTTAAATGTTTGTTAAAATCCACTTGTGAAGCTGCCTGGTCCTGGACTTTTGTTTATTGGGAGTTTTTTGATTACAGAGTAAACTTCATTACTAGTAATTGGTCTTTTCAGATTTTCTATTTTTTTCTGATTCAGTCTTGGAAGAATGCAGTGCTTCTAGGAATATATTTATTTATTCTAGGTTGTCCAATTTTTTGGCATATAATTTTTTGTCATAATCTCTTATGATCCATTGTATTTCTGTGGTGTCAGTTGTAACTTCTCCCATTTCATTTTTGTTTTTATTCATTTTAATTTCTTTTCTTCTTGATGTGTCTGGCTAGAGGTTTATAAATTTTATTTATCTTTTCAAAGAACTAAATCTTAGTTTCATTGATCTTTTCTTTTTTTTTTTTTTTTTTTCTTTTTTTAGCCTCTATTTCCTTTATTTCTTCTTGGCTCTGTGCTATTTTCTTCCTTCTACTAACTCTAAGTTTTGCTTATTCTTCTTTTTTCTCAACCCTTTAGGTGTAAAGTTAGATTGGTTATTTGAGATTTTTCTTGTTTTCTGAGGTACGCCTATATCATTATAATCTTCCCACTTAGAACTGCTTCTGCTGTTTCACATAGGTTTTGGAATTCTGTGTTTCCATTTTCAAATTCTGTGGTTGTAATTTCCCTACTGTTTGCCAGTTATCATCCTGGGGGTGTGGGTCTGGAGTATAACCCATCTCCTCCCCTTCTACCCATCTTGTCCTGGTCCCTTCTTTATATCTTTAGTTTCAGAAAATCTTTTCTGTAAGACTTTAGGTTGTTCTCATAGATAGTTGCTCTGTAAGTAGTTGTAATTTTGGTGTGCCCAAACGATGACATGAGTTTAAGTCCTTTCTACTCTGCCATCTTGTTTCTCCTCTCTATTTTCTAAAGTTGAAATGTAATATTTCAAGTAATCATCTCCTAAAGTGGTCTCAAGTATATGCTTTCAAGTTCTTAAAAATATTTAACATTCTTATCAATTTGAAATAATTTCTACTTAGGCCTAATTACCTCCAACTTAGTTATTTGTTACATATAAATATGTTTTATGTGCATCTGAACATTGACTTCTTATGTATTGTTTTTCAGTAACTTTAGATTAGTTATTACTATAAGCATAAAATAAAATGTATTTCAAAAGAGAATTTGTAATGGATTATCCATCTTCTTTTTGTTTTATATTCTTATGGCTGAATGTTGTCACAGTACTGTATAATTTATTCATTCATTTAATGTATTTATTCAGGTCCTATAGTATTTATTTCTGATTAAACTGTAACATATTAATTTGTATTTTGTTAAGGAAATATATATCTTTTGGTGTTTTCATCAATACTTGGAAATTTTCTCAAAGAAAAAGGAAGGGAAATATATATCCTTTGTCCTTAGATATTAATGAATGTGCACACATGCACACAAGCAGTGCAAGTTCTAATAATCAAAGTATAATTTTTTGAGTAGCATTAGTTACTTAGAGGATGCCCACTTAGCCTGTAATTAAGTAACAGATACTTTTACCTTTGGAATTAACAGGGCACATTATCTGTAAGAAGCTAGAGAATTTGATCACTATAATTCTACCTTAGTTCACTACATGAAGTTTTCTCCTTTTCTATGGGAACATGGTTATTTTTGTTAGGCCTAGCATGCATATTTGATAACTATGTAAGTATATATTCTTATTGACTCTGTGAATAATTTCTTATCACCTGTCTTCAATCTTAATGTGTGTTGTAGAGGTAGTGCCATTAAGATGTTTCATATGAGTCAAAAGTAGGATGCCCAGAAAATGATGGCAGTGTAATTACATAGTACATCATAAGTGATCCAACTTGGGCACAGGTGAAGAATTACTTCAGTTTTGAATTAATCTTAATGACCCTAGCTTTATGCTGTTGAGTTTCTAGAAATGATAAAATGTCAAGTCATTGGAAATAAAATGACAGAACCTAAACAATCTGACAAGACTGATGCATAGTTTCTCTGACTTGTTCCATGTTCTGTAGACTTTATCACCAACTACAATGTTCTACTGAGAAATGCTTGTCTTAATGAATGTGTCTTCCACCTTACTACAATGTATATCTGTTATGCAAAGAACAGAAAATTCAGTGCTTTCTATGTGCTTGTTTTATGTACACTAAAACCTCAATGTAGAAAACAGATGTAAGTGGAAAACACTGTTTTACTTCTATTATATCTTAATTTTAGTAGGGCATGTTAGTGGAATGTTATTAAGTCCATCTTTTTAGGACAAGACTAATATTTCAATTTAATGACAAGTTTTCCAATGTTGTTAGATAATTATGAATTTTGCAAACAAACTACATGCTGACAACTTTTTCTAAAACTGCTATTCAACTTATATTGATAGAGGATTGCAAAGTATGGCTGTCTTCACATTTATTGTTATTAGCCTCATAAAATGTTCTTTTATAAAACATAAAAGTCATATCTCAGCCTATAGTCTTGAAAAGGCATATAGTCTTTCATCGATACTCTGTATTATCTGATGTCCTTTAGCTAGCCTCTCAGAGTTTAAATTTTTTTCTGACATTGAAAGGTCTCAATTCTGGCTAAACTTTTCACCTTCACTAACCATAAGCCTAAGTGATGACACCAGACTAGGTTATTTCCCTTGATTTTTTGATTCTATTATTTTTACTTTTAAATGTTTAAATGAAAAGCAAACTCATATACCTAACATGGAACCTAAAGTTGCTCCCCCTGAATAGCTTGGATAAATTAAGCAGAAATTTTCCAAGCTTTTACGTTAGATGCCCATATTTTCCTAAAGATTCCATCCAACCCTCCCCTTTCCCCAGTGATGCAACACCATCACCATCATGCACTGCTTGGCTATGTTTTTAACTTGAAATCCACTACACTTGACAGCTCCCTATCTCTCTCAAAACTCTGCCAGCTATGTCTTCAGTAAGTTTTAGTTATGTTTCCTAACTAAATATCCTGTTAGAGGAGCATTTATTTTCCAACATAGACCTCCACTGCTCTATTTGGAAAAATTCAAGAACTTTCCTAACACTTACTGATGTACTGTTAGTTTAGACCATGACAGATCACACTATAGATTCAAGGCTTTGGGTGTTTCTTCATTTCAATATCACAATCACACAATGAGACACAAAAGTTGTAGACACATCTCTGATAAATCATAGGTGCTAAGAAAGGAAGAAAAAAGGAAATAAAAAATACTTCACATGTTCTATGACTTGTCCTCTTTCTTTAGAATTTGTCACTGAGAAATTTAGTACAACTTTATATAACTGTGTCACATGCTTTCTTGACACACTAAACAGGAATTCAGGCATCCTTCTGTTTGCTAATATCTCAGGAGTGCTTCAGAAGGATCAGGGTTTAATATGGCTATTGTGAAACACATGCTTTCTAGAAACTAGGTTACAAAAGCCACATTATGTCCTGCTTACTAATCATGGCTATTTGAACTCAGACATATTCCCCTTGGATATCTGTCTTTACCCTTTTTGGAGTCAATGGGTATACAATGTAACCCATAATTTTATTCTTTTTCTTTGTTCATGTTGTCTCAATTTCAAACCCTGCTTAAAGTTCACAAACATTGGACAACTCTATCTGATAGCCACTCTCTTAAGTGTTTAGGGAATAAAGCCTAATGAAGCATAATTATAGTCTACAAAAAGTTGCTAGTTTGACAGATAAATATGAATTCTTTGACCAAAATTATTTTATAATGTCTACATAACACTCCATTGTTGCCACTTGAAGTATTTTTATTTGGTATCTATTTATTTATTTAACATTTACATTTTCTCTTTTGGAGAGATTTCTCATATCTTGTTCGGAGGCAGCTATACTATTAATTAACTATTAAGTTAACTAATAAAGCAAGTATTTTATACCACTGTAAAATGTATTTTCTGTCTATTACATGGAAAAAAAACAATTTTAGGTAAATACTTAGCTCTCTCTAGACTAAATATATTATATGTCCCGTTGAGGTAATGTCCATTGGATGGATATAAATAAGGCTGATTTTAACATTATAGGAGCAAAAGGTAGATATCCTTTTTGGAGGCGGGGGGTAGAAAGTCAGATGGCAAGATATAAGTGCTTCCTGGGCTAATGAAATTGGAAAATTTTGTAACTGGTTGTGAAACAACAATAGATCTCTAAAAATAACTGGGAATAAAGAATAGACTATTTGGCAGAATCTCCATAAAATGTGAATGATTATTTTTTCTCATATCTCAAAGGAAACAATTGTAATACTGTAATGTAGCTTGTTGAATGAACTTCAGCATCCAAGAAACATATTAAAACCTTCTTAATTTAATTGCTATAAATGTAACTAGAATTTCAAATCAAATTAATTACCCTGGTTGCTTTACTCACGGGAAAGTAGGATCCAAAATCTACTAACAGAAGCTTAAATTGGTGTCAATATTAATTTCAACTTTATAGTTTTGTGTTTAGTTTTGCTTTAGTATTTTCATTTCTTCCTATTTTCTTTCATTCCATTTTTTGATTTAAACAGACTGTTGTTTAACCTATTAATATTTATATTGGTGAGATATCAGTAAAATAGCCCATATTTTTTTCTTCATGTTATACCTTACAGAATTTTGTAAACTCTTTTAAACAATGTATATATTTTCAATTTTGTGGGATGCCATAATTTTTCTTGATTCTATTATATTTTATATAGATAGAGATTTTTATAGGTTTTTCTGACTCAGTATCAAATTTATAGTAATGTTGTTGCTCCACCTGGTGATACACAATAAGCATTTTACTTGTCTTTTTTCCTTAACGTTAAAAAATTGGGAGATGGAACTTTATATCCTGACTTTAAAAGTGTGTAAATGTACCTGGAAGGGAATCTACTAAAAATGTACTAAGTGTAAGTTGAATATTAGTCTGTAGTATACTATACTTAAACCCATTATAGATTAAATATATTTACATATATTTAATACATAGATATAAATAAATATATATATATATATATATATATATATATATATACACTTATCATTTTACAAGTAATTTTTAGTTTAATGATTTATACTTATTGAGGAAATAGTTCATCTATTATAATATTCATTTACATATATGTTTTATATTTTTGTATGTTAGGACACATAGCCTTATTTTTCTATAAGTATCTAAATATCTGTCTTCTATCTATGTATCCATCTATCATCTATCTATGTATCTTTTTAATCGTGTCTTGTATCCTGGATTCTTTTGCATTAGTATCAGTTTATTTCATGAGTATTCTCACCTTCACATTTCATACTGGTTACACTTAGATGATGCTAGTATGTAAAATATTTCTTCACAGTAATTTTAATTTAACACTTTCTACTGTTTATAATGACCAATTGAAATTCTACAACAGAATCTATTGAAGTGAAAAGTGAAATTGTTACTCTTAATTACAATCTTTAACTGGACAGCAAATTGCCTTTCAATTTTCTATTATGCTTTAGAGTTGATTTATTTTCTGTAGACTATATTTTCAAGGCTGGTAATCTTATTATGTACTTTACTAACTCCACTGTATACAAAAATTATATATATCTTATCAGGCATTTTCCATCTGAAAGTTCCTGAGTCTTCCCCTATTGGCTCAGCTATTGGAAGAATAAGAGCTGTGGATCCTGATTTTGGACAAAATGCGGAAATTGAATACAGTATTGTTCCAGGAGATGGAGGAAATTTGTTTGACATCGTCACAGATGAGAATACACAAGAAGGAGTCCTCAAATTGAAAAAGGTACATGGACACCATTTTCAAAGTAGATTACCCAATAAAAATTAATGAACAGAAAGACTAAAACTTGAAAATGACAGAAATTTTAATTTTCCTTCAATGACCAATATTTTAAATTTAAAAAAGACCAGGTGACTATGAAGTATTCACTCCCAGAGACATTTTTATTCTGTGATTCACCAGTTATATATTTTATATTGAAAAAATTAAGCCTATTAATTTGCTTAAATCCTTAAAAAATTCTTACCTGAGGCTAATTTTAATTTAATTTTTTAATGTTATCAACTCAGACGGAAAGGTTAATTTAAAAATAAGATCTAGAAATAAACTCTATGCACACCAGGCTTGGTCTTGACCCTTTTATTACTTTTCTGAGAATATAAACATCTAATTCACACATTGTTTTTGAGCCTGGACCTCAGACTGGACGAATTCTGATATGGGCGAGTGCTGCTACTGGCAAGTGGACGAAATGAGAATGGGTGGCGCTGAATTTGAGGGGCTATGGCAAGGGAAGTGAACAGAAAAATTAATGAGAAGGAGGGAGAGTACAAAAAGGTGGGATGTGGTGGGAAGCCCTCGAGTAATGTTAAACTGTTTTATACAAAAGAGGATGGAGAGCAAAACTCAAAATATTGGAAATGAATCCTTATCTCAGTGTATGTAGTTTGTTTTTTGTCAGGTATGGACATGAAGAAGGAGAATACAAATGTGAAAGAGAAAAATCATGACTGTATTTGGGGTGTGTAGATTATTTTGATAACAATGAGGTAAATTATAGGAATTTCCAATAATACAGCTCAGGCAAAAAAGTGAACTTCATTTAAATTAGCACAGTTTTCCCCTCTCCCTATTATAGCAAAGTGCACTCTATTTATGCCAAAAGCTGGTATACCATACACATTTAATTTTGATACTTGTGATTATTTTAACCTGCAAGAAGTGTTTTTACATTCAGTCCATTAATCATGCTGCTGTTTCCATATTTGTTCAGGAACTCTGAATTTTATCAAAGAAACAACATATGTGGTAATAAAAATAATCCTGAAAAGAAACAGTTTTCATATAGATGATTTATCATTTTTTAATTCCTACTATTGCAGTAAAATTGTGCTTTGTCTAGAAATTAATTTAATCACATGGTCCCATTCAGCAAAATTTTTCATTTATGCTATATTTTCAGAGTATACCTAGAAAAAAAAAGTTGTGTCACATTTTTATTCCATTATTATTTTGTTGTCGTTTTGTTTGTTTTTCTTTTTTCTATTCAGTAACAAATCCCTTAAAATTTTGTCACATTTTTAAAAAAATGATCTCAATATATAACAGGCTTAAAAGGTATAAAGATATTAATTCATATTAAACAAATATAAATTCTCTTAGTAATATGAGAAATAGTAGAAAATATTTTATATCAATGATTCATAAAATTTAAGTTTGAAATTAAATATATTTACAAAGTAAAATTGAGGTACAAAAGAGTTACATTGTGTATAATATATATATTTATATTAATTTATATTTACAGAGATACAATGAATGTATTTTATATTTACACATAGGATTTTATATTTTGTATTTATTTACACTTATTTACCATCTATGCCAATAAATAATCAATGTCTAAGTGTCAATTTGGGAAAATATATGACATTCTTTTTTACTTTTTAACACAATTGAAAAGGGAGTAGTGTGCTAACTATAGACCTTTATATTACTATGTCAAAGTGGATTAAACATTGAAAGTAATGACTTAGTTATATAAATCAACTTTTCGTAAATACGTATTATGAATAATCAGTAAAGCAAGAAGAATATATCTTCTGCCTTTTTAGTGTATGGAGATGTCATAAAGAGTGAAAGAGTCATTTATTTTGTATTCATTTTGTTATTTTTTTTGAAAATGTTCTAGTTTTTAACTAGATTAAAAGTGAGATTTGTGAAATTATAGCATACCTTTATTAAAATGGATTTACATAATGTATAAAATAGTCTGGAAAGTATATCTCAAAGTAAATATATATATATATATATATATATATATATACACATGTATGTTTATAAATACATATATTTTGCCTCCTGCAGTGGATAAATAACCGTTGCCCATTTTGCTAGCATAAAATTTGTTATCTAAATAAAGCTCAGGGTCCATAAGTAAAATTCACTCCTTCATTCACCGAACATTGATGCGACAGCCACTAAATCCTAACCCATTCTGAACTCTGGGTGGCAGTGAAGGAAACAGACACACTCACTCTGCTCAAGCAGCTACTTTTCAACTGGGGAAGTTAGACAATAAGTAAATTTAAAAGCATTGTCAGTGTTAAATTTAAGTTTGAAAAACACAAAGCAGGGTAAAAATAAGCAATTTAGAAGGTGGTGGCTATCCTACAGTGAGGTAGTCAGAAAATACTTCTGTGTAAGAATGAAATTTCAGCAGAGACCTGAAGGAATCAAAAGATGAGCCATATGGTATCTGAGTGATGTGTGTTCCAGAAAGATTGAGCAACAATTGCAAAATCCCTGAAATGGGAGTGTACCAGGCAAGGAGGCCAGTGGGACTGAGTACAGTGAATGGAGAGGCCGTGGCTTGAGATGAGGTCAAATATGCCGACGAATGTCCCATCATGGAGATCCTTGCAGGCCAGGCAAAGGACTTGAATTAAATCATGATACCAGAAGACCGTGGCAAGCTTCTATCTAAGTTACCATTACCCTTGGTAAAGCCAGGAAACGCTGACATTTCTGAGACGAATAATGACTAGGGAGTAAGGACATAAATAGACCAGTTAAGAGACTATAGAATTAATCCAGGAAACCAATGATGGAGATATGGTCCCTGATCTTTATAGCAATGAAAATTGTGAGAAATGGTGAGATTCTGGCTAGATTTTAAAGGAACGGCACAAGCATATTTTTATAAATATTCTTAACGTCGGGTAAGTTACATCAAACATTTGAATAGATTTGTTTTTAGCATTCTAATTTGTTTTACTCTCTAAATAAGGAGACACCAGAGGCAATCCATACCAGCTAACCTCTTATTCTGTTAGAAAAGAAAATTGCAACCTACAGACTACATTTATAAATCTTTAAAAAGATAACTGAGGGGAACATTTTTGTAACAAAATTTTGAAATTATCTATTTATCTATCTACCTATCTACATATCTGGTGTATGTATTATTTTGAGTAAGTGTGTGTGTGTGTGTGTGTGTGCATGCGTGCTCACATACAAATATAGATATATGACTTGAATAAATATGGCAGTATGTTTTTCTAAAAATAAAACAATGAGGAAATATTCTGTTCAATAAAGCCCATGAAAAACTCAAAATTAATTGAAATAGTGTAGATTCTGTATTTTTATTGAGGTATAATTGACACACAAAATTATATTAGTTTCAGGTGCAACATAATAATTCAAAATTTTATATATTGCAAAAGATCACCACAGTAAGTCTAGTTAACGTCCATCACCACACATAGTTACAATTTTTTTCTTGTGATGAGAATTTCTAAGATTTACTCTTTTTGCAACATTCAGATATGTAATACAGTATTATTAACTTGTAGTCCCCATATAGTATCTTACATCCCCATGACTTATTTACTTTATAACTGTAAGTTTGTACCTGTTGACTCTCTTCACTCATTTCACCCCCCACCCAAACCCCACTTCTGGCAACCACTAATCTATTCTCTGTAATTTATGAGCCTGTTTTTTCTTTTCTTTTTTTATTTATGTTTTTGTCTTTTGTTTTAGATTTCATATATAAATGAAATCATATGATATTTGTCTTTCCCTGTCTGACTTATTTCACTTAGCATAATGCCTTCAGGGTCAATCTATGTTGTCATAAGTGGCAAGATTTTATTCTGTATCTCTATATCTCTAGGTTCCACATCCAAGGATTCAATCAACTGTGGATGGAAAATATTGGGGGGAAAAATTTCAGAAAGTTCCAAAAGGCAAAACTTGAAGTTGCTGCACACTGGCAACTATTTACATAACATTTACTTGTATTAGGTGTTACAAGTAATCTAGAAAATATTTAAAATATATAGAAGGCTGTGCATAGGTTATATGCAAATACCACTTCATTTTATATAAGGAATCTGAGCATGCTTGGATATTGATATCTGCAGGGGTCCTGGAGCCAATCTCCCGTGGATACCAAAGGATGACTGTATATACCACATTTTCTTTATCCATTCATCTCTCAACGGATATTTGGGTTGCTTCCATATCTTGGCTATTGTAAATAATGCTGCAACGAGCATGGGGTTGCATATGTCTTTTTAAGTTAGTGGGTTTTTTTTGTTGTTGTTGTTTGTTTTCTTTGGGTAAATACCCAGAAATGAAATTGCTGGATCATACAGCAGTTATATTTTTAACTTTCTGAGGAAACTCCATACTGTTTTTCATTATAGCTACACCAATTTATACTTCCGCCAACAGTGCACAAAGATTCCTTTTTCCTCACATCCTCTCCAACACTCATTTTTTGTCTTTTTGATAATAGCCAATGTAGCATATATGAGGTGATGTCTCATTGTGGTTTTGATTAACATTTCGCTGATGATTAGTGATGTTGAGCATCTTTTCATGTACCTGTTGGCCTACAGTTCTTTAGATTTTTTTGAGCGAACACTGTATTATAGGGCTATTTATGCATATGTTCAGAGAGTTCTCAGAAGACTTTATCTTGAACTTATTTAGAGTCCCAGAAGAATTAGATGTAAAATCATAAATATGTATGTAAATATCAACAGCAGTATTTCGGTACCATAATGATCTTAAAATTACTCTTTGGAAGCTTCTCCCTGCAATATCTCAGCATAGAATTGCAATGAAAAGTTTTGATGTAAAACCTAATTCATACAGAAATTATGTTTTTAAGTATATTGCATGCATCTAGAAAGTCTAAAAAATATATACTCTACATTTGAATATGTATCTGTTTTTGAATATAATGATATTCTTTGTTTTAAGAGCGTTTTTCTTTTTTAAGCTCACTTAAAACATAAATGAAAATGCTTAATATTCTCTGAAGCACATATTCTCATTATAGTTTCATTTCCAAAATTTTTATTTACTTTCCCTTTACCATTTCCCCCCTCTCTCCTCTTTCTGCATGGAGGGAGGGTGTACATGTATAAAAATCATGGTCATGTTTGTATGAGCTGAGAAGAATGAAAAAACCGCACTTTTATTTTATTTCTTTTAAACCTCAACTTGGATTCAGTTTATGAGCACTGTGACAGAATGCCATTTCACTGTGTCACTTTGAATTTCGAATAACATTATGCAACTTTATATATCTCTACAAGGCATAAGATTTTTTTTTAAAAAAGAAACAATTCTTACTTTATAATTGCGACCTATTGCACTGAGGAAAGAATGAACAAATTAAAAGTGCCCTATATGTTGTTAAGTATTATAGCAATAGAAACAATAACAAAATCAGGGTAGTATAACTTAAAAAAAATTTTGTCACATCTAAAAATTAGGTGATAGGTTACATTTAAAATAAGAGAATAAAGTATTTTAAATTCAGCAATTCATTCTTATGTGAAAAGCTAAATCAAATACATTTTTAGTCAGTAGTTTTTATTTCCTACTGGATAAATGAGAATAAATATATACTTATTGGATATAAATATAAAGTTACATGAGTTAAAAACATTCAAGAACGGAAAATACATGTTTATTTATAGGCACACTGTGGTTTTCTTGTTACTGATTAAGAAATTTAGGCAATTAAATAGTGGGATGAATACTTAAATTGTACAAATGAACAATTATAATGTCTTGAATAATTTTTAAGCCAGTTCTGTGCTATTTCTACAAAATATCTATCTGAAACTAACAAGTAATGATAACATCTATTTAAAATAAAGAATGGTAAAGTGATTTCCTATTTATTTTAAAATAAGTAAAACTTTTTTGGAATTAAAAAAATCCTTAATATTTTGCTGTTTCTTGGTAATATAATTTCATTTCAAATAACCATAACTGTGATCACAGTGAATCCAAGGTGAATTATTTTCTTTTTCCTTAAAAACAGAAGCAATAAAATATTTTATTCTTCACCAGAATTTTAAATAAATAGGCTAAACTCAACTGGTCTCATTGGACAGTTTTATTTATGTCCCATTAGTCACTGAAACTCACTTTCTTTTTGACATCTCAAATGGCAAGGGAGTGAATTCACATCAAATGATATGGTAGCATAGCACCATCATGTGGTTAATTTTTGAATAACTCTTAAAAAATAAAAATAAAATTAGGAATACCTTGTTTTATATAACCAAGTATACACCTCAATTTATTGTTTAAAATATTCCTGTTTTAGTCATACAAACATGAAAATTTCAAAGAAAAATATGTGGTGTTTGTTTCTGTAAATATTATGCTCCTGGTTTTGTAAATATTTATCTTCATCTTCTTTTTAAACATCTCACTTCCCTAGTCTCATCAACTCTCAACTAGCCCCCAAGTTGGCATAACCAATGAACATTGTTTACTGCCTTGCAGACATTTCTAACTTGTGTGTGTTAGTCTTTTCACACTCAAAATGTCCAAAGCTGAATTTCTTGTCTTCTCCCAACCAAAGCGTGCCTTCTCACATTTTCTTCTTACTGGTTAAGACACTACTTCCTCTCCAGTCCTTAAAGCAGAAATCTAGGCTTATTCTTATGCTGCTTCCATTACCATGAGCTCCCCTTTCCGAATAGGACGGGAAGCCTGATCACTGATTCCTTCTGAACTTGGATTAAAATTTCCCTCTTTCTCCTCTTCATGGGTTGACTTACAACCATCACTGTTACTCTTTTCCACCACTGTAATGGCTATTTTCTGAGCCACACACCTTATGTTCATCCATTTACTTTAAGAGTGAATGGTTGAAACCTAAATCTGTTTATTTTACTCTCACTCCTAATCTGTTTCTGACTCCTATCGCTAGTAAGATAAAGAACAAATAGTATATTTTCTATTATCATCTTCTTCATACACAGACACACAGACACACACACACACACCCATACGCGCACACACGTTCACCTACTACATTCCAACCACTCCAAACTCATTGCAATTTCTACGGAAGATGCTGTGCTATTCTTCCTTCTGCATAAAAGTCACTGCCCTACATGAGCATTTCTATTAATTTTTTTCCTGTTCTTTAACATGGCTGTCACTCACGTCCCTCACCAAAGAATTCCTTAGTCCCTCAGGGAAAGTTGATCCCTCCTTGCTTTCTTCCCCAAATGTTACTATTTCTGTCCAAGCACCTATGAGACTTAAAGGTGATCAAATTCTAAATGCATCTGCTTCTTTCTACTATAGTTTAAGCCCCTAAAGACACTTTGTCGTATATATATCTGTGTCGTCATGTTAAAGGAAATGCTTAAAATATACAGTGGTTAAATTTCTGTAAAAAATTCTCATGTTGGTTTATTGTTTTAATTTCAGATGAAATACTTTTCTTAGTATTCATATACCATGCAGAGTTCCACATGTTTTTAAAGTATTTAGAAAAATATTGCTTTACTGATTATATAAATGAGAAATATGAAGCTCATTGGAGAAAAGTAAATTTTTCAAGACTACACAACTTGCAGTAAATTATAGAACATATTTGAAAAGCATATACTTTCAACTGTTGTGAAGAACAATATATATATTAGAGGTAAAATGTGAGAGTGGACATTCAAGAAGTTACAAAGAATTCCCCCTCCCCCGATGGTCATGACTTACACTGCATGTGCCTATAAAACATATATCTTGCTTAGGCATTTGTAACAGTTGATGAAATCTTTTCTTTCTTAGGGAAAATATCACCACAAGCCCTCAAATAAAAGCACTAGATGTTCTTCCAATTCTTTTATATTTTGTTTTATCTTAGTTACTGAATTTCTTCCAAAAATTATTGTCACTGAAATATGGCTTAGAAACGATGCCATGATTCTTAAGTTAATTCATTAAAATTATCAAAAATTTGAAGTTCTGCACAAAAACCTGGAGTTGATAACTTGCCCACAGAAAAAATTAAATTCATTTCTAGTAAATAGTTCTGTAAAACAATTTTTAGAGATAAGATATATTAATTATATGTTTTCTTCATTTTAATATTTTTATTTGACAGACACATTTTGTCTGGTAATTCTATTGTTCTTTTAAGCTTTTAAAATTTTAGAACTGAAATACTGTTAAAATTTGTCAAAACTAAAATCTACGTTTTAAAAATGGCTACATTTCACTGTTTCACCTTTATGATAGGGGCATTCTCATCTGTTAATGTGACAACTTTTATCCATCAAATAACTGCTTGATATTTTGTGTATGTTTGAAACTGAGTTGAGTTTCTTCCTCAGTGATGACGGGATATACCAGACACTCCCATAGCTCCCTCTCACATAAACACGCACGCTTTCTTCCCCATCTGCCCCTGACACACACAATACACATCTGTCTTCCAAGTTTTGGATTTTTCCATAGCACTTATTACCACTTGGGATGCTACCATTTGCTTATTTATCTTATGTCCCATTACACTATTTTCCTCATAAATCTTACCAGTAACTGAAAAGTATTATTTACTTATTATTCGTTCTGGCTCTTCCACTCTCTCTAAAAAAAAAAAAAAATGGACTTCATTTAACTCATGAACCAAGATATCCTCAATTCCTACTGTGACAAAATAAAATCTAATCAAATATTTGATTCAATTTATGCAGAATTAAATTAACTTGAATAAATCAATTAAAGAAGTAGGTACAGACATCATCTATGGATTATTTAATATGAGACTTGAGTAGTGGTAGAGTTTTTTGTTTTGTTTTGTTTTGTTTTTTGCAGTACGTGAGCCTCTCACCGCTGTGGCCCTTCCCATTGTTAAACACAGGTTCTGGATGCGTAGGCCCAGTGGCCATGGCTCATGGGCCCAGCTGCTCCACGGCATGTAGGATCCTCCTGGACCTGGGCACGAACCTGTGTCCCCTGCATCTGCAGGCGGACTCTCAAACACTGCACCACCAGGGAAGCCCAGTGGTAGAGTTTTAGACTAATTTATTAGCTAATAGGAAAGTCTAGCAAGGAATAAATGAATTGACTACTGTGTTGTTAAAAAAAATTAAGTTTGAGGAACTTGATTTTCCTTTAAAATGATGCTTGATCTGAAAGTCTTATCTTTATAGTTTAGCCTCGTATCATAAACCTCCCTTACAAAAGCTTATTCCTAGTGTCTTTTTATCTTTGTTCAGCCTGGTATAAATCTGCTTTGTTGTTGCTTGCCTTGAAAAGCATCTTCTCTTTCAGATACATTTACAGCCTTCAGTTATTTGGGTTCATTTACAATTTTCCTTTCCATTGACTGTTAAGACCTATGATATGACTGAGAGAGTAGAGTCATTCCTAAAGGATACATTTTGTTAAGAGTGAGGAGTCTACTGTGATGGTGAAAATGGTACATGTTCATCATAAAAAATGAACCAGTAGAGAAGAGCAGAAAGTAAAGAGCGATGAAAGCACAAGCAGTTGTGGGTCAGAGCATAATATAAGTGAGTCTTCTTCTCACGGTCTTCTAGTTTGGGCTGAAATCAAGGTGTAGGCCACTGCTGTGACTGATCTGAGGCACAGAATTTTTTTTTTCCAAGATTACTTGTTTTGGCAGAACTCATTTCTTTATGGCTTTATGACTGCGGGCCCTACTTTTTTGCTGGCTGTTGGTCAAGATCCAGTCTCAGCTCCCAGAGGCACCCCAGGCACTTGTCTGGTGGGCTCCTACATCACAAATTTACTTCTTCAAGGCCAGGAGGAGACTATCTGTAGCACCTCCTTCTACTAAGGCTCACGTGATTACATCAGACCCTTCAAGCAAAATCTCCCTTGTAATTAACTGAATGTTAAGTGATTAAAGACCCTGATTATATTTCAATCATTTATTTTTCCATAAAACTTAACAAATTCATGGGGTGATATCTCATTCAGTTCAGAGGCCCGTCACACACTCAAGGGCAGCAAATTATACAAGAGATTATAGAAGAGATTATCTTGTCTTTGGGGGGTGAGAATCTTGGGGACACCTTGGGAATTCTGTCTACCAAAGCTGCTTTCCAAATTCCTCAAAATATAACTCTAGCTATCCATTTTCACTCAACCTTATCTGGAAATGTGATGAAGCCTGGAAGAGCCCAGGGAATTATTCTTTTGTATTTTATGCCAAAAATTGCTCATCCCTCTTTGAAAGGAAAAAATACTTTGGTACTTTAATATTTTATGTAGTTTTTCATGACCTGGACCTCAGCAAAGTAAAAGCAGAGAAAGTGGCTAAAAACAAAGAATCAAAAAGATTATATCTTGCCCAATTGAACAATTAAATATATCCTACTCCATTTCTTTTTTTAAATTTATTCATTTATTTTTGTTTATTTGGTTGTTCCAGGTCTTAGTTGTGGCTCGCCAACCCCTTAGTTGCAGCAGGTGGGCTCCTTAGTTGCAGCATGCAAACTCTTAGAGGCAGCATGAATGTGGTCTAGTTCCCTGACCAGGGATTGGACCTGGACCCTCTTCTTTGTGAGCACGGAGTCTTAATCACTGCACCACCAGGGAAGTCCCTCCATTTCTTCACAGTTTAGGCTTCTTACCGTACAACTCCCTACGATATGAATTGTTTCCTGAAAATTCTGGTTTCAATAACCTTTTTTAATCAAAACATCCTGAGGAGAAAGGAACTACTCAACTAAATTCTATTTAATCAATCATTTTCTTACTTTTCTAGAAAGGTTCATAAAATTGAATGCACCCCAAGCAGTACCACAAAATTTTCTATTTATTGTGCAAGAGCTAAATTAGTTCCACTTCATAATAATGGATTTCTGTTATGGAATATGATTCATTTCCTAACAATAATAAAAAATCCTGTTTTTTTCTATACTTATTTCAAATAATAAGATTTTTGTTGATTGCAAAGTTAGATGAATTTCATTCCTCGGCACCATCCCACACCACCCCCTCCACAAAGAGTGGAGGGTAGTCTGTCAGATGAGTCAGATAAAGTCAACTAGAGAGAGAATGGTATTGATTTTTTTTTTTTTTCTCTTTCTGAGCTATCCAGTTTTATACAATGGCATTGCCTAATGGCCAGGGTCACAAAGAGGTAAGGCCCTCTAGGATATTATTGTGACATTTCTCCTACAAATTTCTTCAGTTGTTTGATCACTGCAGGAGATAACTTTTCAGTCATAAAAGAATATCTGTATGTACAGAAAGTTTCTTTCATCTCACTCTTTATCACCCTGCCTACTAAATATTTGTCTACTGTGGCAGGTCAGGAGTTCTTAAAAGGCATAGATTAGGGCTTCCCTGGTGGCACAGTGGTTGAGAGTCCACCTGCCGATGCAGGGGACACGGGTTCGTGTCCCGGTCCGGGAGGATCCCACATGTCGCGGAGCGGCTGGGCCCGTGAGCCATGGCCTCTGAGCCTGCGTGTCCGGAGCCTGTGCTCCACAACGGGAGAGGCCACAACAGTGAGAGGCTCGTGTACCACAAAATAAATAAATAAAGGCATAGATTATGTCTAATCTCCTAAAACAAAATGTAGAAAACGTTTTGGAATTCTACCTTCATTCCTGGGTTTGAAATGGACTCCAAAGTGGGGTGTCAAGTCAATCAGAGAGCAGTGACATGTTAATTAACTAGGTAAAAAAAAAATGAGATCTTGTCTAGAAAGAATTTGCCTAATCCTACAGACAATCAGAAGCATTCCGATGTCTAGGAGAAGTAGAGAGGGAAAGGAAGAACAATTGGTACTAATTTCTACATTTTAAGAGAAGTTAATTCTGGGCCAAAGAAGGGGATAAGTATCAGCCAGAGCAGCTCAAATAGCCTTCTAGGAAAAAGGACCCGAGGTGATAAAGTCAATATCGTCTTACACTAGAAGTTAGGGATAACTATGATCAAAATTATATTGTTTAACATTCATCGAGCATGTAGAGTATACAAAACACGAAGTATATTTCTATATGTTCTTTAACTTAAACTACCTTGTACAGCTTATAAAGTATACATCACTCAGGTATCTCTTATGGCGTCTGATTTCTTGAATACATCAAATGATGGGGGACTTACTACTTCTTCAAACAACTCAGTCATTAAACAAGATGGTAAACCTTATTTATCTTTGCCTCTTTCTGTCCTCCTGGAATGTATCCCAGGTCTTACCACCATGTAGGCATCAACACTTTTTAAAATTAATTTAGTTTTGAACGGTTTCATTTGTTAGAGATTTCTTCATTTTTTAGCTTAAAGTTGCCATGTTTAATAATTTAAATTATTGTTAATTCCCCATTGAGAGACTTATAGAATAACCCTAACTGATATTCAATATTTGAAAAGGTTTATCCTTTTTTTGTCTCTGTCTTCTTCATTCCAGGATAAACATTCCCAGTAATTGTAACAGTTTTGCATTTTTGGTTTGAATAATATTTTGTTACCCTATTCTGGCAATTGGTTGTCTTTTCTTGAGCCCGATCCTTTAACAAAACACTGTAGTCATACTGTGGGTTGATCAAAACAGTAGCATCATCATCTCTTTTTCCAGATATTATGTTTCTATCTGTTTAATCAACAGCCCCAATATCAACCGTGACATATTAGCCAATAACTTTACTTACATTGCTTTAAGACAAGTGAAAAGTCTTAGCAAGAAGAAGACAGAAATTGAAGAAAATCAGTATTGTATGTAAACAGGTATGAGCTGAATAAATAAAAATATAAAAACTAAAAGAAATCACTGAGTCCAAGGCAAAGAAATACATGAATATAAATTGGATGAACTAAACAAAATAAGGGGAATGACTACAGGGAAGATAAAGATAGATCCCCCTGAGTGAAAATTACTGTGAAAGAGACTTAATGTCATGTCCAAGAAGTGTTACTGTTTGCTATAATAAACTTAGTGATTTGTGAGCTTTTAAGGATTTCACAGTGATTTTCTTTCTTTTCTTTTCCCTTCTTCACAGGAAATGCATAAAACAGCAATCTTGTCCTTAAAAGAGAGAAATATACCCGCTTTATTTCCCCCTTGTGTACTGAGGCAAAAAAGAGATGTGTTGACACAACAATTAGCACATAATGGGAGTCATACCAGAGGGAATTAAGTTAGAAAACAGAAACTTCTAAAGGTCCCAGAAAATCACTATGTTAATTAACTATTTTAATGTTAATTTCATGTCTTAGTTTGTCATACGTGATTAGAAGTCACAGCCAGTGACTTTAAAGTTTTCATTTTAATAAAGCACTACAGCAACATCATATTTCTGCAATATAATATTTCCAGTTATTGGGGAAATAAAACTAATATTCAGGAAAAGGTAAATGTAAGCAGTGTAAAGTGAAAAATCAAGGATCAGTGACTCCAAGGACAAATTACATCCAAATATTCTGTCTCATGTTGTTCTTTAATCCTATATGTTCAAAGCCTTAATTCTTGGTCATATATCCTGATGATGCATTACCGTGCCTACTAATTCTATGTGTAATGTTGACAACACAAAGGACCAAAACTCTGGATATGGTCCTTGGCAGCAAAAATACCTAGACATTCAAAAGTATTCAATAAAAAAGTTATTATTGTCAAAATAATAAAAATTGTCCAAGAAAAATACATAGTTTGCTACACCAAATTTTTAGCTGGAATCTAAAAGTATCATTTCAAATTTGTTGTATTTTTAATTACTGCTTAATTCCACCAGATGTCAGTACTGGATAAGAGCATCGTTAATAGGTACTTGATCTCCTGCTGTTGTAACCACTCACGTGAAAGGAATAAGCCCTATCTAGCACATATGTGTGTATATGTCATTTAAATGTATGCAGCTGATGACATTTACAAGTTACCCAGACACTTCTACAACTGGTCGACTCTTTTCTTAAAATGTTTAACTTGTACCTCCCTTACCCACTAATTATTAAAGGAAAATGACCATTTGATATTAACTTGCAAATAACTCTGTCTGCCATCGTTGCCACATCCTATATGAATGTATCTCCTCACTTTTGATTTGTCCTCGCTACAGCCATTGGATTTTGAAACAAAGAAGGCTTATACTTTTAAAGTAGAGGCCTCCAACCTGCACCTTGACCACCGGTTTCACTCTGCGGGCCCTTTTAAGGACACTGCCACAGTGAAGATCAGCGTGCTGGATGTGGGCGAGCCGCCGGTTTTCAGCAAGCCCCTCTACACCATGGAGGTTTATGAAGACACTCCAGTGGGGACCATCATTGGCGCCGTCACTGCCCAAGACCTCGATGTCGGCAGCAGTGCTGTAAGGTAAGAAAAAGAAACGTTTTCTTTTCTGTGTCAGAAAGAGAAAGAAAATAAAGCAACACTCTGACCAGGCTTGCATGAATTATTTAGACAATACAATGGAATGAAATCACTTTACAGAGTAAGTATAAGGATAGAAGAAAAAACATAGGATTTGAACGAAAACATCTGATATCAATCCCTGTAACAGGGTTTAGTAGTGACCTGATGTTGGGCTTGTCACTCATGCTGGTCAACCTCAATTTTTTTATCCACAAAAGGGATTTAATAGTAAGCCTAAAAGGATGATTCTCATGAATTACAATATTAAGGTACTTTCACAGTGCCTGAAATATCATAGATATATAATACATTTTTCAATTATTCTAAAATCTCTGTCTCTTACCCAAAGTTAGTGCTTGAAAAAGATGGTTTTACCATTTTAAATTTGCAGCTCATTTTTTCACTGTGGAAGTTGTACATGATGATGGAAACACAATTAGAGTCAGTCTTAATATAAGAGACATTGTGGAGTTGCTCAAAGCCCAGACTTGGCAAGGAGTTCCTCACTGGCATAAGGCTGCTTGGTAGTGAGTCAACAAAGCAACTGATGGAATAAGAAAGAGTAAGAAGATACACCCCCCTCCATAAATGCCACTTTCATTGCTGAAACGTGGTGGGATTCCCTTTTCCTCCCTTATAAATCGATCCTACAATGTATTTTGAGACTTGTTCTGATTCAACTTTGTTTCCTCTGTATGCTTAATCCCTGCCAGGTGCCCACATGCCTACAAGAACTGGGGGGCGGGGGGGGGAGGAAGAAATGAACATATGTACAAAACAGGAACAGACTCACAGATGTTGTGGTTGCCGATGGGGAGGGGGTGTGGAGGAAGTAAGGACTGGGATCTGGGATTAGCAGGTGCAAACTAAAAGGAGAGAGAGAGAGAAGCGTGTGATTTGTTCCAAATCTTCTAACTCTAAAGGGTTGAAACTTATAGCAGGCAAAATCCCAACCAAAGAACACATTAAGTAGGCTTTTAAAGCAAAACACCACTCTGTCAACATAGGAAAAATACATAGACATATATCCTACAAGATTTTAAGCCATGGGGTAATTAATGGTAAAAAAAAAATGATAAAAAATAAAAGCATCATCCTTTCAGTGGTACCTTCAACACATTCTTAGCATAGAGAAAAAATTCAGGATATGGCTTGAGAGCATGAAAGCTCTGCTCTTTGTATTTGTCTCAATCCACCCCCCAAAGTCGCCTGAACACTTTCCTTCTTGAAGCATGTCTGTGATCAAGAGAGAACTAAAAAAGCACATTTGTCTTGGGAAAGTGAAGAAAAATAGCAATTACTGAGTGCCCCTACATGTCAGGTTGAATGCTGGCTCATTTCCTCATTGGGTTCAAGTTGTTCTACATGCTCATATTACAGCATGATTCACTGTCAGTTAAACTCCAGAGAAGTCTATTTATTACCCGTATTCACAAGGGCATTCTCAAGAATCTGCTACGTTAGTAGTTATTGTACATTAATCTGTCATCATTCATCAGTCTTGCTCCTGAATACCCTGAGTGTGCTGCGGGTCAATGTGAAAGTGGAAAATGCCTGCTGAGTAGATTCACAGGTAATTTCAAGAATGTAAACAGAATGGAAGAAATATCGAAGGTTGTAAAAAAGTAATAAAAAGGTAAATAAACATGGATTGAAATTCTCTACAGTTCAATAAATGAGAATTGTGAGACATAGTGGGAAATAATATCTTAGGGAACATACTAAGTTGTTTAATTTACTATATGTACTATTTTTAAATTTTCCTTTATTTTTATTTTATTTTATTTTTTTGACTGCATTGGGTCTTCATTGCTGCGTGTGGGCTTTCCCTAGTTGTGGCGAGCAGGGGCTACTCTTCATTGTGGTGCATGGGCTTCTCATTGCAGTGGCTTCTCTTGTTGTGAAGCCCAGGCTCAAGGCATGTGGACTGCAGTAATTGTGGCTTGCAGGCTCTAGAGCACAGGCTCAGTAGTTGTGACATGGGGGCTCAGTAGTTGTGACTCGTGGGTTCTAGAGCACAGGCTCAGTAGTTGTGGTGCACAGGCTTAGTTGCTCCGCTGCATGTGGGATCTTCTTGGACCAGGGCTCAAACCTGTACCCCCTGCACTGGCAGGTGGATTCTTAACCACCAGGGAAGTCCATATGTTCTATTTTGAATACTGATAATAGCATGATGATGTCGAGATATGAATAAAATATTATTTTAATGACATACTTTAAAACCAAAAAATCGGAGAATTGACAAGTAAAAAAATACCACCTGGTAAAGGTAAGGTGAGAATTACAAACTTCTAAATATAAGAAAATGATTAGATCAAGAACCTGGTGTGAAGAATAAAGGAAGGCTACATTTTAGAGAAATTCTCCAGCTACAAGCTTATTTTCCTTATCTGTTTGTTTGTTTGTTTTTGATGTCACAGAAACTAGTGTCTGACAAGTGCTACTTTATGTGAAATGAAATAGTATCCTCAGTCTTTTTTCTAATGGGCAGCAGCCTGACTCACTGAAGCTGTAGACAGAGATGGATTTAATTGATCCCCGTGAGGGGTTGTCAAAAGACAGAGGAGCTTTTGAATCAACATGAAAGTTGTCTTACTTTCATGTTTTTGGAGTGAACAATAAATTTGAATCATGTCAGTTGAGGAATGTGGGGTATGGATCGTCTCTTCTTGGGCTGAAAACATGTTTGCTCACTTAAGAATGATAGTAAAAATATGTTATAAAAATAAGCATCAAAAATGACAAATTACTTGGCATCTGTGGGTATGCTCTGTTGGTTTTGTTTTCCTTTGCTTTACTGCATTTACTGCTTTGCATTACCCTTTTCATAGGGTTATTGTGGAAGGTATTAATTTAAGATTAGCTTATTCCACACCACTGGGTATTTTATAAATATTATTACTTCATCATCACTGAGCACAGCAAAGAGACAGAAAGCAATGACATTAACCAAGGATTGCAAAACCTTAGAAGAAAAGTTCAGTTAGGTGTAATGCCCCCAAATATACCATATCCTGTCCCCTTTTGTCCTGAGCTTAATTTCTAGTTATTGTTTCCTTTGCTTTTCTAGCCTTTGCCTTTAGATGAACTGATTTCCTGACTCTAATATTCTATATCCTTTGACATTCTTATTATATAGTTCATGGGTATGATTTATACTGAGTCCAATAGGAGTGTAATGAGTGTACCTACCATTAGTGAGGTGGGGACAGTCTCTTAAGAAATGAAATTTAAAACAGGTGACTATTCAGTTACATCAGAAATTAATATTTGTTTTGGATATAAGTGATTTAAGTTACAAAGAGATTTCAGTGGATAATTTTGCTCAGTATGTGTTATTTTTCTTTTGTTCCAAACGTTTAAAAATCTTAGTTATCCTATGAATTAATTTCAAAACAAAATTTAATCAAAGTATTTTTCTGTATAAAAGGAGAAAATAGACAAATCCATTCTAAACCTACTCCATGTAAGATGGGTTGGATAAGAGACTGATAATGTAAACTAAAATCTATTTTATGTATATAAATGTCCATGTGTAAATTATTATAGTATTTAGTAGAACAATTGAATGGTTTATTTTTCAAGTTACCTCTTTTGTTTGATGATATGTCTAACCAAAACCCATCACATAAAATCAAGTCATGAAATTGATTAATACATAGAAAACCATTATCAATTATCATAAGTAAAAAGTAATACATAAAATAATTAATAACTGGTTGTTAAAACATAAATGTCTAAATGAGTCCCACTTAAAATTATCTTATATTCCGTACCTGGTCTGTTCAATGCACTTTTGGAAACATTTTCGTATCACTTGAAATTGATTTTTTTCATCGTGGATTAGGAAGCTATCAGAGTAGCTGATTTTCATTTGAAGGCCCTTTCTAATATACCAGAAATCTTGTTTTGTGGACAAAAACCTAAGCTCAAATACGAAACAAGCTTAGAGAATGAGAAGAAACAGAGGCCCCACTTATCAAGTGATATCCTAGAGCAACATATATAATTTACTTTAAATATTAGTTAAATGAAATGGTAAAAATTAAAAACTTGAAAACTTGCTCGCTCTCTATTTTTCTTCTATTTAACAAGATTATTGTAAGAATTAAATGAGGTATCAGTATAAAATGTTTTATTTTATATAATTTTTATAGATTGTATATTTTTTAGATAAGATTAGGTTCACAGAAAAATTGAGAGAAGATACAGAGATTTCTCATATGCCCGTTGCCACCACACATACATAGCCTCCCCCTTTAGCAGCATCCCCCACTGGAGGGATACATTTATTGCAGTGATGAACCTACATTCACATCATAATCATTCAAAGTCTATAGTTAACTTCAGGATTCATTCCTGGTGCATTGTACAGTCTGTGAATATATTTATTATGACATGTATCCATCATTGTAATATCATACAGAGTATTTTCACTTCCTTAAAAATCCTCTGAGCTCTGTTTATCCATCCCCACACCAATTCCTGACCTTTTCACTGTCCCCATAGTTTAGCCTTTCCAGAATGTCATATAGTTGGAGTCATACAGTATGTAGCCTTTTCAATTGGCATCTTTCTCTTACTATTTACATAAAGTTTTCTCCATATCTTGTCATAGTTTGATAGCTCATTTTTTTTTTTAGTGCTAAAATGTATTCTGTTGTCAGCATGTACTACACTTTATTTATTCTCTCACCTACTGAACATCTTGAGTGTTCTTTAAGTCCTAGGAATTACTAATAAAGCTGTATAAATATCCATCTACAGGTTTTTAACCTGGACATAAATTGTCAGCTCCTGTGTGTCAATACCAATGAGCGCAATTACTGGATCAGATGGCAAGAGTATGTTGAGATTTTTAAGAGACCACCAGACTGTCTTCCAAGGTGGCTGTGTCATTGGGCACTCTCACCATCAATGAATGAGAGCGCCTGTTGCTTCACATCCTTGACAGCATTTGGTGTTGCTGGTGTCCTGGATTTTGGCCTTTCTATTAAGTGTGTAGTGGTACTTTATCATTGTTTCAATTTGCATTTCCCAGATAACATATGATGTGGAGCATCTTTTCATGTGCTTATTTGCCATTTGTATCAATATATCTTCTTTGGTAAGATGTTTGTTAAGGTCTTTGACCCATTTTTAATTGGGTTTTTTGTTTTCATATTGCTCAGTTTTAAGAATGCTACTTTTCCAGTGCATACAAATAAACAACAAGAGGTTTGTCTTTCTTTCATATTCTCAACTACAGATACAATCTCATTGTAAAAGAGAGATTATGATGGATGCATTACTTGTTAAGAGCATGTATGAAGCTCTTAAAAAAAAACTAAAAAAAAAAAAAACTAAAAGGAACTAGTAGGTAATTAGCAACTACTATTTAAGGAAGTTTGAGAGAAACATATTAGGATCCCTCAGAAAACAATTTAATTGTGATGTTGATGAAGCAATTACAATCTAAGTGTTGTATGTGGCTTAAATTCTTAGTAAAGTGTTTACAGAAATAAATTGAACTAAATTTACTTTCATTTAGTTATCTGCCACCAGACCAAAAAAAAAAAAAAATTAAAAACAAACACTAGCAAAGAGTGAAGAGTAAAGAGATTTTGATCTATTATTAGTACCTGGACAAAATATTTCCTACCTTCACCTGACTCATTACTCTTAACATTATTATTGCTTAAAAAATGAGATGTAATACTTTTAAAGTACTCTGTATCATCAAGTACATTTTTACAAAATGTGTTTGATAATTGGGACAGGGTCAAAGTTAGCTTTTCCATTAATTGTGAGAAAGCTATTAGGCAAATTAAAAGAAACAATTTTAAGGAGAGTGTTTACCTAATGAAGAGAACAAAACTTCAAGGCATTTCTGAAAACTCATTTTCAGAAAAATAATAAAATTGTTCTCTTTTGAGTGGTCTGCACAGATTAAGTTCATGCATTAATTTTTGATTTCCATTGAATTGTTAAAACAGGTTTCTTATCAAGAGTCACTGTGCATACTTTTATGAACTATAGATTTGTATCATATATCTATCCTAAGCATCTTTTTTTAAATTTGAATTTCATCTAATCACCAAGTAAGTATAACATGACTCAAACACAATATGTACCTAAAAGTTTTACTCATTTAAACTGGTGAGTTGGACCAAATTAGACAGTTTATATTATATTGTGATTTTTGCTGAAACCTGGCCTCTGTACACCAGCACCAAACTGAATCTCTCTACTTTTGGGTGAAGTAGAAAAGAATAGCTTTATTGCAGGGAGCCAAGCAAGGAGTACAGGGCACCTAGTGCTTAAAAGGCCCCAAGGAAGGCTTTCAGGGGAAGGGTTTTAAAGACAGGGTGAGGGAATGGGGTTGCAAGGTGTGTGATTAGCTCTTGGACGTTTTTCTGATTGGTTGGTAGTGAGGTAATTGGGAGTCAGCATTATCAACCCTCTGGTTCCAACTAGTCTGGGATATACGTGTTTGTGGGCATCATGCAGTTCATTTCTTCCACTTGCTGGGGGTTTCAATATCTGCAAAACAGCTTAAAGGACATGGCTCAGAAGATCCTTGACTTTGTTTAATGGCCAAATTATTATTATTATTTTTTCTTGCTTGACTGTTTTCCTTTCTTTCTGTATTTTCTCACTTCTCTAATTAAATTTATTCTTTGAGTAAAGTGTTTCTACAGACAAAAGTCAGCTGGAGGACATGGGTGGGAGTCTATCTTGGGAAATCCTCATAGGGTCGTGCTTGGTTATGTGATTAGTTGCAATTAAGATATCAGTCTACCCTTAGATTGAATGTGGACTGTAGCAAACCCAAAGTAAACCAGTGATGGCTAACTCTGGGACGGTGATTCTCCTGAAACTGATCTGGACACTTTACAACCAGGCCATGTCTTCTCTGAAAATATCCAGGAAATGTAGGAGTGTTTTCATTGTCAGTTCATTGATGGCAACATTTTATCTATGTCTCCTAATTGCTATAGTGGGCAAAATACCACAGTAGAAAATGGCTATTGTCTAATGTTTATCATTCAGTTAGGAACAGGGGTCAGCCAGTCACACAAAGGTAGGACCTTAGGAAAAAGCCAGGACCTAGTGTTAAGAGTCTAACCAGCTATGGGAAGATGCTGAAGACATTTTACTAAGTAGAAAATGTTCAGATAAGATGGCAGTAAGCTTTCTAAGAGGACAACATCCAGAGGAAGGGCTATCAAACATCATAAGGTGATGGAGATAAAAAGTGGATGCCCGAAAATAGTGAATGAGAAACAAAGCACTATTGTAAGAAATAAGGCCTAGCTATTGTGCCCATGGTTTGTACTTCAGGTGTTTGGGGTTGGGGGGCTTCATAGTTCAGGTGTTTTAAATTTGAAGGCTACATATGTCACAACTTTGTTCTAGAGCAAAGCATACATTTGTGTGATAGGTAGAGTTTTTTTTAATTGAAAAAATAATACAAAATAATCAATAATGTGGAAAGAGAGAGGGAGGAAAGGATATATACACACACATACATACATGTACACACCCCACATGAATGATTCCATACCTAGGTACATATATCTTATCTCATTCTGTCTATACCACACTACTTTTATATTGCTAAGTAGGTATTATTTTCCCAAATTTTACGGAAGACAAGGAGAACAGGCATTAGGGAGCAAGATTCCTAACCCAACTGCACAAGGTAAATGAAGGAACCAGTATATCACCTTAGTTCTTTCTCCAGAAAGTTCATGTTCTTAATTCTATATCTATTTCTTCACCTTTCAGGGGTGGTTGATTTATGGAATGCAAACTCTATGTCAATGTTAGACTGAAATGACTAAATAAATGAAATTTGCTTACTCACCTTCTAAGATATTGGATTTTGGTTGATAGTTAGATAGATAGAAAGATAAAACAGAGATAGGCACATTATTTTATGTATGCAATAAGTAAGTTCTTGAATTTTTAAAAACATTACCAGATAGACCTAAATTTAAAATGAACTGTGGATGTGTAATGATTCATTGTGCATAGATTCTGTTTGACTCAGACTTCTAAACTGTAAAATAAGCTGTAAGAATTAACTAGAAGTAAGGTGATCAATTGTCCCAGTTTTTTTCTGGGACCAAGGAGTTTTTTGGATCTCAGAATATTCAGCACTAGTACTGAGAAAGTCCTCAGCAAACCAGAAAGATTTTGTTGTCCTAAATAAGACATTGCTAAAACCCTAAATAGGCTTGGAAGTAGAAATATTTAACTATTATACAGGTAGTAAGAATAGGATCTGTGCATTGATTCAATATAGTGTTTAAGTTGCAGATGCTAAAACGTGCGAATAACGTCCCAGGTCCTTGGCAACACAGAGATGAATAAAGTAGCCTCAAGTAATTTAAAGGGCCTTGAGTAAGAAAGACAATCACAAGCACAAAATGTATATAATCTGTCTTATGTTTGCCAAAACCTGAAAAACAATTGAGTGCTATGAGCATCAGAAAAGGACCTATTCATTGCAGAGATTTGTAACAAGGCAAATACGTGCAGAAGAGCTTTAAATAATATCATGCAGTTTAATTGGAGTAAATGAGAAAAGAAGAAAAGAATTCCAAAAGTGGATGGAGGTTCTACTTAAGGAATGGCAGCATGAGAAGCTCTGCACACATGCTCCCAGTGAAACAGCATAAATGGTGAAAATTATTTTTAAAAGATTACAATCTTATACGGTCTCTGGAAAATGTCCTAAGAGCATATAGCAAATGAAGAAAGATTTATTCAAGAAGATCTATTAAAACATGATAAGAACATCAAGAGACTGTGGCACTTGACCCCAGACCTGTTTCTTCCCTTCCACTCCCATCTCCCAGCTCAGCCTGATAGAGAATTCTCTCTGGACTCTGCATGGAATGTCTGAGAAAACATGGCTCCTCTCTCCTCAGCTCTCAATCATGGGATACAGTATCGTACCAGGAGGGGCAGGATGCCAGCGTTTCTCATCTTCCCCAACTCTGAGTTTTCAGAAGCGAAATTCCTGGTGAGTGTGGTTGAGATTGGCAGATTCCTCCACTCACTCCACTCCACTCACAGGACAGAGGCCCTACCGCAGGCAGGCTGATAATATGGGACCCAATCACTGACCTCATGTTGCTTGTTCCACTTCCAGAGAGTCAAAATGAGATGACCATCAGGCCTCCATCCACTGCCGGCAGCAGTGACGCAGAGTAAGAGAGCCCGTAGGATTGGAGAACTTCAGCTCTTCCCAAAATATTTTCCTTTATTTTTTTCAGTTTTAAGAGACATAAAATAATAAAAGTACTAAGTAGCAATGTTTTATTGTATTTTTTACTGTATCTGTGTACTATAGATAACAATATATGTATTACATATATGTATAGATATAGTATAGCACATGGCTACCTAGGAGTAACATTTCTATATTTTATTAGAATTCAGTTAATATAAATTTGAATCTAAGTTAAGCTGCCTATGGTAACATCTAGAGCAGATAATAAGAAAATAACTCAAAAATATGGTGTAACATTATTAAAAGAATTAACATTCCACTAGAAGATATACACTTAATGTGAAAGAAAGTAGCAGAGGAGAAATCCAGAAACCTTGCACCATCACAATTTTTATCCTATAGAAGTGAAATTTCCAGAAAATTGGAGCTTATCCCAATTAATGAATTAAATGAAAAATATTTGAACTATAAGTTTAAAATGTTTTAAAACCTACCACCTACTGCACAACTTGAATATATGAAAATGATTGAATTGTTCGTTTTAAGTTGGGAAATTGTATAGTATGTGATTGAAGCTATTATCTAAAGTAAGGCTTAGGAAAAAAGTAAGCATATATTTGAAAACTGAGGCTTTATTGCAGAGCTCAGAGTAGGATATGTTTGTTAAGGTTTGAACAGAGTGCTAGTATGAAACAATAATTAGAAAGTATTATGTTCCATGCAATGTAAGAGAAATAGATTTCATTTTATATGGAAAATAGTTACAGCATCTCAGCATTGCAAGGTACATTCAGACTCTCTAGTCACGCTTAAATTTTTTCCACCACATCTGCACCAAATATTTTGACGTCAATATTTGTTTGTTTGTTTGTTTGTTTGTTTGCAGTATGCGGGCCTCTCACTGTTGTGGCCTCTCCCGTTGCGGAGCACAGGCTCCGGACGCGCAGGCTCAGCGGCCATGGCTCATGGGCCCAGCCGCTCTGCGGCATGTGGGATCCTCCCAGACCAGGGCACGAACTCGTGTCCCCTGAATCGGCAGGTGGACTCTCAACCACTGCCCCACCAGGGAAGCCCTCGACATCAATATTTGACTAGTCCTGGTGCTCACGGTTTTCTGAGGAAACCTGTTATGACCCGGTGCAGCTCTGACATCAAAAAGTCTTTGATATACTTATCCAAAATCTTCATTTCTATAGATTCCATTTTCCTGTCCTATCTGTATCCCACTGAAACATAACAAGTAAATCTAACACCTGCTTCACATGAGTGTCCTGATCAAATTAAAGGTGGCTAGCATGTTTTATGTCTTCTTTCCTTCAGCCTGCATGGTCCTAGTTATTTCAACTACTCACAACCCATTGAATCAAATATCTTTCCAGCCTCTTACCTTTGTCTCTTGGCAAGATTCTGGTCTACAGGAAATGCTTACATCCTTGTCCCCTTCAAGTACATCTACCCTGTGCCTTAAAGTGATGAACTCTTAACCCATGCCCTAATTACACCTTTTGAAGTGTTCATTACCCACAAGATCATGTCCCACCTCCTTAATAGAATTTACGAGACCCTCCTTGACCTAAATCACTTATCTTTCTTCATGTTATTGTGCCTTTCAGATATTTTCCCATATTTCCCAACAGCTTATATTTTCCCACACAAACTCTATGGTTTTGCTACTGCTGTTGCAGCTTCCTGAAATACCTTTCCTCCTCTCCTCACTTTGCCTGCCTCTCTCTTCTCATGAATAACTCCTTTATAGCCTTCTAATGTCAGCCACACACCGTGTGCAGGAAGGTTTGCCTGAATCAATACGTGTTGAACCAGGCATCTTTTCTTTGCACTCCTGTAGTGTCTTTTCTATCTTTCTACCAGGCATAAAATTCATCTGTGTATATGTGTTCCACCAACTAGAGTCTTTACTAGTGGGCATCTTACTTTACTACTTTTTATGTGTTTCAGCCCTAGTACAATGTCTAGTGAATAGTGGGCACTCCACAAATATTTAATGAATTCTACAATTAAACACCAACCATCGTTAGTCTACACCAACAATTCTTTAGAAATGCTATAGTCACGAAGGAGGTTCAGTAACAATTTGCTTCTTAAATTAGGCATATGCTCAAGTTGAATAAAGGTGTTGAAACGGGGTATTGTGAGAAGATGCTTTTTTGTTCAGAAAAGGACAGCAGAAGTAGAAAGAATTAAACTAATTGTATCTTGTACTCCTTGAGGTTCCGTTGCAGAGCACAGGCTCCGGACGAGCAGGCTCAGCGGCCATGGCTCACGGGCCCAGACGCTCCACGGCATGTGGGATCTTCCCGGACTGGGGCACGAACCCGTGTCCCCTGCATCAGCAGGCAGACTCTCAACCACTGTGCCACCAGGGAAGCCCACTCCTTGAGTTTTAAATGTACCTTAAGTTCATTTATAATTTTTGAGAGCATTTCTATGAGATAGCATGTTACATTGAACTCATAAGGCATGCATTATCATAAATCAACAACAGAAATATCAAAGGTAGATAAAAACCTTGGTTCATACTCTGATCTTATCAGTTACTAACAAATATTGACAAGTTATAAATCTCACCTATAAAGGCAAACTAGTTTTGATCTAGCACCAAAATGACATGCAAACTGCCCCAGTTTTAGGTAACCAGTTTGTCAAAATTATAACTTGCAATTTTGAAACATGTCTTAACTAACTTTTCATGACTGCCTGGGGATTTAGATGTGCAGACTACTATGATGTCATCTGTTTCAGCCATTGTTTGTAAGGATTTCATCTTGATTCCCTAGCCAGAAAAATTGTGATAAACATATTGTGCATTCAGTCTTTTGATTAGCAGAGCCCTTTTCCACTTAAAAATGATCCATTTAAAATTGGTAAGACTATCTTATGATAATTATATGGAAAACATTGATGACCTGGTTCAAATATTAGCTCTAAAACTTTCTAACTTTGTGAACTTCAGCATATGTTTTTTTACTCATATGTAAAATGGGGAGATTAGTAATACTCATTTTTTAGGGTTGCTCTGGGAATTTGTTAACATATATAAACATTTAGAACAATACCTGGCACGTGGAAAGATTTCAAAATGTCCATTAATATGATGATTGGAAATATGTTTGAAAATAATTTTACATATATTACTCTATATATCCACTGTTACATAAAGGGTTTATACAAATGCAATATGTCTTTTATTCACTTTCTTGCATTTCGTAGTCCAGCTGCTTCACATAAAGAAGGCAACATCTGTTACTATCAAGAAGGTTGGCTAATACAGAAGATAAAGAGACATTATTAGCCAAGGTCACTGTTTTTATTTATTTATTTATTTATTTTTTTTAAGAAAGTTGTCCTGATATTTAGAGTAATAAAACAACCATGGCTCTTTTATATGTGTTTGAGGGAAATATTTCTGTACAATTATCGCATTGTCAGTTAAAAATTTTCCCCTTAGTTTCCCTAACATTTTTTTTTCTGTCCATGGAAACGAAGACTCTACCTGTGTTCTGACCTCAGTTCTTTGTAGCTATTTCCAGATGCCTCTCCCACCCCAAGCTCTTCCCACAGTCGCCATTAGGAATCTTTTACTGCTTGAAAAAGTTTTAATATTCACCAGGTTAAGGAAATTCATGGTCAGCTTTAGAATTTTAGTCTCTGCTGAGCTTTCAAGGTGTCAAGGCCCTAAAATAATACGAGCAGCAAGAGTACTAAGTCTTTCATTATTTCCTGTTTCCCCTTGAGCATACTGACTTTGCAGTAAAGAAGCTGTCATTTATACTCTTCTTTATTGCAAGATAGGTAATAGGTACAGGAAGAAAAATAAGGAACTGTGTCAAGTTAGCCTGTCTGCCATCATGATTCATGTGTAATCATTGCACATTTGCATCTACTCTTTTTTATATACAGGTACTTCATAGATTGGAAGAGTGATGGGGACAGCTACTTTACAATAGATGCAACTGAAGGAACCATCTCTACTAGTGAATTACTAGACAGAGAAAGAACCGTGCAGTATAATTTCTCCATAATTGCAAGTAAAGTTAGTAAGTATGGCATGGATGGAATCAATGTTCTACTGCAATTCTTTGGATTTCACACTCTTAAATGAATCCCTGCTAAGGTGCTTTCATTTTTGGACTGACAGCCAAGTGGTCTCTTGGGGAAACTCAGAAACCGGCTCCTTTTCCTCATAACATAAGTACAGAAAAATTGTGACATCTGCCAGTGAGCCCTGTTTGCAGGACTGCATGAATATCTAGCAGTGTGTTTCATGGTGAGATCTCATCCTTTTCCACCGTGTAACCTCAAAAATCCACCGGAGTTCCGTCTTTCCACATCTTCATCCCTGTATATATTATTGAGAGCTTCACAGACCAGGCAGGAGGAAATAACCATCACATGAAATCATCTTTTCTGAAATATTTTCTGAAATTGAAGAGAACATTTTTAAATTCACCCCTCTTCTTTCTCTCTCCTTTCATTAAAATGTATTTTGTTATGAACATCATTGTGAAATATACAGGAGTTTTAAGTGCAATTCTTCAAGTGCAATTCTTCACTCAGAATCTATAGGATTGTTAGGAATTACTCCTTGTGTTGGTTTCTGCTTGGTCCAGAAGCGAATCCTTTAGACTGAGAGTGATTATAGGTCTTATGTGTTTGGCTGGACAATTCAAGATATTATCACAACTTCCAAAGGTAACAGATGAGGGTGGGAATGGAGACCTTGGCTATCAACATAGTTGTCTGTAACAGAAGTGCATCGTACCCGTCCTTCTGCTTAGGTTCTCTTGAAAGATTTGAGGAAATCCCTTCTGAGTATCTTTCATTTTGTTTTCCTCCTATTTTCTTTCATGCATCTGGTACAAGTACTCTGACAGCTAATGTCACCTTTCAGTGCAGGGAGAAGCTAACTGTGAACATTTCTGTTGAGGGGTTTTTGGTCAGTCTCAACTCAGTGGGTGTAAATGGGAAACAGTTTTGTTAATCTTCAAAAACTGCTTCCAAACATGCATAATCAGACACCTATTCCCGGGCCTTAATGATGCCTTTAGCTGATTTCATTACTTTTACGTTATTCTGATTATTAAAGGTAAATTTAGCATAAAAGAACATGCAGCTCTGTCTTGTTTTTTGGACTACTTCTCTGTTATGTTAGAAGACGACTGCTCTGAGGCTGCCATAATAGAGAGTTCACATGTTGGTGGTCAGGTTGACAATCCCAGCTCAGCTCAGCCTTCTAACCATACCTGCGAGAGCGCTGGATATGTAACTAAAATCATCTTGCAACCTCTAGTCAGGCTGCTTGCTAGCTGAATACCACAATGTAACCTCCGTCATTACCACGTGAAATGGAATATACACTCAGACAAATCTTGCCCAGATTCTGATGCACAAAACTGGGAGAAATACTAAAATTGTAATTATTTCAAGCAACTATACTTTTGTGGTCATTTGTTGTTGTACAACAATAGATAACTGAAGAACTCAATGACACCATAAGTTGGAACTTTGATTCCTTGGAAGTGGGGGTAAAGATTCTCTAGCTAGAGTAGAAAGGAGAGAGAGAGAAGTAAAAATGCATAAATCTCTCTTTTAAAGACTTTTTTATTGAAATATAGTTGATTTACAATGTTGTGATCATTTAAGATGTACAGCAAAATGATTCAATTATACATGTATATGTATGTGTGTGTGTATATATATATATATATATATATATATATATATATATATATATATATATATTCTATTTTTACATTCTCTTCCATTGTAGGTTATTACAAGATGTTGAGATAATTCCCTGTGCTATACAGTAGGTCCTTGTTGGTTATCTGTTTTTTATATAGTAGCATGTATATTTTAATCTTAAACTCGTAGTTTATCCCTTCACCCTCTTTCCCCTTTGGTAACCATAAGTTTGTTTTCTACGTCTGTGAGGCTATTTCTGTCTTGGAAATAAGTTCATCTGTATATTTTTTTTAGATCCCACATATAAGTGATATCTCATATTTGTCTTTCTCTCTCTGACTTCATTTACTTAATTTGATAATATATAGGTCCATCCATGTTGCTGCAAATGGCATTATTTCACATAAATCTCTCTTATCTACCCCCCAGAGAGTGCTCCCCTAGTTGCTACTGCTTCTAGGATTAAAATTGACTGGCTAAATGGACTGCCCAAATACTCTCTTCATGTGATTTTTGAGTTATTTGGTATTGGGGTCTCTGAGAATCCCATTTGCCCATGAATTTGATATGGGCACCCAGTGGTAGACCTTAGAGCTTCTTAATTCCAGGTCCCCTTGTGTAGCAAACAGCTTTCTTGCATGAATTAATAGCATGAGTTCTCAACTCCAGCTTTCTGTTTTGTCCACTTGACCCTGAGGAAATTCACAAACTCTGGTCATGCTGAACAGGTACACTACAGCCAGATCCTCTACCATATTCTTTCTCTGTCATGCTGTCTCCTTTCAAATCTGCCCTCCTTGCTCTGTTAGGCTCTGAGAGCAGATCATCCAGTCAGCTGCCTGAGAAGACATTCTATCAGGAGAAAAGAACCAAATGCCAGTCTCCCAGTTCTCTTTAACTTGCTTTCCAGAAGTTTCCTTTCATGCTAGGCATCTTTCTTCTCTCCCATATCACATCCTCTTACAGTTACATATGTTATTCGTCATTCTTTTCATGCTTTCGGTTATTTCAACTTTGAATTATTTCCTTCATCCATAACACTGAGGAAAGCTTAACTATAATATAGTTAGAAAATAAACTTTAGTATTCTAAGATCTTTTACAAATAGAGTAAAAATGAGATGTCTAAGTTATGGGTTATAAGACCTCTATCGACTATATTATAGTCACTCTCAATGACTTGGATGTAGTAAGTGATAACTGACCAGAGGTAGCCTATTCAAAAAACTTATATTTATCAAAAATATATTGTCCACAATAGAATATTTTTTACAAGATAAAAAACTATCTTGTGCGTCCTACCCTTTCTATTAATGCACATGCAAAACATGTGCATATTTTTAGAAGGAGGAGTATTAGGTCCAGTATCTTAACTCAAGATGAAAGTCTGCAGCTAGTTATTCACTCACCTGTACTGTAACTCTAAAAAGGTCTCTTTCTCCCCAGTGGCTACTATAGCTACCAAAACCATCATCATGGTGTGAGGGCACCCATCATAGCATGTCTAGTACCTGCAGTAAGAGCCTGAGCTCCAACTATTTGGAAAATGGCAGAGGAGTATGCATCCATACAGTGTAAGCAAGTGTCATTGTTCCTTAAAAGCTTAGATTTTTCAAACTTAGAAAACTGTATTTTGTTAATTATTAATATAATTAGGGCACATGCTGACTCCTCTCTGACCTGCTGGATGTAGTTTTTACCTAAATCCAAATTAGGAAACCCCATTGTGTGGATTCTCATAAGTTATGTTGGCTCTCACTTGGACATATGCAGAAACGAGACTTAGACTCATAATCCATACATACACACAATGTAAAAGGGCTGCCAAGCTAATATTTCTAAAATATCTACCCCTCGTCCATTCCACTGTCTATTCAAGGACTACTGTGTGGAATTTAGAACCCTCAAGGAAGTCTGGTAGTATGAACACTATACACCTCCATGAAAAAGAAAGAGGCTAAGTATATATCACATGGTAATTAAAGATCCCGCAATAAGAATAGATTATTGTGGGTCTTATTTTGTTTGAGTTGACAGAGTTTGAAAGTAAGCTTTATTTATATTTTAATACATAAGGCTGTTTTCAATGATCAAGTTAGCCAGCCTCAGCAGGAAACTCTCATTATGGTGAATGACTGAGAAATAAATAGCCCACACTTGCCCTGCCAAGTGGAACAAAATTGTGTAAGTGTACCTTACTGTAGATTGAACTAGCATATGTTTCGGCCTTGACCCTTCTATAAAAACTCTCAGATGAAATGAAATGGTACAATGATTGAACAACTTCCAATTAATTAAGAAGCAGTCATTAATCAGTGTTTCTATAGTCCAAGGTCCAAATAGTTTTATTAGACTACTAATAATTCTTTTATGCATTATTGCTTTGCTGTTTTTATACTCATCTTGAGAATTAAAAAAAAAAGCAAGCCTCCAAAAATCACTTCATTCAAATTATCAGAAACTTCCAATGGGCAAATGTTTCTAATTTTTTTGTTTTGTTTTGTTTTTTGTTTTGGTGTTATTATAACACATATCATTAGACAAAGATAACTACATTAAAGCCTTCGAACTTTTATATAATTATAAAATAAATGGATGATACCAAAGACTATTCTTTTCTTGGTCATGTTAATTATCCAGATGGCAATAGATAGTTTCTATTGTGAAAGAGTTCAAAAATCATTGATAGACTTACTGCATGCTATATTTGGGGAAAATGTTATGTGTAAGTATTCCGTTATGAGTTGGGATGAAATTGTTGAGTAATTTTTAAGGTTATTTGGCATTAGAGCTACTTTGCTTTAACTTTTTTTACTTCAACATAATGTAAGTAGTATCACCTTCATATATACAGAAAATCAAACTGAGATTATTGTCTATAATTTAGGCTCAACATAACTTCCTCTAATTTTTTATAAATTGTATAGAACATTATTTACATGCAAAGTATTAATGGTTGTGGGTTAAAACTAAGACTGAAGTTTTTTTTTTTTTTTTTTTTTTTTTTTTTTTTTTTTTTTTTTTTTTTTGCGGTACGCGGGCATCTCAGTATTGTGGCCTCCCTTTCCCGTTGTGGAGCACAGTCTCCGAACGCGCAGGTTCAGCAGCCATGGCTCACGGGCCCAGCCGCTCCGCGGCATGTGGGATCCTCCCGGACCGGGGCACAAACCTGCGTCCCCTGCATCGGCAGGCGGACTCTCAACCACTGCACCACCAGGGAAGCCCCTGAAGTCTGTTCTTAAGGACAGTTTAGGAGTAGAAACTGACACCCCAAAATTATTTTAGTTAGTTATAACTATGCAAATTATGCTGAATTCCAGGGACTTCAGACTGAAGTGCATTGTCATATAGCCTCCAAGGGAAAGTTGCAAAAGGTTTATATTGACCAAACTGTGGTCATTAAGTAATGAAGGATTTAAACAAAAATAAATAAGTTTTTTGGTAGAATTTTTTAAAGGGTTTCTTCTGCCTGTGTGCCAAATAGTTAGCTATGAAATGGTGTTCTCAGACCAAATGAGAAGAAAGTACCTAAAGTCTCTATAATAATTGTAAGTGATAATATTATAAATTAGTAAACCAAACTATTAGAGTAGCTTTATATACATTCACTCAGTTTATTACTGTTCACATTGTAAGAGTGAAGAAATAGAGGCTAAGATTTATTTCCATTTGTCACACAGCAAATGATGAACAAGCTAAGACAGGAGCCCAGGACTCATCCTCCAAAACACGAGTTTACAGGGACACATTCTTCTCCTTATGATTCATTTTTAAATAAGTTAATAGTAAAATTAGTCAAGGTGAGTTTTACATACATAGATAATTTAAGTAAACTATAGTAAAAATTTTTATGTACATTTGCATTGTACATATAATTAAGCTGAAATTATTTTTAGCCTTGGAATATCTATCTATCATCTATCTACCTATCTATGTATCGGTCATCTATCTGTCTATCTATTTATCTGTCCACCTACATTTAAGCTCGTTGGACTACTTACCTATTAGAAATCTATAGTGCATTTGCATTTCAGAAATAAAATACAGACTCAAAGTATGAGAATAGGGAAATATGTGTGCAATATTATGTGTGTGCCAGGGTTGTAGGTAGGTAGATTTCTATCTCTATCCAATAAGTGTTAATTACTAGATAAGACTCAAGCTACAAGAGTTCCTAATGATTTTATTGTGAAGAACCCTTTTTGATAATTTCCCTGTATATGGAAAGGTTTTTGCCTACCGACACTATCTGTCCTCCTCCCTGCTGGCTGCCCTTAGAAGCAATGCCTTTGCCAGTGCCAAGGACATAAAGAAGATCCTGGACATTGTGGGCACCAAGGAGGTGGGTGACAACCTGGCTCAGCAAGGTCACCAGGGAGCTGAAAGGAAAAAATCCTGAAGGTGTCAGTCACTGCTAACCCTGAAGGTGTCAGTCACTGCTCAGTGTATCAGCCATCTGGCCAGCGTGCCCACCTCAGGGGGGCATATCTGCAGCTCTTGATGCTGCTTCAGCCTTGGCATCAACAGAGAAAAAAGACAGGAAGAAGAAGGGGATGCAGGGGTCAGATGACTCCCTGGATTTATCTTGTTGAAGTAGAGTTCTGCTCCCCTGCAAAAGTGATAAGATGTCATTTCTGACATCTGCAGTATCACTGATCCCCCATTCTGTTTAGTAGAAGCAAGTCACTAGATCCAGACCACACTTAAGGGCAAAGAATTACATGGAGGTAACTCATGTGGGTACCAGGAAGTGGGGATTCTTGGGAGCCATTTGAGAACGTTGCCTACCTGATATGTTTCTTGGCAACTAGATAAGTCTTTCTAAAAGTGAAGAAAGTTTAGAGACTGTATTGCTTAACCACTAGGCCTGAAAATTTTGTGAGAAAGACAACAATGTGGTTGAATTCATAAGTATGCAACCAAAATACAAAGTGCTGTAAGAGAGAAAATAATTAAAATAATTATTTTTGAAGGCATAAGCATAGTATGTCACACAGGAATTATCATTTGAGCTGAGCCTTTAAAAGATGAAGAAGTTATTGAAAAGGAGGGAAGGAGGGTATTCTAGGTTGAGGGAACATCTTAAGCAAAGGCAGAGAGGTATTAAAGCTCATGTCCAGATGAGAAATTACAAGTAAGGTGGTTACAATTGGTGCCCAGAATGTGTAAGGAAGGCTAAAGAAAATGCCTTCAGAAAGGGAGCCTGAGATCTCCTCTCTATTCTCATATAGAATATAGTAATGTTAGGTACGGTCACCATGCTGTACAGTACATCCCTAAGACTTATTTATTTTATAACTGGAAGTCTGTACACTTTGATCACATTTACTTTTTGCACACCTCGCACCCCTGCTTCAGGCAACCATTTCAAGATCGATACAAATATCAGATAATTGTGTTGTACACCTAAATTAATATAATGGTGTATGCCAATTTTATCTCCATTTTTAAGAAAGAAAGAAAAGAAAGGAAGCCTGAGGCCTTACCAAACAGAGCCTTAAATACCACATGGAGAAATTACAAAGTTTTTAAGTGTTCTTTGCGGTAAGCGAGCCTCTCGCTGTTGTGGCTTCTCCCGTGGCGGAGCACAGGCTCCAGACACGCAGGCTCAGTGGCCACGGCTCACGGGCCCAGCCGCTCTGTGGTATGTGGGATCTTCCTGGACTGGGGCACGAACCCGTGTCCCCTGCATCGGCAGGCGGACTCTGAACCACTGTGCCACCAGGGAAGCCTTTTTAAGTGGGTTTTTGACTCCATCCTCATTTCTGCTGTTTCTACTATATGTCCCTAGCTCAACATATGTCCAAAGACACATATATCACTTCTCCACTTTTCCCCATCTGGTGAGTCTGGAAGGTAGTTATGCAAAGGACCTGAATTCCTGTAAACAAGCACTGGCTGGGTTACACTGTATCCATCTGGGTGACCGAGGTTAACCTCATCAGGATCAAGAGACAAGGATGAGTCTGGATTCCCTGCAGTGTTTGAGCCGCAGACATTTCTTTCTAATTTGGTCAGTCTTTTTTCAAAAGGGCACTGTAAGTCATATGCACATTGGAGAATAGGCATGCAGGTTGGCCCTTTCTTTTTTACTACTGTTCTTCAACTTCTTAATTGTTACCTGAATCAGAATCACCTGGGACAGTATTCCTGTACCCCATTCAAGACATACTGAATCAGAATTTCTGGGATTATTGCCAAGAAATCTCCATTTTAAACAAGATACCTAGGTCATATAATGGATACTGATGTTGGAACCGGTGTGCTAAATTCTCTAAATATTAGCATGGATTTGTGGAAATAAAAGAGCTTAGTGTTACTATGAAGACATGTACATACTCAGAGAGTGTAGTTGACTTCTGAGGACTAAGTAAAACCATTGGTTTCAATTCTGGATTGAAGCCATTATTTTTACCTATTTTTCCACAAATAATTGCCTTTCTCTTACACTTCATGAATACGTTACTTTGCATGTATGAGTTTGGGAGTTTATCTACCATTTAATATTTCCCTTTTTTTTCCTGAGTAACTATATGAAACTATCAATATTTTGTATTCTCAAAGAAAGGTAACTTTGATTTATACTAGTATTGGCAACATTTTACTAGTACTTGTAATACAGAAAAGTAACACATACTTTGAAGAAAAAATCACTTATAAATATTCAACCATTTCATAAAGCCTTCAATGTGTTGTATACATGGAAATAATAATCATTAACACCACTATAGTCATGGACTTAATTTAGAAATGATACCATTTTTCTCAGTATTATATGACGTGTCAATATAATATAATCCAAGTTTGTTGTTAAAGTTTATATTTTATTTCAAACTTTTAACTGCTTATGGGTACACTACCATAATCAAACTACTTAGGAGTAGTTTAAACCAGTAAAATTTCTCTATCAAAATCACATACAAAACGATGTCAGTTTTTTTTTTCTTAATTAGTATCTGATTTTTCTCCAGAAATTAAAACCACTTGATGAGCTTTTCACCTAATGGTTGAAATTTGGATTAAAATTATAATTTAGATATGTAGAGAAAATTTTAACATCACATATCAAAATTGGAATTCAAAAATAAGAAATAAGGCTTCACACGTGACACAGTGGTTGAGAGTCCACCTGCTGATGCAGGGGACACGGGTTCGTGCCCCGGTCCAGGAAGATCCCATATGACACAGAGCGGCTGGGCCCATGACCCGTGGCCACTGAGCCTGTGCGTCCAGAGCCTGTGTTCCACAGCGGGAGAGTCCACAACAGTGAGAGGCCCGCATACCGCAAAAAAAAAAAAAATAAAGAAAAAATATATATATATATTTACATTGAAAATGTTATTTTATTGACCTCATGGACTCTATTGTATTTCATCTATTTGTATAGGGATCCTCTAAGGTGTGAACTTCTTAGTATCAGGGACCTGATCTTATACCTCATTGATGCTTATGGTTTATTATACTCTCTGGAACACATAGATATGTACATAGTTAATGAATAAATTGTGAGTAGCTTCATAGGCATCTCATCCTGCTGATTTGGGCCTTGGAGTTCCTGGTAGGTTGCTTCTTCTCAGCCTCTGTGCTCACCCGGAATATGTGGGGAATGATGTTGCTGGAATGGACTGGATGCTGAAACAGGTTTAATGAAGTCCAGAGGGAATACCTGTCAGCCCTTCTGCTAAGGCACCAGCACCCCAGGCAGTGGGACTGCGTGCAGGGGAGCAGGATGTCGAAGACCCACGTGGCCTCTGGCTTGAACACACCTTGTCCATGCAGATGCCACTGGCAATGCCCCGGCTGTCCTGCTCCCTCTCAAGGCCCAGGCTTTGAAGTGGGGTCAGGAGCTCCCAGGCAGGGGCTGACTTGGGTTGAGACTCCTGGGAGTAGCTGTGATCTCCATCTGCCGATGATGGGGAAAGGGACCTCCAGAAACTGCCAGCAACCTCCTGAGACCTGTTAGTCGGTCCCCCCAGGCCAGGCTCCGTGTCCCAGAAGACCCCAACCCATTCCCAACACACAGCCACAGAGGGCAGGTAGGTGGACTCAGAGGCCCTGTTAGTCAGGACAGGGTGACATGTGGTTCCAAAGAGTGGTGACACCATTCCAGGAGGCCTGGGGACTGTGGGAGCTGATAGCTACCTCAGTCTCCTTGGAAGTAGAAGCCTTGCTGGAAGTGCAGACCTGGAACCAAGTGGGAGCTCCACACCCAGCAGCAGGCCCCTGGGGCAAAGTTCCTGCGTGGCCCCTGGAAATGAATGTTGTTCCCGGCACAACGGCCGATGTGCAATGCGGAGCCCATTGCAGCTGCAGCCCCATAGTTAGAACCCTTCTTTCCTTTTAATATATATTTTAATATTTCTTATCACTAGGGATTAGTTATCCATTGCTGCATAACAAAATACAATGGGGTTTCTCTGGGTCAGGAATTCTTTTTTTTTAAAATAAATTTATTTATTTTATTTTTATTTATTTCTGGCTATGTTGGGCCTTGTTGCTGCATGCGGGCTTTCTCTAGTTGTGGCGAGCAGGTGCTACCCTTCGTTGTGGTGCACGGACTTCTCATTGTAGTGGCTTCTCTTGTTGTGGAGCACAGGCTCTAGGGCACGTGGGCTTCAGTAGTTGTGGCACACAGGCTCAGTAGTTGTGGCTCGCAGGCTCTAGAGTGCAGGCTCAGTAGTTGTGGCGCCACGGGCTTAGTTGCTCCGCAGCATTTGGGATCTTCCCAGACCAAGTCTCAAACCCATGTCCCCTGCGTTGGCAGGCGGATTCTTAACTACTGCGCCACCAGGGAAGCCCTGGGTCAGGAATTCTAGAAGCATTCATCTTAATATCTGCCCCAGGAAGTCTGGAAGGCTTGACAGCTGGGGGCTGGAATCTTCAGAATGTTCTTGTACTTCAGAAACCCAAAGGCACTGAAGCATTTTACTTTCTGCAGCTAATTAAACTCCAAGTAAGGAGTGATGCCAGTCTTCTTTTCTTATCAATGAAGCATAATATAATTGAGCTTCAGTCATGTTGTTGTAGCATGTATCACTGTTTTGTTCCTTTTTATTGTTGAAGAATTTTATTGTATGGATATGCCACGGTTTATCTATTCACCAAAAGATAGACATTTGAATTGTTCCCTGTTTGGGACTATATGCATAATATTTCCATGCACATATGCATACAGGCTTTTTGTGGACATTCATTTCATTCTCTTGGGGAGAGACCTAGGAGTGGAGTTGTTGGCTTATAAGTTCACGCTTAAGGTTTAAAGAAAATTCCAATGTATTTTCCAAAATGACTCTACAACTTTGTATTTCTGCCAGTGATCCTTTCCATCAGCAATCCATTTTATTTCTCTCAGCTATGATTTGTGAATTTCAGTTTATAAGTCTTACCTTCATTTTGCTAAATTTATTCCTAAATATTTTATTATCTTTGATTCTATTGTGAATTGAATTTTTCTCAGTTCTATGTCAGTTTCTTCTTTGCTAGTATATTAGGTATAAAATGGCCATTTTTTATATTGTTCTCTTATCCCACAGGCTTAATATACTTGATTTGATCTATAAGTGCTTTATGGATTCTTTAGGGTTTCCTCCATACAGGGTCTTGTCATTTTTTTGATAAAAATATTTTTTCTTTTCAATCTGAATACTTTTAAAATTTTTATTTTTATTTGTTTGCACTGGATAAACCCTTAAGTGCAATGGTCAATATGTGGTCAGAGCAGACATTCTTGCCATGTACTCAATATTAAAGAGAAAATATTTAGTCTTTCACCATTGAGTATGATACTGGCTATGGTTTTCTTATAGATGGACTATGTCAGGTTGAAGATGTTGCCTTCTATTCATTATCTGTTAAGAATTTTTTATAAAATCATGAATGGATACATTTTTTCAAATGTTAATACTGAGTCTATTGAGATGGCTATGTGATTTTTTGTTCTTTCTCCTGTTAATATGAAATATCACATTGACTATTATTAGATGTTAAACTAACCTTTCATCCATAGGATAAATGCTATTTGGTCATTATACATTAGTTTTCTAATAAGCTTCTGGCATCAACTTGCTAATATTTTGTTAAGGAATTTTTGTACCTTTGTTCATGAGTGATATTAGTCCATGCTTTGGTTTTTTTCTGATGTTTTAAACTGACATTTGGTATTAAGAAACAATGAATAAGCTGGTGTTTTCTCCTCTATTTTCTCTATTTTCTGAAAGGGTTTGAAAAGAATTTATATTATTTGTTCTATAAGTAGTTGACAGACTTTCTCAGTGAAGCCATGGGGGCATGACTTTTTCTTGGTGGGGAAATTTTTAATTACAGCATAATTTTTTTCCACTTGTTTTAGGTCTATTAAGATTTTCTCTTTAATTTTGGGGTCAGTTATGACAATTTATGTCTTCCTATGAATTTGTCCAGTTCATCTATGTTAACTAAGTTTTTGACATAAATTTACAATATTATTTTATAATATGTATTTCACTTATGGTATTTCACTACTCCTTTATTATTGATTTTCATAATTTGGTCTTACTTTTTTTTTTATTTTCTTAGTTTAAGCCATACTTTAAAATACTACTAATAAGGCAGTTCTAACTCAAATTGACTCAAAAAGTTATGGGATCTGATTGAGATATCACCAAGGATAAAGAAAGAAGATCTAACAAAACATTCTTGAAGCCATGAGGGACAAAAATATAATTAGTTATTGATTATTTTATCTGAGCCCAAATCTATTAATAAGCTAGTTATTCAATATAAGCAACATGGGTCAGTGATAATTGGAGTTTAAATGGCCTGACTACTAAGACCACAGCAATTAATTGTGCAAGATTTTGGTTATTTAATATTTACAAAGTTCATAACTGAATTTACTTTCTAAGTATTCAGTGATAACTAGTTTCTAATTTGGCAAAGATTCAGATAATAATGCTCATGCCAAAGCAAATTTAAACAAATTTCATCATTGGTCTTTCAAAGATTAGATGAGTCAGAAAGGAAATGTCATTACTTTTTCACATAATTTAATGAATTATAAATAATATATATATATATATATATATATATTACTCTAATAAATATATTACTTTGTGAAAAGATCAATTCTTACTTGAGTATAGTAGTTCCCCAACAGAAATGTTACTATGTACCCAGATTTACAAATATAAGGTGACATTTTTAAACATTTAACTATGAAAAGTTTTACAAATTTGTAGTAGAGGAGAGAATTATATAATGAAACCCATAAACCCATCACTCATTTTCAACAGTATGAATAACTTGTCTTTGTTGTTATTATAGCTTTTCCTCTATTCTTGTTTGGGCATTTATTTTGTAATTTCCACAGTGATGACTAGTGACATTTAAAATTCAGTATTTCTACAAATCCTACAGTGCACAGGAAAATCTCACACAACAAAATATTTGTCTTAGCTAAAATACCAAAAGCACACCTTTGAGAAACACTTTTAATAATAAGATGTTACAATACTGATCATATTTTGAGCCATAGTTCTCATTGGGACAGATGTTCAAATCTATATTGCAGGAGGATAAATATTTAATACTACCAAAAGGGAATTTTTCATGAGTAAAAATAAGCTTGAATTAATAACATATTCATACATTATAATATTAAATCTGGACTATAAACATAATTTTGAGAGAAGTCTTGCTCCATCTTCACACTAACTTAAAATAAAACTATAATCCTGAGGGGGGGAAAAAAACACTTTCTTCTTCATATGTCCTTGGGACTTGTAAATTATGTACCAAGTAAAATAGGAAGTAGAGGCTGATTTGTACATTGTACAGAAGTTGAATAGGTTAATATATAATAGAGTTTAAGAGCATGGACTTGAAACTATAACACTTGGATTCAAAACCCGTCTTACCACTTTTAACTTGGAATTTTTGGAAGAGCTACATTCCCCCTCCGTTCTTCAGAGTTTCATATACAATAAGGGATAATAATGGTCTCTATATTAGAGTTGCCTGTGAAACCTAAATGAGCTTACCTGTGAAATGTCTTAGAATATGGGTATATTATAAATATTATGAAGTATTAGGCATTGATTTTGCTGTGTAGTTTTTGAAAATTTATAGTTTGTTTAGGAAAATGAAACAAATTTAACCAAATTGTTGATTTTATCTGTATTTTATGATATGTGAGTACTTAATATCAATAACAGAAGATGAGCTAGATAATCTCCACAAATTACAGTTGGTGAGAAGAGTAATGATAATTTACCAAAACTAATCTAACATTCTGTAGAACACTCATTTAATACAACAAGCTAAAAAACTTATGAATTAACACCTATTAATACCACGAGTTGAAGAAAGATTAAATAACTTGTGAAAACTAAACCAAACCTTTTCTACCAGATAAGATAATGCCATGTAACCAATATTAATTTTTGAATAAATAGATATTTTGGCATTCTTCCCCAAGATTACCAATACACCTTCTATAAACACAACCCATATTACAAAATATACCATTTCTCTTCCCTTTATGTTATCTGTGCCTGCATTGGTACACAATGTTGGATTTCACTGTGTCATATATGAATATGTGAACATTTCTTAAGCTACGGCTGATGGTGCTTTTTATTTTTTTAGATAAATTTGAGCACAGCAGAATATTGTAAGCTTGTCAGAATCAGTCATGTGGTGAGATTTGTATGTATTCTTTAAAAGCATCCAGATAGATATCTATAAGAATACTAACATTATGAATCTTCAGTGGCACTGCAGATGAATAATCTAACACAATAACCAATCATTTAAAAAGGTCTGGTGGAATGAACATAATATTTGGATTTCCATAGTCCTGGGTTTGAATATTAACTTCCCATCCCTCTAGATGTGTGACTTTGGACAAGGTCCTTCAAAAATTTGGGGCATTTTATCCATCTGTAAAACTTCATTAGGTAAAATAAATAAGTTGAAAGATGTGCATTATGTTATGCCTTATCAGTTTAATTATTTCTGGTCTTCTTCAACAAATGACAAAGAGGCCAGTAATATATCACAGGCTGGGGCTAAAAATTGTGATGGAATTTTGGCAGAGATAATTTTTCAAACTAATTTTTTTTGATACTTCAAGAAGGAAAGGCTGTTTATTCTTTCCTTTCTTATCACCAGCAAGTAATTTCAGGGTGCATCTTAGTTTTCCACAATCTATCTCTTCTACTTCCTTAAATTTATTTTAATTTTCATCTGTGCAAAGCAATCTCCCCTTCATTCTTGGAGTTTATCATCCTTTTTTGGAGGAATCATTTTGAGAGAGTTATTTAAATATGTAGATGATACTACCCAAAAAAATTATAGACACAACATGGAAAAACATATGTTTTATCCAGTGAAAAATATCACTATTAGTGAAGAATGATCCTGTGAACTAACCCTGGTATGATGGCTACACTTGTGATGAAATACCAGCTAAATGTTTGTCCTTAACTTTAGTGTTGATTTTCAGGGATAAATACTGGTATAGTGCACTGCTGGTGCTCTGACAGCGTGACACTGATAGCACCAGTATCCATCTTTTTCTTATAATTAAAAAAAAATTTTTTACTGGAGTATATTTTATTAACAATGTTGTGTTAGTTTCAGGTGTACAGCAAAGTGATTCAGTTATACATATACATGTATCTATTCTTTTTCAAAATTTTTTCCCATTTAGATTATTACAGAATATTGAACAGAGGTCCCTGTGTTATACAGTAGGTCCTTGTTGGTTATCTGTTTTAAATATAGCATTGTTTGCATGTAAATCCATCTTTTCACCATTTACATTTGACACAGTGCCTCAGTTTCCCATAAAGGAAAGGTCATTTGGATTCCATATGAATGCTGATTTTTTTAAATGTTAATGCTATTTACTATAAGAGCAATAACTGATCAGATTTTGTAATCATCTTTTCTCCTTTTATGTTTTTAACAGGTAACCCATTATTAACCAGCAGAGTCAACATATTAATTAATGTCCTAGATGTCAATGAATTTCCTCCAGAAATATCTGTGCCATATGAGACAGCTGTGTGTGAAAATGCCAAACCAGGACAGGTATCTTATCAATACTGTTAATTAAGAGTGTATAAATACCCACTATATGCATGTGTTTTAGGTTATATGACCTTGCATGAATATACACACATGGATCTTATGTCTTCATAAAAGAAACCATAAAAGATAGTAAAATCTTTTGAATTAATGGTATATTTTGGATGTGGAGTTAATACCACAGGGGATAAAGTGATGATGGCCTAGTGAATATTCTTTTTATAACTAAAAGTTCTAGAATTGCAGATTCTGCTGCTTTCCATTTGTATACTGTGGAATTTCTAAAGACCTTGTGACTATAAATCCAGGAAGCAAGCAACTTTAGACTATATTCTTCTATAGTATTTCTTGCTTTGCTCACATGCTTTTATGAAGGGTGCAAAAAAGTTCTTAAGCCCTTGAAAAATGGAAAGCTTTCTCTGGTGGCCTTGAGTAGAGCATCTGGGTTATTCAAACTATCTGAGTTACATTTTCCTATTAAGTATTGCTCTGGAGGGAGGCTCTAGTGGGGAGAGGATAGAGGAAGGACCATATAGTTGATAAACGTTATCGTCAAAATCCTAGAGTTTATGTGGACCATAGTGGGTAGCTAGCTTTTTTCTACACTATTATAAATGAATGAGTGAATATATAATATGGTATGATATAATATAATGTAATATAACATAATATAATATAATAGGAGCAAATGGTAAGAGTGTGATATGAAACAAGAATATAATTAATCCAACATTGTATACCTAGTTTCCAAAAGAAAAATACATCAGTATGCTTTGCTTTGCTGTCTATTTCAATTACCTTTAAATAGGATAACTACTCGTTTAAGTAAATTTGAAGTTTTAATTCTTACTTGAAGAAATATCTCAATATTTAAAATGGTATCTTTCTTTATTGAAAAATTTCCTTTTATAATATCTAGTATTTGTTTCAATTTGAATGTTTTCTACTGCTTCATAGAATATTTGTCCCATAGTTCTAACCCTGTGATTTTCACTAGCCTTATAGGTATTAAATTAATATTAAATAAAAGTTAAAGTAAATGTTCTCATTCACACATGCCCCATTTCAAGTGCTCAGTAGCTGTATGAGATGAGTGGCTACCAAATTTATCAGTATAGATGTAGAGTATTTCCATCAGTACAGAAACTTCTAGTGGACTCTGCTGCTCTATTACTGCTTTTGATAATTTGAGGAAAGTATTTTCTTTATTACAGTATGACTTAGTCATATTTTACCAAGGGATAAATTTGGATCATTAATTTTGAATAGACACAGAAATACATTTTTTTTAAGTTTTAATGCTTTATCATTTTAAATGCATCCAAATTTTACATGGGGTGAACCTAGTGCTTGATTTATTGTCTGAAATAGTAGATGCTGCATAAATGTTTGCATAAATAAATAACCTGAAGTGGTTATTTGCAGAGTTATAAGAGGTTTACCAAAATTCTACAACTTAGCTATTCTCCACTTTTCAGAGCCTTCTACTGCCACCCCAAAAATCCAATCCTTTATTTTTAGGTAATTTAGGTACATTAATGATTTCACAGCAATCAGAATTTTGTAATGCACTAAGTAAAAGCTTTTTGGAAATATAACTTTATTTAATGCTTCTATGTTTCTCCAGTAAATTAAAGAGTTTAAAAAGTTGGGAATAGTAGAAGTTATTAGAGATAACTTGATTTTCTTATATTTAGACAAAGTGGTAAGGAATCTGTGGGGACATTAGAAGCTCTTTTTTGGGGCATTCTGCATCCTATTGGGCCAAATTTACATACAAAGCATTACCCTGAAATGTCTGAGCATTTTCTGCTTTTGACCCCAGCCGTACTGACCCTTTTCTAGAAACTATGCAAAGGAACTATCTATCTCTTCTGGACTATAATTGAATATGCACGCATGTATATATGCATGTATGCCTTATTTATCTATGTATCTATCTATCTATGTGTCTATCTATCCATCTATCTTCAAAAGAAGTAAGAGAAAAGAAAGATGATGCTATGTAAATCAATAGTGATTTATATGATGAACCAATGAAGTACGGGAGTTGTTTTACTTAGGGCAATAACTCTCAATTGTCAATTACAGATAAGTACCAGTTTATACCAAAAATTTCATCTCCATATGCTGTTTTAAAGGATGCTTCTTCATTGTAAAGTTATGTTCTTGATAAGTTTTGATATTAATTTAGTAAATAATTGTGCTAGTTGATAGCAAAGGCAAAACAAAACAGAACCTCACAAATTAATTCTCAAATAATTTAAAGAAATTTAGGGGTGAGATATAGTAATCAGAGCACATGTGAAGGAAAATTGAAGTTTTACAGGGTCTCTATGGTAATTATTTGACTAAATTGCCATATTTAGCCTTCGGTGTTGAATCCATGACAATTCTAAAGACTAAATAGATCCTGTGTGACTGATTTACACTAAAATAGGGAACTGAATTTCTCATTAGAGGACCCATTGTCAAAATACAAACTACTAGTACTGCACTGGACACTCGAAGCCCCAGTGTATACATTTGTGTGTTCCTGCGTGTTTCTGTGCGTGCCTACGAGCACACACAGCTATAAGGGAAGGTAGGTCATAGTCATAAGACTGGGTTTCAGCCATGGAATAAAAACTAAAAGTGCTAAATAACTGACATGTTTAATGGCATCAATCTAAGAGCACAGGATGCAGGCTTTGCCCGCTGGGAGCAGGATGTCATACTTGAAATCTAAGGTCTTTCTCTGGCTAATTCAAACTTAGTCTGAGAGTGTGGTCGCCTGAGCAGCACACTGCTTTTATCCTCTTTGGCACACACTTCCTGAAATTCTTCCTGATGCAAAACCATTGGATATGTTAATAAATAAATACCTCAAAGCCATTCTGATTTGCTTACATATATACTGAATTATCAGTTTCATAGTTTGGCTCTTGGAAGTTAACCTCCAAATTCTTAAGGGCATCTCATTGAAATATCAGAATTTTAACTACTTAGATTACACACTTATGGGAACAATTTAGGAAAATTTTTGAAACAAGGTTAGTCATCCTTACTTCTTAAGAAAAAAATTCTATGAAAATACAATTTGTATCTTATCCACTGGGGGAAAAGAAACATAACAACAAAAACAGATCTACATCCTGTGTATCACTTTCTCATCATTTCACTTAGTTATGAAAATAAAACTCATTCTCACAAACATAACAAAACTAAAATTTTGCTTTACAAGGACTTTTAAATAATCAGGTTAGAAAGCATTTATTTCATGTAATTTAAAATGCAAGCAAGTACATTTTAATTTTATTTTGCTTATTAGTGAGAATTTTCAATGTCATTAACCTTTATAGTTATGTAGATATCGATTTGGAATTAGCCCATACCCTATACTTGTACATGTCATTATTAACTGTAAATATTTAGCTATTTGTTTATAAAAAAATATTTGTAAATAATTGGTCTACTGATATGAATTCGAAAAATGTCATTTCTGTTTACTTGCATGTTTCATTAAATAAACATATTAGCCTGGTGTATAGAGTTCCCTTTGAAACTGATGACTGATTTCAAGTCTCATCTCAACTTTGTTTCAGATAATTCAGATAGTCAGCGCTGCAGACCGAGATCTTTCACCTGCTGGGCAGCAATTCTCCTTTAAATTATCACCTGAAGCTGCCATCAAACCAAATTTTACAGTTCGTGACTTCAGAAGTAAGTTTAACCACATAAAAATTTACCTTTTATCATGCAACTTTGTAAAAGGACACAAAGGTAGAAATCCATGCCATATACTTGGAAGATTGCTTGAGTGCTTCCTAAAAGCACTCAAGCTCATAAAATATAGAAATGCATATATAAGAAATACAACATTTCATGGCTAGCAGTAAACTAAATGTTAACCTATATAGACTATATCTAATGAGGCAAATTACTTCCATTTATAATGTGGACATTCCCTTAATGAGTCAAACAAACAATAGGCTATCTGGGAAATTGAATACTTTTCATGTTTTAAATATATCGTTTGTTCTACATACACTGCTTGTACATACAAGTAACTGTTTTATTTGAATAACACATGGTATGGCACAGGTCAAGAATACAGGCTTTGTAATGAGAATGATAGAGGTTTTCACTCCCACTACATTACTACCTAATGGTAGATTATCAATATATTAAATTATACTAAAGAATTTCAACCTCATAGTTAAAATAAATTAACCTCATGGTTTATTTATTAAATAAAATAATGTATGCAAATCCTTTAACACAATGCCTAAAGCCTATTACCTTTAAGGTAATTTTAGCTACCACGTCTGCCATCATAACTACACTTACATTTCTGCCACCACTGCTACTACCATCACTATCACTAATATTATCACATCTGCTGCTACTACAATCTACAGAAATATAAAGGACACTGGATTAGATATAATAAGGCTAAGTACTGATCAGTTGTTCTGACTTTATTTGTTCTGTGACTTTGGATATTTTATCTCTTCTAAATTTCTGTAGACATAATATCGGGAATAAAAACTCCTGAGTTCATAATATTGGGTAGAAAAAAGCTAATTCTTGCTAGATTCTATGCATATGGAACAAATGAACAAGTGATAAGATGGATGATATAATGATGATGATGATTGATAGGAATCAAAGGATATTTTGAGAAAGTTAAAGTTAGTTTTCTTCAAATACTTGGGGGAAGGAAATTAGAGTCACAGAAGGAAATTCAATAAGATTTGTGCCATTTAATAATGTAATGTGAGGAATGGCTGGGAATGAAACAAGGTCCCAATTATGAAAGGCCTAATAGGTAGGGATACCACATGTTTTATCATGGAAACTGGAGTATGTTTGAGAATAGCAGTGGACAGTGTTTGTAATTTTAATTAGAGCAGCACACCTAAAATAGGGCTGTCCAAGTCAAACTGGACCATACAGTCAACCTGCCTATAAATCATTTAAAGAGTGTATAACTTAAATCCAGTGACCTGAGAAGTCTTTGAAAGGTTTACACAAGAGTTTAACATATTCAGATTTGCACTTTAACCAATAAGTCTGAATGCAGTGTGGAAAAGACAATAGAAGGATACAAGACTACTTCTGATACTATTGTAGAAAATGGATGAGACTGTCTTAGATTAGGATAATCCAATGGATTAAGGTAATGGCTGTGAGGATAGAGGTGAGTGGTTGGAGATAGAATGCATAGAGCTTCATTCTAGATCTCCTAGATTCCATGTATAAATATGATGAAGAAGAAGACTAATAAGACTTCTAGATCATTGGCTTGGGTAACTAAGTAGATGGTCAGATCATTCAGGGACAAAAGTATTGACTATTTTCCACCATTTTATCTTTGCTGGAGAATCTATATATGATTAATAATAATAATATGAATCAGATCATCTTGCCTCAAAGTATAGTATTTTTTTTATGATCTGAACATGTACTTGCCACTCATGCCATTTACCATATCCCCTGTTTTATCTTGATATATTTTAAGTGTAATTGTAAGTTTTCTTGTTTAAATGGACAGACACTTTTTTCACCTTTTTTTTGTGTGTGAGAACATTTAAGTTCTATTATTTTAGCAAATTTCAATTATAATGTACAGTGTTATCAATTACAGTCACCATGCTGTATGTCAGATCCTCAGACTTTATTCATCTTATAACTGATAGTTTGTACCCTTTTACTAACCTCTCCCTATTTCTCCCACCCCTTAGCCCCTGGCAACCATTTTTCTACTTTCTATTTCTATGAGATCTACTTTTTTTTTTCTTTCTTACATTCCGCATATAAGTGTTACCATGCAGTATTTGTCTTTGTCTGGTCTATTTCACTAGCATAATATCCTCCAGGTTCATCCATGTAGTCACAAATGGCAGGGTTTCCTTCTTTCTCATGGCTGAATAATATTCCATTGTGTGTATATACAATATATATCACATTTTCTTTACCTGTCAATCGATGGAAACCATTTTATGGGTGAAAATTAGGTTTAATATGTCTTTTTTCTTCCCACCATGGACAGCATAATGAATTCTCTATGGTCACATATCAATAATAATACTGGGTTGAAAATAAATCTTTAAAAAAGGGGAGACTGCCTTTTGACATAACATGTTCAAGAATATCAAAACCCCTAGCTCCCTAAGTGCAAATACACCAGAGGCTCTGACTTCCTATTTCTATTAATCACTTTTACCCAGGTTTCAGGCTTTAATCCTTGACTGTTCCTTTCCCCAGACTCAAGTATACAACCATCAATGGCTGAAGATTTCAATATTGATTCAACTAGTCCCCATTTTCCTATTCCTACTGTCAACACAAGTGCCTGACACCACTGACTCTTACTGGGAATATTATAATAGACATTTGGCAGGTTTATATTTTGTTTCTCAATTTAAAAATATCCTTTGTGTAATGAAAAATTGATATTCCCCCGCCAAATTCTATCTTATCACATAAAGTTTTCTCAGTTTTGTGCTTCCTACTGAAATGGGTATAAAGAAGGTGCCTAATTTTTCGTTGTTGAAATTAGAATCTACAAATAGAATGAATGGAATATTATTGAAATAGTAATATTTTTCTGACATACTTGTTTTTTGTTTTTTTTTTTTTTTTTTTTTTGCGGTACGCGGGCCTCTCACTGTTGTGGCCTCTCCCGTTGCGGAGCACAGGCTCAGCGGCCATGGCTCACGGCCCCAGCCGCTCCACAGCATATGGGATCTTCCCGGACCAGGGCACGAACCCGTGTCCCCTGCATCGGCAGGCAGACTCTCAACCACTGCGCCACCAGGGAAGCCCCATACTTGTATTTTAATGAGTACTATATCTTCCTAAAATTATTTTACCTGATTCCAAAGTGGGTATCATGTATGGCTACAATGGACTAAATATTAGTACATTTCTAAAAAAACATCAAAATGTTTCTGGGAGTGACTTCAATAGACTCAAAAAATGAAATAGTGTTATGAATAAAACAAAAATTCCACTTTTATGTACAGAAATAAAAGAAGTAAAGAACAAGTGCATGCAAAATAACACTTTCAATAGAAATATTAGTTGTACTAATATAAAATTTTAAATTCTTATTGCCTTGGATTATTCCAAGTAAATATTGTATCATTGATTATATCAAAATTAAAATGAAGTACTTTGTGATTATATTAAAGTGATGATTATTATAATTCATGATATTTAAAATTTTTAATGAATCGATGTTTTTCACACATTTTATTTTCCCTTCCATGTTTCTTATGCTGTTTTGCAAAAGTGAATATATATATATATATATATATATATATATATATATATATATATTCACACACATATATATATATATGTATTATAGATATGGATTAGGGAAAAATCAAAAATCAAGCTTTATCTGAAATATTATATTGACATTTGTCAATTTTAAAGAACAGGTTCTTAGGTAAGATGTTATACTGATTCATCCTTTGTAATCTTGGTTCTTCTAATCATGTAAGAAAACATCTACTGAAGTATTTTTTCTCTGTGAGACTTTGATGTCAGAAGAAATAGTCTGTTAACACAACATACTCTTGTCTTGTAAACAATTTTCTATTCTTTCTGAATAGAAAATTTAATTAGTACACCAGACAAGATTAATGTTTCTTCTTTTCCTAAGGATTGTTTTGAATACATGTGATTACATTTTGGCAGCTTTCATAATGATAAAAGGAATAATTAAAATATGGATGTATTTTACTGACTCAAGAAGAGCTTTCTACTGTTTAACAGATACAAACTTGAAGATTTGAAGTGATGCTGATGGTAACCATCTTATCATAAATGTCATGTTTTGTAGACAACACAGCTGGCATTGAAACCCGAAGAAATGGATACAGCCGCAGGCAACAAGAGTTGTACTTCCTCCCTGTTGTAATAGAAGACAGCAGTTATCCTGTCCAGAGCAGCACAAACACAATGACTATTCGAGTTTGTAGATGTGACTCTGATGGTTCCATCCTGTCTTGTAACGTGGAAGCAATTTTTCTTCCTGTAGGACTTAGCACCGGGGCTTTGATTGCAATACTACTGTGCATTGTTATACTCTTAGGTTGGTTTCAATATTAATCACATATTCTCCATCTCTCTCTCTCTCTCTCTCTCTCCCTCTCCCTTGTTTGTGTATCTCACTCCTCATTTTACCATGTAAACCAGTTTTTTCTTCATTGAGATGCTACATCTGGATAGAAGGAAGATTATCTATCTATACTGAATTATATAATTATTATTAAAGTTAATTATATTATAGGTGTTAATTTTCTATTTTACTCCATATGGAAATATACCAATAGAAATAAATCAATAACATCATCAAAAATATAAAAGTACGTTCAAGCTCTCGGGAATTTTCAAGTAATAACAGTTTGTGGCACTTGCTGTGATGAACTTTTCTATGACAAATATCTCATTTTCAGCAACAGTTTTAAATTCATTTTTTACATCCTAGTAATTATTGCTGCCTAAGAAAGTGTTGTATAAACTTTAAAATTATATTAGATGAGCAGTAGTTGTCAAATGCCAGTTTGATAAAGAAAGAAAGAAAGGAGAAGAACAGGAAAGAAGTAGAAGGTAAAAGCACCTCCAAATTTTTTTTTTCTGTCTAAAGTGCTGGCCAGTAACAATTCTTATTCCACTTTTCTCAGATCTCCTCACATCAAAAACTCTAACCATTCCCACTAGAACAGAACAGAACACAGTGAAATATCAAGAAGTGCAGCAAAGGGAAATGATTGAAGTAAATGTATTCTGTAGCATGTCTGTGAGAATGAAAACCTACTTTAGGGGCTTCCCTCTTCCATCAGCTCTGTTCAGCTGACTATATTTCACTTATTCATTTGCTGCCAGATTCACAAAAGCAAAAATAGATTTTCTAAGCATTCCTTTAAATTAAAATTGCAACAGAAGTACAATTGGGCACTGTGGGGTCAGCTTATATATTCATGTTTATTATTTAACCAAAATATTCTGACAAATATACATACCTACCTTTATCTCTAGGCTAGAAAATAGAATTTTAAAAACGTACTAGGGTGTAAAGCATGGTACAAGGCATTATATACTAATTTCTGAAGAACATTCTCTGATTCAGAAGCTCATTTTGGTTTGGAGGGTAAAGTTGTAGTCCAATTTGCATTATGCAGATATTAATTCCACACAAATAACCTTGATGTGTAGAACAAAGTATTCTTTATGTCCTTAAAGTTTAGAATTATAAATTATATGTGACATCTGTGCTGATGATATAAACTCCTTTAAAAAGGAAGATGCAAAATAATGTTCTCACACCTGAAGCTGAGAAAGATCAATTAGGTGTTTAACTTCAAAACAAGTGTTTCTTTTTCATACTCTTGTCTAGGGGCTGTCTTGAGTCCCAGAGGATTTCCATATCCACCTAGCATGATTTGCCATATTCTGGATGCTCGTCTTTGTCCTCTTTGGCCCTCTTACAGGGTAACAATTCATGTTGCTTAGGTTAGCATTATCACATACTGTCATCTGCCACTCATTCATCCAAATATTTACCAAGTGTCCCCCCTGCTCCTAGCTGTGGAGTGCTAGTACACAGCTGCGAATGCTGACACTCTTAATCTTGCCATGGGGTCTGCTTACAAATCCATCTATTCTTTGATCTCCTTAGCCAGTCTCATACTCCTTTAGATCTTCCAGAAGATTCTTAGCCATTTTATGTCTTTTTTTAGGGTGAGGGGGAGCATGAGAATCTTGTGGTGCTTAGGAAATTCTATTTGACCCCCAAGCACATCTAACTAGTCTCTTTCTCAGCCATAGATACTCTAAAGCCATTTTATAAATATGCAGGGTTTCTCTGTGAGGTTTACACTCTCTCACACACTCTCTGGGTGAACAAACAATAGTGCTTTTAGTTCTGAGATTTGACTAAAGCCTGGAAGAATTGCAGAGTGCTAAACATCTCTGAAAGGCCCATTGTACAGAAGCTCTACCTATATCTCCTCTGTCTTCCTCCCTAATTTTGGAAGAAGAGGGAATAAATGGACTTTTATCATCATGCCGTCTCCTACTTTCTAATCCTGTGACAAGAGTCTTCCTTCCAGACTCTGTTATAGTAAATCAAACACTTTGGCTTTCACTCTATTGCCACCACTATAGAGGAGAGGGGAGTATTATGCCAGGCAAAGATGAGCACTGACTTCATGGTGTGAATCTGTGCTTATTTACCCCCAGAAAAAAATAAACACTGTTGATGTAATGATGGCTGAGAGTTAATGGGGAACAAAGATATTCAATAATGAGGGTCTATAAATTAAGTATTTCAAAATATTATCTTGCTTCAAGAAAGTAACCTGAATACTAGACATTTGGTTTGGAAACTATCTCAATATGGTAGGACACATAAATTTAAATAATTTGTGGTCTTAGTTGACATAATTGGAAAAGCTAAGGCCCTTATATTCTATATTCTTTCTCTCTCTCTTTCTTGTTTATTGCATTTAAAAGTGATTGTCACGTGATTTGTGTTTATTTCATTATAAATACAGTAATTTTAACAACTGAGAAATATAGGTATGAATAATATCTAAGTGTTAGCTATGGGCAAACAATATTCAAGTTTTATTACTTCAATACTCACAGTTCTCTGTATGATTGGAACAAACATTCTTTACTTTCTTTTTAAATTTTGTAATGCACACTTTTTACCTGACACTGAGATATTTAAATACAATAGATGTTAAATATAAGGCTACAATTGTTTGATTTTGTGAATAAGTTTGCTATGGTTTCATATTAACTACAATTCCAAAATGAAATTGAATTTAAACAATGAAAAAACGTCAACATAGATATGATCCTTATAGATTACAGTATGTTTACTTTGAAAGTAATAGGATACCATTAAAAACACTCAGCCAGCCCTGAACAATTTTATTTTTTTATGGAGAGATGGGCTGACATATTCTCATATTGCAATTTTTGTCTTGTTCTAGCCATAGTTGTGCTGTATGTAGCTCTGCGAAGGCAGAAGAAGAAAGACACCCTGATGACCTCTAAAGAAGATATCAGAGACAATGTTATCCATTATGATGATGAAGGAGGCGGGGAGGAGGACACCCAAGCTTTCGACATTGGTGCTCTGAGAAACCCAAAAGTGATTGAAGACAACAAAATTCGCAGGGATATAAAACCAGACTCTCTCTGTTTGCCTCGTCAGAGACCACCAGTGGAAGATAATGCAGACATAAGGGATTTCATTAATCAAAGGCTACAGGAAAGTGATGTGGACCCCACCGCCCCACCATACGATTCATTGGCGACATATGCCTATGAGGGCAATGGATCAGTAGCCGACTCTCTTAGCTCCATAGAATCTCTGACCATGGAAGTGGACCAGGACTACACCTATCTAACAGACTGGGGACCGCACTTTAAAGTCTTGGCAGACATGTTTGGTGAAGAAGAGAGTTATAAAACTGATAAAGTCACTTAGGGGAGAAGCAAAGGCTAAAACAGAGCCAACAAAATAAATTTAAGAGAAAGGAACATAAATAGAAATCACACTCTACACACACACCACACACACACACAAACACACATACCGGGCTTTCTAGGACAAGATTCCTTTGATTATTTGGTTTCTAGCAAGTTGCTATATTTATCATATTGTCAGTTTTGGTTTATTCTGCCAATACAAGGTAATTCCTAAAATGTGTACTTGCTTGATTTTGTTTTGTTATTTTGGAAAAACACTGAGACAAGCTTAGGCCTATTAAATACAATTTACTGACGTGACAACCTAGAACGAAGATAGCTATGTGGCATCACGGTGGAAGAGTGTTAGATTTTTCTTAATTCCACTAAAGTGCCTATTGAAACTCTTATCATTTAAAGTCGTGTAGAGTACACTCTGCTGTGATGGCATTGTGGGATTCAGACACAGAGGACATAAAACAAAGACACTGTCTTTATGTCAAGGAGCAATAGCAACACACAGACTTCTCATTCCTTTTAAGGAAAAAAGAAGAATACTTTCTGAACTCCATCTTCTTATAATTAAAATGCTCTTTTTTTTCTTTTTTAAACTGTATGCCAAAACACATGTGTTTTTCCTACCCTCTGAGAAAAGTGAAATAAATGTGATAATATCAAATTCAATATGTAAGTCCCAAATTTTAAAAGCAATGTTTGATCTTAATATTAAAGGTGTTCATGAAAATATTCATTGTTTTCCAAAGAAATAAAAATTTTAAAAAGAAAATTTTAAAAAATCCTCTTTATAAAGAGAGGCCTCAGGGCTGAAACTCCACATTAAAATAAATATTAGTTTTGTTTTAATATTGTGCCAGGGTGTGGAAGGGTGGAAGTTTGGTTTTAACAAATCACCAGATCCTTGCAGTCTCCAGTCATAGATAAAATGTGTGTTTTTATGAAACATTTTTTTGGGGGAAAATAATGTCATTGATCTAAATAGGGGAAGAGAAATTGATACACAGCTTCTCAGAGTTTCTTACAGTCTAGTGATTCTTTCATGAACAAAGAAAATAAAATATTTATCAAATAATACAGAACGGATTTATACCATGTCTAAAAATATTTATTAAGCAGTACCAAACAAATGAAAAATCAGAGACTTAAGAAAATTCAAACCAAATACTAACTCTTAAAGTGAACACAAATTCAAAATCTGGTAGTTGATTTATTTTATTAACATAGATTTCAACTTTGTGAATATCATTATATTGGAGCTCAGAGTGGCTTCTTTATGCTATCATCTACAATAATTCTAATATAAACGATACCATAAACCTCCTTTGTAAAAGCTTTTACTTTTTAATTTGATGATATTTCTAAGAAATACTAGATTTTATAAGCAGACAGGTAAGCTGAACTCATTACATTACTTTAAAATGAACTTTACACTATCCAGAAATACACTTAACAAAACAGTTAACTAACTATAAGGTAATAATATATTTTCTTAATATTATAAATATACAAGTGACTACTGATATATTAAAACAATATATAGGAAAAATAAAAGTTATTTATAGGTCCATTCTGCAGACATCATGAATATCCAGCTGTGTTTATGAAATATTTATAATTATATTTTTATTGCAAAGTGTGAAAGTAAAAATTCACACATGGGGAAAATGGGTAGAAATATAAATAATATAGACAAACTATTTTCAGTCCTATTTATTATTAAATGCTTACTTCAAAACTATATAACTGATAATTACGTTGTGGCAATTAGGCAATTTGAATCTGCATTTCCTATCGCTCTTTTTTTGTGTGTGTGTGTGTGGTACACGGGCCTCTCACTGCTGCGGCCTCTCCCGTTGTGGAGTACAGGCTCTGGACGCGCAGGCTCAGCGGCCATGGCTCATGGGTCCAGCCGCTCTGAGGCATGTGGGATCTTCCCGGAACGGGACACAAACCCGTGTCCCCCGCATCGGCAGGCGGACTCTCAACCACTGCGCCACCAGGGAAGCCCTCCCATCGCTCTTTTTGTGTCTCATAATTGCAGATTCTCCTTGTCATCCTTACCAGGGACAACTGTTGAATTCCTTTTCCTCCTCTCACGACTTTGACTTCACCTTTGTCTCATCCCTGGGATCTGCAATAGAATCTTGATGTAGTGTGATAATTTGCAGTATAATTTGCTTTGGGAAATATTTATGTAATTTTTTAAAAGCTGGCAATGTCATAACCATTCTGGAGCAAAAATTAAGTCAACATCTAGGCTTTCCCCAGCAATATGACTGGGTATGCCATGATGTGAGACCCTTTGAAGAAGGTTAATATGCAAATCACTTCCAGCTGACAAAATGATTCTTGTCAGGAATTATTGCATGTTGCACCTTGCCTGAGAATCTGACTGCCTCTGCATGCATTCCTGTATCAGAAGCAATGATGGCACAAAGAAAACTTGGGAGGGGCAGGTCATTTCAAACCACACGACTGAGATACTAAGCAAGTACATGAAATTGGTGGGTCTTACTTTCTCCACACTAATCATCTTTTTTTAGTACCTCTACCTTTTATATTTGTTACACCACTGCATTAGTTTGTTATGGCTGCCATAACAAAGCACCACTGGAGTGGGTAGCTTAAAAAAACAGAAATTTATTTCCTTGCAGTTCTGGAACCTAGAAGTCTAAGATTAACTGTCTGCAGAGTTGGTTTCTTCCAAGGGCCTCTGTCCTTGGCTTGTCCACGGCTGTCATTTCTCCATGTCTCCACATGGTCTTTCCCCTGGGCTAATTCCTCTTCTTCTAAGGGCACCAATCATACTAAGCTCACTCATATGACCTCTTTTTATCTTAATTAACTATTTAAAGGCCCTATCTCCAAATATAGTCATTCTGAGGTACTGATGGTCAAGACTTCAAAATATGAATTTTAGGGGACACAATTCAGCCCATAACAACCATACAGATGTTAACAGAAAAAAAAAAAGTGTTTGATTTACATCACACAATGTGAAAAAAACAAAACAAAGCAAAAAAAAAAAATAATAAATGGAAATAATTTCATGTACAACGGGAAACCACAAAAGTGACAAGGTCTTTTGGTGCTCATATATTGGAAAATTATGGGATATCTTTCACACTACTGAAAGCAGTAGCCCTAATATTTCAATACTTATAAATAACTTGAGATTCTTTTTTATTTATAATATCACAGTAACTGGCCTTCATTCAGGAGTTAAGCAATATAAAAATTCCTTAGAATTTACAGGGGGTTTTGACTATTAATAATAATCATGCATAACTTTTTAATTACATTGCATGTTTACCTTTACAGAAATATATGTGGACATATTCTATGTAACATATGTATATTATATGTTTTTTTAAATGTAACTTTTGTGTTCAAAGAAGTATTAGATCAACACAGAAGAGTGAACTAGTAGTGTGATACACTAGAAATAATCTAAAATTGCTTTTATACCAAATTCTATCACTAACTGGAAATGTCGTATGGAGCCAGCACCTTAGCCTTCCTGTCATCTATTCTCTTTGGTAAAATGAATCTGTTGCTCTTGGTGTTATCTAAGTTTTCTCTGAAATTTCTTGACTCTTAAGTTCTAGTTACATTTACATGAAGTCCATTAATTCATTTACATATTGATTACATAAAATTATGAGAATCATAGAGATCTTTAAAAAATATATAAATCACAAAATTTTTTGAAGTATGGATGTGATTGATTACACATTGACACACCACGTTGCATATCAGGAGAGCCAGACAAATACTTCTTAAGTAAAACCTGTCAAAATTCTTCAACAAGATGGAATGGTAGAGAAGTGCATAGGAAGAGAGAGAAAGAAATGTTAAAAATAGAACCCTAATCTTGAGCCAAAGAGGAAAAGCAAGTGATCTGAAGAAAACGTTAGAAACTTCCTTATATTTAGGAAGAGGACATTTTAGAAGTCCTTGGAAAAGTTTCAGTACCTGTTGTATTAAAACAGGAATTCCTAAGAGCAGATGTAAATATGCAGTTACTATATTTGAAGTGAGTCCCAAAATATGGTGAGGTCTGAAAAGAATTAATAAAATGTCAATAAAAACATCAGTTTACTTCCTAAGAGAAGAGTGGGAGGGAGGTTTTTTTTTTTTTTGGCGGTATGCGGGCCTCTCACTGTTGTGGCCTCTCCCATTGTGGAGCACAGGCTCTGGACGCGCAGGCTCAGCGACCATGGCTCACGGGCCCAGCCGCTCCGTGGCATGTGAGATCTTCCCGGACCGGGGCACGAACCTGCGTCCCCTGCATCGGCAGGCAGACTCCCAACCACTGCACCACCAGGGAAGCCCGGAGGGAGATAATTTTGTAAATGTCTTCATGTTTCAAAATTTCTCTTGTCTCCTCATCTGATGTATAGTTCAGCTAAGTACACCATTACCACTTGGAATTATTTTTCTAAGAATCTGATCACTTCTTCTCTTACATCCATTGTTACAAAACAGTATACACACATATGCACACACACATATGCAATTAAATGTTTGATAATTCCAATTTGCAGCAAGTTTTGGATTGCCACTTAATTATTTTATTCAAGTCCCTTATATTTCTTAGTGTAATGGATTTTCATAACTATCAGTCAGCCACTAAATTTTTCAAAAAGAAGTTAAACTTTATTAGGAATTTTTTTTTGTTTTTAATTGCCCCCACTTTAAGATGAATAAAAAGAAGGTAGAGTGTCTAAACAACTTGTGCAGAACCAATAAATAATAAACTAATAGATGGCAAAGCTCTTCAGTTGTGAAGAGTTTAAGTATATTTATTTATCAACTTCCTTTCTGGGTTCTTCCCATAACTTTTCCAACTTCTACACTGCTATATATTACATTGCAACTACGAGTGTAATTAACACAAACTCCTGGGAATTCTGGGTCATACTAGAACATAATATGGTACTTCCTTAAAAGAGAAAAAAATCTAAACATCATTGATTCTGATATCAATATCTTACCCAGTAAGCAAGATTTTAAGACACAACAGTTGCCTACAAGACAAATAAAAACTTGCTTATACAACTGAAAATACTGATCTCCATATTACCAAGAATCAATGTATTTGAAACTATATCAGTTGCACTTTCTTTTAAACATTCACATTAATGATGTATATATATTATCCTGAACTTAACTTTCCTGAATTTTCAATCCAATTATGTCTATTTCCCCTTCTTTTTAACTTCCCATGGGTACAAATATACTTTAGCTCTTATTATCACTTAAATCTCCAATTTCTAAGTTCAGTTTACTTACCTTATGTCTCCCTCAATCCATCATCCACTGAATATGGTATTTGCCATGATTGAAATTTCCAATATATTGTCACCAAAAATTACCTGAGACAAACAATTCTCCCGTTCTCCGCTTCTGCTCTGTCAACATTTAAAAAAATGTGACAACAGTAATAAAAGAGCTACTCATCACTGAGCATATACTTTGCAAAAAATATGCTGCAAACATTTAATGCTAACAATAATTTGATGAGTTACATTATTATTATTATCTGTATTTCATACATGAGTAAACTAGGCTTAGACATTTGAAGTAACCTGTTTACTTAGACATATTTAGCAAGTGACAAAACCAGGGCCCTAACACAATTATGATATGCCCAATCCAGCCCTTACTCCATGAGATACAGTACACTGCACTTTCACCTCGCTGTCTTATAAACGACCATTTAAAAACCTGAATTCTGGTCTCTGTTCCTATGGTGTTCCTTTGAAGTTCACTAGTAACTTTATAGTTGAAAAGCCCCAATGATTCTTTCTTTTACCTTTCTGCAATTTCTACAGTGTTAAGCATACCTTCATATTTCACTTTCAGTTTCTACTTCCACCTCTTAGTTCATTGATTTTTTCTTTCTTCTTTTAATGTTTCGTATAACCCTCAGAGAGTCTACATAAATAATCCCACGGAGTCTTCCCATCTGTTTTCATTTCTTTTTTATACCATTGAGATTTGGAGATCTCTTGCTATAATCGTGATTTTTCATAATATTCAATGAATCGTTAAATCGCTATTTATACATTTTCTCTTTAAGCAAGATGAGGAAGTTTTACTTGCGTATATTTATACTTTCTGAACACATATACCTGGCCAATCTATTAGCTTCAAATTCATTAGATCCAAGTCTATACCTTTCTCTTTCAGAGTTCAGTAATTGTGTTGTTACTTGGGCTCTGAACTTTCCTTCTATTCTTCTCTCTCTCTCTCTCTCTCTCTCTCTCTCTCTATATATATATATATATATATATATACTCTCTCAAAATACATTGCTATTTTACTATTGAAATAAACTTAATTTTTTAAAGTGACTAAGACAGTACAGAACATTTTTTTTTGTATTTTCCACACCCAACCATACAAAATCATATTAGTTTGGTGTATTTGTTACAAGTAATGAACCAATATTTACATCTTTTTATTAACTGAAGTCCACATTTTGTTCGGATTTCTTTATTTTTCCCTAATGTACTTTTTCTGTTCCAGGATTCCATACTTGATAGAACATTACATTTAGTCATCAAGTCTTCTTAGGTTTTTCATGGTTATGAAAAACCTCAGACTTTGCTTGTTTAAAAAAACTTTTACAATCTTGAGAATTATTTGTCAAGTAATTTGTAGAATATTCCTTAAATGATATTTGTCTGATTTTTTGGTCTCATGATTAGACTGGTTACATTGGGTTTTGGGAGGAAGATCACAGAGGTAAAGTGCCAAGCTCATCATATTATATCAAAGGAACATCCTAAGGAAATGACTTATTACTGTCGATCATCTGGCTGTCATTTGTGCAGTTTCTTCACTGTAAATTATTTATTTTTCCCTAATCCCAAACTGTACTCCTTGGAAGAAGGTAACTATGTATAGCATACAATTAAGGAGTGCAGCTTTATGCCTCACCTGTTGAGGGCAAAGTATCAACATAAAATATTTGGAGTTCTCATAAAATATTAGGAGTTTGTCTATTCTTCATTTACTTATTCAATCATGTATTTATTTGAGTAGGGATGCATAGAGATTTAATACTTTGGTTCATAATCTAACACTACTATATTTATAAAGCTATTTTGGTTGGTGCCTGTGCTACTTAACAAATACTCATTACTACCTAGTTTGTGTTTTGGTTTGTTGGTTGGTTGGTTTTGTATGTCTTGAGCACTTTCTTACATTCTGCCACTATAAGCTCCATGCTCCTCTTGTATATATCCTGCCCTGGTTCTCTCAAATAAGGCATTCCTCCAAAAAGCCTTGTTTTCTTTTATTGGCAAAGTAATATTACAAAGATCTGGATATTAAGTGTGATCCTTGCCACTGAGGTGTTTGTATTTCTGGGTCCTCTCAAATGACAGAACAAGAGAATATATATGTGTATAACAACTAGAGTACATACATACACACACGCATCTATATATGTACATATATATGCCTCTATATGTAGCCATCTGTACCTTTATTAAACTAAAAGTGAGTTCATCCTGATATCTCAGACTCTAATCCATTACCACATGGATCATAATATATCGCCTTCTGTCTCACTTATATGCAACCTCTCACTACAACACTGAAAATCCTATGTCTCAACATTTCCTATTTATCTACTTAATTGTTCAGTTCTGGGACATATGCATAGTATATCAGAATTGTTAATCCATACTCTCACTCAAAACAACTTTGAGCTGTATCACCTTTAGTCTAACAGACTCCACTCACTTTCAAAGACTTAGGTCACAGCCTTTTTACCTCAGTGAAATTGTTTCATTCATTTGTTTAACAATCAGATTGTTTTGTCACACTCTTTACTGAATTCTTGGGCTCTCTAACCTCTTTAAAATATATGTTTAAAATTTTTATATGTGCTGTAAATTACTATAGATTTTGATAAATTCATGGTGTTGTGTATCCACAATTACATTCCCATATAAAATAGTTTCACTGCTTTAAAAAAAAATTCTTTGTACTTCAAATACTCCCTGATTCCTGGTAACCACTCATATGTGTACTCTATAGTTGTGTCTCCTGGTAACCACTCCTATGTGTACTCTATAGTTGTGTCTTTTCCAGATTATCATAGAAATGAAATCATCCAGCACATAGTCTTTTCACACTAGCAGTACAAATTTAAGACACATTTATGTCTTTCTGTGGTGGAATAGCCCATTTTTTTTATCCCTATTCCATTGTATGGATGTACCATAGTTTGTTTATCTATTCACATACTGAGGGACATTTTGGTTGCTTCGAGTTTTTTTGCAATTACGAGTAAAGCTGCTATAAATATTTGTGCACAGGTTTTTATATGAGCAGAAGTTTTCTGTTTATATAACAAATAGCACAGCCACTTGGCATTTCCACCAGCAATGAATGAGAGCTTCACTGTTATTCATTCTCACCAATTTTGGTATTGTTAGTATAGATTTTAGCTATTTTGATAGGTGTGAAGTGGTATCTCACCGATTTATTTTTAATTTACATTTCCTAGTGACAAATTATGTTTAGCATCTTTTTATATCTTTATGTGTCATGCCATCTATATATCTTATTTGTTAAGGTGTCGTTCAGCTCTATGTCTATATTTTTCATTGTTTTTATCTTCCTGTTGTTTGGTTTTAAGAGATTTTTTATATTTTGGAGCTAATTTTTTATGAGATATATGCTTTGCTAATATTTTCTCCAAGTCTTCAGCTTGTCTTTTAATTCTCTTAAGTATCTTTTACAGAACAGACATTTTTAATTTTAATAAAGTCTAATTAATATAATATTTATTTCATGGGTCATGTTTTTTTGATTGTATCTCAAAGTCATCACCAAACCCAAAGTCAGTTAGATTGTCTCCCATTTCTTCCAAAGAAATTAAATAATTCTGCATTTTTTTTTTTTTTTTTTTTTTTTTTTTTTTTTTTTTTTTGTGTGTGGTACGCGGGCCTCTCACTGTTGTGGCCTCTCCCGTTGCGGAGCACAGGCTCCGGATGCGCAGGCTCAGCAGCCATGGCTCACGGGCCCAGCCGCTCCGCGGCATATGGGATCCTCCCAGACCAGGGCACGAACCCGTATCCCCTGCATCGGCAGGCGGACTCTCAACCACTGCACCACCAGGGAGGCCCCAATAATTCTGCATTTTAATTTTAGATCCATAATCCATTTTGAGTTATTTTTTATGAAAACTATATTGTGTGTGTTGAGCACATTTTATTTTTGCATGTGGACATTCAGTTTATCCAGCATACTTTGTTAAAAGAACTATCCATTCTCTATTGAATTGTCTTTGGAACTTTTTCATAAATTAAATGAACATATTTGTTTGGGTTTATTTATGGACTCACTCTTCAGTCCATTGATCTTTGTGACTATTCTTTTTCAAAATCAAGCTGTCACTATATGTAAGTCTTGAAATCTGGGGATGTGAGTACTCCATCTTTGTTCTTCAATGTTTTGTTGACTATTCTAGGTTTTTGTTTTTTCTATATGAAATTTAGAGCCCATTTGTTTATACATATAAGGTAGCTTGTTGGGATTTTTATAGTAATTGTGTAGAATCTATAGATAAAATTGGAAGCATTAATATCTTAACAATATTGAGTCTCCTAATACATAAATACAGACTATCTCTAATTTATATGTTCTTTGATTTCTTGCTTAATTTTTTGCAGTTTTCTGCATATGGATCTTACGCTTGGTTTATTAGATTTATACCTAGGTATTTTTTTTGTGTGTATTATAAATGGTATTTTAAACATTTTAAATTCTCATCATTATAGCTGCTATATAGGAAAGCACTGACTTTTGTTTAAATTGAATTTGTATTCTGCCATTTTGCTATATTTGCTTACTATTTCAGGATATTTTTTTGGAGATGATATGACTTTTATACATAAACAGTCATATCATATTCAAATAAAGAATTAAAAAATTTATTTTCCATTCCAGTCAATATATCCCTTTTATTTCTTTTCCTTTTCTTATTGTACCAGCTAAGAATTTCACTATAATGTCAAACAGCAATGGTTATAGCAGACATCCTTGCCATGCTTCCAAATTTAGAGGTGTTATAGAGTTCCTAATCAGTATATGACATATATAGTTTTAGGAAGTTCCCTGGCGGTCCAGTGATTAGGACTCTGTGCTTTCAGTGCCATGGGCATGGGTTTAATCCCTGGTCAGGGAGCTAAAATCCCACAAGCCACAAGGCACAGCCAAATATATATATATATATTTAAAAATCAAGTGTGAATGGTTCTTCTTATTTCTAATTAGCTGAAATTTTAAAAATTATGAATGGCTGTTAAATTTTGTCAAATATTTTCTATGTTAAATATAACAATTAAATGATTTTTCTTTGTCAGCCTATTGAAATGGTGGATTACAGTGATTAATTTTTGAATGGTAAAATGGCCTTGACTTTGAATGAATCATACTTGTTTGTGGTATACATTCATCACCTTAATATCAAAACCAGAAATGTCATTGAAAGAAATGTAAAATACAAAAATCCTCTATAAATAGTAGCATACCAAATGCTATTACATTTAAAATATAGTAGTCTTTATTTTCCCTTATTTTAAAGTGATTTCTGTTTTTGATATTGAGGTAATGTTGACCTCATAAAATAAATGTGGTATTATCACTTCTCATTGTATATTCCAGAAAATATTATGTGCAATTGGTATTATTTCTTCCTTAACTGTTTGGTAGAATCACTCAGTGATATAATTTGGGCCTGGTATATTTCTTGTTGAAAGCTTATTAATTATGAATTTATTTAATGGATACAGTGTTATCCAAGTTATTTATTTCTCCTTATGTGAGTTTTGGGAGTTTGTTTCTTCAAGGAATTGGTCCATTATAACTAAGTTATCAACTTTGTGGGCATAGATTTTTCACAGTATTAATATTATTATCATTTTGAGATCTGTAGATCTATAGTGATGGCCCCCCTTCTTTCATATCTTATATTATTCACTTATGTCTTCTCACCTGTTTTTTCCTGGTTGGGCTGGTTGGAATTTTGTCAATTTCATTGATTTTTTTCAAAGAACCGGGCCTTGTTTTTATTGAATTTTCTAATTCTTATTTCAAATTTTATTGATTTTTGTTCTAATTTTAATTATTTTATTTTAATTATTTTAACCTTAAATTTTCCTTCTTTCCATAGTTCTCCAAGATAGAGCCTTAGGTTATTTATTTTAGATCTTTGTTTTTTCTAATATTACATATTCACTTAAGGCCATATATTATATTTCCTTGTACACACTAACTTCACTTCATCTCTCAAAATTTAAAGAGCTGTATTTTCATTTTAATTTAGTCCAAAATATATTTTTAATTTATTTGGTAACTCCTTAAATCCATGTGTTATTTAGAAAAGTGTTGCTTAATTTCTAAACATTTAAGGATTTTTTTGGTTATATTTCTGTTTCTGATTCTTACTCTAATTCTGTTGTGAGCTGAGAACATTCTGTGTGATTTTTAAAATTTTTTAAGGTGAGTTTTATAGCACAGAATTAGGTCCATCTTGGTAATTGTTCAATAATGTTTATTCTACTGTCTTTTGATGGAGTATTCTATAAATGTTAATTAGAGAATGTTGATTGATAGCACCATTCAGAGGATGTATATTTAACTGATATTTCTCCTCCTTTATCTACCAGCTACTGACAAGAGATGTTGAAGTATCCTATAAAAAGAATGGCTTTTTCTATCTCTCCTTTAATTTCTATCAGTTTTTGCCCTATATACCTATTTAAGATTATAGATCTTGGAGAGTTGATTTCTTCTTCATGCCTGGTAAATTACTTTTTTATCGCTAATAATCTTGCTTCTGCTCTGTTCTGAATTCTGCTTTGCCTGAAATTAGTATAGGCACTCTAGCTTTCTTTTGATTATTATTAGCATGGATACTTTTATCTATCCCTTTACTTTTTGACCTATTACATCTTTATGATTTAAAGTTCTTTCCATGTATATACCATATATCATTGTGTGTGATCTTAATCATCTCTGATAATTTCTGACTTTTAATTGGTGTTTTTAGAACATTATACTGGAGTCCTTCTGTGTAGTGGGAAGGTTTGAAAAGGGGGAAAGTTCTATAATCTTCTGATTAAATCTCAGTGTTTTAGTAAGACTGTGTCTCAAGTCTGTGACTTTCAAAAGTATTTCTCCAGAGTTATAGTGTTTAAAAAAAAATCACCTTACCTCTACTCTCTTCAGTGTTTTCCAATCTATTTTTTAAAGTTTTTAAAAATGTGCTGCATGAGAAAATCCTCATTCCATGCTAATATAAGCATTTATATTAATGCCATAATTTTCTTCATATAAAAATGTAGTTAATATAGGGAGCCAAATTTTAACTTAATAGAAATAAACTAGAATATAATTTAATTGAAAAGTCTCTTAAAAAAAAGAAATATGTTAAACATTCCATTCCAGTGTTATTTCCACTTTAATTTTTAAACATGATTGCTTGCGTGTATGTATGCATACTTACATACATATATATCACTCAAAACATTATATATGTTGGATCTTTCATCTCTTAAATCCAACAACATTATTAAATGAAGGTAGAATTTGACGTTTTATAACTGCTATATACACATTTGTTCAACTACATCTACAATATGGCATGCCAAGTTCCTATTTAGGAAGGTCATGTGAGAAAACTAATTTTTTTCCAAGTCATTAAACTGATGGACACAAGGAATGAGCAGAGCAAAATTCCAGCCTTTCCTCATTATAGTTTATAATAAGCATTTATTATAACATCACTTAAATTCTTGAAACAGTGAAAAGGTCATATGCAAAATAAGATGATAAAAATACTTCAGGTGCTGAGCATATGAATGTTCCCACTGTAGACACAGAAACGGAGGGAAATGTGAAATAATTACCCTTGAAATCTAGGTTTATTGTGGCATCTGTAAACTAGCTAGGTAAAATAAAATCATATTCAGAAAGCATATCACAGATATACTTAAATCTTTTGTTATTATAAGGATGTTACATTTTGGTGCAGAACATTTGGTTCATTAGAAATCATAGCTTGCATACATTCAAATAATATGAGTAATTTACCAAGGTTAGGGAAAGCTTATATAGAAACAATAGTACAGCTTTTAAATTAAGGAAATATATTTAGAGATTAGTCCTATTCTTATTTTCAAATATATAGGCTTATAATTTTTAATACTGGAAGAAGCTTTAAATTAACATTTAGTAATAATATAATGTGTTTCAGTCACAGCTATATGCTTTCTTATTTTTCATTTCATCTGCAGAATTCCTGTGAAATTATTACCCCTCATTTCACAATGCAAATACAAATTCTCAACCTGATTAAATAACATACCTACAGTCACTTTGCTCTTAAGTGACAGTTCTGAGGAAAGAATTAAAAACAAGTAAAAATAGCAACAACAAAAAACAATGATAATTACAAAACCTTCCAATTTTATACCTTGCAAAGAAGTATGTCTATAAAAGTGTAAAGAAATGTATATGCTCTTATATCTGTTCATTTCAATATCAAAGATACCTGACTCCTGAATGGACCATTCTCTCAAAAGAATTCTAATATTTAAAAAAATCAGAATATAAGAAAAGTAAAAGATATTAAAGAAGATTAGGATATTGGAAAAGTAAACCTTTTTTCTTATTGCAACACACACATCATGTTTCACCTTGAAGTTCACTCAAAAGGAAAATGCATTTTCATCAATTTCCTAGTAATAACACTTGAACCTTTAATTTTTTTCAAATGTGAAAAATGAGGCACTGAGAAGTTATATAATTTCCCATTGTCTCAAAGCTAATAATTTCAGAACCCTGAAAATATGGACATTTTGTTAGACTTACTTCAATGGTTAAGCTCTTTCCATATCTTTTCTCTGTCTCCCCTTGACATACTTAAGCTCGATAATCTTTGGCTTATCTCTAGACTATTTCATTTTCCATTCCGTATGGAAGTTGTTTTAAAATTATCTGCCAGGTTCGTTTCCAATCACTGCCATGCACCACACTTCCCCCTACATATCTCAGAAGAAAATCAAGTTTCCAATTTTATAGTGTAACTATTTTGTTGTTTTGAAGTATAGTTGATTTACAATATTACATTGGTTTCAGGTTTACAACACAGTGATTCAATATTTTTATAGATTATAGTCCATTTAAAGTTATTACATAATAATGGCTATATTTCCCCGTGCTGTACAATATATCTTTGTTGCTTATTTATTTATAGAGCAACTACTAATGATTTTTGTTTTACAGACTCTCACCCATTTTTCTTCCCTTGTCTCTTATCTTTTAGGAAGTATTTACACAATTTTCAGTAGTGTCAACGGTACAGTGCCTTGTGCTAGAGCATAGTATTTGTGCTCTAAATATGTTTCGGAATTTAAGGGATGAGGATCCAAAGAATATAATTTTCAGGTTACTATACTTTTTATAATACTTTTCCTTCATACAAACTGATTTATTTATCTTTTGTTTTCTTTTGCTTATTATCAAGTTGCCAAGATTTTCTAGTAACTAGTAACTCTGAGCAATAATAATACTTGATTATATTCTATTGGGTGCTTTAGTTGTCATTCATTTATCCTTTCAAAAAATATTATTAATTGGGTATCTAATTTGCACCACTCAGTAAAAAACCTATGTGGGAGAAATTTATGCATATATTCATTTTTATATAGGTTTATATCAACAAACAGATAGATTATAAGGAATTTTGAAAAAAATATTGCCTACAATTTTAGGAGTACTCACACCTCCACAAAAAACATCATAATTAATATAGATCCAAGTGCGTCTTCTTTAACTTACCACAAAGGGGAAAATGTGGCATTAAAGCATGTTTTAATGTAATCCTCTTCCTTTTCCCCACTATCAGGGTCTGGTCTTTTGATTACTTAATACATGTCACTAGAACATTTAAAAACAATTTTATTCTGGGATTCATAGTAAATTGTTACAGTCTGTGTCAGCAAATTGACTTTTCATAATAGTTGTAGAAAACGAGGAGCTTGCTTGTCTAACCAGATGCCAAGTTCATTTTAAAATAATGTATAATTTAAAATAATCTATAGCAATCATTTAACAATAATCTATAGCAGTGCAATAATGTTTCAATTTAATATTTTTTTCAATTTTTACAGTTTTTCAACATATTATCAAATTAGGTGACATCTTTACTTTTCTTATTATTCAGAATTCATTTATTCATAGAGCAAATATTTATGGATTATGTACTCTGGTTAGACATCATGCTACACACTGGAGAAATAAAGGTTATCAAAACGTTCACATTCCCTGATTTCTGGAAAATTAAATCAAATTTATAAATATATAATCAAATATATATACATATCATATAAATACATAAAACTGGTACTCCCTAAGTTTGGAGACTTCAGAGAGGGAGAATGTCTATCAATGCTTTATCTTAGGATGAACTTGTCAATTGTATGTCTTCCCCTCTGCATAGTACATCTCCTTAGACTCTGTAAAAAGTAAATTGTAAGTCTCATGCAACAAAATTATTATTTATAAATTATATAATTATACAATTAATGGGTTTTACTTTAAGTTAAATTTTATTTCTGCACTTTTTTTTTTTACCTTATTACATATAGTTTCTGTGAGCCTTCCATTCAGAATATGATATGAATAGTAGCATCTTGTTACTGAGTCCAAGCTGGTACTGCTCACCTCAGGACAGGTCAATAAGTTGAGAGAGGAGGTGTTGGGACACGGAATGGTGACTTTATTTGGAAAGCAAGCAGACTGAGAAGATGGTGGACTGATGTTCCAAAGAACCATCCTACCAGAGTTAAAATTCAGGCTTCTTTTATACTAATGGGGAGGGGAGGGAGGTGTGTGTGTGTGTGTGTGACTGGTTGTCTCAGTCATTTCCATGCCAGCCAGATCCTGGAGATGATGTGATAATTCTTTGTTCTTGCAATTGTCCACATATGTCTGGCCACAATGTTCCTATAAACCTTCAACAACACAAAAGTTATTTTCTGTGTTGCAACTTTCTATCTCTATATTAAGGAAAAGTATTATACTTTAAATGTCAAGCCCTAGAGGCAGAACATTGAGAAAGAGCTATCTTGTATATTTCAAGCTATTTACTGATTGACGAGACAAAGGTGCAGAGGCAGCTTGACTAAGCACAGGCAACAGAGCACAAAGGTTGGAGCTAAAGGGATAGATCCAATATGGAGTCAGGTTTGTTCTTTTTGTTACAATCTCAGCATTATATCTATTAATAAAAAACAAATCAAATTTTAGAAGAATAAATAAAATAGCAAATGTCTGATCTTTGTCTTTGTCCTTAAATCAAAATTTCAATAAGTTGGAGAAAAAGTAAACAAAGCAGTGAATTTTGACAAGAATATTCAGACAAGAAATTGCTTGATTAGTGTATGAAGAGAGCATGATAGCTGCTAGCATTGTAACTCTTTAGTCATATACACCTATGTTGTGTGTTTCTTTACTTGTGTGTCAAGAAGATTGTCTGAGAAACTCTTTTATAGTGGAAATATTTTTTATTGAAAACATTATTTTGTTCAGTGATATTTTAGAGAGGTAGATAACACACCTGTTTAGCTTAAGACAAAGTAATCAAGTTTTAGTTATGGAGTTGTAGACACTAGTATGCTGGGTATTTTGAAAGATTTAAAATATTTTCCTTAATAACAAGAAATGATTCTCCTTGATCACTGATATATAATAAAAAGTACTTATACTCACTCTGCATAAAATTTTATAATGGGTGAATTGGGAGAATTGTATCAGTAATGACACCCAACGATGTCTGCATCCCTAGATACAATGCCCGGACATTGACTATGGTCAACACCATTTAATATGATTTCACCATTTGCGAGTTGAAATATATAATGTGAGCTGTGGGTTGAAAAGTGCCTGCACAGTGGGACGTGTCCCTTTTTCTTGCTGCTTTTTGAATGTGGCCACCATATGAAGATGCCTGGTTTGGTCCGCTGAAAACATTTGTCCAGTAGCAAAATCACCAGTACAATAAGTAAGGCCATCATTACCATCCAGACCAAGTTGAGCCTCCTACTGATTGTAGTTTCATGAGTGACCACAGGAGACCAGCTAAAGAACCACCCAACTAGGCCCAGGCCAAACTGATAACCCCCAAAACAGAAATCTATTTACTCACAGTTCTGGAGGGTAGAATCCAGCCAATTTAGTGTTTTGTGAGGGCTCTCTTCCTGGCTTGTACTTCTGGCTATGTCCTCACATACACTTTCCTCAGTGCCTGTGTTTAGAGAGAGAGAGAATGAGAGGGAGGAGGGCAAGCTCTCTGGTGTGTCATCTTATAAGGAGAATAATCCATCAGATGAGGGCCCCACCCTTAAGACCTTATTTAACCTTAATTACTTCATTAGAGTCCCATCTCCAAATACAGCCACACTGGGGGTTAGGGCTTCAATATATGAATTGTAGGGGGACACACACATCACTCCATATTGCATTATCACTAAAATTAAATTTGTAGTGCCATTAAAAATATAAGTTTAAGGGTGAATCTTAAATAGTAACTTTCAATATTGGCTGTACACATGAAAAGCAAAAAGCAAAGTTTCTTCCAATATGTTCTATGATATTTCTTTACTTTTTTCGTCATTGATTGGTGGCTGAGCAAATCATCTCTTCCTATAGGTGTAGGATAAAATAATCTACTTTTAATTTGCAAATCCACCTATTAAACAGACACATACACAAAGATATAAAGACACATAATATATTAGAAATTGTGTGCATCTATATATATATATATATACACATATATATATAGTAACAAATATGTAAAATCTATATCTATATATCATTAGAGACCAACAAACTGATTAGACTATAACTTTCAAATAACATTGAGAGAGGTAGAAATTAAATTATCTTTCCATGTTTACAAAGTAAAGCCTTGTAAATTGACATTAATGATCAAAATTATTTCCACGTGTTTCTTGTTACTTGAGCTCTGTGATAGATTATTACTAACTGAATGTGATGGACTCCATCTGAGTCACACACCTAATTTATCACTGCCTAAAAATTCAAGGACAAGACATATGAAAATGTAGGGGATATGGCAATTAGACATGTGCTTATCTAGGTTTTATTTTAGTTCACAAAGGGAAGTTTTTATAAAGCAGAATTATATGTGATATATAGCAATTTTTCAATAAATAGTTATGAAGTAGAGAAAGAAAAATATTAAGGAACTTAGAATAATATCTTATGGAGTATATTAAATTCTAACCTTTAGTTTAAGAAACTATGAAACTAGAAAAATGTACAAAGATGATAATAATAATATTGGTTTTTACTGAAAAATTTCAAGAAATTTATATAAGTTAATTTCTATGTAATGAATCAGGATAACATAGAGCAGCTGAAGAGTTAAGAAAATAATCACAGTTAATCACAATAACTTATCAAAAAAGTAATATATTTCACAGGTAATTTTACATCTTTCAAATTACATTTCCATTTAGATAATTTTTGATAATTATAAATCACATACTATATAAGTAGATAATTTGATTTTCAAAAAATGGTAATAATGTGATTTTACTTGAGTAGGAGTTTTGACCCCAACTACATGCATTATTTGAATTACATGTAATATATAATTATATATATATATTATAATAATGCAATGGTTATATATACATATATAATGTAACTGCTAAAGAAATGCAATTGATGCTGATTAAAAGTGATATTTACACAAAATAATCCAATTACTTAACTTTCATTTATTCTCTTTAAAATACTGATGAATTATTTAGCTTAGAGCATTGTATAAATTTTAACACCTTACAAACAAATAATACTACATTAATATAACATGCTTTTAATTTTGATCATTATTTGCAGACAACTGATTATATTTTTCTCTTTATTCACAATCAACTTATTTAAAAGCAAGTCAGGCAGGAGTAAAATGTCTAATCAAAGACCAGTACATCTGGAGAAATGGTAGGGATTTATTAGGTAATAATTAAAGACTGAAGTTTTCATTAAAGTTCTAAATTTTGTTTAAGCAACTACATAACAAAATAGTCAAACATAAATACCTATTATAACTATCTAAATTAAAATTGAAACCCAAAATGAGTAGGTACATTACAAAGGGAATGTATCATCTAGATATTTATTTGATAGGCCACATTTTTATGTGTGATAGAAATGTTAAATGTTTATATATTTTCTCTTTTTTTATCCACTGACATCAATTTGGTTGTAAAGAATTGTTTCTTGTCATACGTGTCTTTCGGCCCATCAAAATCGATTTAAGCATCAATTTTAGTTTACAAAAATGACAAAAATATTTTCATTTTCTGTTGTTATTAAGCATATGCTGAATATATTTCCTTGTATCATTTTTTACTTCACTTATGTATAGATGCACACATGTACATCTATTCTTGCTGTTGATAATATAGAAGTAATCTCACATTCGGAATTACTTACTATTTAAAGAAGAATGACTATTTTCTTCATATTATATATAATTTTACTTACATAATATTTTCAAAAAATGTTTAATGTTGAAGAGTTTATATGTTGGTTTTCTTGCCTCATATCTACTTCCTCTTTTCAAGAATTTGCTGGGCTTTGCTTGTAAACTACTCTGTCCACACTCTTTGCTCACTGGTTCAGGTGTTGCTAACATTATCCCATATCAGTGATGGCGATACCTTCCAGCTGTGCCCAGCTGGGGAGATCACACTCTCAAGGAGATTTGTTGTAGAGTGGGAACGAAACTAAAGCCATGAACAAAGCTATTCTAAGACTTTTGTTAGAATTTTTCAAAAAAAAATTTACTTTTGGGTTTTATGTATTGTAAACTTGGAAGCAGTCCTGTGGTCATAATGAAGCATGAGATCTACCCACAGAACCAACAAAGAAAGCCAAGCAGAGAAGTGGGGAAGCACAGTTGAATTTTGATGACATTTTTTGAGTTTCTAGATTTATCAGAAGCCAGTAAAGCTTTGGATTATTTATTTTCTTAAGAGCCTATGAATTTCTGATTCTCTAAAAAGAGTATAAATTGGGTTTTTAGGACTTTTCTATGGATGAAGAAATTTTAGATTAGGCCAGGTAAATGATTTGTCCTTGGTCAAACAGGGAGATACAGAGGTTAAATCAAACTTCCTGTGCCTCTTTCGAGCTTTCTCAGTTCATGATTATATTCGTTTTAGCTGCATAAATAGATGCATATATATGTGAGTGTTGAAAGGGATTCTGTCAACTCTACAGTAAACTACTGATACAATCATAAAGTTGTTTTATGAAATCTAGTATTATTTGTTTCATTTTCTCTTGTTAATTGGTTAATTTGAAATTTCATGTGATTTGGAATAAAGTTACATGGAATCTAAATTTCATTTTACTATAGTTACTGATATAATACAAAATGAAAATGTTTTTAATCCTCTGAAATTGTTCAAAATTTTAACCAAATTAGAGAAAGAGAGAAAGAGAAAGTATTTTTGGTACTGATGATAGATGTTGTTACCTAGGCCTGTCACATTGAGGTGAATCAGCTAAAATTTTTGGATTTCCATATATATATGTAAAATAAAAGAGACTGATCAGATTATCTATAACAGAATTTTCAGTTTTACTAAGTTTAGTATTAAAACCAGCACATTATTAACAACATGTGTAATTTTATTATTTTTAATTTTATTTTCTTAATTTATTTAACAACATGTGTACCTTTGCAACAAACTATTAGCCTATATCAGAGCTCTCAAAAACTGAACATATTTTATTTGGTCTATGATATAGGGCTTTAATAAGTCTTTGCCAACATTTAAAAATTTGGAGAATTCACATAGAATTTGGAATTCTGTACTGCATAACAAAACAAATAATAATATATAAAAACGCAGAAGATCTGGCCACACCGACCAGCCTGACCATATGTGAAAGAGTCACTGAAGCTACACAGCAGATACACCATTTAGTTAGGGTCTGCTCTGAGCCACAGTTTTCACAGACTCGTATTTTTTGAACATGCCGATTATTAATAGGTTGTGAATAGTGGTCTTTGTCTAGCTTGAATATTTCACTAATTTGTTTTGTTCCCCAGACCCTGGGACATTTGGACTTGTGATCGCTCAGAAATGCATTGATGAATATGAATAGTGTTCTTCATGAATACAAGAGTCAGGCACTTGGTTGCAAAATTATAGTCCAAGAGCTAGAGTTTGATCAACTTTCAACATTAAAACTATGTATTTAATAATATACATTGTGGCTGCAGTGGTCTAATTATGTGATAGAAATAAATGGCACTTGTGCAAAGCTGTTTACAGTTTAGAAAATTAGACATATTTGACAATAAGTGAGGTGAACAGAAAAATTCACAGGGGGAGATTGTGGCAATGTATTTTATTGATATAAACTGTAGGGAAATAAGAACAACAAAAGAGACCTGCTGTGGTATAGAAAATGGATATTAAGCAGAACACTAAATTATATGTACAATTTGATTACAACTGTGTTTGAGGTACATGGACTAGGACTGCAGCAAAAACAAAAATGAAAAGATTGGCTTTGTTTGGATGATTTTATTTCTTGTTTTAAAATTTCATTTAATGTTTTCTATATTTATTTTATAATAAAAGTCATCAAAATAAAAGAGTAAAGCAAGTAACTTATTTGAGAACAGCCATCTTTATATTTTTGAAGTAACATCACAATAAATTTAATTTATTCAACAGATATTTATTGTAGACTGACTATGTCAAACACTTAACTAAACATCCATATTTCAAGATAAATGCAACACATTTTCAAGTGTCTTGTGTTCCAGAACAGTATTTCCAAAGTTTTTAAATCATGTTTTACATAGTAAAATTTTATTTTTCTGTTTTATAAATAAAAATGAATAGTATACATCAATTTATAAATTATAAACTTGAAGTTAATTTACATATGAAATATTAGTAAATATTGGTAAAACTTAATTCTTTCTTTCCTTACAAATAAAACAACATATGGATAGAAGAACTAATAGTTTTTTATTCATAGACCATTGCTCTAGAATCCAGAGGAGCTACCATGGAAAAGTACATACAAAGCTTAGATTCCAGCTGGGAAAGACAGGTATACAAGTGAGGAACTATAAGAAAAATATTGAGATTCCATGGTATAATATGAAGTTGAGATCACTTATGTGGTTGTATTTGATGAGGTAAATAAATAAGACAGTTTTTATTCATTAGAATTCATAATCATTTGAAAGACAGTTTCAGGAGAAATGGAGATAAGTTATCATGCTATTAAATACTATCAGTGTTGTTAGGTGCATTCTGAAGATTTTTCAGCAATAATTCCAAAGAAGTTTAGATAAATAAACTTTGTTAATAATTCTATACATCCAAGTTCACAAATAAGCATGAACTTGGTTGTGTGGGCCTGGGGAATCTGAGAGAGATAAATAAGCACAAGCCTCAACTTTGGGTGTACTGCTAGTAATCTGCTCAACAACACTCATTTTTACTTACAGTGGAAACCAAATACTTTTAATAATGGAAGCATTGATACTAACAGATCCGTTTTTGCTTAGTTTCCAATTTTGTCAAAAGTTTCAAATATTTGATTCAAGTTTCATATACTAAAAATGTTAACTGGTTCTACCTTACATCAAATACAGTGTTATTTGTTAGTTCATTTACAGGTAGAATATCATTTAGCTGAAAATAGTTTATATTCAGACATTAAAGGACTATGAAAATTACCTACATTGAAGGACTATGAAAGATACTTACTGGACTTCCCTGGTGGTGCAGTGGTTAAGAATCTGCCTGCCAATGCAGGGAGCATGGGTTCGATCCCTGATCCGGGAAGATCCCATATGCCATGGAGCAACTAAGCACGTGCACCACAATTACTGAAGCCGGTGTGCCTAGAGCCTGTGCTCTGCAACAAAAGGAGCCACCGCAATAAGAAACCCATGTACTGCAAGAAAAAGTAGCCCTTGCTCAGTGCAACTAGAGAAAGCCCGTGCACAACAATGAAGACCCAAAGAAGACCAATAAATAAATAAATAAATAAATAAATAAATAAATAAATAAATAGATAAATAAATAAAAATAAAGAAAGATACTTACTACAATATGTAAATTAGTGACTGAATTTTTGGCAGTCTATTTTGTCAATTTATTTCTGTTCCCTTTATAAACACTGCATGAAGATAATTTGGTATTTGCTTAAGTACATCCCAGAACGAAAAGTTTAAAGAGAAATATGAATGAATTGATATTATTTTGATAGTAGACATAATCTGCATTTGACATTAGCAGTGTTAAACAGGCTTTCAGGAGTTACAACATAAGAAAACCAGCACATAGTACTCCAAAGTTCAGTTAAGCGCTAAGAATATTAAGTCTGATTCCTGTTAAATTTTTCTGTTCATTGTTCACAATTGAATATCATGCTAAAGAATTTGTCATTAGTAAATTATATTGTAAAAACATTCAGAAAGCTATTCTTCAAAATAATTTTAGTACTGTAACATAGACAAAGTAATTATACAAATTGGAAAAGGCTATATATACAATGCACACATTAAATTTTAAATAAATGAATGGCATGCATACATTTATAAACTATAAACTTGAATTAAAGTTAATTTAAATACTAAATATTAGTAAAACGTAATTCTTTCTTTCCTGAAGATTAAAACTGCATATGAATAGAAAATTTGATACTTTTGTGGAGGTCTTTGTTTTGTTTTGTTTTTACTTACAAACAGTCGTTTTACAATCCAGAGGACTTACCATGAAAAAGACACATAAGAAGCTTAGAATCCAGCTGAGAAAGCTATATGGTTTCTTTCTTTTTTTTTTTTTTTTCTTGGATCAGGATGGAAACATTTATTTTGGCCTATATGGATTCTTCTTTCTGCATTAGCTTCACAGATTTCTCTCAATAAGATGTAGACACTGGATGGACTTCATTTACAAGGAAACTGCAAGATAAGTGGAGTGGCTAATGTCCATCAATTTGAAACATGTAAATATTTATGATAAAATTATATCTGTCTTTGTGAGGATTTCTGTTTGAATCTTGGACGCAACTGGGGGAAGAGTCCCATGAATATAGAATAAGAATTGTTCCTTTTAGAGGCTTCCCTGGTGGCGCAGTGGTTGAGAGTCCGCCTGCTGATGCAGGGGAGATGGGTTCATGCCCCGGTCCGGGAAGATCCCACATGCCGCGGAGGTGCTGGGCCCGTGAGCCATGGCTGCTGAGCCTGCACTCTGCAACGGGAGAGGTCACAACAGTGAGAGGCCTGCATACAGAAAAAAAAAAAAAAAAATGTTCCTTTTATTCAAGATTCAATGTAGCCATTTTATACAAAATTTTCGTACTAGCTTTGCCACATAACATTGCAATACCAATACTAGAATCCACAGTTTAAAGAGGCTAGAGCCCATAAGAGTTATGGTTTCTTAGTGAGTAATTAGAGATCAGTAGAAGGAACTGAAGATAGTGGCAGCACTTAGAACTGACTTGATAAGAAGATGAACGTTTTCCTGCATGGGCTTCTCGATGTCTGGTTACCATTTGTACACTTTGTTATTTCCATTTCTCTCATTTCTTTAAAACTTTACTTCTCAGATGAATGATTCATCCTTGGATGCTGCCATTACCCTCCCCCTTTATTGGGCTCAGTTATTATATATTTATATAACTTGGATGTACTTAGTAGGCTGAAGAGACACATTACCTTTCTAGATATTTTTCCTGAATATGATATAAAATAGTGAAAAGTATAAAATGATTTCTGAACATAACCATTTCTTTTTATTCATAGCAGTACTCTGAATCTCTAAAATTTTTACATTGATTAACTGAGGCAAAATGTTCAGAGACAATGTACCAAAGTGACATGTTCATCATTTGAAATTAATTTAATAATAATTTGGAATATCTTATGAGAAGGTAACAGAATTAGAGTTAAATTTATCAGTTTCACTCTTGTATAAGATGCCTCTTGTTCTGTATTTAATCATAACTTAGATAATTATTTTGTCTGTTTTGAATATCACCATCGTTTTTCATTTCAGGAAAAATGTGATATAAATAAGGTATTAGCTTTATAGCATAAAAAGAACATAAAACATTTCTTTAGGTAATGGAAAATTATGTAATGTAGCAATGTTGCAATATTATAAAATACAATACGGCACAAAATGTAAATGTCAGGATAAATAGAATTTACATGTTAAATTAGAATTTTGTAGAATTAATTCTGCAAGGAAATTGAATTGATGTAGTGGCCAATTTGCTTGGTTACCAATCTTATAGACTTGTGAAGGATTAAAATGCTTGAAATCTAAGCATCAATGATTATTGAGTTAATGATCAAGGGGCAGAGTTTTCCTTTGGATGCTTTTAATTTACATTGAAAATCAAGTTCTAAGGAACGAAAGGCAGAGAGAGTGGCTGAATTCTGGAAAGATGAACTTATTTTCATTTTGAAGGCTACCTAGGTCAGGACAGCTTCATTAATATATTGATTAAGAGAAGCCAGAATGAACATTGTGGTACATGTCTCTTTTTGAATTATGGTTTTCTCAGGGTATATGCCCAGTAGTGGGATTGCTGGGTCATATGGTATTTTTAGATTTTTAAGGACCCTCCATACTGTTCTCCATAATGGCTGTATCAATTTACATTCCCATCAGAAATGCAAGAGGGTTCTCTTTTCTCCACACCCTCTCCAGCATTTATTGTTTCTAAATTTTTTGATGATGGCCATTCTAACGGGTGTGAGGTGATACCTCATTGTGGTTTTGATCTGCATTTCTCTAACGATTAGTGATGTTGATGTTGATGTTGAGCATCCTTTCATGTGTTTGTTGGCAATCTGTATATCTTCTTTGAAGAAATGTCTATTTAGGTCTTCTGCCCATTTTCGGATTGGGTTGTTTGTTTGTTTGGGTTTTTTTGATATTGAGCTCCATGAGCTGCTTGTATACTTTGGAGATTAAGCCTTTGTCAGTTGCTTCATTTGCAAATATTTTCTCCAATTCTGAGGGATGTCTTTTCACCTTGTTTACTGTTTCCTTTGGTGTGCAAGCCAGGACATAGAAGCAACCTAAGTGTCCATTGACAGATGAGTGGATAAAGAAGATGTGGTACATATATACAGTGGAATGTTATTCAGTTATAAAAAGAAATGAAATTGAGCTATTTGTAGTGAGGTGGATGGACATAGAATCTGTCATACAGAGTGAAGTAAGTCAGGAAGAGAAAAGCAAATATCATATGCTAACATATATATATATGGAATCTAAAAAAAAAAAAAAAATGGTCCTGATGAACCTAGAGCCAGGACAGCAATAAAGACACAGACGTAGAGAATGGACTTGAGGACATGGGAGGGGGGTAAGGGGAAGCTGGGATGAATTGAGAGAGTAGCACTGACATATATACACTACCAAATGTAAAATAGATAGCTAGTGGAAAGCAGCTGCATAGCACAGGGAGATCAGCTCAGTGCTTTGTGACCACCTAGAGGGATGGGATAGGGAGGGTGGGAGGGAGATGCAAGAGGGACAGGATATGGGGATATATGTATACATGTAGCTGATTCACTTTGTTATACAGCAGAAACTAACACAACATTATAAAGCAATTATACTCCAATAAAGACGTTAAAATATTAAAAAAAAAAAAAAAGAAAAAGAAAAAAAAAAGAGAAACCAGAATTTGCAAGACAGAAGGGAGGAATTGAGGACTGATTTCTTCTCTAGTGAAAAAAAAAATGGATTGGAAGTTCCTGATAAAGGAAACTCGTCAACTGGAAGAAAGAAGGAAAGTTTAAAGTACGACTTTGGGAAAAAGCAAACTCTGAGATATTACAAAGTTGAAGAATGATTGAATGTGAGGAAGTATGCAAGTGAAAGATCCTCCAAAGGCATAAATTGTGAGGCTGACCTTCTTTTTCTTTTGTGGTTCAACAGGATTTTTTAATTAGATATCATCTTGATTCCTAGTCCTCATATGTCATAATATTTGGAAAATTTAACCTTTCGACAATGATCTATTTAAGCCTCCATTATATATGTGATCAGCCTGTTTATGTGTGTCAAGGTGACACTGAGGACAGGTCCAGAGCTTGCTTACTCATCAGGGAATGCCAGCCAAGTAAGCCTGAGTAAGCTTTGAGCTGGAGAGATCAGGAAAAATCTTCTCCAAAACAAGGACCATAGGCTTATTTACACATCTAATATTCTAAAAATAATATAATTCATGACATTATGAATGCAAAGAAGAGAAGCACAACAACAAAATAAATGCCTACTTAATGCATAACTAATCTACATATACAACACATCATTTGTAATAGTAGCTTCTAAAGAAACTCTTTATGTAAGGAACATTTTGAAAGTAAAGATTATACTTTAGTGGTTGAAGCCTGATTTCTACTACAAAGAGAGTAAAAGTCAAGGGTATTTTTTTTCATTGTAGGAAGTGCAGGACTATACTAATTTGAGGGATTAATTCAGTCTACCTTAGATAGCTTCAACTTTCCTAATGACCTCTGTCTTGTCATCACCATGTAATTACTAAAATGAGAAATCCCCACTTTAGAAAATGTAATTAAAATATTTATTAAAACCTTTCATGTCCAAAGCATGGTTCTATAGTTGGCACACTTTGAAAATTATATAATATGGTTCCTACCTTCAATTGAGTTAGTAAAATATTTAATCCACCATCATTTCCTGTGGCAAAGGACACAAAATAAAAGATTAAATTGAACTCTGAGAGATGGGAAATCCTGGCAGTCCATGCCACTTCTTCACTGACATCTAAAAATATGGTTGCTATTTAAGGATGGGAAAGAATGGTGCCATTTAAGGATGGGCAAAGCTCTATGTTGTGTTTAGTTTTCAAAATTGTCTAAATCTTTTTTATTTTATTTAAAAGTTCAGGGCTTTTACTTTTATTAAAAGTATTTTGGAGAATATTCAAATGTATGAGAATTTTTTAAATGATAATATTCCTAAGGTTTCTTACAAATTATTTCTGTGTAGTTCCAATTTAGAAATAAACATTGCTTATCATTTTGATAATTACCAAAACATTTTTAATGAATACAGGTATTAAATTTCAGTTGGGAAGAGACAGGATTTTACAATAAAACAATTTTTATAACAAGGGCACAATTATCTCTACACTAAAGGGAAGAAAAACCTATTAACAAAAATTTGAATGTTAGTGATAAACAGCAGAGCATGGATAAGTTTTGAAACAGTCTGACCATAATCTTTGTTGAGTTCAAAAGTGTTTACAGTTTATTTTCTTATCTGCGTAGAGGACAAACTTACAATGCAAGGCCTGAATAAACAAAGTACTTATTTATATGAATGTATACTATAATTAATGTATTATGTAATCAATCATATATACTGAATAATATATAATTTACATATACTATCTAATATACTAATATTAATACTGAGCAAAATAGTAATTAATAGTTTTTCTTTAATTAAAGCTGAGTCTTCTCAAAGGGATACTCGTATTTCTGATTTATACATTTTTTCTCAAAGGGAGAATTGATTTCTCTGTTGTTGCCATCACTGTCATCATTGCAAATTAGCTCATACCTTACTAATTAAGACTTGTTGGGTAAAAGGATGAAAAAACAGAGAGGAAAGGCCTAGAAAGAATTACAGAGTGATCTAAGTTCTCTCTTGAGAAAGCAGCGAATAGCACAAGATAAGAAGGAGAGGAGAAATAATCACACTGTTTACAACTTTACTGTGATATGACCCTTCAGACTATTTCCCCCACTTTCACACAAGTCACTGATTTGTTTTCTACATGCTGGGTTGGTGATAGGCTATGTATACCTTTTAACTGTAGTTCCTATATTTTAAACTTCATGGTGATAAATCTTGTCTATTAGTATAGGTTTATGTTGAGTTATGTTAGTCCTAGCATATCATCAAACTGGTAGATGCTTATGGAATCACCAAGAAAATTTGTAATAATTTAATCATAACACATAATTTTAAAAATTAATGTTTAATGCAACTTGTAATTCAGAAGTGTCACTAAAATTGTTAGTAAAAATATTTGGACTGGTAGATGATGAATAGAAGGTAAATGAAAAGTAGAATAGTAGACTATAAAAATTCAATCTTTGTCATTCCTACTCAGGCAAGGATAACAGAAAACAGAGAAATATATTTTAACTATATATCCAAAAGTAATTATGACTTATCTTTTATATAGCATACAAATACAGAAAAAAGTTTACATAGTTATTTTGAATTAGAGTAAGAAACCAAATGCAAGATAATTTTTATAATACAAATAAGTATCCTAAGGTTAAAAAAAAAATCCAGCTAGAGTTAAGTCTCTGTAAAGCAATGTCTGTATCATCACTATAATAACTGAAATAAATTAATTCATTTTAAACAACAAACTGCAATTATCCATGTGATTTATTTGTAAAACAATTCTGAATGATACTATGAAGTAAGTTGAAGTAAATTTAATTTGAAAAATGATATGTTTTAAGACCATAAGAATATCAGTGATATTATTCTTAAGAAACATGGTCATGTTGCTACAAAGAGCAAGAATTTATAAGTATACATAACTCTATTTTGGGTGTGCTTCTCAGTGTTCCTTTCATTGTCACACTTCTTTGGGACTTGGGAAAATGCATGGTTAAACTTCAGAGTGAATTCCAACCAGAGACATATTGAAGTTTCAGATTAAACTTGAATATATAATATTACATATATATATATTATATATATATATATATATATATATATATATATATATATATATATTCTGTTTCAAATTTCAGAAAGAGTGAATTAACTAAATCTTACCCTGTGTACATCCCACTTAGCTTTGATGCAAGAATAGCTTATTCATCTTTTCTTAGAAGATGGACATGCACATGCACACACATATACACAAACAAATCCAAATATAGTATTTCACAACAGTATATGTAGCCTAAATTTCATTTTAAAATTATTTACTTGAATTCCCCATGAGTGAAATGATTACAGGCTTTCTTTAACTCTGCTCCATCATCATCTTCTAGTGGGATAATTTTCATGCAGCCAAGAATCATTTTTTAGCTTTTCCAGTTTTATAATATAATTTTAACCTTAATATTTTTTTTTTGCTGTTTAAAACAGATATTTCTGTACTCAACAAACAATAACAGCACAACAGGCCCCCACTGACAAGAGCATAAATTCATGAACCGTTACATATTCAGCCCGTAGAGAGAACAATTTAGAATTCTCATTAAGCTCCCTTAAATAACATCAACAACAACAAATAAACCCTGTGCCAGGTTTTAAAATGTGTCAGGATGGCTGCTGCCTTTATTTCAGAGAAGATAAAGAAAATTTTACATGTGCAATTAAATTATCATTCTACTTTACTTGTAAATTATCAGATATTGAGACTTTCTCTAAAACTTTAATGACATACTGCAATATATTACTGTCTATACTACATTGAATTTCACATTAAAACAAGTGAAAATGTTCTGCAAGATATATCTCAATAAAATTGTGAAAAAAGGTCTCCCCTGGTGGTGCAGTGGTTGAAAGTCCGCCTGCCAAGGCAGGGGACACAGGTTCGTGCCCCGGTCCGGGAAGATCCCACATGCCGCGGAGTGGCTGGGACCGTGAGCCATGGCCGCTGAGCCTGCACGTCCGGAGCCTGTGCTCCACAACGGGAGAGGCCACAACAGTGAGAGGCCCGCATACCGCAAAAAAAAAAAAAAAAAAAAGTGAAAAAAAAGCCTGCCTCATTAGCTCAGTTCACAGTATGCTGCATATCTACAATGAACAGAGAATACCTATGATGCTAAAAATGTTGCTTCCAATCCAATTACTAGTGTGGATTCATCAGTGATATGTAACTCGAATTCTAATAAGATATGAAAAGTTGCTGAAGTGATTTTCACATCCTATTCATGAGATACAGTACTTTAAATTTTATCCTGAAATTATACAGGATGAATAGGTGACAATAACTTTCAGCATATTAGTCTTATCTGTAATGAGTTGGTTTAATTAGAAACTACCAGGTGAAGCTTGTCATTAAATTTGAAATAAGATTGTTGGTGAGGACACTGCATAATTCCTAAACACTCTTTACTTCAGGTGGGCTTATGAGAAGTTCCCGGAGTTCACACTCAGGAGAAGATTTGCTTTGTGTAAGATTTGCTATGCTCCTTTCCTTCTACCAGTACATATTATGCAGCTTTCCGAGGAAGGAGATGTTGTAAAAAGGGAGATACTTGCAACTGAGATTGTCCTGGCATTGTTGTGATTGGTAATGAGTGAATCTAGAATTAGTATGAGTGAGTGTCTGAAGCACAGTGGAGAATAAGACCAAGAGGATGGGGAAGAAAGGAAAAATTGTGTGAAAGCAACAATGAGGAGGAAAATAGCATGTTTCCCATCTCCTGGCACAGGTATATGAAGAGTGTGTGAGATCAAAGCACAGCTACGTGTCAAGAGGGAAGTGGAGGTAGCATATTCCTTAAAGAAGATCAGGGTTTTACTAGAAGTTGATGAGACAGTTAATAGCATGAAATGAAGACATAGAGATAGAGAGTGTTTTACAGATGAATAACAATGAATTCAAGAAGGTACAGTCTCAGTAACTGATGAATGTGGGGTCTGGGGTTAGGAGGAAGAAGGTGCCAGGAGGTATGGCGATTAGAGTAACAAGGACATGGGGCAACTCAAAGTTGAACCCTCACCCTTGCTCCAGCCAAAAGAATGATGTCTTCTCTGTAACTAATATGCCAGTTTCTTAAATCTAATACTAATTACATTGCCTTTCTACTTTTATTAAAATTCATCTTGAACTCAAGAGCCAAGGCACTAATTTATATATTTATTTATTTATTTTTGGCTATGTTGTGTCTTTGTTGCTGCATGCGGGCTTTATCTAGTTGCAGCGAGCATGGGCTACTCTTCATGGCAATGCACGGGCTTCTCATTGCGGTGGCTTCTCTTGTTGTGGATCATGGGCTCTGGGTGCACGGGCTTCAGTAGTTGTGGCACACAGGCTCAGTAGTTGTGGTGCACAGATTTATTTGCTCCATGGTATGTGGGATCTTCCCGGATCAGGGCTCAAACCCATGTCCCCTGCATTGGCAGGTGGATTCTTAACCACTGAGCCACCAGGGAAGTCCAGCACTAATTTATTTTGTTCATGTGTTCTTTAACAGTCCTTTTATATACAGCTTTGATTGTATATTTATATGGACTAATGTCATTCGTTTAAAACTTGAGTGCATTTAAGCAGTCATCTCCCTAAGGGAGCTCATAAATGTTTCTCTAAATTATTAAGACTCCTGTAATTCTATTAGATGTTATTCCCATTTAAAATTCCCTATCCCATTCATGGAGAGAGAGAAACCAGCTTCTTACTGACGGCTTCTTCCCAACTACATTTTCCATTCATCTGTGGTCTCATCAAGGATTCCTAAATTTGAAGTCGACTGTTTTATTTGCCTCCACCTCCCTGATTCTCAAATGGCAGAATGACGTGGGAAGTTACTTACTGGGACCTCTGGATTTTGCTGTTATTTATCAGCTCAGAGCATGTAGTGAGTACGTGATTTCATTTCATTTCCTATCTAGTCTAGACAATAATGGACTAAGGTCTGGCAGAAGATAAAGTTTATTACAAGTAGATCATCAATCAAATGATGTCTAAATACTCCACTGTTAGAAAATTTACCAGTTTTTCAAAGGTCCATAGCCTTCCTTGGAACTTCCAGGATTTATGACAGGGTATCAGAGGTATTGGTAAACTCAGTACTCACAGACCTCTGAGGTCAAATTCTAACAGGTTTTCAAGTGCCAGATTGCCACTGCCTTCATCTGCCATTGTCCAGTTTCTTCGGTATACATACATATTTTTGCGAATAATTATGAATTTCCTTCTGTCTCCTAATTTCCTTATAACTTACATAGTTTAATTTGTGCCTGGTTCCCTTTCCTTCATTATCTTTTTTTTTTTTTTTCACGGTACGTGGGCCTCTTACTGTTGTGGCCTTTCCCGTTGTGGAGCACAGGCTCTGGACGCGCAGGCTCAGCGGCCATGGCTCATGGGCCTAGCCACTCTGCAGCATGTGGGATCTTCCCAGACCAGGGCACGAACCCGTGTCCCCTGCATCGGCAGGCGGACTCTCAACCACTGTGTCACCAGGGAAGCCCTCCTTCATTATCTTTGTCTTCTGCAATTTTCTCTTCAAGCAAACATCACAAATCTTTCCATAATATACATTTGCTCAGTTTCCTAGACAGACATTTGTATAACATTTTGTAGTATTCTCAGTCCAAAATGTATTCACTCTGTTTTCTGAAATATGCTCTATCTCCCTCACAAAAATCTTGTCTGCTACCTGGAAGTGTATAGCCTGGGCCACCTCCCTTGCCTCCTTTTCTGTTTCCAATCTCTCTTCTTTGGGTATTGTTAGTGCTTGAGCAGCCTGGGACAAGCCACAGACTGCCCCTCTCCAAAAACAATTCAGAGAGCTTCAAGAATTAATGTTGGATAATTCAGTTATACAAACTACCCTCTGTGGGTTCCTTCCAACAATACATTGTACAAAAAACTTACTGAAATGATCAGTGTAATAAAATTACCCCCCAAAAAAACACAGTCCCAACTTTCTAGTTGGATCAACTCTTCCTGATACATATGTTTTTCCTACTGGCTGCAGAGCTGTGATTCCAACTGTCTCAGCACACCTGTCTTCTTGAGTGAGTAATAATCTAAGCACCATTACTGCTTATACTCTATTTACGTCCCCAGCACCATTCCCTCTAGAGTTGGCTGACTTAGAGGAACCCCTCACTTTGTTCCACAAAGGGCTTTAATTTCAGTATAACTTGCTACAGTGCTGAGGTTCAATATTCCCAGATATTAAGGCACTTCTCCCCAAATTCCTTAATAATGTCATAATAGCTAAGAAGATATTTAGCTATTGAAATACCAGAAATTTTACTATATGTGAGACTGAGTATAAATATGTATCCAGAGGAGATTACAACGTTTGTCCTATTTCCATTATGTCAAACAGTGTTTTCACCTCAGATAGTTCTCTGGCTTCCTCCTCTTTCTTTAGTCCTTTTTCCAACTCTCTTCTCCCATGATCCTCCAGGTTCCTTTTCTCCTCCTGACTTCACCCACTCCATTCTGCTCTCTCACCTTCCTTCTCATTTCTGTCTTATGTCTCAGCCCTATCCTGGATGAGGAAAGTAAGAATTTCCTATACTGTGGGTCCCACAAGTCAGCTTGTATTCCTTTAGATTCTTAAGATAAAATAATCTAAATGAAAAACAAAACTTTGTCAAGTTTATATTGGCCATGTCTCAAGTCTCCATCTAATTATTCACTATCATTTAAGTTCTCAAAGAAGGCAAAGGGTTGGGAAAGATAGGAAAGATCAAATGTCATTCTTTAACATATTCATATTTCCACTGTATTTTCTAATCCTGAGGTAATATGAAAACACTGTAGAAATATTTATATTCATAAAACTGTTGTGAATACCTAAAGAATACATAGTGTTTGTGGAAAACAAATTATTTAAGTGAAATTAGTATCATAATTAATTATAGAAGTCAAACACAAACTTTTTAAAAAAATTAGAAATTAAATGTAAAAAATGTGTTTAGACTGAAATTCACAGCAGTTAGCACTTTAGAGAATGTCTTATGTAAAAAGTATGAATTTTAAAATGATATCCATTAATTTGCTTTTTATTTAACAATCATTTATTGAGCATTTAATATGCAGGCTATATGTAAGGGTAGTCCCTGAATTTACGTCACCTTAAAAAAATAAACTAATGAGCTTTAAATTAGGTGAATATTTTTAAGTTGACATATCTTTTGTATCAAAATTATATTCATTTTAAAAGATAATTTATTAATGTTTACAGCTTTGTATTAAGAGCATAAAAATAACATTTGATTGAAAACCAGATTTCAACAGTGAGGTACTGAAGGTGGCTTTATTAGAAGTTTGGTCAAAGACTAGAAATTCTTCCATCAAAAATCAGGAAAAACAAGAGAGATTTATATTTTATTATAATTGACTTAGTGATATATTATGATTATTATTTCTCTCTCATCAGAAATATAAGATTTATTCTGCCAGTTTCTTTAGAAGGTGATTTATTTTTCTTCTTTTGGTTATAGTATTGTAGGTTTCAGATTAAGTTGATGTGTTAAATGGAAATTCAACTTCCAGTAGGTTTAAAATAGAAAGCCACTGCCTGACTTCAGGCTATCTACACGGTAATTGCAGAAAGAACTTTGTTAAGTCCATGTAGAATGAATGAGCACAGGCTCTATGAAGTGCTGTGCAGACAATCCACCCAGCTGAGAAAAGACTTTGAAGATGATTGCCGTAGGAATCCTTGAGCACACAGGCTGACAAAGTGACTCTAATTCAAAGAATGCAAACCTTCTTGATTTTTATGAAGATAACTACGAGAACCACTGGGAAGTAACTACTTCATACAGGGCATAATTGACATTTTAAAAACATTTTATCCGACTGAGTTAGCAATGCAGGTTGAAATGGAAACCAATTTACTCTGTTGGAGTTTTATAACTCCATGCTACATTTTAAAAATAAGAAATATAAGGATTCTGAAATGAAAGTTAAGTGATAAAATAGGCCAAAGATGAAACTGCATGGCCAATGTTATACTGTTGTTAAATACCACAAATTAATCACATATTTTTTCAGTTTAGGTAAATCAAATGGCAATAAAAGAGAAAGTTTAAATAATAAAGATGGTAAGACCACAGTTTTTATAGACACTCATAGTTATGTCTCCATCTCCATTTTTTTCTTCTTCCTTGTAGAAATTTCAATTATTTTGTGGATAAATGGCTGCATATTGAAGTGGGCAGAGCCCTCATTTTTCACAAACGTGGTTAAGTTCCAGTCAAGGAATCTTAGCAGAAGTGATGAGAAAAACTTCTTCCCAAAGGGAAGATAAATGGCTTTTTTTGTCCTTTTCTCCTCCTGGTAGACTTAGTGGTTGAAGCTCAATAAGCTTTCTTGAAACTCCAGTTGGAAGGATATGTAGAACTGAGTGGGAAAAACAAGATTCCACACCCTGTCATCCCTAGATTATCTACTTCCAGGTTGTTCTATGTGGCAGAGAAATTCCTATGTTGTTTAAAATGTGGATATTTTGATTATCACTCACAGGCAAGCTTAATCCAAAGTAATGCAGAATTTTGTATAAGATCATGCCCTGCTCACTTGTTACATTTATCAATGAATTTTAGAGTAATAATTTTTAATGGGCATAAAATTAAATTGTCTCTTCTATCTTCTATTGTCCCTACTTATGGACTCATTCCTTGAGCATTGTGAATAAGACCCTATATTCTTTCACTTTTCTGAATATTTCATTCAAGAAGGAGTCACTGAGATTGTAAGTCAGAAAAGTTAGGTTCAGTGCCTGAGGAAAAAATTCCCAACACATGACTAGGCTTGAAAGGTTAAACAGAATTACACCTGCTACTTTGATAGAGAAGAATATTTCATAAAGTGACATAGAACTGAGTCTCCACATTCTAACTGCTAGGAAACAGCTAATCTGTGGGAGAAGCAGTTCACATTTTTCTCTTTCCCTTGATATTCTCAGTAGTCTGTAAAGCTAATAAGAGAAGTAAAACTAGAAAGCCAAAGTGAAATTGAGATTTCCTTGAGGTCATAGATATTATGAAGTTGGAATTTTTAATTAAATAATTAAAAATCCAAAAATTAAATGAGTTTGTCTTGTGGTTTGGTCATGTCAAATTTCCTACACAGCAGTGGTTCTCAAACTGGAGTATGCAGCACATAGACGGCTTGTAAAAGAACAGACTGCTGGACCCCAGACCTAGAGTTTCAGATTTAGCAAGTCTGAGTGGGGCATAGGAATCAGACTAGTCCCCAGGTGATCCCAATAAACAGATCCAGGGACTGCATTCTTAGAAACTTTCTCTAAAGTACTAAGGATTCATGTCCATTAGACCAAATGAGGATAGATTAATGAATAAAAGATAGCTCAGTTGTTAAATATTTTTCTTCCCACAAAGTTCGTATGTTGAAATCCTAATTTCCAATGGGATAGTATTAGTAGGTGAGTCCGTTGGCAGGTCATTAGGTCATGAGGGTGGAACCCCCGTGACTGGGATTAGTGCCCTTATAAAAGAGACCACAGAGAGTTCCCTTGACCCTTCTTCCATGTGAGGAAGCAGTGAGAAAATAACGGTCTATAAACTAGGAAGTGGGTCCTTGCCAGACACAGAATCTGCTGTCAACTTGATCTTGAACTTCCCAGCCCACTGAACTGTGAGAAATACATTTTTATTGTTTAAGCCACCCAGTCTATGGTAATTTGTTATAGTAGCCCAAACAGACTAAGACAGCGATGTAAGGAGAAAAACATTATCTGATAATACTACCAATGATCATCCTATCATGCTTTTAAAAATCTATGGCAGCAGTGCCAAAACTGGACTGAATATAAGTAGACTCATTAGTATTCAAAATGGAAGCCTGAGTTTATGTGTTGACATCAGATATGACAATGTTAGATTAACCTAAAAAAAAATGTGTAAGGTAATATGGCTAAGATTTGAGAGAAGAGTGCCAAGGATGACCCCTTGTTGCTGACTTCTCTGACCAGCCTAATGGTACAAACAACACTGGAAGTTGGGTCCATATTGGATGTAGATATTAAGACTGAGCTTCCTGTAAAAGAGCAGGTACCAAACTTAAGCATACATGAGAATCACATGGGGTGCTTTTGAAAAGTACAATTTGAAATCCTCACCCAAACCCACTGATAAATCTTACAGATGTGATCTCAGTTCATTTTAAAATAAGAATTGCAGGTGACTTTGATGCAAATGGCCTGATGGACACTGTTTGGGAAACAGTGCTATGGGAAAAACAGCTTTTAGAGGCAGCCAACATTCCTTGGCTCTCTTTCCCCTTCCAGCAATAGAATCATGCAGACTGCTGCTTCCTTCATCACCTCTTCTCCTTTCACTGACTTTTCTGCCTTTTTCTGTTAAGGACCCTTGAGATTACATTGGACACCCTCCTGGAAAATAAGAGGAAAATAAATCAAGTAAGAGATGGGCAAATATTTATGTAGACATTTCACCAAAGAAAACACACAAATGTCTATTCCCATGAAGAGATGTTCAACATCATTAGTCATTGGGTAAATGCAAATTAAAACCAAAATGAGATAGTACTATCATTGAGAAGAAGGGTTATAATCCAAAACACAGTTAATGTGCGTGTTTGGAAACCAAACTCCTATACATTGGAAACCAAATGTTGGAAACCAAAATTCCTATACATTGCTGATAAAAATACAAAATGTACAGCCCCTTTGGAAAACATTTTGACAGTATCTTTAAAAAGTTGCATGTGATCCAGGATTCTACTCCTAGGTATTTACCCAAGCAAAATTAAAACCCATATCCACATGAAGACCTGCAGTAATCATTCATAGGAACAAACTAGAAACATCTAAATAGTCATAAACTGGTAAATGGAGAAACAAAATAAAGTGCATCAATACAATGGTATACTACTCAGCAGAAACAAACCATAAATACATCTAACAACTCTAACAAATGGATAAATCTCAAAAACCTCGTTAACTGAAAAACTCAAACTGAAATAACTATGTATTACATTATTCCATTTAAATAAAATTTCTAGAAAAAAACAAAAAGTGTGTGTATATATAGCATATACACATTCTTAAACAATATATATATACACATTCATATACATTTGATGAATATATATATATATATATCATATACATCATATATATAATGATCAGTAGATAAAACAATCAGTAGTTGCCTGGTTGCCTGGCACAGGGTATAGGAACTGAGACTGACTGAAAACAAAAACATCAGAACATTTTAGGGATACAGAACAAAGAACAATGCATCACATACAAGGCAAGATAAAATTTTGACCAAATTAGTCAACAAAACTTACTAAACACTAAATTTAGAGGTGTAATTAAGGTTTGTAATTCACTCTTTCTCCTTCTTTTCCTCCCTCTCTGGTTCATATATTTGTATGAATTTATCAAATACAGTTGGTCTAAGTAAGAAGAAAGGATCCAATATTAAGATATTTTAAGTGATTTTGTTTTATTTAAAGTACCTTAAATGATTTTAAAGGACAGATATTAAAAATTTAGGTAAGGAAATAAAAATCCACTGATACACATTAGAAGAACCTAAAGGTCATACACTCTAAAAAACAATTTGAAATAGGCTCCCCAGCTTCCTTCAAAGAAAAGCTTTTTCAGGAAACACATTAAGAAGCTTAAATTCTAATCCTTCAAAACTGACTGGGTGCTTGAAATCTGAAAATGCCACAAACCAGTAAATTGAAACTAGTCCTGTATAACATAAACCCCATGCCCATGGAGAGGAACCACAATTAAGGAAGTCAAAGATTTAGAAGCAAGTCTTAAGCATTTTAACAAATACTATCAGGTTACAAAACTGGCAGACAATGGGAAGAGCCCAGCCAAAAAAGGAAGTCTTTCAGCTCTTGGGTCTCTTCACTTTTCTGTTATAAAAATATGTTTTAGAATGAATCATTTTTAATATAGACATAATATGCAGCTTAGTAAAAAATATTTTAGCTTTACCTCTTAAATACCTGTGTTTATTTACCAATACCTGTGCTTTGATTTAGATTGGAACTTTATGTCTGGGATTAAATTCAGATTCAGCTAAATGGACTAATCAGAGGCAAAAAAAAAAAAAAAAAAAAAAAAAATCAATAAGCCTCAATTTTCTCATCTCCTAAAGGGCATAATAACATTTACTTTTGCACTGTCTTCATTTTTAGGGGTTGAAATATGTATTTATTTCATAGTCTTCCAAATAGTAAATGCTTAGGGTAGAACATTCAGGAAGATTTCTAAAGAAGAGCCCCATATCCCAAGATTCTTGACACTTGTTTATTGACTCAAGCGTGAAACTAAGTGCTGCTATAAAATGATTTTACAGATGTAAATAAAGACACAAGACACTTGACCTATAAGTACTCAGATTATCTGGGTGGTCCTGAATCAATTAGGTAAATTATTTTAAAAATAGAATATGCTCTAGCTGGTAGCAAGAGGGACCATCAGAGATTCAAAGTACAAGAGGGATTTGATTCACTGTCACTGCCTTGAAGATAGAGAGGCCACAGGACAAGGAATCAGGTGGTCTCTAGAGAGGAGAGTGGTTCCCAGCCAATAGCCATCACTGAGGCTAGGTTCTCAGTCCTGAAATCACAGTAGCCAAATCACAAATTTGGCTAACACCCTGAAAATAAGCTTGGAAGTGGATTCTTGCCCCCAGATCTCTAGTTTGTTTGACACTAAACAAAGGACCCAGTGGTACCTACCCAGATTTACAAACTCTATAGAACTGTGATGTAGTAAATGGATATTGTTTTAAACCACTAAATTTTTGATGATTTGTTAAATACCAAAAGAAATCAAATGCAACATTTAACAAAATGTAGTTCCTCTCTTTCCTTTCATATAACCTGATAGAAACAAAGCTCATTAACTTTTTTAAAACAGTGTGGTGACTGTACACTGATAATAAGGTTCATCATAAATAATTACTAAAATTATTTAATAAAGCTCTTTAAACTACTAAACACTTTGAATCCCTTATAACTACTGTATGAAAAATATTCACAATAGTTTTCAATTTCTTATTGCACAGGTGAAGTCATTCTTAGAATCAGATGATCCTTGAACAATACAGTTTGAAGGTTGAATCCCAGAATGGGAACAATGTATATGGAGGACAACTATAAGTTATATGTAGATTTTCCACTGAAGGAGAGGTTGGCACCCCTAACCCCCGATATTACTCAAGGGTCAACTGTAGTTTATGTATGAAGTTCTTCTGGATCTTTATTTAGCTCTTTTTCCACTGGTTGATGCAACTTCCATATTTCAGTAAATACAGTAAATTTCAGATGGAGGTGTATATTCATAAGCTACAAACTTAGAATCATGGTGAAGCAAAATCATAATTTGCCTGGCAAGTTTTTTGACTCAACTGGTTATATAATTTATGTTAGGCTTAATTTAGGAACATCCACATTGTAGAGATACATCAAGCCAGAATATATCTGTCTCTAATCAATTCCTATTGACTCTTTATTCCTCTTTGACACATTGTCCACGTGGGAATTAAAGAGAATTCATGGGTCTATGTAAAGGTCTAGCATAGGTGGTAAAAACCTTGATAACCTAGTGAAACTGGAAAGTTCGAGTTTTTCCATCAATACACATGTACATCTAAAATAACTGTGACAGTGTAGATCCAGGCATAATTAATTCTCACCATCTTACAAAGTGATTTTCACTGTCAATACCCAAAGACTGGAGTGCCATTTCCTTGGCTGTTCTTCTCTTGGCCTCATCACTGAAGCCACTGTCTATGGCCATTATTACCTTGTATCACCTCAGCCCTTGTTGGAGAAGGTCTTGAGTTACTGAGACAGAGGTTCAACATATTTGAGCGATTGATGAAAAAGTTGCCACATTAGCTCATGGAAGCCAATTGATATGGCTCATTTGAAAGGCAAGGAAGGAAGGTGAGATAGAGATAACAGATTTCTTGGGATTGCAAAAGGGTGAGGCCAGTTGAGCAAGTTCACGATACTGATGATTCCAAACAGACCAATAGGAAAGTCAAGAGGAAGGGAGTGAAGACGAGATGGCCAGAGGGAACATGGAGAATCAGAACATGGTGACCATTTGACTAATGGTGATGAAGAGAAAACTTAGAAGATGTCTTTGGGGATAGTTTTCCGTTTGATTGATTTCAGTTTGCTAGTAAAGATTTTGCCTGTGTAGTAGAGCAAATTACCTTTGTGGAGTAAAAAGTTGAGGGTACTGACCATGATCCCAGCATTCAGTACCTGCCTGGGCAGGGGAGTCAAAGCCAAGGTTACAAGTAAGCTTCAAATACAATGTGCCCAGAAAGAAGCCACATTCCATGTGAAAAATGTTAATATTGAAAGAAAACATGCTGACTTCAATAAACCACTTGTAAGAGGTAGGAATCTAAATACTACAGAAGATGCAGTAAATGGAGAACTGGTGCTGAAGAGGGAATTTGTTTTTTAAATGGAAAAGAAGTTTGAGGAGGAAAATAAAAGTGAAGATCCATAAGCAAGAGCTCTCAACCTTCTCTGCACATTAGGATTGTCCTGGTTGGGTGAGGTGGACTTTTCTTCATTCCATTGGAACCTAGGTTTCCTTATCTTAAATTGAAACTTATTCCAGAAATAACAACCATCTTTCTAAAAGTTTATCTACCATTGGCCTAGTAATAAGGAAAAGTGGTTTTTAGTCCTATAACTGTTGAGTAACATTAGGTAATTTACTTGTTATTCTTCACATCAAGATTTTATTTATAAAATGACATGTTTAGTTTATAGATGACATCCCTGGTATCCATCTATACGTCTCCTTATATAATAGGTTTTGGGATCAGATTCCTAGGGTTAAAAGTGGGAATTTACTTTCTGTTATTGTTATGGTTGCAGGAACATGGGTCAGTTCTCTTACTTCCTATCTCTGATTTTCCTCCTCTGAAAAAGAGAGGTAAAGTTAGCTCTTACCATATAGCACAAAAATAAATAAGAAAGTATATGTACAACCAAACAATAATGAGAGCATCCTAAGTTTTTAAATATAAGCTCATATATTTATATAAATTTTAAAATATAATCATAGAATATATATGTTCAATATTCTCTTCAATAATGATATAACAAATCTATATAAAACATGATATCTATATGATTATTAATAACACATCATATACATTTTTCTGATATAACCTACATTTGTATATTGCATATTGTTAATATGTTAATTCCCAGACTGTGAATTAAAAGTCAACTATTTTAAAATTTTTTACATGATTCATTATGTGAGAAGTTATGTAGTAACCTCAATATGAACATTATGTTTACTTACTTTCAAATATTTCATTTTTATAGTAAACAAATAAAAGTTTCTATTTAAAATCAATTGAAAACCATTCTTAAAATTTGTTGTAGGTAAGAATACCAAACAAAGAACAAAGAGAAAACTCAACATAAACCTCACTAATGCTTTTATGAACTATGATCTATTTGACACTATTAATACAAAAAGTATCCAGCATCATTTGGTATGCACTTCAGGCAAAAATGCTATTGTTTTTCTTTTCAGAATTGAAAATAATTTATTCACAAGCTACTAACATGTTTTAATTTGGTTTGCTATTGGAGAATGTAATTGCTCTATTTTATAATCAATTAGTGAAATAGTTATAAATATCAGCAGATTTGAACAAAGAAGGAAGATTTCTCTAGTTTCATGAGCTATTGTTTGAAACCTTATAACTGAGAAAATAGGTAATTGACATTTTTATTAGTAGTACAGCACCAAATTCTTAAAGCATCAGTCTTAATAATCAAAGTAAATATAGAGGGCCTACATTTACTTTTCAGAAAATTTGAACATGTGTTTAAAAATATCAAACCTAGCTAGGATGACCAAATATCAACATGTATATATTTACACATTATTAGAATGGCTTATTAGAAAGTGTTAGAAAACTTAGTTGATGACAATGGAAAAATATTATCTTTGTTCATAAAAACACCAATGAGAATATCAATAAAATAAATCTTAAAGTAATTACCTTTGTTTTAAAGGAAATAGTCATGTACTTCAATCTCTTCTGCTTAACAAAGTGCATTAATTTATTACTAATTTTTTTCTCTTTATTAAAAATATTTACCTTATTTGGCTAGTTATCATAAAAGTGTTATGTTTATTACATTGTAAAAGGTTTGATTAATGGAAATAACTGAAATAATAACAAAACCTTCTTTTGGAAAACCTAATGTAATTGTTTTTTGAAAATGAGCAAATATAAGCAGAGCTTAATTGGTTTTAGTGAGGAGTGTTTCAGGAAAGGTGAATAAAACGAAATGGCTGAAGTTTATGTTAAATATAAAGAAGTAAGAAAATATTAAGTTAGAAAGATGATTCCAGGCAGTTAATGAATACCACATTAAGAGATATGGGTGTTATTAAGTGCACATGGGGAGAAAGTGGAGTCTTGATCAGGTCACTGGAATGTTTCCAGAAAGGATGGGAAATGACAGTTATTGAGCATCTTAGGATAAACGTCACATAGTAATAAGTGGAAGGTCTGGCATATGAGCTAAGAAAATGTTGACTCCAAAGCCAACCTTCCCTCTATTACACTGCATTGCAAAGCAATGTGAATGAATGGGGAGAGAACCAATGCTTGGATTCCTAGAACTAGCCAACTGAATGAAAGGACCTCCTTTAGAAAACGAGGCCAGGAAAGAGAGAGATTAAAGTTTTTGCGTTTTAAATAATTGCACAGAGAAAATAATAATGAAACATTATAGGACTGGGGATTTTATCATGATCCATGTCTAGTAAATCTTTCTCCAGTGTGTTGGGGGTGGGTAAGGATGGGAAGCTATAGGGCATAAGAAGCAAATAGTAGTAAACCTCCTGGAAACACAGAATGGGAAGATGTTAAAAGTAGAAGGCTGGCATTAAGACAGAATTAGTTGCAGGGCAAACATGGTGTGCACTAAGCAGCAATAAACCAAGACAAAATTTTTTCAGTAACAAGGTTGGGAAGAATAACAACTGAGAAAAAACTATTTTATTTGTAAATTAGAAAATCACTGTTGTCATTTAGACATGGAATCAAGTGTCAACATAGGATCACTAAATACAAATGAAGGACTAGTTGAAGTTGGATAAAATGAATTACTAGAAGTATATATTTCCCTGAACATTCCCTAGCAATTTCATGAAATGCTAGGATAGGGTAAGAGAAAGTCAAAGATGTTTGACACATTGGACTGACTTGATAACCATTTATTGAATTGGCTCCATTACAGTTGAAACATTGATAGAAAGAGAGTTTTCACAGTAGGTCTGTAACACTCCCTGTTTACTAGTTAGATGAAGGTAACAAATGATCTTAACTAGATCTCCTTATAAAAATGTTAGTGGCATTTACTATTAGAAAGTACTGGAAACTCTTATCTAAAATATTCTTTTAGCAGAATATATTTATTCATATGTGTTGTTTTATGTAAACCTAGAAGTTATGGATTTATGAGGCATGACTGACTGGAGACTGGAGCGCAGTAATATAAGCATATTCTATTTAATGAAATGAGTATACAGAAAAGAAGTTTTGAAATCAGAACAGCTTCCTTTCTTGTGTACAGTTGTTTAAAAAGTCTTACATTAATAGGAAATCACGGTCTGTTTCAATGGGGCATAAGATATATTCTTAGAAGTTGCATCAGACATTTTAAATTCCTCCAGAGAAAGAAAATTTCCTCTGTGTTTGTTGTTTACCTGTTTCATTTGAATCATCAGTGAAGTTTGGTGTGAGAATGTCTGTGAATCTCATTTGACAGATAACCTTTGTTTTAACATAGGTGATTATCTGACAATCTTCAAAAAATAAGTATTTATTTATATCCACTGAGAATAAAAGCAGAGTTTGGTGTTATTTTTATGACTGTTGTCCAAATTATACACATAGAGAAAAGTGAAGTGTCCTTTTTATTCTACCATCATCCATCCATTGAAGAATTACCCTTCCACTGGGATTTCCTATTTAAATATTCATGTAATATTTATATTTGGCTCAGTTATTTTAGAATTGTTCTGAATATTCCTTAATTCTATAAACCTTATCCAAGATAAAACTTAGCTTCACTGAATATCTATAATGTCCTCAGCATTTTATACACATTGTCAGGAATAAACCTCAGAACACTCTGTGAAAGGAATGTTTGATTTATTTTACTCATGAGGCTAATGAGATATAGGAAAGTTAAGAAAAATATAATTTGTTATTCTCAGCAAATCTAAAAGTTTTTTGGCTCTGGGGTTCTATCTTCCCTCATATTTTGTAATTGTCAGAAAACATGGCATATTAAATAATAAAACTCCTGTGTTTTAGCCCATGATCTTTGCTTTATTTCACTTCACCCTTTGGCACAGTTATGTTTTTTATCTTCTCTACTTTTCAACTCTGTCAAACAGGTCTTTTTTGTATTCTACCCTATCCCACTCACCAATATCTTTAGAGATGTGTTGATTTTATCAAATAATAATTTGACATGTCTCTAACTTCTAGAGAAAAAAGTGTTGGCTTAACATATAAGGTTATGTGAATAACATAACAACTATTTTCCCCTAATTTAGTTCTTTTATTTATAAAGATAGCTTAATTCTGTCACTGCTATAAACACCGAAATCTGAAAGATTTGATAGATAAGGCTGTGGGCTTTTTCTCTGTCTCCTCACTCCTCCTATTGGAAAATAATGGTTCTCTATTACTTCATTTAGTGATTTATCCATGTAATACATAGCCATGTATTAAGTGTTTATGAAGTATCAACTAATCTCAAGTACTTTGCTATGTATTCAAAATAAAAAGTGCACTCATTTTTGTGATATTTTGCTCTAATATGTTCTGATGAATATAGCACCTCATTTTAGAAATACATATATTGCTTTATTTAAAAAAAAATCTTGGTAAGAAAAGCAAAGTAGAATTATGTCCTAGTGGTAATTTACACATTATACACATATACATATGCATATAAGACATACATATCCATATGTTCATGTATATATTATACATATATATAATGACGTGCATTAATATTTATATATGTGCATTATAGATATGCACAATATACATATAGGTATTTATAATTCATAAGATGTAAAAGATAAAAGAACAATATAATAATGGGACCATAAGAACTTGATACTTTAAGAGGTAACCTAAAATACAATTTTTCAGCTATTAGGTGACTCAATTTAATTTGCTCACTAAGTATCCCAGATATCTCACTCTGGAACCAGGAATTTCATCAAATAAACTACTGAAGAGTTTTACTACTCTTTGATCTACTAAGAAGAGACAAGCAAAAGTCAAATCAGGAAAATCAGTGCTCATAGGCTGTATTGAAAAAGTGATTAAAAATTAAGCCTGTAGTTTTGATTTGCATTTCTCTAATAATTAGTGATGCTGAACATCTTTTCATGTGCCCCTTGCCCATCTGTATGTCTTCTTTGGAGAAATGTCTATTTAGATCTTCTTCCCATTTTTTGATCAGGTTGTTTGTTTTGATGATATGAAGCCACATGAGCTGTTTGTAAATTTTGGTGACTAATCCCTTGTCGGTCACATCATTTGCAAATATTTTCTCCCATTCTGTGGGTTGTCTTTTCATCCTGTTTATGTTTTCCTTTGCTGTGCAAAAGCGTTTGAGTTAAATTGGCCCCATTTGTTTATTTTTGTTTTTCTTTTCATTACGCAGGGAAGCAGATTGAAAAAGACATTGCTTCGATTTATACCAGAGAGTATTCTGCCTATGTTTTCTTCAAAGAGTTTTATAGTGTCCGGACTCACATTTAGGTCTTTAATCCATTTTGAGTTTATTTTTGTGTATGGTGTTACAGAATGCTCTGATTTCATTCCTTTACATGTAGCTGTCCAATTTTCCCAGCACCATTTATTAAAGAGACTCTTTCCTCCATTGTATAGTCTTGCCTCCTTGGTCATAGATTAATTGACATTAGGTACATGGGTTTATTTCTGGGTTTTCTATCCTGTTCCATTGATCTATATCACACCAGTCAGAATGGCTATCATCAAAAAATCCACAAACAATAAATGCTGGAGAGGGTGTGGAGAGAAGGGAACCCTCCTACACTGTTGGTGGGAATGTAAATTGGTGCTCCACTATGAGGAAGAGTATGGAGGTTCCTTAAGAAACTAAAAACAGAGCTACCGTATGATCCTGCAATCCCATTCCTGAGCATATACCCGGAGAAAAACATGGTCCAAAAGGATATATGCACTCCAATGTTCATTTCAGTGCTGTTTACAATAGCCAAGATATGGAAGCACCCTAAATGTCCAGCCATAGAGGAATGGATAAAGAAGATGTGGTACATATATACAATGCAATTTTACTCGGCCATTAAAAAGAATGAAACAATGCCAATTGCAGAAACATGGATGGACCTAGAGATTGTCATACCAAGTGAAGTAAGTCAGGACAGAGAAAGAGAAGTATCCTGTGATATTGCTGATATGTGGAATCTAAAAAAAAAAAAAAAAAAAGGATACAAATGAACTTATTTACAAAACAGAAACAGACTCACAGACTTAGAGAACAAACAGACTTAGAGAACAAACTTATGGTTACTGGGGGCAAGGGTAGGAGGGGAGGGGTAGTTAGGGAGTTTGGGATTGACATGTATACACCGTTATATTTCAAATTGATAACCAACAAGGGCCTACTGTATAGCACAGGGAACTTTTCTCAATATTCTGTAACAACCTAATTGGGAAAATAATTTGAAAAAGAATAGATACATGTATATGTATAACTGAGTCATTTTGTTGTACACCCAAAATGAACACAACATTGTTAATCAACTATACTCCAATATAAAATAAAAAGTTAAAAAATAAATACATAAATCAGAAAATAAATAAATAATTAATTAAGCCTGTGCATAAATCTACTTTGGATCAGTATATGAGTCTCATTGTTAATGTTATGGGCTGAATTATGTTCCCCAAATATTAACTTATGTTGAAATTCTAACCCCCAGTACCACATAATGTAACTGTATTTGGAGATAGGGTCCTTAAGGAGGCAGCTATGTTGAAATAAGTTTATTAGGGTGGACGGTAATCTGATTTTTCTGGTGTCCTTATAAGAAAAGGAAATTAGGACACAGACGGGTATGGAGGGTAGCCCATGTGAAGATTCACGGGGATTAACGCCATCGACAAGCCATGGACAGAGGTCTCAGAAGAAACCAATCTTGCTGACACTTTTATCTTGGACTTCCAGCTCCCCAAACTGTGAGGAAATAAATTTTTGTTTGAAAGCTACCTAGTATGTGGTACTTTGTTATAGCAGCCCAAGAAAACTCATGTAGTTAATATTTGAGCATTTTGTCCCTTTAGAATGTAATTGTTTCTTAAAATATGAAATTCTCCTCTGATTTTGTCATAAAAATAATTTGTCAAATTAATAGTATATAAAGCTACAAAATTACCTTTATTGTTTTGTTGCCAGATTAACTCATATAATAAAAAGTATAGTGTGTTATATATTTGAAAGAATTTTATATGATATTACAAATAATGCTAGCATGAGAAATAATCTGCAAATTTTATATCTGAATACTGTTTTATGATTAAATACATACTTTATTAAATAACAGATTAACATTTTAAAAGGTGACCTCAATTTAGGAATAGCTAATGTTGAAAAGAAAAATAGCTAATGGTTTTAAGACATCAGTAGTAATTGCTCTACAACTCAAATATCCAGAATAAAACCATCATGTATTTTGATGTTACAACACTTTAATGTAGCTTCACACAATTTAACATGCTTTGAAAAACATAGCATTCTAACAGGGATAGAATAGACAATGATATAATACCGGAAAATGTTAGCTAAATTTCTACCCACTCAATTCAATTGTTTTAAGAATTTAGCTTTAATTGATATGTGTAGTGTTTATTATTGTTACATATGTATGTATGCATATATGTATATATGTGTATTTGTACATCTACAAAATACATAAATATGCATATGCTAAGTGATGTCTAATAATTAAAGACAGAATGAATAGATCCAGGTTTGACTCAAGTCTGTAAGTTATTAATGAAAAACATTTGTCAATGAAATAATTTTGTAATGCATTTATCCTTTATCTACCATGAATATTACATTACTGTGGAAACTATCTCTTGTCTCTCCAAAGTTATTAAAAATTATATGAATTTCAGTATCTTGTCTGGGGATGCAATTAAAGAATAGTAATCACAATTAAGACATTTAACTTTTTTCAAAATTGATTTAAAAATCTTTAAATATGACTAAAATCACATAAATTAATGTCACATAAGATGGCACTAAAAGGAAGATGAAGTGCAAATTTGCATTGCAATTGTCCCCTTGGAAAATGCAGTTCATACAATGAATAGTAAAGGGAATAATTCGAATCCCATCTGAAAATCTAAATGAAATAATATGTCTGATTTCATTTGGTGACCAATTTGGAAAGCTCTTTGAAATATACTGCAAATGATAATTCTGCCTTATTAGTCATTGTTGGACCTTTTTGTAGCATGTGAAAAATAGAAATGCACAATTTGCCTTTGAAACCAGACACGAGAATGGGTAACCTCATGAAGTAATGAGTTTACCAGGGGCTCTCAAAAAGCAGCTTTAAGACATTCTACCATAAGCTTTTAGGACAGTCTATCTAGGATGTTGTAAAAGATATATACATATATTAGGGTATCAACATGAATTTATGGTTGGCAGACCAGAAATGAATTATGTTTATAGATCTCACTTCCTTAAAAACAGTGGGATCTAATTATCCTCCTTTTGCTTAGCAGGAATATAGGTTAACCAGAGAGAAATGGTTATATACAATATTTTCAGTTTTTGGCAAAAAAAAAATTCTTTCTGAGTGTAGTAAGCACTATAATACACAATCCTGTCCTTTGGCTAGAGAGATATAGATAAAAAATGATGCTTTCTATGTACTTTCTTTTTCTGCTTCAGGTACTGAGAGAGAGAGAAAGAGAGAGAGAGAGAGATTCCAAAAGACATTCAGGGAAATATTTCAGTACCAAACACTGAAAGAAGAGATGTGTTATTCTTTAAATTGAAATATTCATAACTAGTGCACGAGAGGAGTTATAAGGATGTTTTGGCAAGCTCTCTGGAATCTTCAAAGCAAATTGTAGGCCTTCAGGATGAATTTTGATTACATATTAGATTTCAAAGTAAGTTGGGAAAATATTAATCAAAGCTTTTCTTAAAACTGGGCTTGGAATAAGTTTATAGCACTAAGGATTTATTATGAAAATTTCAAAATTATTGCTAGTAGAGTGTATTCTGTTTAATTTTAGAATGTTTTCTCTATAAGAATGATCTACATTTTGACATTTCCTATGCTTCTCTATTTCAGTGATGTTTTTATTATTTAAAAAGCAGAGAATTATTTGATATCTTTATCTCATTTATGTCAGTCACACAGGATTAAGCATGCAAGGCCAAGATATTTGCTGTCATATATGCACCTTGTTGAAGGAAAAGCCCATTAGAGATAAAATACTAATAAACTATAAATTATGACTTATCAAACATTTAAAAAATGTTTCCCATTTTTCCAAAAGAATTTGTGGTGGACTACAAAATATGCCTAGTATAGGAACATAGAGATTGGCAGGATGGAAACAACAGAGTACTATTAAACTCATAAGAGCCTGAAAATAGAAATGTGTGCGATAAATTCGGTACAGTTTTCTAATTTGAATGGCAAAATTAGCTTGTAGCTTTCTGGCAGTGAAAGCACAAACAGAATTATGTTCAGTTATAACTTTCAAAACTTGTAACTGGTATGTTAGTTATATAAACAAGTTTCAAAATTCATAACTTGTTTATAAAATTAATACACCAGTCCACTAAGAAAGTCTAACAGGGGAAATGGTGTAATTCTGGCTTAAGTGAGGTGAAGATGCCAGCAGAAGGAAAAACAACACCATTACCCAGAGAAAAACAAGACAGTATAGAATTCACAAGGTTTCTGTGAAAACCTATAAATAACTGAAATTACTTTCCCTTACAACTGAGTCATTTTGCTCCAAGGAAAACTACTCTTCTTTGTTAGTTTTCAGCAAATCAGCTTGCCAAGGGAGAGGAAAATAAAACAAATTCTTACACGTTTATCTTTTCACTGATTTTCTCCTTTTCTTGAAATTCATAAGACTTCCCTCTGCTGACAGTTTATGTGTGATTAATTTTTTCTTATATATAAGTAATTTCAATTGTATGTATAAATTACATATTGAAGTTTTCCTTTTTTTTTTTTCAGAAAAGTAAAATTTTTATCCCTTACTGACATCTGAGAAAGTTAATCCTGGTAACTCCCTTAATAAATTAAATGATTCTTGTAATTTTATATGACATGTTCAACAACATTCTTACAGTAAACACACTACTTTTCTATGTATAGTTATAATATTGCTAAATGAGTTCAATTGCACAACTACAAAATGTATTTCTAGAAAGCAGCTCTATGTAGGAACAAGCCACTTTTGCTGCTGTGTGCTGATCAACATGATTTAACAGTAAGATTTAGAATGTCTCTATTAATAGTTCTAAAGTTTTAGGGTAAGTTAGATTCACTTGGAATTTTTTTTTTGGGGGGGGGTATGCAGGCCTCTCACTGTTGTGGCCTCTCCCGTTGCGGAGCACAGGCTCTGGACGCGCAGGCTCAGTGGCCATGGCTCACGGGCCCAGCCTCTCCGCCGCATGTGGGATCTTCCCAGACCGGGGCACGAACCCGTGTCCCCTGCATCGGCAGGCGGACTCTCAACCACTGCGCCACCAGGGAAGCCAACTTGGAAGGTTTTTAAAGTGCAGTTTCTTCTACAAGTTCTAATCACAATTCTGCTTATTGGGTTTGATTTGATTTTTAATTCAAGATTTTTCAATAACTAACAAGATAAGTCTAATATCTATGGCCCAGGACAGCACATTGGAAAACACGTATTGGGGTTTTTAAAAAAAGTGCTTTGTAGACGCAGACATAGAGAATGGACTTGAGGACACAGGGAGGGGGAAGGGTAAGCTGGTACAAAGTGAGACAGTGGCATGGACTTATATACACTACCAAATGTAAAATACATAACTAGTGGGAAGCAGCTGCATAGCACAGAGAGATCAGCTTGGTGCTTTGTGACTACCTAGAGGGGTGGGATAGGGAGGGTGGGAGGGAAATGCAAGAAAGACAGTATGTGGGGATATATGTATACATATAGCTGATTCACTTTGTTATAAAGCGGAAATTAACACACAATTGTAAAGCAATTATACTCCAATAAAGAGGTTACAAAAATATGCACCTTAAAAAAAAATTAAAAAGTGCTTTGTAAATCAGAGAAAATATCTTACAGAGTTTATTTCTCCCAACTGAGAAGTAACCATGTTAGCAGTCATTTTATTCATTTTCATACACAAATCTGCACATGAATATTCATAGCAACTGCATTTCTAATAGTCTCAAACTGGAAAGAAACCAAATGTTTATCAGCAGGTGAATGGATAAACAAAATGTTTAATAGCCATACAATGTAAGGCTACTCAACAATAAAAAGGAATAAACTACTGCATTTATGTAACAACATGAATACATTTCAAAATTATTATGCTCAGAGAAGCTAACATGTGATTCTATTTACATAAAATGCTATGGAATGTAAACACATCTTTAGTGAATCAAGTAGATCCAGGTTTCCTGGAGCAGGGGTACCGGATGGGATGAAGTGCAAAGAGACGTAGCAAACTTTTTGGTTTTTTTTTTTTTTTTCACCTCTTTGTTGTGGTAGTGATGTCATGGGTGTACAAAGATGTCAAAATCCATTAAACTGTGCACTTTAAATAGGTGAAGTTTGCTGTACATAAATGATTTACCAAAAAAATACTATTTCTGAAAAGAAGCAGCCACCTTCCTTCATTTGAGCAGTCATTCTTACCCAAGAGTGGCAAATGTTTTCCAAATAAGCTAGACCATAATTGTTTAAAAGGATAACAAATAAACAACCAAAGTCTTAGAATTCTACATTATTCAAAAAATTAAAAAAAAATTAAATGGAATATTTTCACAGAAGTTATTATCATCTGTTGCTATTATACAAGATTCGTTATTAGGTGAAGATTGGTTTTATACACTTGACACATCATTTTTGTAAATATAAACCAGTTATATAGTTTGGGCAGATAAACTTCTTTCTCAAGGTACCTAAAATGAATTCAAGGGATTTGTGGTAAAATTCAGACATTTTTTTCAGTTTTAGAAATTTCACCTGACCAAATTGTATTTCCCTCTGGGTAGACATGACTAATAATCAAGCCCGAGCTTGATTTTATGGATTGCAGAGTTGTAATTTCATTAAATGTTCTACATTAGCAAGTCTCTTAGGCTAAGGAAAAGGTACTAAAGGGGAAAGAGTAGAACCTTGAGATATAAGATTGGGATATTTAGACATACATAATAGAGGTTGAGAAATCTGAATAATTAAATTTTCCTGAAACTCCCTTGTTTTGCAGAAAGCTCAATGCCTTTCTTTCCAAGGTAATTAGCCTTCACATGCATTAAAAAAAAAAAAAAAAAACCTACTGAGAGAATTCCCTGGCAGTCCAGCTGTTAGGACTCCAATCTTTCACAGCAGGGGACACGGGCTAGACTCCTGGCCGAGTAGCTAAACCAAAAAGTAAAAAATAATAATAATAATAAAATAATAAACATGATTTAAGAAACATACAGACTGATCCTTAAAACTCTTCTTGAGACTAAACCTCAGGATCCCTCATTGCTTCCAGACCTATAAAAACTAAACATACAAAATTCAGATGACAAAGTAAAAGTCTTTTTATGTGAGCATATAGCTTGCTTATCACTAAAAGCATTCCAGGTTCTCCTTTTCCTTTATTGGTAGAAGTCTGGGAATTCCCACGGTGTTAGGTCCAGGAGAAGAAAACATAATGGTGAATTGGGCCAAATGCTCTTATAGCTAACATCACTCTAGATTGAGGATTTCATGTGATGGCTGAAGGAGCTGGAAGTGTTGTTTACAGTCTACTAAGTTGGCTAATTAAAGCCTGGACTTAAAAATGACTATTCATTAAGTTGAAATGCCAGAACTTCTCTCCAAATTATGGTTTTAAAGTCTTTGGGAATGATCATATAATAATGGATTTTTTTTTAACGTTTGTTCAGTCACTTCTTACCCATACCACTCAGGAAGATCTGGAGTCTGTTCCTGATGTAAGACATTAAAAGTTGATTAGTCAGAAGACACTAGTATCCTTAAAATAATTTATGGTGCTTGTCCTTTGTAGATTCAAGTTAATGGTGATGGATGCTGCAATTAAAATTTTTCCCTGATTTCAATGGAAATAATGGGATTCAGGAGATGTAGAGGCCAAGTGGCAGTAATTAACCATCAGAAAAAAATCTTGGTGCAATTATCACAATAAACCACAGAAAGAGACTCTTAGTAGGAGTGCTGTATTATTCAAAGATCTGTAAATATATCTAACTAATCACTGGGTAACAGGGAATGAAATAGATTGGTCATACTAAGATAATATATGGAGTGGAGAAATTCTATCTGGTGGGTAGTCCCCATTTTTTAGTGGACTTTCTGGGTTTTTTGGCCATGCTGTGCAGCCTGTGGGATCTTAGTTCCCCAACCAGGGATTGAACCCGGGCCCTTGAGAGTGAGAGCATGGTCCTAACCACTGGACCACCAGGGAATTCCCAGATTTAATGATTTTTTTTTGGCAGCCCCCATTTTTTTGAGGAAGCCCAAGCAACCCCTTGAGGGGTCATGTCTGAGTTCCCAGCTCTAGCCAGTACCAACATGTCTGTAATATGTGTGAACCATCTTCAGAGTCGTTCCCTCTGCCCCAGTTGAGCCACTTCATCTCATACTATGTGGGTCAGTGATAAGCCACTCTCTACACCCTTTGAGTTTTATCCAGATTGCAGATTCATAAGCAAAATAACTTACTTTTTCTCCTTTAAGTCATGAGGTCTTGAGGTGGCTTTATATGCAACAATAAATTACTAGAACAGGCATATTGAATTCTTCCTCTAAATTGAAAGATGCATTCCTATAACTTGTACTACCCACCGCGAAGTAATATGGTTCAACTCTTAGTGGGCCTCTTTAAATTTTAGAGACACTATATACCATGTAGGGCTACATTGCACTGATCTATTTTGAAAAGCAGTTCATGGCTTGATACTAAGACATCATAGGAACTAATGTCTAATTCTTGAAACCCCAGAGACTTTAACTACTCATCATGAACTTGTTAATATAGTATCTGCCACATCACAGATTTTGACACATACAGTAGGAATCTATTTTTAAATGGGAATGGTATAATTAGCCTGATTACCTGCATTTCCTTCAATTCCTGTCTCACTTCTCATGATGAAGTCTCCACAATCAGATAACAGAGGGGAGAGAAAAAGCAAAATGCATGGGTCTGGAGGATGTTTGGGCTAGCTAAGCCTGCTGCACCATATACATGTGAACACAACGTTTTCTGAGCCCTACAGAGGGGTGACTGAAGACATAGGAGAGGTGAAATCCTCCCAAAGGACAGAAACACCTGCATTTCAATAATACACTATGCTGTGTACACTGTGTGGAAGAGAATGTGGCCTGAGGTTTGGGTCTTAACACAAGGTCAGTGATTGATGATACAGATGGACTGACAAGCCCTTGAAAAAACAAGATAATTTAACTGGTAACATGGAGTCCTAGGGGGTAGGTCCAAAGGGTAATTGATTCTGATTATTTTGGAGGAAATTAAGTTGCTATTACAAAATGGGAACAAGGAAGAATATTTCTGGAAATCAGGACATTCAATGAAATAACTTTTTCCCCAAGAGTTCAGGTCAATAGAAAGCTATAGCAATCCAAAAAAAGAATATCACTGGACTGAGGTACTAGCGGGAGATAAGGATAACAGGAAATGGATGATGGAAGCAAAACGTTATACTCATGACTAGGTAGAGACGTGGGACTCTTACAGAGTCTGTGACTGCAGTGCCCACTGTTTCCCACCAGCTTCAGTTGTATAGAGTTCAGATTTACAGACGAACAAACAAACTGAAAGAGGCTTCACCAATACCAACCTTACTTAGCTTTATAAATCAAGACACAGGATGTAATTGAAAATGATAGAAGGAGGTTCTTCAAAAATCTTCTCCTTCTTAAACTCAATGAGAACACTGGCAAGTGTTTGGTTAGAATCTACCTTTCAGAACTCTAGTACTTAACTAAATCATTGCAGCAATTCAGGGGGCTCTTATTTTTAAAAAATGGCTGAATTTTGGTAACAACAGCAAGCTTTGAGGTGTTTTTACTAGTCCTTATTTTCATTCCCTGTTCGCTCTCTACAGTAACCTTGAAAAACAACCACCTGTAAACATGGTGAAAATCAGCAGCCTGGCAGCCACTGGAAGAAGAGAGTAAGGTTGGGGCCGAGCTTCTTTATATAGGCACTGTCATTGTTTGAGCTGTCTGGTGGTTTCCCAGACACCACTTACAAAGTTGTCATTATTATATTTGACTCAAAGCTTATCTAAGGAGAACACACTTTTCCGGGGGGTGGGTTTTCAAGAACAATCAGAGGCAACAGTTTAATATTGTGACTGCCTGAGGAGGTGAATAATGGTTTCGGAAAACAAAAGGCTAAAGAAAAAGCTTACAATGAAAGCTAAAAAAAGATGTCCATGGGCTTCCCTGATGGCGCAGTGGTTGAGAGTCCCCCTGCCGATGCAGGGGACAAGGGTTCATGCCCCGGTCCGGTAAGATCCCACATGCCACGGAGTGGCTGGGCCCGTGAGCCATGGCTGCTGAGCCTGCGCGTCCGGAGCCTGTGCTCCGCAATGGGAGAGGCCACAACAGTGAGAGGCCCACGTATCGCAAAAAAAAAAAAAAAAAAAAAAAAAGAGAGAGACGTTATCAGATGCATTTAAGTGAAAAATATGATATTTTGTGAATAGAAAAAACATGAAAATAATGATGATGATAATGACAGTATTTGCTGATTACTGACTATTTATCAAACACTTCTGCAAATACTTAACATGTACTAAATCATAAACTTCTATCTCGCTCTACCCTTACACAGTAAGATAAGCATTTTACAGAGGAGAGAACTGAGGCACAGAAAAATTAAATAACTTCTCTAAGGACACATAACTAAAAATTGTGGCTGAGATACTAACTCAAGCAGTCAGGCTCTGAATGCCAAGGTCTGAATCACCATCCCAATAACTCTCTAGCTACACTAAGGATGCAGAAGATGATTCAATTTGTATCACAGAGTGAACCAACAAATACAATACATGTCACTTATGTCCAGGGAACAATTTGTCATAAAAGCAAAATGGCCATTCTGCATTGGTTACACATCTGTAAGAGAAAGCTTTCTATCTCCAGTCCAAACAGAAACTTCTTTTACTCACTAATAATGAAGGCCCTGAAGTCAACCAGTGAGATATATTTTATAAAGACAGAAGAGGCAATTTTTAGTTCCAAAATATCATGCATCATATGATTTACTCTGAACTTTACAATATTTATTTCGTCTCTGGTTAACAGGAAAATTTCATCTTGTCAACTGGTTGTCTAGGAGCAGTATTTGATTGCTAGCTGAACTTCTGCCAAATGCTTTCCTTCACCAAAAAAGAAAAAAAAAAATGTATGTTTGAAGCAACTGTTTTATAGTTCAGTCAGCTGAGATTGTAGGGAATTCTTCTGAGCTAGGTTTTAAAAAGTGTTTGATTTAGTAATAAGGACTTTCCCCTCTCTTGACCACAAAAGCACTCTGTGACTAGACACATGCATTTATAGGATTCAATATTGAACTAAAATTTGTTTTACCTTGTGGAGGTGTTTGAGATTTTGTTTTTCTTCAAGTCTGCAAATTAGCTCATTTATGTAATGTTGAGTATGCTTTGTGATATTTTGTGGAGATGTAACTGAACGAAATCCTAAGTAGAAAATCAGTTTATGTCATAAGATAGGTGAAACAGTACTCCAGTTATCTAGAACTATGTAAAAACCTGTCATACAAATTGCTGAATTAAACAATACTGTATTGCTATGTTTGAAGATTTTGTGTGTATGAATTTCAACTGAGTGATTGTTCAGTTCCCTCTGGGGTAAACTAGGATTCTAGGTAATGTCCAGCTGGCAGCATCTCTGGTCAGGAACGTCCAAGATGATATGATTCATAAGCTCAGGACCTTTGCAGGATGACCGGAAGGGTGGGCTCAGCTGGGCCTTCCTCTCCTTTCTAACCAGAGCATCCCCTGTCATCTTTCCTTTAGAGTTATCAGACATTTTAACTGTGTACTTAAGACTCCAAGATTCCAAGGCAGAAATTGCTAGTCCTCTTAAATGCTAGCTCCAGGACAGGCAGAGAGTCCTACTGCCACACTCTACTGGTCAGAGCAGTCAGTGGCCAGTTTACATTCAAAGGAGGGGAAACAAACTCCACTGCTTAAAGGAAAAAAATACCAAAGAACTTGTAGCACTATCAATACCCCACAAACAATATTCTTTCTATAATTTTTTATATACTTGCAGAATGTCAGAGAGTATACAGCACCTAAATTAGTTTATTGTTATTTCTTTACACGGTACTCTAACATAGACTTAGGAATACTTTTATCTATACACATTTAAATACACTTGATTTGCCTTCAGATTCAGCTTTGAGTACAGCCTGAAAAAGAAAGATTTTTATAATCAAGTTTTCACAATGAAATAATGTCTCAAAAATAAATTAAATTTTCATCAGTATCAGTGACTCACAAAGCTCAAGCCATAAACTAACACTATCATTGAATTCCCATTTTCAACACCAAGACTGAAATATCAATCAGTCTTTTGTAATGATTATTAAATCACATATACACTCAGTTGAGCCAAACTATTTCTCATTTCTCTTGGAATGTAAAATTCATATTATTAATTCTTCTTGACAGGTAGGTAGTAAAAGCCACTATAATAACTATATGTGTTGTTAGAAATATTTGCATAATTAATTCACCTGGTAAATTATATTTTATGCTTAGGAAGCTGTTATATCAACAGAACATATAATTAACCCTCGTAATTTTTTTTTTTAAATTTCAGCTTTAGTGAGGTATAATTAACATATAAAATTGAAAGATATTTAAAGAGTACATTGTGTTGATTTGATATATATATTTATAGTGAAAGGATCGCCCCCATAATCCAGTTAATTGACACATTCATCACCTGCTAGAATGACAGAAGTACACATTCTTTGTCTTATTCTCACCAAAGTGTACTGTTTTATTTTATTTTAACCATCTTAATTAAAGTATAGTATAGACTTATACAAATATTACTAGACCACAAATTTATATTTACTCAAAAATTAAAAAAAATAATTCTAAAAACATTTTTGAAATTATTTTTCTCCTCTAGGTAGTGGACTAGTAGTCACACATTAAAAACTTAAAAGGTCTGTTTCTTGCAATGTTTTCACTTCTGTGGGTCCAATTATTCACCTGTGGATCAGTGCTAATGCCACACCAAGTAAACAATGTTGACTGCTTGATTCATTTCCCATGATACTCAAAGCAAAATGCTGCATTTGGGTTGGAAGCTCATAAATCTTTGAGGTTGAGTGCAGTGAGATTCTAAGTGCACTCTGTTCTGATAACATTAAAGATGAGATTTGAAGCTCTCCCACTACAGCACTATAGTTTACCTGTAGTTGATACTATTGTAAATGACAGCCTCATAGTAATCTAATAAATAATTTAAGTTTTCTCCCCTGGACTGAAACATCAACTAGGGAAGGCATTTCTAAAGTAATACATTTGGTGTTTGGATAAAAGAGTTTTGGCATTTCAGAGCAGTGATTCATCCAAATTGAAATGTTCTATTTGCAAACTCCCCCACATTCATTAATGATTTAAAATCATCTACTGCCTTTCAGCAGTTTTTCCATTATTTATTTCCACCAAAGTGGGGCTAATTCACTTCATTTTTTTTTTCCATTCCAGGTTGTAATTGAACAAATATATTTTATGACATGTTACAGCATATCATTACTTTGGCACTCTGTAAATTTCTCACCTGAGAGGAGTGTTGAAATTGTGGCTATACAGTTAACCATTCACTATTTTTGTTCAATATTTGTAATTTATCCACTAACATCCATTCATTTATTATTTATACCTAACTACTTCTAAACTTAGTTTCAAGTGAATTATTAATCCAGAATTACAAATTGTAAAGATCTAATGGAATAAGTAAAATATTAAGTAAAAACACACATGTAAAATTACAACTTTTCTTTAAAAAATAATGAAAAAAAGACTATTTTTAAAAAATATTTAGTTTACTTTTCTGATAGAATAGTAGAAACCTTGAGGTAATCACATGCCATGTATTTATGTTTAAAAAATTAATGTAATGAAGGTTTTCCTAAGACCATATATATTTATATATATATTTATATGATCATAAGACTATCAGAAATTTATTTGCATTTATTCAGTTATTGCAATCTGCACCACATGTTTTTCAGGTTATGTCGACTCTCTTTTTATCTAAGACTAAAAATAGCAAGTTGCCATGTTAATGGAAAATTTATGAACAAGTAAGCACTTTTGGGACAATGGGAGCATCATTTAATCTATTGTGACTTCTATGTGAAAGTAACTCATGTGATGGGAAAGATAAAACTTAATAGGTTTTTGCCCATTTGCAAATATATAATGAAGAATGTGTTTATGTTTTAGAAAATTATAATACTAAATTTTCTCAGAAAAAATATTTTGTTTGTTTTCTACCCAATGGATCAGGTGTTATGTATAAACACATAATACTTAAATTTTAAAATGAATTCATTTTAATTAAAAGCTGGGATTTTTTTAGAAAAGATCAACAAAATTTAAAAGCTTTCAAAATTGAAAACTTTCAATGGAAAAAGAGGGAAGATTGAATTACAAATGTCAGCAGTTAGAGAGAAAATTACAACCTACTTTACAGAGATTAAAAAAAGATTACAGAGAGATACTAAAAACAACTGTCTACCACAAATTAGACAATTCTTAGAAAACACAAACTACCACAAGTACTTCCAGAAAAAATAGAGCAATTATGAATACAATAAACACATAGACAACATCAAACTTAATGGAGTAAGACTGAATACTTTCCTCCTACCATCTGGAATAAGACAGAATTCCCTCTTGCCACTCCTATAAACATTGTACTGGAAGTTTAAGTTAGGATAATTAAAGAAAAATGTAATAAAAAAAATCCAGATAAATCCATTTTGCTAGATATGGGGTAAAGAGGAGTTTAGTTCAGGGAGTTTAGCTGAAGACAGCAAAATCCACTCTAAGTTAAGCATGAAGAAAATTATTAAAGAAAATATATCAAACTACTGGAAGACCTACTGAAATAGGTTGTAAACTGAACTTCCAGGCATAGTTCATATTAGAGCCCGAAATAGCTGCCCCAATAAAAAGCTGCAGTCTCCAGTGATCCTAGAAATACATAGCCTCTGCAGCTATATACAAGCAAAATGAATTTTTTTGGAAACAAATTTTCCTCCAATAGTTTCCAAGGGCATTTTTGTCATTTTGAAAACATGTAATATTACATATTACAAACATGTGCTCCAGAAAGAAAATAAGGGTATATAAAGAGGAAAAACGATGCAACAATCAAGGGTTAGTGTGGCAGGTAGACACACAGGAGGTCCTGTGTGACCTCAGTCTCACGGTTCTTATGCAATTGTGTGACCTCCTCAAATTGAGTGTGAGTGAGGTATGTGGCTTGCTTCTAAACAACAGAAGATATTGATTTCCATGTAATTTTCATGTTGACTTGTTCAACATGAAAAAAAAAATCCTAAGACTTTCTTTGATTTTTACAATTTTGTGACTTTTAAAATTACTGGTAAGTTTTGTTCTATCTAATGTTTATCATAATTAGATACAGATGATACTTTTTTTTTTTTTTGGTCAAGAATACCATTGCATACTTTCAAGTGGTACAAAATTTTGAGTTGTCACGTTAGTGATGAACTATTTTTTTAAAAAACTTTTATTGGAGTATAGTTGCTTTACAACTTTGTGTTAGTTTCTCCTGTGAGGAAAAGTGAATCATCTATACGTATACATATGTCCCTTCCTTTTTGGATTTCCTTCCCAATCAAGTCACCACAGAGCACTGAGTAGAGTCCCCTGTGCTATACAGTAGGTTCTCATTAGTTATCTGTTTTATACATAGTAGTGTATGTTTGTCAATCCCAATCTCCCAATTCATCCCACCCCCCTTTCCCTCCTTGGTGTTCATACGTTTGTTCTCTACATCTGTGTCTCTCTTTATGCTTTGAAAATAAGTTCATCTGTACCATTTTTCTAGATTCCATATATATGCATTAATATACAGTATTTGTTTTTCTCTTTCTGACTTACTTCACTCTGTATGACAGTCTTTAGGTCCATCCACGTCTCTGCAAATGGCACAATTTTGAGCTAATTTTGATCACATGATTTGTTGAAGTCAGCCAAGTTTCTCCACTGGAAAGTAACTGGTTGCCCCTTTGCGATTAGCAAGTGCATTTTGCAGGGAGCTATTCTGATATTATGCAATTTTTCATGGAACTTTTTCCCACAGTGTATGCATCTGTTTATATTTTATGCCAAAATTAATCATTGTGTCATAGTTGCCATATGGCAGTTCTCTAATTCCAACATTTGACTTACATCTATGATTTGTCCTTTTACTGTAAGAAAGAGCCCCCTTTTCTCCCTATTCATGTATTTATTTATTGTATCATTATGAGTACATATAACCACTCTGAAGGAGCCTTGATTATTTTTAGTGGTGAATGTAATTACAGCCCAAGTTTTCAGTGCTAGTTATGTTCCCAGCTCTCACTTTTTCAAAGGACATAGCTAAAGCGTGCACACATACACACACACACATTACAGTTGTTTTTTTCTATCTATCTGTTGAAAACCATGAGTTCAACACTAGTACCTCTAATTCCAATTCTAATTCAATACCAGAATCTATAACCTAACTTCCTCCCTTTCATTTCTGTATCCCCTGACTGTGGGGTACTGTAGTGGGATTCTCTAAAGTAATATTTTTTTTTCCTAAAAACTCTATTAATTTCCATAAGTTTGAGCTTTTTACACTTCTGATGTGGGTTAATCACCTAAACAAAACTTACTTAATTTGAAATTTCTTTGTGATAATCTCTTTGCTCACTTTTGATATCTAATATCATTCAACCTAATATTTCAGCCAAAACTTACATATTGATTCCCTGTTACATATATACTTTGGTACTGAAATAGTTAAAAATCATATTCACCCTATACATTATTCTTTAAAAATAAAACATGGAGGTAGGACATCTGAATATTTTTTAATGTAATAGCTCCATAGTTTCTTACATTTTAAGAATTTAGTGTTAGAATGTAACTGTATAAATACTCTTAACTGCTTTAGTGGAACTTCTTCAGAATTTCACAAAATGAAATTTGCAATGTGCTTAAGATGAAGAAAAATTAAAGATTACTGTATATTAGAGAAGCTATATAAATGAAATCCCAAATTCCAGAAGTTTTACATAGACATGTTATTTTTTAGCTCATATGATTCTTCCATGCATGTATTCTTGGTTAGTGAGTCTTTTTTCCACATGGTGATTCAAGCTCCCAGGCTCCGTCTATTTTTTTTTTTTTTAACATCTTTATTGGAGTAAAATTGCTTTACAATGTTGTGTTAGTTTCTGCTGTATAGCAAAGTGAATCAGCTATATTTATACATATATCCCCATATGCCCTTCCTCTTGCGTCTCCCTCCCACCCTTCCTATCCCACCCATCTAGGTGGTCACAAAGCACCGAGCTGATCTCCCTGTGCTATGCAGCTGTTTCCCACTAGATATCTATTCTACACTTGGTAGTCACTGGGTCCAGAGCGCCCAGCTAATTGTAACTGAAAGTGATGGTGCAGATGCCCTTCTTCAATAAACTCTCGTCTAAGAGTGTCATACAGTTCCATTCAGAGCGGAAAGAAACAAGTCACTTGGCTGTACCTAGGTTTAATGAGGCCTAAGAAATATAGGCCTTCGTGGGCAGCTGATTCCCATCAACAACTACACACTATGGAAGGAAAATCATAAATTTTTGTTGGATAACCAGCTACATCTGCAACCTGTCGATTATCAATTCCATTTTATATAGCTGAGAACTGTGACTCAAAGGTTAATTTTTTTTCCATTATTACACAGCTAGTATATGGTAGAGTTATGATTGAAAATGTCATCTCTCTTTTCTCTCCACCACCCTCACAATGCTTGTGTTTTATTTCATTTGCCCTTTATTATTAGGTCACATAAATATAAACATGTACTAAGAAAAATATTGGCAATATTTATAAACTACTACTCATAAAGTTTTTAAATGCTCTTTTTCATATACCAAATTCTTCAAAGAACAGAATATGAAGCAGAGGGCTTTTGTACTTGTACATTACTCAGGAATGCAGAGAGAAGAAGATTATGTCACCTTACTTAAGGATGGGGCCTGGCTGCTGGGAGAACCACCCATGTGATTAGAGGGTTGGAACTTTCAGTCCCATTCCCCTGACCTCCTTGGAGAGGAGAGGGACTGGAGGTTTAATCAATCACCAGTGGCTAATGGTTTAATCAATCATGCCTGTGTAAATAAACTTCCATAAATATCCAAAGGGACAAGTTTGGAGAGCCTCCTAGTTGATGAATAAGTGGAGATTTGGGAGAGCAGTGAGTTAGAAGAGGATTTGGAGGCTCCTTGCCTTCTCCTCATACCCTGCCTTAAGCTTCTCTTCCATCTGGCTGTTCCTGAATTATATCCTTTTATAATAAACTGGTGATCTAGTAAGTAAAAGTTTCTCTCAGTTCTCTGAGCCACCCTAGCAAAATGAACACAGGATGGGTCTTTAGAACCTGCAGTCTGTAACTGGTTGGTCAGAAGCACAGGAAATCATCTGGATCAGAATTGGCATCTGATGTGCGTGTGTGAGGGGCCATTCTTTGTGGGACTGATCCCTTAACCTGTGGGATCTGACACTGTCTGGATAGTTAGTGTCAGAACTGAGTTGAATCATAGGACACTCGGCTGGTGTCAGAGAATTGCTTGGTGGTATGGAGATTTCTCACTCCTCTCCCTTCATCAGAATTGGAATTGGAAGTTGAATAATTTCAATGAAAAATACATAGTATTTTTCAAATCAAGTTCCTATATAATTAATCCCTTTAAATATACTGTTTTTAAGCTGGTGAACTAAACTCAACCCTAGGCTCATTTAAGCTCAAGTAAGTCTTATTTCTAGGATAAGAATATTTTATTCAAGGATCCACAAAGAATATTTGAAATTCCCACATATTTTCAAATATATATATAACACGTAACATATATAATAACATAAAGTTTATGTACTATACAAAGTTGTACTGCTTACTCTATTTAAAATAGCCTATTATGGTATAAGATACAGAGTTTAAAATAAAATTGCTGTCACTGAGCTATTTGTTCCCTAGCAGATGTCAATAAAAAGCTTTCTATTACATGTTAAATAAAGCCTTGGTGTAGGTCGAATTTAGAATAAAGTAGAGAAGACCTATTATAATTCATAATGGACAATGACAGCAACCCTTCTTATGTTCAATGTCAAACTTTCCCTGAATAAAAATTTTGAGGAGTTACTGGAGAAGCAGGTATGCCTCATTTACAGGGTCTATTTTCTTCTCTTTAATTTCAAGTAGAGTGAAATATTGTTAGAGCCTACAGACAAGTTCAAGTGGAAATTTTACCTTTGTTAGAGTTGTTTGTGTAGCTGAGATGTCTACAGGCTCAATCTCTTCAGTTCATCAGTGGCCAGGTGTATGTAAACAATTAACCTCCAGATACAAAAACCAAGATGACAACTGCATGAGAACCACAAAATAGTCCTCTGGCTGGTGTCTCTACATAATATTTCATGATGTCCTTTCTTTACGTTACTGAGTCCCCACGTGTCCCAATGCACAACCCACAAAGCTTCCTGAGAAACCTCACTGCCCATGTGCTAATGCACTGAGAACCCCCAAATTTGGGTGAACAAACTGTTAAAAACTCAAAGTTGCCATGATAAGTATGATTCTGTGTAGAAAGAATAAAGGAGCCTTTCAACAATTTGTTATGTGCCTTTTTAACTGGTGTAGCTGGCATTGTTGAGGCTGCATCCCCCTCAAACTCAAGTCTATGTACCACAAAGCCACTTACTGCAGACACGTATGGCTACCTGATGGCTTTATTTCTGGGCATGTGCATGGGCACCACCCGCTCCAGGCAAGCTTGGAGGATCATAGAATTAATGACCTGAGTCATGTAGGAACCATCAATCCATGGCAGAGAGACAGTTGGCTCCCTTGCCCCCAAGAGGGTAACTCTGAGGTGTGTACTACATCTCTCTGAGCTTGGTAGCATGAAAAGCCTCATTCACCAACAGCAATAAGATGTTTATAAGGCACATTTTATTGGCTTTCTTCCTATCTTATCTCATTTTCCACTCTCATCTATTGCTTCCCGATTCTTCTCAAATAAATTATTTGTACACCAATTATTATCTTAGCATCTACTTCTGAAGGAAACCAAACTAAGAATCAAGGCCATCCCATAAATCCTTCTTAAACGGTTCCACTGTTTTCCACTTACGCTATTTGTCCTCAGGATAATCAAAACCTTACCTGTAAGTTACATATTGTGTTTCATTTATATGTACCTTTCCTCATTATGTCCAAAATATGCCTTTTCCTTGGCATTTAGAACAGATTGTTTAATTCTTGTGTTCAGCATCAGAGGGCCTAATTGAATTTAGCTGCAGAGATATATTATAAAAAAGAGGTACCTTTAAAATTTGGGATCCCATTTAGTGTGGTGAAATGTTCACACTTTCAGAATATATATGAAATAAGGCCCACTGAGGGGACAAAATGTTAGAGCACACTTCTCATATTCAGTTCATATAATCCTTGAGAGACTATGACAGGTTGAACCCCTTACTTTATCCCCCTCCCCTTCCCCGTTTTAGTCCTTTCAGTGGAACAAAGAATTGACTATCTGATTTGACCAAGAAGCTAAAATTGGAAGATATTTTCTTAATAGTTTCTTTAACAAACAGTAGGGGGAGCTTTTAGCTTGTACAGAGCAGAACAGTATTTGTAATTTATTATTTGGTAGAGAAAATCAGAGAAATGAAACATTATGGTTCTTTCAAAATATGTTTTAGAAGAATTAAGTTGTCTCTGATTCCATTTTCATGGATGATGTGGTATCTTTAACTTGTTACACAGTTAAACAACATACTAGAAAAAGAAATATTGCTTCTTGCTGACTTTACTGAAATAATCTGGTCTCTACTGGGTTACTAAATGTGGTTTATCTTGGAACAGTATGAGACTATTCTAGGGCTCTTGGAATTATGTTACAGTTGTCAGCTTCTCATTTCCTAAGGAAATGGATCTTTGGCAAACAGTAGTGAAGAAAGTATACAACAACCAAACATATAGTTCCAAAAATAAATATATAGAAAGAAAGTGTGAATTATCCTGATCTTCAAAGCATGAGGACTATAGTAATATGCATACATGTTTTTGTGTACATCCTGAATGCAAAACATTCTGAATAGTCTATTAACCATAAGTGAAAAGACTTAAATTCTATATCAAATTTACCTCATTTCTAAGATACTTCAATGTAGAATGAGAATATATATTGCTTTTCCTTTCCAGTTAAATAATTTATTATTTCATTAAGTATCTAGATTTGAAGTTTTGTATGAACACAGGTCCCTGAAATCACACTCAATGACCTGATAATATAAAAATGCAGGCTGAAGAGGGGAAAAAAATGTCTACAGGGGAATTGTTTTCTTACCGGAAGCCACATTCTCTCCTTGACTATTTTTGTGTTATGAATTGCATGATCTTTGTGTAGAGTCCCTCTGACACAACATTCCTCTCTGTCATTATTTATTGAGCAGAGTGGCATAGTGAAAGTAGCACTGCTTTGCAATAATAAAACCTAGGCTCACAAGGGAAGGATATTAACATTTATTGAATATATACTGTTTCTCAGACTTTTTATTAGGTATGTTGCATTTATTATCCAGTTTAATTTGACCCTCAGAACAACATTATGATGTATCATAAATTGTGGATACAAGTATACTTTAGAAATAGAATCTCTGGGTTAGAATAAAAACTCTATCACTTCTAGGCTGTGTAATCTTGGGAAAATCACTTAACTTCTCTGTGCTTCAGTTGTAAAACTACAGAAAGAAAAAAATGAAGATGATAATGGTAGTAACTACATTACAGAGTTATTATGGGTATTAAATATGTTCTTATAACTAAAGTGTTTATTTTACTACCGAGAAAATATTGAGAACTAAATAGTTTTGGAGGTTTAGTCCACACCTTTAAAATAAAAAAGACTATTAGAAAGTTAATGGCAACTGTGTAGGGTATTTTTCTAGTGGACAAATCATGCATTAGTAAAGATTTACATCTGGATTTGTTTAAACAGGTATCCTGGCTCTTACATTGTAAAATCATGTGGCACTAAACTACCCACCATACTAGGGAAAAAGGAGAATTAGAGCTCAGTACCAGTGACACGGAAGACATTCAATGCATATCTGCATGGAAGATGAATGAATGTGTAAATTAATAATGTGTCTGACTTCTGAGTCTTTCCATTATATCAGCTTGCTTCTAGCTCAGCCAGTATGCATATCAATTGAAGGAAAGCCTTTGATGTCCTTTGACAAGTCAGATGAGTGTTATCATCTGTCTGTCAACCACAACCCCATTACAGTTCTCACATGATAAATGAGGTGGATTATGGAAGAACTACCTTAAAAACCTTAGATCACCATTTAGGGCATGCTCTTATCTGGCAGGTGATAGAGTACATATTAAAAAACAAACCTGGATTTGAATCTTGCTAGGTTTTGTGACTTTATAATTACTTAATCTTTCTGAACTTTAGCTATCTCAAGGGTAAATGAGTGTAATAGTTCCCAACTTATAATGAGAATTATCTCATTAGTGCTTATCAACACAGAAAGTATTTGGTATCAGCCAGTTATTACTATCATGATATGATTGTTGTAGTCATTGTTCTTTTAGCAAGACACATTTATAGGCAGCATTCTTTTCAGATAAATAGCAAATACCAGACATACATGCTACTATGCCCCATTCTATGACCATGACAGCTGTTGCTCATTTGCTACGATCTTTCTCTTCCTGCTGCACGAGGCAACTGCTACTGACTGGAATGGTAAATGGGATGTAAGTTATTTGCTATATTTTTCTCTAAAGATTATTTTCATAAACTGCACTGTATATGGACAATGAAGATAATAACTCAAAGGCAGTTTTTATGCAAAGAGTAATGGCAGCAAGATGGTGGAATAGTAAGTCTTAGACTTATTTTTCTCACAGAAGCAGTGATTTAACAATAAACAGACCAAAATAGCTTTAGAAGAAATTCAGATGCTTGTCAAGAGGTTGTAGTTCCCCAGCTGAGCACGAAACTGACCGTGAATAGTCACATTTAAAGAGGTAAGGAGAATAGTTTCACTTTACCTACATTAGTTCAGTCCCTACTCCAAACTGGCTCAACTCAGTGCTAAGAGAAATCACCACTGACTGTGACTTTTCCCGTAAGGGAAAAGCTATGGAGAGTGACTCCAGTCTCCTAGGGCTGCCTAAAAAACCGATTTTTGTTTAGCCTCACCTAGAGTGCTGACAGAACGGGCATAGTTAGGATGCCTGGTCAGCTAAGAATAAAGGAAAGCAGAGGGCAGTTTGCTGCAGCTGGCACAGCTGTGTGAGATTGGGAGAAGGCACAGACCCTGAGGCTGATCTCTCTCTCAAATTGGAGGAAAAGGAATAGAGCTTCCTCCAATATCCAAGCCTGTGGTAAAACAGTCAGAAACCAGAGAGTGCAAGTGATTACAGGCTCTTGGAAAAAAAAAAAACTATGTCTGATTAGTAATAAAAATGCACAAGTCCATAGAAAAGGTTTGAGAAGCCCCCAGAAACTCCAGCTGGGCTGATTGTTGAAGGTCATTCCCTCAGGAAGCCATTCTGTAAAGACTAGGAGAGTTGTGTCTTCAAATACACAGCTACTGATGTAAATCTACAAGGAATAAAAAGAGTTAGGGCAACAACATGACTCATTAAAATACTCAAAATAAATCTACAGTGATCAACCCTAAAAAAATGGAGATCTATAGATTATATTTTAAAAATTCAAGAGATCACAGATAGATAACTAAAAATCAGGAAAACAATATAAGAACAGAATGAGAAGATCAACAGAAAAAATAGATACTATTATAAAAAAGACCTAAACAGAAATTCTAGATCTGAAGAATACAATAACTGAACTGAAAAATTCACTACAGGAGTTCAACACCAGACATAATCAAGCAGAAGAAAGAATGAGAGAATACAAAGACAGGTCATTTGTTATCCACTCAGCAAAGGAAAAAAAAAAAAAGATGAAAAAGAATGAAGATATCCTAAGGGTTTTATGGGACTAAGAACATCTTAAATAAAGAGCAACAATAAAACTCTCTGGTAAAGGCAAATATATAGACAAATACAGACTATCATAATACTGTAATGGTGGTTTTAATTGTACCATAAATGTTAAAACACAAAAGCATTAAAAATAATTACAATGACAAAAATGTTAATCAATATACAGTATAAAAATATATAAATTTGGTATTAATAGTATAAAACGTGTGTAAGGAAGAGAAATAAAAAGGTTGAATTTTGTATTTGATTGAAGTTAAGTTGTAGTCAGCTTAAAATAGGCTTTATAACTCTAAGAGGTTTTATGTAAGCCTCATGGTAAACACAGAGTTGTTAAAACTAATAAATTCAGCAAAATTACAGGGTGCTAAAAATTGAAATACAAGTCAGTCATGTCTCTATAGACTAACAACAAACTATCCAACAAAGAAATAACAAAACAGTCCCATTTACAATAGCATAAAATAAATATAATACTTTGAATAAAGTGAATATAATATAAAATAAAATAATATACTATAATATAAAATGAATATAATATAATACTTTGAAACAAACAACCTAGGAATTGAAAGATGTACAATGAAAACTACAAGAAATTAAAGGAGACATAAATAGATGGAAAGACACCCCAATACTAAAATTAATATGGAACCACAGAGGGCCCTGAATGGCAAAAACAACTTTGAGAAAGAAGAACAAAGATGGAACTTCCTGGCATTACCTGATTTTCAAAAGTATTACAAATCTACAGCAATCAAAACAGTATGGCACCAGCATAGATCCAGACATAGACCAGTAGAGCAAAATAGAAAGCCAACAAATAAACCCACACTTAAATGTCAAATGATAGTCAACGAGTATGTCAAGTGTGAACAATGAGGAAACAATAGTCTCTTCAGCAAATGGTTATGGGAAAACTGGATAAGCGTAAGCAAAAAAAAAAAAAAAAAAAAAAAAATAGAATTGGTCCTTTACCTTACACCATACACAAAATCAAGTTAAAATGGATTAAAGACTTATAGGTAAGATGTAAAACTCTAACACTTCTAGAAGAAAACATAGGTGAAAATCTTGATAATATTTGTCTTGGCAATAATTTCTTGGATATGACAACATAAGCATGGATAGCAAAAGAAAAAAATAGACAAATGAGACTACATTAAACTAAAAATTTCTGCATAGCAAAGGAAATAACCAACAAAATGAAAAGACAACCTATAATATGGGGAAAATATTTTCAAACCATATATCTGACAAAGGGTTAATATATGAAATACTCAAGGAATTCCTACAACTCAATAGTAAAAAATAAAAAAAATAAAATAAAATAACTTAATTACAAAGTGGGCAAAAAATTTGAAAAGACATTTCTCTAAGAAGCTTACACATAGCCAATAGGTATATAAAAATATTTCAACATCACAAATCATTAGAAAAATGAAAATAAAAACCACAGTGAAGAATTACCTCACACCTACTAGAGTGGCTATTTATTACTATTATTATTTTTATTTATTTATTTATTATTTTTTTTTGCGGTACACAGGCCTCTCACTGTTGTGACCTCTCCTGTTGCGGAGTGCAGTCTCAGCAGCCATGGCTCACGGACCCAGCCACTCTGCGGCATGTGGGATCTTCCCGGACCAGGGCACGAACCCGTGTCCCCTTCATTGGCAGGCGGACTCTCAACCACTGCACCACCTGGGAAGCCCCCTACTATTATTATTTTTAAAAGTATTAAGTGTTGGTAAGGATGTGGAGATATTGGAACCCTTGTACAATGTTGTTGAGAATACAAAACGGGTGTAACTGTTATGGAAAACAGTATGGAAGTTCCTTAAAGAATTGAAAATTAAAATAACATTTGACCCAGCAATATCATTTCTGGGTATATAACCAAAACCTCTGAATCATAATCTCAAAGATGTGTCAATATCCTGAACTGATGTTCAGAAAGGTAAGTAACACATGCAAGGTCACACAATTAAATATTGGAACAAGTGATTTGAGCCTCATAACCAGTAAATCACAAAATGAGTCTTCCTATAACCTGAGAATTCCCAGGAGATGAAGAAAGCCATGTTTACTCACTAAGACTTGAAAACCCAGCTCAAATCTGATTTCCTTGTCTGTAGCCTTGTCTACACAGTTCAGTTTTTCACTCTGCTTTCAACATTTCTCATTTTAATAATCATTTAATTACTATTTTGATAACTATTATGGATCACCTTAAGTCACAATCTAGTGAAGAGATAAGATTCACATTCTAATAATTATAATACAGGGAAATGCCATAAATTCATTCAGCTAAGATAAAAAATTCTAAAAGAATTCAGAAGCAGGAAAGGTCATTTCAACTTGTCTGATCAGAAATAGCTTTATATGTGAAATGATATCGAAGCTGAGCTCAGATGTTGTCTAAGTCAGGAAAGAAAGAAGGATTATGAAACAATGGAGTGTATTTAGTTTTACTAGAATACTTAGATTCATATGGGGAGACTGGGGAGTTGTGGGAAATAAACGTATATAAACAGGTTAAGGATAGACTGGACACAGTTTTGAATTCCAGGCTTTGATTTTAGATTTTGTAGTTGTAATTGATATTGTGCTGAGCAGTTCAGACTCACCAATAGGAAAGAGAATTAAGTTTCCATCTGCTGGAGGTGCTGGTGGCAGACAGCACTCATCTATCAAGCTCCTTCCCAGGGGCAGTCCAGTGACTGGTGGATTTGGCTGTAAAGATTTGGACACTTTACCACAGTTCAGGATAAAGCTGATGAGTTAACTCAGCTGCTGTGAATGCATCACAACATAACTTAATCTGCCCCGTCTTGCTGACTTCCCTTCTCCTGCAGGTATTTATTTGGGAGCACTCCCTAATAAACCTAATGCATGCTAATCCACATCTCAGAGTCAGCTTTCTTGCGGACCTGATTTTCAACAGTTGCAGTCAATTGAAACCCAGAGGATTATAGAATGTTTGACGCCCAAAAAATACATTAGAGAGTTTAGTATAATACAATTGTTCATCTTCCAAGATAGCTAATTGAGTTCAAGATTTTGATCTGCTCTTTTCCAAAGCACCAATAAAACTATATTAAGTAAAGAATCTTATAAGAGCAAAAAAGAATGAGAGAAAACCTTCAGTGAAAAACAGACATTTGTACCAACTGCTGCAAACCACAAAGTATATGAGAACCAGTACTGATGAAAAGAAAAGCAATAAAGAGAGGTATTAAAAATAAAACAGAAAGGAACTACAGTAGGAGAGAAGGAAAATGGATGCTAAAACAGGAGGCGTGAGTGAAATTCTTCCTCAAATTCAATGCATATTTTAAAAGTAAAATGAAAAGGATTAGAATAATAATTTCATTGATTGAGAGGAGGGAAAGAGATAAAGTTGAATATCTGTGAACTAAATCACCATCCTTCTTAGAAGAGCATTAAGAGATAAGATGTTAAGTTGATAAATTAGAAAAGATTATTTAAGCAATTTAAGTAAAGTGTGTAATTTCCACATAAGGAGGTATGTCCGAATAAATACAGATAAGTTTGAGAAGTTGAACTGGGAATAGGGTATGGAAAAAATAGTAATTTCTCTTTTCTTGTAAGCACCTCTGTAATATTTTAATTTTCACATACATATTCTTTATTTTTAATATATACATACAAAATGCACATTTATTCATAGACACACATGCACACATCAAAATACACTTAATGTAAACATTTTCCCATGATATTGCATAATTTTGAAATGTGGTGATGAACATCTACAAGCATATACTTTGCTATATAGACTCCTAACAGTGGAATTATAGAACCTAAAGGAAAAATACATGTATGAATATGTATAAAGAGCTCTTAGAGCATTTTATGGAGATAATAGATGAGGATATAGTTGTAGGTTATTGGTAGTGTTCCAGTACTCAGGCTGGGTGGTAGATTTATGTCTCCTTGAAAAGTAAACAAGAAAGCAAAGAAAAAAACTTTCATTGCTGGAATGGAGGTAGAGAAAGAAAGAGTTCTCTCAGTTTCCCTAGAACTTTCACTTCCATAGCCCTGAAAATAGTTTTAGTAAACATAACAAGCTTTACTTAAATACCTTTAGTGTTCCCTTTTTCCTTGTCACAAGACATTGCTGCTAGAATTTTATTAACATTAAATTATATAGCTTCTTCTACATGTTCTACATAACCTAGAATTAGGAAAGAAAACTAAAAACATTGAACTGGGGACTAAACTACTTCTAGACATTTGTGACAACTTCTCAGAATACTTTGCTAGTGTATTGGCTCCCTCGTAGCTCTTCTTTTCTTTTCTTCTCTTTTCTTTTTTCTTTTTCTCTCTTTTATTCTTTTCTGTTCCTTCTTTACTCTTTTTCCTTCTTATTTTCTGTCCTAAATCCTTTTTTTATCTCATTCTTTTGTTCTTCCTTTTTTACAGTTTTGCTTTTGCCTCTTTTCCTTGTGTATCAGTTCTACTTTCCGGTGCAAGTAACAGATATGTGGATCAAATGTGCTTATTCCTCCACATAACTGCAAGTCTAGAGCCTTATATTATTTTATTATGTGTCTGCATTCCAATGATAATATTTAAAACAAGAGACTTATTATTCCAATAACGGCAATCAATCCAATAAAGAGATGAGTGGGGAAAAGATGCAACTTGATGAAAAATTACAATATCACTGAAAGTTCAGCCAACTAATTACAATGGCAATGGGAATAGAGAGTATCATTATCAATTTTCAAGACTGAGTGACTGAGACAACAGGAGCAGGACAAGAAGAAATAGTGTTCAGTAAGAACAGCAAGTTTGAAGGATCAGGGTAAACATTTTTTGGTTTACATGTATGTAGAAGAGATGCTAAAATATGATCAGCAGGGCTTCCCTGGTGACGCAGTGGTTTAGAGTCCGCCTGTGGATGCAGGAGACATGGGTTTGTGTCCCGGTCTGGGAAGATCCCAAATGCCGCGGAGTGGCTGGACCAGTGAGCCATGGCCGCTGAGCCTATGCATCTGGAACCTGTGCTCTGCAACGGGAAAGGCCACAATAGTGAGGGGCCCACATATCGCCACAAAATATATATATATATATATATATATATATATATATATATATATATATATATATATATATATAATCAGCAGATCACTGGAAATGTACGAAAAAAGTATGAGAAAGAGTTAAACTGTAGATTTTGTAATGTTACTTTAAAGAGTAAAGATCTTAAAATATTAATTATTGTACTTTCTTTACACCCTGTCCCTTCTCTTTTCATTTGAAGTGAATGAAGTAACTTAAAAATGCCTAGAGTTGTTGTAGCACAAGTGCAGAGGAAAAGGCATAACTAATACTATACAAAAAAATTGTGACCAGGCTCCTGATGTCCAGATAGTACAGAGAGGATGTAAATATCAAATTGATCCCACAGGAAACTTTAGAAAGCGTATGGAGAAGAATAAAAAGCAACATCAGTGGTCCATGTAAGAGTAAAAGATAGTCTCATGGGATGTAAATGGGGTAGAGAAGACAGTGGGCCATGGCCAAAATGGAAGCCCATGTCAAAACAGAAGGATATAACCTGGGGGATTTGGATGAGGTCATCAAAAGACAGGAGCAACTTATGTAGGCTGTCAAGTAGAGGAAAAGACAACACCTGAAAATGTTAACTCATCATGATGTCAGGCGAGCAGCTTACTTCCCCTGAACAGAGACCAGTTGGGTGTTACCTTCCTACAGAAAAATTATTTCTAACAGTCATTGCTTATATAACACCAGAGACTCTTTCAACAGATGGATGCCCTCCCATGCTATGCACTTTTGAGTCTTCATCAAAACCACCTTGTGAGAGATAACTCTTTGCCACAGCCAAGGACTTTGTAAGAATCACCAAAGCACAGAGAGTCCTTGACTTCTAAAGGGACTGCTGTAGAATGAGCTTTGTAAGGTAGTGGGGCTGGGCATGGGAAAAGCACACTCATTACACTACACAATTTAGTGGTTACTCTTATACTGAAATATCATCACTTGATTTTCAAATATCTATAAGTGATGTCTTTCCCAAATTTAGTAAAGTAAGTGATGTATTTCCCAAATTTAGTAAAGTCTTGGCGGAAAAGAATAATTTTTATGTAACAACCTCCTACACTCACATAGAATGAGATCTTTAATGGACACTCATCAATAGTAGTTGACTTAAAATTGTAGGTGGTAAAAATGGAGGATGCTGGTCGAAGAGTACAAACTTTCAGTTTTAAGATGAATAAGTTCCGGGGATCTAATGTACAGCATAGTGTCTATAGTTAATAATTCTATACTGTATACTTGAAATTTCTAGAGAGTGGATCTTAAATGTACACACCACACAGATAAAAAATACTATGTGAGGTGATGGATGTATTAACTAAATTAATTATTAATTATGGTAATTATTTCACAATATATATGTATATCAAATCATTGCATTGTACATGTTAAACTTAAACAATTATATCTCAATAAACCTGAAAAAAACCTTTTGGATTAGAAATGTTCCATTATATTATTTGATAATTAAAAACAAATTAGATACAGTTATACCCTATTCTGAAAAATACTGATTTAAAATGTAAGTATAAAAACAAGAAAAAAATATTAGTATGAAAAGGACTCTTTTCTAACTGTCACACTTACTTTTCTTAGTAGTTCTATCTATGAGAACAGGGAATTTTCTTCAAACATAAAAAATATCCAGAGAAGGTGAGAACATATAAACCAGCCTGAGTCAGTCTCTGAAATATTTCAAAACCTATGCTCATCTCTTTTTATCTTTCTTCTTCTCCTTTAGGTATTTATTTCCTTGCTACATCATTTCTTAGTCTTCCTTTGACTGATATTTAAAAGACTGAGTAAAGATGAATGCATTTCAAACCTAAATATCTTTAAAACAATCTTTGCTAACAAAATGTGATTAAGGTTTCTTTAACCTCTGACTTCCTAATGCTGCTAGGACATTTATTTTCTCATTTTGTCTCCATCTGACAAAAGGACTGTGAAATCATTTGGTAATAACTTTAGATACCATTCACTAGTGACCCCATGTGCCTGTTATGAGGCCTTGTCCAGCAAATTTGCATTATGTATTTATAGATTATATATATATATATATATATGTATATATATATATATATATATATACACACACACACAGTTTGCCTATGTAAATAAAAAATACCTCTGGTTGGTTTCTTAGCTCCTAATAGAATGGCTTAATTTTGACATCTTTCTATATGTTCATAAACAAGTAGACACGGGTATAACTTTTGCCCTGATCTATACCCTTAATGCATAGGTATCACATATACACTATAAACTATAGGTAAAAGCTATGTCTTTCTTAAAGTGACACATCTGCTTATTTTCTCATTTACTCTGAGAAGATTGTCAAGTACAAATTTGGTATTATCACTAGAATAATTCATCCATTTATCCAAAAGTCTGTGCTCTACTCTGTGCCAGACATTAAAGTGAGCACAGGAATGGAAAGTTAAGGTGCAGCTCCTGTGCTCATCAAAGAATGTGTGATCTGGTGTGTCTGGTACCCACATAAGCAACCTGACATGCTCTTTTGTCAGGGATTAGTAAGGATCAGAAAGGAAAGATCTGAAGCTTTTACTGGCATAATTTTAGGGGCTATTTCTGCACCTTCTCATATTGACCCATTTAGTAACCCCTGCTATGTAGTGTTAACTGATGGGAGTGGATGGGCTATGCATGTGAATCTCCTTTGTCAGAATTGGTACCAGGTTAAAAAAGAAACATTTATGAACATTTTGCTTGACATTTTAGTCTTAGATTAATGGCTAACATATATGTTTACTCTTCTTTAGTTTAGGAAGTGTTTGTCTCAGGGACCTTCTTATTGTGTTCTTAAGGGAAGGAAGAGCAAGTATCAACGTATTTTGCCCCCAAATTGAGACCCACCTGCTTTATATTCAACCTCTTTGGAAACCCCAAAGAGCCCTCTGAAGTTAATATCTTATATTAATATCTTGTTATAGTGTTTAGGTCATGGGGTCTAAATTTAGTATGAGTTAAATTTCGGCCTCTGTCCCTTACTAAATTTGTGAATTTTAAGTGTGTTTCCTCTTCTGTAAAATGTGATGGATAATAATAGTGCTGACTATAATGTAGGGTTTTCAGTAATGAGACAATTTATTTAACGTCCTAGTTCATAACCTAAAATATATAAGCACTCAAAAATGTCAGCTTTGGCACAATCATTATTTTAAAATAAAAATGAAGTTTGGAGGAATGAAGATATTTATGAAGTTTCAAAACTTGTATCACAGTCCGGTTGGATTTCAATGAATTTACTTCCAAAGCTTTCATTCTTTATAGCTTAGCTCAGAGAATTTCTCATCTTTTTCTTTAATCTGATTTTGTACTCTGAAATTATGATTACTGTTTAAAGATTGTCATAAATAAAAGAATAATAGTCAACAGGACATAATACAGCTCTATAGCCCAAAGTAGAATCAATCAATATTTGTAATCCTAACTTTTTGGATTAAAAGATGAAATGTATCCTACACACATGAAAAGTATTTAGAGTTTTCTATGTGTTGGATTTTAAAGTCCTGAGGATGGGGCTACTGTATTACCAAGGCCAACACAAGTCATGACATATATTAGAAACTCAATAAATATTGCAAAATAAATTTGGACTCAAGATAATACATTAATTTTGGCAATATAATAATTCATATGTATTGCTAGACCATCAGATTGACGATAGACATTAGCAAGGTCATTATCATAACCATAATTTACTAATTTTCTTCTTTGTAATATTATAACATCATCAAGTTTGAAGTATTCTCAGATAAATTATTTTAGCTCTAAAATCACTGAGAGGAAAGATTTTCAGGAGAATGGCTGATGTGGATAACTATCCAAATAATTAACGAGTAGCTTTTTTCCCCATGTACTTGGGTAGTCATGTATTTCAGAAAAAAATGATATATGTTAGGAAGCAAATATGTAATCCTTTGCCCAGGTAGTAGTAATTAGTATGAAGTGGAAAATAATGTCACTCCTTTGTAACTAGCATTGTGACATAAAATTGAGGATTGATGCCTGTCCCTTTTTTCCTCAAAAATAGCCTCTATTCGACTATGATTTGATATGAGAAGCATCAAATGATTCATACAGACTGATCCTTTTTATCATTGGCAGTGATTTTTTAGCTAATTAAGCTTGTGATTACTTTAAGAATATTAGCAATAATGTTTGATTTATAGTAAGACTTGCTTCCTTATCTTGACATGATTTTAATGATCACATGTGGTATTTGAGATGGATTATACTGTTTCTGCTTAAACAACATTCTAGTTCATTTCTGATGTGCAGACAAGAAAATACCTTATCATAGCATAACTGAATATGCAGTTTCATGGACAGGTAATGACAGACCTTAAATACTTGGGGAAGATAAAGCGGAAAATGAGTCAAGAGAATGAACTTCTAAGAGTATACAATATACTCAGTGGCACAAGCCTGAACCGTAAGAGTGAGTCTTGAATCTTCTTCCTCCCTTATGCTCTGCAATTAAATTTTCAGAGTATTTTGAGTTTTGCCTTCAAAATTTCTCTCCAATGCATCTGTCTCTATATTATCAAACTAGAACTGGCTAAAATGTCTATCGGATGAAAAACTCCATATCCACTCTTGTCTACTTCCAATATCTTTAACAAATCCAATATGATATTTTAAAATGGAAATATAAATATTTCACATCAGGCGTTTTGCTCAAAAGCATTCACCAACTTCCTACTGCTCTTAGGTAAATGTTCAAAATGTTTTTCATGGTCTATGAGGTCTTCAATAATATGACCCTAACTCTCCTTATAGTTCTCACCCATGCCATCCTCCTTCACCTCTCTTATCTCTCTTTTAAAAATTTCCTTCAGGGCTTCCCTGGTGGCGCAGTGGTTGAGAGTGCACCTGCCGATACAGGGGACACGGCTTCGTGCCCCAGTCCAGAAAGATCACACATGCCGTGGAGCGGCTGGGCCCGTGAGCCATGGCCACTGAGCCTGTGCGTCCGGAGCCTGTGCTCCGCAATGGGAGAGGCCACGTGAGAGACCCGCGTACCACAAAAAAAAAAAAAAAAAAAAAAAAATTTCCTTCAAACAAACATGATCTCTGTCATTACAAAACATTTGCACATACTCTTTCATTTACCTCAAATACTCTTCTCTCTGCCACAACACGTTTGGCTACCTAGAATAATACATAGTTCTCAGCTCATTTATTGTTTTCTGCATGAAGATTTATTGAATTCTAGTATTACTCCATTACATAACTTATACCACTTAGTATTTTCATTTAATTGTATTTTAAAAATTGTTTACTTATAGGTGTGTTTGTGCAATTCCTTGATTAACACCACTCACTGCTCCCCTAGACTTTTGACTCCGTGAAAGAGACACCATGTTTATTTTTCTCACTTTGTATTTTTAGTGCTTTGTATTGTACCAATCATATAATAGCTCTCAGTATACTTTTTTTAATAGGATGATTGAATGGATGGTTGAATAAATGGATGAATAAATTAATGTGGTAGAATGAAATATCATTTTCAAATTGTCATTCTACCCTTTGTTATAAGACTGGCTATGGCTAAGGAAATATAGTCTCTGAATGTGGATACATATAGAGTAGACTTGAACCCAACCCACAGCTTAGAGTCAATTAGCTGATCTGAGTTGAGCTCAGCAGATCCTGAGTTGACCCACATGTTTATGAGTGAGAAATTAATTCTTTGCATAAACCAGTTGGTGTTCGGGTTGTTTTCAATAGCAGCGGATTGATAAATTCCCAATATATAAATATATTAGATTATAATTTATAATGGGTAACAAAGCCATGTATTAAAATTAATAAAATATAATATTTTAATCTAATGTAATTGTGTATATTATATAAATTTTATATATAATTATACTGTATACAATAACTATATCTTATCATATATAATACATATTTAAATTACTTCTTGCTCTCTAAATAAGAAAAATATTCTGATACTCATTGAAGACTTAATTAAAGCTTATAAAGAAGAAAATGTGTTGAATTATTTTGCACTTATCAAGAAGATTGTTTCCCTTATTTTAACTCTATACTTTTTCAAGTTACAACCATATTAAACTTAGTATTGCCATATTCTTTGTAGCTAAATGTATGCACTAGAAGAAGTTAATCTTGTAGATTCCTTTAAGTTCTTGGTTTCATCTTCTAAAACATGTACCTTTCTTTGGCAGAGAAATGTCTTGGAAACAGAAGCCTAAAGCCAGATTTTATTCTCACTAGTTCCCTTCCAAGAACTGAAGGGTAGTTGGAACAATAAGCTTATTTTCTGTAGCACTCACTGTACTGCTTTAGCAAATTGCTGTTACTTTTCTGAAGAAGGCAGACTGTATAGTGATAACCCACAGGGCATGTTTTTCTGATGAATGGCAAGTGTGGGATGCTTCAGTCACTAAAAACTCCAGGAAGAATCTATTCCTAGAAACACATGTTGATGCTCCCAGGCAGTGCTACATAATAGTAGGAAATGAATAGGCATTATCATTTTTTTTTAATATAGCACATACAGTTCAAGTTTTCCATAAGGGTATGTTTTAGGTTCACTGGTTTCTAAATGCTTTGTCATATCAACATCTAGTTTATTCATCTCTTTTCAGACTTCTTTGAACTGCGAGAAACATTAAAGATCATCTAATCAAGTTTTACAAAATTTCTGGGGACTTTAAAATATACTGATGCCCAAACCCACCCCAGACAAATTCTGGTCATTGGACTTCGGCATAAATATATATTTTTTTAATCTCCCACGTTTACTTTAACATACATTCAAGTTTAAGAAACTTGATTCTAGTTTAATTCCTTTATTTAATGAAGGTGGAAACTGAGGCCCAGAGAAGTAGAATGATTTACCCAAGGTGACCAAGGAAATCAGTATGTTAGTGAAACCCATCCAGTTCCACAGCATAATATTTCTTCTAATAGAGTAAGAAATGCCTCCTCTTAATTGACATTATTTTATCTACAACTTTATTCACACATATCAACAAGAATCACCTTGAAGTTTAAATTCAAGCTCACAGTAATGCTAACGATATGCTTTCTTTCTTTTTTTTGTGTTACACGGGCCTCTCACTGTTGTGGCCTCTCCTGCTGTGGAGCACAGGCTCCGGACGCGCAGGCTCAGTGGCCATGGCTCACGGGCCCAGCCGCTCCACGGCATGTGGGATCCTCCCGGACTGGGGCATGAACCCGCGTCCCCTGCATTGGCAGGCGGACTCTCAACCACTGCACCACCAGGGAAGGCCGGTATGCTTTCTTATTTTACCTTTTACATAGATATCTGTAATTTGAACTAGTAAATATCATCTCAGAAATACTAAGTTCACAATAAAAATAATTTCATATCTAAGGTAATATAATGATGTCATATATATTCACTTTTCCACTAGATATAAACCAAGATTTGATTATTATGCCTATTGATCAATTGTGTACCCACCTAATAACAGAGAAAGTTGATAAGGAGGTCTGTTAACACTTCTTTTACATATGATGAAGAGTGTGAAGAGGACAAGTAAAAAGACCAGAAAGCAAAAAGGGTGAAGAGGATTGTCTGCAAATGTGAAGTAATGGTCAAACTTGTGTGATTTTGAATGAAACATATATATAGAAGTGTTTGTAGGAAATGAATCTAAGTAAATATTGAGAGGGAGTCTGGAAGGAACACGTATTGTCTTTGTAAACTAACCTTTTATAGGCTAACAGAGCTGTAATTGGTGGTGAGTTAAAGTATTTTGAATAGATTTTGCCAAATCCTGCTCTTGGTAGATTTACAATATAAATAAAGCAAAAAACTTAAAATAGGTCATGTATTTGACCTATGGAAACATAAGAAAACAAAGAGGATTAAATACAAGAATGTACAATTAATTTATTATTTTCAAAATTGTTCCTTCTCTTTCAAAAGGAGAACATACTGCCATTCAATACAGTATCATTCAGTATTTCATATTATCCTGGAGCTTTGTGTTTTCCACATGTCCTACTGACACACATATTTGTCACTAGAAGGAGTAAAGACACTGACATCACAGGATAGTGAATATCTCTGTTAATATTAAAGTGCTCACTGGGGAAAAGCAGCCATTTGCATCATTGGACAAATGAATCTTCTTATTAAAGATGATAGTGTTAATAACACCATCTGGGGCTTCCCTGGTGGCGCAGTGGTTGAGAGTCTGCCTGCCGATACAGGGGACACAGGTTCGTGCCCCAGTCCGGGAAGATCCCACATGCTGCGGAGCGGCTAGGCCCGTGAGCCATGGTTGCTGAACCTGCACATCCGGAGCCTGTGCTCCGCAACAGGAGAGGCCACAACAGTGAGAGGCCCGCGTACCACCAAATAAATAAATAAATAAATAAAATACCATCTGCAGCTAATGATATCTAAGTCATATGACTGGAAGACTCAGAAGTATCCGAAAGGTCTCTTCCTTTTTTGCTATGTTTCTAAATGTATATCTGGGAGGGCTGAGGCTGCCTAATGACCGTTTCACTGTAACAAGGTCATTTTTAATGAAAAAAAGTTAATTAGGCCCAAATGTATCTCTTTTGGTGCAAATGGTGCTATCACAATTTGAATAGTCTCAGACATGCTGGGCATATGGAGGAAAAACTAGAAGTGTATCTCACTAAGGATGTCAATCTAACAGTTTTAATGAAAGAAATTCCACTGGGAGCTAAGGAAAAGAAATATGAAAGGTCTAGAAATTATTTAAGGGGAAAGAGGACAGGAAATTTGCAGAATGAGGATAAGAAAACTATAAACTAGAAATAGAATGTATAATAAAAATGATTGTGAAAGGCAGTTGAATATAAATGTTAAACACAGTTTCCAAAATGTCACTAAGAGCAATTACTGTTAAAGTACTAATTAAACACACAACACACACACATACACATACACATACACACACAGTGTTGAAACAGAAACACTTTGACAGTCTCAGTTAATCCGCATGTCAGCACAACCGGGATTTGATTCAACCAAGGTTTTTTGGTTCACTTATTACTAAAATATGTTAATAAGATCGTCTTTTCTGTTTCTTCTAAACATTAGTCATTTTATTTTCTAGATGAAACATTTTTAGATCGACCTATTTGTTGTTTGCCATGAGAATATGATTATCCATTAACAGAGAATAAACAGAGAGAATGAAGATGGATTTTTATATAGTAATAGATGTGGAAATACGAGCGAGTTTATTACAGTAGATTGAATCATCTAAAATTGTTCTTTTTATGTCAAAAATTTTCAATTATCGGCAATTCCATGTAATTCAGCACGTGAGGAGGGTTAACTGTACTTGAGAATGATAAAAATACACCAAGAAGTATCTAAATCATGAGATTTAATTCAGTAAGAGAGAAGTATACGCCTTGCCAAAAATAATTTCATAATAAGCTTTCTTTCAAAGAAGTCCTAAGCAGCCTTTCTTACCATCCCAACTCTGTTGACTATAACTTAGCAAATCCCAAGTATTCTTCAGATTTTTTTGAATCAGCAGTTGGTACACTGCCTTCTTCTTCCTCTGCTTGTGGTCCTCTATAGTCATTTTAAAGTAATTCTTTCAGCAGCCCGCTCTCATGATCTGTCTGCCTTCAAGCATTGAGACACATTCACTCATATTATTTCTCTGAGAAACTTCACCTATGAATTCTTGTACTCTGGTGCTTCTCATATCCAAAGCAAAAGAGCTATTTAGAAGTCTACTTTTAAAACAGAGTAGAAATTTAGAAAAATCAAAGGCACTCAATTGCAATATGTTTTCTTAAAAATGTAAACTTAGAGATTTGAAATAAAATTTTAAGAATCATTAACCACATGGTTCATTTTACAGCCCCCTTTAGACTTGACATGGAAGATGAATGTAAGGGCCATGATGAAATATGGAGGGTAGACTGGACAAAATAAATCAACTGATTATTCATTTTTTTTTTAACATTTGAAGAAGAGGATGAATATATATGTGAAGATCACTATTTGGAACAAGAAAGGAGTCAAATTTCTAAAAGAGTCAATTAAACAAAAAAGTCTAGGTATTTCCTTTATGTTTTCATTATTAGCAAGTGAAAATAAAATTATAAAATGCAGAAAATACAACGTATATGAAATAACATTTTCCTAGAATTCTTAACGTAGGAGGGATTACAATATTCACTAATTTATACAAGAGGTGGTTTTACCTTCAATATCTATCATTAAGTAAGTAAGTACTCACAAAATCTTAATGAGGATGTAATATCCAATTAGATGGTGTTACTCTGAAAGGCACCAATAGTGTATTTATTAGTTTTTACTTAACTCTATCATTGTAAATATTTTAAAACTATTCCATGCTATGATTGCGTGGAAATAAAAGAAAAAAGTATTACCTTATATGAGATGTTTTAAAGAGCTTCAAATTTGACTTAGAATTGGGGAAAATAGTGAGACATAATATTAGATTACAGGATTGAACTTCTGAATCAGAATTGCTCTGCTTGTGTTGGTTTATGATGGTAAATTTTAACATGTCACTTAACCTCTCAGTTGTTGGTTTTCTCATATGTAAAGTGAATAGGTCAAAATTCCAGACTCCATTACAGATCATAAATGTTAAGTATTATTCTAAGCTATTCGGGCATACCTTCTTTTATTGTTCTTTACTGTGCTTCACAGATGTTATGCTTTTTACAAATTGAAGGTCTGTGGCAACCCTGCATCGGGCAAGTCTATCAGCGCCATTTTACCAACTGCCTTTGCTCACTTCACGTCTCTGTGTCACATTTTGGTGATTCTCACATTTCAAACTTTTTCATTATTATTTAATTTGTTATGGTGATCTGTGATCAGTGATCTCTGATGTTACTATTGCAGAAAGATTAAAACTCACTGAAGGCTCAGATCATGGTTAACATTTTTTAAGCAATAAAGTATTTTTTAATTAAAGGCATGTACATTTTTTTTTAGATATAATGCCATTGTACACTTAATAAACTACAGTATAGTTTAAACATAACCTTTGTATGCACAGGGACACCAAAAAATTCATGTGACTCACTTTATTGCAATATTCACTTTATTGCAGTGGTCTGGAACCAAACATGGAATATCTTTGAGGTGGGCCTGTAGAAGTAAGCTGTTTTAAATTATTCACTGTCGTTCTTTTGATCAAGTATATATTTAAAAACTTTTTATTGATATAAACTTGTAAAGAAATTCTAATATTAAATAAGGAACTTTATGATCTTCCATTAACCATTCTCAAGAGAGTAACAAGTTGGATTTCTCAGAAAAGCTAAATATGAATAGCACATCAGGAAGGAAAATAATCAGTGTAAATTTATCTTGAAAGTTACTGTCTATAGATGTGTGATTATTTGTTTCTCTGCAAAATAGCAGGCTGATATTTATGGTTCCTAAATCAATCCAATGTTAGAAAATATAATGTTCTATGTAATCCAGGTAAAGAACAGCAGTTAATTATCAAATGTATATTAAGGCTGCTTTTATATACTTCATCTGTTATTTATTTTCTATTTACAACAAGAAACAGAGTATAGTGGTCAAATAGTTTGTGAAGATTTTATAGCCTGTTTTAATTCATGTGAATTCATGCATTCATAACATTTTAGTTGAAAAACCCTTATGTCTAAGACTCTGTGCTTGACACATTGGTGATATGACACACATCCTGTCCTTATGTGATAAAAAGAGACACAAGAAATATACAGTCATCCCTCCATTTGGAGGTCAAGAGGATTGATTCCAGGACCTCCTCTGGATACTAACATCCGTGGATGTTCAAGTCCCATTGTCGGCCCTCCTGGGGTTCTGAATGTGCAGATTCAACCTTCACAGACACTTCACAAAGCACAGGATCCTCCATGGGTTGAATCCCCGAGGTGGAACAGCAGATACCGATGGCCCACTGTAATTGCATAGGGTTACACAAGGGGCTATTAAAAATATAAAGAAGGAAAGAGAACGTTGTGGACAAAAGTAACAGGATCAGTCTTTAGAAAGATTCCTGAACTTGGTCTTTAAGGACAGACGTACATTAATGAGGGATAATGGGAAAGGAGTGCACGTAAATGTAGTACATATCCCAACAAATAAGCATTCAGAGACAAAACCCTAAGGCAGGAGGCACTGTGATGTAGATAACAGTACAGACTTAACTCAGGTGGCCTGGACTCAAATCTTCAGTTTGATTATAATCATGGCAGTGAGCAGGTTTTTAAACTTCGTATTTTTCCTTTGCACAATGGTGATAATAATAGTGTTTACCTTGTGGAGGTATTATTATGACATTTAAATTAAATCATATAATAAAATAAAGGTAATTGAAATAGTGTCTGGCAGGTAGTTAATTACTATGAATTATCATAGTCATTTCATGGAGCAACTTAGAAGGGCTTTGCTTGTGAAAATGTTTAACCACTAAGCTAAAGTACTTCATTAAAAGTGCCTAAAAAAGGAAATTTGGAATTACAAATAAATGCATTAAATGGGATAAATTGTTTGTTAACCTAGATAAGGAGGTAAACTGAGGCAAGCTCGAATGACCAGAAATTGAGTTTATTCAGGAATAACAGAGGAATTGCAATTTGCAAAGCACACACTGTAGCCCACTACACTCCAGCCTGTTGAGGGTTTGGGGCAGTCTGGATTTATGGGCAAGGAGGGAAGGATGGGGAAATTCAGCCAGGGTCCAAGCAGTAAATTCATTGGCTTGAAGAGGGGGAGGGATTTTTGGCAGATGTTCTTTGGTCAGGAGATGAATCTCAATCTTCTGTAAATCAGACGTTTACAGGAAATCAGTCTTTTAGCTCTTAAGTTCCATTCTTATGAAGATACATGTGTGAGATTTTCCATTTCATACCCTATGGTTCCATTTTAGATGGAAATCCTTTCCCAAGTTGAAAACCTCAGACTTCTAAAGCCTAGATTTAGATGTACAAACAAAGGTGATGTAATCTTGAAGGAATAACGTGGGTGTTACTTAAATAGTTCTGTGTCTAGGCCTATTCATGAACATTTTTTTAGATGTTCTTCAGGTGATTCTTACTCACCAAGAGAATTGAAAACCACTGTGTGCTGTGAAGATGGAAACCTCTCAAACAACCTAAACTCCCATTAATTCAATTCTGGGCTGATTGTTCCAGGAAAAATATCCTCTTCCTCAAATTATATAGTCCAGCATCAAAGGACAACAGGACAAATGGTTACTAAGGTTGCATTTGGAATTTTTGGAAAATCTACACTACCGATAATTATGCCAGAAAATGCTAAGCTCATTAAATTTCTGCTCCATCTAGAATCTTATATGTTACTCTTTAGAATCTAACCTTATCATAGACTTTATTTCCCCAGGCATTCTTTATGACCACATTAAAGGTAATGAAAATTCTCTAAATATTCATAGGACTCAGCCATCCACACCTCCCATCTCAAAGGTTCTTACTATTTCCTCTGACATCTTTATAATGTGGTAAATACTTGGCTTATGTGATTACTTTTTTTCATCTAATCCCTCCTCCTGAGTATCCTGGAACTCTAAATGGAGGAAGCTTGTGATAGACTGAATGTTTGTTTTCCTCTAAAAATTCATATATTGAAATTCTAACCCCTAATGTAACGGTATGAGGAAGTGGGGTCTTTCTGAGGTGATTAGGTCATGAGGGTGGAGCCCTCCTGAATGAGATTAGCGCCCTTAGAGAAAGAGCCCCAGAGAGCTCTCTCATCCTCTTTCCTTCATGTTGAGGACTCAACCAGAATTGGCAGTCTGTGACCCAGGAGAGAGTTCCTACTAAAATCTGACCATGCTGGCACCCTAATCTCAGACAGATATAGGAAAGTGACTGTTGATTTGAAGGAGGAGAATGCTGAATAAGATATTGAATGTAAGCATGAAGCATTCTAGGAATAGCATTGTTTTGGAGGGAGGTGTAGGATCACAAGACTCAGGAGGTTCAAAGGTCAGCAGAATTTAGTGATTTCACATGTACTTACAGCAGTATCATATTCTTACATAACTTGGGAAAAGGTCCAGGTAGTTAGAGCAAAGAACATACTTTACTGGAGTGTAGATGTGGCTCTTGTAAGATGGTATATGGTTGAGCTTTATTGCTCTAAGTAAAAATTTAATAAGAATGATAAATAAGAATGTTTATCATTGGGGTTTAATGGTTTTAATTTAAATACAGTATCATGAAAACCTTAAAAGCAATTATCTCTGTTCTATTATTTGGCCCTGTTTTCATCATTTAAGTCTAAAGTAATGAGAACAAGGATTCTCTTGTAGTTATACCAGGACACTCATCCAACACAAGTCCCTCAACTCTATTAGGGTTTCTGATAACAGGAAGGTCAGGCTGACTTCAGGCAGTCTCTTCATACGAGCTAAGCGAAGTGTACCAACTTTAGATTTGAGGAGTGCACTTAAAAAAGAGAAGATAGGATGAAATGAAAAATTAGAACAACATTCGCAGTTAGAATAGAAGTGTCCAGAGCTAAAAAGAAAGAGAGTTACCCTATTTTTTTTTCCATTCACCTAGTCATAGTGTATGTTGGTGCCATTTCTGAGTAATAAAGGATTATAAGGAAGGGAAATACATTGAAAAAAGAGAAGGACAAAGCAAAAACTGGAAGTCTTACATAATTTAAGCTGTAGTTTGTTCCATTATCTGGTTTAGGGTTTTGTCATTGTTGCAAAAGCAGTCTTGGAATACTCTGTAAATTATATTTAAAATACTTGAAACTGTTCCCAGACATATTTTGGTCACCATCTGAGATTTTTAGTGGAATAAATACAAGCATTTAGTTAGCACTCTAAGGCAGAGATCTTTTAAATGAAGCTATGAAAACATATGCAATATGTTATCCAGCAGTATTAGACATGGATTAAAAGTTATCAAGTAATAATTCAATCATATGTTTCTAGATTAACGCAAGCATTATCACTATAGAGAATGAGATACACACACATACGCTTTTCTTTTCACTTTTAGAGCTCACATGGTGTTTAAACACCCTGCACTGTTAACTTTGACATCTTCCTTAACATGCTTGCTAATTCCTGTAAACACTTACTTGTCAAGGTGTACCTCAAAGGTCTTCCTGGGTTCATTTCCATACCATTGTAATAAAGTGAATATTGCAATAAAGTGACACCAAGGTTTTGATTTCCCAGTGCATATCAAAGTTATGTTTATACTATACTCTAGCTTACTGAGTGAGGAATAATATCATGTCTAAAAAACAATGCACATACCCTTAATTTAAAAACACTTTTTTGCTAAGAAATGTTAGCCATCATCTGAGCCTTCAGCACATTGTAGTCTTTCTGCAGTAGAAACATCAAAGATCACTGATCACAGATCACCATATTAAATATAATAATAGTGAAAATGTTTAAAATATTGTGAGAATTACCAAAATATAGGACAAGGACATGAAGTGAGCAAATGTTGGAGAAATGGCTCCAATAGACTTACTGCATGCAGAGTTTCCATGAACTTTCAATTTGTAAAAAGCACACTATCTGTGAAGTACAATAAAGCAAAGCACAATAAAACAAAGTATAGATCTTGTATAGGCCTGTTTAGACCTTATATATAGATTAACTATAATTAATTTAAAAATAAGAGTATTACTGATTGCATCTCATGTATAATTTAGGGTCTGGCACATCGTGGGTACTTAGGACACGTATGTGCAAAATGTACAAATTATGTGATATTAGTTGAAGGATGCCTGGCAGAAACTTGTAAACCAATCACATATGTAACCAAAGTAAATTTTTTAAAATCACACTTTCTAATTTATGTTTTATGAAAAAGGTTAAATATGTATGGCAAAAATAAAATGTTAAAAAACATATTAACTAAACTTTTCTAAATGCTTTGTATCTAATTTTAATTGTATAATTAAAAGAAGTTTAATTATATGTACCCTTATATAATATTAACAAAATGTTATAATAATTCAATAATTATTTCAAGTCAAAACGTTTTTGTGGAGTTTGTATTATATGCATGAGCTGAGAATGCAGGAATAAATAAACATAATTTCTGTGTTCAAGGTCTTTATAGGCCACAATGGCTATAGGCGGTATTCAAATCATTATAATGTATCAAAGATAGATAGATAGAGATATAAATATACACATATAAATGTTTATATACTCATATAAATATATTTATTGGATTATCAAATCAGATATACCTTTCTTAGTTCCCTAATCTATAATCATACACAGCATAATAGAATTTAATGTTCCATGTTTGGTGTTTTCCTATTTAAACTATCAGCTCTTAGATTTGCTGTATAGGAAATAACTGCTTGTGTTTTGCTTCTAATTGACACATTTCATAACCATTCACAAGGAGAAGCATTTTGGTTATAAAATAATATTAAATTCATTATCATCATCATTTGATATTTTCAAGCAATCTTTGCTTCAACATTGCTAAAACCATTTTTATAATTATACTTCATGGCAGAAATCTTCAACATTTTGAAAATTCCCTACTGCTTGAAAACAACTGAATCAACCCAGAAACATTTGTATTACTTCAGGGTCCTCTCAGCCTTAACGCTAGCCACATAGTGGTTTATGATTTTGAAAAGGCACTTCATTCAATTTAGATACTCTGATCTCTTTTTTCTTCTCTTATTGACTGTTTAAAAATGTGTTTGTTTAGTGCCTTGGAACTACTGTGTTGGTAGATAAAAGTTAAAGAAAGCATTCATAGAACATTAAGGTAATATTCTGACTTTATAGACATTATATTACTAATTTATTTTCAAAAAAACATTTTAATGACTTTTCCAGTAATATGAATGGTTCTGCAGCAAAATTTCAACATCTCTTCACCAGTTTCCCTTTTAAGTGTATAAACAAAATAAATTTTAAAACAAAACCTATGCCTCTGAAGTACTTTCTCTGTCTTTCTATTGATCTGGCTACACACAGGTTGAATATCAGTTTGGGCAGTGCCATCTTCTATGTGACACACTCGTGCCAGTATCATTTCTTAAGAAACACTTTTCTCAGTATGTTCTGTTTCTCATAGGCTTTGTACCTCCTAAGGATGCTCCCAGTCTCCACTTCTCCATGTGTCAACAGTTTTTGAAAATTTTGAATAAACTTTCACTTTACTGAGATTGTGTTGAAGTAAAGATGGAGATAGGACAGCCAATAAAGAAACAGTTGTGATAATCCAGACAAGAGATGGCAATATATATATATATATATATATATATATATATATATATATATATACATATATATATATTTGTTCATTTTAAAACACTAGAAATTTATTCAACAAGACTTATTGACGACCTCTGTGCTAAGCATGGTTCTAGGTTTTGGGGATGCTCAAGTTAAATGCAAACAGAAAACAAATAAAAACAATTGATATTTTCAGAGTGCTTGGTTTCCACTAGACATTTATATACATATCATGAAATAAGTAAGTTATACAACATATTAGGTGGTGATGAGTGCTATAGGGGAAAAAAGTGAAGAGGGACTTGCAATATTCAAAAGCGTGGTCAGGGAGAGTGACATAGGAAACAGGGAAGAGGGGGAGCTCGCTCCTACCTGGGGCTGAGGAACGGTGTTCCAGGCAAAGTGCAAGCACAGAGGTAAGAGATACACTTATTTGGAAAGAAAGTTGTCCAATATGGCCGATGGACGCAGAGTCGAGGTGGTGAGAGCTTAGTTCAGGGAATTGGGAGTGGAGAGTCAGACTATTTTGAGCTCTGTATCCTCTAATTCAAAGGATTTAAAATTAAATCTGAGTGAAAAGTCACTGAAGGTTTGTGTAGGGACTTGAAAGGCTGGCACTGATGTGGTTAATAATATTGATATGTTAAAAAATTTACAAAAATTACAAAAACTTTGACAGAACTTTGGAAAGAATTGAATAGTGACTCTGAAAGCCTTTGTAGCCACGTTATCTTATTAGTGGTATAAAAAAGGACTCAGACTTCCTGTTTAATGCTTTATGTAATTGCAAAATGCAAAATATCCTATTTCATCCAGGAAGAACTTGATTTTCCTCTCATGGTGGAAAGCAAAAATATCTAGAAAACTATATGGCAATAAAGTAAAATGCAATTCTTTCTCAGAAAATACTGCTTTAAAAGTAATTGAAAATACTGCTGCAACTGTAAAGAGAAGAGCATTAGAACAAATTAGACTGTGTGGGAGGTTTGCTACACAGCAGATGAGAGAACAGATATTTCTAAGGTGAATCAGCCTAAGGTATTTGTTGGATTCTCCTTCAATAATAAAACAAAATGAAGGGTTACTTTTTCTATGAGGCACTAAAAGAAAGATATATCAGAGACATATATAAGCTCAACAGTAGATGACTTCTTAACAAAACTGTATTTTATGAGAAAACTGTATCCATAAAAACTCTGATGGAGTACCTACATGGCATGAATTTTTAAAAGGAAAGATAAATTAAATATCACATGCTATAAGAACCTATTACTTTCCTACTTAGTGCTAGAGACTGTATATGCATTTTGAGTTAAAATAAACAGATGCAAATGGCTTTTTATTTAACAATCATGCTTTGGATAATCTCCTGTAAGCAGACATTGTATCCAGCTTTAACAAGGAACTTCTTTTATGTTAGCAGATGGAGTTTACTTATTAGACCACGCTTTACAAAAATTTTTAAAATAATAAATCTCTCCCCATGCCCTGAGGGTCAGTAATTCTCACTCCATAGGACAAGCTGAGGGATAGTATTGCAGAACTAAGAACACCCAACAGAGCATCCTGCATTTCTCATTTTCTGAGATACAGCTGAAAACAGTTTAGTTTTTGTGCTAAAAAAGTAAAAGTATGTTTTAGACATGTAGTTAAAGATAACATGTGACTACTTTGGAGAGATTTTAAAACCATTACATATCATGAAGTAAGAGGCTAAGAGGATCTACTTCCTTTGCTAACATTCAAATATATTAATGTTAATATCCTCACACAGGTAAATGAATATATGTTGGAGTAGTCATTTGAAATCTCCCTTTCAAAATAGTATAACATGAGCTCTCCCGCAGTCTTATTTTTAACAGTTCATCAAAAAACATAATTTTTTTAAACTATTGTAATTTGAGCTTGACTTGCTTGCTTCCTGTCTTCTTTTCTTCCTCCTCCCTTCTCTCTCTTTCTTTCTTTCTAGTTCTCTTTCCTTTGCTTATTCCCTATCTGCTTCTGCTCCTTTTTTTCTTCTATCACCAAGAATTAAAAAAAAAAAAGAATTAAAAAATAAAATCTAAAAAGATCTAATAGAAATTCTTGCAGAGAATGGTATGCTGAATCAATCTTTCTTCCAGCCCAGGAAAAGAAAATGACCACCACTGAAACCAGTTAATATGTTTACCTTAAATGTTAAATGGGACTTTGTAGATGTGATTAAGGTAAGGATCATGAGACGGGACTGTTACCCTGGATTATCGAAGTAGAGCCAATGTAGTCACAAGGGTTTGTGTAAGAGGGAGGCAAGATGATCAAATCAGAGAGAAAGAGACGTAATGACAGACCAGAGGTTAGATTATAGGAGGAAGATTCACAGGACAAAGAAGGCAAACGGCCTCTGGAAGTTGGGAAAGGCAAGGAAACATTCTCTCCTAAACCCTCCAGTAGGAGCTCAGTCCTACAACACCTTGATTTTAAGATTTCTGACCTCCAGAATGATTGTGCAATACATTTGTTTTGTTTTAAGCTACAAAATTCATGGTAATGTTATAGCAGTAATCAAAAACTAATACAGAGAATGACTTAAACAAATGCATGAACGTTTGAGACCTTAGTCATATCAGGATATATCAAGAAATGCAGTATAGCTAGAGCATTGGATGCCTGCCGAAAAATAACAAGTAATTAGGTGTAATTTGTACCATTTTTTTTTTTATCTGACTAGGTTCCTCTGCTTTAGGCTCTCATACACAATTTTCACACCTTATTTTATTTAACTGTTTATTTTTCTGTCTCCTGATTTTCTGTATACCCAGTGTGGATGAAGATCAGTGACATTTTGCTCACTACTTTATCCCCAACATCTGGCACAAGGCATCAATTAAGATTATTTTAATGATTGAGGTGACTTGTAATTAATTTGAGATTGGAATGGGGTTAAAGTGTTTATAGTGTACATCAGATGTACAAAAAAGTGTGATCTTTCCTATAGTAGATGTCTTTCCTCAATGGTGGTGAATACATTTGATCTTGTCAATCAAAAGTTTCTTAGTGATATACAGTTAAAAGAGTCAAGGTTATAAATTACTCGATATTCTAAGGTTTCTTACTTCTGAGGACTCCTTCTCTTGTGATCCACCTTTCAAAATGGCACCTGGAACTCTGGTTTTTCTCATTTTATTGGGGAAGTGCCACACTGTATTTCATACTGTCTGCAGTGTCTCTCTGTGATCACAGCAGAAGAGTTTGGCTATTATAATAGGAAGTTTGTTTTCTCCTCCTGCCTAAGGTCTAATGGTTTCCTTGTGGTGACTCACTGTGGCTGCTGTGAGTGCAACTCTGCTTCTACAGCCTAGTGGTGGCCCTTGTTTGTCCATATGGCTACCTACTCATCCCACCCCTTCCACTCAGCTCTACTGATGTTGCCTTATGGGGGCACACGGGAAAGTTTTGATTATCTATATATTGTGTGTTGTCTGAGGAGAAACGAGGGAACTACCTCAGGCCCCTCTACATAAGTATTTTCCTCAGCATCTACATTCTTACACTCAGGCATCATTTTTTACTTAATATTAGGATTTTCTGAGGCAAGTGCAGTCTTTCAGCATTACAGGGATGGAAAAATGACATCAGATATCAACCGCCTAGTCTTACAACCAAACGCTTTTCAATCTAACCCTTGTCTAGATCCAGAAAACAAAGACAGGATTCGTATCTAAAATTTGCCTTTTCTTTTCCTCTACTTCTCTCATCAGCTTTTACCAACAAAAATGATATTCGTGTATCTCTTCTCTTTCTATATAACACTGTAATGCTCTATATTTTTTCAGTTACCTTGTAGACACAAAAAGCAATGAAAAACAAAACAAATATCAACAATAAAATTCTCTGAACTGAGACAGCCAGGCTTGGATCCTAACATATAAAAATTCAACCTTGGGAATTTTGAGAAATCTTCTTCCTCTCTCCTCCAAGGAAAACTGAAACATAAAAAACATTTGCTTTTAGCTTGTTTTCTCACCTGGACTTTTATTACACATCTTTAGCACTATCTTGATATCCACAGCAAAGCAATGGCCTCCTCATTATCAACCAGATTCTGTCTTCCTTGTAAAACATGGAGTACATTTCACTTTCTGGCTAAAGAAGCCCTAAATCAGGTAAGGTCTAGAAATCACCTGGAACGAAATTATTTTGATTTAATATCTTCCTCCTATACAAACTTTATTTTGAATGTGGTTGAAAGTCATTGAAGGATATTGAGCAGGACAGTGACTGAGTCATAACTACAGGTTTGAAAGTCACTGTCAGAGGGTTGGAAATGTTTACTGAACCAGGATGATCCTGGAAGTAGGGAGATCCATTCATTGCTAGATAAGGGTTTGAGTGGGGGAGTAAGATGACTGTGATTTTAGACTATGATGTTTCAGGTGAAAAAGAGAAGGTAAACTTGTGATAAAATTTAGAGGTAATGTAGTAACTCATTGGATAAAACAAAAAAAGAGCAGTGGCAGTGTCTTGGGCTTTATGTCATTTCTTGAGAGAGAAAATGGAGGAGGAAGATCAAATTCTAGGAAAACAATTATCATCCAGCTTCTTTTGGGGATGTGGGTTACCAATGTGGTATAGTAGATTCAGAAATGGAATATCAGCAGGTGATATGAAGGCTTAGAAAATGTAAATATATGGAGAAGACAGTTTAAATTTGAGGAAGCAATTAATAGTATAAACTGACTTTGTATATTGTTGTGGAGAAAGTTAACTTCCTTCTTTATAAACACCAGTTCCTAAGAGGCAGAAGTCAATAAACAGAAATATTAGACAATATATTATCTACATATTGTAGAATAGAATATTATTTTATATGTGCACATATAAAAATAACTGTTATGGGAACAGTTATTTGCCTCTTTTTATACATTTATTTTCCTTTGTACAATTATCATAGTTTTTTTATTTTGCAGCATTTCTCCCCTTCACCTCTCCTCAAACAGTGTCTTTAAAAAGTCCTGTTATACTTAAAGTGCATGAAGTCTTTAGAATTTCACATACTGTTTGCATGAGGGAATTCCTTCCTGACATCTCTGGGGAAACTGATATGTTTTTCCAAATCTTAAACCCTGAGAAAAATAAGTCCAGAACTGTGGAAAACAGGAAAAAACATAATTCTCCCACAGGAATTGAAGCTTAACAATCAGTATAGGGAAGTTAAGGGACCAAGGAATCCACTGACATCAAAAAGAAAGTCAGACCAGGAAGCCTGGAAGGCAGAGATGAAGGTTAAGGTTGACCTTTTCGGGAAACTGAGAAGGATCACATTAGGGAAAGAAGATACCACTAATAAAGTCAAAGCACAAATGATGGGCTGGAAAAAATATTTACAATTAAATCATAGAAAAGGGCAAACGTCCCTAGTGTATGTATATATATATATATATATATATATATATATATATATATATATATATATATATATATATATATATATATATGTCTTCAGCATATAAAAATATATTTAAGATGATTCCTTATAAAATAGATGCAAATAAATACTGTAATGAGATACAGTTCTTTTAAAACCTACATGATGGACAAACACTGGAAAATTTGGTAACAAATAACAAAGTGTAACTCAACTTTAAATAGCAAATCTCAATTCAACCACTCTCTACATATTCGTTTAAAAAGATAAAGTTACTCCATACTACTTGTCAACACCTAACAAATTATATATTTTATTTGTATTTGAAATAAACTGCATGCACCAAGACAACATAGGCTGCGTATACACAGTTCTTCCAACATTTAGACTTAACCTTTGTCTTTATCATCCAACCTTGTCCCTGAAGCCATCAGAGAGAGTGCTACTAGGCCATCCTTTCTGCTCCTCCTCCTCCCTTTATCCTTATCCCCTTTCTTCTTCTACTTTGTCTTCCTGGTCATCTTCATCTTCAACCTCCTCTTCCTCTTCCTACATTGTGCCTGGCATGAAACTTTCAGCTGTGTTAGGGAAAAATTTTTTCAGTGCAAAAAGTATCTGAGGATATCCAAAGCTCACTGATGTTGTAAAGAGTTAAATTCTAAAACTGTGTTGAGGTGGGACACAGATCTTTATTTACTGTTGTTGTTGTTTTATAAGATCAAATAATTTTATCAGGGGAGGAAGAAGGTAGATGGCTGTTGTAACTGAACTCTGTATAATCTCCACTACATTTCGACAATTTAAAAAAATGTAAGATTAGTTTAGAAACAACATGCCAGTGATTCTCCTGTTACTAGGACTAATGGTAACTTGAATCATTTCAATGATCATAAAGCTGAGGTAGGAAACAAACATAACTTGTATTTTTAAACCACGATTCTTGTGAACTGCTCTTTTCATTCTAAAGGAAAGATAGTATGAACTACAAATTAAAATCAAATGGCTTATAGTGAAGGCTTAGCCAGTTTATATAATAAATAGTATTTTCTTATCATTTTACTTTAATTTTCATTGATCTGTTAAGACATTTTAATTTTAGAAGAAATGACTGGAAATGTCAGAATAAGTGACACTTGGAAAAAATGATCTGTCAACCAATAAAGGTAGACACCACAGTGGTCCTTTATATAAAATACTGAGAAGACCCACCACATTATAAAAATTCAAAACTTTTAAATTTTATTACTATTTAAGGGATTATTTAATTGGAAAATAATTTAAGGGGTTTTTGAATTTGATCTAATATGGATATTTACAAGTTCAAATGAAGCATTTTAAAATGACAGTATTTTACTTTTATTTATTTTAACTCTTTTGAAGTATTCTTTGAAGACAATAGAGCCATGGAAGAAATTTTGGGATAAGGAAATAAAGGAATAAAATAAATAACAATGAGACTCATGGGAAATATTTCATATGTAAATAGATAAATTTTCTGCTCAGATCAAACATTTTTTGTGTTCCTCTTCTCTCTCATCTCTTTCTAGATTCTATATTCTGTTTTCAAAATCTCACCTCAAATAGCCTCAAATATAAAATTTAATTTCAAAAGAGGATGAACTTGTAAAAGAAGAATGTACATGGCCTCCCTTTGGTGATAGCTTTCTGTCTATAAAGTGGGACATTTGAAAATAAAAAGAGGGGAACACAAGATCCCAGAGATCCTTCAGAGATCATCATTGTTCATCTTGTCAAGTTATATACCATGACAGGGAGATCCAGAGGCTCTATTTTTCTGTAGCACATTCAATGACTTAATTTTGCTAAAACTCACATTTTATCATTGATCATTTTCCAATATTAAATATTAACATTTTCTCTTTAGTAAGAAAATCATTATTATCATGTGTCCTTTTCATAAACATTTCCTTGTCTTAAAAAAAGACTATTAATTTCAAAGATAAAAGCAATTCCTTTAATGTATGGAATACCATAAAAAGGGAGTGTTACCTTGTCAATTTCAGCATTGTATATGCATTTCTAGGAGAGTTCGAAATCTTTTCTCTTGCAGGTATGTTTTCTTTATTGCACTATTTTATACTAGAGCACACTGCAGTGTTAACAGTTTTTAAAAATGACTCATAATTTTGTGCACATCTCTGCCATATTACTACAATCTGCATTCTGTTTAAGGTTTAATTTTAAAAATAATTCCCTCTTATTAAAATACCCAACATTACATTATTGCTGGTCATGCAGAAAATTACTTTGCTCCAGGAAACAAAACTATCCAATATAATATTTTCTCCTTATAGCAGAGGAGATAATTGGATTAATCACAAGTCAAAATCTTGGAAATAGAATACTTTTTTGGCTAAACTGAGCCATGCCTGTCATTTAGAGATGCAAGATAATTGAACTTATGTGATGCTAGATAATCAAATGCATGCAGTCACCATAATAATGAATATTTTTAAAATCTTAAAATGTGTTAATTAGCCATTGAATACGAGGAGAAGCTGGATTGGCCCCATGGGGGACTAGGTGGCTTGTTGAGACATCATCATATAGCCATGTCCACTCAGGCAACTTTCTCCTCAGCTCTCCTGATAATATTTTGTACATGTAAAGACACTTGATAAAGTAGAAAAGGTCTCATACTGTGAATCCTTTAATGATTGGGTCTACTGTAAGACTTTGGGTATAACATTAGATCCTGATACTGCCCAGTGGCTTGATTCTTCAGTGGTTCTGTTCGTACTTAGTAGGGTTATTTTAAAATGTATTTTTTCAGAACAATGTCTATATTCATTTTTAGGAATGCAATTTAAAAATGAAGATTTTTACAAGACATTTGAGAATCTCTAGGCAAGTGTTATTATCATGAAATTTTGGATATAAGAAGAATTTTATTTCATCTTATAGATTAAAAAAAAGAGGTGCAGAGGGGCTATATTATTTACAGAGGAATATAGCATTGCTGAAAATGTTAGAATGAGAATTCATGTCAACCACCCTCAGTAAAACACTCTGCACTACTTAAAACTATCTAGGAGAATTGTTAAATGAATCACTTAGTGTATTTAGGAAACTATAAGGGGATTTTTTAAAATTTAACTCTACCAGAAAATTTTAAATGACAAATCTAAATTGCATGATAAATTGATCACACCCTGGTAACTACCACCTATATCAAGATACAGAAACTCACCAGCACTTCAGACACTCTCATATTTCCTCCTGGTCCTTAACCCATCTCCTCCCCAAAGGAAATGACTCTCTTGACTTCCGAACCCATAAATTATATATATATATATATATATATATATATATATATATATATATAACATACATGACTTGTGTTCTTTATGCCTTACATAATTGATTCAAAATTATATTTGTTGGATTCCTTGATGTTCAAATGTATGGTTATAGTTCACCCAGTTACACAATTGTATAATAAATCATCATTTAAAATTACCACAAAATATCCATTCTACTCGTGATAGATTATTTATTTTTATTAATTTTTATTGGAGTATGGTTGCTTTACAATATTGTGTTAGCCTCCATTGCACAACAAAATGAATCAGCTATACACATACAGATATCCCCTCTCTTTTTGACTTCCCTCCTATTAGATTATATGGCTAATGTGTTTATATTAATATTAAATTAATTAGATTAATTAGATAGTATGGCTAATGTGTTTATAATCATGCTAATAAAACTTCAGTACAATAGTCACAAAGTTTGATTATATATCAAGGAGTGAAATTGTTGACTCAAAGGGAATGTTTATGCTCAAATTGTGTAGAAAAGGCTAAACTTTTTCCAATGTGTTATACCAATTTGCAGTCTGATCACGAGTGTATGAAAATTGTCTTCCTCTAAATGTTTGCTTAACACTGGTATGTTAGCCTTTTTAATTGTAACCATTCCAGTGGTGAGTAATTACTAAGTTTTTAACAATCTGATGAGCTCACACAGAAAATTTACTAAGATAAACCACATTCTGAGCCATAAAACATGCCTTAACAAATTTCAGTGAATAGAAATCGTAAAATCTCTGTCTTTTAATTGGTGTATTTAGGCCATTATCACTTAAGGTGATTACCAGTATAGTTGGGTTAATATCTACCATGTTTATAACTGTTTTCTCTTCATTACCCTTGTTCTGTATGTCTTGTTTGTCCCTCTTTTGCTGCCTCCTCTGGTTTTAATTGAAGTTTTGTAATTCCATTTTATATGCTCAGTTAGCATATCAACTATACTTCTTTTGTAAAAGTTTTAATATTTGCCATTGCTTCTACAATTAATATTGTAAACTAACTTTTCAACTGCTTTTTTAAAAGAATTTTTTAAATTTATTTATTTATTTATTTATTTTTGGCTGTGTTGTGTCTTTGTTGCTGCACATCGGCTTTCTCTTGTCGCGGCGAGCTGAGGCTACTCTTCCTTGTGGTGCGCGGGCTTCTCATTGCGGTGGTTTTGCTTGTTGGGGAGCACAGGGTCTAGGCGTGTGGGCTTCCATAGTTGTGGCATGGGGGGCTCAGTTGTTGTGTCTTGCAGGCTCTAGAACGCAAGCTCAGTAGTTGTGGTGCATGGACTTAGTTGCTCTGCAGCATGTGGGAATCTCCCCCAACCAGGGCTTGAACTCGTGTCCCCTGCATTGGCAGGCAGATTCATAACCACTGCACCACCAGGGAAGTCCTTTAAATGCTTTTAACAATACTACTTCCCTTGTAGTACAGACATCATATAAGTATACTCAATTTCTCCCTCCTGCACCATTCGATATTACTGTAATCTACTATAATTACTTGATATATTGTTAATATTACTTTACTTAGATCAATTAAGAATAAAAATAAAATATTTTTATTTTAACTTCCTTCCTTCCTTCCTTTCTTTTTTTTCTTTCTTTCTTTCTTGTTGAATTCTGCTTATTTATTTATGTAGAGCCAAGTAAGCAGATCTCAGGTACTATATTTCTCTGGATGAACCTATATCCAGATTTGAGGGTAGTTGGCATGCTCTGAAATTTTAGTTCTCTGGTGGATCAACAAAAGTTGATGATTTTTAGTTTATTTCTCTCTTTTTTATTGTTATGGGAGTGATGACTCCCAAATATTTTACATACTGAAGCTCACCCCAGAAATTTTCCAAAATTCAGTTTATATATTGATTTGTTAGCTTGCAATTTACTATAGTCACTTTATAATACTAATAACTTAGATTATATTGGATTTTCTACACATGAAATCATTCATTTGTAAATAGAGTTCTATTTTCCATTTTTTATATATCTTTTTTTTTTTTCTTTCATTCCCTCTCCTTTCCCCCTCCCATGTTTTCATTGCTTTACTGGCTAAAACCTTCAGTCCAGTGTTTAAACTAATTAAAAGGTAAATTAAGAAATATTTGAACCAAATGAAATTTAAAACTTTGATATTTGTGGGGTGCAAGTAAAGGAGTGGTTAGTAGAAAATTCACAACTGTAAATGCTAATAATAGACAAGAAGAAAAAGAATTAAAAATCAATCTTTACAGTGTCTACTATTTAAAAGCTGGGAAAAGAAGAGGTTACATACTAAGCAAAAGGATACTAAGGTTACATACTAAAACAAAAGATTAGAACAGGCATCCCTGAAAGAAAAAATAAACCAATAATAAGGAAATTGACAAATCTGAAAGCTGTTACTTTAAACAAATTATTAAATTTAATTTAAAAATATCTAGGTTGTAAGAAAAAGAGTAGATTCTACTATATATCTAACAAGTAGTGGATATTAAAGGAATATTATTGAACAACCTTATTCTACCAAAACTAAAACATTACGATGAAATTAACAATATCTTGAAAGACATGAATGATCAAAACTGATTTAAAAAATACAAAACCTGAATCATCCTACTTCTAGCAAAAGGACACAATTTTTCATTGAAAACCTTTCTATAAAGAAAACTTCAAACCTCGGTGGATGCACTGGTAAATTCAATTACAAATATAAGCAATGAATAAGACAAGGAAATATAAGGAATGAACCATTCTTGCATGACTGAAATAAATCCCACTTGATCATGGTGTATGATCTTTTTGATGTATTGTTGAATTCAGTTTGCTAATATTTGTTAAAAAGTTTTGCATCTATGTTCATCAGAGATATTCACCTGTAGTTTTCCTTTTTTGTTTTTTGTCTTTGTCTGGCTTTGGTATCACGGTGATGTTGGCCTCATAAAATGAGTTAGCAAATATTCCCTTTTCTTCAGTGTTCTGCAACAGTGTCGAGAATAATAAGTATTAAATTTTCTTTGAATATTTGGTGGAATTCATCTGTGAAACTCTCTAGCCCTGGACTTTTGTTTTTTGGAAGGTTTTTGATTACTGTTTCAATCATTGTACTATTGATCCATCTATTCAGATATTCTACTTCTTCCTGATTCAGTCTTGGAAGGTTTGTATTATTCCAAGAATTTATCCATTACTTCTAGCTTGTCTAATTTATTGGTGTATAGCTGTTCATACTATTCTTTTACATACCTTTGTATTTATTTCTTTTGTAATTATTTCTTGATTTTAATGATTATTCGGTGATACTTTGTTGGGCAATGTTTCCCCCAAATCAAGTTGAAATCCATCAAGGAATTGCAATTTTCTTTATGTCACTTTGGACATGAATATCTCAGGCCACGATAAAGGAATCGGTAATAATTGCGAATAGTTGACAAAATTATTTATAACAGTGGTAAGTGGTGTGGGTATGTGAAAATGGATCTAAGTCAGGTAAAGTTAATAGTTTCCTTTCCAATTATGACAATCTTGATGACAAAAATATTTTATTAAACTTATGTCCTTTTTATAGCCTTGTGAGAAGTAGCAGCACATTGGCATTTCCAAGGATTCATTATTCATTGGCATTAATTTGCATAGTGAGAGTTTTTGCAGGTGGATATTTACTGCAAATGTTTTAAAGAAAATCTCTGCAGTCCCACTACCCCCACCTCCACTTATTTCCATTAATGACGATCTGTACCCAATTTGTGGGCAATGCACCATTCACAAAGTCAGTTTCATGTTCATCAGTAGGTGAATACACATAGACTGATTTTCCTTCTACTTCAGTGCAAAATCAGAGGAGATGCATGTGAGAGAAAACATTTCTCTGCTTAGCTAGAATAGCACGTTCATAATTGTATTTCCAAATATTGAGTTAAGTAAATTGCAATTGGAATCTCATGGTTTATGCATCTTCTCATCAACTAAATCCCTCAATTTACCTTTAAGATTTACATTGTTATGTGTAAAAAACATTTTTTTCAGTTCTAATGTTTATCAATTATCTTTAAACATCGAGAGATAGTAACATAGATGTCACAGTATCAACAAAGCATAAATCCATCTGTGTAACATAATGTGGAAATGAGTACTAGTTCAAAATCCACTTTGCAAAATTGAAATTAAGCATCAATAGGTTGGAGACATTCCTGTCTTATTTTCTAAATTTAATTCATGTTGAACTTTTGTAGTTACTTTGCACAATGAGTATAAATCTTAATAGTATTTTTAGTGACTTGTTTAAAGTGAAGAAGCTTTTTTTTTCCTCTAAGAGAACTTTCATGTAAATGTCAGGAGCTAAAATGCATAATTTTTAAATTGTTTGCTAAGATTTAATTAAATATATATTTTGCATTAACATACTGATAAGAAAAATCCATATGACTGAAAATAGCTATGAACACAAATATTTTACATCTTAAAAAGGAATCACTTTTCCATTTACTAACATTTAATACATTTTGTTATATGAATAAAGCCACATGTAGAAATTCATAGAAAAAATTGAAAAAATGTGTTAAAATGTTAGTGATGATCACTTTTTAAGTAAATTTATCTTAAGAACTTAGGATAATATCTGTCAAAAAGTTGAATTTCATGTTTCATTTCAGTGTACTGCTTATTTATATCTTTTCTTGTTCTACCAATATGTTTTAAGGTGCTTTCTATCACAACATAATATTAATAACAGTGAAATAACACAACAGTAATGAATTCTTATTGAAAAGTATTAAAATATATCTTCCAATAACACTTCATATTTATTTACTATTTCAGTCCCACAATAAACACATGATGTATTTAGTATAATTATTCATTGTCTCCCAAGGACCCATAGCTAGATAGTGGTGAACCGAGCATCAGGCAGCTGAACTTCAAAGCCTCACTTTAAATGGAACATCCACGACTTTGTCATCATGGAAGGCAGCAATGAGATGAGTATATATTAATGTCAACATCTAATACCTAGGTTAGACTCTTAAGAAAGATTTGGGCAGAGGAATCTAAATCGCCACTTTAAAACTTTTTTAATAGTAGTTTACTCAGCTTTATACAATGTCATAGAATGATCCTCCTCACTTCCTTCATTTTTATGAGTAGGAATTTCCTTAAACTCTCCTGGCTACTTACCTCACTCCATACTCCCATCCAAGAGTGTTGTGTCCTATAGACAATAGGAAAGCTAATCCAATGACCTGAGGGTTGGGGATTCAGTCTTCTCCTCCTCCTTTTCTCTCCTCCCTTGTGGCAGTTGTAGTTTTCAACCTGGATAAATGAGTTTGCAGACACAGATGGACTTTTCCAGGGTCTAACTGGCAAATGGAGAGGTAAAGAGATAGAAAGGCCAATTAGCTCACAGACGAAGTTATGTTTTCCAATATAGCATAGAGAAGAGCATTTTCACATAGAGATCTTGCAGACTTTAGGGGATAGAATGGTTCTGAATATTTTACCCTCTTTCCCACTAGATCTGCAGGAAATCGTTCTAGGCAGGCAACATCTAGACTGCTCTAGCAGATTCTATTCCTCTTTTATGTTCTGAATTGCATTCAAAAGTTTACTGTTCAAAGTTCTGTGGATCACTGTATTTTTTTTTCAACATAAAGTGAGTTTTTTGTTTTACTTTGTTTTGTTTTACTTCTCTTCCAGCACTTTTGAGTTACTTATCAGAGAATGGATTTTTTTTTTTTCTTCTCTACATACTTGTTGCTTTAGGCTCTTGCTATAATTCTGTCCTGGTGGTGGTATGACCTTTTCTTCTGTTTTTAGGGCAAGCCATTTGGTATGATGAATAATTTATTCTGCTTGATTTTTTTCTTCTGTTGGCCAGGAGAATCTTGAGAATTTTCCTTCCCAGTTTGAAAATGAACTTATACATAAACATACCCTGCATTATCTTTCCTGTGTAAAAATGTTAGCTACACTTGGCTACAACTGTTCAAGGACTTTCAAATTCAGCTGATTTCTTCCCAGTACATTATATCTATAAGTCCCTTTCCAGACCTTGGCAGAAATTTACATTTTTTGATAAGCTAATGTTGAGCATATTCAGAGCTTGTGTTTTCCAGCGTATTCCCTCTGTCTCTGGAATGAAGTGTTTTATCTAAGTACCATGTGTTCCAAAGAGGCCTTGCTTCAGAGCAGAAACAGTCTCAGGAGGAACAGGATATTTGACAAAATGAAACACACGTGCCATCAGGTATTATGTACGTTCTAGGAAGTTTCAGCTTATCCTAAGTGCTGTGCCCCACCTTAACTTTGCCACTTACCAAACAGAATGGCTGACTTTTATGCTAGGATCTGCATGTATTAATTCAGCCCTGCAAACTCATACGAAGTGCATTCTGCTTAGATTGAAGGTTCTCCTTGCATCACCAGATAGTTCAGCTTTAACCCAAAGAATGCACTCACCTGCTCTTTTCTTCTGCCTGCCTCTTTGTCTACGGACTTCTGAGCTCTGGATATCTTGGCGTGCCCTCTAGCTTTTGCTCCATTGACAACACAGACACTGTTTTGATCTGTGCGGTCAATTCTAAGACCATATATATATATATATATATATATATATATATATAAGATACACATATATATATATATACATATGTATATCTATACTCTCAAGGAGTGAATAAGATCCACCAGAAAATTTCAATAAGTTGTTGTCTATGGTGATTATAATACTGTCATAATTAGGTTACTTTATTTGGGGAATAAGAAATGTCTTTGAGGGCTTCCCTGGTGGCGCAGTGGTTGAGAGTCCGCCTGCCGATGCAGGGGACACGGGTTCGTGCCCCGGTCTGGGAGGATCCCACGTGCCGCAGAGCGGCTGGGCCTGTGAGCCATGGCCGCTGAGCCTGTGCGTCCGGAGCCTGTGCTCCACAACGGGAGAGGCCACAACAGTGAGAGGCCCGCATACCACAAAAAAAACCCCAAAAAACAAAAAAAAAAAAACAAACAAAAAACAAAAAAGAAAAAGAAATGTCTTTGAAATGAGCTTTGTACTAGTTAGTTCTGTTCCAGTCTAATTCTATGGAGTTGTCAGATCTGGGACAAATGTAATTTATGAGCTGTTCTGTGCATTTTATACCAGCCACTGGAAGTCATTCTCTAATTGTAACGTCAGTAGTTCTATGTTCTTTTCAAGAGAAAATCCAGAATTTGAGTCCCATTGCTGCAGAAACTGATTTGCAAAAGTATTCTGAGACTGTACATAAAAGACAAAAGCAATTCAAAATACAAATCCTACTCTGTGTTTCTATATTTCTTTTTTATTCCCCTCAGAATTGAATTTGAAGAATTTCCTGGCTGGATGCCAGTCCTATCCTAAGGCACTTTAAAGTGTTTTTGACAAGGCTGTTCATTCATTATATGAACACAAAAACAGTGAGCAAAAGAAGCCTGAAACTTAGCTCACCAGTAATTGCTTCTTTATTTTCCTGTTTCTTTATTTTCCTTTATTATATATTTCTTTGCAAGCACAGCCAAATTTAACATCCTGGTTTCTCTTTGGCTGGTTAGAGACTAAAAGTGTTCCCTGAACAGCATCTTTCTATCTGGGCAAAGGAAATGTAGATTCTGCTACTTAAATCCTATCCTTTTATCACCACCAGACATGGATGCTTCAAACTTGATGATTTTGTCATGATGATTTTGACTGTCTGCTTATGAAATCAAATCTTTCCTTCATTTTCCAATAAATTGATGAATCTTCATAGAAAATATTTTTCTGGAGTAAACTCTGTTATGCCAGTTTAATTCTTCTATCAATTTTTGGCACACTGTATTTAAAACATTTATATTTACTTTTCTTGTTTAATTTATATTTTATATATAATTATTTTTACCAGGATATTGAAAATTTTATAATTGTTATTTGATTCATCTATTTTTTTTACTCCACATGAAATTTGACAATTATACATAAGTTATAGTGGGTTTGCTATTCTGATGTTATTTCTACTGTTGAACAATAATTAGTATTGAAGCTGCAAAAATAATGAGCTTTATTTGGGGTCTTAGGAACTACAATTCAGGAAACACATATTCAGGTAAAACCTAGAGTATTCTAGGAAAGGGAAATAGTCAGGAGCTTATAAAGGCAAAAGCCACAAAGTTGTTAAACTTTTCTTGCAAGAATTATGATTGGCTCTGATGCAAAAAGGAAATATTTGTCCTTAAGGAATAGGCTATAACCAGTTATTTAGGGTAAGGGTCCGATAAGTATCTTGAGTTTCTGGAATACTGTGTGGAATTTCTGAATGGCTGCATTAAGACTATAAGTGGTTAAAAGTTTAGATTCTATCAGGCTGAGACCTACGTAAGTCCCACGTTCTCAATGGATTCCCGGCTCCATTTAAAAGAGCTCTCTTAGCAATACCGACATCACCTTGATTTTTCTTTCATGCTAACAAAGCTGCAGGTAAAACCATTGGCAGATTTATATCTTGCCAAAGATATTTTATTCTATCATTAGTTTTGAATAATACGATTTTTTTTCCAAATGTAATTTAAAATGTTTAAATAATATTTGTTTTTATTCTTTCTGGTGTACCATGTATATTTTTCCAGATAACTGACACCCCCTGCCTCAGTTTCATTACATTGCTGTATACCAGATACAATCAGCTGAGTTCTTTAATAAATATTATTTTTCTCCACTGCTCTGTAGCATTTTTATAAGTTATTTTTGATATTTTCAAGCTAAGTGGGCTTCCTCAATTAGTTTATTGTGGTGGTGGTTAATAATTATTAATGTGTGTGTATTTTAATAATTGATAATGTTGTTTGTGGTAATGTGGTCCAGAGGTACTTTTTGCTATAAAGTATATAAATGAAGCAAGTTAGTTATTATTTCTTAACTATTTACTAAGGAATAGTTTAGCTTTTTCCCACGAGATAATCTATAATTGGTGTTTTCTATTTACTAATTTCAATGCCCATTTAAGTCTTCAGTATAATTGTGATTATTTGCATATTTTAGTTTAATGGCCCATATAATTAGCAGAGGAAATATTAAATTGTTAGGGTCAAACAACGATGCCTAAATGTCCTTTGGGTCAAAATAAGGAGGTTAAGATATTATTTGTAATTTAAAGTTATGAAAACCAGAGGACTTTTTTTAAACTAACAATGGAGGTTATTATTCGTTTTAGTAAGGATATTTAAAGTCTTAAAAAACATTATATATATATTTTTTGAATTTGCTAGAGATATTATCTTTAAGTCTCTTAAACCTACATGAAAAGAAAACTACTCACTGATTTTTATTCAACATTTTTTCAAGACAACTATGAATTAACAGGGCCTAAACATTTTTAGGGCGTGCTTAGAAAATACTATTTTTAAAGCCAAGAAGCTCAGAGAATTGGCCATGTGATAATTTTCCCTTCTTCTAGGAAAAATAGCATGAAACTTGGCACCTTTCTTAACACAAGATACTGAAAAGATTTCTAGATATTTAAATCATGGAAATATTTTGTACATTTTTCAATAAAGTAAAATAAATAAAAATCTGTACTGCTTAGTAATGTTCATTATTCTAATCAAAAATAATCATACTTGCTATTTTTTAATTCCTTCTCCTCCCAGCTTTATTGACATACAATTGGTATATACATTATGTAAGTTTAACGTGTACAACGTGTTGATGTGACACTGTTACCTATTGCAAAATGATCACCACCATAATGTTAGCTAACAACTCTATTAGGTCACATAATTACCATTTTTTTTTGTATGTGTGTTGAAGACATTTAACATCTACTCTCTTAGTAACTATAATCACCATGCTGTACTTTAGATCCCCAAAACTTATTAATCTTTTTTGCTATTTTCATATTTCTAGTTTTTTAATAGGAAACAACCATTTCAGTAATGTGAACAAAGAAAATATCATGTTGTAATTCTATACCATCACTGTCCATGATTTCTGCCTGAGTGGAAATGGCTAAAAATAGAACACCTCTTTATTTTGAATCTGTCATCATGTTCAGTTTCCCTGGATGGAGGGTATCTTTTACTTGGGTACCTTTATTCAGATCTAAAGGTATACAGTGTTCCTTGAATCTGCTACTCCTATATTTTTTACAGTTGTCTTCTTAATAGCTACTCCCTCATTACTCCAACCCCCTATTGTAGTTCAACGTTTTAATATAAAACTCCCCCTGTGCAAATTATCCTGTGGTTTTACTCTCCTGATTGGACCTTTATTGATAGAGTAGAATATTATGATTTATTAAAAGTAAGAACTAGAATTAGTGACAACATTGGCAGGTAGTATTTGATACTAAGGAGTCTCCAGCTATGGCTGCTAATGATTCCTCCCAGTGTTTATGTGCATGCCAATCCTCACACAAGAGACAAGTCTATTCATATTCCCCTTGACTTTGGACCAGCCTGTATCTTGCTTTGACAGATGAAATGGGGCAAAAGAGATGTGCTGTTGTAGAATCCAGTAGCTGTACTGCACGGAAGCCAGGAGGGTACATTGAGAATGAAATACCATATCTCAAACCATCTTTCAGCTGAATGCAGCCTTGTAAGAGACTCCAAGTGAGAACAGAAGAATTGCACAGCCGAGCAGGAGAAAACTCACAGAATCATGAGAAATAATGTTATTATATATTTTTTGGAAATAAAGTCATGTCGTTGAAGACATAATTAGTTAAATTAAGATGAGATTATACTACTGTAGGGTGGGCCTCTAGTCCTTTAAGACTGATGCCCTTATAAGATGGCCATATGAAGACAAAAACACAGGAAGAATATCATGTGAGGACTGTGGGTTAGAGTGGTGGATCTACAAACCAGGTAACTCCAGGGGTTGCTGGCAAAGCACCATAAGCCAGGAAGGATTCCGTTATAAGTTTCAGAAGGAGCATGTCCCTGTAGACCCCATGATTTTGGACTTCTAATATCCAAAACCATGAGACAACAAATTTTTTGTTGTTTAAAGCCAGAGAGTTTGTGGTACTTGTTAAGGCATCCCTAGGAAACTAATACAAAGGTCACTCTCTGCCTGTCAACAATGATGACAACAACAGCACACATACATACCCTACATAACAAGGACTGCGGCAACAACAAAAACAATAAAACTGGAATTGTCTCAAAGCTCCTCATTGGATTTACCCTTATGTCTATTCTTTCAGATCAATGGCATAAAATTTCTCAGTAGAGACCATACATTCTTTGTTTCTGAGAGACACTGGCATTCAAAAACTAGGGAGCTTTGGAAACAGAGATTATATTAATGGTTGGGGATACTGGAGAGAGAATTTTTGGTGGCAGAATTTTACTAAGTTTCTAAGTTGGGACATAGAGAACCAAGGTGAGTTTCTGTATAGGTTTTCCCCATTCTTCAAACTGATAGTAGAATTGGTTTATTGTGATTCTAGGGAAAATATAAAAGTGTTCTCACTTGAAAGAATGAAGAAAAACAGTGCAGCATCCTCTTCATTGCAAATGCAAAATGGCAGTCCCCAAAGACCTCCTGCCACAAGAAAGTGATAAATATGAAATCGTGGTTGCCATATTTTTGAGGGGATAAGTAAAGTTTTAATTTTAATGTGGAAATCAGAAAAGTAGGTTATGCCCAAAGGCAACACTCTTCTAATTATGATCTCAATTTAGCTATACAGAAATCAGGAACATTTTGTTCATTATTTATAGAATATAATTGGAATTATATATAGATTAAAACAAGGTGGTTGCAGTTAGAACTGTGACTGCCCATATTTTTACATTGAAAGATGATTCTTAATCACTCCTGATTCATATGCAGTCATTGATTTGGCTTATCTGATATTAGGAGTCACTGTTAGTTCTGGATAGCAAGAGTAATTTGCTTTTTTTCTTGCAGGGCCAACAGTTTGATTTACTGTTTCTCCAACCACCTGGGTATTTAAATTATCTGCCATGATATCATAATTCAGTAAGGTAGGCTTTAAACAAGTGGCCTAAATCTAATTCAAATGCTAAAGTTACTCATTATACTGATGCCATTTTAGCTAAAAGTAATTGTGAAATAATTGTGTTTGAAGCTCTGTCTTTCTTCATTGATTTTATTGCAAAAAAGGATAGGATATTATGTAGAAAGTAAGTTAGAGGTCATTCCAGACAATAAAGCCTCAGTAATATGGGGCAAAAATTCTCAAGACCAAATAAAGACATTTTGTTTTTCTTTTTTTTTGCGGTACGTGGGCCTCTCACTATTGTGGCCTCTCTCGTTGCAGAGCACAGGCTCCGGACGCGCAGGCTCAGAGGCCATGGCTCACGGGCCCAGCCGCTCTGTGGCATGTGGGATCTTCCCGGACTGGGACACGAACCCGTGTCCCCTGCATCGGCAGGCGGACTCTCAACCACTGCCCCACCAGGGAAGCCCCCCAAATAAAGACTTTAATTCTTTAGTCCCCTAAATGTCAATATCATACTTTGAAACTGGTTTGCTTATTTTATTTCTGGAAATGGTGTATCTCACATCTACTATGATTATTCCCTTCCATCATATCATCATATTAATAAAATGTGTCAAAAGGAATATAAATCCTGAACACTGTGGTGTCTGAAAGCCTAACCATGCCTCCCATCTTCTGGGCTCATTTACTCACTCATTCAACAAGTATAAAGCACTCACTATACCCCAAGCACTTTTCTAGTAACTAAGACCACAATTATGAACAATTAATATCCCCAAAGAGATTATCTTCTAATTGAAGACAGACAACACATTTTTTAAAGTATGAAAGCATCATATATCAGATGTTAATAAATACTACAGAGAAAAATTAAGCAGGGTAATGAATTAGAAAATAATAGGAAAGAGACTTTTGTTTAATATGGGGTGATCAGGAATGACTACACTGACAAGATAATACTTAAGCAGAGGTATTGCAGTGGTCAGAGAGGTCAGACTGAAGAGCACGGGGTGACCAGAAAATGAGAAATCCAATGTTAATGGAGTCCAATGATACAACACTGGCAGAAGTCTTGAGTTGCTGTCTCCTGATATTCTAAAATCTTTGTAGTCACTCCTTAAAAATATTCTCAAGCTTATGGGCTGCTTTACTAGTATTGCTTCTCAGATCATGGGAGATAATGAATCAGCCTTGGTAGAATTATAAATAGGTTTTATTACACGTATATACATTCCAAAGTGCTTCTTAATAATATTTATTGATACATATTTCTAGACTGTGGCAAATGAATTATCCAATTGTTCAGGCCATTGGCCTTTCAATAATTGGAATGACAGACCCAAATCTCTGTGAACACCCCCTTTCAGGCTCACATAGTTGAGATTATGACAATGTTGAAATCTTTGGATCGTCTGTATATTCTCATGTAACTTAAGGTAAAACTTCATAATAAATCAATATTTGTTGATACTCTGACAAGGTTGAAAGCATTTTATGAGTAGCCGAAACCCCAGACACAGTACAGTGTGTGTATCAATGGATTGTGTTTGGAGGAAAAACTGCTGTCCAGTATCTTTAAATCACCTTATAATGATGACTGTGTTTTGGTAGTTGCAGAGGAAAATGCATATCTATTCAATTTGACTAAGATATTGGCAATCTCAGATTAAAACATCAAATACCTTGACAATGACTCCTATACAAGATTTCAATATAAAACCTAACAGTGAAAAAAATAAAACTTCTAAATTAATTTTAAAGAAATTTAAAAGAACACCTAGATCATCTGTCAACAGAGATGTATCATGTTACAAACATAGGCTAGTTGTATAAGGTGATATAAGAAGGCAGTTTCAGTCATCTAAACTTCCTTAGTCCTGGCAGCCTCCGTTCCACTGATAAATAGATGTTATTAACAGAGATTCTGTGGCGATGTTAAGAAACTGAAAAATAGTAATTTAAAAATTAATAATCAGATATTTAGAATGTGAACAGGAAGCATTACTTAATAGATATTATACTCATTTGGGTTTAATTTTTAGCTATTTTGTATGATTAAATTTCATTTTAATCTGGTCATGGCACCCATGAATTTGCTTCTAGGTTATGGTTATATTCCCTTTATAATATTCATGTATTAATTGCATCAAACAATCACACCAAGGTATTTATTCCTCAGTTTTTACGAGATGGTGTATGTGTGTTTTGCACTCTAGAAATCTTGACTAAATACAGTTTAGAAGACGTCTAGTGGTGGCACCATTTATGATGTAGCTTTAAGCTCCAAGAGGAAAAGATAGAGTGAGAAATAGGCACAACGATCTGAACTTTTTATTGAGAAAATATTGCTAAGAAGAAAACAAACAAAGAAAAGAGGGATAAGATATTTCACATACCATTTCAATATTAGGAATAGAAGTTTAAAGAGAGAATAAATGAGATGTTGGAATTATACCCATTTAATAAACATAGTTATCGTAATACTCCAAAAAGCAAAACAAGTGCATGAGAATGCAGTGAACTTCCTGGTTGTAAGGCTTCAGGTAGTACTGGAATCAGCTTACATTATAAGAGGGAGCCTTTGATGGGAATCTGCTAGTGAAAAACATGTGAGGACTAAACTGCTTACAAGTTAGAAGTAAACATTATTATTACAGTGGTTTTGTCTATGTATAATTGCATTTTTAGTAGCTAAAATAAGAGAAGAAACTTGAACAAACAATTTCTCTCCAGGTTCAATCTCTCACTCCCTTCATGAGAGAAAAAATGAGATGGACTAGAACATTACAGGTTTTTTTTTTTTTTTTTTTTTCCGGTTTCCAAACATAGTAACTCATTGGAAGCTATCAGGAGGATTATCGTCTGACAAGGGACTTGAGTTTTCTTTGTGCTTGTGTGTGGGTGTGTGTGATCTTATATATGTGAGGACTATGGACAACGTCAAATACAGACATGGATCTCAAAGGGCTTGTCTGACATTTAGCAGTTATGCTCATCAGAGGAAAATGGCTAAGAAGTATCCAAAGGGTTTATCCTTTAAACCTGGGGAGAAATGATTAATATACACCCAGTTCATTTATTGGGTATTGGAGAACTTGTCCTCTTTTACCAATTTTAAGGATGGGCAAGTAAAAAGCATTCAGTTCAAAAATGCATCCAGAGTCAATGCTTTCTTTCTGCAGCACATTGCTTTGTTTTATTTTCCCATGACTCCACTCTAATTTCAGGGAAACCTTAAACTTCTCTCTAATCTGATAATTGTCCTAAAGTCCAATAATATCTATCTAATTGCTCATTTAAAAAGCATGGTGAATTTTTTCTGCCTTGAATCCTAATTCCATATATCTAAAAATGACAAATTAAAATAAGTTTTCAAATTTACCTCAGAAAGTTTTGGATTCAATATTAGCAATTTCTTTGTGGAAAAAAAATCATTTTGTAGTAAATTGTTTTCTTTAGTGTTTAAACCATATTTGTAAGGACTGTAATAACATAATAAAGCACTTAGCTTGCATTTATTGGTATAATTAACATGTCAACAATTATTTTCAGATGCTGTTTGTAGGAAACATGATTTAAGAGAACAGCCTTAATTTCTCTTATTCTGATATTTTAATAAAGAAATGGATTTTTAAGTCACAGCTGCAATTTTCAACTTCTGTTCTTAAAAGCAGTTTTTGTAATATATTTTTCCAAGCTATATATCTGATACATAATCTCAATTTTAACTTTCATTTGGTCTATTTATTAAGTATAAAAAGATTGATTTTACTCATCTAAGAAATTCAAAGTAAATTAAATAGTATGAAATAAATGTTAAATAAAAAGTTTAAATTTTCTTACATGTTATAACATTAATACATTGCAGAATTAGGAAACCATAAAGTAGTATTTTGTAATATGCTAATATTAAATTGTGTTCTAAAATATCATATTTTATTAAAAATGGTGACAGAATATTTTTAAAATTCCTAAGAATTATATTAACATATAATCAAAAAATCATTGAATTTTGCTGTAAGTGAAACTATGATATTGGATGATTTTGAAATGTGCATATTAGAAAAAATTTCTCTACCCTAGTTCAAGCGTAAGTGAGTTTCTAGGAAGATAGAGTATTATAATTTTTGATTCTAGATACAATATAAGACTGAATAAAGACACTGCAATGACAGTGGATTTAGAATGAAATGGCTTAGTATATAATACATTAAGATTGTAGCACCTTTAATATGACAGTGATGACTGGATATAGGTTTAGGGAGAAATTTTCTAGAATAACTCTCACTTTTTGGGTAAAACTGGACTTATTACATTGTCATTAGCCCAAATACCCTCAACTAGGAATGTTTAAAGAGAAACCAATATTACTGTAGCAGGGAGGAAGTGACACAGAGAAATCATTATGACTTTGACTTTGAACTTGGTGAATGAGAGATTCTATGTGATCAGGTTGTAGTTGACAAATGTGTGTCAGAAATCAGGCCTGGAGATAGAGAGTTGGGAGTTATGGTGGTAATTGTTGCTGTCTGAGTGCCCTGCTGTGGTAATAATTTTATTCACAGTTTTCTTTTAATCTTCCAAACACTCTCATATGTTGAATTCTAATATCCCATTTTGGGAATGAACTCTCAGAGGGACATGGGTATAAAGATTGTTTCTCAAATTTCCCTCCAGAGTTACAAAGTGAAGTAGTAAATGTCAGAACTTCAACTCAAGTCCAGATCTGTCTTATGCAAATCTCCTGTGAGTGCCCTCTGAGATAGACAGTTCATATCCAGTATCTGGGAGAAATGGAGCGGCCAAAACAGAGCTCTAGGAAACATCCACATGAAAATTGCAGAAAAGAAAACCTGCAAAGAAAACAGAACTTTAAGAGGAAAACCAAGAAAGAGAGGAGTCACGAGAGAAGCGTGGAGTGGCAAATATATACTATTTGTCCCTGAGCTTGATTTTGAAGAAGAAGAAGAAGAAAAAAGGAATGTACTGTGGAGGATGAAAACAATGACCAGCCATGGCATGTCACAAGTTTGCAAAGTAAAGTCGTCAAGTTATGTGGTAGGGAGAGATAGAAGATTGTCGAAAATGTTTTACCTTTTTAGGAAGTTTGCATGTGTCCTCCCGGGAAACCTGCGTTTTATCCAAGTCAGAACAGCAAGCGCTTCATGAGACTGCCTTCAAATTTAGGGACCTGATAAGTGAGCTTCCTAGTAGTGATGGACTTATATTTAATTAAAATGAATTAATTCTGATTGTTAATAAAGTAGGACAGTAATAAACATTAGTGAAAATAACTTTATTCTAAATGTGCTAATGTATATTCAGAGGTTATAACTGTGATGGTCAAAAGGCTTAGGAATATAATTATGTCTATGCTGAGCACCATGTTAGAGATTGATTAAGGATAAATCTAAGGTAAATGGAATAATATTTGCCATTATTGGAGAAAGCCTATTATTTATAATGGTGACTTTATGATATCTAATTTGAACAACTGCACAAGTTGATAACATTTTTCCTATTTTAACATTAGCAAATAATATCATAGATGCTAAATAACTTGTACAGATTCATTCAGCTAGGAAATTGTAGAATTTTCCAATTCTATAATTCCAATTCCCAATTCTGGAGTTCGAATTTGGTTCTCCTTGGCTTGAAAGCCCATTTTTCTAATATAACACAGGAAAAAAATATCCTGATTCCTATGGAAATTTTATTTCTTTTTTCACAAGTGCAACTCAGGTGTAACATAAAAGAAACTTGTCTCCTGATTAAAATAGTTCAGTATTACTTTCATAAAAAGTTTTTAATGGAGAATGATACAGAACGTTCAACAAATTGAAATTTTAGAAATATACTGGTATAAGCCAGTGGGTTTTTGATGCATTAAGAACTCAGAGAACAATGCTATATTTCTCTTTTTACTATATATCTTTATTTTACCTCTTATTCTGTAAGGGCAAATATCAAGCTTTTTCTAATAACTCCTACTATAATATTTATTGACTATTTAATTTTCCCATATGTTTAATTATATTTATAATTTCTTTTACTATTCAACTATTTGTCATTAACTATGAATTCCACAAGTCCCTGTAACTCAGAATAATAAAGTAATATTCAATGTTTTATCAGTTTATATAATCATTTGGATATATGATTCTTGTAATCAATTTAAAAGTTCAGATCAATAAATCTGGATCTTTATTTTTCAACCCATAATGTGAACTCTCTCATCCAAAACTCCACCTTCTACATCACTGTGGTAGGTAGAATAATGTTCCCTGAAAGATGTCCATGTCCTAATGTCTTGAACCTGTGACTTTAAACTTGCTTGACAAAAAAGACTTTGCAGATGTGATTAAGGTTATGAACTTTGAGATGGGAGATTATTCTGGATTATTTAAGTGGGGTTTCCCAGCTCTATTCTGAGAAGACAAGGAAAACATGATCAGAGAGATACTTCATTGTTGGCTTTGAAGAAGGAGGGAGCAGTCCATGAGTCAAGGAATGAAAACCACTTCTAGAAATTAGAAAAGGCCAGGAAAAAGATACTTCAGAAAGGAATGCAGCCTTGCCCACACTTTTAATTTAACCAGTGAGAACTACTTAGACCCTGACTGCAAGAATTATAAGATAATAAATTCATGTTGTTTTAAGCCACTGGGTTTGTGGTAATGTAGCAATAAAATAAATAATACAGCCACTGAAAAGCCTAGTACTACCATTTTTTAGCTCTTGAAAACCCTAGGATATGCCTCTTCTCCTATCAAGAATCACCTTGAATTTAGAAAAAATTGTGTGTGGCTATTGTGTTCCATAGCCTGCCAAGCACGTGATTCTCCATACTAGGCCATGGGCCTTGGCTGCTCTGTTGTTGTCAGTCTCCAGGGACTCAAGAATTAATTTCTCTTCCCAGATATCTCACTGCCCCATGCAGGCACTGGAGGAGGCATATGTTGTGATGACCGTATTTACCTTTACTCTCCTGTCACTTCAAAGCTCCCATTATACTGTAGAAGGCTGTGCATTGGTGACTTTTGCTTAAGATTCTGTAGAACTTACCAAGAAAGCAATGCCATGTAGAGCAGGGACACCTTAAGAGACAGTATTAGATAGTCACACAGCTTGCATTATGGTGTGTTTTATGAGCCTTTTTAATAAGTATTTGCTATTACCATGCCTGAAATCCCTTCAGCCATGCTACAACTTAAATGTGTACTAGAAAAAAAATGTGTACTAGATAAATGTTTTGTCTTTATCCTCAGATACCAAACTCTACCCTCAACTTCTCTTGTCTTGTATATTTAATCATTCAGCTGAAAGCCATTTAGTTCCTATTGCAACCTCGACTTAAATTTTGTACAAATCAATGAAAGAGACATTCTAAATCAAAGGATTAGTATTCTGTTCTATAAACTTAACAGTTAAATTAACTAAAAGTTTTATAATTGTATTTTTTAAATAAATTCTGTATGTACCAAATTTCTAAGCAATACATATCCAAGTGCCATGTGGCCCTGTAAGTCAAAGTTTATATTATACTATATTATATTATATCATATTATATTAGTAAAAGATTATATTATATATCTATATCTATATGCTTTTCATTTTCAGAGAATATTCCCAAGTTTGGGGTTCTATTTTTTTCTCCTGATTACAAATATAATGATAGAACCTACAGGAGAGTTTTTTAAAATGAAATAGGCAAATGCATAGTGTTCAACAGTATTCACATTCCTTTCCCTTTCCTCATTGTGTTTCACATTTTTCCTCCTTTTCCTCCTTCAATCTCAAGAATATACACTTTGCTGATCTTTGCTCCTACATTTTAGTCATGGTCAAGTGTGACGACTAATAAGCAATGACAGAATTTCACATTTTCAAGATTTACATTCTGGATTATTTCAATGGATGAAGGTGGGGGAACATTTCTTAAAACAAGATTTTATTGTTTCCAGTGCCAAGAACATGGAAAGATAAGAAACTAATAGTATGTCTACTTTGTTACTTGAAATTTTTCAGGGGTATAAAGAGAGTCAAAAATAGAAATGACTGTAATTATAGTTCAAAGAAGGTGATATCTCACCTTATTGGGAGAGAATCAGAAAGATTGTTTGAAGGAAAGCAAGGCACATCTATAGATAAGATTCAATAGTTTGAAATAAGCAAAAGAGCAGATATAGAAAAACAATGTTAGCAATGAAAATAAGAGATTCAAAAACAAGCAACCTGTATGTGATATAAGATAGTATCTAAATTCATATGAAAGTTAAAGATTGATAAATCCTTGACAAGTCCCTTTTTCATGACCCTTGGAGCTAACCCAAACATTTGGCATGAGTCTCCCTCCCTCTTGAGCTTTCTTTTCATTCTCAACAAAAGCCCTTCTTCACAATTCATGGAGAAAATTATGACCATCAGGAAATATTTCCTTCAGCCTTTTAGTTCTCTACTTACACAGTTATAGGTAATCCTATCCCATTGTAAATACTCTGGCAAATATTACTTTCTAATTGCCAAATCCAGTATATATAAATCCTCTTTTGCTTACCAAATGTCTCTGTTTTTTACAACTTACTATTTCCTTCTGGAAGCTTTCTGCTCTCTTGAATTCTTTGCCCTCACACTCTGTTTTTCTTCTAAGTTTTTAACAAACTTCTTTTCAGTTTTCTTTCCTACATCTGCTTGTACAAGTGAAAATTCACCAGAATTCTAATTTTGAGGTCCATCTCTTCTTTCTTTTTTTAAATTTATTTTTTATACAACAGGTTATTAGTTATCTAGTTTATACATATTAGTGTATATATGTCAATCCCAATGTCCCAATTCATCCCACCACCACCACCCCCAGTTTCCCCCCTTTCTGTCCATACATTTGATCTCTACATCTGTGTCTCTATTTCTGCCCTGCAAACCCGTTCATCTGTACCATTTTTCGAGGTTCCACATATATGTGTTAATATATGATATTAGTTTTTCTCTTTCTGACTTCCTTCACTCTGTATGACAGTCTCTAGATTCATCTGCATCTCTACAAATGACCCAATTTCAACCCTTTTTATGGCTGAGTAATATTCCATTGTATATATGTACCACATCTTCTTTTTCGATTCGTCTGTTGATGGGCATTTAGGTTGATTCCATGACCTGGCTATTGTAAATAGTGCTGCAATGAACATTGGGGTGCATGTGTCTCTTTGAATTATATTTTTCTCAGAGTATATTCCCAGGAGGTCCATCTCTTCTTTCACTAAATATTCCTCCTTGAATTGTTGTTCAAAACTGATGACACCAACTGACACTAAAATTCAATCATGTCCAAATTTAAACCTCACCACACAGTTCTTTGGCACTCTAGATCTACACTTAGAATATCCAACTTGAATCTCTCCCCCAAGGATCTAGTGACATTCTACTCATTATTTGGGAACCATCTTGTATGAAGCTAAATCTTGTTAATATGGTCACGGTCTTTAAAAAATTTACTAGTTTATGTCTTTGTAGTATAATAAGAAAGAGGCAAACTTGCCCTTAGTTATTCACATCCAATATTATTATGATGTTAATTTCTAGAGTAGGGAACAACTTTTGACCTGCTAGATTATGTGTAGCAGTATAATACCTCATATTAAATATTGTATTCCCTGGATGGGGTGTAGTGAGGGAAAACCAACTGGAAAAGTTTTTTGTCAGGTTCATAATCAGTCCCTCTAAAGAAGGTAAAAAATTGTGTTTTGTCTTCACATGACCCAACTTTTGTGGCCACGAGTTGGATTGGTGGTTTGAAGCTTATCAGTTTCAAGGAGTTCAACTTAAACCTAGCCAGAGAAGAAAGAATATAAAAGAAAATAATAATAATAATAATAATTTCCTTCTTATGCCTCTGATATTATATATCTTATGAGCTATTAAACTTGAAAAGTACTGAATCATGTAAAACATAGGGAAACATAAATATGTTAATATATATAATTAAAGATTACTGATAGCAACATAAATAATAAATACTTTATTTACTTCATTAGCTGATCTTTCTGTTAAAGTTTTTTAAATTATTCATTCATTCAATGTCTGTTAATAGTATATATTAGGTATTTAATTAATATATGTTGACCAAATACATTCTGAAGTCCAATACCACTTTATATATATAAAGTACCTTAAAATTGTGCAGGCATTCTCTTCCAAAATTTCACCTTAGCTGTCCTTAAAAGTTCTCATATGACCGTCATCAACCTGAGCCTGTGAAGTTAGAAATAGAAAGTGATAAAAAAGAAGTTTGTTGCTGACCCAATGTTATGTATTCTCTCATTTTTGTGAGTCTATTAAAGTTTGAAACCTTGCCGAGTTTGATGACACTGTGTGATACCACCATTGAGAAAAGCAGAGCAGGGCAACTGGGTGGTTTATACAGAGAGAACTAAAAATAAAGTGAAATATTTCCCTTCACTGTGTTCAGAGATTGCATGGGTGAAAAGTACCAATTTTATTGACTCGAGTTTCTTAACCAAGACTGCCATGTTTTTCACTTTTGATGTAGTAGAACCTGTTTGAAAGGAAAGAGAGAAGTTTCAAAAGTAGAGACAAATGATACTACAAACTGATTTACTGGAATCTAGCTGGCACACAAACTGGGTTCCTTACTGACAGTGACTGGCCTGTGCTCTTGAATTAACTTTTTGTAAGCCCTTGGTGTCTTCTATTTGAGTTATAACAGTAAATCTGCTAAATGCTCTGAAATTCTTCATCTTAAAAATACCTTGTTTTGTATGATTTTGAAGAGCTGAAAGGCATCTAAATTTAGGCACACTGAAATCACTTCAAAATAAACAATGCTATATTCAACATGTGTTTGGCTGAAATAGGAATTCACATGTTTTAATTGGCTCTGCATTCAAATAATTATTTATTTAAAAAAAATGTGATTGATTTAATGACTAAGTATAAAGCCATGGGCAAAAACTCAACCTTTATTTCTTTATATATTCAAAAGGGATTGCACTAAAATCTATTCTTTTACTAAAATATGAGTCTTTAAAATCTTGAGTTATTGTGATCTGTTGTTCTCTTTAAGTGTTTGAAATAAATCTGTGATTTAGTATTTTTCCCCATAAGGTAAATTCTCAAGGTACACATTATCTTTGCACTTATGTGAAATGAAAACAAATTTATCAATTAGATATATTGGTAGAATTTTATTACTAAAGAGACTAAATATATGCATTCTTCTTTCAGTTCCCAAATCTCTGAAATTTAGAAGTCTTCCTGAAATTATGTTGTAATGTATGGCCCTCAACGTCACATGGAATCTTGGCTTTTATCATCCTGACTTTAATCCATGAAATAAAGCAACAAGAGATGAAATATATTCAACAATTTACTTTTATTTATCTTCATAGTGCAGAAAAAAATATCTTCTTGCCTATTATTTTCAGAAAGTGTATGTATAAAATCTGTTACATCGGTTATTGAAGGGACAAAAAAATTATTCTATCAGTATTTGAAAAACAATGTTTCTCTTAATTATTTTAAAATTGAAAAGTATCATTATGTTTAAAATATAATTGGTATCTATAGAAATTCCAAAACACTTTAATAATCATTGTACAAAACATCATTAAATTCCTAAGCAAGGAACAGCTATTAGCCATTTTATTACTCATATCATGACCAAACATTTATCACCAACTAAAACTGTGATATTACTAAAAAGTCTACTCTTACTTTCATTCATCACAATTAATACCTCAAATCATGGAAGATTAACATGGGGAAAAATCTGATTTTAAAACACAAAAATTTTGTGTATATATGTTTAAATTTTTAAAATCAATTCTATGCAGGTAAATTGAAAAAACATGTAAGGGAAATTCCCTGGGGCTATAAACATAAAAAAGGAATGGATTGAGTGATAGTCATATAAGTTGATGCTTCAGCTGTAAATGGCCCAATTATATATTTTACTTTTCGTGGTAACTGAGAAGTTGTTTTTTCTGCCCATAAAAACATATCACATGAAATCTTATTTTTGTATTAATTAAAAGCATGGACCTGGAACCTGAATATAAAGTCAAGACTCATGAAGTTATACAACCTTAGACAAAAACAAAAATATTCCTGCTAGCACAGAAAAAGCACCATAATATTTAGCTTTATTTGCCTGAGGTTTAGGTATGGAAAAGTGTTTCTATTGAGAATTGTAACCAGGGTCTATAGCTCTATTTGAGGTAAGGATTAATTTGATAGTAATCACGTGGTCTGAAAATCCAAAGCCAAGAACATAACAAAAGAAGAAATGGTTTTAAGATAGTGACATCCTTTTGATGTCTACTACAGACAAGCATACTATAGGAAACTCCTCTGAAAGAACAATCTGCAATCTTAACTGTACATGATTTCTTCAGAGATACTCCTGAATGCATACCAATTAAGAGTCAGCAGACACAACAAACAGTAGGATTATGTGTTCAAAAAGTTGCATATTAAAACTATTAGATGTAACCATTTTAAAGACATCATCACAGACCCTACAGTTTAAAAAAAATTAAATATGTTATGAAAATTTTTATGCAAGTAAATTAGAGCATTTAGATGAAATGATGGATTGCTAGTTAAATATAATTTACTATTAGAAGGAAAATAAAACATCTGTAAAACTCTTTATTTATTAAAGAAATTGAATCTTTAATTGAAAACATACTTATACAGAACTCTTTACGCCTAGAGAGCATCCCAAGGTAAATTCTTCTGAACTGTTAAGGAAGAAATAACCCAAACTTACAAAAACTTTTCCAGAAAATTAAAAAAAAAACTTTTTCTGATTATTTTTGTGAGCCTTGACATTAAACTTTAACAAAGATATCACAAGGAATAATAACTACAGGCCAATCTCTCCAGTGAACATAAATTAAAAAATTGCAGTCAGAATAATGGCATGTGGAACTAAAAGTTATACAAAATGACATTATATCATGTTTACTGTAGATTTATTTCAGAAATACTTGGATGTTAAAACATGTAAAACTAATGTTATTTATCAGAGTGAAAAAATAGAAAAGAATATAATTACAACAACTTAATAAATTTTTGGAACAATTAAACTCATTAATGAGGATAAAAAAACAAAACCCCAAAGTCTCAGCAAACCAAGGGGAATTTTTCTTAAACTGATAAAACTATATAAAAAGAACTGACAGCACACAGCATATTTAATGCATAATTTCGAAAACCTCTAATATCATGAGTGAGATAAGAATGTTCTCTAGTAACAGTTATGGTCAAAAGTATACTGGAGAAAACAAGAGAAAGGGAAATTTCTCCCAGCAGCCTCAGGAGCAGCAGATTAAATCACAATCACCTTGATGTACCCTGCATCTGTAGAATACTGTAATAGACAATGAATCATCCCAAAATTGAGATGGAGGACTTTGGGAGCAACTGTAGACTTGTGCTGCCAGGGTCTTGGCACTCTGGCCAGGTGTCAGGCTTGTGCCTCTGAGGTGGGAGAGCTGAGTTCAGGAAACTACTCAACCAGAGACCTCCCAGTTCCATGTAATATCAAACTGCAAAAGCTCTCCCAGAGATCTCCACCTCAATGATAAGACCCAGCTCCACTCAACGACCAGCAAGCTACAGTGCTGGACACCCTATGCCAAACAACTAGCAAGACAGGAACACAATCCCACCCATTAGCAGAGAGGCTGTCTAAAATCATGATAAGGTCACAGACACCTCAAAACACAACACCAGACGTGGACCTGCCCACCAGAAAGGCAAGATCCAGCCACATCCACCAGAACACAGGCACTAGTCCCCTGGACCAGGAAGCCTTCACGAGCAACTGAACCAACATTAGCAACTGGGGGCAGACACAAAAAACAACAGAACTACGAACCTGCAGCCTGTGAAAAGGAGACCCAAAACACAATAAGTTAAACAAAACGAGAAGGCAGAGAAACACACAGCAGATGAAGGAGCAAGGTAAAAACCCACCAGACCAAACAAATGAAGAGGAAATAGGCAGTCTACCTGAAAAAGAATTCAGAGTAATGATAGTAAAGATGATCCAAAATCTTGGAGAAAGAATGGAGAAAATAAAGAAACGTTTAAGAAGGACCTAGAAGAACTAAAGAGCAAACAAATAATGATGAACAATACAATAAATGAAATTAAAAATTCTCTAGAAGGAATAAATAGCAGAATAACTGAAGCAGAAGAACGGATAAGTGACTTAGAAGATAAAATACTAGAAATAACTACTGCAGAGCAGAATAAAGAAAAAAGAATGAAAAGAATTGAGGATAGTCTCAGAGACCTCTGGGACAACATTAAACGCACCAACATTCGAATTATAGGGGTCCAGAAGAAGAAGAGAAAAAAAAAAAAAAGGGACTGAGAAAATAGTTGAAGTGATTATAGTTGAAAACTTCCCTAATATGGGAAAGGAAATAGTTAATCATGTCCAAGAAGCACAGAGAGTCCCATATAGGATAAATCCAAGGAGAAACATGCCAAGACACATATTAATCAAACTATCAAAAATTAAACACAAAAATATATATATTAAAAGCAGCAAGGAAAATCAACAAATAAACTACAAGTGAATCCCCATAAGGTTAAAAGCTGATCTTTCAGCAGAAACTCTGCAAGCCAGAAAGGTGTGGCAGGACATACTTAAAGTGATGAAAGGGAAAAACCTACAACCAAAATTACTGTACCCAGCAAGGATCTCATGCAGATTTGACAGAGAAATTAAAACTTTTACAGACAAGTGAAAACTAAGAGAATCCAGCACCAACAAACCTACTTTACAACAAATGCAAAAGGAACTTCTCAAGGCAGAAAACACAAGAGAAGATAAAGACCTACAATAACAAACCCAAAGCAATTAGGAAAATGGCAATAGGAGCATACATATCAAAAATTACCTTAGGGCTTCCCTGGTGGTGCAGTGGTTGAGAGTCCGCTTGCTGATGCAGGGGACATGGGTTCGTGCCCTGGTCTGGGAGGATCTCACATGCCGCGGAGTGGCTGGGCCCGTGAGCTATGGCCGCTGGGCCTGTGCGTCCGGAGCCTGTGCTCCGCCACAGGGGAGGCCACAGCAGTGAGAGGCCCGCATACCGTAAAAAAAAAAAAAAAAAAAAGAAATCTTCTTTTTTTAAAAAAACAATGAATTTCTTTTAAGTTGACCTGAAGGGCCAGCAATAGATGATAAAAATGTAGTGACTATTTAGTTAAGTTGATAATTTAAGGCCACTTTTATACTTGGAAATAAGGGCCTCAGAGATTATCTAACACATTTTTCTACAAAGAGAAAATAACATATCTATAAAAATAAAAACTCAAGGTTATCCAATAGGCAGGTGGTTTTGAATTATGTTAAATATAAATAGATTGAAGACATTTAAGTACCTGTAACTTATATGTTTTATTTCATTTTTATTATTAATAAAAACAAGCCCTTCCTTGATTTTTCAACAGACATGTAACAAGTATAGGTATATTTTAGCAACCTGTTTATAAGTCTGTGAAGAACAAATGATGAAAGACAGAAATGGAAACAGCAGATGAGATGGATTTGCTTGTCTTGTATTTCCAAATTTTAGTTTGGCAAAGATATTTTCAAGTTTCTGATGCCTGGATATGTTTTTCTTTCTGGAGATTTGAATGTGAGGTTTATATTCAAGGGATAATCAAGCAATAAATGCTAAAGGTAAAATTTCATACATTCCCAAGCATATAAATTATTTTCTTCAAAATCCCTTCATTTTCAGGAGATGAATATAGGCATTTATACCTATTAAGCCCAGGGGGCTTCTGGTCCACTTACATTACACTCTTTGGTTAGAGTTTTCTTATCTCTAGAAACAAATTGAAAAAATTCAATTAAGTTCATCATGTCTCTTACCACCAGAAAAGGATATTGAAAGTAATTTCAGCTGATATTTTTTAAGAAGTTTTGCTTAACAAATATAATATGTGAAGTAACTCTCATTATTCATTTTGTTCATGGGCTTCACTAATTAATTATGTAATTAACAGTGTCAAACTATTAATCTCTACCCCTTGAGTCAAAGTTTAGATATGTTTAGTGAGCTCCATTCAATGAAGTAACTAATATCTCATATACTTTCTCCGCCTGAGATAATATAAGTGAACACAGTTGTTGTCATCAGGGAATATATCATCTAGGAAAAATGACGACCTACAATCAGCAACATCAAATAATCTGTAGTAATAAAAGGCAAGCCAAATGCAATTTATTCCAGCCACACTTCCTAAATCTCTGAAGAGCCCAGAGGTCCTAGAAAGATGTTCTGGTCACACACACACACACACACACACACACACAATCAGCTCTCAGCTCTAAAAATGTCTTTATTTTTTAGAAAATGGATTCCATGAAGGTTAAAAAGCAATCAATACCAGATTACCAGCGGGTATAGGTGCAGAATTGGATATAGTCATTCAAAGCATTAAATTAAGAATATGGCAATATAAATATCTTAAAAGCATCTTTTAGGTGTTCAAAACATAATGTATAAGTTATTCACAACTAATTTGAGCTTTATAGATGGGGGAGAAAAACAGTTAATATTTGAAAGTTCTGAAAACTTTTCCTTGGGTAATTATACAAATCAAGCAGTTTGCCTTTGATCAAATTCCCTCCCTTTGAAATATATATATATAATGTCTAGATATCTAGATAGATAGGTAGATAGATAGATAGATAGATAGATAGATAGATAGATAGATAGATAATCTTGATCGCATGAACTTCTGTGGAGAAATGGAATAATAAGGAATACAGTAACAGGTATATCATCGTCTACAAAGAAAACAATAAAAAGTTACCCTGGATTCTTCTGAATTCTCCTCCTCCTCTGAAGATTCTGCAGGGCTTTTATAAAATCTGGAGCCATAAAGAGAGAGAAATAATGGGCAACCAGATATTACTCTACTGCATGGTATATTCCATGGATTCCAGGGAATAGAAAAAAAAATTCACTTGCGTGTATCATTTCCTGGTTTGCTTCATTATACAATATGCAGTGCAAATAATCTGCAGAGCATGGGGAAAGCTAGATAGTAGGGTGTAGAAAGTTTCTCATGTACAACGAAGAAAGGAAAAAGCTATTAGTGTTCACTTTTGATATGGATGTACTTTGCAGATTTGGTCACGTAGGAATTCTCAGTGTCTACATTTGCTCTTTGTAGTGTCCAATCTTATTCTCCAAATGGGGGTTTTGAATGAGGACTGCCTCTACAAAAGGCATCAGTGTTTGAGTCCTTAAGTAGTTTTCCCTTTATTTATAACTTATGTCCTGTTATGGAGGCAGGGGTCACATCTGAATTAAGAATTCCCAGTTAATTGTCAATAAAAGAGAGACAAAAAGCAAGCTGATCCAACATACAGGGACAAAAGTGCTCATGGTAAAGGCAGCCTATGAAACAGCAGGAAAACCAAGAAAATGCCACATACAAGGCTGAGGGACGCCAGGACCAATGGCAGGGAAATGACTTATGTTCTGAGTTTATGCTCTCATTTAATATTCCTGGTTTAGGTTGAGAAAGGAAAATAAATGATCCCAACACAAAGTTCACACTTAATTTTGGTTGTGAATGATATAGTATTTCAAAGTTAATTAAATTTAATTTTTCATATACTGAAAACTCCTAGAAGAGTAGGAAAAAAGATGGCTGTTATTCAGTCATGTTCTACTCATGTAAATAATGGTAAATTAGGCACTGATAATATATTACACCAGTGTAGGACATACCATCTTAAAAGCCAAAGGCTTAAATATGTAGTTTAAAAGTTATAAAGACATAAGTACAGTATACATATTTTTTCATCAAATCGCTCTGGATAAACTTTACTGTAAAACAATGATAATACTGTAAAATAAATGACCGTGTGTCCTTTTTCAAGCTACAGTGGAGGAGAGAATGCTTTGGTATTCAAGGTTCTCTATTTGGTGTTGGGGGTAGGGAACAAGAGAAGCTAAGTGTGGCCCTGGTCAAAGTACTTCACCCCAGAAATTTGGTAGGTTTTAAAGTTACAGATTCTGAAAAGTTAAATAATCTTATCCACGGTGACAGTGAATGGTAAACGTCCATCAAAATGCTGGGACTGGTGAACATTAACTTAAAATGTTGCCATATGGGCTAGTGGCTTGGTTATTTTTGACCATCTCTTCTTTCTATTTATTACTTTTTAGTTCAATCCATGTCAAGAAAATATTTTCAATCAGATTTAAAAAATGAGCTGATCTCAGAATGGCACAGGTACTTTGGAAGACAGCTGGCAATTTCTTACAAAACTAAACATATTCTTAACATGCTAACAGTTGGGCTCCTTTGTATAAAGCCATTACTCTGATGACTTTAAAATTTATGTTTACACAAAAACCTGCACACAAATATTTAGAGCAGATTTCTTCATAATATCCCAAACCTTGGAGCAATCAAATTTTCCTTCAGTCAATGAATGGATAACCAGATTATGGGTAATTCATACGATGAAACAGTACTCAGTAAAAAAAAAAAAAAAAAAAAAAAAGACAAAATAAAAACCGAAGAAAAATACATGAGCACTCAAACCATAAAAAATGTATGTTGCAAAGTGAAAGAAATCAATCTGAAAAGACTACAAGACTACATTCTGTATGATTCTAAATATACAACTTTCTGGAAGAGACAGTCAAAAGATCAGTGGTTGCTAGGCATTCTTGGGTAAGGGAAGGAGGCATGAATAGGTGGAGCACTGGGGATGTTTAGGGTGGTAAAACTGTTTTTTATGATACTGGAATTATGGACACATACCACTCTACACTTGTCAAAATCTGTAGAATAAATAGATAGATAAATAGGTAGATAGATAGAGCTAGATGGATACAGATATAAATATAGATAGGTAGAATTAACTAAATATAGATATATTCTTAAATACAGTATACTGCCTAACATTTTAGAGGAAAAGGAAACTAGTATAAAAAATTGAAAGTTTCAAATTATTCAACATCATTTTTTAGATTAAGTTTGCCAAATAAAATACAAGATGCCCAGTTAAATATGAATTTCAAATAAACAACAAATAACTTTTTAATATAAACATATGTAAAGTATCACACAAGACATACTTATAGTACAAATAATTATTTGTTGTTTAATACTGGGCAAACTGTATTTTGCTGAACCTTGCAAATCTAACTTGGATGGCAGTTTGTATAACCTAAATATGTGTCTTGAAGATTCTAAAAAGCCATTATAATATTTTAGTATCTGAACAAATATTAAAGATTCTGTTAATGACCTTGGTTTTGATAAGATTGTAAAGCTAACAAAACTGAATACTTTCGGTTGATTGTTGCATTTATGCTGACTCATTTTTTCTATTGCTTATGGAATACATCATTTGGACAGACTTTAAAATAAAAATATATCACTTCTATCAAAGTTGGATCAGCATACCATATTCTGAAATGCCCACATTACATTTTTAAAGGACTCAAAATATTTTGAAAAATAGAACTCAAAAACATGATATGGGGCTGTTATAAAGTTAAGCAAAGCAATCACACCCAATATTACAGGAAAAAAAGACACTTCTGAAGGTAAACATGTTAGTCACGTGAAACTCTAGAAATCAGTTGTTTAAAAAGTACAGCCGTGAAATAAGCATGCAATTAACTGCATGCTTTAAAACTGATTTAGCCTAATAAATACAAATAAAATTAAAGTCAACATTCTACATGCAGTTTCTGGGAAATCAAATAAAAAGGAACCAGAAAATAATATATATTTACAGGTTGGTTGGATATTTTAAATTAAATCTTATCCAATTAAAATCATTAACTATAGATCAGTGGAATAGATGACATATCTGATGCAATTCATACCAATGGTTAATTTTAACACTTGGAAATCTTTTCCACTAGCACAGTTAAAGATACTGCACAGCAATTGCACACATATAAACACACAGACACTTTAAACTGAATTTATATTACAATGCAAATGCATAGTAGGTTATTTGATCTTCAAATTTTATCACTTATATACTGAATTTCAAATATGATATTTTCTTGCTTTTTAAAGATCTAATAACAATCCTGCCATGATGTTCTATCACCTAAAACTTTAATATAATTAATATATATTTATATCTAATAAATAATTAATACATTAAGGATACATCATTTTAAAGATGTTATCTCAAATCATTAAAGTTTATGAAATCAACTGGAAGAGTAGGCCAGTAGCTTAAGAGCTGAATTTTAGATAACATCAATATTCAGTAAAAATGAGCATTTTTTAAATTGAGGCTCATGTATACAAGGTGTCTTCAATATGCAATTTTGTTGGCAGTATTAGTAATTGACAATAAACTTGTAAAATACTGCTCTTAAATGCCTACATGTGTTTTAGAGAAAACCAACACTTAATATCTCTGACTGATTAGAAATACTCCATCCTGCCAGGGAAAATTACTTGTTAATGTTATTGTATTAAGAAAAAATTTAATTAAATTAAACATAATGAATATATATATATATATATATATATATATATATATATATATATATATATATTTGCGGTACGTGGGCCTCTCACTGTTGTGGCCTCTCCCATTGCGGAACACAGGCTCCGGATGCGCAGGCTCAGCGGCCATGGCTCACGGGCCCAGCCGCTCCATGGCATGTGGGATCTTCCCGGACAGGGGTACGATCCCACGTCCCCTGCATCAGCAGGCAGACTCTCAACCACTGCACCACCAGGGAAGCCCTAAAAATTTAAATTCTTCCAGTATGTTTGTCATATGATACTCTCAACTAAAGATCATTTTTCCAAATACTACATTTTAATAGGCATATATTAAGCAAAAACATTGTTTATAGCTCCATCAAACTGTAGTCAGCAGATGAAGGTCTTTTTAAGATTGATTTAACTGCAATGGCAGAGTGATCTGTTTTTCCATCAAAGTTCATAGGGCAGCCAAAGAATAATAAGATATAATCTAAGTGCATCCAATAAACATGCCAAGCCAGCAAGGCATCATACTTCAAATATTGAGACAGAGAAAGGAGATTATTTTTAGCAACTGCCAATCTCACATTTCCATAATCTTAATAATTAGTTCAATGAAAATTGAAGTTATACAAGACATGTTTAAGTATTTCTACTGAGTTAAATTCATCACAGTTTAAAAATGTTTTAACTTAACATGTTTAGAACATGATATTTATTTTGATCTAGAGAACCATTGCTTTAACTTGAAAATAGGTAGAAGTTTTCAGAAGTCCTTTTCACTATAGAATAGTTTCTGAATTAAAATATTGTAATGTTAACTCTTTTTAATATAACTGTTCATCTTGTAAATTTATAGATGTTAAATTATTCCTTATTAATTTGGTTTGTGTCCAAGTGACAATACTTAGAAACGTAATTTATATGATTTAATAGGCCTTATTAAATGCTGCTGCAAACTCTTAGTGGTACAATCTCAAGTTTAAATTAATCAATTTTGTGCATCTGAATGGAAAGATTAACTTCAGGCAATGGTCTTGTTAGGGACTAGACACCCAAGACAGTATCTTATTGTAATGACTCCAGTACCATTTCATAGAATACTCTTCTAAGATTTAATGCCTCAAAATTCTTGCTCTAATGTTGGAGATTATGATAACTTGGATTCTCTACAAAGCAAATCTGAGACAGAGGCTTTTTGTGTTAACAATTTATTCAGAGAACAAAATCTGTTAGCAAGAGTGAAAAATAAGAAGAGTGGTTAAGGGAACAGCATGTACATGCAAAGGTACTCAGCATCACTAATAATTAGGGAAATGCAAATCCAAAGCACAATGAGATATTATTTCACACCTGTTGGGATGGCTATTACCAAAATGACAAGAGACCAAAAGTGTTGGTGAGGTTCTGGAGAAAAGAGTAACCTTGTGCACTGTGTGTGAACATGTAAATTGATACAACCACTATGGAAAATATTGGAGAGTTTCCTCAAAAATTTAAAACTAACTATAAAAATAGAACCATATATTCCAGCCATCCCACTTCTAAACATCTATCAAATGGTAATGAAATCAAGATCTTGAAGAGTCATCTGCACTCTCAAGTTCACTGCAACATTAGTCACAATAGTCACAATATGAAAATATGGAAACAACCTAAGTGTCCACCTACAGATAAATGAAGAAGATGTAACATATATTTATCTTAAATGTTCTCACTACAAAAAGGAAATGATAATTATATGAGGTGACAATGGTATATGAGGTGACTAAACCTACTGTGGTAGTCACTTCACAATATAGAAATAATATATTAAATCATGATGTTATATAACTTATCTTAATCAATGTTATATGTCAATTAAATCTTGATAAAGCTGGAAAAAAAGATTTTGGATTTTTTCACTGAATAGCTATCTCATGTAAATATGACATAAAACATGGGCTTTAAGTTGAAATACACATGTGAACTATGAAAAATATATTTATAGTGTTAGGGAAAAATAATTAAATTAATCTAGAAGATCCAACACATACAGTCAGACTTAGAAAAAACAATTGTAAACATATGTAGAAGACATTTAAAATAAGGCAAATTAATAGTAAATTTAATAAATTATTGTTATCAACATAATATTTCAGGACTTTCTCCAATAAAAAAGAAAAATCTGAAACACAGAAAAATAAGAAATTATATAGCCAACATAATGATGATTGTGTAGATTTTTTAAAGGATAATAAAGAATAATATGCTTCACTTTCTGTAAATGTTTTCAAAATGGAGATAAAAATGAAAATTATTTAAAGAAATGTGAATTTTTCTAACAAAAAAAGACAGGTAGATATCAATGGGAAAAATTTTGAAAGTGAAATGCTAACTTTAAAAACGCTGTCAGGGTCAAAGAGCTTTAGAGTCTAAAGAAACAATTTATATATATTTATATATGATTGTATATATTTATATAGTATTATATATATACATTTATATTTCATATATTATTGTGCTTTTTAAATTTTATATATTTATATATTATAATTATCATATTATTAAAAATAATTACATAGATGATGAAATGCTTTCCATTTTATTTAATCTAGAATAATTACATGACCAAAGTCTAATAAAACTAATGCAACAAAGTATACTTTAGATTAACCATAATTAGGGATATAGATGGGAAACTCTTGAGTAAATATTCTAGGATTTTAAATAGACCCATTTATGAAAAATGTTAAAATGTGATCAATTTAGCTTTCTGAGTAAATGGAGGGTTTATTAAACATTATGCAGGCTCTTATTATGATTCATTACATCACACTACTCTGTGCTGAAACTCTGGAAAAGACAGATGAAATGGATAATTATCCCAGAAAAGTCAAAAATACCAAAATCCACAAGTAAAAGGTTATAGTTAGTCAGTGTTTCTCAGTGTTCTCATCATGTAGGTTCCTTGGGTCAGGGCAGAATGGCAGATATCTTGCAAACCCTCAGTATGTGCTTCTGGGATGATGAATGAATGAATGACTGAATGAGTAAAGTAACACATGCATAATAATAAATGAAAGCAGTATGACTTGTATAACAGAAAACATTTCTTTCAAATTAATACCCATGAGACAAATGTATTTTAAATATTGCTTATCTCAAATAATTTTACAAAGTATTTCACTTCTTTCAAGGCCCTACTGCCAGGCAATTTTTATTATTTATTCTTTCCATTCATATAGATTCTAATTATGAGGGGAAAAAACACAACAGTATACTTTCTGTTCAGTTTGATACTATTTCTCTTCCTCCTTACATGTAACAATAAATTGTACTTTTCTAGTATCTAACATACACTAACTTTAAAAATATATAATGTATACTAATGCCTATATTATTTGTGTTTAAAACTATTTTCCTGGCATTTATTTTATTTTGGTTCATGAAAAAAATAACATATAAATAATCATTAAAAATATCATTAAGAATAATTTAAGATGAATAAATATTCTATCAATTATGGTGTTTTAACAAATGATACTCTATGAAATCCTACTGAACTTTACTGCTTACTAATACTACATGCGAATATAGTATTACAAATGAATTGCATGCATGTGAGACACATATTTGCTCTTTTTTTTCTGTATTTTTATATTAGTTTCTGCTTTATAACAAAGTGAATCAGTCATACATACACATCTGTTCCCACATCCCTTCCCTCATGCATCTCCCTCCCTCCCACCCTCCCCATCCCACCCCTCCAGGCGGTCACAAAGCACCGAGCTGATCTCCCTGTGCTCTGCGGCTGCTTCCCACTATCTATCTACCTTACGTTTGGTAGTGTATATATGTCCATGCCTCTCTTTCGCTTTGTCACAGCTTACCCTTCCCCCTCCCCATATCCTCAAGTCCATTCTCAAGTAGGTCTGGGTCTTTATTCCCGTTTTACCCCTAGGTTCTTCATGACATTTTTTTTTAATTCCATATATATGTGTTAGCATACAGTATTTGTCTTTCTCTTTCTGACTTACTTCACTCTGTATGACAGACTCTAGGTCTATCCACCTCATTACAAATAGCTCAGTTTCGTTTCTTTTTATGGCTGAGTAATATTCCATTGTATATATGTGCCACATCTTCTTTATCCATTCATCCGATGATGGACATTTATGTTGTTTCCAGCTCCGGGTTATTGTGAATAGAGCTGCAATGAACATTTTGGTACATGTCTCTTTTTGAATTATGGTTTTCTCAGGGTATATGCCTAGTAGTGGGATTGCTGGGTCATATAGTAGTTCTATTTTTAGTTTTTTAGGAACCTCCATACTGTTCTCCATAGTGCCTGTACCAATTCACATTCCCACCAGCAGTGCAAGAGTGTTCCCTTTTCTCCACACCCTCTCCAGCATTTATTGTTTCTAGATTTCTTGATGATGGCCATTCTGACTGGTGTGACATGATATCTCATTGTAGTTTTGATTTGCATTTCTCTAATGATTAATGATGTTGAGCATTCTTTCATGTGTTTGTTGGCAGTCTGTTTATCTTCTTTGGAGAAATGCCTATTTAAGTCTTCTGCCCATTTTTGGATTGGGTTGTTTGTTTTTTTGCTATTGAGCTGCATGAGCTGTTTATAAATTTTGGAGATTAATCCTTTGTCAGTTGCTTCATTTGCAAATATTTTCTCCCATTCTGAGGGTTCTCTTTTGGTCTTGTTTATGGTTTCCTTTGCTGTGCAAAAGCTTTGAAGTTTCATTAGGTCCCACTTGTTTATCTTTGTTTTTATTTCCATTTCTCTAGGAGGTGGGTCCAAAAGGATCTTGCTGTGATTTATGTCATAGAGTGTTCTGCCTATGTTTTCCTCTAAGAGTTTGATAGTGTCTGGCCTTACATTTAGGTCTTTAATCCATTTACATATTTGCTCTTTAAAAGGCTCCCCTCCAAGGGCAGTAAGTATCTTGGTTAAATATCTTCTTCTTGTTAAGACACTGGATGTCAGTCTACACTACAGTTATAACACTGTTTTTTTTTTTTTATTCTATACCATCCTCAGAAGTAAGTATTTATATTATGAGTGTGTATTTTCATTGACTTTTTAAAAAGCATTTGTATTTCTCTACAGGTAACTCTTGGAAACATACAGTATAATAGCTCTGTTATTTTGTTTATAAAAGTATTATCTTCTTTTTAACATAAATAACATGGCTCCTGAGGAAATTGTATTTTTAACTATAAATTCAGCAGCCTATGCTTTTTTAATCAACAAGTTTCCTCGGAGAATGTTACCTCCCAGAAGAATGAAATGCCTCATTCTTTGTAGTATCTATTATTTTTAAGACAGCTCTCTGCACAAATCCATCAGATTTTCCAACCTTTCAGCTACAAAAATATAGTTTTTATTAAATAATCTGAATTTACATAGTGTTATTACACTCAAAATGCAAAATGATGCTTTCTGTGCTTACTTTTAAACAAACAACTGGTTATAAGTACTCATCTTTATTAATTACTGAAGGACGGTGTTAACAATGGTCATCATTCATTGATTACATACTATTTTCCAAGCATTATGGAATGTGGGTAAGCATGTATAATTTCTTTTGATAACTCACAAGAAGCCTGAGAAGTAGAAAAATACTATTATCTCAATATTGTAGATGAGAAAGCTGAGGCTTAGAGATACTGTGAGACTTGCCGGTGGTCACAGAACTCCTGAGCTACAACGGGGTTACATATCCAGGCTCCCTCTCCCCAAGGTCCTCGTGCTTAAAGATCGCACTATTTGCCTCAACTTCTGCAAATTTCACCCTGTTTTCTGAAGCAGTTGGTAAAAGTTTTCTTTTTAAATTGCAGTTTAATATTAATAAAAGTATCGACCTTTTCCAAAACATGTGCTGTTCAGAGCTCAGGGCTCCCAGAGGATTATTGTTCAATATTTCTCAGTCCTAAATAGAATATCATCTTAGTAGATTCCATGTATTATCTGTTAATGGAAATTCAAATGATTTCCAGACATTTGATACATCCCTTTTGATATGTTATACTAACTAGAATTTGTTGAAAAGCCTTTAGTGATATACTTTACAGAGACTAATGTGTAATCTCACAAGAGAGTAAAAATGTAGGAGCAAAATTCCAGTCAGTGTGTGGTCATCAGCAGCTTTTAGTAATCAATCAATACTCAAAGGAAAGCAGTTTTGAAATACTCATCACTGTGATTGATTAAAATATAATAGATTACACTTAGATTCAGTCATTCACTTGGAAGATCATTAAATAAATGGATCAGATAATGCTGCCTGAAGTTCAACTTTCCTCTCCTGGGTAAAATTTGTTAGCACTACAGAGAACAAAAATTCAGAGGCAAACTCAAATGCATAAGGAGTTCCAATTTCCAGATACTTAGTGACATATAGAAAGCATGTTGGCAATTAACCCAATTTGCTTTCAGTTTTTAAAGGATAATTGTCAACAGTGAAATATATCTCTATACACTTTTCATATTACTCTTCAGATCATAATAATCACTTTCAACCTATATATCCCAACATTTTCTTATGAAAATTTCCAGAGAAAATTTGATAGAATTTTACAGTAACCTTCCATAAATCTGCCATCTAGATACTAGCACCAACATTTTCCTATATTGGCTTTATCTATCCCTCTTTCTACCCATCAATCACCAGTTCTTAATTCGGGATGTCATTTAAAGTAAATTGTGGCATCAATATAATTCCCCTTAAATATTTCAACATCACCATATACTTCTATGTGAAGAAATAGAAAATGCTATTTTGTTTACTTCTTCTTGGGGGAATGAGGATTTTTTTTTTTAATTAGGCAGTTTTGGTACTGTTATCTATTCATCCCTTCATATTAATGCAGCTATGCTGCTGTCATGATTTATAAGTAATAAGGCTTGTAAAAAGGAAATGACTGTTGTTTCTGGCCACGCAAAATGTGTCTAAATTAAAAACACGGTTGTATACTGACAATGCCATCACCTTAGCTGCAGCTCAGTGGGCAAATTTAATTCATAAATCCTTCAGCAGTGCAGACTCAGACCTCATCTCTAAGCAGGCACATCCTTGTCATAGAAACCTTCTAATTACCTTCTTCAGCTGCAAGTGAGATGTTTATAGCAACAGACAAGAGTGTATGTCAGGGGTGCCCTGGCATTGTGGTGACGTTTTGGGGAATAACACAGCAGACATAACTGTTGCGGATATCAGGCACTTCAGGTTTTCATCAAAAGAAGTCTACTGGAGGCAGTTAAATAAAACATTACTGAACATGACAGATTAAAATGACTTCTGCCTAAAAGAGACTTAAGTTGATTTAATAAGACCATGCTTTCCTATGGACCCTTGTGCTTTCATTTTGAGAAAACTAATTTTTGTTGTTTGGGTTCTCAGTGTGCCCTTTTTCATCAGTTTCCAACACTATGACTACACTTTTATTTTAGCTGGCCTAAAATGTTATCACCCATTCACTCATTTAATTAAATCCATGAAGTGATAACCAGCCCCTTGTGCAAATCAACATGAGAACCACTGTTAAGACAAAAACAAATTGCCTTTAAGTGGGTCATAATTTTTACTATAACCACATAAGCAGTGGCATATAAAATCTTCAGTTAGAATTTACCTTTGCAGTATTGGGATGGCCAAAAATTTCCTTTGGTTATTAAAGTAAAAATAAAGGACACATTTTTCATTTTCACCAAGAACTTTATTGAACAGCATACTCACCATTTTGTTTCACTACCTTCTGCCATTTTTCAGGCAATTTCATAATATCATCTTCCCAAAACTTTGTATCTTTTTGAGCAAAGAACTGTTCCAGGTGCCTTTTACAGTCTTCCAGGGAATTGATTTTTTTTTCCATTAAGAGCATCTTGTAAAAGCTAAAAAAATGGAAATCGGAAGGTGCAATGTCTGGTGAATACGGCAGATGAATCAGAACTTCCCAGCCAAGCTGTAACAGTTTTTGCCTGGTCATCAAATAAGCATGCAGCCTTGCGTTATCCTGATGGAAGATTATGCATTTTCTGTTGACTACTTTCAGATGCTTTTCGATGAGTGGTTCTTTTGGTTGGTCTAATTGGGAGCAGTACTTGTTGGAATTAATTGTTTGGTTTTCTGGAAAAATCTCATAATAGAGGACTCCCTTCCAATCCCACCATATACACAACATCACCTTCTTTGGATGAAGATCAGCTTTGGTGTGGTTTGTGATGGTACATTTTGCTTGCCCGAGTATCTCTTCCATTCCACACTATTGTACAGTATCCACTTTACATCACCCATCACAATTTGTTTGAAAAATGGAACATTTTCATTATGCTTAAGTAGAGAATCGCATGAGGAAATACAGTTAAGAAGGTTGTTTTTTGTTTGTTTCTTAACTTGTGTGGGACCCAAACACCAAAGTGATTAACATAAACAAGTTAGTGTAAATGATTTTCAATGCTTGGTTTTGATATTTTGTGTATGTTGGCTATCTCCCTCATGGTATAACATTGATTGTTCTCAGTTAATGTCTCTATTTGATCACTATCAACTTCAACTGGTCTACCCAACTGTGGAGCATTGTGCAGTGAGAAATCTCCAGCACAAAACTTCACAAACCACTTTTCACACGTTCGATCCTTCACAGCAACTTCTCCATACACTGCACAAATCTTTTTCTGTGTTTCAGCAACACTTTTACCTTTCTTAAAATAATAAAGCACAATATGCCAGAAATGTTGCTTTTTATCTTCCATCTTCAATATTAAAATGGTTACACAAAATTTCACCAATTTTGATCTTTTTAAAAAATGCATGCTGATATGACAGCTGCCACAGTACAATGTAACAAAATTGTTTCGAATGAAATTAAAGACAACTAAGCACTACTGGAGCCATCTTACGGAAAAAAAAAAAAAAAAAACAACGAATCTTTTGGCCAACCCAATAATTAGCAATTAGTCATAAGTAAAAACTGATGTCTGCATATAGAAACAATATTATTTTTCTTGATTATATAGGATGATTTTTTAAATGACAGTATTAATATCTGAAAAACCATGTGTTTCAATTTTTTTTTCTTTTTCAGGGACTTTCCCATTGTTTAAATAATGATATGAAAAAAGTGATTAATTGTAAGATAATGTATAACTAGAGCCAAAATTATAAGTATGATAGCAGCTTAGGACATCACTTGATATATAGTAAGGGATTTATTAGTGTCAGTTGCTATTAATGTAACTAATACTATCACTCTCACTCTTTTTCTACTAATTTTACAGTGATAATATAAATGGTAATGATGATTTGGGGTGTGAATTTGCAGATCAGGCTAGGAAAGGTGAGGTACACATCAGAGATGTAGACCATTTATTTGATGCTGCGGTTCCTGGCTGCTCATGGAAAATGGGAAATGACTAGGAGCATGATTTCCAACATTCAAACATAAAAAAACTGTTTTGGTAAATAAGAGATACAATTACTCCTATTACAGAGTCATTGAAAAATATCTCCCATAAATTCTCACAAAAGTGAATGGTGTTAATTATTAAATAATAATTAGTTTAATAATAAATTAGTAAACAGTAAGGTCAACAACATTTCATAAGTAACTATAAGCATCATGGGTATATTCTTTTAAAATCCTTCAACTTTGGCCCATGACACTAATTATAGCTTAATAAAAATACTTCTGTGTTGGGCCTAACAATGTGATTGAAGTTAATAGTTTTCTGATTATCTGGATAAACTCGAATATGTAGTTTGAACATCTAATAAATGGATAAATTGCATAATCTTCATGAAATTGCCAATTGTCTCTAGTTTAAATTAAATCTGAGGTCACATGTACCTTATTATCACCATGGTGTTACATTCATGGAAAGGTCAGTCCAAAAAGCAAAGGAGATGAAGAAAAAATTTCCTGAAGGAAATTAAAATGAATGCAATTTGTAACACTCAGTCCTACGTTTTAAAATCTCCTTTTCTCCCCCAGTGTATGCTGAACTAAAGTATTCCAGAAATTCTTGGTATCCAGTCCTCACAATTTCATCCTCTATCTTAACACCCTTGGACATGTCAAAAAGCATCACCAGTAGTTGTAGCTGAAAGACTTTCCAACCACCAAGACCCATTCCACCCAGGGTTGAAGTGCTAAACATTGATGCATTTCTGTAATGTAACTATGATAATATCATTTATCACAATCCCTGGCATTCTTTGCCTATAAATTTTTCAGGATGACAATAATTAGCCTGTACCCATACAGATCATCTGAAATCTGAGTAATCAAAGGTCCCATCACAAAATTCATTTCCAAAAAACTCTAGTCTCTATATACTGGACGTCAACAGCCTTGGCATACTCCCATCATTTGATGGCACAGCTGATACTTGCTAAAAACATCCTCCTCCTGGGGGTAACAGAAACACCAGAATATTCTGGAGAGGTATTCTTTCAGTTAGGGCCTGGTTAGCTAAATCAATAACCATAAATAACTTCCTTTACTAAAGTGCTTGTTACAGTGACAGACACATAAAAGTTTGCTGACCTCTGGAAAAGAGAAAAGTTATGGTCATATGTGAACACCACTGTCCCCAAACAGGTACACTGTGAGAATTGCACAGGTGTATAATGTCATGGACACAATACAAACATACACACACACACACACACAACTTAGATTGGTGGGAAAATTCCATAAAAAGTCCAACTCCAGTTTGAAAAGTCATGAGAGTTTTCAGACTTCCTAATTTATTAACCTCATATAAGAACACTAAGGTCTGATTCTCCATTTGAAATACAAATTATAAAGTGTATATTATCTCAAAATGCAATTTCCATATCAATGTGTTTCTTTAATGTCACACTGACTTTTTAATTGATTTCAAGAATCCAAATCTCTCATATGTAATTGTCCCTTAAGTCTTAAAATTTGAATCCAATTTTCAGCCTGTTATATTGAAAATTTATTCTTTGCTTAGGTCAAAGATGATGATTTTTTATTGAAGGACCAATGGAGCATTCGTAAAGTACATCTTAAAATTAAAATCTTAGAGAGTGAGTTATAGAATGAATCTCATATAAACTTTCATTGAAAGTAACAAGCCAGTAAAATAATATAGACTATAGTGTTTACATACATTTCTTAAACACATTAAAAGTCAGCTGGGCTGGTATGTCTCTGGCTGAGAGCAGATGATAGGACTGCTGGCTTAGTTCCCTACTCCAGTGAGTCTGGAGGATGGGCTCTGAGCTTGCCTGTAGTCTCTGGTCAAGCTTCCTAGATGGTTGGAACCCGGTACCATATTCAGCAGGAGACAGGGCTATAAATTAGTTTCCCTGCTCTGGCAGGGCAGCAGGGTGAGACCAGGGCCTGCACAGATCATTGGTTTATAATGTTCAACCTTAATTTGGTAATAATGTTTTCCTCCAAATTCTTTCCTTTCCTGGAGTCACTCCATCCTCACACTGGGACTTTCTGTCCTCACACCTATATAATTTTCTCATCATACCCTACAGATAAAAAACAAAACAAAAATCAAAAACATATGGCAGCTCCATACCCCTTGACCCTCCCTTGGAGATGGAAGCACTGGGAAGGGACAGCAGGGCCCCCTTACCTCTTACAATTTCCTCTGCTCTAATTCCATTTCTTCCCAGATTTTCTGTCCTGCAACACCCTTAATGATCATTTGTCACCATTGGGCTTTTAAGGTTATTGAGAAACAGTGAGCAATTTTCTTGTCAAATAATTAGAATGTAAATACTCTGTTTTGGAATAACTGCAGACCAATAATGCTATATCTGTGAAACAAAACAAGCAGAATATACTCCAATAAGAATTAAAGAATGATTCAGACACTTAATATTTCACTAATGAACTGAATGATTCAGGCATTAATACTGAATATATTAGTTATATTTGCATGAACACGTAAAGATAAACATGTGGATATGTATGTACATAGCTGTATCTACTATATACATTATTGATTAGCATTTAAGAATGATGCTAGCTACACAGTAAAGGACATCTGAGCAGGATAACAACAGATGTTGTTCTAATACGGTTAAGAAGTTGGTTTGGTGGGGAAATATCTCCTGAATGGGTTTATCCAATTCAGGAAAATGTGTATCAATAAAATTTGTTTGAAGAATGGATAATTTTGCAATCCCCGAAATTGTTGATTGAGGAAAATTTAGATAAATGAATGTCTAAGCCAGGGAGAAAAGAAAAAGTACAGGGAAAGAAGGCATCCTAATTAAGCAAATGATATCAGCCCTTTTTATATATGTCAGAGAATAACAGGGACTAAGATAAGCTGGTTATATTGTACCACATCTGAGCCCTCCTGAAGGATAAGAGAAGCACTAGAAGGTGGATATGGAAGAAAGATGTAACAAACAAAAATTATAGCAAAGAAAATAAAGCAGAATGAAACAAACTCAAAGCCTAGAGTATTAAAATCTGAGGAGAGACAGTGTCTGACCACAAAGCCCTGGACTCAGTCTTCACCTGACCCAGAGGCATCAACAGTTGTATCAGATTATGAGACTGTTGAGGGTCTTTCTCCAACTGAAACAAAGTTGAGGTGATGGAGAAAATGTCCTAAGAAGTCTCACCTCACAATAGAAACAGAATCGTGTCCTAGAAATGAAAATGAATGCTTACAAGTGAGTTCTGATGCTGACACCAGAGAGAACCCATAAGTAATTGAGTATTGGGTCATTTTAAACAAGAAATACAAAGGAAACCTGGAAATTAAGAGGGTTGAGTTGCATAAATAGAAAAGAAAGTCATCTCTAGTGACTACCATGGCCAATTAAGTTTGCAAGAAGGCCAACATCTCTCAGATGCCATTTTTTTACACCACCCTCTGAGATAAACCTCTAGCTATTGTCATCATAGTTCCATTGTGCAATGGAAAATTTCTCCTAAATAAGGTGTGGTTCAAAGTAATGAACTCTTGAAACGGCAGAGGTGGAACATTATCATGGTGAATGTGTGACCATGATTTTCTCCATCAATCCTTTTCCCATCATCTTCTGCTGAATGTCTGCTATCATCTTTGGTACCTCTAGGTACTCAATCCTGAAAAAAAGCTTGAAATGACTGTTTTTAAATACTTGGCATTGTCTGTTTTCTAAATTTGGTTGTGTAGGCACCTTGTTACCCTTTTGTGTATCCTATTATTACTTTGGACTCTTTAAAAAAATGAAACACTGAAGAGTCTTGGCATTGAAATGATAGAGCCCCTGGTACCCCAGAAACCTCACAGCCACTTCATTGGAAGACATTTCAGGTTTTCTGAAAGAAACAAATCAACTTAGACACTGAGAACCCCTTTAGCCTAGATTAATCAGACTATAACTCTGAGGAGGATTAATTTTGGACATTAATTTCTTTATTTAAGTCCCAAGGAAAACATTTTATTTTGGACTTTGGTATATATTACTATTTAAGCATTTTAATTTACATCTTTTTGGGGGGATTTTAACTCACAACATGAATTTTATATTTGACTTCTGCTTGGTAATTTGATAAGAGGAGGATATTTATAATCAAATTCAGGATACCTGAATGTTGGCCCTTTATTATTAAACTATTTAAATATTGACATTTGATCTCATTGTGAAGCTTTAAGGTAAATTGGACAAAATAGCTCAGAATAATTCATGATGAGGATAGACTAGGAAATACTTAGCCTTGACTACAGAGTAACATTGAAGTGAATTTAATCATTATACTTTTCTTATTCATTTTATAGTTTCTGTTATAAAACCAGAAAGCTACTCTATCTCCTGCCTCTAAATAGCATCAACTTTGGAAATGTATGTGTGTGTTGTGTTATTGCCTCAACAATTCTGTGATATGAAGCTATTTAGATTTATGTGGCTTTAGAAAGAAAATGAACAATATTTACTAGTTTGAGAGATCCACAGAGACTTGCACCTGTAGGTTATTTTAATCACCTTAAAAAAAAAACTACCCTGCCTAAGGTAAAGAATGGACTTTGGGTGATCATGCTGTGTCACTGTAAGTCCATCCATTGTAAGAAATGTACCACTCTGGTGGGGGATGTGGATCATATGGGGGAAGAGAAGGGATATGGGAAATTTTTATAACCTCCTTTCCATTTTGCCCTTAATTTAAAACTGCTCTAAAAACTTGTCTTGAAAAAAATCCCACAATTTCATTGGTTATCTGAAGATGCATATCCCCTTCTTCGTGAAAAAAAGTGTTCATCTCTAAATATAAACCACATGAGAAGAATCAATTAATAATGTATTTGTATACATATATGAACCATGATATAATACCTACATTAAATATTTCAATGGACTGCATTTGTTTCAACTCACCAGTGTTCACTCTAGCAATACTCTCCTAACAGTTCTCTTTGCCTAAAATGATGGGATATCAGTTTGCCAAGCTCTTTCACCTTCTTTAAATCTTTGCTGGAATTTTACCTTTTACATTTAACCAGTCATATTTAATAATGCCACCAATTCCAATTCCAATTACACACTCCTGATCTCCCTTTCTCTGTTCTACATTTTTTCTTTCCTGCAGCACTTATCATTTCCTATTATGCCAGATATTTACTTATTTATTATTTTTAATGATTATTGTATATTTGCCCATAAACGTAAGCTCCTTGAGAATGCAGATCTTTGTCTTCTTTTTCTTTCTCTGGTATAAAGTGAAGACCTAGAAACATACAACGCAGGTATTCAATAAATATTTGCCAACTGAATAAATGATGTAGATCTTTGCTTGCTGGACAGACTAACAACTCTCTTTGGGGGTCATAAGAAATATTCATCATGTGATTACTCTCTAATTCTCCATATGCATCTTCCTCCAAGCTGCCACAACAATTCTGCGTCCCATCCAAAGCAAATACATAAAATGGATACAAAAAATTCTTTCTCACTCTTGCTCCAGCCAGACTGATGATAGTTGGAGCATTTTTCTTTTAAACTAGAAGTTGGGCAATAAAGTTAGCTGTCTCTTAGACCTGGTGCCCCATTAATCAATGAGTTAAGTTCTACTTATGTTTAAGTTTCATATCTTCTGTGAATACTTATCTAAATTTTCTTATATTCACAGGAAGTTTTGGTGGTTTTTCCTTTGTGCTATGTGCTTCTTTTATTTTTGTTTTTCATAACATATTATTGCTTACTTACTTTTATGTCTCCACAACTAGACTGTGAGTTCTTTGAAGACAGGTATTTTCATATTATTTTGGTATTCCTTGTACCAAGTGGAGAGCATGACACATAGAAACCATCCTTTAAATATTTATACAATGTCTGAAAGATGTATTCAGGTGAACTCTTCATTCCTCTCATATAGTAATATCTATGAATTTTAAAATATGTTTCTAATATCAGTTAGCCACAAAAGTGTATTTAACACTTTATATCATTTTTTTATTTCCCTTCATCGCATTTAAAAACTAGAATTTTCTTCTCTTGCATGACATCATGATACCATGATATCATGGCCATTATCTCCAAGTTTAATAGCCTGCTTCTTTCCCATTTGTGAGACAGAAGATTCATGAATAACCAGGAATATAAAAGTCATGTGAGTAACTCTGATCTGATATTTTATAAACCTTATTTTGTTTCTTTCTCTTTTTTTTTGTATCATCAGCATGTATAGTAAAAAATGTGGCTCTTGTCATAGTCAAGTGAAGAGAGAAGGAGCTGCTTGAAATTATGTACAGAACAGGGCCTGATACAGTTAGCTGATCTAAGGTGCAAAGTTGAATGAGGAAAATTAATATTTTATATTTGGTGCATATTGTGAGAAAACTTCCAGAAATAATAGCTTCAGAATGTGGAAATATACTTTTAAAACTAGAAAATATTTTGAAATGGAACTAAATTTACATGATAATGGTGATTAAAATATTGAATTCATTTTGTAAGAAACAGAAAGTAGCAAAGGAATTAACAGCTGTATTGCACATATTATTAGTACTTTATAATATCTGTAAACATCTCCCAATTTATTCACATTCTAAACTACTTGAAGACAGTGATGCTGCAAGGATAATCTTTTAAATTTCATGTATCCTATTATCATGAGTTGAAGTAAATCTAACCTAATAATAATCTCTTAAGTTAATTATCTCACACTCAAAAAGAAATTAAAATTTCAATTGGACATAAATACAAATAAATTAACATTCAACTTTTATTATTATTTAGTTTAAGCTTCCATATATCTATGGAGGTAAAATATATTTTCCTTGTTTGTTATTATTATAATGTACATTAAACGAATGATCCTGATCAGATAAATATAATACCATAGTTACTAATATTTTAGTCTCTTCATAAAAACATAACAAGTGCATAGTAACAGCAAGATCTAAATGACAAACTTTTCAACAAATCTAGGTAAGAAGGCATCCCCACAAACTCCAAAATAGAAGTGGGTGGGGACAAATTGTCAATAGCCAAAAAACAGCATAGTATATGACTCTTGTGGGGAAAAGGTATAGAAAGTAGCAGGTTAGTTGAGAAATTTAAGAGCAAGAGAGCCCCAAAATAGCCATCTGGTGTTCACTGGAGAGCCACAGGGCAAATTAGGACTAGCAGATGAAACGGAGGAGGTTTTACACTTTTTAAAGGAATTTGAAGGCAAGTGGCCAATGGTAATTTAGAGGGACTGGAGTAGATTAGTGCTTATGAACCTTAGAATGTGAGCTTCCAGAGATACAGAGATCCCTTCAATACAGGGTCCCAAACTGAGAAGAAATTTCTGAGAATGAATTAGAAATATGAGGAATAATAGAAAGGACAGAAAAGGAAGGTCCACATAAAAATGATAGATGGGAACATTACCAGGACATCACAGAAGTCTAGCTTTCATATTTAAATACTAAACACACACACATGTGTGCACACCCATGTACATACACATAAAAAAGAAGTGGAAGAAGTGGGAGCTTTATGAACTTATGAAAAATTCTATAAGCCACAAATTCTTCAAAAATTTCAAGTAAACTGATTTGATATAATAATGATCAACAGAAAAGTTGCTATAAGAAAAAAAAAGACAAAAACAAGCAAAATAAGAACCACATAAATTGGAATTTTAAAAACTCAGAAATAAATGAACAAAATCTGAGAAATAATTAGTAACACAAGAAATATTAAATTCAGAGATGAACACTGAACTAGAAGGAACACAAGAGTGAATAAATGCAATAGATAGAGTCCATGAAAAACAGGTTTAAAAAGGAAGAGTTTTAAAAACTCAAAGAAATAAAAAATTTAATAAAACTAAAATATAATACCTATTGGCAGTAAGTGAAGATTCAACATTTAGTTGCATATAATATGTTTGTTATTATTTATAATTTTAAAAAGTCCTTTTTAATACCTTTTTAATATTTACTGTGGAAAGTTTTTATGAACTCTAAGATAAATAATATATGTTAGTATAAGAACACAGTTAAGTGGGATGCATAATTTCTAGTATTGATTTTATGAAATAAATTATTAGTCTACAATAACATGCTATGTTAGGTGAAATGTTTAGGGTAGTTTTAGCTCCCTTTTATAGTAACTTATGCAAATAGGGAGACTTTGGTTACAAATAACTATATCAATGAAAAAAGGATCAGGGAACAAACATTTATGAAGCAACTCTTTTGTGTGTGACTTTTAAAGTACACTAAGTAGTCCCTCAGTTCCGGGAATCCCAGCAGACACCAAAATCTGAAAATGCTCAAGTCCCTTATATAAAATGGCATAATATTTGCAAATAACCCAGGCACATCTCCCATGTACTTTAAATCATCTCTAGATTACTTATAATACACTAATACAATGTAAATTATATCTAAATAGTTGTAAATACAATATAAATGCTACATAAATAGTTGCCATCATGAAACAAATTCAGGTTTTGCTTTTTGAAATTTTCTGGAATTTTTAAAAAATATTTTCCATTCTTGGTTAATTGATTCCGAGGAAACAGAACCCTTGAATACAGAGGGCCATATGTAAATTGAACTGTCAGGCACTGTAATGTACAGTGTCAATTATAATTATCTCAAGTCATGTGAAGCATGGTTTTAAATGTATGTAGTAGTTATACATAAAATCAATATATCAAATTATTAAGAGACCATTATTGGGCAGATCTGGGGGTCTTTCCCATTCTTCTTCATTACTTTCTCTATCAGTTTACACTTATTTTGAAACTAAGGAGGTAAAGGAACAACAACAAAACTCCAAGTCAGGGTCTTCACCAGCACATTTCTCCAGGTTGGGAAATTTACATGTAATTTGCATTATACTTTAGCCAGGAGTATGCATTGGAAGCTGAGGAGTTTGTCTCAATTTGGGAAGTTAAGATTTACCAAATAGACATTTACTTATAATTACTAGTATAACTGTTCTATGTCACTGAGATAGTTTTAAATCTCAAAGTCTTCCAGATAGCATGTTTCCATTAAGATCCAGACCAAAACAGTGATTTTTGGTATGTTAGGATGGAGTAATTTTGCACCTTGTCCTTGTCACCAGGATTTCTTTGGACCCAGTATAAAAGAAATGTTATTTCTAACACATATAATAATTAAAGGTCTCTGTATACAGAGATGACCATAATTTTTGTAGGATAGTGTTATAGGTATTAGTTGATTAACTGAATTTTAAATGAATTATTGCCTGAGTTTATACACTGGGATTTTTGAAATGAATCACCAAAAACATACAGGTTTACTCCTATGTACACATTTCTTCCCTCAATTTGCTACTTTTGTTTTCTTAAATATTGAAAATAGAGTAGTAATTTGACTAAAGCCATCATTATTCAATCACCCATTTGTACGATTATGCTAAATTTTGAGAGGCTTTGATCACTCTTAAAACACAGTCAAATCAACTAAACTTTCCCTGAACATGGGCTTTCTTAAGCATACACTGTCAGCAGTGCCTAGATTGTCCATACATCTTCTAGGCTTCTTTCCCCCAGTGATCACAAAATGTGCTTTTCTCCCATAAACCATCCATAAACTGCTTGAGGCTTGCAATAAATACAGATAATAAATCATTATACTGAAACATTACCTGAAGTTTAAATAAGTATTAATGCTAGCTTTTGCTAGATTTACCAAGGAAAATAAAAACTTAACCTGAAGCCATCATAAGAACAGAGGTCAAAGTAAAATAATTGCACCGTGTTTATGAAAAAAATAGAGAATCTCACATATAATCATTTTCATATGTCCAACCATCTAGCTGATATTGTCATCCAGAAATTTCTTAAGCATATCAAATTGATTAATTCCAAGATCCGTTCCTTCATTCTGCTCCTAAACTCATTCCCCACCTTTTTTTTTTTATCTCACGAACTGGCAAATACATTATTCCAGAATATTCCAAAAGATTCATCTTTAATTTATTTTCTCTCACACCCTATGCCCAATTCATCAACTAATCTATTAGCTCTACCTTCAGACTGTATTTAGAGCTCCATCATCTCACCATGTCCATTGTTACCTCATCCAATTTACTATTCACTCATTAGGCAATATTTACTGAGTGATTACCACATCTCTGTCACTGTTCTGTTGTGGATACAACAGTAGGAAAAACAAAAAACAAACACCTGCCTTCCTGGGTCTTATACTCATGAAAAACTCTTGGCCTAAATTACTGACATAGCCACCAAATGGATTACATGAGATTCTCTCTCCTGTCTGCAGATTTTCTAAACTTCAGCCTTTAAAAATAATAAACCAGAATTTGGCTCTTGTCACAAATCCTTAGATGGTTTCACATTTCACTCAGAATAACAGGCAAAGTCCTTAACAAGTCCAACAAAAGGCCCTGTGAGCTCTGACCCCCAGCCACATGCCACTTGGATCACGTCTCCTCAGACCCTTTCACCCACCCTACTCAAAAATATCAGTGTCCTTGCTGTTCTTGATTGGGTAAAGGACATTCCCACCTCTTGGCCTTTGCACCTGCTCTTTCTCCTTTCCAAAAGGTCTCTTTCCACATATTTTCATACCTCCTAATCCTTAGTCATGCTTTTTCTTTTAATTGAAGCATAGTTGATTTACAAGGTTATGTTAGCTTCATGTGGATAGCAAAGTCATTCAGTCATACATGTATATATATTTTTTCAGACTCTTTTCCATTATAGATTATTACAAGATATTGAATATAGTTCCCTCTGTTATACACTAAATCCTTGTTGTTTATTTTATATACAGTGGTATGTATTCATGGATCTTATTACCACCTAAGATGTAAATATTTACTTCTTTTTTTCTAGTCCTCCAACTGGATTGTAAGGATCTTAAGAAAAATGGCATTTAATTTATCATTGCTATTTAATATTGTACAAGTAGGAGCTTAAAATACATTTTGGATATGTTTATAAATGAATTATTGTATACAATATTAATTCAGCTTTCAAATAAAGTATAGAACCAAAACAAAACTCCTTAGGAATTATATGTGTAAACTTTCTAAAGTGTATAACTATTGGCATATTTGTATATCTACTATATACTTATTTATGTATTATTTATAATATAAATGAGTTTTCTACTTTCCCCAAAAAGGAGCTTGACATTTCTCTATAATAAATTTACAAATAGACTCAATCATTTAAGGCATTATGCTTGAACCACTTACATAATTTTAAACAATTATATACAGATTGGTAGAAATTACAGCTTGGACAGATGATGAAAGGTTTCCCTGAATTTTTATCTTCTGATGTTTGAGATATAAATACGAATCCCTCCTGTCTAATTTGCTGCAGCCAAGATGTAAATTATATTTAGTATGGTTTTATAGAGTACTGCAGAGTAAATGCTTATCAGCTTTTGTATCAAATACAAATCTCAGTAGGAAGAATCATTGTTTGATGAATTTCATGAGGCCATTGAGTAGACAATAAGTCCAAGAAATTAGAGTTTGATTTTTGTGAATGTTGACATTCTTTGCCATGCATGAAAATGAATGAAGATGTAGATAATGTCTGCTTTCACACATGGGAACAACCTATCTTGGTAAAGACAGAAGTTAAAAAACGAATGTTTCATTGAGTTGTAAGGCTGCAATGAAAGGCAGCCATAAACCACAAAGTTGATTTTAGAGACTTCAGGATGCTTTTTTTCAGCCACAAACCATTCCTGCAGAGTCTATGTTGTTTGTCACCCCTTCCAAAATGATACTGAGGCATTGGATCAAGCATGGGAGATATATGGGCATTCAAAAAGGGATGAATGCATGGATTTAGAAGGCAAAGTACAAGGATATATGTGACATTATTACAGATGGGTTCAGTACTTTGACAAGAAAAGGATGAGCTATCAAAGACTAAGATGATGCTCATTGGAAATATAAATTCTGCCATGACCGGCTTAATGTCAAAATTCATTAAATACTCCTTGCAATCTAGAGTATTTATCCAACTAGGAGTATAACATTTGCTTAGATCTTAAGCCTTATGCTTAATACATGATAATCATGGGTAATAAATTTTTCACAAATTATTTTTCACTTGACAGCCAGGATGATTTATTAGGTTTGTGAATTCATTTAAAATTCAATACCTTTGGGTGCTGCATCACTGAAATTAATGAGCCAGATTCTCCCTCTGAGTAAGTTGTTTCTGCCTCCTAGGGTCCTATTAAATTAAGTTCTTCAGTACATTAAATGTTTCCTTAATGTATTAAAGAGTTAATATATCCTACATTGGGGAAGTACCATATGAATTTTAAAATATTAACAACACATCACTTTTTTTAATTTAAATAATACCTTATTTGCATATAGTTTCATTTCTTTAGGTTTATAGGGTTCTTTAATAAATTGAAGTATTTTCAGGCAAGTGAAATGGATGACTTGTTTTTGTTCCATCATTCACAGGGAAAACTTTTAAGAAATATCATCCTCCTTGTCTAGTTCCATCTTTGCTACTATCAGGATAAATTTGCCTCTAGTAGTTGTAGAAGCAGGAGAATGCAAAACTAAGAGCAAGTTCCATTTGTTTCCTGGGAATGCAGGGCTAGTAATGAGTGATTAGCCAAGTCCACACAGCTACTATTTGTAAACACTTTGTCATTTGGTAGGAGTTGGCGGGTAGTAGGAAATAATCTTTTTGTGGCTAATGTTCACACACTTTTGCCTTAACAGACAACAGAGACAATAAGAACTAATATCACTTTGCCTTAAATATTATACTGTTTAACATTGCTACACATACAAAGAAAAAAATGACACACTAGGTACAGCTAATATATTTTTCAGGTGAGAAATATTTACTCACACAATAAAGGACCTTGAGAAATAAGGAGTGAAGAAGTAAGCAAGAAAGCCTTCCTACTTATAACATATCCATACGAACACAAGCACACACACAAATACATCCTTAAATAGAGTTATAAGCATATAGTGCAGATCTTATGGCAATTAGGGAAGAAGAAACATAATATGAAAGTATTTTCCATAAGAAATAGGATTATTATACTACCTTGCAAAGGCATATGGTATGTATAAATTATTGAATATTAGTTGAATAAAGTTACTGAGATGTCCTCAATTATGAGTAATATATTCCCTTCAGGAAATACTTCTAACCCTCCATTTCAGCTGAGTTTGTTTATATATATATATATATATATATATATATATATATATATATATATATATATATATATATATATATATTATAACACATAACACATAATTTTAAAATACATAATTTTATATAATGTATAGAATTATACATATTTATTAATATAAATAAATGTATACAAGAAAGAATATTCTCCCCTTTTACTATTTTTTTTTTCTTCAAGGCTAATGTAATAGTATCATTTTCCTTTCCAAATTGCTCCCTTTCTCTTTAATCCAGACTAACTCCTTTTCACATTTTAGATCTCAGTTTAATTTTATTTTCTTAGGAGACCTTCTTAGACCCCCTAAATATTTAGGTCCTTTTCTATGTTCCCTTAATGCCAGTCAATCACAACACTCATCATGCTTTATGTCAGTTGTGTTTAGTAATATATTTCTATCCCTTGATCCACATGAAAACACATATGTTAACAATTATCTTTTTCTTATTAATATATAAAACCGAATAATTTACATTTTCACAACAAGCTATGCCTTAGAATAGTAGACTTATGTAATTCAAAAAAAATAGAATTAGTGAATTGTCTAATGTTTCAATGCTTAACTTAAATAATAAAAGATTGATTTTATTTAAATTATTTTTTGCTCCCCATCAGTATTAGAATTTGAGCTAGTGTAGTAGGTCTTTGGCTAATGCTCAATAACCTAAAAAAAATATCATTTTATTATTAGGCATTGCTGGTTTTTATGCACTTTAAATTCATAAATTCATTTTATTTTTATACTTTTCTTTAAAAAATATGTTCATTGTAGAAAATATAGAAAAACAAATAAATAAAATAAAACGGAATAATTTGTACTCAGAAATAATTGCTGTTTATATCCTGTTTCTTCAACTGTTTCTTATTCATAAACTTACATGGAAACAGTATACTTGTTTTGAGCTTAAAATTTTAAACCTTCATTACCCTGAAAGATGAGTCAGTATGCCAGCAGTGTTAGTATTCATTTTCCTGAGATGTTTTATATAACATGTTGTGAGAGCCAGTTAAGAGCAGTACAACACAGGTTGGTTATTGTTATTTTTCTACCTGGACTAATGAGCTGAGAACGGTTGCAAGAAGCAGCCTTCACACGCATGTCAATAGAAGACACTAGAAAACTTTCTTCTGGGCCACCTTACAAGATGTAAAAGATGAGTTTACACATTATGCAAGTGGCAGAATAAGCCAATGAAACCTGAATATTTCTTTTAATGTAATTTTATTTTGATCTGCAAACCGAGGGGTAAGCATTCATGTATAACCCTCTGCATATAGGTTCACTCTATAGTTACTACTTTAAAACCTACTTTTTTATTTACAATTTTTCCTGCCAATATACTATCATATTGTTACATTTTTAATGCTTGTGTAGAATTTCATTATCACTATGCCTTTTTAAGAACTTTTTTTTATAAAACAGTCTGTGCGAATTCACAAATTGCAAAGGTAGAGCAATTTAGGAACTTAAAGTGACTAAAACTATGCCTAATTTCTCTTTAAGTATAATTCAACAGAGCTAGAGATTGGTGTTCTATTGACTATATTTTGCATTCTAAATTGAACCTGCTAGGATAGTATTTAAATATCATCCTATTTAACCTTTTGAAATACAAGATTTGCCTTTTAATGAGAAGTTGGCATTCCATCATAAAATGAAACCAAATGTACTTTGATATAATTACTGCCAGCAATAGTAGGCTTTTATTTGTGCATTATGGGTTGCATATAATAAAGATATAGAGTCAGCCTAATTTATTTTACCCAGGAAAGATGGGGAAAAAATTCAAGGAAAAAAAGTCTTTACTTCAGGTTTTATAATGAAGCAATACGCATAACTTATGATAAATATTTCATCCATTCCTTGGAATAAATTCTATACAAGTAAAGTTTACAAAAGTGATATCACAAACCTTTCTAGGGGTAAAGCAAGCTAATTATCTTTTAAATGTATAAAAATTAAATAGAGCAATATTCATATGATGCTGTAATTATTTATTTGAAGGTCAGGGTCTTAATAGACTGAAGGTAAGCGTCTAGGTTTTATCTTTGTATATGATGAATAGAGACAGTGTCTGAGAGTCAGGAGTGCTCAATAAACATATGTGGAAAGGGGGAGGGAAAGAATAAAGAAGAGAAAGAGGATGGGAGAGAGGAGAGAAGGAAGATAAAGGCAAACCTGGGAGAAGTAACTGAAGGAGAAAGGAAGAAAAGATCTATAAAGTGCTTTAATTTGGGTGTAACATTTCTCTTTTTTTTTTAAACTGAATCAAATTATAAAGATTTCCAGATGACTATCTGAAGCAGTTCTTAGTTCACACTTTTGAAGTGAAAAACTAAGGTTAATTATTTATTTTAGTAAAGCTAAATTTGCTGATACCAGAAGATAGTTAAAATTGTTTGGCTTATCAATCATTGACAGGTTAATTAAAGTAAAGATAATTGTTCCTTTATCTTAGTTCTTATGGTATTGAAATTGTTAAGGAAGTTTCTATTACTAACCTGAGTTTACTTTAAGGTTATTTGTAAGTGATTATGTGACAAAATGGAAAATAAAAACATGTCTAATGTATGGATTACTCTATTGTATTAAAAAATAATTATAAGGACTTCTTTCTTGGTTGAAGCTTATCCTTATTCTTTCAAGTTATAACATTTTCTTGAATACACCAATTAGTAATAAGTAAGAACAACTGAACAGGACACTTTTTATTCAATGTTTTTCTTTGCTCCAACTTTGAAATAGGAATATTAAATTGTATAAATTATTCTGAAAATATTAAAATTTTTATGCCAGATAAAGCTTTAGAAAGTGACACATCTTATTTTTGAATGTCCTCTATAACCAAACATATTCTCCCCTATTCTAAACCATGGCTGACTTCTTTAATAGCAGGAAATTCACTACATCCAAAGTCAGCCATTGTAATTTTTAGATATATATCATGATTTTAGATGTTTCTTTTCAATATAACCTAAATTTCTCCTTCTATCTTCCACAACTTGAAAGTTATTCTTACTGGTAACCAGGTCTCCTCCTGGAATATGGGACACGGTTTAGAACACAAAGGAGCTTGTTGCAAAATTTTCCATCTGAAGAGAAAAATGATTAGTTCCAGCTCAGTTCCCAAAGCACAGATGCTGCAGACCTAAAAGAATCAAACACATGTTTGTGTTTGTTGGTTTGTTTTTAAGCTATCATGGTTGATATGAACAGACAGACTCAGGATCTGGAAAGAAACTGTAGAAGATAAAAAGAGATGCAGATTAACTGGTTAAAATTTTTAATTGTCTTACAGGGTCTTTTATCCATCTAATTTGTCTTATACCATACATGTTCTTGTCTTGCTATGCCTAGGATGTTTTATTAAACAGCCAAAACTCTACTGATACATTTTTAACAGTTTTGAGTGAACTCAGCATTTTATAAACAATGTTTTTTAAATTTTGGACTTTCTGTTTCCAATATTCATTTTATACTTTTCTTTGAAGAGAATCATTAGTTTTGGCAAAAAGAAACCTTTTTAAACAATTATGTGTTTTTTTCTAGGTCCGCTGAGTGATCTAAGAAATTCCTTTTGCTCTGTGATACAAGAAACTTCCTTAGCTTGTCTTTATTTGCGAAAGGGCTTGGCTTCCACTAAAATGAAAAGCAACTTGAATATCACTGTGCACAATTGTTTGCAACATCAAAGAATCCTACTTTTGGCAACACTTGACAGTATCATTGGTAGTGTCTAGCTCTCGCTTTGCATGGAAATTTATAGAGAATCAGAAAATAACAGGGAATTAAGAGAAAATCTTTACCAGGTCTCTCTCACTTAGGGTCTTCTTATTTTTGTTTAACTATGATTAAATAATTAAAGTTTTATCTAGCCCTGAGAAGTGAAATATACCTAAGTTTGGCTTACCCCTAATAAATAAAAATAAAAGGAATTATATTTTTCTATCAAGATGTTGGAGATTTGACACAAAACTTTCATTCAAAATGCATAGTAATTTTAGAAAAATGTAAAATTAGAAAATCACCATCACGTAATGAAAATAAAAAATAAGATGAAACATTTTAATATACACACACACAGTTATGAATATGTGTAAACCATGGCATTTGGGCTTCTGCATCTCAAAGGCATCATTAATGGTCAATAAGTTTCCTTTCACAAAATAACAGGGACTACAATTCCTCCACATTAGTAATGTCTTAGAAGAAGTGTCACTACTTAAAACTAGAGTCTTGTGTTGGGCTCCATTGATTAAAAGGTTGAAGGCAGAGGCAGAAAACTGCCAAAATCTAAGACTTTGTTTAAGACCTGAGCCATACATACAGTACTCAGCGAGTGTACCTGAATAACACCACTATGTCCTGTAAAGGAACTTCGAAATACATTATCAGACTTAATGTTCTACTAAGTTTTGGGTTGTTAATATGGTTAATTTTAAACCAATTTGGCAAAGAGCAATGGCCACAGAGTGAGAAAGAAGAAGACACTAATACATACACTTGCACACACACACAAACATAAACTGTTCTTATTCAAAATGAGCATGTACATGTAAATTCTTCCAGGTGAAAATTTACAGTTGAAATAATAACCACAAGGAGATGGTAAAGTATACAGGTTAAAATTATTTTTTATGAAATTATATAAAAAACAAACATTTAGACTGTTCAAGAAAATGGAGACATTAATTAAAATTATAAACAAAAATTTATGAAATACATCCATATGAAATAATAAAATGTGAAATGTAAAAATCAAATAAATTGTTAAATTTTATCAATTTAATTTTAAAATTATTCAATACATTAGGACATATTTTTAATTTCATAAATTCCAAAATTTGTATAGCACCACAAAAGACCCTGAGCAGTCAAAGAAATCATGAGAAAGAACAAAGCAAGAGGCATCACACTTCCTGATTTCAAGATATACTCCAAATCTATGGTAGTTAAAAATATGCTACTGGCACAAAAACAGGCAGACTGACAAACACAGTAGAATCAAGAGCTCAGAATTAACCCCCCAGATATACAGTCAACTAATATTTGACAAGGAGCCAAATGGGAAAAGGATAACCTCGTCAACGAATGGTTCTAGGAAAACTGGATAAATACATGAAGAAAAATGAAATTGGACCCCATCTTACACCACTTACAAAAATTAACTTGCAATGGATCAAAGACTTAAATGTAAAACCTGACACCTAAAAATTCCTAGAAGAAAACTTAAGAAGTTCTTTGACATTGGTTTCAGCAATGATCCTTTTAGATATGATGCCAAAATTACAAAAAACAAAAGCAAAAATCAATGTGTGACTATATCAAACTAAAAAGCTTCTACACAGCAAAGAAATAATGAACAAAATTAAAAGGCAACATACAGAATGGGAGAAAATATCTGTAAACCATATACTGGGTAAGAGGTTATCATCCAAAATATATAAAGGATTCAAACAACTCAATAATGAAAGAAACAAACAATCCAATTTAAAAATAGGCAGAGAAACCAAACAGATATTTTTCCAAAGAAGACATCTAGATGACCAACAGGTGAATGAAAAGATTCTCAATATTATTAATCATAAACACTTGAGTCTTCAAAACTAGAGGATCTTTCAGGGCTGTGTCTAGAGAGAGTCAGAGTAAGGTAGCAGGAGAAATAAGAGAGACAAATATGCAAAGCCAATATAAGATGCATTATTGTGGGTGATGCTGAGGGCAGTAGGTTCTCAGTTCTGCTAAGGACTCCTGAGAGGCTTACCTAAAACCACTGCAAGTTGAAGGTTGACAAATATATCCTTCAGTCCTTGCACCTCACTGAAGTCCTTTTCTGGGGTTGATAACAACTTCCCTGATTTTATGCTCTACTTGAATGAGGCTGAATGGGCTCCAGCAGTGAGAGGGAGCAGAAAGCAAAAAGAGATGAGAGGTATCCTTGTGAAATGAGTCTCAAGATACACAGAACTGACTGCTGCAGGACGAGTGTAATCACAGCAAATGAGGGAAAGTGCTCGGACACCAGTGGTGTCTGCTCCAAGAAGGCCATGGCCTAATGGGCTCAGGATATTTATATCTTCCTGGGAGGATAGACCTGGTAGAGAAGTCAAAAAATGTAATTTTGGAAAGTTTTGTTTTTTGGGTGGGTAAAGAATATATATGTTGTGAAGGCAAATACATAATAAAATTAATAGACTTAATTCTCCCTGTTAAAAATAAAGGAGACACCCCTCCCTTTTCTTAGAGCATTTACTTTAGAAAATGTGTAATTATGTTATCTCTCTCTTTGAAATATGTCAATTATTTTAAAAATTTATTTATTTTATTTTTGGCTATGTTGGGTTTTCGTTGCTACACAAGGGCTCTCTCCAGTTGTGGGGAGCAGGGGTTACTCTTCGTTGCAGTGCACAGGCTTCTCATTGTGGTGGCTTCTCTTGTTGCAGAGCATGGGCTCTAGGCATGCGGGCCTCGGTAGCTAGGGCATGCAGGCTCAGTAGTTGTGGCTTGCGAGCTCTAGAGCGTAGGCTCAGTAGTTGTGGTACACAGACTTAGTCGCACCACAGTGTGTGGGATCTTCCTGGACCAGGGATCAAACCCGTGTCCCCTGCATTGGCAGGTGGATTCTTAACCACTGCACCACAAAGGAAGTCCCTGAAATGTAAGTCAATTTTTTAAAGGATACATAAGCCCCTTGACAACTTAAAAATCCAGGAGTGTGTTTCTCAAATCCTTGGAAGCCATTCCTTTGAAATATAAACATCAAGACATATGTTGCCTCCACACCCCCAGCACCTGTGGGAGGGGAGGAGTCTAACTGCTGGGGTGCCTAGTTCCAAACTGTAAAACTATGAGAAGTTTATTTTTCCATTAGAGAAAGCCATTAGCTTACACAGATGGTCACCCCAATAAACAAGTTAATGTTAGGTAAATTTTATGCGACAAATATAGTTGTCAAGTCCTCTAGTCCTCTACTTGAGGATCAGCTGTAGTTTGTATCTTGAGAACATAGACGAGATAGATTTTGTCTGCTTGGCCATCTAATAAGGTGAGATTTCATTCTGAATTTACAATCTCTTTGATGGATTGCTTGTGATACCCATCACATTCTGGTTTAATGATTATTCACTAATAAAATTGTTTCTCTTCTACCTTTGTGGAGAGGTTTTCTAGGTTGGCAGAAAATTCTGTTTTCAATTATATTTCTGCAACCCATGAAATCTGTTATTAAATGCTTAATTGCAAAGTAATTATCCTTGAGGTACTCAGAATGAACATTTTTTTTTCCTCTCATGGGTAGATTGATAATTACAATGGTAAGGGGTAGTAGGGGGTACTGGTTAGAGTTTAAACATGTATACAGAGGTCGATCCATTTAGATCACTTCCACTATCAGAGGAAAGTCAGGGTTGATGTTGCAAAGTTAGCACTAGAAAACCCGTGACACCAAAGCCACTACATTTTTTGGTGTCTTGAGCCTGCAGGAAATAAATGTGTCTCCAGATTAGTTGTTAGCTGCTTATTTTTATATGTTTTGTGGTGTGGTTTCCCCTCCTTATTTGTCAATTGCAAGAAAGTGAAACCAAGCTCCTGGGCATAAGAGCCTATCTTTTCAGCCTCCATGATATTCCCGGAGTTCCTAAGGGCAGATTTAAACAGTTGTTAATCAGGGAATGGAGGGAATGCAGAGACAGGGAGGAACAGCCAAGAGACAATGGTGCAGCCTTGGGGCAGGGTCCTGGTTCAGCCTCCAGGGATACACGTAATGATATCTTTAAGCTCCTTATAGAACCAAAACCCCCAACAAATGGAAGATGTCAGCATTCTTCATTCCAGAGAAGACCACCTGAGACAAGATTAAAGGAACCAGAGAAGCTCATCAAAAGATTACCTGAGACCAGATTAAAGGAGTGTATGCCCTACACATATCCAAATTCTATCAGCAACTCCACCATTGAAACATTGCTATAAAACACCTCACCAAACTCTCCTGGGTTGGGACACATAGTTTTTTGAAGGGCAGGAGGCTGCTGTGTCCTGCTTCTCCTGGCAAAGCCATAAAGCTACTCTTTTCTACTTCACCCAATACGCTTTCTTCAAGATTCGATTCGGCAGCAGTGCACAGAAGAAGATCTTTTGGCATCAAAAGGAGGGTGTAATGAATTGAAACTGAGTCCCCCGTCGATGAAAAATTAATCAGTCCATCTAAGAAAGAACTGGAAACATTTATTCAAGCCAAATTTGAAGATTGTAACATGGGAAAAGCATCTCAGAAAGCTGAGAACTGTTCCACCTGTTGGAAGTCAAGTCACAATTATATAATTTTTTGAGACAGAGGGCTGTACATTAAATGATATATCATTGACCGTTTAAATAATCTGGATCTAAGTGCCATGTGACACCTTATCTAGAAGGAATGTTATCTGTAAGGAGTTGTCCTGTTGATGCTAGGAGAATGTTGCTCTTTATGGTTGAGCAGTTATTCCTGCCAATGGGAGAGGATTTGGTTAATTCATAAATGCAAGTACACAATGCATAGTGAGGGCTAGAGGGAAGCCAAAGGGCAGAGAAGAATTTTTATGTTTAAATTTTTCTTGTCTTGCCATAAAATATAAATTTTATTTCACACCCTAAAACTGAGTTTCCATGCCGAGTTTATGGTTAATCTCTCTAGCCAAAACTTTATTCCCTTTCTCGTCCCACCTTTGTTCCCTTTAAGACTGAGGAGTATTAAAGAAAAGGCACAAGTGTTGAAACCACGTAGGACCCTACAGAGCTCTCCTGGGTATGGAAGCCCCTCTGTGTCTCCTGTTTCTTGCTTGTAGAAAAAAAGGCTTTAGTGTCCTAGGCCTTTGTAGAGTTCTGCAGAGCAGACTCAAACAGTTAATGATTAGAATAGTAGAGTCACAGGACTCCTAGCTCCCCCTGAAGTGACATAGATAACAATCTGATGCATATCTTTGAGTTGTTCTGCAGAAACTAAAACCCCTCACGCAGCAGAGGATGGTGACTATATGCTGAACTCAAACACGGAGACCCCAAACTGGTTGGACACAGTAGGTTGATGATTGAGATTCCAGAAACATTACCCTGCTACTTCACCACCAGCTAATCAAAAGAAGGTTCACGAGATGATTAGGCTTCCTATGACTCTCTCCCCTAACATTGTTTTTAAAGACCCTTGCCTAAAAGCCTTGGGGATTTCAGGTCTTTTGAGAATGAGCTACTCACTGTTCTTGCTTAGTCCTGCAAATAAACTCTATACTTTCCTTCACCACAAACCCAGCGTCATAGATTGGCTTTGCTGTGCTTCTAGACCGTGAACCAGAGTTTCCTTCAGTAACAGGATCATCTCCAGGATATGGTGTAGATATTCACAAACATTAAGTTTAGGTTGGAAAAGGAGGCAGGTTGATGCTTTAGATAGTCCTTAGAGGCAGTATTGCCCCCAGCAAGCACTGTTGACCATAAAAAGCCATGAATGGGAGCAGAGCTGATCAGAGTTGGAGAAATGAAGCAGTCAGTGTGATACCATCCTAAGTTGGTAGAAAAATAGTTTTTCATTAGTTTCCTCAGCTTGGCCTGTACAGCAACAAAAAGAGAATGCAAGACCTGTTTCCATTTTCATTGTACCATAGGGTTTAATACTTGACTAGATACAGAATTTGTTACTTAGGCTTTATCAACCAGTAAAGGGTTCAATAAAAGGAAAAGAAGAATTTTTCATCTCCCAATATTCTCTCTCCAATAATTTATTTCAATCCTAAAATTTTTTTGTTAACCCCCAAAATGAAATAGGGGAATATAGAGAATTAAGGAATCAATTCTCTTTGAAAGATGTTAGGGACTCTTCAGAGAGGAGAGGACTGTACACTGGGATGGGGATGTGCAGATATTTACAATTCATGTTGAAACATTTTTGTGTGGTTTGCATGCCATACTATGATTTCCACTGCACAAATCTTTTTTTTTTTTTAATGTCCATTTCCCACACCCTTTTGAATTACAATGAAAGCATATAATGTTGTTGTGGAAAACAGGGAACAAAATAGTTAATAAATCAAGAGTTTTTAAAACGGTGGCTGGATTTTTCCTCAGTGATTTTCTTAGCCATGAGAGATAACCACCTATATTTGGCTCAACTCATTCATTTCTTAAAAATTGCTGGGGGCTTCCCTGGTGGCGCAGTGGTTGGGATTCCGCCTGCCGATGCAGGGGACACGAGTTCGTGCCCCGGTCTGGGAAGATCCCACCTGCCGCGGAGCGGCTGGGCCCGTGAGCCATGGCCTGTGAGCCTGTGCGTCCGGAGCCTGTGCTCCGCAACGGGAGAGGCCACAGCAGTGGAAGGCCCAAGTAACGCCAAAAAAATAAATAAATAAATAAATAAAAATAAAAATAAAAATTGCTGGATGTTTTCGTGATTTAAATTCTACTTTGGATATTTCTCCCCTTTTCCTTTCTTTCATCCCTACTTTTTTCTTAAAATATTTTTTCTTCATAAGCTTTCCATGAAAATGCAAATGCCTCTGTTTGAGAGTTGTAGTTAAGGTAAAACAACAACATAATCTCATGTGAAGCTGCATTTATTCAAACAGCTAATGATCACCTTTCTTAATAAGAAATTAAATATTTTACAAAGGCTGATCCTGATCTATTCCTCTGTTCTAATTTGTAAACTTAACATGCAGTTTTGCCAATAAATTATCCTGTTTTATATTCCTTGAGACATCCTCCCTTTTCAAGGAGCCTAATATTTTTCCTCCCAACTGTGTAATTACTTAAGAAAAAACTGACCAAGATGTCTCTTGTATTTTTTTTCTCATTTCCTTTATAGCCCAACAATGCAACTGTGCAATTTTTCCTATACTCATTATTCCTGTCTTTGATATTTTCATTCATCCTGGCACACACAGTAAGTTCTCCCCAGTTGTTTGATGTTCTGTACATCAGCATCTCGATACTCATAACTCCCAACTTCCCTAATTCTCAGTGTGCTTCCTGAAGCTAACATTTTATAACATCTTTCTTTTATGCTGTGAAACTGTCCAGGCATTTCCCCTAGTTCCACAACTTCATTCTGGATCTCCCACAAAGACTTCAATGTCTTTAGTGTGTCTCGGTTTAGGAAATGATGCTGATGCCCTCATTCCTCAGTACTGTTTTTGGTTTTGTTTGTTTGACTTTTCCCATACCATTAGTTCCCACAACCTCTTATAAAAACAAATAAAAATATAAAGAAACAATAGGTGCAAGAAGAAAAATTTTGAAGACCTGTAGCATTCCACTACTATCATCACCTTCACCTTTATTTCTGTAATCCCAGGAAACCTGAGTCAATCTTTCCACTTCATAGGGGACTTGGTACCTCTCTTGAGGTCGTATTTCTCCATTCCAAGACATTTCAATATGAGGTTGGTTTTAATGTCAGTGGGAATGGCCCCTCCAACATCTTAGTCTTTTAGGTTCTTCACCACCTCACATTTACTGAGTTTCTCCCACATTAACTTCAACCACTCATACCTGCCATTACATATTTTCCCATTTCATTTCAAGTAAGTGTTAGATTACCTGAAGCTTCTTCACTTTAAATCTTCTTCTTCTAATAAGTTGGTTAAACTTCTATATTTGTTCTTCAGCTTTAATCCAACTTCAAAGTCATTTATACTTCTACTTTCCTCCAAGCTATCAGTCTTTTTTTCCTTTACTTACTTGTTTATTTAATTTTTTCATCATTTCAGTAACACTTCGTTTGCCCATATTCTGTATCTAACTTCCCTCAAACACAGCAACAACAACAATAACACCAAAACTCAGGAAGAACAAGATAGGGCATATTTGAACCACCATAAATCCATGGATGTAAAATCCACAGAGGACTTCAGCACTGTCTGAGAGGTCCCTTCCTAATTCAGTCTCTTCAATTTGCTTCCTAACTGCTTCTCTTCAAGTATCAGGAACCCATAAACCCTCACTGCCCCCCGTGCATAGTATATGATATAATCCCCTCTCTGATTCCTTTTTGTAAATATATCTCAGAACCCTGTAATTTGTCACTTCTTCTCTTTTGTAAATGATTAACCTCATCTTCTGGCACGTATACTGATTATTGAAGCCCCTAGTGGAAACCTAAGAGACTACTTCATCTTGGTATATCACTAGATTCATAGAAGATAAAATTATTTTAGTAGAGTTTTTATGGTCAATCAAATATATAACCTTAATGCATAAAGTTTTGTCAGAGGAAAACTGCTTGACTTTTCAAAAAGGCTCACTCATTAAAGATAAAAGGAACTTTTTGTTCATTTTAGTTGTAATCTTTAAGATATCAATGACTATATACTCACTGTAATCATTCTTTAAAATTAGAATTATTGAAAAGTTTTATGATCACTGATGAGTGAAAGAAAGAAATATTGATTTGTGATCAGGAGAGATGGTCTCAAGCAGTAAACGGGTGAATTCCCAGAAGAATTTACTTCACTCTACTGCTTTCTGACACTATTGAAGTGGGTCAATTTGAAATAAATTCATCATGTTTTTAAACTTAATCATGCATTTCATTATAATGCTTTAGATAGCAATTTAATCTAAGTAATTCTAGGATGGAAAAAAATGAATTCTATCAATTAAGAGACTACTATAGCACAAGTACCCCAAATTGTTAGAGGCATGTGTTTTTCTATATGTCACTTGTAAGTCTTGCTTTTTATATTGTTCTTCATTGTGTTTTCTTGTTTGTTTCACTAATAAAACTAATTCATCTCATTATGTGTCTGTAAATGTGGAGGATAAAACCACTCCTTTACAAGTAATCATCATTTAATAGACTTTTTTTAACTGATAATAATCAGGGTAGACAGGTAAGTGGATCAGGTCATTGGATTAATAGTTCCAATAATTCTAATAATGTTTTAACAGTTATGTGATACCCTGCGGGTTGAATAATGAGGAATTATTTCTTATGTAACAAATGATAAAATAATTTAGGAAAGTGAGAACTCATTACTTTTAAATCTGAAAACTTAAAAAAATAACAAAAGAGAGACAAAGATTGTACATTGAGAAGATATATCATCCTCTTTAAAAATATTTGTTCTCCATTTCCTAAACTTCTTTATTTTGTTTTATTAATTTAATTTAATTTTATTTGTTTACTTTGTTTTATTTTATTTGTTTATTTTATTACTTCCTGCAAAGGGTTTTCATTATAAAACAGTAAGCAACCAAACCTTATCTGAGTAGAGTATCTCGATATTGCTGTAATCTCTCGTTACTGTTCTTTATTTCCCATTTCCCCATTCTTGAAGCAGCCCAGTTCCTTGCCTTCTGTCACATTCTACTCTTACTTCTCTCTCTCTCTCTGATGACTCATTTTCAGTTTCCTTTGTTTTCTCATCTCCATACAAGTGTCAATAAATTTGAATTTACTATGCATTTAATCTTGTCTTCTTTTCCTCTTATGCCAATGTTCTCCCTAGGAAAATACATTCTCTTCCATGGCTTTAAATCTCATTTATACTTAGAGGCCCCAAAATGTATATCTCCAGAACAGATCTACTTTAGTCATTCCAAACTTACTTTATTGAACCAACTGCATTTCCATCTGCTCACAATTATATAACCTAGCTCAGAATGTGATTCTTTTTTAAACACATTTTTTCCAGAAAGCTGTTTTGGCACTTCACTTCAGTTACTCTGTACATCCAATCTATCATTTAGTCTTGCCAATTTACTCTTATCCATATATAACTGCACCCATTTTATTATCCCTTATTACAAACAGTAGTTTGAGCCACTGTGATCAATTTCACCTGAATTATTGCAGTATTTTTTTTAATTAACTGCCCCATTTTGCTTTGGACAGTTCAATCCCTGGTAATTCTACCCAATTCACTCTTGAAATTGTAATGAACAAATTTTCAATAACTCTGATCAGTGAATTCTCTTGCTTAACATACATTGAGAACATTTTCAGTACATTTAGAATAAAATGCAAAACTCTTAACCTGGCCTGTAAATCTTTACTTGCCATTCCATCTTTATTCTGCTTGTTCCCTCTCAATCTCTATATTCTAACCACCAGGACCTTATGTTCAATTCATCTGAAAGCTAAGCTCTATCTTAATTTAGGGTCCTTACGCATGCCATTTTCTCTACCTGGAATTGTTTTTCCTTGGTCTTTGGATGGTGATTTCAGAGCCATTCATCAGTTCTCAGCTGAATTGCCTTTTCCTCACAAATGGCTTAGAAATACCTCACCTTAAAGCCAAATTACATGACCAACAGAAAACATAACATCACACCCTTATGTTTGCTTATATTACTCATATGGTATTGCATATTTCATTGTTTATAATTTTTATTCATTTGCCTGATGATATTCATAAAAGTTCTCTTACTTAATGACAGTAAACTCTATGAAATCAGGGATGTTATCTATCATAGTCATCTATCTTCTATATCTAGCATAATACAAAGACATTCAATACATAGTTTTAGAATGAATAAATGAGGAGCAGGCTTGTATTTTTATTCTTTCTTAACTTTATTTCAGAATTAGAAAAGAAAAACAAGGTTTTGAGACAAATGGCACTGTAAATGTAGGTACATTGGGCTTGCAATTTACAAGTCAATGGGCTTGGCATACATAGGAGCAATCCCTCCTGCCATGTTCTTTATAAAGTGTTTCTGATCTATCTATACCTTATTCCCCAAGACTCTACATCATGGGACACGTATTCTCAATGGCAGTACCATTTGATTCTAGGTGTACTGCTTAAATATAAAGTCAAAATTCCTTTGTATGATGCATAAACATTTTAGACTTTTGATTACTATTTAACTTTGCAGTCACATGCTCCTGTTATGCTCACTTAACTGTTACCTAACCAAACTTGGGTCCACTCACCCATGCACAGTAAAGTCAATCCACTGACACTGGGTTGTGGTGAAGGAAAGTGAAGTGTTTATTGTAAGGTGTCATATAAGAAGTCCAGGGCAGCTAATGCTCAAAAAACCTGAACTCTCAATGGGTTTGAGAAAAACATTTTTAAAGGTTAGGTGAGGGAGGGAAGTCGGATGGTATATGATCAGCTTGTGCACAATTCTCTGATTAGTTGATGGTGAGGTAACAGAGGGGTGTCACAGGGGTTAACCTTGTCAGTCCTTAGGCTCTAGTAGGTGTGCGGGCTACGTGCTCATAGTCATCAAGTAGTAAACTTCCTCCATTTGGTGTGGGTTGTAGCATATGTGTCAGATACTGTCACTTAGGTACTTCAGAGAAAAGCCAAAGACTCTGTGACTGCCATACGGCTGATTTACTGGTTAAATTCTTACCAGTTCTCCTGGCCCAACTGCTATTTTTGTCACTACATCCTTTTTTTTTTTTAACATTATTTAATTAATTTATTAATTTTTGGTTTTGTTGGGTCTTCGTTGCTGGGTGCAGGCTTTCTCTCATTGCAGCGAGTGGGAGCTACACTTTCGTTGCAATGAGCAGGCTTCTCATTGTGGTGGCTTCTCTTGTTGTGAAGCACGGGTTCTAGGTGTGCAGGCTTCAGTAGTTGTGGCACGTGGGCTCAGTAGTTGTGGCTCACAAGCTCTGGAGTGCAGGCTTAGTAGTTGTGGTGTATGGGTTTAGTTGTTCCGCAGCATGTGGGATCTTCCCGGATCAGGGATAGAACCCGTGTCCCCTGCATTGGCAGGCATATTCTTAGTCACTGCACCACAAGGTAAGCCCTGTCACTACATCCTTTTAATCATGAATTCTTGAGCCAGGCTTTTGTGACTCAGGAGAGGCCTGGGAAACTACAGCTTCTCTACAAACAGAGCCAGGCAGAGGACATGGGCAGGGGGGGTCTGTTCCAGGAAGGCCCCATAGGGCTCTGATTGGTTCCATAACCACTCTGTGTTCCAGACCTATAAAACTTAGATTATGCTTAAATTTTTTTATGTACTCTTTACACTTCTACTCATAACCTCTGGTGGGGGTGGGATGGCAGAGAATGTTGACTTTTTACTCCAGGTTTTTTGGCCTAGTGACTTTCTTCAAAACAATTAACTACCACATGTTTTAGGGTTTTGAGAAGGAAAAAGGAACCACAGTAGGTATCTCAAGCAGAAATTACACTGAACATACACAGAAAAGTTGGAATAGCTGAAGTGTGCTTGTGTCTGAAGGCATAGAGGAAAATCTGGGGTTATTGAATTTAAAGACACAGAAAAATTCTTACAACCTTGGATCAGGGAGGTGCTCCTGTTACCAAAACTTTAAGCTTCTCATGTCCACAGATTGGTGCTTAGACAAAAGAACATGATGTCCTGTATATATCTATAACAGAGTCACTTTGCTGTATATCTGAAACTAACACAGCATTTTAAATTAACTACACGTCAATTAAAAACATGGTTTAAAATAGAAAAGACTCTTTCTTATAGCAAATCTTTCTTTTTCTCCTAATCTCTTCTACGTGAAAGAGTTCAGTCCTTACAAGGGCCCTCCTGATTAGGTCGGGCCCATCAAGAATACTTTATTTTTCACCTTATCTTTGATAAAGGAGGCAGGAATGTACAGTGGGGAAAGGACAGACTCTTCAATAAGTGGTGCCGGGAAAACTGGACAGGGACATGTAAAAGTATGAGATGAGATCACTCTCTAACACTATACACAAAAATAAGCTCAAAATGGATTAAAGACCTAAATGTAAGGCTAGAAACTATAAAACTCTTAGAGGAAAACAGGCAGAACACTGACATAAATCACAGCAAGATCCTTTTTGACCCACCTCCTAGAGAAATGGAGATAAAGACAAAAATAAATAAATGGGGCTTAATGAAACTTAAAAGCTTTTGCACAGCAAAGGAAACCATAAACAAGACCAAAAGACAACCCTCAGAATGGGAGAAAATATGTGCAAATGAAGCAACTGACAAAGGATTAATCTCCAAAATTTACAAGCAGCTCATGCAGCTCAATAACAAAAAAACAAACAACCCAATCCAAAAATGGGCAGAAGAACTAAATAGACATTTCTCCAAAGAAGATATACAGATTGCCAACAAACACATGAAAGAATGCTCAACATCATTAATCATTAGAGAAAGGCAAATCAAAACTACAATAAGGTATCATCTCACATCGGTCAGAATGGCCATCATCAAAAAATCTAGAAACAATAAATGCTGGAGAGGGTATGGAGAAAAGGGAACACTCTTGCACTGCTGGTAGGAATGTGAATTGGTACAGCCACTATGGAGAACAGTATGGAGGTTCCTTAAAAAACTACAAATAGAACTACCATATGACCCAGCAATCCCACTACTGGGCACATACCCTGAGAAAACCATAATTCAAAAAGAGTCATGTACCACAATGTTCATTGCAGCTCTATTTACAATAGCCAGGAGGTGGAAGCAACCTAAGTGTCCATTACCAGATGAATGGATAAAGAAGATGTGGCACATAAATACAATGGAATATTACTCAGCCATAAAAAGAAACAAAATTGAGTTACTTGTAGTGAGGTGGATGGACCTAGAGTCTGTCACACAGAGTGAAGTAAGTCAGAAAGAGAAAGACAAATACCATATGCTAACACATATATATGGAATCTAAGAAAAAAATATGTCATGAAGAACCTAAGGATAAGATGGGAATAAAGACACACACCTACTGGAGAATTGACTTGAGGATATGGGGAGGGGGAAGGTTAAGCTGTGACAAAGTGAGAGAGTGGCATGGACATATATACACTACCAAACGTAAAATAGATAGCTAGTGGGAAGCAGCTGCATAGCACAGGGAGATCAGCTCGGTGCTTTGTGACCACCTAGAGGGGTGACATCGGGAGGGTGGTAGGGAGGGAGATGCAAGAGGGAAGAGATATGCGAACATATGTATATGTATAACTGATTCACTTTGTTACACAGCAGAAACTAACACACCATTGTAAAGCAATTATACTCCAATAAAGATGTAAAAAGAAAAAAAGAATACTTTATTATTCTTAAAACCAACTGATTTAGAAACTGAATTATTTAATTATTTCTTGTAAAACTGAAAGCAAAACAGTAGATAATCTCAGTATTATAGTTGAAATTTCAACACTCTTCTTTCAATAATTGATGCATCAAGCCAATAATAAAATCATTAGTTGACCTGAACAGCACTATCACTGAACTTGATCTCACTAACATTTATAGAACACTCCATCCAACAAGAGCAGAAACCTATTTGTCAAAATCCACAGAGCTTTACAACATGATTAGTAAATCTTTATATATGCAATGCAGAATATCAATTAGGAGATTAGTTATGAGATCCCAGGATAGAATGTAGAATGTTAAAAACTCTTCACCTGGGCTTCCCTGGTGGTGCAGTGGTTGAGAGTCTGCCTGCTGATGCAGGGGACACGGGTTCGTGCCCCGGTCCGAGAAGATCCCACATGCCGTGGAGCGGCTGGGTCCGTGAACCATGGCCACCGAGCCTGCATGTCCGGAGCCTGTGCTCTGCAACGGGAGAGGCCACAACAGTGAGAGGCCTGCGTACCGCAAAAAAAAACAAACAAACAACAACAAAATAACTCTTCACCTATATTACAAACAAACATATAATATAACTTCACTGAAGAGAGTGGAGAGAAAGGGTGCTGACCAAGGTGACTCTGAAAATAAATGGAGTCTCTAAGACTAAAAGCAAAAAATCTGTACATATGTATTTTACTTTAATTGATAAAGATGTTTCTCTGTGAGATACAGTTTATCAATTATTTTACCTCTATACACATATAATGGAATTGAACATTTAAATAATAGATGTCAGATGGTGGAAGTCAGGTTTTTCATTGTTGGAGTGGGAGTTTACAGGTAGGGGGAGAAGGTTAGAGTGATCATGTATCAATAGATTAGAGTTGGAGACATAAGTAAACTCATGTAGATCTTAATATAGACACAGATGGTTGCATATAGAACTATTTATAGATATGTATATACATGGGAAAGAATACATACATACATATGTACATATTTTTCTTTGCTTGTCAGATGAGAAGTCCTTAAAGAAATTACACCACCTTAGCTTGAAGCACACCTAGCATTTAGATATGGATTTTTTAATAAAGAAACCTGGGCTCTTTGGAAAAAAGGCCAATGTAAGAATGGGGAAAAGAAATACACGGGATGAACGTGGAGGACCTTGTAGTGCCAGAAAGTAAGGAAGTGCTCAAAATATTTGAATTTACAATTATCCCAATTTGGGAAGGAGTGCTTTGAAAATTAAAGAGTTTTTATGTGTATTATGTTATTTCTGTTATGGCTCTTCTTCATGCTCTCAATGGTTTCAGAAATGCATTTTCATCAATGTATCTTATAGTATATAAGGCATCAGTAGATAAACTGCAAATGGTACTCTACATGAGAAGGTGAATTTTGAAAAAGTTCATCTATTATGAGAGTCTCACACCTAGGTCAGGACACACAGTTTGGCAGTGGCAGCAGAGAGAGCAAAGCCTAGTGGCCTTGGATGCCATTGTTTAACTCTTATCTATCTGGGAACTAAAGAATTAGATAAGACTCAACTACATAGTTTTGACATTTAAAGTAATTACATTTATTTAGAAATAAAATCAATTTAGAGATGGAAGATCATGTTGGAAATACTTTAATTGAGAATTTTACCTTTATAGATTCAAAGAAAATCATCTTCTGAATAGTGTTACTAATAAAATAACTTTGCCTTGATCTACATAGTCAGAGCAGAAAAGTTCTAGACTCTGTCTAGCAAGAACTTACAGAATAAGATTTACAAATCTCAATAAGCCATTTTTTATGCCTGTCATTTTAGAATAAATTGACGGCTGCTAAAACTTAATTTAGTTTGAATTTCTTCTGATCATATTTATAGTTTTACAGACAGCCATGTTCAATTCAATTATATTATATCTTACAAGAAATATGCCAAGTTTAAAGTAAGAATCTATTTTAAATGCTTTCATATTCAGGAATTTATATCAAATTGTGCTAAGCTAAGGATTTCAAACAAAACCTTTTACTTAATAAAACATTTGATGCCAATAGTAAATTTGTCGATATTAATCTCCACATTTTAGTTTTGCATTTTCTAAAACACATCTGTCAGAGTAATTATAGACTCCTGCATGTAATCTGTTATTAGATGAAAAGTTTAAACACAAATTACATAATTTTAATATGCAGAAGAATGAATTGATTTTTATGTTATTCTTGAAAAGAGAGTCCATATTTTATAAAGTAAATTAAATTTACAAGTAAATCTTGCAAGTGGTATTTTGAATCATTTTAGACAGTGAACTTTCAGTTTCTGATGTTAATCATGGCTTAATCATTTGTTGAATAACTTTTAAGTGATCAAATAATGAGATAATTAGGGGGTTCAGTAACTAGAGGAAGGAAAGGAAGAAATATTATTATGATATCACATACACAAAATGTTATGTCACTTACTACATCATAGACTTTTATATATTTTGTCAATTACTTTAGTTAGGGACATTAAGACAACTTGACCTAGACTACTTTATTTATTTACTTTTGAAAAATATTTTATTTGTTCTGTTTGGTCCATTGTTAGTGTAAAATTATTTAGAGTTACATTGACTAAAATTAATAAAATATTGTGCTTTCTAGCTGTTCACAGGATTTGTTTTGCCTTAATTTACTAACTAATCTCTTGGCAGAGCTAAAACAATAAAGCTATTAAAGATATGTAGGTAAGTGCCAATGAGGAAAGAGACAAGTGTATTTACATGTCACTTTCCATTACGAGCAATGGGAAAAAGTAAGACAAAATTAATTATTTTTTAATTAGTTGTATTCCTTAAAATATAAAATAGTGAATATTTCTACCCTCAAAATTATCCACTGATGGGTTTCCCTGGTGGTGCAGTGGCTGAGAGTCCGCCTGCTGATGCAGGGCACACGGGTTCGTGGCCTGGTCCGGGAAGAACCCACATGCTGTGGAGCGACTAGGCCCGTGAGCCATGTCCGCTGAGCCTGCGCGTCTGGAGCCTGTGCTCTGCAATGGGAGAGACCACAACGGTGAGAGGCCCGCATACCGAAAAAAAAAAAAAGTATCCACTGGAGTTATAGAACTTTTTGATTATTTTGTGTGTGTCAATTACATAGCTATCTCTAAAACTCAATTCAGAAAAAAGGAAAATTTTTTGTAATTATATATATATATATATATTTTGTTGTTGTTGTTGTTTTTTGCCTAAAGTATGTGTATTAATAGCCTGTAGAATCCACATTTAGAATCTAATCTGTATCTTATACATTTTGTCAATCTAGTATTCAATTTACTTGTGACACCAAGTTTGATAACTGGTACAAATACGTATACCCTAAATGTGATTTGGATTAAATAACCATAATTTTAAAAAACCCCAAAACTCTATTTTATTATGGTCTCTATTTCTAATAATGCCTCCATGTTTAAATTAGCCTGAGTACCTAAATCTTCTTGTTATGCTGATATTTTGGAACATCAGTCTATATCTTAACACAATTAAAGTGACACAATTAGTCATGAAATTCATTATTGCTTCATTAAAAAAAAAATCAGAATATTTTGAGGGTCCTGGAGGTTAAAAGCTAAAATCTGTTCCTGACTTACTGTGAAAAAAGAATGGTAAATAAACTAAAATCTAAGTCCAAACTTTCAAAGGTAAAATGCTGACCCAAAGCAGATAAGAATTCTCATTCAAAGGAAAAGAAGCAGGGCTTCCCTGGTGGCGCAGTGGTTGACAGTCCGCCTGCCGATGCAGGGGACACGGGTTCATGCCCCGGTCTGGGAAGATTCCACATGCCGCGGAGCAGCTAAGCCAGTGAGCCATGGCCGCTGAGCCTGCGAGTCCGGAGCCTGTGCTCCACAACGGGAGGAGCCACAACAGTGAGAGGCCCACGTACTGCAAAAAAAAAAAAAAAAAAAAAAAAAAAGGAAAAGAAGGGGAGAAGCAAGGGGACAGGAAACATAGCATCTGGCAATTCATTCACTTCCAAAAGTTCACCCCCAAACAAGTGTGTTTTTCAGAGAAGTGGCATAGTTGAGACATGTGAAGTAAATCACAGAAAAATACAAACCTGTATGGAAAATTCTTTTCCTACCTGATATGTTACTGTTAGAAGCATTTAGAAGAATGCTTATGAACTGGTTTGATTGAAAGGAGGAAACTGATATGGAGTTTCTCTAATACAAAATGCATATAAGCTACTAGAAAAATTTCATGGATAATATATGTCATTCATTATGTAGTAAAAATAACTGTTTTACACATTTTAATCGAAAGATTTCAAGAGGTTGCACTTGGATATCTTGGTTTCTTAAATTTCGTCGTATTATAATGGAAGCCGACATTCATTTCTGAAATTGATGCAATGTCCAGATAGTGAAGTAGACCAGATGGCTTTTGCATGTTGCAATATAAAAACACAGCTTTGAAACTAGGTTTATTTGTGATCAAGTCCTTTTCTGTAATTTTCTCAATATCATACCCCAGTTGATAAGTCTTTTTAAGGACTAGTATTCTTATATGTATAATATGAAAAATAGTAACTCATTATCAGGTGGTAAGAAGAACAGAGATAATGAAATAATATATCAGAAACACTTAGAACAGTGCCAGACATATAAAATATGTACAAAAATTATATTACTTTTACCGCCTGTAACAAATTAGATTTCTTCACTATGATTTGTTACAATGGTGTGTATATATATATATATATATATATATATATATGCAACAAATATTTATTTTGTACTTATCAGGCACTATACTGGATATTAGAAATGCGTCAGAAAAGGTTTTCGCTTTCATGCGCTATTCATTACAAATTGTAAGATACTGTGATTTTCAATTATAAGCACTGATTTAGTAACAGATTTACATAAGGAGGAAAGGAAAGCTTAAGAAATATTAAAAGTGTAAAAACAATGTCCTCCCCTAGTTTGAAATAAACATAAGTTCACATAAATTTAGTTTCTAGATTTTCTTTGTTTTTGAATTTAAAGCAAATAAAAATACCTTTTATTGGACAGATTCACAAAAAGTATAATTTCTTACGTTGGGAAGCTTCCCTCTTGCCCTTTTTATTCCAGAATGCAAAGCCTCAGTGACCATGAAGTCTATTGAAGAATTTATTTAAATATCAGCTAGAATTTCCACACTTTGCCTCTTTCATACAGATAAATCATGCCACAGAAGCATCAGGAAATATCATCAGAAACCCTCCCAAGAGAATGGCAATGTCTTTTATGATCATTGTCTTTTAGGTCCAGTTATAACCATGTACTTTGGTCTTTGCTCATCTAAACTTCCCTCAGATTATATCACACGGCCCAGTAAATGTCTAGTATATTTTCCCTTACCTATTCTCTCTGTAGTTGGAATTCTGTTAGTTATCATTCAATGATATATGACAACTCTGGTGACACCATATTACTACACTTAAATTAAAACTACTCGCACTTAATGTAAGTGCATTCACTCTTTCACACACTTTTTTAACACATCTTTTAATATAAGATCCCTAAGATCAGGGGTTCTCTATATTTCTTACTACTTAATTTCTACAGCAAAAAGCAGAACTTGGCACATAGCAAAGAATCAATATGTATCTGATGGATGATTGAATATCATGGAACGAGAACCGTGTAAGGATGGAAATATGAGCAAGGTATTTAGTAAATGGAAGTTGAGTAAGGAAATATTTCTACCCTCTGATTGTATCCCTTCCACCCCCACTTTTTTTTCCCCCACAATTATAAGGGAGTGTTTTTTCTTCCCTGTTATATCACTTGTTTATGTCAGAATGACCTTAAACTTTGGTTTGGCAGTTTTGCACTAAGGAATGTATTGCATTACAGGAGAAAAGAGAAAGATAGAAATTTAGTATAAATTAAATTAGCTAATATTCGTAATTTTTAAAAGCATATATATCAATGGGATCTTGTGGAGAAATAGATAAAAGAGGGTAGAGGAAATTACAAAATATTTGCTTTCATGCCACCAAGAAAATTGAGTGCATGAGACTCGGGTTAATCACATGGAGTAGAAGGGCTATCAGAGAATAAGCAGAACTTGATGGGACTTTGGTTACTTTGATAATGGTGGTCCCATCTTATGGTCATGATGCAGTATGAAAAATGACAAATGTAGATGAAATAAATAGTATATAGAGACAGAAGTGCATTTGGCCTAAATATATCACCTGGAAGCATGCTGGGAGTAACTTGAGAAGAATTGATGCAGCTGTCTGAACTTGAGATGATTAAGGAAGTATTTACATAAAACAGGTAGGTGGATAGATAGATGATAGATAGATAGATGAGAGAGAGGGGGAGAAAATAGCTTCTTGATACACAATGTAACTTTACTCGCTGGTTGAATCAAAAGTAGAGCGAACATGGGCTTCCCTGGTGGCGCAGTGGTTGAGAGTCCGCCTGCCGATGCAGGGGACACAGGTTTGTGCCCCGGTCTGGGAAGAGCCCACATGCCGTGGAGTGGCTGGGCCCGTGAGCCGTGGCTGCTGAGCCTGCACGTCCGGAGCCTGTGCTCCACAACCAGAGAGGCCACAACAGTGAGAGCCTCGCGTACCACAGAAAAAAAAAAAGTAGAGCCAACAGATCAAGGTCTTGAACAACTGCTTTGCCTCCTCTGTACATCATTGTCAATGCCTGGACCGAACTTTGGACGAAAATGACATTCACTATCCTATTTTATTTATGGAAGGAGGCTGCTGTTTGTCCTTAGAGGATTTACTACCCAAGGAAAAAAGCAGAAGCAGAAGCAGGAATGAAAAATTTGCCTTTATCATGTGAGGGCACTTATTTTCAAGTATTTTGAAAGTTTATGACAACTTCAAATAAAAATACTGTTGCCACACCTAGGGATTCATGGCAATGCTGTGAAATGTTTAAACCCCTACATTAGGCATGCAGCATAGCCTTCTTTCATGTGGTCTTTGAAGATATCTATGATGACGATAAGACAATAACTTGATTCAAGATGAATCAGAAACAGCACAGGAAACAGAACTTTTCATTTCCCTGAGTATTGTCTCCAGCATTGACGTTTAGAATCATGTACTGCTTTCCCTCAGCCCTTGAGAAATGCTGTATTGATGAGCATGAAATCAGGGAAGCCAAGAACAATGAGAAGCTCCTTTGTGAAAGCTCTCCTCTGCTTTTAATTGCCAAGTCCTGCCAGTAATTTCAACACTAAACTATGAAAGGATTTTGAAATTCAGCATGATTAGATGAGAGTGAAGCACTGTCTCTCAAGATTATAATCCAAGGAAACCACAGTATTGAAATACCAGATTTGAGACTATCTTTCGGAATGATTTTAGCCTTTGAAATCGGTGTTTCAGCCTATTTAGATTAACACTACACTTTTCATGGTCCTTCAGTTGTACTTTTATTATGAAAAGCAAAAGCACTTCCTTGAAATAGCCCACATCACCTGAAAGATGCCACGTGTAACATTGATTGGCAGGCATTTGAGAATGGTAGACAGCCAATAAATCATTTAGAACTGTGTCTTTTAGTTCAACTTTAAAAATTTACCTTTTCTCCCTTTAAAAAGTGCATTTCAATATCAAATATATACATATATTTTTTTATTTAAACTTATACATCAACCTGAATATTGGGACACACAGTGAAACTAACTGATGTGGCAATAATCCCTTAGAGAATAACTGTAAACTTAATGCAATTTACATTAATGCAACAGATTTGGTTCCCAAACCAGACAATTTGTTAGTTATCAAACGCATGTTTTAGTCCTGATTTCTGTACAGAGGAATTTATGAAATTGCATAAATAGAAATATTTTTTTAATTCCTGGATTTATGATATCTTGGTATTGAGGATTTATAAGGAAGCATTTTTAAAAAAAATATAAAGCAAACAATTTAGGTTTCACAAGAACTAAAAGTCAAGAACTGTGATTGGACACAGACACCTCTTCAAGAATGGATTTGCCCCAGCTGCTGGGAGCAATATAATAGGAAAGACTCCAGCTGCCAACTCCTTCAAGGACTGCCTCAGCTGCAAGAGTTATCTGACCCAACATTCAGTCCTTCCTGGAGCACATGATATCCAAACAATGATGGAGACAGTGCCCTGGACCGGGGCATGAACCCGAGTCCGCTGCATCGGCAGGCGGACTCTCAACCACTGCACCACCAGGGAAGCCCACAGTTTATTTTTTTAAATGGATCCACAAAGATACAATAAGGCAAAATGTATTATTGACAATAAATCCATATTAATAAATCATTATAAACTGTTTCTAAGGTAATAAGTAGAGTTATTAATTTCACATAAATAACTTTAAAAAGGTAGCAAATGTAAAAATATATTTAGATGATGGAGGTGTCTAACTCTTACAATAATAAAACTAATGAAATACCAAAGTAACAGGCTTCATGTGCCCATATGAGTCCTCCACTACTCAATCCAATTCCAGACATACTCTTCAGAATCTCCTTATAATGAGATCCAATAAAATCTACAATGATTTCAATAAACACACACACACACAAACATATAATATTGAAATACTGGGTTCAAAAGAAGGAGTGTAGTATACATGCAATTTGTATATTTGCTAAATATGGGAAGACATTATTTAACAGAAGCTTATTCTTCCTTTTACTTTCCATCATTGTTTCCCTCTCCTCAAATACTTACCTAAACAACCAATAATTATATATGTTTTTTAGGAATTTTTGAAATAATTCCCAGAAACAGGATTTACATGGCTGCCTCTGTATTTAAAGTGTGTGTTAAATGTACCACACCTTCTTTATTCATTCCTCTGTTGATGGACATTTAATTGGCTTGCATGTCCTGGCTATTGTAAATAGTGCTGCAATGAACATTGGGGTGTATGTATCTTTTCAAATTATGGTTTTCTCCAGGTACATATATACAATGGGATATTACTCAGCTATAAAGAAGAATTAAATAATGCCATTTGCAGCAACGTGGATGGACCTAGAGACTGTCATACTGACTGAAGTAAGTCAGACAGAGACAGGCAAGTATCATATGATATCACTTCTATGTGGAATCTAAAAAATGATACAAATTAACTTATTTACAAAACAGAAACAGACTCACAGACTTCTGAAACAAACTTATGGTTACCAGGGGATAAGGGGGAGGGACAAATTGGGAGATTGGGACTGACATATACATACTACTATATATAAAATAAATAACTAATAAGGACCTACTATGCAGCACAGGGGACTCTACTCAATACTCTGTAATGCTTATATGGGAAAAGAATCTAAAAAAAGTGGATATATGTATATGTATAACGGATTCACTTTGTTATACACTTGAAACTAACACAACATAGTAAATCAACTGTATCCCAATAAAAATTTAAGAAAATAAAGTGTGTGTTATGGACTCTGAGAGAGAATCTGATAGTTGGCTGTTTTATTAAGTATCACCCATGGAAACCCCATCTGTAGACGCAGGAGTGGAAGAGGAAGCATGTGAACCATGGGTTTCTCTGGAGCTGGAAGGAACTGTCAGGATCATCCCAGGTTGGGTCAAAATGCTCAGCTTGGGCTTCCCTGTTGGCGCAGTGGTTGAGAGCCTGCCTGCCGATGCAGGGGACACAGGTTCGTACCCTGGTCCGGGAAGATCCCACATGCCGCGGAGCAGCTGGGCCCGTGAGCCATGGCCGCTGAGCTTGCGCGTCCGGAGCCTGTGCTCTGCAACGGGAGAGGCCACAACAGTGAGAGGCCCGTGTACCGCAAAATAAATAAATAAATAAATAAATAAATTAGTTAATTAATTAAATTGTAATAGAAGGGAACAAATGCATATTTTAAGCTGCTTGCTTTGTGTAATGGATCTGTTTAACTACAGAACTATTTTTGCTTTGAAAGAAGGTAAGACCAAATTGTTCTAGTAAACTGGAGGTGACATTTGTCATTAATCGCCTTTTCTCAAGCCCTTACCAGTCTTTAATTCACCTTAACAAACATTTTTAACTAACATACTATGTACTTATATTTTTTTGCCTTCTGTTTATCCAAATAGAATTTAAGTTCCATGAGGGGAAGTTTTCTTGTCAGTTAGTTCATTCTTATTAGTACATCCCCTGTGTCTAGTATATATCAAGTACTTAAACATTATTTGTTGAATGAATGGCTCTTATTTTAAAGAGAAGCCAAAATTTTAGCCTTAGTGGAGGCTAAGGCCCACATCTGGCCCTGGATATTATACTGCTTGTATGACTCTTCTAACAAAATAACTGTTTAATAACAGAGAAAATCATTTGAAGTAACTTTGTGTCTGAAGAATTTTTTTCCCTTGTATGTGGAATTAATAAACAGTGATATTAGTTCTGACTTTTATTTTAATTAAGTGTTTGAAAAGTTTTCTTACCACAGTATACTATGCACTTGAAAAGTGCTTGTTTATGTGAGTGCTGGCATTAATGAATGTGGAGCTTTCAGGGGTGAGAAAGGGATAATGAAAAGCTGTCCCCTGTATACCTCCTTCCCTGTAATATAATTTACTATATTGATTTTCCACTCTCTGTTCCCCAAATAAAATTTTGAAGTGGGCATTTGGGAAACTCTAGATATAAGGAAGATAATTTAATATCCTAACTGAGACAAGAGGTGACTTCATTTGATTTTCCATTTAGAGTTTATAGTCTAATTAAAGAAAATGCACATATATCTAGAGATAATCATGGATAATAAACACATCCACTTACCATTATAAGTGGCTATTATAACAGCTGAAGCACAAAAGGAAATGAAAAAGTATTATCAGCATTATGCAAATGCATATTCTCTTCAAGAATTCCAGTTACAGTGAAAGTATTAAAATAATTCAACACATTCAGAGCCCATATGTGTTGTGATCGTTTTTAAAAGTATTCAAAAATTTCTGTGCACAAAACATTTTTATAAAGATCTTGTTTAAATTGAAGTATTTAGAAGAGTATGGTATAAAATTACATTGTGGAACACAATTATTTTTTTCTTTAGAACACACATAATAAAACATGATTATCTGTATCTTTTTTTCCTAAACATGGGTTTTAGTGGTGTTACTTGATCCTGCATAACAAGGGTACCTTTTTTTTTTTTTTTTTTTTTTTGCTGTACGCGGGCCTCTCACTGTTGTAGCCTCTCTCGTTGCAGAGCACAGGCTCGGACGCGCAGGCTCAGCGGCCATGGCTCACGGGCCTAGCCGCTCCGAGGCATGTGGGATCTTCCTGGACAGGGGCATGAACCCGTGTTCCCTGAATCAGCAGGCGGACTCTCAATCACTGCGCCATCAGGGAAGCCCAAGGGTACTTTTTTTCTTAACGTAAATGTAGTATAGTAATTCTTTCTAATTCAGAAATTATAGTTAGAGTCTAGGCAGAAGGGTTCTGAAGATCACACAGCAAGTGCAGTGAAATATCTCAATTACATCGACTTCTAGAGAGAATTTTGTAACTTCTTATTATCAGTGCATACATGTAACTGATAACTCAAGAGTGAATTCTACAAAGTCATGTACAAAAGTCTCCTCTTTTGCCCCAGAAGTCTTTCCTAAGAATAACCCTCACAGGTTCTCTCTACTCCTCACCCATTTACTGCTTGGGGAGAGGTATTAGCTACAAGACTGTTCTAGAGGAAAGTCTGGGCCTGTGTTTCTCAATCATTGGCGCTCTTTGTCTTCTTGTTGACAGCAGTTGCTCTGGTCTGCATTCTACATCACACAGTCAGATTGGGGAGCAAGCTCTTGTCCTTTGGTATGGTCTGGCCGCTTCCTAGGAAAGTTTACATCAGGTGATAAATATGAACAAACTGATAGGACCAGCCTTAGAGGTATTTTTTCAAACAATAAGTAATAGAGCTGATATTTTTATCTTAATCTGTTTAATCACTGCTTTTGTAATACTATAGATTGTAACAATGAATGGAGCAGTAAATTCCTATGTTATCAAATATAAACGATAAATATACTATATATCAAATGCATTATTGTATCCCTATACTCTTCCAATAATGGTTTTCTATACTTTTTTTATTGTTATTTATTATTTGTTTGTCTTTATCCTAATATCATTTATATTATCAGACTCTGCATATCTTCAAAACATAAGTTAATAAAAATATAAACTTTTGTTCCTAAACTTAGAATCTTAGAGAATGGCTCTCTAAAATGGGGTGTTGATAGCCCTGCTGTGTATTGTGATTTAATTTGTACATTTGGTCACTATTAGGAGACTTGGTCATTTTTTCCTGCTCTGACACACAAAACATCTACTAACAAGTTGTATGTTATTTCTTCACTGATGTTTTTAGTTTTGCTAGTTTTCCCTGTTAATATTCCATGTGTGTATATCATTGCTTGAAGATTTAATTCAAAGTTATTATTGTATATGCCATTGGAGATTGCTATTGACCTTTCAGTATTCATGACCCCATTCTTAGTCACAGAATCCCAGTTTAGCTGAGCACAATGTACCATTTTCCACCTTCCTTTATGTCTTAATGCAACCATACTAAGGCAAGTTGTTTGTAACTTCTGAGATGGCTCATTAATTGCAGTTGACTCGGCAGGTACATATGCCCCTTTTACTTTTTAAATTAATTTTTTATTGGAGTATAGTTGATTTACAATGATGTGTTAGTTTCTGCTGTACAGCAAAGTAAATAATTTATACATATACATATATCTACTCTTTTTTGCTTTCTATTCCCATACAGGTCATTACAAAATGTTGAGTAGAGTTGTCGTAGTAAGATATGCCCTATTTTATTTATTTATTTACAACATCTTTATTGGAGTATAATTGCTTTACAATGGTGTGTTACTTTCTGCTTTATAACGAAGGGAATCAGTTATACATATACAAGATATGCCCTATTTTAAATCTTTGTATACATTTTGCAGCTGGCCTTGAACGCAGATGTAATGGCTATAAGCATTAGGTAAGCTTTAAGATAGAAGACATGTACTGAAATTAGTGAAAGAGAAGTACAGTCTCAGGTTCCTGATGACAAGAAGCTTTCATTCTAGCAATAGACCACCAATTTGCAAACTTCTTATATGTCAGTGTAAAAAGCAAACGTCCATTTTTTTTAAAACTTCTATATTTGTATCTCCAAATGTTATTTCTCTCTCTCTCTCTCTTTTTTTTTTTTCCTGTATGCGGACTTCTCACTGCTGTGGCATCTCCCGTTGCGGAGCACAGGCTCTGGACATGCAGGCTCAGCAGCCATGGCTCACGGGCCCAGCTGCAGTGTGGCATGTGGGATCTTCCTGGACCGGGGCATGAACCCCTGTCCCCTGCATTGGCAGGTGGACTCTCAACCACTGTGCCACCAGGAAAGCCCCAAATGCTATTTCTAACTGATAAACATGCCCACAAGTTAAATAGGTATTAGAAATTTACTCGTCTATTTATTTATTTATTTATTTATTTATTTTTATTGAGGTGTAGTTTATTTATATTGTATGTTTCAGGTATACAACATACTGTTTCACAGTTTTTAAAGATTATACTCCATTTACAGTTATTATAAAATATTGGCTATATTCCCTGTGCAATATATCCTTATAGCTTATTTATTTTATACATCGTTTGCCCCTCTTAAACCCTACTCCTGCATTGCCTTTCACCCCTTCTGTGTCCCCACTGGTAACCACTACTTTGTTCTCTATATCTGTGAGTCTGCTTATTTTTGTTATATTCACTAGTTTGTTTTATATTTTTATATTCCATATATAAGTGAAAGCACACAGTATTTGTCTTTCTCTGTCTGAATTATTTCACTAAGCATAATATCCTCCAGGTCCATCCATTTTGTTGCAAAGGGCAAAATTTCATCATTTTTTTCTTTATGGTTGAGTAGTATCCCATTGTGTGTGTGTGTATGTGTGTGTATATATATATATATACACACACATACACACACACACATTTTCTTTTTTTTATTTTATTTTTTTATTTTATTTTTTAAAATTTATTTAATTAATTTATTTATTTTTATACAGCAGGTTCTTATTAGTTAGGAGATTGGGATTGACATATATACACCAATATATATAACATAGATTACTAATACCACATTTTCTTTATCCATTCATCTGTGATGGACACAAGTTGCTTCAATATCTTTGCTATTGTAGATAATGCTGCTCTGAACACTGGGGCACACGTATTTTTTTGAATTAGTGTTTTTGTTTTCTTCAGATGTATTCACCAATATAATAATCATAATTTACTGGAATAGTACTTTAGGAGGTTAATCCATGATAGATAGTCTATCCATGGAAACACTTATATATTGCAAGTCATAAGATACTGGATTTACATATATATATATATATATATATCACTGAATTACTGTGCTGTACACCTGAAAATAACATGAGATTGTAAATCAACTATACTTAAATAAAATAATAGAAAAAAAGCAAAAAAAAAATGAGGTATCATGTAGATCCAGTATCTCATAATATATATGTTCTTTTTCAGATTCTTCTCCTTTATGGGTTATTACATGATACCTCAATTCTTTTTATCAGGAGTATAATTTACATGGACACAAAAATTGTTACAAGAGTTTTGTATGTAAAAATGAAGTGTGCCTCCTAGCACTGTATATAGATGAGAGTAACAACAATTTATCTTTTCATTATAAATGTCTGAAATTTTTGTATTACATTTCACAAAACATAACTCTTGAGTTACACTTTTATTATCACCAAAGTTTTTGTTACTTTGATTAGCAAAGCAGCCCACAATGCAAATAGCAATCCAGTACCTCTGCAAGAAAACTTTTGGAATAGGAAAGCCTATTTATGGTGGTCATTCAGGCCTAGACATCTTTGACTTGATAATCTGTTGCAACACTGTATTACATATATGGACGTGTATATTTTTGAGGACACGTATTTCTAAAATATTGAAAAATTTAGTAATAGTTGTTTCTAAAACTATTCTTTAATATAGTTTTTAAAAGGGGATAAGAGGATCTTACTCTAGATATTAGGTTGAGAACCTCTGCTTTGGTATTATGAATATATTGAATGGAGACAAGGTCACCCTATCATGTAGAACTATTTAGGTAGCTGAGTTATACTTCATAGAAGGGGAAATACCAGGACACATCTATAAGTCATACACCAAGGGAAAAATATCTTTCAAAATGCTTATAAGAAACACCCAAGTCGAAGGAGTCCTTTAAAGTATTATATAACACTTCATACCTGACAACTGCAACACAACACATGTATACATTAAAAGACAGTCACCCATATTGAATTTACCTGCTGATGGAGTGGAATATTGTTCTGTGCTTTTCTCGACAACAGGACTGAAAGGTATGTCCTCCTCTAGCACACAACAAAAAGAAAGATATTTCCTAAATTTTAAAGTAGAAATAGAGGTACTTAAATAGAGGGTGATATTTATGGTGTTAGAAGGTGAGTGTCACCTCTAAAGCTGTTTGCTCATTACATTTTTGTCACCTTCTTTGGCAATATCACAGTCCTGTAGATGATTATTTTTTATCCATACATTTTGAGAGTGAAAAGGGGGGATACAAAAGATAGAATAGGAGGAGATCATTGTAGAGACCACTATGGTGAACAGGCTTGTCAGAATCCTGAGCTTGGCCACATCACAAAACGATACTCAAATTTAAAGTCAGAAAAGAATGAGATATCAAACACACTAAGCTTAGTTTTGTTGATATTCATCCAGATCAGCACTTAGGGTGCCTAAACGTCATATTCCAAATAAGTCACAGATCTGAATAGATTCAGCATCCTTGCCCACTCAGAGTCATGTCCATATTTCATGATCACAGCAACCATGTGCATTAAAGAATCTAATAGTTCCTAGGAGCCCAGATACCCAGGCCTGTGATCCTTTTATTGTTTTGAAAAGGATCTGGAGATAGAATGCAAGAGTATTTTCAACATTCAAGTGTCTGATCTCTTGTTTTATTAGAAGATTCATGCCATATCATATCTAAATTTTTTCCCAAAATTTATTATACATTTTTACAACCTCTTTAGGTCTATGTAAGTTTGTGTAACCTGATCTTGGCTTATAGAAGGCACAAGGTTAAACATCTAATCATCAGAAATTAGCAGAAAATTTGCTGAAATTTGAGGTGCAGTAACTTTGGGGATTGAACCATAAGTATCCCTTGCTGCCCTGATTCCCATCCAGACCCTCGGTGGCTAAAATTTAATCTTAATTCTGCTTGTAATTAAATATTTGTATTCATCTATCATTCATTTTTGATAAAATGCCTTGAGAGATAAAATGAGGATGTCAAAGAACAATCTCTTATAAAAATGTGTATGGCTTTAATCATAATTGTATGTTCTGTTTATTTGACTGCTTCTAAACTCTAAAGTTTATTTGTAGCAAATTTTTATTTTTTATGCAACAATTCGCCTGGCAGGATTCCTATAATAATTGTCAGCTATCAGTGGGCTGATAATGTTTTCTTCAGTTATAATGTATTTCCAATTGTTAGTAGTACTAGGACCTTTTAAATAAGAGAAGCATCTGAGGATGATAGGTTTAAGGGAGATAGTCCTTTGACCAAATAAGACAACATGGGACTTACTGTGACATTTAACTACCAATGATAATTGTAATTAAGACAGAGAAAGACAAATATCATATGATATCAATCATATGTGGAATCTAATTTTTAAAATGATATAAATGAAATGATTTACAAAATGGAAACAGACTCACAGATTTGGAAAACAAACATATGGTTACCAAAGGTGAAATATGGTGGGGGGAAGGGATAAATTAAGAGTTTGAGATTAACATACTACTATATATAAAATAAACAACAAGCAAGAACCTACTGTATAGCACAGGGAACTCCAATATTCTGTAATAACCTATATGGGAAAAAATCTAAAAAATGGTGGATATATGTATATATATAACTGATGCACATTGCTGTACACCTGAAACTAACACAGCTTGTACATCAACTCTACTCCAATAAAATTTCTTTAAAAATCCCAAAGCATCAGTATATTTGACTTTAAACATAAACAATATTGACAGTGTACAATAATAATTACACATTAAGACTTAGGAAATTCCAGGAGCTTGGGGAGCTGTGAGTCAGGAACTGTGAACAAAGACCAAATATATATAAGTATATTTTGGTCTTCTGAACAATGAAATATATACTTTTCTTATAAATCACAACATCACAGTCTTATAAACATTTAACGGGTTTTGCTTTTCTCTGAGATGGGAGCCAATGGAGGGTTTTCAGTGAGAGGTGATGTGATTTGACTCGGGCTACTACAGAAGATACGTTCTGGCTGCTAAATTGAGGACAGTCTGGAAGATAGCAAAGATGGGGGCAGAGCAAGCAAAGAGGCTATTAGAATGGTCCAGGGATTTATGTTACACAGAAATTATTTGTTCTGTGGAAGTTCACAGTAATGCACCCATGAAATCATCTGAGGTTGGAAGCCATTTTTGGAGATTTCTATAAAGCAAAAGAAGGCATGAAAATAAAAGATAAACACCAATGTGGGAACTTTTGACAACAGAGAGCTGAAAACTCCACCCTCAGATCCTGTGAAGCACCTGAATTTTTGAAACTAGAGGCCTGTAGCTTAGTTACACCTGTGCAGAACAGGCCTGTCTTCACTGCAAACATCAGATGTCTCAGCGTTTTGGCTTGCTGTGTTTCTGGCAAAGGGAACCTGGCTCAGATAAATCATCCAGCAAAGAAAAATCCAAGATACCAGTCAGATTTTTACAACAGGTGTCTATGCTGAGTGGCTGACAGGGTCTTGGTGCTTCTGCTGGGTGGCAAGCCTGAGCCTCTGAGGTGGGAGAGCTGAGTTCAGGACACTGGTCCACCAGAGACTTCCTGGCCACACGTAATATCAATTGGCAAGAGACCTCCCAGAGATCACGGCCTCAACACTAAGACCCAGCTCCACTCAATGACCAGAAAGCTCCAGTGCTGGACACTCCATGCCAAACAACTAGCAAGATAGGAACACAACATCACTTATTAGCAGAGAGGCTTCCTAAAATCATAATAAGTTCACAGACACCACAAAACACACCAATGGATGTAATCCCAGCCACCAGAAAGACAAGATTCAACCTCATCCACCAGAACACAGGCACCAGTCCCCTCCACCACGGAGGGAACACAAGCCACTGAACCAACCTTACCCACTGGAGGCAAACACAAAGAACAATGGGAACTACCAACCTGTGCCTAAAAAAGGGAAACCCCGAAACATAGCAAGTTAACCAAAATGGGAAGACAGAGAAATACACAGCAGATGAAGGAGCAAGGGAGAAACCCACCAGACCAAACAAATGAAGAGGAAATAGGCACTCTTCCTGGAAAATAATTCATAGTAATGATAGTAAAGATGATCCAAAATCTTGGAAATAGGATGGAGAAAATATAAAAAACTTTTAACAAGGACCTAGAAGAACTAAAGTGCAAACAAACAGTGATGAACAACAAAATAAATGAAATTAAAAATTGTCTAGAAGGAATCAATAGTAGAATAACTGAGGCAGAAGAACGGATAAGTGACCTGGAAGATAAAAGAGTGCAAATAATTACCACAGAACACAATAAACAAAAAAGCATGAAAAGAATTGAGGAAAGTCTCAGAGACTCTGGGACAAAATTAAACACACCAACATTTGAATTAAGGGGTGCCAGAAGAAGAAGAGAAAATAAAAGGGACTGAGAAAATATTTGAAGTGATTCTAGTGGAAAACCTCTCTAATATGGGAAAGGAAATAGACAATCAAGTCCAGGAAGTGCAGAGAGTCCCATACAGGATAAATCCAAAGAAGAACATGACAAGACACATATTAACCAAACTATCAAAAATTAAATACAAAGAAAAAATATTAAAAGCAGCAAGGGGAAAACAACAAATAGCATACAAGGGAATCCCCAAAAGGATAACAACTGATCTTCAGCAGAAACACTGCAAGACAGAAGGGAGTGGCAGGACATATTTAAAATGATAAAAGGGAAAAACGCTACAAACAAGATTACTCTACCCAGCAAGGATCTCATTCAGATTCGATGGAGAAATTAAAACCTTTACAGACAAGCAAAATCAAAGGGAATTCAGCACCACCAACCTGCTTTACAACAAAGTCTAAGGAACTTCTGTAGGAAGGAAACACAAGAGGAGGAAAAGACCTACAATAACAAACCCAAAACAATTAAGAAAATGGTAATAGGAACATACATATCGATAATTACCTTAAATGTAAATGGATTAAATGCTCCAACCAAAAGATATAGACTGGCTAAATGGATACAAAAACAAGGCTCATATATATGCTGTCTACAGGAGACCCACTTCAGACCTAGGGACACATACAGACTGAAAGTAAGGGGATGGAAAAAGATACTCTACTGCAAATGGAAATCAAAAGAAAGCTGGAGTAGCAATTCTCATATCAGACAAAATAGACTTTAAAATAAAGCCTATTACAAGAGACAAAAAAGAACACTACATAATGATCAAGGGACCAATCCAAGAAGAAGATAAAACAATTGTAAATATTTATGCAACTGACATAGGAGCACCTCAATACTTAAGGTAAATGCTAACAGCCATAAAAGGGGAAATTAACAGTAACACAATCATAGTAGGGGACTTTAACACCCCACTTTCACCAATGCACAGATTATCCAACATGAAAATAAATAAGGAAACACAAACTTTAAATGATACATTAAACAAGATGGACTTAATTGACATTTATAGGACATTCCATCCAAAAACAACAGAATACACTTTCTTCTCAAATGCTCATGGAACACTCTCCAGGATAGATCATATCTTGGGCAACAGATCAATCCTTGGTGAATTTAAGAAAATTGAAATTTTATCAGGTTTTTTTTTCCGACCACAACGCTATGAGATTAGATATCAATTACAGGAAAAAAACTATAAAAAGTACAAACACATGGAGGCTAAATAATACGCTATTAAATAACCAAGAGATCACAGAATAAATCAAACAGGAAATCAAAAAAATATGTAGAAACAATTGACAATGAAAACACGATGGCCCAAAACCTATGGGATACAAGAAAAACAGTTTTGAGAGGGAAGATTATAGCAATATAATCCTACCTCAAGAACCAAGAAAAATCTGGAATAAAAAACCTAATCTTACACCTAAAGCAATCAGAAAAAAAAGAAAGAAAAAAAAAACCCAGAAGTTAGCAGAAGGAAAGAAATCATAAAGATGAGATCAGAAATAAATGAAAAAGAAATGAAGTAAATGATAGCAAATATCAATAAAACTAAAAGCTGGGTCTTTGAGAAGATAAACAAAATTGATAAACCACAGGCCAGACTCATCAAGAAAAAAAGGGAGAAGACTCAAATCAACAGAATTATTTATGAAAAAGGAGAAGTAACAAATGACACTGCAGAAATACAAAGGATCATGAGAGATTACTACAAGCCACTATATGCCAATAAAATGGACATACTGGAAGAAATGGACCAATTTTTAGGAAAACACAACTTTCTGAGACTGAACCAGGACAAAACAGAAAATATAAACAGACCAATTACAATCAGTGAAACTGAAACTGTGAATAAAAATCTTTCAATAAACAAAAGACCAGACCAGATGGCCTCACAGGTGAATTCTATCAAACATTTAGACAATAGCTGACACCTATGCTTCTCAAACTCTTCCAAAATATAGCAAAGAGAGGAACACTCCCAAACTCATTCTAACAGACCACAATCACCCTGAAATCAAAACCAGACAAAGATATCACAAAAAAAGAAAACTACAGGCCAATATTGTTGATGAACATAGATGCAAATATCCTCAACAAAATAAGAGCAAACAGAATCCAAAAGCACATTAAAAGGATCATACACCATGATCAAATGGGGTTTAGCCCAGGAATGCAAGGATTCTTCAATATATGCAAATCAGTCAATATTATACACCATATTAACAAACTGAAGTATAAAAACCATATGATAATCTCAATAAATGGAGAAAAAGCTTTTGACAAAATTCAACACCCAATTATGATAAAAACTCTCCAGAAAGTAAGCATAGACAGAACTTACCTCAACATGATAAAGGCCATATATGGCAAACCAACAGCCAACATATTTCTCAATGGTGAATAACTGAAGCCATTTCCTCTAAAATCAGGAACAAGACAAGGATGACCACTCTCACCACTACTGTTCAACATAGTTTTGGAAGTTTTAGCCACAGCAATCAGAGAAGAAAAATAAATTAAAGGATTTCAAATCAGAAAAGAAGAAGTAAAACTGTCACTGTTTGTAGATCACATGATATTACACACAGAGAATCCTAAAGATGTTACCAGGAAACTACTAGATCTAATCAATGAATTTGGTAAAGTAGAAGGATACAAAATTAATGCACAGAAATCTCTTGCATTCTTATCACTAATGATGAAAAATCTGAAAGAGCAATTAAGGAAAGATTCCCATTTACCACTACAACAAAAAGAGTAAAATACCTAGGAATAAACCTACCTAGGGAGACAAAAGACCTGTATGCAGAAAACTACAAGACACTGATGAAAGAAATTAAAGATGATACAAACAGATGGAGAGATATACCATGTCCTTGTATTAGAAGAATCAACTTTGTGAAAATGACTATACTAACCAAAGCAATCGACAGATTCAATGCTATCCCTATCAAACTACCAATGGCATTTTTCACAGAACTAGAACAAAAAATTTCACAATTCGTATGGGAACACAAAAGACCCAAATAGCCAAAGCAATATTGAGAAAGAAAAATGGAGCTGGAGGAATCAAGCTCCCTGACTTTAGACTATACTACAAAGCTACAGTAATCAAGGCAGTATGGTACTGGTAAAAAAACAGAAATGTAGAACAGATAGAAAGCCCAGAGATAAATCCATGCACATATGGTCACCTTATTTTTGATAAAGGAGGCAAGAATATACAATGGAGAAAAGGAAGCCTTTTCAATAAGTAGTGTTGGGAAAACTGTACAGCTCCATGTAAAAGAATGAAATTAGAACACTCCCTAACATCATACACAAAAATAATCTCAAAATGGATTAAAGACCTAAATGTAAGGCCAGACACTGTAAAACTCCTAGGGGAAAACATAGAAAGAACACTCTATGACATAAATCACAGCAAGATCCTTTTGGACTCACCCCTAGACAAAGGGAAATAAAACCAAAAATAATCATATGGGACCTAATGAAACTTCAAAGTTTTGTAAAGCAAGGGAAACCATAAACAAGAGGAAAAGACAGCCCTCAGAATGGGAGAAAATATTTGCAAATGAAGCAACTAACAAAGGATTAATCTCCAAAATATATAAGCAGCTCATGCAGCTCAATATCAAAAGAAGAAACAACACAATCCAAAAATGGGCAGAAGACCTAAACAGACATTTCTCCAAAGAAGATATTCAGATTGGCAACAAACACATTAAAGGATGCTCAACATCAGTAATCATTAGAGAAATGCAAGTCAAAGCTACAATGAGGTATCACCTCACACTTGTTAGAATGGCCATCATCAAAAGATCTACAAACAGTGAATGCCAGAGAGGGTGTGGAGAAAAGAGAACCATCTTGCACTGTTGGTGGGAATGTAAATTGATACAGCCACTATGGAGAACAGTATGGAGGTTCCTTAAAAAACTAAAAATAGAACTACCATATGACACGGCATTCCCACTACTGGGAATATGCCCTGAGAAAACCATAATTCAGTAAGAGTCATGTACCACAGTGTTCATTGCAGCACTATTTACAATAGCCGGGACATGCAAGCAACCTAAGTGTCCATCAACAGATGAATGGATAAAGAAGATGTGGCACATATATACAATGGAATGTTACTCAGCCATAAAAAGAAATGAAATTGAGTTATTTGTAGTGAGGTGGATGGACCTAGAGTCTGTCATACAGAGCGAGGTAAGTCAGAAAGTGAAAAACAAATACAGTATGGTAACACATATATATGGAAACTAAAAAAAAAAAAAAAAAAAAAAAAAAAAAGGTTCTGAAGAACCTAGGGGCAGGGCAGGAATAAAGACGCAGATGTAGAAAATGGACTTGAGGACCTGGGGAGGGCGAAGGGTAAGGTGGGAAGAAGTGAGAGAGTGCCATGGGCTTATATACACTACCAAATGTCAAATAGGTAGCTAATGGGAAGCAGCCGTATAGCACAGGGAGATCAGCTCGATGCTTTGTGACCACCTAGAGGAGTGGGATAGGGAGGGTGGGGGGGAGACGCAAGAGGGAGGAGATTTGGGGATATATGTGTATGTCGATCTGATTCACTTTGTTATAAAGCAGAAACTAACAAAACATTGTAAAGCAATTTTACTCCAATAAAGATGTTAAAAAAAAAAGAGTAAAAAAAATGAAAATTCAAAATAGTGTTAGCTCAGGTAATGTCTTGCAAAGTTATGATTGTGCTGTATACAGTAGAAAATATTTGTTACTTCAAAAACTACTTACTATGAAATTAACAGTTTTTGAGCACATACTAGATTCCAGGAGCTCATTTAAATGATATGGATGTAGGAGACTGAACAAAAGCAAATTCTCATTGAATGTACATTCTAATGGAATACTATATGCATAGCTTGATGTTATATTATGCTAAATAGGGAACCAGCTGACATAATCAGTATCCTGGAAACAAATAACTTTTTGGTGAGCATTTCTATTTACAAAGGCACAAAGGCTCCTTTGTGGAGTGTGTACTTGTGTTTTCTGTGTGTGTTTGTGTGTGGGGGGGAGCAGGTAACAATAATTTTATGCCTTAATTATCCAATTGAGAAAAGAATGTCAATAATAAAAAGAAATTCTGGTTTAGCTACTAGCATTTATTTGGTCAACTGAGCATTTTTTTCTTCAATGTAATATTATATCCTGTTTTTACACACACGTGTACACACACAGACGCACACACACAATCTGTTATATTCTGCTCATGGTAATAGAAGGAATAAAATATTGTTTCTAGTATACATCAAAACTAGCCATTTTGAGAGATGCCTCCTCTGAAAAATAAAAATTTATACTAATTTACAGATTATTATGAGTATTTGATTTTTCTTTTCCAGAAATTTAAGTTCACATTTCAGTAAATGGGCATCCCTCTCTGCAAAATTTGGGAAAGTAATTGTTTTGAAAAATAATCTGTTTGGAAAATTACATGCCATCTTGGGTAAAAGACACTCACAAACAGTAATCACACAGCAAATCAAGCAACACAGACATTCCTCACACTTAGACTTGAGAGTCCTTGCCACTGTGAAACATAGGCATAAAAACTGATTTGGGGGTGAATGGCTTTGACCCTTCAGAGAGAAAATCACTTGAACATCTCAGCTGACACAAACAAACATATGCAAATCTGGGAAGGAGTAAGACAAATGTTTCTCATATTAGTTCAGCTCTCAAGAAAGGGTAAAATAAGACTAACCTTCTTTACTAAGTAATGATTTTCTTTTTCCAAGTCTCATCATTATTTATTCAGTTTGCAACATCAGCTTAATCCCAGGGTCTGTTCCATGGCACTGAAGCACAATTAAATTTCATCCATGACAGTGTAAGAAGATGTCAGAAAAGCATGGCAGCATTGAAATTCATTTCTATTATTAGATAGTATTTGACTAAATCTTTTAAGTTGTATTTTTCCCCAGCATTTTAATCAAAATGAACAGTTCATAGATTACAGGATGTTTGTGATTTTAAAAATCAGGCACACATTTTCTAAGAGTCAGACTGCATTTAATCTATTAAAGTTTCTGCAATTTATAGTTAATGCCTAAAACCTTGATGACTTCCATTTCCTTTTGATATTTCACTTCCTTTACATCAAACTTCCATGTTTGGCTTACTGTAACTACACACATTTGCTATCTGCAACTAAAATAGTGTTCAATAATCAACACTTACCTCCATATAGTTTCCCCCTTATCCACGGGGGATATATGTTCTCAACCCCCAGTGGAAGCCTGAAACCCCAGGTGGTACTGAACCTATATATGTTGTTTTTTCCTGTACATACATATCCATGATAAGATTTAGTTTATAAACTGGGGACAGTAAGAGAATATCTGAATTGCTAACACCAGTACTTTTTCACTTTGGGGCCATTATTAAGTAAAATAAGAATTACTTGAACACAAGCACTGTGATACAGAGATACAGACCTGGCTACTAATTGACTATCTGGCAGGAGAAGCCAGACAAAGGGATGATTCACCTCCTGGGTGGGACAGATCAGGATAGCACAGGATTTCATCACATTACTCAGAATAATGTGCAATTTAAAATTTATGAATTGTTTATTTCTGGAATTTTCCATTTAATATTTTTGGACCATGGTTGGCCATGGGTAACCAAAACTGCAGAAAGTGAATCCATGGATAAGGGAGGATTACTGCATAAGAAAAATAAGTTAAGTTCCTATTCTGTATTTCTAAAATTTCTATTTTCTTTCCATAGCTCCAGCTAAGATTAAAGCTTTATATCAATAATTTGTTCTCTTGTTATATTTCAAATACTGTGAAGGAAAGAAATTATATTCTCTCACATAATTTTTTTCTCCATTATTGAAGCACTCTATGTATTACATATTTTCCTATTGCTGCTGTAACAAATTACTACAAGCATAGTAGCTTAAAAGAACACAAATATTTTATCTTACAGTTCTGTAGGTTAGATGTTTGATATGGGCCTTACTAGGTGGGTAGTGCTATGTTCCTTTCTGGAAACTCCAGGAGATAACCCATTTCCTTCTATTTTCCAGCTTCTAGAGGTTACTTTCATTCGTTGGCTTGTGGTCCGTTTCATCCATTCTTCAAAGCTAGTAATGTCTGTTCTTCCATAGTTGCATTTCTCTGTTATTTTCACCAAAAGAGATTTTCCATTTCTAATCTTCGTGATTAGATTGAGACTGTAAGGAAAATCCAAAATAACCTCCCATCTCAATGTTCTTAACATAATAGCAGCTGCAAAATCTCTTTTTCCCTGTCAGATGACATAGTCACAGTTTCTGGGGATTAGGAAATGAGCATTTTAGGAGATCATTGTTCTTCCTACTGTACTGTCTTAAGCAGAGAAACATTTTTTTGAATAGATGAGTTAATTTCAAATTGATTGAGTGGTGACTCTGAGTGAACATGAAATAATTCAACTATTACACTAATCATCACTTAAACGATATTAAAAATTATTAAATAAATATAGAAAATTTATTAAAAAACTGGAGATAGGAAAAAAGTCTGCACCATTTCCTTGTTTTACATTTTCCCCAGCACACATATGCTTCCTCATCTTCAAGGTAACATTCAGGTTATTTATCAAATATAGGCTTGGGAGGAAACATAACATTCCTAACCAGTATTTGCTTCAGGGCTGTATTCTTAACTAAGAATACATCAGGTTTTAAATTCTGAAAGATAATTTTTCAACCTAATCTGGAAAGATGCAGCTTTCTGACTTAGGGTCCCAACATTTACAGAGTTTCTCTATATCAGTAATTTCTAATCAGGGATGGTATTTCTCCCCCCATAGGACACTTAATGTCTGGAGACATTTTTGGTTATGATAGTTGGGTAAGGGGTACTCCATGTCTATAGTGGTAGAGGCCAGAGATAATGGTAAACATCCTACAGTGCAAAAGATAGCTCTCCACAACAACAAGAGCAAAAAATTTCTGGCATAAAATGTCAGTAGTGCTAAGGTTTAGAAACTCAACTCTATTCCTTTTCTTTCTGTTCTAAAAACCATCTCATTCTTGCCTGAGTTCATCTCTTTCTTGTAATTCATTGTGCAACACAAAAAGTGTGAACAAGTGTACATTAACTTTCTGGCTTTTCCCAAACACAATGACCTAGGGGCATTTAGTTGAACTCGATTGATTTTAAATGACAGTTTCAACAATACTTTTTTCAGTGAATACATTAGGTCTTCATCTTCCAATCCTCTGAAGTTGATTTAGCTGCCAATGTAATGCTAATTTAGTGCAAATACTTTAAGGTTTGTTTTGGCAAAGACAATTCAAGCAACTTATATCTGTATTATTTGGATTAATGCTAGCTGCTTTGTCAACTAGACCCAACAGCATATAATGCTTTAAACAAAACAGAAATTCGTTTCTCATTCACATGATATGTTTTTCAAATAAATCATCCTCCCCCTTGTCCTCATTCAAGGACCAGGTTCCTAATTTTTTTTTTAATCTACAGCATCTTGCTTCCCAGACTACTTTAAAATTGGCCATCCTAGTCGGTCAAAATGTAAAAAGTAGATGAGAGAGTGCATGTGCAGGATCTTGAGTCTAAGTCTGGATATACATTATATTCATTTTTCACTATTCTTAAATTAATCCCATGACCTAATACAATGCAAATACAGCTAAGAACTGTAGTTTATGTGTCTAACAAAACAGAACCCAAATGTTTGTGAGCATATGAATCTGTGAATCTGTCTCTGCCATATTAAGTGACTGAATTGATGAATGTGTAAAACTTCATTGTGAAATAATATTTTAATAAGCAAGATGTTGATACATAGGTATTATTAAATGTTTTATTTTAATTGATAATTTGTCAATTAATTCAAATATGATAGTAAAGTATTTAGTCATCACTAAATACAAAGTTCTCAAAAGCAAAACATGATTATCATGCTAGTGCTGTACTATCTTTATCCAATAGTACACTAAAGAAAGCAGACTCTGGATCTACTCTTTTAAATATGCACCCTCAGGTGGCAAAGAAAACACCATATTATTAATATTCAGTGTCACAGATCATGGGAATTAACTTTTCTGTTTGGTCTTGAGATCCTAAACAAATCTCTGCCCTCACCCATTGGAGTTATTAACCAGACACAGACTGGTATAAGGTGTGTTTAACATTTTTGCTATTAGCTTTTCAGCTGTTGATTTTAAAACTTTAGCTTTAGGTTTTCAAAGGTTCTGTGCAAGCTTGATGGCTTTAGCCAACCCAGTTGAATTTGAGGCTCACAAGGGTCTGATTCCTTGTGGATATCTGTAATTTAGGTTTGATTTAGTCAATGCTCATATTAGCTAAGACTTCCTTATGAATGGAGGAGGCAGAATGAGAACTCAGGAATTTGAAAAAGAGCATTCAGTCTAGAAATTCCATTTGCAAAACACATCTTTCACAAAAAATGAATTAGTGGATGCAATTTTACAAAGGAGGTAAAAAGTCTTACTGAAAGATCTGAGGATACAAGTCATGATATCAGACACAGGATGATTGGAGGTTACTGGAGACATCCACCACCTGAGTAATTATTTGATTCCAAGGGAGAGTCTCTGTGAGAGTAGGCGGGTTTAAGTTTGATATTTTAGCATCCTATCAATTCAAAGTTTGCAGTTACCATTTAATATTCAGGAAATTTGTTCTTTGTTACTTTATGGGCAAAATTGTAAACTCCATGTTCAGTTCTCACATGTAAGGCTCTCATCGATCACCTACTTTTGTAAAGCTACCAGTCTATTGTTTTTTTTCTCATTCTGGTTTTTATATTTTCAACCAGTGTTTAAAATATTACAAAACAAGAGATCTGGCAATATGGCTAATTTTCCATTACAGATTTTAATTTCCTATGTAATCTTTATATTGCTTACTTAATGTTATTTACAAAACATGCAGAAAGGGCTGCAATCACATTTGTATAAAGATCTACTCCTGAATGTTGTATAGAAGTGTTACAGGGTCTATCAAAGATATTTCCAATGAACTTACCCTTTCAATATTTTTAAGACTGGAGTAGTGCCTATTCTATATTTTTAGATGAGAAAATCTTAGGTGTAGGCATGATGTCTACAGGTTTCTAAATTTTTCTGAGATCTCATGAAATTTGAGATATCATGTCATCTTCTACCTTTTTTTTTTTTTTTTTTTTGCAGCTGAGATTCCTTATATCATTATAAAACAGCTGATCTAAATCTGGGAGCTGTGGAGTATATGTTATTAGAACTATTCTCACCCTTTGTTTAGACTTTGGAGAATATTTGAAATTGGATCTTAACTCAGATGAATACCAGGGATAAAATGTAACCACATGTACTTTCTCTATAATATATAAAGTTTAATTTTAGAATATAATTGAGCTTTTGGATATTTAAGGTGGGAAGGAGGCAGAAATAATGCTACAAACAGAGAATATAGAGGGAGACAAAAATTGTGAGATAAAGACTTTTAGTTTTGAGTCAAGATTTGCAGACAAGGGGTAATAAAAACTATCTAGCTTCAAATTTTTATTTTGCCTTGCCCGTATATTTCTTTTTTTAATTAGTTTAAAAGAACACTTTGGAGAATTTTCTGGTGATGCAGTGGTTAGGAATCTGCCTGCCAATGCAGGGGACATGCGCTTGATCCTTGGTCTGGGAAGATCCCACATGTCATGGAGCAACTAAGCCCATGCACCAAAGCTACTGAGCCTGTGCTCAAGAGCCTGCAAACCAAAACTACTGACCCACGTGCCATAACTACTGAAGCCCGTGCACCTAGAGCCTGTGCTCTACAACAAGAGAAGCCACTGAAATGAGAAACCCGCACACAGCAACGAAAACCCAACGCAGCCAAAAATTAATTAATTAAAGTAAATAAAAACAAAAAAATAAAATAACTCTTTTGGAATCTGAATTTCCTTTGGAAATTTTTACATAACAATTAACATATCCAGGAATTTATCCTTTATCATTCTAAGTAACTTGTTAAACATATTTATAAAAGGGTCTCCAAAGAGATGACTAACTTTAAATGATGCTCGGTGACATGTGTTCTTTAATAAGCATACAAAACAGAATTATTGTGTGAACTATGTAAGAAGCAGGAGTCTGCCTATATAAGTTGTGAATCTAAATTAAGTTGAACCTATTAAGAGTTTGGTGATGAGTAAGTGAAGAATTTGCTTTTGAAATTTGTAATGGGACCCTAGCATGGTATTTGGATCTCTTTATTTATTTATTTTTATATTCTTTTCCAAATTCTTTTCCCATTTAAGTTATTACAGAGTATTGAGCAGAGTTCCCTGTGCTATACAGTAGGTCTTTGTTGGTTATCTATTTTAAATATAGCAGTGTGTACTTGTCAATCCCAAACTCCCAATCTGTCCTTCCTCCCCACCATTCCCCCTGGTAACCAAAGTTTGTTCTCTAAGCCTGTGAGTCTATTTCTGTTTTGTAAATAAGTTCATTTGTATCATTTTTTTTTAGATTCCCCATATAAGCGATATCATGTGATATTTGTCTTTCTCTGTCTGACTTACTTCACTTAGTATGATAATCTCCAGGTCCAACCATGTTGCTGCAAAAGGCATTATTTCATTCTTTTTATGGTTAAGAAATATTCCATTGCATATATGTACCGCATCTTCTTTATCCATTCATCCATCGATGGACATTTATATTGCTTCCATGTCTTGGCTATTGTAAACAGCTCTGCAATGAACATTGGGGTGCATGTATCCTTTCAAACCATGTTTTTCTCCAGATACCCAGAAGTGGGGTTGCTGGATCATAAGGTAGCTCTATTTTTAATTTCTTAAGGAATGTCCGTACTGCTCTCCATAGTGGCTGTACCAATTTACATTCCCATCAACAGTGCAAGTGGGTTCCCTTTTCTCCACATCCTCTCCAGCATTTATTCTTTGTAGATTTTCTGATGATGGCCATTCTGACATATGTGCGGTGGTACCTCACTGTAGTTTTGATTTGCATTTCTCTAATAATTAGTGATGTTGATCATCTTTCCATGTACCTCTTGACCATCTGTATGTCTTCTTTGGAGAAAGGTCTATTTAGATCGTCTGCCCATTTTTTGACAGGTTTTTTTTTTTTTAATATTGAACTACATGAACTGTTTATAAATTTTGGAATTTAATCCCTTGTAGGTTGCATTTTTTGTATCTCTTTAACTGAGGGCCAATAAATCTGAAATCTCAAGCAAGCAGAACATTTGGAGTTAAGATCTCTTTCAGGAATAGACTCTCACAGGTAAAACATGACAAGACTAAGATAAGCTTTCATAAAATTCTAATAGGTGACCCAAAGCAAAATGTGTTCTATAAGTATGCTGATCTCTGAGATCTTCTGAACTCATTAGTCCTAGAGTCAAATGGCAAAACAAATTTATTAGACTTAAGCTTGTTCTTTGTTCTATGAACTTCATTTTATAAGATCATAAAAATATGATAAGAAAATACAGAAAGAAAGTCAGCAAGTACTATGGCAGGATTTTATAATGGATAAAATATGATCAAATGATCAAAGTATTCCTAAAAAGCATTCCTCATTTCTAGAAATCAAAGTAAATAGAGAATCTGAGAATCTAATGAAAATAATTTAGATTTCAGATTCAACACAAAATGCATTTCATTACTGTGACCAGGGAAGCCCCCAAGTGAATGGTTCAAGGAGCCTCAGGGAAACTCCAAGATCTTGAACCATAATGGGAAGGGTATCCTGGCTGGTTCTTGTGGAACCTCCAGACATTGCCTATTGTCTCCCCAACAGACCAACTAACACATGTTGACTAAGCAAAGCTAAGTGAAATAGAAGTATGGCTATAATGGAGAATAGCTCTTTGACAAGGTGTTTTTAGATGAGTAGGTAATGAGACGATATTTATAGCTATTGAAATCTGGGCTCAAGTGGTTAAGGTGGGCCTTTCAAGGCCAGTAACAAATTAGAAGAGATGAAGTTCATGACATAAGCATTTAGGATGGAGGGACAGTGAGTAGAGAGCCTTGAAATAAGTCTTCATAAATGAACTGCTGTTTAATAAACAGCACTCGGCCCAGGTGAGTGATCTATTGCCTGAGAGGAGAGTTGTTTGCTCACACAAATTTGTTTGCAGGAATTTCCCGAAGCAAACAGTGATGTTATTTATGTATTTACAGCCTTATCTTCCTGAAAAATAATATTCTGAAATAAATTTTTAAATCATATTGACACAGATGGCCTCAGGTTTCATTTCTGACAGTTAACCTATGTAAATACAGATAGTCTAAGGTTTCTGTGTACGGTTGATTAATAATATCCAGCAAAGATCATATTACCTTTATTTGTTATGAGCTTCAGCTGAAAGTCGAAAAGAAACTTTAATTTCTGATCTTTAATGAAATTATTGTAGCTGAGATAATTTTCTTAAGCTGGATGTGTGTGTGTGTGCATGTGTGTGCATACTCTGTCAGCATATTCTAAGATATCTTCTCTAAAATTTCAATTTAAAATGAATGGAAGAAGTTTTAAATTGTTTAAATCCTTTATTTCTCAAGTCCTATATTACTTCAATGGATTGTTCTGTATTTTTATGGCAAAGTTTTTGACATGTTGTCATGAATTTAAATGAAAAAGCTGTTCAGCAAGAAAGCAGGAGTATTTATTTTCAAAAAGGATTCACCACCATATGTCATTTACAGAAAAGAATCAATTCTTCAGGGCATAAAAGTATAAATTTCATTTGTTGGTGTGGAAGTAAGCAAAATGACCATTATTACATATTCTTCACAGGGTTCTCCAAAGCTTCAGGTAAAACTGCTTAGACGGAGAAAAAGAAAAATGAATTGCTAGAGGTTCTTAGTTACAAATCGGAAAATAAAAAAGAAAGTGTTGCTTGAATTTTGTACTTCTCTCCAGGGAATTAAAAGCAATATATAACTTTTTTTTTTTTTTTACAAATATTGATACAGTTCCATGTTGATTCCATATACGAGCAATTTGCCTTCTGTTAAGCTCACCATTGCATGTTTTTAATTCAGACTGGAGTGCACTTGTCTGCCAGAAATTTTGATTTCTTCATTTGAAGTGAGGTAATAACACATTCTAAAGTAAGTATATTTCTCAGAATTACAAAAATGTTGTGCTTTTGACTAATATATGATTGAATAATCTCATATTTGATTGAACCTAAGGAACAATATTTCATATCCAAAGAAAATTAAATAACAATGGCGCACACACACTCATATCTGATATTTTATATAATATAATATTAAAATATTATATATAAATATTATGTCAATATAATATAATGAAGAAAGCTGAAAAAGTCTCCTGAATAGCAAATTTAGACTTGAATATATGGAAAGAAATATCATATTCTCAAAAAAGACTCAAAATCATAAATGTATTGGTTCCCCTTAAGTAAAATTTTACCTTTTATGTTTTTACAAAATACTGTTTTCTCAGGCTTATTTTTCTGTAGTTTAGATAAGTTGACTGAAATGGACTTAGAGGAATAAATAAATAGAAATCTGAGACAAGTTATTCTCAGGACAATGCTCTCTCTGAAGGCTCTGAGGGAAATCATTTCCATGTCTTGTTCTCTTGGTTGGTGTTGCCAGCAAGCCTTGGTGATCCTTGGTTGGTAAATGCATCCCTCTAATCTCTCTGTTTCTGTTTTCACATGGCCATCTCCTTGTTTGTCTGCATCTTCATGTGGCTTTCTCCTCTGTATATCTGTGTCTTTTCTCCTTTTTTAAAAACAACAGTCATGTTGTATTAGGTCCCATCCTATGATATCATCTTATTCTGATTAGATCTGCAAAGACTCTATTTCCAAAAACTGTCAAATTCATGACAACTGAATGTTAGGACTTCAGTGTATGAATTTTGGGGTGACACAATTCAAACCATACCACCATCTTACTGTTTCACTCAGTAATGAATTGATAAATCTTTGACACATAAACTTACTTACATTTGAGTGAGATTATCTTAAAATTATACTTTATTGTGTAGCTTGTTCCACCCAGATGACCAAATGGATTCACCAGTCTGAAACAATTAAGGTATATTGTTCAAGAGAAGATTTCATTGACCACTGACATCTAAGCACAAGAATACCTTTAATTTTGTCCCTAGAAAACAAGAAATAGAATATACCGTTACTGCGTTCCTATTTCTCTTTTCCTTGACTTCATGTTGTGTTGTTTCTGTTATTTCTGGTTATTGGTCACAATTAATCAAGTCCTACTTCTGATGGTGCATGCCACATGAATTATTCCCCACTGGCCTATCACTGGATAGTACCTCCATTACAATGCTGAATAGAAATAATGAGAAGTAGAATAATAGAGTAATGAGAAATAATTTTTGCCTTATCCTTGATCTTAAGGAGTATTTAACATTTCATGGTCTACAATGTTAATTGTAAGTTTTTACAGATGCCTTTTACCAGATTAAGTTATTTTCTATTCCTACTTTGCTGAGAATTCTTATAAAGATTAATTTAGTCAAATATTTTTCCTCATATAGGTACATGATCATATTAATTTTTGTTCTTTTATTTTATTAATTTGGTGAATGACATTTATTTAGTTTCACATGGTGAGTTTACTTTTTGCTTAAGATAATATTTTTATTACTTTTAATGGTGGACATATTTCCAACGGGACTAGAAATTTATCAGCCAGAGAATGGACTACCTGGTCTATAGCCTACTTCCACTCAACTGGTCACTGTGGGATCTGATTCAATATCTGTGTTTATCCATAACTAAAATCCAGACACACTTTCCTGAACATCACAGCTAAATAGGTCACTAGAAAAGCATGAGCAACTTAGGATTCTGCTATTGAAAGTTTTGCATTTTGTTTCAATTCTTGTCTGCCAGTTTCTCTTCTTTATTATAAATTTCCTAATTAATATATTTAATATTTTATCATTAATATGTCAGTAATAATTAAACAATTCATCACAGCATCCTCTCAGGCTTTTATCTATACATTGATGCATGCTTAATACGTATGAGCTCTGCTTCACACATTATCAGCTCTGCTTCTTTTTCATTTTCTTTTCTCTAAAATATATCTCAGTGTATCTTCAACTAACCTTTGATTTTTCAGCAGTGTACATCATAGAGTTTAAGAATAATCTGTTCCCTGTTAAATTTTGTTTTCCACCTCTTAAAGGAAAATTAGATGGATTGCATTTACTGTTAGATATGACAGAGCTTTTCTGGGTTTTGGCTTCCAAGCAATATCTTAATATATTATTTTGTGTTTACAACAGCTGCTTCTTTTTTTTTAAACTATTTTCAAAATAAAATAGAGCTGCAATATTTTGGTTTATTTTAAGCATTTCAATAGGTAATTTTTAATTCACAGTGCAAATAAGTAAAAATAATAAATAAAGCAAGGAATTTAGCATTTAAAAAATTCATAGATCTGATCTTATTAAAATGCAGATTTAGTACAGCTGGAATAGGGCCCAATATTCTTAATTTCTACTGGATTAAATTAACAATGAAGAGGAGAAAATAAGTTTTTGATTACTTTAGTAAGCACAGGCAAATCCCATATTATTTAAAATATCACTCTAGTAAAAATAAAAATTAATATATTGTATAAAGACCACATTTTTAGGTTTAGAATGATCTATTATTAGAATAAAAATTGAATCTTTTTACTTTCTGTAACTCTGTATTCCAAACAAACAGCTAGAAATTTTTGAGTAGCAATTGTTCACCATTTAATAACATTTTCCCAAGATATGTAATGCACCTAAGGACGAAATAGCTGCCTTCCAGTGATTTCCAATTTATCCAATTTTCTGGCAACTTGTCTCCCCACAGAATGACAGATTACTCTTTCAGTCTTTCCACTTTCTGAACACCTAAGTGAATTCTTTTCAATCTTTTTCCTTCAGCAACTCTATCTCTTAAAACACTTTAGAGTGGTTCTTGAAGGGATTTCTCCTTAGTTAAATGGTGATACACCTCTCCCATCATCCAAAGTGTCAAAGGGGAAATAGTGATATTTTCTTTACATTAGGGCAAGTTCCACTGTTTCCTTCATCTTGCAGTCTTATCAAAAACACTGGTATAGATCCAATCATTTAGTTTAGAGTTTCAGAGAATTTGAGGACACAGAACTTCAATGTCTATTTGTCAAATGGTTATGACATTTCTGAAATATCCAAATTTGATGGTCTCCTTAAAATATCAAAATAGAAAGTTGAATGCTATACAAATAAGAGTTTACTTAAGAGGAGATCTGCCTAGCAATTGGGTCAACTAATACAAAATCCTAAATAGTTCAAAAAACTGCTTAGAGCAGGGGAGTTATGAAGTGGATATGTCCCTCATAGAGCATCAACCAACACTTGCCAAGTATGAATCTGGTAGACTCAATAATGACTCAGAATGCTGTTATCTAGAGATTCAACTCTTTTTCTTGCTGTTAAGTGGAAGTGTACAAGTAACTCAATTCTCTTATGCAAATTTACAGAAGTCCTATATATAGATTTACATTAAAGTTACATGATGTCAATGTCAAATGCTAGTCATCATCTTTTTGCACAAGGATAGGTTCTCAGAAACATTTTTGGTGAGATCACTAATTGATTTAACTTACTGGATGGATAGAATCAACAAATTATCAATCTACATGTCTTTCTAATATTTTATGAAGTAGATAAACAAACCATTTGAATAATGATTTGTATTTAAAAACTAATATATTTTGGTCTAGTGTCTTTAAGTTCACTAATGAAAACACAACATTAACTTTTTGACTCTTGAGACCCACTTTCTTATCTGATAAATTATTTTTTAATTAAAAATATCCATGGGATATGTTTTAACAAATATTAACTCATATTTAAGAAAAATTAACTCATATCAAAGTTACTAAGGATCACCTGAAGACACAAGTTGACTGCTTTTGTATACTACAGAATGCCCATTAGAATTCTCTTCAAACTATTCATACATTTTTTGTCTTCTTTTATATTTTCCATGAAAATATATACATTTATATATACATATTTATAGCATAGACATCTTTAACATTATAGGATTAGCAAAATTATATATAAATAAGTTCTTACTGAGCATAATATAAATTTCTTTCTTTAATTTTAGTTTTCTATACCTTCTGAATGTAAAATCAGGGGACAGGGTCCTCATCTATGGTTCACTTTTGGCTTCCAACATCTTGGCAGTATCTTGTAAAGAGATGGCACTCAAAAATTATATCATCGAATTATGAAATGAATGAGTATTACTAATTTATTATTTATATTTATGTTGTTTTTCTTAATATGGCAATTAGATATTTCTGTTTGTGTTTTTGTTATGCTTGTCAAATAAAATTATTGCTTGTATTATGCATTTTCTCATGATATATTTTCTAATATTTGAAATTTCTATCCAGTTAATTATCTTTCATCCTTTATCTATTTTTTTGTGAGTTGTACAATAAAAAATGGAAAATAGATACATTTATTGATAACAGTAGAGTCTATTGTGAAACAATAATTGTGAGTTACTGAAATAGGCGGGAAATTGAGACCATTACAGTACACAAAGTCTAGAAACTTAGATGCCAATATGCTGGAGAAATCATCTAAATGAGTTATAAAAATCACCAAGAGGGCTCCCCTGGTGGTGCAGTGGTTGAGAGTCCGCCTGCCAATGCAGGGGACGCGGGTTTGTGCCCTGGTCCGGGAAGATCCCATGTGCCATGGAGCGGCTGGGTCCGTGAACCATGGTTGCTGGGCCTGCGCATCCAGAGCCTGTGCTATGCAGCAGGAGAGGCCACAACAGTGAGAGACCTGCATACCACAAAAAAAAAAAAAAAAAAAAAAAAAATCACCAAAAATTACAACTGGGGTAGCATTGAAAAAGGTGACTATAATCTAGTTTCTAAGACATTCAAGGAACAATACCAGGGTTTGGCAGATGACTATTACAAGGAAAGGTAGCAGTCAGTATGACAAGATGTACTGTCATAACATTCTTTTTTATTTTTTTAAACATCTTTATTGGAGTATAATTGTTTTACAATGTTGTGTTAGTTTCAGCTGTATAACAAAGAGAATCAGCTTTATGTATACACATATCACCACATCTCCTTCTTGCATCTCCCTCACACCCTCCCTATCCCACCCCTCTAGGTGGTCACAAAGCACCAAGCTGATCTCACTGTGCTATGTAGCTGCTTCCCACTACTTATCTATTTTACATTTGGTAGTGTATAAATGTCAATTCTACTCTATCACTTCGTCCCAGCTTACCCTTCCTTGTCTCTGTGTCCTCAAGTCCATTCTCTACATATGTGTCTTTATTCCTGTCCTGGCCCTAGGTTCACCAGAAACTTTTTTTTTTTTTTTTTAGATTCCATATATATGTGTTAGCATATGGTATTTGTTTTTCTTTCTGACTTACTTCACTCTGTATGACAGACTCTAGGTTCATCTACCTCACTACAAATAAGTAAATTGTGTTTCTTTTTAGGGCTGAATAATATTCCATTGTATATATGTGCCACATCTTCTTTATCCATTCATCTGTTGATAGACACTTAGGTTGCTTCCATGTCCTGGTTATTGTAAATAGTGCTGCAATGAACAGTATGGTACGTGACTCTTTTTGAATTATGGTTTTCTCAGGGTATATGCCCAGGAGTGGAATTGCTGTGTCATATGGTAGTTCTATTTTTATTTTTTTAAGGAACCTCCATACTGTTCTCCATAGTGGCTGTATCAATTTACATTCCCATCAACAGTGCAAAAGGATTCCCTTTTCTCTACACCCTCTGTAGCATTTATTCTTTGTACATTTTTTGATGATGGCCATTCAGACTGTTGTGGGGTGGTACCTCATTGTAGTTTTCATTTGCATTTCTCTAATGATTAGTGATGTTGAGCATCTTTTCATGTGCTTGTTGACAATCTTTATATCTTCTATGGAGAAATGTCTGTTTAGATCTTCTGCCCATTTTTGGATTGGGTTGTTTCTTTTTGGATTTTGAGCTGCATGAGCTGCTTGTAAATTTTGGAGATTAATCCTTTGTTAGTTGCTTCATTTGCAAATATTTTCTCCCATTCTGAGGGTTGTCTTTTCATTTTGTTTATGGTTTCCTTGGCTGTGCAAAAGCTTTTAAGTTTCATTAGGTCCCATTTGTTTATTTTTGTTTTTATTTCCATTTCTCTGAGAGGTGGGTCAAAGAGGCATTTTTTGTAAAGCTAATTGGGTGGTGCTGATTTCTCTTAGCTTTTGCTTGTCTGTAAAGGTTTGAATTTCTCCATCAAATATGAATGAGATCCTTGCTGGGTGGAGTAATCTTGGTTGTAGGTTTTTCCCTTTCATCGCTTTAAATATGTCCTGCCACTCCCTTCTGACTTGCAAAGTTTCTGCTGAAAGATCAGCTGTTAACCTTATGGTAATTTCCGTGTATGTTATTTGTTGCTTTTCCCTTGCCGTTTTTAATATTTTTTTCTTTGTATTTAATTTTTGATAGTTCGATTAATATGTGTCTTGTCATGTTTCTCCTTGCATTTATCATGTATGGGACACTCTGTGCTTCCTGGACTTGATTGACTATTTCCTTTCCCATAATTGGGAAGTTTTGAATTATAATCACTTCAAATATTTTCTCAGTCCCTTTCTTTTTATCTTGTTCTTCTGGGAGCCAAATAATTCGAATGTTCATGCATTTAATAATGTCCCAGAGGTCTCTGGTACTGTCCTCTATTCTTTTTATTCTTTTTTTTTTCTTTATTCTGCTCTGTGGGATTTATTTCCACTATTTTATCTTCCAGGGCACTTATCCATTCTTCTGCCTCAGTTATTCTGCTATTGATTCCTTCTAGAGAATTTTTATTTTCATTTATTGTGTTGATTATCATTGTTTGTTTGCTCTTTAATTCTTCTAGGTCCTTGTTAAACATTTCTTGTATTTTCTCCATTCTATTTCCAAGATTTTGGATCATCTTTACTATCATTACTCTGAATTCTTTTTCAGGTGGACTGCCTATTTCTTCTTCATTTGTTTGGTCTGGTGATTTTTTACTTTGCTGTTTCATCTGCTGTGTATTTCTCTGTCTTCTCATTTTGCTTAAGTTACTGTGTTTGGGGTCTCCTTTTCACAGGCTGCATGTTCGTAATTCCCGTTGTTTTTGGTGTCTGCCCTTAGTGGGTAATGTTGGTTCTTTGGCTAGTGTTGGCCTCCTGGTGGAGGGGACTGTTGCCTGTCTTCTGGGGGATGAGGCTGGAACTGTATTTCTGGTGGGTAGGACCATGTCCAGTGGTCTGTTTTGGGGTGTCTGTGAACTTACTATGATTTTAGGCAGCCTCTCTGTTAATGAGTGGGGTTTGTTTCTGTCTTGCTAGTTATTTGGCTCTGGAGCTTGCTGGTCGTTGAGTATAGCTGGGACTTAGCGTTGAGACAGAGACATCTCGGTCAGCCCTCCCTGATTGTTATTACATGGAGCTGGGATGTCTCTGGTGGTCCTATATCCTTTACTCAGCTCTCCCACCTCAGTAGCTCAGTCCTGACAACCAGCTGGAGCACTAAGACCCTGTTAGTGACACAGCTCAGAAGAAAAGTGGGAAAAAAAAAGAAAAAAATAATAATACATATAATAAAATAAAGTTATTAAAATAATTTAAGAAATATTATTAAAGTAAATTTTTAGAAGTGTAATAAAAAAAAGAAAAGAGCAACCAAACCAATAAAAAAATCCACCAATGATAACAAGTGCTAAAAACTATACTAAGTTACCTATAAAAATCAGAAACATTTTATACAACAAACTCCAAGTCTACAGCTGCTCCCAATGTCCACCACCTCAATTTTAGGATGATTCATTGTCTATCCAGGTATTCCACAGATGCAGGGTACATCAAGTTGACTGTGGGGATTTAATCCACTGCTCCTGAGGCTGCTGGGAGAAATTTCCCTTTCTCTTCTTTGTTCGCACAGCTCCAGGGTTCAGCTTTGGATTTGTCCCCTCATCTGCATGTAGGTCACCCTCTGGCATCTGTTCTTCCCCCCAGACAGGAGGGGGTTAAAGGAGCAGCTGATTAGGGGGCTCTGGCTCACTAAGGTGAGGGGGAGGGAGGGTTATGGATGAGGGGTTGGCCTACATTGGCAGAGGCTGGCATGACATTGCAACAGCCTGAGGCATGCCATGTGTTCTCCCAGGGAAGTTGTCCCTGGAACATGGAACCCTGGAGGTGATGGGCTGAACAGACTCCCAGGAGGGGAGGTGTGGATAGTGACCTGTGCTCGCACACAGGCTTCTTGGTGGCAGCAGCAGCAGCCTTAGCATTTCATGCTTGTCTCTGGTGTCCACGCTGATAGCCGCAGCTTGCTCCAGTCTCTGGACCTCGTTTAGGTGATGCTCTGAATCCCCTCTCCTCACGCACCCTGAAACAATCCTGACTCTTAGGCAGGTCCAGACATTTTCCTGGACTCTCTCCCAGCTAGTTGTTGTGCACTAGCACCCTTCAGGCTGTGTTCACACAGCCAACCCCAGTCCTCTCCGTGGGGAATGACCTCTGAAGCCTGAGTCTCAGCTCCCAGCCCTCACCAGACAAGTCTCTCAGGCTTGTGAGTGCTGGTCCACATTGATCCTTTGTGCAGGAATGTCTCCATTTTGCCCTCTTCACCCCTGTTTCCACTCTCTCCTCTGTTGCTCTGAAGCTTCCTCCCCTGCCCACCCACTGTCTTTGCCAGTGAAGTGTCTTCGTAGTGTGTGGAAACTTTCCCTCCTTCACAGCTCTCTCCCAGTGGTGCAGGTCCCGTCCCTATTCTTTTGTCTGTTTTTTCTTTTTTCTTTTGCCTTACCTAGGTGAGTGGGGAGTTTCTTGCCTTTTGGGGAGTCTGAGTTTTTCTGCTAACATTCAGTAGGTGTTCTGTAATAGTTGTTCCACATATAGATATATTTTTTATGTATTTGTGGGGAGGAAAGTGATCTCCACGTCTTACTCCTCCACCACGTTGAAGGTCCTCCATCTTCCATCCTTTAAATGTTACTTTTTGAATAAAACCTCAATTTTTTGACTGACTGAAAATGTCTTTATTTTGGCCTAATTTTTAGAAGTATATTTATTTCCTTGACATAAATTTTAGGTTAGCAGATATTTCTTGACCCTTTCAAGATATTCCATAATTTCCAGACTTTCATTTATCTGTTGATACATCAGGTTAAAATTCATTAATTTGTGTATTCTCTTTCTTGGGTTGCTCTATAGTTTCATCATGAGTCTAGGAATGAATTCATTTTACTATTTAGATATTTCTTTTAAATCTATTAATTTGGGTATTTTTTTCTTCTGGAAACTTCTTAACCATTATATGTTTCTCTCTCTTCATTTTCTTAAAATCTCCAAATGGACATCTGTTTAAATACATATGAAACCATCTTGTTCCATTTCATCACTATTTACGTCTCCTTTATACTTTGTATCTTGCTGTCTCATTTGACTGCCTTTGAATGCCTATTTTCTGTATATGTCCTCTGCTTATTTTATCTTTTTTTTAGTCACTGCTGTATAATCTGTCGGTATTGTTTTCATTTATTATATTTTCTCACTGATACGTTCCACATGTGTCCATTTTGTGTGGTATATCATATCATACTTGTATACTGTGTAGAAGTTAAAAAAAATGGAGTAAAGATATTCTATCCTTAACTTTGGGGATGCCTGAATGTCTGACTTTGACTCTTGGCCAAGATAAAGCAGTACAGTATGTGCTATATAAAGTCTAATATTATAGATCAAACTTATTAGGAAAAAAAATGAATATAAAGAATATGGAAATATAAAGAGTGCATGAATGGAAATTTAAGCTAGAACTCTCAATTTTAAGAGACTAGGAGATATGTAAAAATAGTTATGTTCATAAATAACTGTACAAGTGAACAAATGTATCTGGTTAAAATTTCAGCAATGTGTATACAAACATCTTTTCAGGAATCCATGAAGTATTTTTTAGTGACAACATTCTAGCTGCTTGCTATTTGAGAATCACTGAAGTTTTCTGTGCCTTGTAATATGTGCCTTGTAAAAATGAAAGTATGTTTAAAGTATATTTCAGTCCTAAATTTCTAAATTTCCATAGCACTGTATTGTCTAGAAAGGCATCAATCTCTCAACTTTTCTGAGACTTTTCAAAATTCAATCATTTTTACAAGTTATAAAAAAGGTAGATTCTTTGGTTTGTAATACTGTGATACATTCTTTATTTATTTCTAATTACCTTATGTTAAATATTTCTTATTCATATTGGAATATCTCCTTATTGCAGTTTGCTCAAAATTTGACATGATGGAGATATATATCTTTAGAATTATATGCCTTGAAGGGCAAAATACTTGTATTTTTATTTCAGACAACTTGACTATAATTTATACAAATGTTTTATATCTATGGACTTAATTTGCAAAATGCAGGCATTGTGTTAGACATATATAATGTATAAAAATCATGGGCAGTCATATAAACATTCCAACTTTTGCTACTTATGAAAAAAATAGCAGACTATCCAATTATTTTGTGATAGTCAATTATATATACATTACTAAAGGCTCATCACTGGTGTCTCTTCTGCTCAGAGTCCGTACTAATGTAAAAGTAAGAGAATGTGATGGATAGCAAAGGCTGCAGAGAAAGAATGTTAACTTCAACAGCTAAAATATATAAGTTGCTGTTCTTCTCTATAGTTTTCAAGCATTCAGCAAATCTTTACAATCAAAATATGTAAAATATCAAAGTCATCATATGTACCTTTGGGATAACACATAAATGCAAAGGTAATATTTATATTTCCTTCAGGATAACTTGAAAATGTTATCGTAAGTTTTGTTGTATATCAACTTAAGGGGTGAAATTACTATTCATTATAATGCTTGCTGTAACATAGCTAAAGGATTTTAAATACTTGCTGGAAAACCCATAGGAGAAAATGTAAATTCTTGTCTTACAAACAAGTTCTAATAGAAAAGCTCACCTGGTGAAATATAAATTTGAATCATTACAAAATTTAGGCCAATGAAAATGTTTCCCCCAAAGACAGTCTTTTCTTACTAGATTGGGGGTTTTACTGTCCTATACCACTTCTGACAGCCTCTTTTTAGCAAACATCTAGAATTAAGTGAATTAACTATTATACCTAACTTATAAGTATAGAAGATTTTCCCATGTAACTCCATAATTGAGATTTACATATCCTTGTAAGCTATCGTGCATTATATCACCTTTGACTTGTGAGACCCACTTAAAATCATAGAAAAAAAAAAAGGAAGTGAAATTTTGTTTCCATTGTGACACCTCTACATTTTTTTTAACTTTTAAAAGTTCTTTTATAATATTTTATCATAGCATTTATATAGTATATAATACATCCAACAAATAGGTATTGATTACTTTTAGGTGTTGAAGATCAAAAGGCTAAAACTCTGCGCAAATCCATTCTATTTGGAAATTCAGTCCATGCGTGAATAAATACATATATAATACCAGACAAATCTAATGTGACTCTGTAGCACAGCACATAGGAATCTTTAACACCCCTGAGTAGTTGGGAAAAAATATGAATTAAGGCAATGCAACACTGGTATAATAATTATTGTGCCTAGAAGTTCATAGCTCTTCTTGACATGCCATTGGCAGAAAAAGCAGTTAGTTCTTTTTAAAGAAATAGTACAGTCACAGGATGTCAGGGAAAAATGAAAAAGAAAAACCACTGGCCAAGTCTGAATATCTCTTCAGCAGTTTGGCCCTTTCAAAATTGCAGTGTATTTAAAATTCATTTTAAACCTTAGCAGTTATTTTTTATAATTTAGAATATTTTATTTTGTATATTCTTTATTATGGAATTATTATTGATTTGCAATATTATATTAGTTTTGAGAGTATAATGTAATGATTCAATAATTTTATACATTATGACCATGATAAGTCTAGTTACCATCTGTCACCATACAAAGTTATTACAATATTATTGACTATATTCCCTATGCTGTACATTGTAGTCCCATAGCTTTTTTATTTTATAACTTAGTAATAATTTTCACACTAATAGACTGCCAGAGTTTCCTTGATTAAAAGAATCAAGTCAAGGATAAATAATTTTTGAGATTTAAAATTACTTTAAAATGATTACATGTACTGTTATTGCTGTTTCTATTTCTCTTTTGCTTCCAGTTTTTGCCTTATTATGTCTTATTTTGTCTTTCCTTTCCTTTTTAAACATTGTTTTCTATTTTTTTTTCTTTCTTTCTTTGTCCTGCCTTGACTATCATTTCTCTTCTTTTCATTCTTTTTCCAGGCACACTCTGAATCCAAATGGGCATATTTGAGGTGAATATCTTATGGTCTACTGAAGAGCACACATACTAAATATCTAGAGATTCTCTTTACTAAAAATATTTCAAAGAGCAAGCTGCCTATTAACCAGATGTTATTGTTATGTTTTTAAAATATATTCTAGTTATTCTCAGTTTTGTGTGGCTATTATATTTTAAAGTTTGCATTAGTAATAATCTACCCTGTCCCAGGGATGATGTCATTACTTGCTCACTTACTCAAGCCAGATATTTAGAGTCCATTTTTGATACTTCACTTTCCTGTGGGCCGATGTCTTATCCATTTCAAGTCTATTGATTTAATCTCCTACATACTATACAACATGCCTACTTTTCTCTATCTCTGTTACCATCAGCTTAATTCACAAGAGGGAGAAAATGATGATTCTAGGATTCCTGGCTCTGGTTATTGGGAATGACACCATCCTTACTGAAGTGAGAAAACTTGGGGAAGGTTAGTAACTGTTGTCAGGAAAATCAACTCCAGAAATATTCTTTCTGCTTCTACCTTTCCCAACCCTTATTCATTTTCCTTCTAGCAGATCCAACTGCAGTGGAAATTTGGTCATGGCATTTCTATTTTTCAGTTATTCAATAGATCCCTATGTCACTTCGAATACAATCAAACTCTCCATCTCAGTCTACAAGGCTATGCATAATTTGATCTATTTGTATGTTTTAATTTTCTTGAATCACTAGCTCATTATTGTGAGGCAAAACTGCTCTTAATTTTCAAATATATCAAGTTTTATCAAATTTCAAGAATTGTGCAGATGCTCTTACTTGCACATGCTCATCAAAGTCTTTTCTTCATGTTCTCTTTACTAAGTCCTTCTCATAATTCAGATTTCTATTCAAATGGCACTGCCTCAGAGAAGCCTTCTCTATTCTATTCTTTCTAAGTGGGTCTTCTATGTTTATTTTCTGTGGCCAGCTTTTTTTTTTTTTTTTTTTTGGTTCTGTTTTCTGTGAACCATTTTTTTACAACTAGAAATATTGTGATTTATGTCTTTTTATTTTTCTCTAAGTTCACTTAGATATTGTTATTTATTTCTTCCCTCAATTGTATGTCTGATGTCAGCACAGTGCCTGGTAGGAGAGAGGTATTCATTGAATATTTACTAATGAATTAATACAAATATTTAATGAATTAGTGCTTACATTTTGATAGAGTGTGCATTGAATTACATTATTCCCCTGATATGTACTCTTCTAAAACTTTCATTTTAAATTACAACTTGAGATTCCTGCTTTTATCATTTTTCTTGTAAAAGAGGACTTTCATAAATTACTTAATATATAATTGCATGAAGATGGAAATTTCCAGTTTTGTCTTAGAGTATTATGTATTAAAGCTAGTTTATATATTAAAAGAAATATATTTCACTTCCAGTGTGAATTTTTATAGTAATATAAGGAACATTTTTATGAGTTTCATTACAGGGAAGAATAAGTAACTTGCTCTTTTTGGGAAACAATATTTTTATCCCTTTTCAGTTTTAATGTCTTCTGCAAATAATATTTTCTCCAGATGCACAGTCTGTAGTCCATTTTGTAAAGTTTTCTTTTTCTGTCATTTTGCTCAGACGCATCTATACACAAACATATTTTGCTCACGTTTCAGGGGCAAGGACATTTTGTGGACATCATTATATTGATTTTTTTACTTTAGACCTAAGCTATCAAGATGATTCTTAGAATATTTCATTTTCTAAACATCACTTTGATCTGGCTAGATTTTTCTAATTATGCAGCATAGAAAGTGAATGCCAAATCAATTGTGTTGTTAAAAGTGCTCAGGACACAGCCATTTAGATATCTAAATATTAACTTCATTGGAAATGAAGCATCACATTTTTTTTTTTGCCATGTCATGTGGCTTGCAGGATCTTAGCTCCCTGACCAGCGATCTAACCAGTCCCAGGGCAGTGAAAGCCCTGAGTCCTAACCACTGGACTGCCAGGGAATTACCAAAGCATCATCATTGATGTTGGATTACATTTGTGGTTAAAAATTATAAACGTACAAATTTCTTTCACAATTTATAAGTAACCTGTAGGATGATGCTTTGACTTTATGTGATAATCTGATGCTTATTCACTACACTTCTAAAATCATTAGACCTACTATGTAATTACGCCATCTGTATTAAAATTAAAATAAAAAAAGGTTTGATAGAACAGCATCTATAGTCAGGTCTCTTTCACTTATAAACTCTTCTAACTAAACTCTACTTTTAAGCTAAAAGAAGACTCTTTTGGAAGATACTGGAGATATCAGGGGCCCAATGTAAACTTTCTCAGAGGCAGGGCAGCTCAAGAGTCCTAGGGACTGTGATCGGGAACAGGGCTCTACTATGACCAATGCTCTCTTTTTCAGTTCTGCTTCCATATGGGTGCAACGTCATTCTCTCCTGTTGTAGATGTGTTTATTTTTTCTCCGCTAAGAGCAGGAAATCTCATCTGTAACCAAAGTGTGGGAGGTGGTGAGGGCATTCTTTTTATTCCTTAGCCTCACGATTAAATCTATAAAGAATGAATCTGACTAAACTGCCCTGGGCATGCTACAAAGGTTGGCTCAGCCTGGGCCCTGTAGGAGCAGGTGGTATGGCATCAGGGGAGTCTGAGAATAATGGATCTGTGGCCATTGTTGATACTGGGAATATAATTGTTGTGAGCTAAGAAGTTACTTCAACTTGGGCCTACTAGAAGTTGCAAAGTGCCATAAAATTCAAAAGAGGAAGAAAGTTTGATCATGGAAACAATATATTATTTTTATCCAGAACTTAAGCTCAAGTATCCCTTTTATATCTCTTACAATATTGAGATTTTTTTTTTTCCTTAGGTACTAACTGACTAAAGGTTCATTAACTACCTACTGCAAAGACTTCAGTGCCTGGTTCAATATTAAAAAAAAATGAACATATGGACTCGCTAACTGAAAGGAATGTTACTTTTCTTAATTGTTGCAACTATCATTAGACAGAGATTTTTAGATGACTCAGCTTTTATAATAAAGTTTTAGATATGATTTTATAAACTAAAACAACTTGTATTCCTATCTCATTAAATCTGTTGAATGGCCTACTCATTTAGTCACTAAATTAATTATAAGCAACACAGCATTAATACATTTGGTTAATGTCCATTGACAAGGAAAAAAAAAGAAAAATTCCAGCATATATTCCCTGAAATTTCTTATAAAATAGTTTCTTGAAAATAATGTAGAAATGAAGTGGTGAATAAATAAAAATGTCTGTATATTTTTTAACTTGAGAAAAGCAAAATATTTCTAGCTCTCCTGTATTTATTTATAAAATATTAGAAATTATAAATGTATTTGAAATATTTACTGTTTTTTTTAACATCTTTATTGGAGTTTAATTGCTTTGCAATGGTGTGTTAGTTTCTGCTGTACCACAAAGTAGACATGTATCCCCATATCTGCTCCCTCTTGCGTCTCCCTCCAACCCTCCCTCTCCCACCCCTCTAGTTGATCACAAAGCACCAAGCTGATCTCCCAGTGCTATGCAGCTATTTCCCACTAGCTATCTATTTTACATTTGGTAGTGTGTATATGTCAAAGCCACTCTCTCACTTCGTCCCAGCTCACCCTTCCCCACGACCGTGTCCTCAAGTCCTTTCTCTACATCTGTGTTTTTATTCCTGTCCTGCCCCTAGGCTCTTCAGAACCATTTTTTTTAGATTCCATATATATGTGTTAGCATACCGTATTTGTTTTACTCTTTCTGACATAATTTACTCTGTAAGACTGACTCTAGATCCATCCACATCACTACAAACACCTCAATTACATTTCCTTTTATGGCTAATATTCCATTGTATATCTGTGCCACATCTTCTTTATCCATTCATATGTTGATGGACACTTAGGTGATTTCTATGTCCTGGCTATTGTAAATAGTGTTGCAATGAATATTGTGGTACATGACTCTTTTTGAATTATGGTTTTCTCAAGGTATATGTCCAGTAGAGGGACTGCTGTGTCATATGGTAGTTCTATTTTTAGTTTTCTAAGGAACCTCCATACTGTTCTCTGTAGTAGCTGTATCAATTTACATTCCCATCAGTGCAAGAGGGTTCTTTTCTCCACACCCTCTCCAGCATTTATTGTTTGTAGATTTTTTCATGATGGCCATACTCGGTGGCCATTCTCACACCTCTCAGTGTAAGGTGATACCTCGTTGTAGTTTTCATTTGCATTTCTCTAGTGATTAGTGATGTTGAGCATCCTTTCATGTGTTTGTTGGCAATCTGTATATGTTCTTTGGAGAAATGTCTATATAGGCCTTCTGCCCACTATTGGATTGGGTTGTTTGTTTTTTTGATATGGAGATGTATGAGCTGATTCTATATTTGGGAGATTAATCCTTTGTCAGTTGCTTCATTTGCAAATTTTTTTTTCCCATTCTGAGGGCTGCCTTTTCATTTATGGTTTCCTTTGTTGTGCAAAATCTTTTAAGTTTCATTAGGTCCCATTTATTTATTTATTTCCCTTTGTCTAGGAGGTGAGTCAGAAAGGATCTCGTTGTGATTTATGTCATAGTGTTCTGCCTATGTTTTCCTTTAAGAGTTTTATAGTGTCTGGCCTTACATTTAGGTCTTTAATCCATTTTGAGTTTATTTTTGTGTATGGTGTTAGGGAATGTTCTAATTTCATTCTTTTACATGTAACTGTCCAGTTTTCCCAGCACCACTTGTTGAAGATCCTGCCTTTTCTCCATTGTATATTCTTGCCTCCTTTATCAAAAATAAAGTGACCATATGTGCATGGGTTTATCTCTGGGCTTTCTGTCCTGTTCCATTGATCTGTATTTCTGTTTTGTACCACTACCGTATTGTCTTGATTAAGATTGGAGTATACTCTGAAGTTACGGAGACTGATACTTCCAGTTCTGTTTTTCTTTCTCAAGATTTCTTTAGCTCTTTGGGGTCTTTTGTGTTTCCATACAAATTATGAAATTTTTTGTTCTAGTTCTGTGCAAAATGCTATTGGTAGTTTGATAGGGATTGCATTGAATCTGTAGATTGCTTTGGGTAGTAGAGTCATTTTCACAATGTTGATTCTTCCAATACAAGAACATGGTATATCTCTCCATCTGTTTGTAACATCTTTAATTTCCTTCATCAGTGTCTTATAATTTTCTGCATACAGGTCTTTTGTCTCCATAGGTAAGTTTATTCCTAGATATTTTATTCTTTTTGTTGCAATGGTAAATGGGAGTGTTTTCTTATTTTCACTTTCAGATTTTTCATCATTAGTGTATAGGAATGCAAGAGATTTCTGTACATTCATTTTGTATGCTGCTACTTAACCAAATTCATTGATTAGCTCTAGTAGCTTTCTGGTAGCCTCTTTAGGATTATCTATGTTTAGTAACATGTCATCTGCAAACAGTGACAGCTTTACTTCTTCTTTTCCGATTTGGATGCCTTGTATTTCCTTTTCTTCTCTGATTGCTGTGGCTAGAACTTCCAAAACTATGTTGAATAAGAGTGGTGAGAGTGGGCAACCTTGTCTTGTTCCTGATCTTAGTGGAAATGGTTTCAGTTTTTCACCATTGAGGACGATGCTGGCTGTGGGTTTGTCATATATGGCCTTTATTATGTTGAGGTAAGTTACCTCTATGCTTACTTTCTAGATGGTTTTTATCATAAATCGGTGTTAAATTTTGTCAAAAGCTTTTTCTGCATCTATTTAGATTATCATATAGTTTTATCCTTCAATTTGTTATTATGGTGTATCACATTGATTGATTTCCATATATTGAAGAATCCTTGTATTCCTGGGATAAACTCCACTTGATCATGGTGTATGATCCTTTTAATGCACTGTTGGATTCTGTTTGCTAGTATTTTGTTGAGTGTTTTTGCATCTATGTTCATTAGTGATATTGGCCTGTACTTTTCTCTTTTTTGTGACACCTTTGTCTGGTTTTGGTGTCAGGGTGAAGGTGGTCTCAAAGAATGTGTTTGGGAGTGTTACTCCCTCTGCTATATTTTGGAAGAGTTTGAAAAGGATAGGTGTTAGCTCTTCTCTAAATGTTTGATAGAATTCGCCTGTGAAGCCATCTAGTCCTGGGCTTTTGTTTGTTGAAAGATTTTAATCACAGTTTCAATTTCCATCCTTCTGATTGGTCTGTTTATATTTTCTATTTCTTCCTGGTTCAGTCTCATAAAGTTGTGCTTTTCTACGAGTTTGTCCATTTTTTCCAGTTGTCCACTTTATTGGCATATATTTGCTTGTAGTAATGTCTCATGATCCTTTGTATTTCTGCAGCGTCAGTTGTTACTTTTCCTTTATTTCTAATTCTATTGATTTGAGTCTTTTCCCGTTTTTTTCTGATGAGTATGGATCACTGTTTATCAATTTTGTTTATCTTCTCAAAGAAACTACTTTTAGTTTTATTGATCTTTATTCATTGATTGTTCATTGATCTGATTTCTTTTTCATTTATTTCTAATCTGATCTTTATGGTTTCTTTCCTTCTGATAACTTTGGGGTTTTATTGTTATTCTTTCTCTAATTGTTTTAGGTGTAAGTTTAGATTGTTTATTTGAGATTTTTCTTGTTTCTTGAGGTAGGAATGTACTGCTTTAAACTTCCCTCTTAAAACTGCTTTTGCTGCATCCCATAGGTTTTGGGTCAGCGTGTTTTCACTGTCATTTGTTTCTAGGTATTTTTTGATTTCCTGTTTGATTTCTTCAGTGATCTCTGGGTTATTTAGTAGCGTATTGTTTAGCCTCCATGTGTTTGTATTTTTTAAAGTTTTTTCCTGTAATTGGTATCTAGTCTCATAGTGTTATGCCTGCAAATGATACTTGATAGGATTTCATTTTTCTTAAATTTGCCAGTACTTGATCTGTGACCCATGATATGATATATCCTGGAGAATGTTCCATGAGTACTTAAGAAAGTATATCCACTTGTTTTTGGTAGGCATGTCCTATAAATATCATTTAAGTCCATCTTGTTTAATGTGTCAATTAAAGCTTGTGTTTCCTTATTTATTCTCATTTTGGATGACGTGTCCATTGGTGAACATGGGGTGTTAAAGACACCTACTATGATTGTGTTACTGTCAAGTTCCCCTTTTATGGTTGTTAGCATTTGCCTTATGTATTGAGGAGTTCCTATTTTGGGTGCATAAATATTTACAATTTTTATATCTTCTTCTTTATTGATGCCTTGATGTTTATGTAGTGTCCTTCTTTGTCTCTTGTAATAGTCTTTACTTTAAAGCCTATTCTGTCTGATACCTGAATGGCTACTCAGCTTTCTTTTGATTTTCATTTGCATGGAATATCTTTTTCCATCCCCTTACTTTCAGTCTGTACCTGTCCCTAGGTCAGAAGTGGGTCTCTTGTAGACAGCATATTTATGGGTCTTGTTTTTGTATTCATTCAGCCAGTCTATGTCTTTTGGTTGGAGCATTTAATCCACATACTTCTTAGGTAATTATCAATATGTATGTTCCTATTACCATTTTCTTAATTGTTTTGGGTTTGTTACTGTAGGTCTTTTCATTCTCTTGTTTTTCCTGCTTAGAGAAGTTCCTTTAACATTTGTTGTAAAGCTGGTTTGGTGGTGCTGAATTCTCTCAGCTTTTGCTTGTCTGTAAAGGTTTTAATTTCTCTGTCAAATCTGAATAAGATTCTTGCTGGTTAGAGAAATCTTTGTCGTAGGTTTTTCCTTATCAGAACTTTAAATATGTTCTGCCACACCCTTCTGTCTTTCAGAGTTTCTGCTGAAAAATCAGCTGTTAACCTTATGGGGATTCACTTGTATATTATTTGTTGTTTTTCCCTTGCTGTTTTTAATATTTTTTCTTTGTATTTAACTTTTGATAGTTTGATTAATATGTGTCTTGGTGTGTTTCTCCTTGGATTTATCCTCTATGGGACTCTCTGCATTTCCTGGACTTAATTGACTCTTTCCTTTCCCGTATTAGGGAAGTTTTCAACTATAATCTCTTCAAATATTTTCTCAGTCCCTTTCTTTTTCTCTTCTTCTTCTGGGACCCCTATAATTCGAATGTTGGTGTCTTTAATGTTGTCCCAGAGGTCTCTGAAACTTTCCTTAATTCTTTTCATTCTTTTTTCTTTATTGTGTTCTGAGGTAGTTATTTCCACGATTTTAACTTCCAGGTCACTTATCCGTTCTTCTGCCTCAGTTATTCTGCTATTGATTCCTTCTGGAGAAATTTTAATTTCATTTATTGTGTTGTTCATCACTGTTTGTTTGCTCTTTAGTTCTTCTAAGTCTTTATTAAATGTTTCTTATATTTTCTCCATTCTATTTTGAAGACTTTGGATCAAAGTTATTATCATTACTCTGAATCCTTTTCCAAGAAGCCTGTCTGTTCCCTCTTCATTTGTTTGGTCTGGTGGGTTTTTATCTTGCTCCTTCATGTGCTGTGTATTTGTCTGTCTTCTTATTTTGCTTAAATTATTGTGTTTGGGGTCTCCTGTTCACAAACTGCAGGTTCGTATTTCCCATTGTTTTTGGTGTCTGCTCCCAGTGTGTAAGGCTGGTTCAGTGGGTTGTGTAGGTTTCCTGGTGGAGGGGACTGCTTGCTGTGTTCTGGTGGATTAGGCTGGATCTTGTCTTTCTAGTGGGCAGGGCGTCTGATGGTGTGTTTTGGAGTGTCTTTTACCTTATCATGATTTTAGGCAGCCTCTCTGCTAATGATCAGGGTTGTGTTCCTGTCGTGCTAGTTGTTTGGCATGGGGTGTCCAGCACTGTAGCCTGCTGGTCGCTGAGTGGAGCTGGGTTTTAGCGTTGAGATGGAGATCTCTGGGAGAGCTCTCTCCGATTGTTATTACAAGGGGCTGGGAGGTCTCTGGTGGACCAGTGTCCTGAACTCATCTCTCTCACCTCAGAGGTTCAGGCGCAACACCTGGCCAGAGCACCAAGACCCTGTCAGCCACACAACAGTGTCATCCTGGAGAAGATGGACTGAATCCCGGAGAAAGCTAGAGGATGGGAGACCTGTCAGAAAGTTTGTTTGATGAAATCAAGAAAAGGATGGTGACATTCTATACCCAAGATCTACTCGCGCAGGGGAAAGTGGTGCCTCAGGAAGCCGAGCATGTATTTCTACCCACTCTGTTTTTAAGAAAGACACACTCTATTGTTAATTATTGAAATAAGATGCATTGATTTAGTCTCTGAAATGTTTACACCAACAAATCAATTTGAAAATATTTCTTTCCTTAAAAATTATTAGTAGACTAAAAATATTTAAAAGTTAAATAATATGAAATGAAAATTTTAGTTACTGAAACAAAATAAAAATAGTTTTAACTACAGTAGCTCTATTACAATACCTACTTTGAAAATATGAATTTGTTCCAACAGAGTGGATATATTTGGGAACAGTTAAGACATAATGTGAAAATGGGTCCTTATGTGAGATTTTGATCTAACGAAATGCTGGTTGAATGTAGGAAAATGCATCCAGATGAATTGTGTACTTAGAAACGTACAAAATGTAAACATGGACACACCTCAGGTATCTACCACCTACCTCAATTAACTATGTACTTGCTGTGAGCCATGTTTATCCACCTCAGGTCTTACAGTTTTCCTTCCAATTACAGAGAACCCTCCTTTTACTACTTCATAATAACTCCTAGGCTGTAACCCCTCCAATATCCACTTCCACAGGCAAATTTCAAATAAGTTTGAAGGTAAATTGCCATACTCAATGTAATATTTATGCATGAACCTTTTACTATGTGTAAAACTGTACTACCATATTTTTTATGGCCTTATTTTTTTTCAGTGTTACTCACCAAGTTTCTGTGTGTGTCATTCTTCCCATGAGTTCTGTGCTTTTTATTGCACAATTTTGCAAGGCAGAATTATTTTTAGGAGCATATATATTGCATTGGAGGGTGACTGGTTGTATGTAGATTTTATGGTAAACTTCTGACCAAAATAAATGAACTATCAAGACAGTTTCTGTGGAGTTTTAATAATTGAATGTTACTATACATAATTTGATTTTATATAATTTTTGAAAGCAATCAAAATGAAAGTTAGTAAAGATAGTAATTAGAAATTGCACATAGGCCTATATTATGTCTACTTATATAAATATTCACACTATATTAGAATTAACTTCCATAAAACACATTATTTAGGTATATGAATTATAAATTAATTATGGTCTTGGTAAATGGTAGGATATTTTTATTACTGTTGTTAATTTATTAAAATGTTTCAATTTAAAATTTGAGTACTAATTGTGGGAGGATTTATAAAATGTGCTGTGTTACCTTTAAAAATGAAACTATTCTTCAAAAAGAAGAAATTAATAGCTTGTGTACATTTATATTTTACATATAAGTAATTTTTATTTTAAGATCAAAATAGTGATTTAAATATACTTATTTATATCTACTGAAATATATTCAGGTGTGTGGCAAAACGTAAGTTAAAAGTTTCATGTCAAAAAGTATGAAAATTCACATTATTTATCTTACAACTGAAAGCTCTTGAAAGAGTTAGTTAACCCCTATCGACCTCACATTTTTCACAAAAAATACAAAACATAAGATTTTACTATAGATTTAATGAGAAAATTTATATGAACTAGAGCTTACTACCATACCTACCATAAAATATATGTACAACTATTCTATTTTCCCTCATACCTCCTTTCTTATTTTAACTATCACACATTAGTAGAGAAAATCATTGAGTAAGAGCCTAACAAAAGTTTTTTCATGAGTTATTATGAAAAGAGCCAGAAAAGAGCCTGGCAGTAGATAAAACACCTAGATAGAAAATGAAAATATCAACTGAACGTTTAAATATCATACTAAATATCTGCAGCTATAATATAGTTTATACTTGCATCTGAGTATACACAGAATAATTTAATTTATTTTTATGTTTTTTTTTTTGTAGTTGTCTAACATCTTATTGAAATCTTTATATGCCTTCCTGAGGTATAGGTCCTCAAGAATGATGGTACCAGCTTTCTCTGTTTAGAAATATCTGGGTGTTTCATTGTCAAAATGACTGGAAGGTACTAACGGCATTTCACACGTGGCAGCAAGCAATGCCAGATGTCCTGTAAGCCTACGTTGCAAAAAGTGCTCCCCATCAAATGTTACAGTGAATAGCCACATGGGTGACAATCTGCAATTATCTAATCAAGATACTAAATATTTTACATGTAAACACTGAGATTTTGATATAAAATAAAATTTTGATATAAAGTAAAATTTTCAAGAATGCAATTACTGTGTAAATTAAAGACACATTGTATCTTTTTTAATCTAAAAACTTCCAAGAGTTTTCAACATTTACAAAAATTATGTAGCAAAAGCCATATTACTGAAGTTATTTAAGTCACCAATAGAACACTGAAGCAAGCTGAATTATCACATCTGTGTCTTGTCACATCCAGGGTAATTGTAATATATAAATATATAATTATTTAGTCCTCATTTTAAAATATCAGATAAAGAGAAAAGGCGTCAATACATTTCGTTTGAATATTTCAAATTGGTCATTACAACATAATGAGGAATGTACTGATACAATGTGGTCACCAATTTTTTTTTTAATTGAAATAATAAAACTCAGGATATAGAGCTCACTTAATAAAGCATATATATATATATATATAATGTTTATATATGTGCATATGTTTATATACCTATATAATGTAATTAATATACTATATAATGTAATTAATATACATTATATATTAATGTAATATATTAAAATATATTCAATTTTTAGAAATCATAAGCATAGTTTAAAAACCAAATACTGCCACTATAGTGTTTACAACATATTTTAATATTTTAGTCATCATGGGAAGAGTTGCACTACACATTTTATTTCCTCTTTGTGATAAAAGTACAAAAAGTTAAGTCTCATTTGTGTTAAGAGAAGCAAGTAATACAATTTTAATTTCGATTATATTAATTTGGAGCCTAGAAGGCTCATGAATATTAGTAGGGTTTATGAAAAGTCTTCTAGAATGCATGTGTCTTAATAAGGGCTCCAGCACTGTAGCCACTTAGACCAGAAAACCCTGAATCGGAGAAAGACTCCCTCCTTGACCAAAGTTTAGACAGGTCCCTCTGGGCCTTCTTTCCAAGTCCAGTTTTAGCAACAAGTCTTGGTAAGCCAATTTATCTAGAATTCCCTCACCCTTGATATCTGACCTTGGCCTGACTTTAGCAAAAATCCATTTTAACAAGAATGTCTCTACCCTTGATATCTAATTAATTTTCTTCCACTGAGCCCCTCACTCTGTTCTGCATTTTGGCTGTACATCCCTAGCTGTCTTTGCTGAACCTAGAGTCAAATTCAACTTCTCTCTCCTATTGCAATAGTCTTTCCCATATTACAATAGACTTGAATAAAGTCTTTCTTGCTGTTTCTAACAAGTGTCTAATGTAAAATTTCTCTTTCACAAAACATGTGTCTTTATGTGGCGAGAAGAAGAATGTCAACAAAATGTTGTCATCCAAACCATAAAAACCATGGATTCTGATATGTGAGGCATGGGAAAGATGAAGAGCTTCCTCCAGAGGTGTGGGGGGGTACACTCAAGGCACAACCAAGGTGATGGTGGAAGCATTTGTGCAGTAAAGAGGGTATGCATGGCAGGCACCTCTCTTGACTGATGATTGATTGATCAATTTGGAGGCATGCAGGCAGTATTTTGTCTTGTTTCGCTGAGTACAATGAAAATGTTCTCTTTCCTTCCAGATTTCCTGCAATATAATTAAGGTTAAATATATATTTTTACTTATTTCCGAAGGCATACTGGGCAAGATTTAATGGTATTAATTTGGTAGAGAAAATAACCAATGTAATAAATCCACGTTTTCAGCCTATTCTTTTAATACTTTCAGAATGATTCCAGAAGAACCTAAACTAAATGGGATATTTATATTCATTTTATGCCTTTTTATTGTGACTTTATAATAAATGAGAAGTTTTTTAGGTAATATTGGAAGTTAACATTCTTAGTTTGGATAAACAATTTTGAATATCTAACTAGCAAACCCATATAAAACTAAGTAACACCACAGAATACAGCAAAATAATAATTTAATGAACTTAGAAGACTAACTAGACCTTTATGCCTAGCTTATCAGGGAAGGTACAATTTCAATACCAATGAAATAAACTCTCACAAATTGATTTTTCTTTGTGTGCACTCATCAGTGTAAACACAATTAAATTGTAAAGCTTGTACTTGTTCAGGAAAGATGTTTTCTATTCATATTCATGCTACGTGGGTGCTTTGGTTTCTGATACTTTGTTATATGGAAACCTTGAAAGTGAAAAAAAAATACAACTGCAAGTTTATGAGCCTTTATCACAGAGGATTAAAACATATGCCTTTCCTTTAAATAAATACTATTATTATTGCTTTTCATCAAATTTTAATATTAAGAATGCCTTTTTGAATTAAATTCTAATTATTATGAGGTCTGAAACTTTTAAATTAGTATGTGCTGTAATTCAAATGAAATGATAGCTAATTTGTTCCCATCAAATTAATACAAAAAAAAAGAGAAAATCATAAGTTGTGTCTTTAAGTTTTTTATTTCAGAAAGTAAAATCACACATAAGTACTATTTTTTAAGGGCTGAAGAGCTTCCTGGCAAGTTTATAAAATGCTTAATTCAATAATATAAACTTCACCAAAATGCCTTAAATTACTACTGTGATCTCTGATTTTTTAATGAGGGAACCATGACTCAAAGATTATCATCTTGTCCCAAATCATGCTGTTAGTAAGATACGGTTTGAAATTCAACTTTTACTGACACCGAAACTTGTACAGTTAACCAGATAATCAGTTATGTTCAACTCTGTGTAACTAAATACCAAATAGACATTTTCCCAGCAGTAAATCAATGTCTTATAAGAGTGTCTGTCTCTATCAGCATACCACATATTTCATGTGCTGCTTGCAGGTATGTATTCTACATAAGATTTTATTCTTGGGTTACATTAGTATAAATTAGCTATCTCAGGAAAATGGAATGGCCATTATTGTGTGTGGGAAGACTACTTTTTTACATTGACACAACTAAGAAAATTTCCCTTTTATAATAGTTTCAATCAGGAAACTGGACTGAATGATATTTTTGGAACACGATTTTCCAGCAATTACTTTATCACCATAAGATAGAAAAAAATATAAAATTAAAAGAAATTTCTATTTAAAACTTGAGTTGTTTAAATCATTAGACATGTGACTTTATTACAATATCAAGATTTCAGACACTAAGGATTCAAGAAATTAACCGGGGTAAGCAATTAAAATATGACCTCAAACACCCTAGTATATTGATCAAGAGTTTACCATTTTTAGAGCTACATTTATGAAAAACAATAACAAAAGCCAGAAAGCTAAAGCTTAATGCATATTTTAAGACCAAAAGCAATATAGGAAAATTCACCTCCTCTTGAGAGGTGTTTTAAAAATTGTTTAATCTATGATCCAATTTGAATCTCATTGTTCTGAGAACTCCAATATGTCTCCACAAGAGGTCATCCCTGTCACCTCAAAATTAGCTGTTAAATGCTACACTCTATTGTTTTGGCCTGCTTGGGATACACATAAAATTATCCCAAAGATTTATCTAAATAAAGAAGGTTTTAAAAAATACATGCCCTTATTTAAAAATAATAAGCAATGTAATTCTGTATCTTCACAAGTGATTTGATAAACAAGGCTAAGTGATAGTTACTAGGCAGAGGTGTTGTAAACTAGTGCTTCAAATAACAAAGCATTGATGTATAGTCTTTGCTGAATTCCAATACTCCCACTATGGCCGATTTCAAGATATTAACATGATACCCCTGAATATGGAGTTGGGAATGTTGTCAGCAGAATGAATAGGTGGGTGCAATCTTTAAATAAAAGGAAGTAGCAGTACAAAGCCTCTGAGGCAGGAGTAAGCCTGGGAATTTTGTTGAGCAAAAGGTTCATTGGGCTAAAAGAACGAGAAAAATCAGCTAATGAAACAATTTTATTCAATAAGAAGAAGATGGAGATATGCAAATATCTCTTTGAGATCTTGCTTCAAATTCTTTTGGCTACATACCCTTGCTTTCACTTCTGTTTGAACCTGTTTTCATAGGTTCTGTAGGTGGATAATTAGAACATTGATTTGCAATATTTTTACTCTTTTAATATGAGCATTTGATCTTAAAATTATTATGTGATTATAGATTTAGCTTCAGCCCATGCATTTCTCCATGTTGTGGTTTAACATTTATTTAATTCACAACAATTTCAAATGTCCTGCTGGATTTCTTCTTGAACCTATGCATTACTGTATTTTAAAGTTCTTTATTTAATTTCCAAACATTTGAATATTTTCTCAGTATTTGTCTTATTTTTTTTTATTTTGATACCACTATGGTCAAGGAATACCCTTTGTATGATTTTAAATATTTCTATTTATTTATTTATCTTAGGTTTGTTTTATGGCTCAGAATGTGGGCCATAAAATTAGAATTATCAGAATTATCTTGGAAAAACATTTATGTGAACTTTAAAATAATATGTACTCTGCTGTTAGCTGGAATACTGTATAAATTTTGATTAGATAAGTTATTTGAGAATATTGCCCAAATTTATTTAATTACAGATATTTGTTTTACATTTTTGTCAATTACTGAGAGAAGCTTTTTGAATTTTTCTATTATAATTGTGAATTTTTCTATGTCTTTTTTCATGTCTAACAGGTTTTTCTTATTGCGTTTTATGGATTATTGTTAGATGCATACACATTTAGAATCGAGGTATATTTCCAATGAATTGAACACTTTATAATTATGAAATATATCCTTTTATCCATATTGGTAATTTTCCTTATTCTGAAATCTATTTCATCTTTTATTAACATAACCCCCAGCTTGAGGACAGATGTATCTGTCCTTCCATCTAACCTGATTTGTACAACGGGAGATGTGTGTAGGCAGAAAAGCAAGCTGTATGTTTCTGTGTTTATGTTCAGAGTTCTTAGAATGGACCATTCTCTTCCTACCACCACTGCACTGGGATCTGCATATGCCCCCTCTGCTTTGATCACCTCTCCATGGCCCTGCCCTGCTTCAGCTCTTACTCCCTTCATTGCATTTCAGCTAAAGCCTTTTCTGATCTCCACCCCTAGGCTGGGTCAGATCCCTTACTATATATAATTTACCTGCCTACCATGCTTCAAAATAACCATGAATTTAACAATTGACATAAGCCAAACATGGGCTGGTGTCTCCCTGTTCCCTTCTCAGGGATTTGTTTCAATGTGGATGGATCCCCAGAACCATGAGCTATGATTACCCAAAGTTCTCCCCTTGATTTCTGAGAATTCTAGAAACCACTTCCTCCTGTTTCTCTCTGCTTCTGCACAGACCCACCATCTCTTCTGTTCTGCATTCGTCCTGCACAAATAGGTCCCTCCTCTGGCGACACACTCCCAACATCTCATACTAGCTACTGGTGGGAGTTAGGGAAGATGTGGGGATGCCCAGGGGAGGTCCGTGTATCATCACTTGTGCTAGTGGTAATAAGTAAACTAATCTCACCATCCCCCTCTCTCTTCCCCCTCCTCTTCCCCTTCCTCTTATCTTGGCACAAAGAGAAATTCTTCCCTTGCCAGAAGGGCAGGTCATCCCACTCTCAAGTCCTTTCTGCTCCAAAGAAGAGTCATCAAGGAAATTGTCTGAGTAAATATAGAGCTCACTAATTTCTTGTAAGTCAAAGAAAGCTCCTTTTAGAGTTTGCTTTGCCCTGGGGTGATTGGTTGCTAGTTTTATTTTGACTAATGTTTCCATCCTTTTATTACATTCTTTTTTTTTTTTTTTTTTTTTTTTTTGCGGTAGATGGGTCTCTCACTGTTGTGCCCTCTCCCATTGTGGAGCACAGGCTCCGGACATGCAGGCTCAATGGCCATGGCTCACAGGCCCAGCTGCTCTGTGGCATGTGGGATCTTCCCGGACCGGGGCACGAATCCGTGTCCCCTGCATCGGCAGGCGGACTCTCAACCACTGCGCCACCAGGGAAGACCCACATTTTATTCTTTTATTTTTCTATACATTTTAAAATTATGTTTCTTATACATAATATATAGTTGGTTCTTTCTTTTAATACAACGTGACAATTTCTGTCTTTGAAATGCTCTTCTTATACTATTAGAATTTAATGTATTTATAGATATGAATGGAGTAAAATCTATCATCTTGTTATTTTCTTTTTACCCCATCCCATTTTTCTTCTGTTATTCTTTTTCTCTCTTCATTTATAGTAATTATCTTTATAATTCTATTTAATATCCACTACTGTCTTATTATTCATAGCTGGGTTTTGTTTTGTTGTTTCGTTTTGTTTTGTTTTTTACAAATCTGTATTTTATGTAGGAATTACAATATGCAACGTAATGAATTTAACTTATGGTAGTGAATGAAACTTACCTCAGTACATTATACAATACATTGTAAGTAGAGAACTTTCAATTTAAAAAAAGGCTGAGTTTATGATTTTGAATGTTAGATCATTGATATAAATACTATGTATAAATCTCTCACATGTTTCTCAATCTTGATTCTTCAAAATGTTTCTTCTACTTTCTAACTTTTATCTATAAAAACCAAACAGATAAATCTGTTTAAAAAAGAGGAACACACACTTTTGCAGAAAAGTGGCATACTGGCATGGAAAACTAGATTTTAATTATAAGGCTTATAGCTGGATGAAACCTTGAAATAAAGTGAAATGGAAAACATAGTATATTTTAATCAATAAGTTAATAACCAAATTCTTCAATTTGATCATTTTCATAAAAAACATAAAGAATACATGTGTATTTGTATGAATACTCCTTTTCTTTAAAACATAGTTTCCCTCAGTTTCCTTTGTAACTGTCAGTTGAGTAGTGGTTTCTGTCCTTAGATGTTACTATTTCTTAGTTGCTATGTAGTTGATTTGTTTTGAGTTATTCATGTCCTATTACTCTTCTGTTTTGTCAGTTTTGCATGCTTAGAAAATAGCTAGAAAGAGTAGAGGATAATTTAATCACAAAATATAGGGAAATTGATTTTTTGTAAATAGTACCCTTTTTAGACTAATGGATGTTTTTAGAAAAATTCTTGCTAGAAAGAAAAATTAGGTAATCTCTTAAAGTTTGTGCCTTTGTTTTCCATTATATTTAAAGAGTGTAATTATTCCTTGCTTATTCTTGCTGCTTGGGGAAAATATTTTTATTGAAATAGACTGTGTTTTATGAAGCTTATCATATTCCCTAAAAATAAATGCCAGACTTTTGTCTTCATTTTAATTTAAATGCAGAAAAAGTAAAATCCCTTGTTTAACCTGTTTCCATTGCACTATTAGTATGAAAAACATATACCTAAGCAATTTTAAATAGACCAAATTTAAGAAGAATGAAAAATAAACTAAAAAAATTTGCTTACAAATCGTATATACAGACTTCAATGATGGGAAAGTTGATTTCCTGTTAGAAAATAAATTGTAAATTAAAATATATCTTTCAAATGAAAGACTCCTATTCCTGTACTTGAAAGATAACTGAACTATTATCAATTTTAACAAAGCTCAAGAAAATCATCATTTTAGAGCCTAAAAAACGGAAAATGCCTCAGAAGTGATTCTTAATAAATCTGCCAAGACAGAGGGTGTTGTTTTGTTTTGTTTTGTTTTTGTCCCTCTTGCTTCAGCTTTCACTAGTATTCTTTCCCCTTATTTAAAAAACTAACCCTCCTGCAGTGTGCCCACTCTGGACCCAAACCTGCTTTTTTCAGGTACTATTTTGAAAACCATTTCCCTACTGTGCATTGACCCAGTTTTTCTTAAATATGTACTAAAGATTTCTATTGATGAAAGGCTAGTCCCACATTAATAATCCTTAAAGAACTAACAAGAATTCAATCACACACAACCTCTACATCAGCAGGATGTTTCAAGGTGGAAGGGAGTACTGGTGTTGGGTTTGTCCTCACTTAATAACATTATTAATGATGTGGATGAGTGAACAAATATTATGAGAAGGAAATTCATAGATGTTAAATATGTAGAGTATGCAGAAACAAATAGGCTAGAAGCTAATGCATGTGAAATGACCTAGAGAGGTTAAGAAGAGTTAACAGTTGTTCAATATTTTTCTAGGTTTCAATAAACTAGGTCATTTAGTTGATAAAATAATATAACCAGTAAAGAAAAATGCACAATGATAGTTAAACTGAAAGGCAAAGAAAGAACAGAAATTATATAATGTTGCATTGTTACATAGTACAGTGTTTCATGAAAATTTCTTAAGTGTTAATTCATACACAAATCCAAAAGCAGTAGTTCACTGTTCTTCACTGAGAGAATACATTATTTATGTGGAAGAATATTTAAGTTCACATAAATAACATAAGTAATCTTTTCATTGTGAAGATATTCATAACATTCAAATAACTTGATAAAATATGAACTCTGGATCTTCAGTATTTTTGATCAATAATTAATAATCAAGATTCAGTTTGCAATAATTCATGATCTAATGCTAAGAAGGGGAAACAGGTTTCTTCTTTAACTTTCATATTGGCTTTACTCTATTCAATAGATTGTGAGTTGAAATTCATTCTCGGTCTTTACAAGTTATTTTGAAATGTTTTCTGATGAAAGTCATTCAACTATTTTATAATTCCTAACTTTTGGAAAACTTTTTATCTATTACATCTCAGATCCTTAGCTTAACTCCTCTGTTGATCCAGTGTAAATAAATGGTTCCATTTTCTTGTTATATTAAAATTCACTATATATATAGGCACACAAAAATAAACAAATTGGAATTCTTTTAATTCAGATAATATAGTATCCATGGCACTTCTACTTTTACCATGACTCAAGTTAATACCTTTTCATTGTCATTCATTAGATTTTACCTGTGAAAGGAAACACATAACGTGTTTTATTATAAAAATAGGAATGAAACCAAATACAGTGTTTTATGAGGTAACAAAGTTTTATTTTATCTTAAGGCGTATTTAATAAAATCTCTCTCTCTTACTACTTGACCCACAATCTAGCAAAACTGAACTGAATCCACAGGCTTTTTAACAATGTTACTACTGAATTTTATGGTTCTTTGTAATCATATATATATTGAAGCTGCTGTCTTTATATTCTAGGCTTCTATAAACAATATGTATACATTTTCAAAATGATGACACTTTCTTGTCTAGCCAAATCATCACAGAAAATGTCCATTATTTCCTCGGTATTAATAACAAAACAGTATAGAATTCACCCTCTATATATTCACAGAATTCACTCTTTATACATTCAATTTCTCTGTTACCAATTATATTTCTCGTATAATTAAGTTTTGAAAACAATCTCAGTTATAAACGTTATTTTTAATAATTTCATTTAAAATGCACTGATAAAAGAAATAAACAATGCACTACCAAAAAAACCTCTATACTTTATTATTTTATATGTCATAAATTCTGTCTGTCCTTGATTTTTCACCATTTAGTTCATCACTAAAATTTTGACTAGGGCTTCCCTGGTGGCGCAGTGGTTGAGAGTCCTCCTGCTGATGCAGGGGACATGGGTTCGTGCCCCGGTCTGGGAAGATCCCACATGCCGCGGAGTGGCTGGGCCCGTGAGCCATGGCCGCTGAGCCTGCGCGTCCGGAGACTGTGCTCCGCAAGGGGAGAGGCCACAACAGTGAGAGGCCCGCATACCGCAAAAAGAAAAAAAAAAAAATTTTTGACTAATTATTAAGCATTTATATTCCTCTACATTAAAAAATAACAATTATTAACCACCCATTTAATATTCTGGGAATTGTTTTAGTGTGATGTTTTATTTCTTTTAGTGATACGTACCGATGATAACAAAAGTAGCGTGCAGCATTTGTGTTCCATCTATTTCCATATAGATTATAATTCTTTCAATTTGGGATTTAACAGTTCTAATACCCATGATTATTATTTTTTTAAATACCACTGGGCTTCCCTGGTGGCGCAGTGGTTGAGAGTCCACCTGCCGATGCAGGGGACGCGGGTTCGTGCCCCAGTCCGGGAAGATCCCACATGTCACGGAGTGGCTGGGCCCGTGAGCCATGGCCGCTGAGGCTGCGCGTCCGGAGCCTGTGCTCTGCAACGGGAGAGGCCGCAACAGTCAGAGGCCCGCGTACCGCAAAAAAAAAAAAAAAAAAAAAAGAAAAAGAAAAAAGAAATGCCACTAACTCCTTGCATGATTATTTAGAATACATATTTTTTAAAAAGTCCTCCTCACTTTTAATGGAGCTATCAATAGCTTTAGCAAAGTTTCTGATTTACTATTCATTTAACAATATATTTCTTGAAATTGTAAGATTTAGTCTGATATGCTCCCTTAAGGAGTACCACAGGCTACTTTCATAGCTCCCCTGAGAACTCCACTCACTGTGCAGGATCCAAGAAGAGAGTTGCAAGTACCTTCTAACTTTGAGAGTAGTTCCCCATATTTACATTATTTTGATATAAGAGAAATCAATTTAAAGGGAAGCCAACAGAGTAGTACTTAGACGGTGGAGCTCTCATAAGAACCCATATAAGTTATGCTATCCCCCATAAGCAAGTCCCTATTGAACACTTCCTCCAGACAGGAGAAGAACTGGCAGGTATATTGCCTGCATACTTGGGAGCTGTCACATAAACAATATTTAATTGCCTTCGCTTACCTTTGCAAATGACCCACCTATAGTTGTGGTAAAGTATATCCAACTTCTCCTAAAACATAAAAAATGTCAGATTGGTGGACAAAATTCGATTCACTGATCTCTCCCTCAAGTCTTACACCCCTAATTCTCAACTCTAAGACATCGTGGACCCTTTTCCTTAGCATTTTGCATGCTATTAGTATGTACCCATTATAGCTGGAATGGAAATGTTGGAGGTAGTAAAAGACAGCATTTATAACCCAGGAGTTAAGGGAGCAGTTCAACATAATAGGGTGGTTTTCATAACTGCCTGACCATAATCTCATCAGTCTTCAAGACTCAGTTCAAAAATCACTTTTCTCAAGGTTTCTTTGGCCCTCAGCATTCCTGATCTGTGCCATAATTCTAGGACTAACAAGAACCTCTTAGTCAGTGTTTGCTTGTTTTACTGTTGTCCTCCAAATTCAGAACCTATTGCTGATAAGGCTTATATGTGTTTTCAAGATTAAGTTAGATTTCAATTAGACATTTAATATATTTTCATGAATATATAGGTAATTACATGCTACCCATAGTTTTTAAAGGGTCAATGTCTTGATGCTCTGGAATCTAAGGGAAGGAATTCAGAAAGACAGAAGTGAGTCATTGTAGAAGATGATGTACAGAGAATGAAATATGAAGTCAGAAAGACTGAATATCATATCAAACATGTTTTTCCAAAGCAATTAAACAGGCCTTTAATGATATTACTTAGACTTTCCAGACAAAATGTGTAACAACTGAACTAATTCTAATTCTTATAAAATGACTTTGCAATCCCCAAACTCAAAATAATCTCACAGTCATTATTTGTTATAAAACATTAATGTGTTTTATACCTTGATTGTGAAAAATACCAGAAGTGAGGGAAGAAAATAGATTTACTGTGAATTACAAAATTTGAAACTGAAATTGATCATTTTTATTCTTTCAAGAAATTTTTCCCCAGGGCTATTTTAGCAGCAAAATCAAAGTCAGAACCTAGGCCCCTCTAAACAAAGGAGTTTAATTGTATTTTACTCTCCCTCTCTTCTCTGTCTCTTAAGTTTCTCAGTAGTATCTAAAGGGTAAGAACCATCCCCCATGGAGGGTAGAGATCCTTGGAATTCTGATGATGGTAATGATCTTTGTGAAACTGTAAAGTGAACATTGAACACAAAATCGCTTTATGATGGGGTGTCTGGGGAAAACTGCACTCCTTCTCCTGGGTCTCCTGAAACTAGTCAATATTACCTTTGTTTAGGGTAGATGCTCTGTCCTCTGAATATAATCATGGGGCTGTTGGAAACATTTTTTTCTCTGGGCTTCATGCCATTCCTTTTTCTCTCTTTTCTTTCGTTTTTTAAAAGATGTTGATGCATCTATCTCCATAGGATTTGTGACAACACTACAGCCCTCAAGTTTTGCAAATTACAGACTTCTTATCAACGTTGAGGTAATTTTTTTATTAAAATCAAATTTTAAACTCATTACTGCCGAAGGTTTATTTCTATTATTTTTAAAGCATTATTAAACAGCAAAATAAATAAATAATTTTAGATTTATATCATGCAAGAAATGACAGGTCCTTTGCAGCAAATACATTTAGGCTACACTGTATACAGTCTACAGCAAGACTGTTCAGCCACAGTTATTTCATATAGTTCTTATACAACTAAATGCTAATTTCCAAACTTCTCACTGGATGGGTCACTGGATGAAGTCAAGGGCTAGAGATTTTACAAGCACATGTGAGAAAATTATGCACCTGGACACACTTTACGGCATATAGAACAGGTTGGGACACTGTAATAGGAACTGATATGTTATTTTATATGTGCTAAAATTCTCCAGATTAATATAGCTCTGCCCATATTTTATACAACTCGTTGGTTTGGGTTTCCTAATTCATAATGTAAAAATAATCCAGGGGTGGGATCAAAAACTTGTTCAATTGGAAATGAGCCTCCTATCTCAGTACTGTCAGTTTTTCCTCAGATGAACTGTAATTTTTGTCATGAGTAAAAGAGAATAGAGATCTTACAGAAAAAAATTGTCAATTTTTGGCCATGCAGCTGTGGCCAATATCCTAAGTATCAAAGGACCAAGGATGAAAATATATATTTTTAGGAGGTCAGCTATATAAGAGTATACTTCTTACCAGTTGACTACCCAAGTAAAGAGAAATTAACAATTTTATATAAGCTACTGCATTTTAGTGTATTTTCTTATAGCAATGTACAAGTCTCTCACATTACTCAACTTCAAGAGAACACTGTTTTTATAAAATTCATTCCCTACGGTGTGCCCAAAACTATACTCCTAGTAACAAGTGATGTATAACATATAAAATCAGGAAAGAAACACTTAGGAAGAATTGGGAAATTATCATCTAGATCTCTGTTATTTGTGCATCACCCTTTAGCTTTAACAAACAAACAGAAAAGAACAAGTTGTAATTATAGGCTCATAATTTACATGAATGATATTTAATGAAACTATAGAATACTGATAAATAGTAGAGTCTATATTGGGAAAGAGAACCCTAGCCACTACACAACATGGTAAGCATGGTAAACAATGACTAAGGGAAGATGGCAAATAGAAAGGGAAAAAAAATAGAATTAATACTGACTCATTTAATAAATCTTGATAAAATAATATGATTAATTTTTAAATGGGAAATAAAATACTAATCAGATGTACATATTTTGTAGGTTCTATAATTTTTATTAGATAACTGAACACTTTATAGTATTTCTTTGTATATGAGTACACCTAATATAAGATAAATTTGATATATAGAGAGATGGGTAAGGATAGTAAATACAGGTAGGGAGATGTATTATAGAAAGTGTCTTGTAGGTCCTAAGGGCCTTTTACCATCTCTTCTTCATATTCATGTAAGCATACCTTATTAGAAGACTTAAGTCTGAGTTTTTCTGGATATGTTTGTAATCACTTCCCCCCGCCCCCAATTCCACCCCCATTTTGAAGATCATTGGTCCAAGAAACCTACAAGTATATGGGGCATTGTAATAGGCAAAGTCACATATGTTAATAACAACAAGAAAAACTGTATTGTGAGACCCTTTACACGATATAATATAGAGAATAAGGTCTATATTGTCTCCCACTAGGTCTACATTCCACAAAGCTGGATTTGAAAAGCTGAGGCAGAGGTTCATAGCTCTTCACTAAAATTCTTTCTCCTGGGTACATAACTTGACTACATTCCCATATGACTGAGACCAAATTAACATGCACCACTTCCAGGGCTGGACCATGTAAATCTCTCCCTGATCCTCTAGTTCTTTTCACATTTGTCTTTTGAAAATAGAGCGTTCCAAGACACTGCAGTTCACTGTGGCTGTAAGAAAGGAGACCTTGAGTTCCTGAACTACCATGTGAAGAAAGCCACCCACTGACAGGGAATGTCTTCATTTCAATGTTGTCAAGATATCAAATTTAACCTTTAATCTTATTTAACCTTGAGGATCATGTGTTAAAGCAACTAATGTTACCCAAGCTTTTACAGGAGACTAATAATAACTCTACATTTTCCTCTATTCAAATTCAGAATGAAAGAAAGAGGCATGGGAGTGGAACAGGTGGTGATAAAATATGACCTTACTAATGTATAAAGTTATTCCAAGGGGTGCAATGTAGCATTCCAAGTTGATCTCATGAGTTCCAAAGACATCGGGCTAAGTGACCCTTATTCTGGTTTCAAAGTTCTGTTCTAGCTCTAAGTACACATATAAACTTCAGGGAGAACTACTTATCCCATAGGGGCTGAGGATGATTAATAAAACCGTCTGTTACACCTAAAAGCACTGACCTATACTGTACCCTTTAGACAAATTGCATAATCATGATAAATGAAGTGTACCAGGCCTAGATAAGCTAGTCTCTGGCATATGTCCAGACGAGACTTAAAGAACAATCGTTCAAGCCATGAGAGGAAAGATGCACTTTGATTGGGGTATGGAGCTTCCTGAGGTGTGAGGAACCCCTCCTTTCCTCAGAAATTACAATCTGCCTTAGGGGCTCCCCTGACAAGGATACTGGTATCCAGGTCCTTGAAACATTCATCGTTTTGCCATGAACATGTATGTGCTTCTTTTCTTCTGTAAATATGAATAACTAAGCATTATTTGTTTTGCCCAGGTGGTATCAGTGTCTGGTCTCTTCACAAATTTGGACATACTGTTGACATTGGTAAGTACAGAGGACACACAGAGGCAGAGACAGACCACCATGCCTTGCATTAAAAGCAAATAAAATTTAAAGTCCTTTCACAAACAATGTTTCAAGTTTAACTTTATTTGGGTTTGGTTTTTAATGATTCCTGGTGATGCTGTGATAATTATAGAGGTGAACTGTAAGTTTCTGGTACTTGTTAAAGTCTCCCAAGCAAAATAATTTTGCAGAACAGTAATCTAAGTAATGTTGATAGTGAATAATAAGACAAACAATGAGATCATTGCTGCTTTGAATGGTTTTAGAACTGGGAAAAGGGCATCATCTGCTTTTAGAAATGGAGTTGAACAGTTTTATTTTCTACTTCTTAATTTACAGTTCTATTATTCACCTCTAAATGCCTTTATCCATTTCTTAGTAGCTTGCTCTTAAACAACATGCTTCTACCATTCTCATAAGCAATTTGATTTCTCTTTTAGTTTAAATAGAAGCTGGTTGACATTAGATGCAAAATATCTACTATGTCAATTGTCTAATATTTTTCCTTGAAGTGGAAAGAGTAAGATTAACACAGACACACACACACACACACACTCAGATCTCTAAACAGCAACAACAATAACAACAAAGTATATATAGATATAGATACAGATACCACCCGAAATCTATTAGGATTTGCTGTGAGATAAAACTCTAAATGGCACTGCATCCAAACTTTCTGAGTAGGTCTGCAGATTTTTATGCATTATTCAATTCATAAAACAAAACCTTAGAATAAAAAGCAAACACAATAGAAACTAAATGAGATAGTCACAGAGAACATCAAAAATAGTAATTTAATCTCCCGGACAATATTAAACTTGTTCACAGCCTATTTTTTTTTTGTTGTTGTTGTTGTTCTTTGGATTCTCTTTCGAATCTAATTCAGTTTATATATGGACATGTCTATAGGGAGTGGAGGGTGAATTAATTACCCCAAGCAGTGTGCATCCACCCCTCTAATATTTTTCATATTAACCCACGAATCTGTTATCTTCATTACTATTATACTGTGCTCAGATTACAGCACAATTAGAGATCATTAACCCTCTCCTTTATAATCAGCAATTTTCACGGGCCACAGATATGCATGCACCTCTAATATATTCATATGTATCTTACACTTTCATTTACCAAAGTGTCAAAACAACTTTTTTTACATCATTTCTATATGTTTTAGTTTCTGCAAGCTGGCTGCTAGAAGACAATTATTTCTCCTAAATGGCTTTCCCCTCGATCTGGCTATTTTTTTTAAGAAAGAATAAAACACTGTAAAAATCAGAAACTTTGGTCCCACGCCTTTTATTTTATGCACAAAGAAGCTTATTTATGTATGCCAACATCACACTGCAGAGAAAGACACACTGGCTCTTTATTATTTCTTCTGTACTTTATATAGGAAATGTGTGAAGAACAGGTCTTTCCTGAGGTATTATACTCATATGCTTTAAAGATTAAGAACACTCAGTATGCCAAAAAAATGCTGTATATGAAAACATGTTTTATTGATTAATTTACCGAAATTCAGTTAAAGTTTCTTTCAACTTAATGTGCTTATCTATATAAAATTGTATATTCATATTTTGTAGTGATGTGATTGTCTGGTGTTACAATTCTAACATCTAATAGGTTTTATTCTATTTCAGTTTATTTATTTTATGCTTTGCTAGAATGTGCTTATGGAAGGCATTCTCAAGCATGAAAATAAATTATAAGCAGCTGGAACATAGCTATTCTTTAAATTATAAACTTCCTGATTTTTAGGGACCTGTATTCTTTTTCTCTTTCACTCCTCCATGTATCAAAACCCAGGGAATATTTGGTGGTTTTGTATGAAAACGTAGTTAAGGGAAGTACACCCACTTCTGTCTCATGCAAAGACTGAGCTCTTTAATTGGTCTCTCCTTTGCACTCACTTTCCTCTCCAAACTATTTTGCACAAGGCAGCCAGGGTGATCCTTCACAAACACACATTTGACCATGTCAACTCCCTGCTTACAAGAGTGTAATTACTTTCTATTGTCATTAGCGCATTGCTTTGAACAGAATATATAAGCACAAAAAACTGCTGAATACTTCATGTCCCCAGGATAAAGTCCAAACTCTAATATGTCTTCACTTACAGTGTTTGGTGACCTTTCAGCTTCATTACTGATCAATCACCCAGTGTCCCTTAGGTGACATGAGGCGACTTCCATAATATCTAGTATCAGAAGACAGAGAAGAGATGAAATAATTCCTTCAGCATTTAAATATCTAAGCTCAGAAGTGACACCTGTCACTTCTAATATGTCATTGCCCCAGAGTCACATGATTCTTCCTAAGTGCAAGAAATCGGTGGTGTCGGAAGTACAGTCTCCATGTGCCTCAAAGAGAAAAGAGCCAAATATCAGAGAACACAGAACTGTGGGCCACAGGGCCTTATCCTTAACAGAAATTTCATAAACTCTTAACGAGTCATAATCAAGATTCATTAGACTGCAAACGATGACACAGAAACACTTTGGCAAACAAGGGAATTAACTAGTTCTTGTGCAAAATTTCAAGAAAGGCAGGGGTACTGCTTGACTTTATGTTTCAGAAACACAGACTTTTCCATTTTTATATATTCCTATTGATTTCCCATCTCTACCTTCCCCTGGTTCTCAGCCTTATTTCTCAGACTGGTCTCTGGCACAGCTGTAGAGGTGGAATTGTTGTCAAGTCCAAGTTGTACATTCCCTATTTTCCCAATTGAGTCTTGCTCTCTCTTCATTTCAAGTTCAAATACATTATTGAAGCACTCTGGTTCCCAGTTTAGCCTCCTCGGAGTTGGAATAATATGTTCCATGCAGCTTGAACTTGAATGAAAAACGCTTCTTTAGGCCAATCTCCACATCCAGAAAGCAAAGGTTAAGCACTGTACAACTTACTAAATCCTTATTACCTGGAACCCTGAAGTAGTTTCAGCCCTTATACTATAACAGAGACTATATGAATGGACAATGGCCATCTCACGTGTAAAAACAGAACACTGACACAGAACCTCTGCAACCATCAGTTTAAATCACAACCTCTGCAGCATTTGGCACCAAACAGTAAGGAACTAGTTGATAACTGACAGCTTCCCTGATCTTCGCACTCCAGCTCCAACTTAGGCCCAACCACAAAAAGCCAATTATGAGCCCTAAACAGTCACACAGGATGCCCCATTCTGGTTAGCCCACCCCCAGATTCCCTGTGCCAACATCTCCAATCAGGTCACATGTGAAGTTTTCTTTTCTTTCCACTATAAACCTTTTCCACTCCCTGCCTGCCATGTAGTCTCTGTGAAATGCAAGTGTTGGTGGCTATTCTCTTGCTATATCAAACTCTGATAAATATCTTTTACTTGTTCTCATTTGGGAGGTTTTGTTTATTTTCACCGCCATTAAGGAGACTTTGCAACAACCCTTAAACTAAATGCACCTAATTATGCGAAGCCTTTATTTCCTACCTAAATAAAAATTCTTTTGAACCATGTTACCAAAGAATGCCCCCTTTGTGTTGAAAATTTGTGGTCGCTACTAAATTAGTAGAGGCTTCTGCTTTGTTTATTTATTGTCCTTTTCATTTTTGTACTATATTATGGTTCCCTATATGATAAAGACATTATTTCTCCAAGGTGACAGAGTATATTTAAACCCATGCTATTACTACTTATGAGGTTGTTTTGTGATTTACATGTCATATTATTAGCAAAGATGCATTAATATTAACGTGATTTTTTTTTTCTCCCTCAAGGATGAAATACAACCAAACATATATCTGATAGTGATTCAAACTGTCATCTTGTCCAGTCAGACTTGTCTTAAGTGGCACACTTTATTTTTATTTTTATTTTTATTTTTTTATTACTTTCTGCTTTATAACAAAGTGAATCAGTCATACATATACATCTGTTCCCACATCCCTTCCCTCTTGCGTCTCCCTCCCTCCCACACTCCCTATCCCACCCCTCCAGGCGGTCACAAAACACATAGCTGATCTCCCTGTGCTATGCGGCTGCTTCCCACTAGCTATCTACCTTACGTTTGGTACTGTATATATGTCCATGCCACTCTCTCGCTTTGTCACAGCATACCCTTCCCCCTCCCCATATCCTCAAGTCCATTCTCAAGTAGGTCTGTGTCTTTATTCCTGTTTTACCACTAGGTTCTTCATGACATTATTTTTTCCCTTAAATTCCATATATATGTGTCAGCATACGGTATTTGTCTTTCTCTTTCTGACTTACTTCTCTCTGTATGACAGACTCTAGGTCTATCCACCTCATTACAAATAGCTCAGTTTCATTTCTTTTTATGCCTGAGTAATATTCCATTGTATATATGTGCCACATCTTCTTTATCCATTCATCCGATGATGGAAACTTGGGTTGTTTCCATCTCCGGGCTATTGTGAATAGAGCTGCAATGAACATTTTGGTACATGTCTCTTTTTGAATTATGGTTTTCTCAGGGTATATGCCTAGTAGTGGGATTGCTGGGTCATATGGTAGTTCTATTTTCAGTTTTTTAAGAAACCTCCATACTGTTCTCCATAGGGGCTGTACCAATTCACATTCCCACCAGCAGTGCAAGAGTGTTCCCTTTTCTCCACACCCTCTCCAGCATTTATTGTTTCTAGATTTCTTGATGATGGCCATTCTGACTGGTGTGAGATGATATCTCATTGTAGTTTTGATTTACATTTCTCTAATGATTAATGATGTTGAGCATTCTTCATGTGTTTGTGGGCAGGCTGTATATCTTCTTTGGAGAAATGCCTATTTAAGTCTTCTGCCCATTTTTGGATTGGGTTGTTTGTTTTTTTGCTATTGAGCTGCAGGAGCTGCTTATAAATTTTGGAGATTAATCCTTTGTCAGTTGCTTCATTTGCAAATATTTTCTCCAATTCTGAGGGTTGTCTTATGGTCTTGTTTATGGTTTCCTTTGCTGTGCAAAAGCTTTGAAGTTTCATTAGGTCCCACTTGTTTATCTTTGTTTTTAGTTCCATTTCTCTAGGAGGTGGGTCCAAAAGGATCTTGCTGTGATTTATGTCATAGAGTGTTCTGCCTATGTTTTCCTCTAAGAGTTTGATAGTTTCTGGCCTTACATTAAGGTCTTTAATCCATTTTCGGCTTATTTTTGTGTATGGTGTTAGGGAATGATCTAATCTCATACTTTTACATGTCCCTGTCCAGTTTTCCCAGCACCACTTACTGAAGAGGCTGTCCTTTCTCCACTGTACATTCCTGCCTCCTTTATCAAAGATAAGTTGGCCATATGTGCATGGGTTTATCTCTGGGCTTTCTATCCTGTTCCATTGATCTATCTTTCTGTTTTTGTGCCAGTACCACACTGTCTTGATTACTGTAGCTTTGTAGTATAGTCTGAAGTCAGGGAGCCTGATTCCTCCAGCTCCGTTTTTCATTCTCAAGATTGCTTTGGCTATTCGGGGTCTTTTGTTTTTCCAAACAAATTTTGAATTTTTTTGTTCAAGTTCTGTGAAAAATGCCAGTGGTAGTTTGATACGGATTGCATTGAATCTGTCGATTGCTTTGGGTAGTAGAGTCATTTTCACAATATTGATTCTTCCAATCCAGGAGAATGGTATGTCTCTCCATCTATTTGTATCATCTTTAATTTCTTTCATCAGTGTCTTATAATTTTCTGCGTACAGCTCTTTTGTCTCCTTAGGTAGGTTTATTCCTAGATATTTTATTCTTTTGGTTGCAATGGTAAATGGGAGTGTTTTCTTGATTTCAATTTCAGATTTTTCATCATTAGTGTGTAGGAATTCCAGAGATTTCTGTGCATTAATTTTGTATCCTGCTACTTTATGAAATTCATTGATTAGCTCTAGTAGTTTTCTGGTAGCATCTTTAGGATTCTCTATGTATAGTGTCATGTCGTCTGCAAACAGTGACAGCTTTACTTCTTCCTTTCCAATTTGAATTCCTTTTATTTCCTTTTCTTCTCTGATTGCTGTGGCTAAAACTTACAAAACTAAGTTAAATAAGAGTGGTGAGAGTGGGCAGCCTTGTCTTGTTCCTGATCTTATTGGAAATTGTTTCAGTTTTTCACCATGGAGGACAATGTTGGCTGTGGGTTTGTCATATTTGGCCTTTATTATGTTGAGGAAACTTCCCTCTATGCCTACTTTCTGCAGGGCTTTTATCATAAATGGGTGTTGAATTTTGTTGAAAGCTTTCTCTGCATCTATTGAAATGATCATATGGTTTTTCTCCTTCAATTTGTTAATATGGTGTATCACATTGATTGATTTGCATATACTGAAGAATCCTTGCATTCCTGGAACAAACCCCACTTGATCATGGTGTATGATCCTTTTAATGTGCTGTTGGATTCTGTTGGCTAGTATTTTGTTGGGGATTTTTTCATCTATGTTCATCAGTGAAATTGGCCTGTAGTTTTCTTTCTTTGTGACATCCTTGCATGGTTTTGGTATCAAGCTGATGGTGGCCTCATAAAATGAGTTTGGGAGTGTTCCTCCCTCTGCTATATTTTGGAAGAGTTTGAGAAGGGTAGGTGTTAGCTCTTCACTAAATGTTTGATAGAATTCTCCTGTGAAGCCATCTGGTCCTGGGCTTTTGTTTGATGGAAGATTTTTAATCACAGTTTCAATTTCAGTGCTTGTGATTGGTCTACTCATATTTTCTATTTCTTCCTTATTCAGTCTTGGCAGTTGTGCATTTCTAAGAATTTGTCCATTTCTTCCAGGCTGTCAAATTTATTGGCATAGAGTTTCTTGTAGTATTCTCTCATGATCTTTTGTATTTCTGCAGTGTCAGTTGTTACTTCTCCTTTTTCATTTCTAATTCTATTGATTTGAGTCTTCTCCCTTTTTTTCTTGATAAGTCTGGCTAATGGTTTATCAATTTTGTTTGTCTTCTCAAAGAACCAGCTTTTAGTTTTACTGATCTTTGTTATCGTTTCCTTCATTTATTTTTCATTTATTTGTGATCTGATCTTTATGATTTCTTTCCTTCTGCTAACTTTGGGGTTTTTTTGTGCTTCTTTCTCTAATTGCTTTTGGTGCAGGGTCAGGTTGTTTACTCGAGATGTTTTCTGTTGTTTAAGGTGGGATTCTATTGCTATAAACTTCCCCCTTAGAATTGCTTTAGCTTTGTCCCATAGGTTTTGGGTCGTCGTGTCTCCATTGTCATTTGTTTCTAGGTACTTTTTTATTTCCTCTTTGATTTCTTCAGTGATCACTTCGTTATTGAGTAGTGTATTGTTTAGCCCCCATGTGTTTGTATTTTTTACAGATGTTTTCCTGTAATTGATGTCTAGTCTCATAGCATTGCGGTTGGAAAAGATACTTGATACAATTTCAATTTTCTTAAATTTACCAAGGCTTGATTTGTGACCCAAGATATGATCTATCCTGGAGAATGTTCCATGAGCACTTGAGAAAAATGTGTATTCTGTTGTTTTTGGATGGAATGTCCTATGAATATCAATTAAGTCCATCTTGTTTAATGTATCATTTAAAGCTTGTGTTTCCTTTTTTACTTTCATTTTGGATGATCTGTCCATTGGTGAGAGTGGGGTGTTAAAGTCCCCTACTATGATTGTGTTACTGTCGATTTCCCCTTTTATGGCTGTTAGTATTTTCCTTATGTATTGAGGTGTTCCTATGTTGGGTGCATAAATATTTACAATTGTTATATCTTCTTCTTGGATCGATCCCTTGATCATTATGTAGTGTCTCTTCTAATAGTCTTTATTTTAAAGTCTATTTTGTCTGATATAAGAATTGCTACTCCAGCTTTCTTTTGATTTACATTTGCATTGAATATCTTTTTCCATCCCCTTACTTTCAATTTGTATGTGTCTCTAGGTCTGAAGTGGGTCTCTTGTAGACAGCATATATATGGGTCTTGTTTTTGTACCCTTTCAGCCAATCTGTGTCTTTTGGTGGGAGCATTTACTCCATTTATATTTAAGGTAATTATTGATATGTATGTTCCTATTCCCATTTCCTTAATTGTTTTGGGTTCATTATTGTAGGTATTTTCCTTCTGTTGTGTTTCTTCCCTAGAGCATTTGTTGTAAAGCTGGTTTGGTGGTGCTGAACTCTCTCAGCTTTTGCTTTTCTGTAAAGTTTTTAATTTCTCCATCAAATCTGAATGAGATCCTTGCTGGGTAGAATAATCTTGGTTGCAGGTTTTTCTCCTTCATCACTTTAATTATGTCCTGCCAATCCCTTCTGGCTTGTAGAGTTTCTGCTGAGAGATCAGCTGTTAACCTGATGGGGATTCCCTTGTGTGTGTTTTTTCCCTTGCTGCTTTTAATATGATTTCTTTGGTTTAAATTTTGACAGTTTGATTAATATGTGTCTTGGAGTATTTCTCCTTGGATTTATTCTGTATGGGACTCTCTGTGCCTCCTGGACTTGATTAACTATTTCCTTTCCCATATTAGGGAAGCTTTCAACTATAATCTCTTCAAATATTTTCTCATTCCCTTTCTTTTTCTCTTCTTCTTCTGGAACCCCTATAATTCGAATATTAGTGCATTTAATGTTGTCCCAGAGGTCTTTGAGACTGTCCTCTGTTCTTTTCATTCTTTTTTCTTTATTTTGCTCTGCATCAGTTATTTCCACTATTTTATCTTCCACCTCACTTATCCGTTCTTCTGCCTCAGTTATTCTGCTATTGATCCCATCTAGAGTATTTTTCATTTCATTTATTGTGTTTTTATTCGATGCTTGATTCATCTTTAGTTCTTCTAGGTCCTTGTTAACTGTTTCTTGCATTTTGTCTATTCTATTTCCAAGATTTTGGATCTTGGAAATAGAATCTTGGATCAGCTTTACTATCATTATTCTGAATTCTTTTTCAAGTAGACTGCCTATTACTTCTTCATTTGTTAGGTCTGGTAGTTTTTAATCTTGCTCCTTCACCTGCTGTGTGATTTTCTGTCTTCTCATTTTGCCTATCTTACTGTGTTTGGGGTCTCCTTTTTGCAGGCTACAGATTCGCAGTTCCCATTGTTTTTGGTGTCTGTCCCCAGTGGCTAAGGTTGTTTCAGTAGATTGTGTAGGCTTCCTGGTGGGGGGGACTAGTGCCTGTGTTCTGGTGGTTGAGGCTCGATCTTGTCTTTCTGGTGGACAGGTCCACGTCTGGTGGTGTGTTTTGGGGTGCCTATGGCCTTATTATGTTTTTATGCAGCCTCTGTGCTAATGGGTGGTGTTGTGTTCCTTTCTTACTAGTTGCTTGGCATAGGGTGACCAGCACTGTAGCTTGCTGTTCTTTGACTGAACCTGGTTGCTGGTGTTGTGATGGAGATCTCTGGGAGATTTTTGCTGCTTGATATTATGTGGAGCTTGGAGTTCTCTTGTGGACCTGTGTCCTGAATTTGGCTCTCCCACTTCAGAGGCACAGCACTGACTCCTGGCTGCAGCACCAAGAGCCTTTCATCTACCCGGCTCAGAATAAAAGGGAGAAAAAGTAGAAAGAAAGAATTAGTAGAAGAAAGAAAGGGAGAGAGAAAGAAAGGAAGAAGGAAAGGAAGGAAGGAAGGAAGGAAGAAAGAAAGAAAGAAAGAAAGGAGGGAAGGGGGAAGGAAGGAAAGAAAGAAAGAAAGAAAGGAGGGAGGGAGGGAAGAAGGAAAGAAAGAAAGAGAAAGAAAGAGAAAGAAAGCAAGCAAGCAAGAAAGACAGGACAGAGGCAGGGAGGAAGGAAAGAAATAGAGAAAGAAAGAAAGGGGGGGCGGAGGGAGGGAGGGAGGAAGGGAAGGTAGGAAAAAAGAAAGAGAGAAGATAAAGTAAAATAGAATAAAGTGTAAAATATAGTAGCGTTATTGAAATAAAAAAGTAATTATTGAAAAAAACAAAAAACGGCAGATAGAACCCTGGGACATATGGTGGAAGCAAAGCTCTACAGAGAAAATCTCACACAGTAGCATACACATACACATGCACAAAAAGAGAACAGGGGAGAAAAAATCGAAAATCTTGTTCTCAAAGTCCACCCCCTCAATTTGGTATAATTCGTTGTAAAAAGAGGAAAAGGGGAAAAAGTCTGAAATCTTGCTCTCAAATTCCACCTCCTTAATTTGGGATAATTCGTTGTAAAGAGAGGAAAAGGTGGAAAAATCTTAAATCTTGTCCTCAAAGTCCACCTCCTCGATTTGGGATGATTCGCTGTCCATTCATGCACTCCACAGATGCAGGGCACATCAAGCGGACCATGGAGCTTTAAGCCATTGCCTCCAAGGCTGCACAGAGAGATTTCTCTGTCTCTTCTCTGCTCTCACAGCTCCCGGGTCTCAGCCTTGGACCTGGCCCCGTCTCTGCATGTAGGTCGCTGGAGGGCGTCCTTTCTTCGCTCAGACAGGACAAGTTTAAAGGCGCAGCTGCTTCGGGGGCTCTGGCTCACTTAGGCTGAGGGGAGGGAGGGGCACGCAATGTGGGTCGAGCTTGCGGCGGCAGAGGCTGGCGTGACATTGCACCAGCCCGACGCGCTCCGTGCGCTTTCCCAGGGAAGCCGTCCCTGGATCCTGGGACCCCGGCAGTGGCGTGCTGCACAGGCTCCCCGGAAGGGTGGGTGGACAGTGACCTGCGCTCGCACACAGGCCTTTTGGCGGTGGCAGCAGCAGCCCCAGCATCCCACGCCCGTCCCCGGGGCCCGCTCCTTTAGCCGCAGTTCACGCCCGTCTCTGGAGCTTCTTTAAGCAGCGCTCTTAATGCCCTCTCCTCGCGCACCAGGAAACAAAAGGGAAGAAAAAGTCTCTTGCCTCTTCGGCAGCTCCAGACTTTTTCCCGGGACTCCCTCCGGGCTATCCGTGGTGCACTAACCCCTTCAGGCTCTCTTCCTGCCACCAGCCCCAGTCCTCTCCCTGCTCTGGCTGAAACCCAATACCGGAGCCTCCCCTCCCAGCCCCACCCGCCCCGGTGACCGAGCAGACAAGCCTCTCGGGCTGGTTTGTGCCTGAGGGCACCGATCCTCTGTTCCGGAATCTCTCCGCTTTGCCCTCCACACCCCTGTTGCTGTGCTCTCCTCCGCTACTCCGAAGCTTTCCCCCTCCGCCACCCGCAGTCTCCGCCCGCAAAGGGGCTTCTAGTGTGTGGAAACCTTTCCTCCTTCACGGCTCCCTCCCACTGGTGCAGGTCCCGTCCATATCCTATTGTCTCTGTTTATTTTTTTTTTCTTTTGCCCTACCCAGGTATGTGGGGAGTTTCTTGCCTTTTGGGGGGTCTGAGGTCTTCTGTCAGCGTTCAGTAGGTGTTCTGTAGGAGTTGTTCCACGTGTAGATGAATTTCTGATGTATCTGTGGGGAGGAAGTTGATCTCCATGTCTTACTCTTCCGCCACCTTCCTCTGTCTCCAGCACACTTTCAATTAATAGTTTCTACCTTGGAAAAAAGAAAGGTAATCTCGTTTTGGATATGTTATTACTTTGCAAGTCTCAATCTGCCTGGATTGTTGAGTTAATTCTTATAACTGGAACATGCATTCTAGCCTGAGGCAGAATGAGAGAGAAACAAAAGAGTTAGAGAGAGCACAACAGAGAGAAAATGGGCATTTATAGAGATAGTATTAGGATAGTATTAGAATAGAAGGGACTTTTTTCAGTACCTACTAACCATATCAAGTGATGGAAGGACTTATTTCCTAAGCATATCACTTTAATGATTTTGCATGGTTGTCCTCTGCTCTGAAGAATGATTGTCCTTATAGTCTGCAAAATATAGAAAAGGTAGAGAAATTAAATCATGTATTAAGACAAAAATTAATTGACCTTTCAGAAGGACTCCATCTCCCTTGGTCTACAATGCTTCCCTTATGTATTTCTTTTCCCCAATAGGCTTTCCTTTATGAAATTGTTTCTGTGCGACCTGTGAGATGGGACCTCGTTCCACCACTAGTCAAGTCTTCAGTGTTGAGTTCAGTTACTACAATTGATGTAACCCAGAGATTGATGTAATTATCTCTTAATGTGACTAACTACATATCTACCTTAAAATTAGAATTCAGAGTTGAGATGATTGCTATAAGGACACCTCAAAATGTGTTAAATTGAGATGACTGCTATAGGGACACTTCAAAAGACATTAAATTGAATTTTAAAATGAATTTGGAGATTTTACTTTACAGAAAATAAAACTGACTTGGTTGGTTGAATGGTTTTATTTGCCATTTAGGCTCCTAATTTCAATATGAGGTCTGCTAACCCCTAGGATTAAGATAAAACTTTATGAAGAGCATTCTGACCAAGAAAATAATTTTAACCAGTTTTCAGGTGCCAGATTCGAATAACTGTTTCCTAATTCTTGTTGTTCCTCTTTCCTTTCTTTCCTTTAAAAAGAAAAAAAAACCTTTCTCCCACAAGGTTTCATTTTTCAAAAGAGAAGTGTACTTCTCAACCTTCTTGAACTTGACTCTGATGCATTGTCTTTGTGCACTGAAATCTCCAGGATGCAAAACAAAGGGGACAATTCAAAACATTCATCTCTATTTTAAAAAAAAAGATGACTCCAATAGCTAGGTAACAAAACCTTTGACAAATAATTTTTTTTTTATGTTTTTATATTGAATTATTTCAAAAAATTGAAAAAAAAAATCTAATTGAGTTGTCAGTGGACACATGATTATAAATCAGTTTTTATAATAAATTACTCTGCAATTTTTGTCATAGTTCTTTGAAGGAATTCAAAGAATTGAGTGACTTATATAAAAGCCTCTTCTCTCATCTCCTTATTTCTGAGAATAAGATTTCTCAGAGCTTAAATCTCTAAAAATGAGAATATAGAAATATAGAACCTGATGGTCACCTTCTAACAGTAAGCAAGATTTATCTATGGATACATGAATTTATAATAAAAAATTTATTAAGAGATGCATTTTCCCAAGAATGCTTTTAAAAATAATTGTGTTTCAAATTCTACCAAATTATTACTTGTTAAAAATTAAACCAAAATATAAATTTAGTTTTATTTTTAACAAATAATAAATAAAATAATAATTTTAAAAACACATAAAACTATACAGCAACTGAAAATTAAAATTATTGTTATTTTTGTCCATGTGATCAATACGTGGCTTTCAAGCACTAAATCAGTAAATACGATTGGTAACCATTCTGCAGGAAAAGCAGTGCCATGAACTCTGGGGCCGTTTGATTTAAGTGGCCCTGGAAGGCTTGCATTGTGGCCATCTCAAAGATGGCAGTGCTATATCAGAAACAAAAGTCTCTTCCATTTCTCTGAATTCCAAACCTCTAGGGTTTTATAATTACTGAAGAAAGGTAGAGAGACCTTTAAAATAACAGATACTTAATTTTTCCACAAAATAATTCAGGCAGGAACAGAGCCACATTTAATGTTTATTTAGGAAAGTAAGTGAATGAGGCATTTTTGCCCTTGAGCATTGTGGAGAAACTTCATAACTCTTAATACCCAAGTTGCCAGCTTCCCTATATCCTGAGGATAGTGACAGACTTCCTCAGTTGATGCTTTCATGTGCATTTACCTCATCCCTATCAGTATGAAATACTGTGAAAACTCTGAGATGGTAAGAACCACCACTTGTAGATGCAGAGGGTAAGAATCCAAGTGTCATCAATGCAGATATCATCTTCTAGATATCTTTTTTTGAGGGTCCTTCTCTTTGAAACTTCACTTGCTTTCATAAATGGTTAACTGGGCAGTGGTTCTATTTTAAAATGTCCTCTTTTCATCTTTCCAACGGAAAGATTTTGAAAGTTGTCTGAAGCTGACATTGTAGATGTTCACATTTTAATAGAGATGACTTCTTCCATGAGATTTTGACTGTCTTTTTAAACAAAATTGAAAAGTACCGTTTGTAGTTCTATATTTCTAGTAGTTATTTCATTGACTGAGAGCATCTAATGTGTCATACTATTCCTGTGTTCATTTTTATTTAATATAGCTGTGTGGAAGGATCGACTGTCATTTTTAAGGCAGTGAAACATTGGATATTGATGGGTACCACTGTTATATCAATTCACTTGTTTTCAATTAGCAATAATCACACCTCAGGTAAACCTCATTGGCTATGCTTATACTGCCCCTGTACAAAGCTTCAGTGTATCAGATTGTAGAGAAAGAAAGCTATGTGGCACAGAGCTAAGAGCAAGGATTGTGAATATAAATATCTCTAGGTTTGAATCCTGGTTCTGTCACCTTCTTTAACCATTTTCTGTAGATATTTGGTTAATTGTTATGTAATTGATACTTTATAATTTTAAAAGAAATATTAAACATTGTTAATTTGTGAAGATTAGATCAATGATTTTTATTCAGATATTCTGGCTCTAGGTCATTGAAAGTGGTGGAAATCAATATTAAACTGTGATAGTTTTGAAATGTTGTTATTTTATAATGAGACTAGATTGATAGATAATAAATCATTCCACATTATAAGAAACAATGTAACAGACAAGAGCTTGGAAAATTCCTACCAGTCTTTGTCTCCTTCCCTTGTGCATTTCCCTGTTTTATAACTTGGTTGGATTTCTTCAGATTTTTTTTGAAGCTAACATTTTGATATTCCTCATCACAGAAATCAATTTATTCTTAATCTCATAAGATATATTGTCTTTGATGGAGAAGCTAAGGAAACTCTTTATTAGAGTACTAATTCTACTTTACAGTGTAGGTCTCCTTTATCCTAGGAGTCACATTTACAAAACTTTTTCTTTTATTTTTTTAATTTATGTAAATTTAATACTCCTAGGTATTAGAGATGAGTAAAATAATACAACAGAAAGAGCACAGTTATATTACACTGAATTTGTTATAATGGTAACATTTTAAAACAGAAAATTAATTTTATCCCTTATCTTGAATGTGCTGTGGAATTTTAATATTCACTTATTTTGAGTTAGTAGGTTATAAAAATAGGTGTTAGTTTCGAATGTCAATATCTTTACTGTTCCATGGTAGCAGTGTGTCTTCCTTTGGACAATGGGCACTTTTCAAACAACAAGCATGTATTTGAACTGTATATACCTTGCCGGTGTCCCCTTGGACTAGAAAACTCCTCTCTTCAAGTTGTCAGTGCCTTCGTAGATGTGGCTCTTCCAAACTGAGGAGAGGAATTGATGCACTATTATTAAATTATGGTCACAAATATTAACTTTTGGTCTGATCAAAGTTAAAATTATAAGCATTCATAGTTTTAAAGTTCTAATTTTAAAATAGGTGACACTTTAGATACCTAGGTACAGATACAGTGATACCATCTTGCAAAACACATGCTGTCATTTAGTTGTTGTGCTTGCCATTACCCACGGCTGATTATGTTTCAGAAGTTGAAATTGTAAATATTACTTTTATCACTTTACACATTCTTTCTTCAAACACACACACATGTCAACACACACACACACACACACACACACACACACACTTACATACACAATTATATAGTTGCTATGGTAAAATATTTTCCCTGAAAAAAATTGTTTGCCTCAATTTGGTATAATCAAATTTATTATATTCTCAACAAGTTTTGTGCTTTTGAGAAGATGAGTTTTAACTCATGTGGGATTGACTGTTATTCAACTGACATACAAAAGTTCCAGGATGAAGCCCTGTTTGTATTTTAGTATTTCTTCAGCAACAGCCATGAGATCTTTTTTAAATACAAATAAATCTATTGTATGTTGCTAAATCTTATTTTAACACTTGGGGATGTTTACTCTGCATCTTTATAATTTACCACATTATAACAGATTTTATACACTTAACAGATTTTCTCTTACTTGGCTAATTTTCCTTGAGTTCAGATATAAAATTTAATCTATTATTTAAAATTAACATTAAAAAATTTTAAATAGCCTAATTTTCTATATCTTTTCAAAAATAAAGAATCACATATTTCTCTGTGTGATTTTAAAAATGCACTTAAAAAATCTTCTATTCATACAGTTAAGCCTACTAATTCCTTTAGCTCATCTTTTATATGAGAATTGGTTTCTAAATTTGGCTAATAAATAAAGAATGGTCAAAATCACTCTTCAAATCTCCTTGGACTATATCTCATAGAAATTGCTATATTGTTCTTAATATGTTTATTAAAATGTATCTTTCTTTCTATGCTGGAATATTTTTCCTTTAAGTAAGCATCAGTTAAGCCATTATCGTACTTTTAGAACCAGTATTCCATTAAAAATATATACCCTTCAACAATAGAATCACACCCAGATGGATGAGATGCTCATATAACAAAAGCCAGAGTGGATTTGAGATTAGATGGGGGAACATCAGGTATAAGTGTCCCTTTCCCCTATTTTATGTTCATTCCTGAAAGGAGACAAGGAGAGGAATCACTTGTGACATTCATATTTTATTTTGTCTTCCTTTTTTTTTTTTTTTTGGCTGAGTGACTCATATATCAATTTTCTAAGTTAAATATATATATATATATATATATATATAGAGAGAGAGAGAGAGAGAGAGAGAGAAACTCCATTATAAAATAAATAAAATATATTTTTTGATTTACAAAACAAAGATAACTGTTAATATGTTCCTCAATAAGAATACTGAAAATATTATCAATCAATGTCGTTTAGATTAACACAAGTTTCTATAAAAAATAAAAACATTTTATTATTTCAATATAACACTAATTTTTGAATAGAGGTGGAAGAGGTAAAGGTGCTATTTTTACCAACTAACTTGGCAACTGAGAATATATAGAATATATTTCTAAATTAAATGCAGTATATGTTTTGTTCAAAAAGTCTTCTTTGAAGAAATTCTTTAAATTGAATCTGCTCAATGTCTCCTTCTGATTGTGTTATATTATTTCTAGATGCCTGCTGTATGATGCAAAATATATCTTCTTTACTCATCACTCTTGTCCCTTGGGGAAAACAATGTATTTTTTAATAATTTCTAAAATAGCTTCAGTGTGATGTTCAAATGAATTAGTAAGTTTTTTTTCAGATAATATAAAGAATTTTGCTTTTTGTTAGTTATTGACCAAATGATTAAATTTAGCAATCTGAGGGAGAGATTATCAAAGTTATCCACCATCAATTCCTTCCCATCCTGTACATAAGTGAAATTCTCCCCAAAGAAAAGAACCTGTTTTACTTCCTCTTGAATCTGGGATGGCCTTGTAACTTAGTTTGTTCAGTAAAATGAGAGGTAGTGATACTGTGCAAATTTCAAGTCTGGTAGTTTATTTATTTATTTGTAACTGAAATATATTTGACTCATAATACTGTATAAGTTTAAGATGTACAACATGTTAGTTTGATGCATTTATATTTTGTAATATGATTGTCATTGTAGTGATAGTTAGCACCTCTATCACATCACATAATTATTATTTCTTTTTTATGGTGGGTATAAGTAAGATCTAGCCCCTTACCAAGTTTATTATAGCACAATCTTGTTTATATTCACTGTGGCATGTATTAGATCTCCAGGACTTACTTGTCTTCTAGTTGTAAGTTTGTATCCTTAAACAATGTTACTTCAGGTACAGTAGTTTAAGTTTAAATTTAAGAAAGCTGGGCTTCCCTGGTGGCACAGTTGTTGAGGGTCCACTTGCCGATACAGGGGACGTGGGTTCGTGCCCCCATCTGGGAGGATCCCACATGCCACGGAGTAACTGGGCACGTGAACCAGAGCTACTGAGTCTGCGCGTCTGGAGCCTGTGCTCCACAACAAGAGGGGTCTCGATAGTGGGAGGCCCGTGCACTGCGATGAAGAGTGGACCCCGCTTCCCGCAACTAGAGAAAGCCCTCACACAGAAACGAAGGCCCAACACAGCCAAAATAAATAAGTAAATTAATAAACTCCTACCCTCAACTTCTAAAAAAAAACAAAAAGAAAGACGGCAGTTTCTGCATAATCTCTGGGGAAAGCCATTCACCACGTAGAAAATCCCACTTTCCCGGGGCAACTATATTGTGAGGAAGCTTAAGAAAGCTAGACTGAAATGACACATGGAAGACAGCTGAGGAGCCTGGTAAGAACTGAGACTCTGACTTAAGACACCAGTTGAGTCATCCTAGCTGCTAGGGGCCATTCCGGTGGTCCCCATCAAGGCCTCTGCTACTGTAGAGAGACACAAACCATTGTGTTCTGCCTTATCTGAACTCCTAATCCATGGAATCACGGAGAAATGAAACTCATGTCATTTTGGGTTAAGTCTTTATACAGCCATAGATTAATGCAACAAAATCTTCTCAAAGACCGTTGGGTGCTATGTCTGATAAATAATATTAATGGTAAAAGTAAATACTATTTCTGAATCTCTTACTATGTTTCCAGCAAGAGTTTTATATGTAAAATCAAAACAATTCTTACAACAACCCACTGAGGTAGATAGATGGTGTTGTCCTGAAAAAACTAAGACTTAGAGAAATGACTGGCAGAGATACTTAATAAAAAGGGCAGCCAAGACTGGACCTCAGGTCTGACTTACCCAGGGTCAAGTTTTCAGCCTCAGGAGGTGCTTAATTGTACGAGAGGTTGGGGAAGATCGCTGGCTCCTGGATTCCATCAGGTCTCTCTCTTGGTCTGAAGCTTGTTCATCTCAGACATTTTATTAGTGCTCCATTGTTGCCGTAACTGACTTCCACAAATATTGTCAATTAAAATAACACCATTTATTATCTTCCAGTTGTACAGATCAGAAATCCAGCAGGCCCTACTGAGTACACTGCTTAGGGCCTTATGAGGAAGTAGCCAAGTTGTTGGCTGACATGTGATTTTACCTGGAGGTTCTGAGAAAGAATCTTCTAGGCTTACTCAGTATACTGGATGCATTCATTTCCTTTCATTGTTTCCATATGGTCCCCTTGATCTATCTTCAAGCCAGTCATATAAATCAAAGCATTCTCATGATTGTATATCTGACTTCTCTTTCTGCCTTGCTTCTCTGACTTGTGCTTCTGCCTTCCTCTTGTACTTTTAAGAGCTCATGTTATTATTTTGGAGCCCCTTGGATAATACAATGTAAACTTCTTATTTTAATCTCATCTGTAAGGTTATTCTTGCCATGCAGTGTAACACATTCACAGGAGTAACACTAGTGGGTGAATGTCATGGAGGCCAAAATTCTACCTACTGCAGCCACTGAGTGTTGGTTTGCAAACCTTGGGAGCTTCCTGACTGAAACCTGAAACTGGTCCCCATACACCCAGAGGAAGAGGACACCAAAGAAAGAAGCAGGCAACTCCAGATTGATGGGTGGCAGGTTTAATAAGTCAGGGAAATTACATACTAAGCTTGTCTTGCGTGGCTGCAAGATGAGTAGATCTCTGCAGCTGCTTGCCAGAATCTTTAAAACGTTTATATAGAGGCCCAAAGTGTGTTCAGTCCCATATTCAGTTCAGATGGTCTCAACAACACCTGACTCTCTCAAACATATGTCCTTGAAACAGCTCCTAGTGTGGGAATGGTGGGTGGAACTTGAACATTCATTCCAAGGACAGGGGAGTTGTGAGGATCCCCTATTGCCTGCGTCCAGCTCAAGGGTCAGTTGGTAAGCATATCCTCTCAATGACTTCCTCCGACCCTTGAGCCTTGGATTGCTTGACATTGTGGCAAATTCTGGAAGAATACTCATTCCTGCTGAGCTGACCTCACCCCGTGACCCAGTCTTCCCAAAAAATCATCTATCCTGCCACCCAATGCCACCAGAGGAAGGAACTCTATTAGTCCTAGTAGTCTTGATGTATGTTGTTTTATTTGCTCCAACCCTTTGCCCTGCCCTTGTGCTGAAGAGATAATGTTTTATTCCACCTGTTATTAGCCATCTCATCAAAAGCCATCACAGTTACCACCCTCAGTATATGTACTATACATTGAGAACAATTGGCTTTGCAGAAGATCTCACTAATTTAGTGAGACCAGCTTAATTCATAGTTGGGGGAAAACAAAAAGCTAATATTCACTACATCAGGTCCTGTGGTGAATATTAATCAATCATCTAGTAATACATAGTGGATTAAGGATTGAAATCAGGTTTATCTCGATACAAACTCAGGTTCTTTTAATGTTTTATAAAGTAGTTTTCATTAAATTATATTAAAAATGTGGTCAACAACATGGTTTCAGAAACTATCATCACATGTATACACTAGATTTTATCTAATGGTATACATTTAATGTAAGTTATAAACTCATAGATGTAAGCTGTAAGATGAAATAAACATGAGCACAAAACAAATAATAAAAGTTTTCCAAGACCAACTTTAATAAAAACATTGTTTTTTTTTTTTTTTTTTAATATCTGGTCTTCTATATCAGAGCAATAGACCAGTACCCAGTTGCCAATTTATACATAGAACTTTGTATTCAATCATTTGCTAGCAAGCATGCCTTTATTACTAGCCAATTGGATCTTTGAAATTAGAAATTGAATATTTGAAGTCAGGACTTGAGCCTAATAATCAGCTTATTCATTGTGCTTAACTGAATGCCTACAACTCACAAGTCATTTTATTATTCAACAGATATTTCTGAATGTACTAATAGTACTTGGCTTTTCATTAGGCATCAGAATTCAAAGATAAAAGTTATAGTCTTTGCATTCATGAAATCTATGTTCTTATGGACACTCATAATGAGTTTGTGAACTACAATAAGGGCACGATACCCATAGGAAATAAAACATCTGTGTCTTCAGGCAAAAACCAGAGTGATCTTTCTAATATGTGAATCAGATGCTCTATCTCTGTGATTTAAGCCCTTTCAATGGCTTCTACCATCTATTGAAATAGTTATCTGTGACCCTCATTCATTGATGCATTCATTTAGCAGGGATTTCAAGTCCTGTTATGACTCAAGAATTGTTCCTAATGATAAACAAGGTTGATAAATTGTGCCACCTCTCCAGAAGTCTATGATCTACTGAGAAGAATATATGGAAATAAGCAAATATATGAATAAGGTAATAAACACAATTGCATATAAATATTATAAACACATCAAATATGTGTGTATAGAAATTATTTTTATAAGTTCTACATACATAATATGTTTTTGTCCCATGCCCTGAAGAAAATAAAAAAGTAATAAGTAAGAGTCTTGGAGGAGGTAGTTAGAAAACTGGGAAGACCTCTCTGAGAAAGTGTCATTTAAGCTGTGATCCCAATATTCTAATTTGTAGGAGTGTTTCATGTAAAGTACATGGTTCCATGTAACGAATCAATGAAAAATTCCTTAGCATAGAATAAGCTTCAAATGTGCCAAGAATACAAGAACACCAACTGTGCCTTGAAAGGCAGTGCCCAAGAAGTGCAGTAGCCTGAGAAAAAAGTCAGAATTTTTGTTTATGTATTTGTTTATATATTTGTGTGTATTTCCTCTTTTGAAATGAGAACTTCATGTAAGCAAGGACTTTGTCTTTTTCAATTACTGTTCCTACAGCTAGGACATAGTAGAAAGATTCATACTATGAAAAATAAATAAGTATTGATTGATTGAATAAATGAATTTATTTTAGTTTGAGGGCAGTTAAATTTGCTAAAATTAAAAAAAAATAGTGTTGATGTTTTTAGATAACTTTGAACACCTAGTCATTAAGAAAAAAATTTCAACACATTAAACTCTTCATGAAAGTAATTAAAAAATTATAGTAAAATGAATTATAAAAATCAACAATTTTCTATAGTCTTTGCTATACTATTGGAATAATAAACACAATTATCTACTATTGAAGAAAAGTAATGTAAAAACTAAATAAAGTTTCAGAAAACATGGAAACCCATCCCAATTATCTACCCTGGGAAATAGTTGAGGTATGTACAATATCTAGAAATGTCTAGTTATTATTTAATATAGTCACACATTTAGCAAACTAAATACTACATTAGTGAATGTTTAACACACTTCCACTCAAATAAAACTAAATAGCTAAAGTCCAGAAAAATTTCTAAATTTTACATTATTTCAAAGGGTAGTAAATTTTAATTTAGAGATCATTTGTTATTAAGGCAAAATACAGAAAACATGGGAAAGCAATTTACTTGAATAATGAACAACCCTGAGATTCCCTTTTTGGATATTAAACATTCTCTTAGTGTCATAAATAAACTACTTTTTTAAGAAAATAAATAATTAAAATTATGCCATATGTCATACTTTCCATTTTTAATTATTTAAAATATGTAGATTAGAGTGGGTTAAAATATACTTTCAAAATTAAACTGAAACTACATATTCTATTAAAATTGGAAAGTAATTTTTATGAATGAAACTTATAGTTTAGTGCCATCAATTCATGCTTCTTACCTCTGATATTCTATTTTAATTTTAATTTAAACCAGCTAAAGTAAGCCTATAGGGGCATATATTGAAAGGAAATGAGTTTATTTCACTTAATCAACCATTTCCTAAGCACTGACTCTCTTGCCTTTAGCTTCCACAAAAATAAGGCCATAACATAACCTAGAATGTTGTTTCTAATTTTATTTATCTTTTATAATATCCCTAGAACTTGTAGTAAATGGCAAATGTTACATTTGTCCAAACATATAGAATCACATGCATGAAAGACCCCTCAAAACTAATGACATCAGGTGTCATTCAATAGTCTTCATCTAGTGCATTTTCAGAAACTACTCAGACTCAGATATTCATATTCAATGTCAGACTGTATAAGAAAGTGTAAATATTAGTTTTCTGAATACTAGTATTAAGGATCAGACAATTAAGAAGGTAATTTCCTGAATGGCAATCTTCAATCTATGTCGAATTTCCTTTCAAACATAAAGAGCTTTACAATTTGCTTAATCATTTTCAGTCTGTATAAAAAGTTATATTTATAGGATTTTATTTTCATGGAATGAATAAGTAAATAAATGTCATACTTGAAAAGAGTATGATAATTGTGTCAAATATCAAATCTGAAAAGAGTTATTTTTTTCTATAATTTGAAAATTCAAACTTAGAAAAAAAAGTAACTGTTCCTCCACATAGGAAAATGAAAAGCAGATTGATTTTATTTGAAATTTCTGAAATTTTCAATTACTTGTATTCAAACAATAATAAATATATGGATTATTTCCAAACTGTATTCCTCAGAACTTCAGTACCTCACAGCTTCATTTTTTTTACAATGGAGTCCTTATAAAATTTAATTTATTGAAGATTCAAAAGTAGTATTTATACCTGTGATCATCATTTATATTTTATAGTGATTATCTGTTATTTCCAATAGTAAATGCATGTATTTTATTTATGTAAATAGATAATTCAATACTTTAAAGTATTTAGCCCTATAGGTTCCCAAAGCAACTCTTTGAAGTAGGCAAGGACAATATCCTCCAAAGAATTCAACTTTAAGTAGAAGAGGCAGGGAAAATAAGTCAAATCTTAGTCCAAAATTCTTTCTAGTATTCTTTACTGTTTCATTGCTTGACTAGCTCCTGAGACAGTTCAGCTAGATGTCCTCCTAGTCTTCAAGGGAACACATAGAGCTGATGTGTAACTGAACATCTGTAGAGACTAGGTAACCAACAGACAGGTAAATCACTTAGAATTTGCTCTTTCTGTTCTTTTCCTTTTTTGCTTTCTCTCCTTTTGGTCTTCTGAAAACTTAACAACAATAGTTTCAGAAAGATTACAAAGTCGAAATGTAAATAAAAATTCAAAAGAAATGGGCTGAATAAGTAGAAATAATGTATAAGAAATTTATAGAAGAATGGAAAATGGCCTGGATCAAAGGGGTGCTTTTTAAGGTAGGCAGGGTAAGCATGTTTAAACAATGATGAGCAGTTTTTGAAAAGGGAGGAGAAAAGGGAAAAAAGATTTTAAGACAGGTTTTGGGGAAAGTATGGATTCAAGGTAAAAAAGAGATGGACTTCAAAGTCGGTATTAAATTGGTAGACTCACCAAGGTGTGACTTTAAGTCTAATCACCACTTGGATAGGTATTGGGAAAACAACAACAACAATAATAACAAAAATTAGACTCTGGATCAAGGAGTTTACATTTATGGAAAAAGGAGATCCTGCATTAGAAGGCTCAGGACAGATAGAAGCATGAAAAAATTCAATATTAGTAATAGGGATTCAAGTGCAATATATGGTGCTGTAGAAAGGATAATGACCCCTCAAAGGTGTATGTGTTCTAATCACAGGAATCTTTGAATATATTAGGTTTTATGGTAAAGGGGAATTAAGGTAGCAGAAGGAAATAAGTTTCCTAATAAACTAACGTTGAGATGGGAAGTTTATCCTGGATTATCTGGATGGACACAATGTAATCACAAGTACCCTTGAAAGGAAGAATGAGGCAAAAAAACATAGTCAGAGAGTGATTTGAAGATGGTACATGGCTGGCTTTGAAGATGGAGGAAGGGGCCCCAAGCCAAGAAAATCAGGAAGCCTGTAATATCTGGGAAAAGCAAGAAAATGGATTTTCTCCTAGAGACTCCAGAGGAAACTCAGCCATGTGAACACCCTGATGTTAGCTCAGTAAGATCTATTTTGGACTTCTGACTTTCAAAACTGGAAGACTGTAAATTTGTTTTTAGCCACTAATTTTGTTTTAATTTGTTAAAAGAGTAATAGAAAACTAATAGAAACATGGGTAGCAAGAGTGTGTTTAACATTTTCTCTCCTGTTATATTTTAAACCCTGTGGAGAAAAGAAATTCCACTTTATTGATTATAATGTTGCTTCTTTTATTTAAAAAATAAACACATATTAGTTTTCTATTGCAAGAAATTGGGTTATGTGACTGTCAGTTTAGTCAAGTCTGAAATTTGTAGGACAGGCCTTCAGGAAGGGTCAACTAGAACTCTAGAGCGTCGGCTGAAGATATTGTCCACAGATAATATTTCTTAATCAGGGAAGCTCCAGATTTGCTCTTAAGGTCCTTCAACTTATTGGAACAGGACTATCGGAATTATCTAGCATAATCTTCCTTTTTTAAAGTTAATGCTTATGTGCTTTATTCATATCTGCAAAATATGCTCACAGGAAAACCCAGATTAGTGTTTCCACAACTGGGTACTGTATCCTAGCCAAATTAATGCCTCAAAAGACCAACACATCTAGTAAGGCCAATATTTTGAATATAAGGGAGTGAGATCAAAATCAACTGGGATGAAATAGAGGTGAATGTACTTAGTTACTAGCCAAAACAGCAGGCAGTGTTTCCACTTTAGTTTTATAATCCAGAATGTATGAGATATGCTCATGGAAGGGGAGGGTCCTACATCTCCTAGGTCATTCTCCCGGAAGAAGATTGGGTGTAGGGAATTGTGTTGACAAAAATGCTAAGGCTCACATTTTATAAATTTCAATTTGCTTTTTATAATGACTCCTTTGACAGAAGCCAGAGGCAGAGGCTGCCACATAACCTCTTAAAACATCAAAATCTAAGCGCTTGTTTTCTACATAAGTAAACCATAAACCTTTTCTAAGAACTGCTGAGTATTCTCCAGTGACCCTTAATTGAGAAAGATGAAACTTCATGACCTAAAGGAGAAGACAGAAGTCAGAATAGTCATAAATTGGTGAACTTCCAAAAGACTACTTAAAGGAATACTGAAAACTATATTTGAAGATCATAGATTTTATACAGAAAAAAAAACAATATATGCTACATGAAAGTATTATCCTTCTTTTTGCTGATGATTAAACATTGATGAACTATTCAAGTCCACTGTGTCTGGAAAAGTGAAATAAAAAGGATATTTTTGTTGCCTGAGATAGAAAAGTTTAGAATATATAATATGTGATTCTGCTGATTTTAGAGACTGAGTTCCTCTTCAGAATTCTTATCTCTCAACAATGGAAAGTACTGGTGCATCTTGGATTATTGTGGAGATGGAAAACAAGATCCAGTTTTCCTTTTTGGTCTATAGTCACATCAGTACCCCAATTATTAGTAGGAAGTCTAATGAACATAGGAGACAGTAGACTAGGTCCTCATTTTCATTGTGATAATTTGATGGAGGGGTCTGGGAAAGAGAGCAGTGTCTAAACGAGATCCACCTAAAAGAGAAGGATAGAAGGTAGGGAGGATACTGGGTATGGGGCACATTCCCATGTGACTATTGCCTCCATGGCCTAAAAAAGCACTAACAATTAGAAATAAGGTCAAGCGTGTCCACTGATGGCACCACCCAGATCATCACATCCCTAGAGTTTGTCACGCTACACTGTGTACTGTTTCTCTGATGTAACCAAACATGTCCTTATAGGATTTTTTTAAATCAACTTAAAATGTAGGAGTCTTGTGTGTTTTTGCCAGCGTTTAGTGTGAAGGAAAATAATAAAAATATAAATTATAGTCATTGATGAAAGGTAATGATGATTCAGTCACACTGTAGGTTGATAATATAGTTGAGATTTTCTGATTGATGCATTCCAAGTGAAATCTGATCTAGTGGTTGGTATAGATCTGATGAAGATAGTTTCAGGCATTTCTAAAATCTCAGGTTATAAAAGCAGATGGAGTTAAGGAAGGTCAATTTGTACTCTCTGGAGGCAGAATATTTTTATCAATAATATAGTTAGCCTAACCCATAATGTAAGTTGTATTTTTCTTTTTTTTTTTTGGTCAAGGTATCTATAACTTAACAAGTTTCATTCCACTTGGGATACAAATAAATCAACTGAACTAGTTTCATACCATTGAAAATGAAAATAAATCCATATTACAGTCACAATTAGAATTTCCTAGGTGAATTTAGGTTTGGAGTTCATGTAGTAGTCATCTGTGCCTTTAAGAGTCAACCCAACAAATACTTATCACATTATTGTGAAAATGAGCAAAACACATACAAAAGTACCGCTTGTTTTCTTCAAAAGTAGGCTTGACCTAAGTCAGAACCTGCCCTCTTGAGAACTGAATGCAGTGGTAGAGATTGCTTTACTTGAGATTAAGTTGCAGGAGGATGCCACCCCAAAAGCCTCAAAATTAGTTATTTGGATATGTAGTTCTGTCTTGCATCTGGATGGAAATTTGTTCAAAAAAGTTGTGATGGGCTTCCCTGGTGGCACAGTGGTTGAGAGTCTGCTGCCGATGCAGGGGATACAGGTTCGTGCCCCGGTCCGGGAGGATCTCACATGCCATGGAGCAGCTGGTTCCGTGAGCCATGGCCACTGAGCCTGTGCATCTGGAGCCTGCGCTCCACAGTGGGAGAGACCACAGTGGTGAGAGGCCTGTGTACCACAAAAAAAAAAAAAGTTGTGACCACACACGTATCTGTTATAGTAATTGTTTTATGCCACAATCTGATTTTTTTTTCTTTTTCTTTCAAAGAACATTGGGGCCATTTTAGAGAAGTGCACGTCTTTGCTAAGTGTCACTGAATGTCTGTGTAGATGCAGATCTGATCTTAGACTACAATATCTAATTCTTTCTAGTTTGATGTGAAAAAGAATTGGGATAGGTCCTTTAACCATACAGTGTGAGGTTATTTAAATATATATATATATATATATATATATATATATATATATATATATATATATATATATATTCCAATTTCAGTTCTTTTGGGAACTCAGCTGAACTCATTCTTCTTTTTCAGGTTGGCACATGCTGATCTCACTAACAGGGACAGAGAGAATAACGGAAACTGAAAATATAACAAGTGTCATAGAAAGAGACAATTTCTTATAAGATAAAAATTTAAAGAAAACGTGCTGTCAAACTTAAGAGTACAGGGTTTTATTTTATTGCAGAGGTTATAGTATAAGACTCTGTTAAATTGAGGAACTGTTTTCTCTCTCATCTGCTACACGGCCAGGTTGTTAATCTTAACCTCATCCTTACATTGAATATAAAATCTGCTGAAAATGAAATAGAATACTTAACAACCAAGTTTGAAAGCTGTGAAGAAAATAAGGGAAGGTACTTTAGTTTAAAAAGAATATTAGAATTTGGAGGAGGGGAGAAATGATAAACCATCCAAAGAGGCAAAATTTCCCTCCTAATCAAGTGAGAAGTGTTTATAGCCTTTAGAATCTTGAGTCTATTGATGAATTAGGGAATGAATTAATAAAGTTATAGCTGATCCAAAGTTATCTGACTCGTGGAACTTTTGTGTTCAGGAATGTATGAGTTGATTATGTGGAAAAAAGACTCTTATAAGTATTATTATTTTTTATTTGGATTAAGACAGTATAGAGTTTGCCTTCTAACTCATATATATATATATATATATATATATATATATATATATATATATATTTGTTGTTGTTGTTGTTGTTGTTTTTTCTGTACGTGGGCCTCTCACTGTTGTGGCCTCTCCCATTGCAGATCACAGGCTCTGGACGTGCAGGCTCAGTGGCCATGGCTCACAGGCCCAGCCACCCCGCGGCATGCGGGATTTTCCCGGACCAGGGCACGAACCCGTGTCCCCCGCATCGTCAGGCGGACTCCCAACCAGCGCATCACCAGGGAAGCCCTCTATCATATTTTGATCTGAGATTTAGCCTCTCTAAGCTAATATTTACATCTGTATTATAAAGGTCATAATTCCTTTCCCTGTGTCTACTTTAATTAATTTAAGATTGTTTCTAAATATAATCACATTTCTAAATATATTCAATCACTTAGATTATAAAATAAAATTCATTTTCCCAAAATGAAGGACTGGATATATGATTTAACTGATTTAAGTAAATTGTCACTTTTCAATCCTTCTTTAAATATGCAGAGATTCTGTTAATTATTTTTATAGCTTTAGTTGTTAAGTTGTACTTCTTATCCTTTACTTGAGTGACTTCATTTCATGCTCTTCCAACAATAATCCTTATTTATGGTAGTGTTGCTGGCAGAAAACATCATCTTTAAGGTCTCGGCTATGGTCCTGGGGTGGGAATAAGTGTAGAGGTGAGGGTGGAGGGAGAGAGCAGCTGTTTAGGACACAGGCAAACGTTCCTACTTTATAACCACCAAGAAGTTAATAAAAATGTTTATTTTCTTTCCTCTCTGTATTAATTTTATACAGTGCAAAAAATTCCCTCAAACAAGCAAACAAAAGCAGCCATAAAACCAGATTCTGCCATAGAACATGGCATTCAATCTGTGGGCATAACAACTTAGTAAGAAACTCATGGCAGTTAATTCAACCTTTCATCTGAAGACTGAATACTACAGGCACTGTTTCCAGCACCTGTGGCAGATGGTCAGCGAAGAAGAAGCTGTCCCAGTCAGCACATCCCCACATACAAAGTCACAGATGGCAGTGGAAGCATGGCTCAGTGCAGCAAGGGCTCTGAAAACAGAACTCTGTCCAATTGAGACAGGCCATTAATGACAAGCTTGCCTTTTTTGTAAATGAACCAATATCCAAACGCTGCCTTAGGATAATAACAACACTGAATAATGAAGAGTATACATTCTAAAACTGTACATTTTCAGAGTGAGGAGTTATATGCACAGAGTGTATTTAATCTCTAGTCCAACATATATAAAAATCACCAAGAAAAAGAGAAATAAACAAGGTAATTTCCTCAATTTCATTTCCTTCTCTTTGAATATAGTAGCAAGAAATCATACACATAAAAAGGGAAATCAAAGCTTTATCATACTGCCCTCCTCCAAACTCCCTTATTATTAATTAGAGCTTACACAGGATAGAATTGTCCTGCAAACATGTTTTAATTGGTTGGCCAACAACTACCAAAATTTGCTACCAACAATTAAAAGTCATGAAATAGCCATCTATGAATCTATTCTGCTTGCTTACTCTAAAAAATAAAGCCCATTCCACATTAACCAGCTGTATTGGCTGGACTTGACCCCAATGAAGATGTGTGCCTTCTCTAATTTGCCGAGATGCCAGAATTTGCTGTTGACTTACTCTTGGGCTGCATCACTCATGCATGTCAGCTACCCAGTCCCTAGTTCAGTACATCTGAAACACTTGTTCCCAAAATTTAATGTGAATCAGATCACCTGGAGGACTTGCTGAAACAGATTGCTCTATCCCATCCCCAGAGTTTGTTTCAGTAGTGCCTGGGGCTCAAAAATGTACATTTCTAAAAAAGTGTCTAGGTGATGCTGATACTGATGGTCTGGAGATCTCATTTTGAGAACTATGCCTCTGGAACTGAATTTAATCAACTAGTATATACAGTGTGTTCTTAGTCCAATGTCATGTTCTATAGGGCATAGGAAAAGAAAAAGCTTCCTCAAATAACTTTAACTCCATTAATGGTTTCACTGATTTTCTAGGACTGTCATAAAAAAAAATACCACAAAGTACCTTAAAGAACAGAACTTTATTTTTCACAGTTTTGGAAACTGGAAGTCAAAGATCAAGGAGCTAGCAGGGTTGGGTTCTTTGAGGTCTCTCTCCCTGGCTTGCAGATGGCAACCCTCTGGCCTCTTAACATGGTCTTCTCTGTGTGAGCATCTCCCTGGTGTCTTTTTCATACTCTTCTATTAGGACACCTGTCATATTGGAACTGGACTTGACCTTAATGTCCTCATTTTAACTTAATTATCTTCTTACAGACCTCATCTCCTAATACGGTTACTGTATTAGTCAGGGGTTCTCCAGAGAATCAGAACCGATAGGACATATCAATATATAAATTTATAGAAAGAGGTTATGAAGGATTGGCTCATGTGATTATGGAGGCTGAGAAATCCCATGATCTGCCATCTACAAGATTGACCCAGGAAAGCTAGTGGTGTCATTTAGTCAGAGTCTCAAATCACAAAAACCAGGAACACTGATGTTGAGCGCAGAAGAAAATGGATTCCCCAGCTCCTACAGAGAGCACATTCTCCTTTCCTCTGCCTTTTTGTTCTAGTCAGGCCATCAGTGGATCAGATGATGCCCACATGTATTGGTGAGGGTGATCTTTACTTAGCCTACCAAGTCCAGTGCTAATCTCCTTTGAAAACACACAGAGAAAAATCAGAAATAATGTTCTACCCACTTTTGGGGCATCCCTTACCCCAGTCAAGTTGACATGTAATGTTGACCACCACAATTACATTTTGAAGTACCAGGGATTGGGACTTCAACATATGAATTTTGGGAAGACACAATTCAGCCCATAACCATGAGGTAAAACAAATCTCAGGAAGTAGAAACTTAAAACTATAAAAACTGACTTTTTATATAAACATAAAGCTTGCTTAGCCATGTCCTCTGAGGAACTAGAGATTCTATCTAGGTATCTGTTGAGTGTTTGAAAAATATTATCACAAGTCACCAGTCAGTGTTGCTGAATCCTGTGGTTAGATTCCCTCCAAGCGAATCCTTTCCCTCTTTTCTGTCTGGAACCATTCATACCTACCTGGTATATTAGTGGCTTTTAAATTAGCCCAGCTGCTCTTAATATAGTAGTCATCCAAAATTCCATTAAGGCAGATAAATATAAAGTACAAATCAGGAGGAGACTTTCAAGATGGCAGAGGAGTAAGACGCGGAGATCACCTTCCTCCCCACAAATACATCAGAAATGCATCTACATGTGGAACAACACCTACAGAACACCTACTGAATGTGGGCAGAAGACTTCAGACTTCCCAAGAGGCAAGAAACTCCTTTGCCCTTGGTAGGGCAAAAGTAAAAAGGAAAAACAGAGACAAAAGAATAGGGACGGGACCTGCACCAGTGGGAGGGAGCTGTGAAGGAGGAAAGGTTTCCACACATTAGGAAGCCCCTTCACTGGTGGAGATGTGGGGGTGGGCGGGTGGGAAGCTTCAGAGCCACAGAGGAGAGCACAGCAACAGGGGTACAGAGGGCAAAGTGGAGAGATTCCCGCACAGAGGATCGGTGCCGACCAGCACTCACCAGCCTGAGAAGCTTGTCTGCTCACCCTCCGGGACGGACGAGGGTGGGAGCTGAGGATTCGGCTTCGGAGCTCAGATCCCAGGGAGAGGACTGGGGTTGGCTGCGTGAACACAGCCTGAAGGGGGCTAGTGCGCCACGGCTAGCTGGGAGAGAGTCCGGGAAAATGTCTGGACCTGACTAAGAGGCAAGAAACCATTGTTTCAGGGTGCAAGGAGAGGGGATTCAGAGCACCACCTAAACGAGCTCGAGACAGGCTCGAGCTGTGACGATCAGCACGGACCCGAGACGGGTGTGAAACACTGCTGCTGCAGCCAACAAGAAGCCTGTGTGCAAGCACAGGTCACTATCTACACCTCCCCTCCCGGAAGCCTGTGCAGCCCTTCACTGCCAGGGTCCAGTGATCCAGGGACAACTTCCCCGGGAGAACGCACGGCACCTCAGGCTGTTGCAATGTCACACCGGCCTCTGCTGCCGCAGGCTCGCCCTGCATCCGTGCCCCTGTCTCCCCCCGGCCTGAGTGAGCCAGAACCCCCTAATCAGCTGCTCCTTTAACCCTGTCCTGTCTGAGTGAAGAACAGATAGCCTCAGTTGACCTACACGCAGAGGCAGGGCCAAATCCAAAGCTGAACCCCAGGAGCTGTGCGAACAAAGAAGAGAAAGGGAAATTTCTCCCAGAATTCTCAGGATCAGTGGATTACACCTCCAAAATCAACTTGATGTACCCTGCATCTCTGGAATAGCTGAACAGACAATGAATCATACCAATATTGAGGCAGTGGACTTTGGGAACAACTGTAGACTTGGGGTTTGTTTTCTGCATCAAATTTGTTTCTGGTCTTATGTTTACTTAGTTTAGTATTTAGACTTTATTATCAATAGTAGATTTGTTGTTTGATTTGGTTGTTCTCTTCCTTTCTTTTTTAATATATAGATATATATTTTTCCTTTTTCTCTTTTTGTGAGTGTGTATGTGTATGCCTCTTTGTGTGATTTTGTCTGTATAGCTTTGATTTTACCATTTGTCCTAGGTTTCTGTCTGTCCATTTTTTTCTGTTTGTTATTTTTCTTATACTATAGTTTTTAGCACTTGTTATCATTGGTGGATTTGTATTTTGGTTTTGTTTCTCTCTGCTTTCTCTCTTTTTTAATTACATTTTAATTATTTTTATTCTTAAATTTTTTTTCTTTTTTATTTTAATAACTTTATTTTACTTTATTTTTTTCCTTTTTCATTCTTTTTTTCACCTGTTTCTTCAGAGTCATGTGGCTAACAGGGTCTTGGTGCTCCAGCCATGTGTCAGGCCTAAGCCTCTGAGGTGGGAGAGCTGAGTTTAAGACATTGGTCCAGCAGGACCTCCCAGCTCCGTGTAATATCAAACGGCAAAAGCTCTCCCATAGATCTCTATCTCAATGCTAAGACCGAGCTCCACCAAACCACCAGCAAGATACAGTGCGGACACCCTATGCCAAACAAATAGCAAGACAAAAACATAAATCCACCCATTAGCAGAGAGACTGCCTAAAATCATAATAAGGTCACAGCACCCCAAAACACACTACCAGACAGGGTCCTGACCACCAGATAGATAACATTCAACCTCATTCACCAGAAAACAGACACCAGTCCCCTCCACCAGGAAGCCTAAACAGCCCACTGAACCAACCTCACCCACTGGAGGCAGACACCAAAAACAATGGGAACTACGAACTTGTAGCCTGCAAAAAGGAGACCCCAAACACATTAACTTAAGAAAATGAGAAGACAAAGAAACACATAGCAGATGAAGGAGCAAGCTAAAAACCACCAGAACAAACAGATGAAGAGGAAATTGGCAGTCTACCTGATAGAGAATTTAGAGTAATGATAGTAAAGATGATAAAAAAACCTTGGAAATAGAATGGAGAAAGTACAAGAAACATTTAACACGGAACTAGAAGAACTAAAGAGCAAACAACCAATGATGAACAACACAATAAATGAAATTAAAAACTCTCTAGAAGGAATCAATAGCAGAATAACTGAGGCAGAAGAATGGATAAGTGACCTGGAAGATAAAATACTAGAAATAACTACTGCAGAGCAGAATAAAGAAAAAAGAAGGAAAAGAATAAAGGACAATCTCAGAGACCCCTGAGAAAACATTAAATGCACCAACATTTGAACTATAGGGGTCCCAGAATAAGAAGAAAAAATGAAAGGGACTGAGAAAATACTTGAAGAGATTATAGGTGAAAACTTCCCTGATATGAGAAAGAAAATAGTCAATAAATTTCAGGAAGTGCAGAGAGTCCCATACAGGAAAAATCTAAGGTGAAACTCACCAAGACACATATTAATCAAACTATCAAAAATTATATACAAAGAAAAAATATTAAAAGCAACAAGGGAAAAGCAACAAATAACATGCAAAGGAATCCCCATAAGGTTAACAGCTGATCTTTCAGCAGAAACTCTGCAAGCCAGAAGGGGGTGGCAGGACATATTTAAAGTGATGAAAGGGAAAAACCTACAACCAAAATTACTCTACCCAGCAAGGATCACATTCAGATTCAATCACATTCAGATTCACATTTAATTTAAATGAAATTAAAACCTGTACAGACAACAACAAGCCACGAGAATTTAGCACCACAAAACCACCTTTACAATAAATGCTAAGGGAACTTCTCCAGACTGGAAGTACAAGACAAGGAGAAGACCTATAATAACAAACCCAAAACAATTAAGAAAAAGGTAATAGTAACAAACATATTGATAACTTACTTAAATGTAAATGGATTAAATACTCCAACCAAAATACATAGACCTGCTGTATGGATACAGAAATAGGAACCAGGGCTTCCATGTTGGTGCAGTGGTTGAGAGTCAGCCTGCCAATGCAGGGGACACAGGTTCATGCCCCGGTCCAGGAAGATCCCACATGCCGTGGAGCAGCTGGGCCTGTTAGCCAAGGCTGCTGAGCCTGTGTGTCAGGAGCCTGTGCTCCAGAACGGGAGAGGCCACAAAAGTGAGAGGCACCCATACCGCAAAAAAAAAAAAAAAAAAAGGAACCATACATATGCTTTCTACAAGAGACCCATTTCAGACCTGGGGACACATACAGAATGAAATAAGGGGATGGAAAAAGATATTCCATGCAAATGGAAATCAAAAGAAAGCTGCAGTAGCAATTCTCATTTCAGACAAAATGGACTTTAAAATAAAGAATATTGCATGAGACCAAGAAGGTCATTACATAATGATCAAGGGATCAATCCATGAAAAAGATATAACAATTGTAAATATTTATGCACCCAACATAGGAGCACCTCAATACATAAGGCAAATGCTAACAGCCATAAAAGGGGAAATCGTCAATAACGCAATCATATTAGGGGACTTTAACACCCCACTTTCACCAATGAACAGATCATCAAAAATGAATATAAGTAAGGAAACACAAGCTTTAAATGATATATTAAAGGAGATGGACTTAATTGATATTTATAGGACATTCCATTCAGAAACACCAAATATACTTTTTTCTCAAATGCTCATGGAACATTCTCCAGGATAGTTCATATCTTGGGTCACAAATCAAGCCTTGGTAAATTTATGAAAATTGAAATTGTATCAAGTATCTTTTCTCACTACAATGCTATGAGACTAGATATAAATTACAGGAGAAATCTGTAAAAATTACAAACACACGTAGGCTAAACAATACACTACTATACTAAATAACAAAGAGATCACTGAAGAAATCAAAGAGGAAATCAAAAAATGCCTAGGAATAAATGACAATGAAAACAGGATGACCGAAAACCTATGGGATGCAGCAAAAGCATTTCTAAGAGGGAAGTTTATAGCAATACAATCCTACCTTAAGAAACAAGAAACATCTCAAATAAACAACCTAATCTTACACCTAAAGCAATTAGAGAAAGAAGAACAAAAAATCCCCAAAGTTAGTAGAAGGAAAGACATCATAACGATCAGATCAGAAATAAATGAAGAAGAAATGAAGGAAACAATAGCAAAGATTAATAAAACCCAAAGCTGGTTCTTTGAGAAGATAAACAAATTGATAAACCATTAGCCAGACTAATCAAGAAAAAAACAGGGAAGACTCCAATCAATAGAATTAGAAATGAAAAAGGAGAAGTAACAACAGACACTGCAGAAATACAAAAGATCATGAGACATTACTACAAGCAACTATATGCAAATAAAATGGACAACCTGGAAGAAGTGGACACATTCTTAGAAAATAACAGCCTGCCAAGACTGAAGCAGGAAGAAATAGAAAATATAAACAGACCAATCACAAGCCCTGAAATTGAGACTGTGATTAAAAATCTTCCAACAAAAAAAAGCCCAGGACCAGATGGCTTCACAGACAAATTCTATCAAACATTTAGAGAAGAATCAACACCTATCCTTCTCAAACTCTTCCAAAAAATAGCAGAGAGAGGAACACTCCCAAACTCATTTTACAAGGCCACCATCACCATGATACCAAAAAAGAAAGAAAGAAAACACAAAGAAAGAAAACTACAGGCCAATATCACTGATAAACATAGATGCAAAAGTCCTCAACAAAATACTAGCAAACAGAATCCAACAGCACATTAAAAGGATCATACGCCATGATCAAGTGGGGTTTATCTCAGGAATGCAAGGATTCTTCAATATATGCAAATCAATCAATGTGATAAACCATATTAACAAATTGAAGGAGAAAAACCCTATGATAATCTCAATAGATGGAGAAAAAGCTTTTGACAAAATTCAACACCCATTTATGATAAAAACCCTCCAGAAAGTAGTCATAGAAGGAACTTACCTCAACATAATAAAGGCCATATATGACAAACCCACAACCAACATCGTTCTCAATGGTGAAAAAGTGAAATCATTTCCTCTAAGATCACGAACAAGACAAGGTTGCCCACTGTATTCAACACAGTTTTGGAAGTCTTAGGCACAGCAATCAGAGAAGATAAAGAAATAAAAGGAATCCAAAGTGGAAAAGAAGTAAAGCTGTCACTGTTTGCAGATGACATGATACTATACATAGCGAATCCTAAAGATGTTAACAGAAAACTACTAAACATAATCAATGAATTCAGTAAAGTAGGAGGATACAATATTAATGCACAGAAATCTCTTGCATTCCTATATACTAATGATGAAAAATCTGAAAGAGAAATTAAGGAAGAACTTTCTTTTACCTTTGCAACAAAAAGACTAAAATACCTAGGAATAAACCTACTGAAGGAGACAAAAGACCTGTATGCAGAAAACTATAAGACACTGATGAAAGAAATTAAAGATGATACAAACAGATGGAGAGATATACCATGTTCTTGGATTGGAAGAATCAACATTGTGACAATGACTATACTACCCAAAGCAATCTACAGATTCAATGTAATCCCTATCAAACTACCACTGGCATTTTTCACAGAAATAGAGCAAAAATTTTCCAATTTATATGGAAACACAAAGATGCCAAATAGCCAAAGCAATCTTGAGAAAGAAAAATGGAGCTGGAGTTATCAGGCTCCCAGACTTCAGATTATACTACAAACCAAAAGTATGGTACTGGCACAAAAACAGAAATACCGATCAATGGAACAGGATAGAAAACCCAGAGATAAACCCAGGCACATGTGGTCACCTTATTTTTGATAAAGGGAGCAAGAATAGAAAATGGAGAAAAGACAGTCTCTTCAATAAGTGGTGCTGGGAAAACTGGACAGCTACATGTAAAAGAATGAAATTAGAACACTCCCTAATACCATACACAAAAAGACACTCAAAATGGATTAAAGACCTAAATGTAAGGACAGACACAATTAAACTGTAAGAGGGAAACATAGGCAGAACACACTATGTCATAAATCACAGCAAGATCTTTTTGACCCACCTCCTAGAGAAATGGAAATAAAAACAAACAAAAAACCAAATTGGACTTAATGATACTTAAAAGCTTTTGCACAGCAAAGGAAACCATAAACAAGATGAAAAGACAGCCTTCAGAATGGAAGAAAATATTTGCCAACGAAGTAACTGACTATAGGTTTAATCTCCAAAATATACAACAGCTCATGCAGCTCAATATCCAAAGAACAAACATCTCAGTCCAAAAAAGGGCAGAAAGGGGCTTCCCTGGTGGTGCAGTGGTTGAGAGTCCGCCTGCCGATGCAGGGGACACGGTTCGTGCCCCGCTCCGGGAAGATCCCACATGCCACGGAGCGGCTGGGCCCGTGAGCCATGGCCACTGAGCCTGCGCATCCGGAGCCTGTGCTCCGTAACGGGAGAGGCCACAAGAGTGAGAGTCCCGTGTACCGCAAAAAAAAAAAAAAAAAAAAAAAAGGCAGAAGACCTAAATAGATATTTCTCCAAAGAAGATATACAGATTGCCAACTAACACATGAAAGAATGTTCAACATCCCTTATCATTAGAGAAATGCAAATGAAAACTACAATGAGGTATCACCCCACACCAGTCAGAATGGCCATCATCAAAAAATGTACAAACATTAAATGTTACAGAGGGTGTAGAGAAAAGAAAACCCTCTTGCACTGTTGATTGGAATGTAAATTGATACAGCCACTATGGAGAACAGTATGGAGGTTCCTTAAAAAACTAAAAATAGAACTACCACATGACACAGCAATTCCTCTGCTAGGCATATACCCTGAGAATACCATAATTCAAAAAGCATCATGTACCACAATGTTCATCGTAGGTTTATTTACAATAGCCAGGACACGGAATAACTTAAGTGTTCATTGACAGCTTAATGGATAAAGAAGATGTGGCACATATACATAATGGAATATTACTGAGCCATAAGAAGAAACGAAATTGAGTTATCTGTAGTGAGGTGGATGAACCTAGAGTCTGTCATACAGAGTGAAGTAAGTCAGAAAAAGAAACAAAAAATACATATATATGGAATCTAAATAAATAAATAAATAAATGGTTCTGAAGAACTTAGGGGCAGGACAGGCATAAAGACGCAGACGTAGAGAATGGACTTGAGGACACCTGGAGGGGTAGGGTAAGCTGGGACGAAGTGAGAAAGTGGCACGGACATATATACATTACCAAATGTAAAATAGATAGCTAGTGGGAAGCAGCTTCATCACACAGGGTGATCAGCTCGGTGCTTTGTGGCCACTTAGAGGGGTGGGATAGGGAGAGTGGGAAGGAGACACAAGCAGGAGGAGATATGGGGATATATATATATATATATATATATATATATATATATATATATATATATATATAGCTAATTCACTCTTATAAATCAGAAATTAAAACACCATTGTAAAGCAATTATATTCCAATAAAGATGTTAAAGAATAAATAAATAATGTACAAATCAGGATAAAGTCTACCATCCATATGTCTCTAAATAGGGAAGAGAAAATACATTTACAGTATATATTCGTACTTATTGCAAAAAATTTACATCTAAGTTGGTCCATGGACTTCCATCCTGTGTTGTTCATGGTTCAACAGTATTTCAAAAAATATTCTGAAGTTGCCAGAGATGTTTATAATTTTATTGGAGACTGGGATTTATATTTTGTTATGAACTTCTTATATGATGCTTATAAAAGGATAGAAACACATGGAAAGTAATATTATTAAAATTGCATAAGAAATCTGAAAAAAATGGAAAAGCAAACATAAATTGTTTTAGGGTTCCATTAAATATAAATTATATGCTTTAAAAAAAGCTCTGATAGAAACACAAAAATGTTAACAGTGGTTGCCTTCTGCTAGAGGAAATATTCATATTGTTTTGCATTTCTAAAATTTCTATAATTATCATGGGAAAATAAGTGTGACAAAGTCTTAAGTTATAGATGCTTTTCTTCTTCCCTAGTTTTTGCTTTGTATTCCAATTAATAGGCTCCTGGAAATGCAGATCTACTAGTGATATACATTACTAAAGTACCAGGAGTTTTTTTTTGTTTTGTTGCTTGTTTTCTGTTTTCTTTTATAGATAACAGTAACAAGCTATTGATGAAGAATGGCTTGCCTTTAGCTTCTGTGAGATATTCCATACCCAGCATTTTGGAATACCCTTTTGTTTAATTTTCAGTGTGTGCCACTTTTATTTCTTCACCTAAACTTTATGCTCCTTGAAGGCTGAGAGGAATGGAGGTTAAAAATTTGCTTCAAACCAAACAGTATTAGTAAGTGGGAAATGCCAGGACTCTCCCTAGTTCTCCCCAGTTATATCATCTCCTTTTTTGTTCCCCACATTTATTTATTTATTTTTATTGTGTAGTCTCTGTGGTATTTGCCTTAAGACCAGGTCCCCAATTCACAGGCACACATGTTTTATCCATGCTTAACAATTTGTGAAGGAGATTTGGACCTCTAAAGAAATCACAGTATCTATCTCAGCTCTCCTTTGGGGGCTGGAAACTATTTTATTGATGTCGCTATTATTTTTCTGTGTATGTACTGGAAAATAAAGTGATACATCTCTTCTGGTCATTTGAGATTGCAAATATTCCTTTAAGAGAAGCTATTTCCAAAATGTGTATGTGACAGGAAAATACTGGCTTTTAACTAAACCTCAGCCTAATACATGGGTGCAACTTTATATTCCAATCAAGTAAAAATCTAGGGAAGTATGTGTCAAAATGTCAAATCGAATCATTTGATTAATAAATACTATATCATCTTTCAAAAGTAAATTGTTACAAATTAGAGATCTTGAGGGTGATCTAAATAAGATAGCAAAATTTGAAGGATTTGTAAGGTAAGGATGGTTATAGGTGACTAAAAAATTTATCCCCCATGGAAATCAAATCTGCAAATATTCATCAGGTATTAGAATTGGTGCTTTTATATATATTCTCTTCTAACAACTCTACAAAGTGCCTATGATTATTCCATCTCATGGAAGGAAACTAAATTTCAGTGGGGTTAAGTGGCTGTCTCCATTCACAGAGGTATTAAGTTTTAGACCTGAATTCAAATACCTTTCTGACAAAAAACATGGCATGAGAATTGAGGCTTAGTATCCAAAGCATCTGCGCCTGTGACTAAAGCAGTAGTATATAGCTATGAGGTATATTAAATTCCTAAATGATGGCAGTAGCAATGGAGAAGAAGATAAAAGTATATTAAATGTGACACCCAGTGAAGTGATACTTAACCACACACCAAACTATTTTTTCCCACAGAACTCTGAGTTTCAGAGTAGAGAACCACCATCTATTTGTTTAATCCAAATAGAAAATTAAACAATCACACAAATGAGAATATTCTAAGTCTTTCTTAATTCTTCTCATTGATAACTCTTCCTCATGCATTCCACCAGCAAGTCTTTAATATTGTATTTCCAAAATATAGGCTTCCCACATTATATGAGTCAAAAACATCCTTGACAAAGAGTTGAATAGTTGAATTTTGGATTGTGAGGGCTTGTATTCTGTTTAATCATTTTTAAAAGGGAAATAATGATGCAGTGCCAACTTATCCCAAGACCCCAACTGATTTTGCCAGCAAAACACCTGAAAATATCCATATAATGATTATTTTATGATAAATATTGAACAAATTTCCTTTCTTTTGTACACAGGGAAACTGCATTCATGATAGATTGGGATCAGTCCACTCCCATGCTTAGATTTTTAGGTTTAAGCTGTATTTTATCCTGCCAAACTTTCTCCTAATGTGTGAGCCTTTCTGTGACTTTTAGTCTTGCTTTTTTTGCTGACTTTTGAAAGTGCCTAAAAGATTGTTTTACATTTTATTAATGAACAATATATTTTAAGAATAAAGCACAAGACTAATTTCAATGGGTAGGACAGTGGCACTCTGTGTGTAGGGCATCTCCATACTACCCCCAAAGATGTTCGCAGTTCAATGCTTTGATGACCATAGACTAGGTGGCATAACAAGAGAAATTTATTTTCTTACAGTTCTGAAGGCTGCTGAGATCAGGGTGCTGGCATGCTTGGTTTCTGGGGAGAGCCCTCTTCCTGGCTTCTAGATGGCCACCTTCTCACTGTATCCTCACATGATATTTCTTCTGTGTACAAGGGGAGAGAGAGCAAGCCCTGGTTTCCCTTCTTCTTCTTATAAGGACTCCAGTGCTTTTAGATTAGGGATCCACCCTCAAAACGTCAATTAACCTTAATACCTCCACAAAAGCTCCATCTCCAAATACAGTCTCCTGGGGTTTAAGGATTCAACATATAAACTCTGAGAGACACAAACATTTTGTCTATAATTTTTTTCCCTGGCTCAGCAAAACTCATGTCCTTCTCAGATATAAAGTACATTCATTCCATCCCAACAGACCCAAAACTCTATTTCATTTCAGCATCAACTTTAAAGTTTAAACTCTGAAGTCTCATCTAAATGTCATCTAAATCAGACATGGGAGAGAGTCGAGGTCTGACTCATCCTGAGTCTAAATTCCTTTATAGCTGCGAAACTCTGAACCCAGAAAAGTAAGATGCTTCTATAATACAATGGGGGCATGGGAGTAGGATAGATATACCCATTTCGAATGGAAGAACTTGGGAAAAAAAAAAGGGTGGCATGTCCCCAAAAAGTCCAAAAATGAGTAAGGCAAATTCCACTGGATCTTAAGGTTGGGGAATGATCCTCTTCTGTCTGATGATCTGCCCTCCAGGCAAACCGACTGGGGTGGCAGCCTTACCCTCCCAGCTTGGCCTGGTGGCCCTGCCCCGTCAGCTCTCTGCAAGGGTTTTGCTCATAATGCTGCCTAATTTGTTTTTGTAGCCCCAGGAAACAAATACAATGGCAAATTGATTTATCAAAGGAATTCAATGGGGAATGAAGGTCATTTCAACAAATGGTGCTAGAACAACTGGATATATTTTTATATATATGTATATTTATATATATTCATATTTATATATTTACATATAAAATTTTCATGCTTACCTTGCACAATAAATAAAATTACTGAAGTGGTAAAGTTAAAGGCAAAGGTAAAGTTACAAAGACTCCAGAAGAAGAAACAGGGTGTAATCTTTGTTACTTTGATGTAAGCAAAGCTTTCTTAGGTAGGATATAAAAAACACACACTATAAAAGGATAAATTTAACTTCACTTCCATGAAATTGAAAACTTCTGCTTTTTTTGTGTTATGTTATTTTTTATCAGAGTATAGTGGCTTTACAATTGTGTTAGTTTCTGTTGTACAATGAAGTGAATCAGCTATATGTATACATATATCCCCTCCCTCTTGGACCTCCCTCCCCACTCCATCCCACCCATCTAGGTCATCACAGAGCTCGGAGCTGAGCTCCCTGTGCTATACAGCAGGTCCCACTAGCTGTCTATTTTACACATGGTAGTGTATTTAGGTCAAAACGAATCTCCCAGTTCATCCCACTCTCCCCTTCCCCTACCCTGTGTCCACACATCCATTCTCTATGTCTGCATTTCTATTCTTGCCCTGAAAATATGTTCATCTGTACTATTTTTCTAGATTCCACTTATATGTGTTAATATATGATATTTGTTTTTCTCTTTCTGACTTATTTCACTCTGTATGACAGACTCTATGTCTATCCACATCTCTACAAATGATCCAACTTCATTTCTTTTTATGGCTGAGTAATATTCCATTGTATATATGTGCCACATCTTCTTTATCCATTCATCTGTTGATGGACACTTAGGTTGCTTCCATGTCCTGGCTATTGTAAATAGAGCTGCAATGAATATTTGGGTACATGACTCTTTTTGAATTATGGTTTTCTCAGAGTATATGTCCAGTAGTGGGATTGCTGGGTTGTATGGTAGTTCTATTTTTAGTTTTTTAAGGAACCTCCATACTGTTCTCCATAGTGGCTGTATCAATTTACATTCCCACCAACAGTGCAAGAGGGTTCCCTTTTCTCCACACCCTCTCCAGCATTTATTGTTTGTAGATTTTTTGATGATGGCCATTCTGACAAGTGTGAGGTGATACCTCATTGTAGTTTTTATTTGCATTTCTCTAATAATTAGTGATGTTGAGCATCTTTTCCTGTGTCTCTTGGCCATCTGTATGTCTTCTTTGGTGAAATGTCTATTTAAATCTTCTACCCATTTTTTGGTTGGGTTGTTTGTTTTTTTTGATATTGAGCTGCAGGAGCTGTTGTATATTTTGGAGATTAATCCTTTGCCCATCACTTCATTTGCAAATATATTTTTTTCCCATTCTGAGCATTGTCTTTTCATCTTCTGCTTTTTGAAGGACACAATTTAGAAAAATGAAAAATGACAAAGCAAGATGCCAAATTTGGATAATATTTAAAATCTACATGCCTTACAAAGGATTTGTTACCAGAATACATTAAAACAGACACACAACTCATAACTCAGTAAGAAGGCAAACAGTACAATTAAAACATCATGAACTTCTAGCTACTGCCTAGAATATAAAAATCTGAAAAGAATGTAGACTCCACACCACCAAAACCTAAAAGGTGTGAGAGCCACCTGTCTACACTGGCAGGATCCTCCTGGGGCACTGAAATGGGAGAGGAGACCCCATCACTTGAAACTGAAGGGGAAACAGCATCGGCCTCTGGGCCTGTGGTCCAAGTGGCAGTCCTGCTGATCCCTGAATCAATGTTAGGGTTGGGATTTCAACATATAAATTTGGGGGGAATCCAAACATTCAGTCCACACCTGCAAATTCAAATTCATTCTAGTCCTTTTTCAACAGCAATTGTGAATTTGAACTACCATTGTTTCACATTTGTTACAGGGAATATTCAGAGCATCGGAGTTCAGACAGCCAGGAATACTAATATCGCTACAGTTTATGCACTTCTCTCCATGTCTCTCTATCATATGGATGAATGCATCATCCTCCAAACTGGTCTCTTCAATACTTCAACTTATCAGTGACTTCCCATTTAATTAAAAAAGATATTGTGGGTCCTTACAGGTAACATCCTTAACAGGATCGAGCTCCCCCTGCTTGTTTCTGCAGCCCCACTTTCTGCTTGGCTGCGCTGCCTTTCTTCTATTTGATTTACTCCTTCAGTCACAAACTGATTCCGTAACATTGTCTTTGCATGTTCTTTTCCCTTCACCAGAAGCACCATTTCCATTACTGTATGTGGCTGGCTCTGTATTCAGTTCTCAGAACGCTTATCCCTGCCCACATGTCAAGATTAGCACCCTCCCGCCTACTCACGCATATACCTGTATTCCCCACTCCTTCACCGACCTTCTTTTTGTATCTGTGATTTTGTGCAATTACTTTTCTCTTCTACTTTAAAGTGAAGATACCTATACCACTGTTTTATTAACTGCTTTATTTCCAGTGCTTATTACAGAAAAGCTTACACGCAATACTTATTCAATAAATATTTAATAAATAAGAAGGAATGAATGGATTAAATATTTAGCAGGTAGCTTGTATAGTAATTGGTTGTTAATTTTATGTCGTGGTGAAACTAAGACAGCTTAGCATAAAAAAGATGAGGATCCAAATGAGTGTGTCCATTAGTATGGTTGATGAAGATATTTAACAGGCTAAAATTTAAGATGACTGCTGGGAATTTTTAGGAGATGAGTTTGGATAGCACAGTGTAAGCTCTGACAGTTGGGTTTGCTCTTTTTTGTAATGCAAGTGCCTGATATAAGTTTTGATTGCAGAGACATCCACTTCAAAGATGGGTTATCTGAATAAACACCTTTCAGCCACATTAGTAGATAAAGAGCCAGGCCAGCCCTTTCAATCTCCTTTGTTTTAGAGATCCTGGTTGGTTCTTATAACTGACCACTTGGAACACTTGTTTTTTCTCTTCCCTCTTTAAATGCCCATGCTTACATTTTACATTCACCACGAAAAATGAGCCCAATAAACGGTAGGCCACCACCCTCACCTCCAACAGAAGCAGATCCCCACAGCCTACTCTCTCTCTCTCTCTCCCTGTGACCTCACTGTGTGGCCCTAGATGTGTCATGTAATTTCCAGGACTTGTAAATCATAAACTTTTTTCTTTCAAAGTTTCCTGATGGTTATTGCTAAGGGCATCTTGCAATCCTAATAATAACTACAAGGGCCAATCCGGCCATAACACTGGTTATGTTTAAGTTGAGACTGGCACAAAACAGATAGGTAAAGGTAAGCAGGCAGATTTTAAAACACACCTGAGAGGTTTAACCAGCATCATCAGTTTGTAAAAAAATGATATCTACTAATTATATGTACTTATTATCATTATCAGGTATTGAATTAATATATTATGCCATTTTTACAATGACAGTCCTATGTTTGGTTTTATATTTCTTGTATAGACAAAAGAATTGACATGCATAGAGGTAAAGTGACTTTCCCAGGTCCTAGATCTGGAAAAGGTGCAGTTTCCTGAATCGTGGGTCCAAATTTTATACACTTTAGCTCTAAACTATAATTGGCAGGAGTGAGGACTTGAATAATGAAATAAGATTAGACTGGAAGCGTTATTTAGAAATACTAATAAAGTAGCAATAACAGTTCCGAATGTAAAAAGTATCATCAAATTATCTCATTGGCTCCGCAGAGCAGTCCTATTAGAGAAATGGGAATAGTGACTAGGAAAAAGAGCTAATCAGGATTCTGTCTTTTTTTATTACAATTCTCCCACCTACTACCACCAATGGTTGCAAAAGATGATATATTTTAAATAAAATTGAACTTTATTGGGATTTGGAGCTTTGCCATTCCCCCTGTTTACCTGAAATGTAGCAATATGAAAATGTGAGTATTCAATGGATGGTAAGAGTGGTGCCAGAGTCTTATCTCAGAGAACATCAAAATCACCATGGGAACAAAATAATAATGAGATCTGTGATCCCTACCCTAAGCAATTCTGTAAAATATTTTGAGGTATAGTAAAACTCAAAATATATTAATAATAAATAAATATGAGGTTTCTGTTTCAACCAATCTGCAGAGCTAATGACAGATTTGTGACAAGCTTATTTGGCTTATTCCGTGATCCTTTTTTCAGCTCCATATCCTACTTAACATTTGGCGTTCTATTTAAGAAAAAAAAAAAAAGATCATAGAAATGACACGAGGAGCATTTATAGTCTACATTTATATGTAGACTGTCCCTGACTTATGATGGTTCGACTTAAGATTTTTCAAATTTACAATGGTGTGAAAGCAACATTCAGTAGAAACTGTACTTCAAATTTCGAATTTTGATCTTTTCCTGGGCTACTGATATGTGGTAAACAAAGCCCTTTCACGATGCTGGGCAATGGTAGTAAGCCACACCTCCCAGTCGGCCTCACCATCCCAAGGGCAAACAACTAATACACTTGATACATTTACAGCCATTCTGTACCCAGACACCCATTCTGTTTTTCACTATCCAGTTTAAGCATTCAATAAATTACATGGGGTGTTCGGCACTTTATTATATATGAAGGAGGCTTTGTGTCAGAAGATTTTGCCTAACTGTAGGCTAATGTATGTGTTCTGAGCGTGAGTTTGTCTAGGATAAGCTATGTTTGGTAGGTTAGGTGTATTAAATGCATTTTGACTTACCAATATTTTCAGCTTACGATGGGTTTATCAGGATGTAACCCCACTGTAAGTCAAACAAGATCTCTATATAATCCCTTTCTTTCTAATATTAGAAATGATGCCCCTAATTATGATGCCTGATTTTGTCTTTGTTGTCTATTTCACCCTTGAATTATATAATTTTGAATGTCATGGCAATAGTAAGTAGACAAGATATTGATATTCTTTTTTATTAATAGATATGTAAGAATAGTAAAGATTAAAATTTTATGTATTTATTCAGAAACTATTTGTTGAACACTGCAGTATATACTGGGAATACAAGGTCAAATAATATGTGATCCATATCATTAAGAATCAAATTTTATTAAAACAAAATTCCATTTAAGTGTAGCAGGTTATATCAAAGTACTAACAGTATTCAGTGCAGGCGCTATTGGAGGAAGATTGCAGGATCAAATTCATATCCAAGAACTGAAATGGTAGGGACTTCCTTGGTGGTCCAGTGATTAAGACTCCATGCTCCCAATGCAGGGGGTACGGGTTAGATCCCTGGTCAGGGAACTAAGATCCCACATGATGCATGGCACAGCCAAAAAAAAAAAAAAAAAAAAAAAAAAACTGAATTGGTAGAATTGGTAGGATTAGAAATGCTATCTGAGGCAGAGAGATGATGGGCTTTGACATCAAAGTCATACAGCTAGTTATTGGTACAATAAAAATTAGTAGTCACTTCTTATGAATTTAAATCCAAGATTTCTTATGTATTAATTTTTATGGACTTAGAAGTTTGTTACACTGGTTTACATGATAAAGCCAGAGAAAAGTAGTTGAAGTGGCAAAGGAGAAAGAAATCCTCAAAGAACATTCTACAGATAAAAGAGACAAGGCTTTGTGACCTATGGAGAGGACAATGGAGAGGGAAGAGAAAAAAATGAATCTGAAGAATCAAGCCTGATTAATGAAAAAAACTCTCTTTTCACACCTGAACTTGGGTGGGAGATTGGTTATTAGGGAGAAATTGTTTCTTGCCTTCAAAACGCCATCATTTAAGTAATTCATCTGTATGTTCAAAGTAGATTGCAAAAAATCAACTGAAAAATTCATTTGTGTTTTAATCATTAGCTCAATCTATTGTTGCTACTAACAAGGCACCAATAAAAACATTGTTTCTCCACCCAGGTTTTGAACTAACTGACAGACAAAAGAAGGAGGTTTAGATGGAGATCAAAATATCTAACAGTAAATAAACAGTGCCTAATTAGAGAATGAGAGCCTAAAATCACTTCCTGACCCTAAACCCTAGGATTAGACAGACTCACCCACCCAATGGCAGGATGGCACCTTCTTCCCAAGAGGAAAAAGATAAAGCTCAATTGATATCTATAGTTACTTTTTCCCAAAATGTATCCATTAGATAAGTCACTGACCTCTCTCAGGGGCAGAGAGAGCCTAGAGGCATAATCAGAGAAAATTCTCTATAAACCAGATTATGTCCAATATTTCTGTGATATCTCTGACTTTTTATCACTTTTGTCTACAAAAAATAGAAAATGTGTTAATCATTAAGTTGTTGATCATCCCACTGAATAAAAGTTCTGGAGGAAGTTTGTTACAGAGTATTTAAGTCCATAGCTTAGAAATAGCAAAATCTAAATTCCTTTGATTCTCTTGGGTTGACTCTCTTAAGTTAACATGGTTCCAATAGAGCTGCCCCTGTTCCAAGTCTTCTTTTTAAAGCATCCATTACCCCAAAGCAAGTAAGTGGTCTTTTAGGTTTCTCCACATTTACTTAGATATGCTAGTATAATCTTTCCCGGAAGTCTCATGTCAGATGTCTTCTTATGTCTTCTTTGGTCATCCTCCCAACCCTAAACTAATAACAAATAAAGCAGAGTGGAATTAAACTCTGAAAACCATCAGAATTTATCCCCTGGAACTGCTGGAGGAAACCATCATTCCTGGGCTCATTGTTGAAAAGGGGAAAAAAGTCAGAGATACTTTGGCAAAAAAGTTATGAGATTAAATAATGCTTGTCAAGTAATCTTTTCCTTCCCAACCCCCATTCATTTGCCTTCTTATAATGGAGTTTTAAGTTTTTGGAATAAAGCTCATATTATTAATTTATGGATGAAGTGAAATGCTAAAGTCTGCAAATATTTTCATGCAAATGCATATCATTAATATAATTTGACTTTAGGTTATGTTGAATTTTTCTAACATAAATGAAAATTGAAACATAATCAAAAATCAATTTAACCAACTAATCAAACAAAATCACTGAGAAAAGTAACATTACGTACAACAACTGAACTCTTTGTTCATTCTATATTTTATGAACAAAGTATTTTTCCTTTTCTTTCAGCCATATAAAACAAGCATCTAATATAAAATAAAAACTTCTTTGTAGCGTATTAAAATAAAGATCTACAACTGAAATCCTCTATTTTTTACATAAGGAACCAGCAAAAATTCTCACACACATTATAGTAAAATGAAACACAGCTATTAATTAATTACCACAACAATACATTATGACTGATTATAATATCAGACTAAGGAACAGTATGGTAGCTAGTTTCAACCTTCAAGTGTAAATTTTTTTAAAAAATAATGATGACCTTTTGATTTAAAAAAATCTTTTGCAGGATGTATTTAATTGGTATGCTTTAAATAAGATGTTGCAAATGTTCAGAATACCATGTGGTCAGATGATTACCACAGCTCTGTGGTTCTTAATTACCCATATGAAGGCCAAATGAACCAGTAGTCAAATGGGGGCAATTATCACATTTATAGAAGAACATGACTCTCTGGATGGAATTGTCTGCAAGCCTCATTTGCTATTACAAAGTAAGTAGTACAGCATTTCAATATAAATGAGAATGGGAGGATGCAATATAAACTAAATATCATCAGTTTGGGGGATGGAGAAAATATGGTAGAGAGTCACAATTTTTCAAAGTTTATTTTGGCAAATTTCTGGATGTAGAAAAGGTGAAGTTTGAAATCAAACTAAAAGCAATTTCATCCTGAAAGACTTATTTATGGGAACTGAAACTCCTGGTGGTATAGGTTCCACTGAGATCTATCATTTCATTAAGGCACAAGGAAGGAAGGAAAGTTCAGAGGGCTGCCAAGTGAAAATGATCATCTTTGTTACTTGGCTGTACTGAGTATATTGACATGGAGAAGATTTTCTGTCTGCTGCAGCTGTAAAAGTGCAGCCCCATGTCCCAGATGTCCAGCTGAATAGACTCTATGGCAATTGGCATATGTGCATGCAGTTAGAAATCAAATAGAAATACAGGCTTTTTCTTCTAATAATTATGCTTTGCTATTAGTCAAGAGTAATGACTCTCACAGCACTGTTTCAGTAGTTATAAAGATTAGAAACATAATTGACTCATTGATGCCTCAGATGCCCAAAAACTTCTCATGAGTCAGTATATTAAATGTCTAATTATAGGCAATGATAATTCTTTTCCTGTGACATGTCTCAACAGTAGTTTGGTTTCTAAAAGCAAATAAAAGGACTAGGAATAGCTCCATGACTCACTTTTTAAAATGAATGTCTCTTTTCCTATGGAGCAGGTGAACTTTCCTAAATAGCCACCAGTACCAGATGCTATTTGATTAAACTTACGAGAAGTTTATCTCATATCTACATGTCAATAACTCTTAATGAAATGGATACCTCCCTTTATAATACCAGAAAAAAAATCCAAACACAAACTTACAAACCACACAAACACTCCACCACCCACCTCCAAGAGCAACAACTAGGAATGAGAAATATCAGTAAATATAAATAAATACGTAGATAAATAAATAAATAAAAATCTGTATTGACATACATCCCTGTCAATGAATACACAAATCCTTGAGAAAGTAAGAGATCTGTCAGTGTACACAAGAAAACAAGATGCAAAGGGAATCGAGGTTCTAAAAACAATAAAACCATTCAGATTTTATGTCATCGAGGGTCTGCACTTTTGTCAAACCACCTAACCTTATATTCCTCCCTCTCCCCTCTCCCCTCTCCCCATCTTTATATCTCTTTCTGCATTTTTCACTTTTATTTTTTTTTTAATTTAATGGAGTATAGCTGATATACAATGTTGTGTTAGTTTCAAGTGTACAGCAAAGTGAATCTGTTATACATATACATATATCCACTCTTTTTTAGATTCTATTCCCATATAGATCATTACAGAGCATTGAGTAGAGTTCCCTGTGCTATATAATAGGTCCTTATTAGTTCTCTATTTTATATATAGTCGTGTGTATATGTCAATCTCACTCTTCCAATTTTTCCCTCCCCCCCTTACCCCCTGGTAACCATGTTTGTTTTCTACATCTGTAACTCTATTTCTGTTTTGTAGATAAGTGCATTTGTACCCGTTTTTAGGATTTTTCATATATTTTTCTTTCTCTGTCTGACTTACTTCACTCAGTATGACAATCTCTAGGTGCACCCATGTTGCTGCAAATGGCATTATTTCATTCTTTTTTATGACTGAGTAATATTCCATTGCATATATGTACCACATATTCTTTATCCATTCCTCTGTTGATGGATATTTCAGTTGCTTCCATGTCCTGGCTATTGTAAATAGTGCTGCAGTGAACATTGTGGAGCATGTATCTTTTCGAATTAGAGTTTTCTCCTGATATATGCCCAATAGTGGGATTGCTGGGTCATATGGCAGCTCTATTTTTAGTTTTTTAAGGAACTTCCCCATACTCTCCATAGTGCCTCTCCATAGTGGCTGTACCAGTTTACATTTCCAGCAACAGTGTAGGAGGGTTCCCTTTTCACCACACCCTCTCCAGCATTTATTTCTTCTAGATTTTTTGATGATGGTCATTCTGACTTGTGTGAGGTGATACCTCATTACAGTTTTGATTTGCATTTCTCTAATAATTAGTAATACTGAGCATCTTTTCATGTGCCTCTTGGCCATCTGTATGTCTTCTTGGAGAAATGTCTATTTAGATATTCTGCCCATTTTTTGATTGGGTTGTTTGTTTTTTGTTTTTTGTTTGTTTGTTTGTTGTTTTTATATTGAACTGCATGAGCTGCTCAACAAAATACTAGCAAACAGAATCCAACAGCACATTAAAAGGATCATACACCATGATCAATTGAGATTTATCTCAGGGATGCAAAGATTTTTCAATATCTTCAAATCAATCAGTGTGATATACCACATCAACTAATTGAAGAGTAAAAACCATATATATAATCATCAAAATAGATGCAGAAAAAGCTTTTGACAAAAGTCATAATTTATTTATGATAAACACTCTCCAGAAAGTGGGCATAGAGGGAAACTACCTTAACATAATAAAGACCATATACGACAAACCCACAGCAAACATCATTGTCAATGGTGAAAAACTGAAAGCATTTCCTCTAAGATCAAGAACAAGACAAGGATGTCCACTCTCACCACTTTTAATCAACATAGTTTTGGAAGTCCTAGCCACAGCAATCAGAGAAGAAAAAGAAATAAAAGCAATCCAAATTGAAAAAGAAGAAGTAAAACTGTCACTCTTTGCAGATGAAATGTTACTATACATAGAAAATCCAAAAGATGCGACCAGAAAACTACTAGAGCTCATCATTCAATTTGGTAAAGTTGCAGGATACACAGTTAATACAAAAAAAAATCTCTTACATTCCTATACACTAACAATGAAAGATCAGAAAGAAAAATTAAGGAAACAATCCCATTTACCATTGCATCAAAAAGAATAAAATACCTAGGAATAAACCTACCTAAGGAGGCAAAAGACCTGTAATCTGAAAACTATAAGATACTGATGAGAGAAATCAAAGATGACACAAACAGATGGAAAGATATACCATGTTCTTGGATTGGAAGAATCAATATTGTGAAAATGAATATACTACCCAAAGCAATCTACAGATTTGATGCAATCCTTATCAAATTACAATTGGCATTTTTCACAGAATTAGAAATTTTTACACTTTGTATGGAAACACAAAAGACACCAAATAGTCAAAGCAATCTTGAGAAAGAATAATGGAGCTGGAGGAATCAGACTCCCTGACTTCAGACTATACTACAAAGCTACAGTAAGCAAAACCGTATAGTACTGGCTCAAAAACAAAGCTATAGATCAGTGGAACGGACAGAAAGTCCAGAAATAAACCCATGCATCTATGGTCACCTAATCTATGACAAAGTAGGTAAGAATAAACAATGGAGAAAAGACAGTCTCTTCAATAAATGGTGCTGGGAAAACGGGACAGCTACATGTAGAAGATGAAATTAGAACATTTCCTAACACTATGCACAAAATCAAACTCAAAATGGATTAAAGACCTAAATGTAAGGTCAGATACTATAATACTCTTGGAGGAAAACATAGGCAGAACACTCTGTCATATAAATTGCAGCAAGATCTTTTTCAATCCATCTCTTAGAGTAACGGAAACAAAAACAAAAATAAACAAATGTGACCTAATTAAACTTAAAATCTTTTGCACAGAAAAGCAAACCATAAACAAAATGAAAGACAACCCTCAGAATGAAGAAATTATTTGCAAATGGAACATCATTTCTTTTTAATTATACCAAAATAGGGTCATATGATCTAATGTCTTTGTAATGACCATCTTCTTGGTGCATATATAACCACTCAAGGGTTGGTTGTCTCCATCACTACATGGTTTGTGATTCCAACAATTGCACAATTCTCCCAATCATAGTAAAACACTGATAATTTCCACAAGAAAAATACAGCAGAAGTATATTGAGACAGTCAGAATTAAGAATTGTTATTGATTTAAGTACTCTCTTTATAGGACTAAAACTCTAAAGAAGCATTTATTGTTGTATACAACAACTATGATACATCATTAACACAAAAAATTAGTTCATTGAATGAAATGGATTTGATAGTAGGTAAATTTAATAACTAATTTTTATTGTTTCTACTTTTCTAATTTGTTCTTTTTACAGTTTTGGATGAAACAGAAAAAAGGAACCTTAAATATCCATTACTTGCAATGATTACATAAATGTTCTATTTGTTTGGTTTTAAACAAGTTAATACTAGTCTTAATTAAGAAATGCAGTTCATTGCATTGTAAATATTGACTATATAAACTCTATCCAACTAAGGCCTGATCCAATTTTGTAAGTTTGTGGGAGGGAGCAGGGAGGTGAGGGAGATGGGTACAATCTTATGCAACTTGTTTTCTTATAATTTTGGGAACCAAAGCTGGCATTTAAAAGACTCCTTGTGGCTTCCCTGGTGGCGCAGTGGTTGAGAGTCCACCTGTCGATGCAGGGGACTCAGGTTCGTGCCCCGGTCTGGGAAGATCCCACATGCCGCGGAGCAGCCGGGCCCGTGAGCCATGGCTGCTGAGCCTGCGCGTCCGGAGCCTGTGCCCCGCAACGGGAGAGGCCACAACAGTGAGAGGCCCGTGTACCGCAAAAAAAAAAAAAAAAAAAAAAAGACTCCTTGAACAATCATGCAAGAATAGCCTTTAACACAGTTCTTTTGGTTCTAGCAATGCTTCAAGCCTTCCTGCTTAGTTCTCATGGTTTTTAAGGTCCCCTCTAACAGATGGATCATGTACTGTCTCCAGGCTCTTTTCTGAGACTGTGTTTATTTCTCTCTCTCTGTTTTGTCTTAGTTACACTTGGTTTCCAAAGGCACAAAGTTTTGCCCATCCATCAGTGGAAGCACAGTGCCCTTCTAATGAAACTGGCACTTTACTCTGCCCCATCTACCCTTAGATTTATCAGATTAGGAGTCAGATATTGTCCCCTGCATCCATTAATCTCCAGAGCACCCATGGCAACCTCTCCGAATAGTCTTTTTGAGTGCCTCTTCTCTGACTTAAATTTCAATATTAGGGATCCATTTCTGTTTTCCCCACCTCCAAGGACTGGAGAGTAATGCAAACAGACTGAAAATCTCTACAATAAAATCCTCTTTCTGGAATCTTTAACACTAACTCTTATATGGTTCATGTAGGAGATAGACTAATGCTGGCCAGATCAACTCCACAAAGCACAAAGATGCTTAGAAGCTGGTTTAGCAAAAGAGTTTAAGATTCTGGGGTACTTGGTACCTATTTAATGGTTCTCTGACTTTGGGGCTACAGCCCAACAAGTTTTTGTTTAACATTTTTTTCTATTAAACTGGTGAATTCTTGGTTCAGTTATTATATATAAAAGGAATTCAACTAAGCACTTTACATATGCTATAGAATTTAATGTCCACAACATCTATATGATGCCATTATGATTCTTTTGTAGATGATAAAAACTAAGAATCCAGGATTTCATAAAACTCAGTCAAGGTCAACCACTTGTAAATGGAAGAGCTGAGATCAGGCCCAAGGTTTCCAAGCCCCTTCAGAAAAGTTAAAGAAATTGGACATAACCTCCTTTGAATGATTCCTATGTGCCAGGCATTGTTAGAGTCTTTTACATTTGGTTACCTCACTTATTCTCATAAGAACTAAACAAAAAATATATTATTCTCCTTCACAGGGAAAATGGAAAGTGATTATACACATTTTCCAAGGTCATAAGGTACTTAATTGTACAACCAAAGTGAGATTTTTTTTTAATATAAAGCCTATGCACATTCAATTACACGATTTTGCCTTCTGGCAATTATGTCTTGTTTACTCCACTACAAATCCTGCCTACTGCTTCAGGTTTTTCTGTAATTGACTACATTTATTAAAATGGGTAGGCAGAGATTTTCTATGGCATGATTCATGCAAAGGCAGCAGCATTCATTAGTTTATTCACAGTACCAATACTGCAAGAGTTAGGTAAACCATAATAAATAAGAAAGGCCTTGTATTGGCCTTGATTAGCTCACACTTCAGTAAGAGAAAGGGATTCTAAAAGAATTACAATACACTGCTAAAAAGATTCAGTAGAACTGGGAACGATTACAACATACCAAGGAACCAGCAATCAGGGAGAAATTGCAAAAAACTGATGTGTGAGGTGAGATTGAGGAACGAGAAACTAAACAGCTCAGACAAGAAGGACAGTGGGGGGATTATTGAGGAAGTAATAAGGCTGAGAATAGAAAGTTATGAGTAATTTGGTACAACAGTGGCATTGAGTATATGGAAAGAAGACAAGATTATTGTTGCCACATAGGAAAGAAAAAATAAACAGCTCTAACATTTGATTTGGTTTCTTTTCATTCATTTAATCAGTTCTTTATTCTTCCAATCATCTTTTTGGCATATATTTCCTGAGTTATTGCCAGCTTCCAGTGATGAGACAGAAGCACAATATATATGGCCCATCGTGGAATCACCATGAATGCTATTAAGATTTAGTAGGTGGAGTTGGAAGATTTCTACCTGTATTGCCCTTCACAGCACTACCCCTTTCAAAGCTTTAGGAGGGGCCTAAACAATGTGTTCACATGGACTGGTGATTCTAATTTTTACAAAATTAATTAACAGACTTTATTTTTTGGAGCAGTTTTAGGTTTATAGAAAAATTCAACAGATAGTAAAGAGTTGCCATATACTCCCTCCTCACCCACCCTCCACCAATAGAGTTAAGGTATTATAAATAGCTTGCATTAGTGTGGTATATTTGTTATAACTGATGAATCAATTTGATACAGTGTAATTAACTGAAGTCCATAGTTTATGTTAGGGTTTACTCTTTTTGCTGTACAGCTGTACAGATTTTGACTAATGCGTATCATGTATACACTATTACAGTGTTGTACAGGATAATTTCACAGCCCTAAAAATCCTCTGGGCTTTATCTATTCATCCCTCTCCCCATCTCCTCTGAACGTCTAGCAACCACTGATCGTTTTTAGTCTCTAAACTGCTTTTTCAGCAACATCATACAGTTGGAATCTTACCATCTGTAACATTTGTAGACTGGTTTCTTAGTAATATGCATTTGATATTCCTCCATGTCCTTTGTGGCTTAATATCCAATTTCTTTCTTTGCTGAATGATATTTCAGTGTCAGTTATGTACTACAGTTTATCCATTCACATTTTGAAAGACATCTTGGCTGCTTTCAGTTTTTGGCAATTGTGAATAAAAATGCTATAGACTTTCATGTGCAGGTTTTGTAAGGACATAAGTTTTTAACCCATTTGGGTAAATATGTAGGAGTGTGAAATCTGTATTATATGGTAAGGCTATGTTTAACTTTGTAAGAAATTGCCAAATTATCTTCCTAAGTGGCTGTATCATTGGTGTTCCCACTAGCTATGACTGAGAGTTCCTGTTGTTCTGCATCTTCACTAGGATTTGGTATTATTCATTTATTTCATTTCTTTTTTTTCTTTTTAATCCATTCTAATACATGAATAGTGGTAGCTTGTTTTAGTTTGCAATTCCCTAATGACATATAATGGTGAATATCTTTTCATATGTTTATTTTTCATCTGTATATCTTCTTGGTGAGGTGTCTGTTCATATCTTTTGTCCATATTTTAGTTAGGTTATTTTTCTATTGGTAAATTGTAAATACTCTTTGTATATTTTAGATATCAATCCTTTATCAGATATTTGTTTTTGCAAATATTTTCTCCCAGTCTGTGACTTGTCTTTTTATGTCATTAACAATATTTTTTATAGAGCAGAAATTTTTAGTTTTAATCAGTTCCAAGTTATATTTTTTTTTTCTCTCATGGATCATACTTTTGGTATTTTACCTAAAACTAATCATTAAATTCAAAGTCATCTAGATTTTTTCTTATGCTAGCTTCCAGAAATTTTATAAAAGATTTGCATTTTACATTTAGACCTAATATCCAATTCGGGTTAATTTTGTTACACCGAGTAAGGTTGGTGTCTAGATCTTTTTTTTTTTTTTTATGTAGATATCTGATTGTTCTAGCATGATATTTTGAATATACTATACTTCCTCCATTGAATTGGCTTTGCTCTTTTTTCAAAGAATGCCTGACTATATTTGAGTGAGTTTATTTCTGGGTTTGGTATTCAGCTACATTCATATATTAATTTATTATTTTGACAATACCACACTGTCTTGAATACTGTAGCTTTAAAATAAGTCTTGAAATCAGGTTGTATCAGTCTTCCAACTTTGTTCTTCACTACTCTATTGGCTATTCTGGATTTTGAATTTTCATATAAACTTTAGTATCAGTTTGTTGATATCCAAAAAAAAAAAAAAACTTTTGGGGACTTTGATTGGGATTGCACTGAATCTATAGATCAAACTGGAAAAAACTGACATCTTAACAATCTTGAGTTCTTCTCTACAATAACATGGAATATGTCTCCATTTATTTAGATTTTCTTTGATTTCTTTCATCTGAGTTTTATAGTTTTCTATATATACATCTTGTACATAATTTGACTTATACATAAGTATTTAATTTTCTCTTTTTAGTGCTAATGTAAATGGTGTTTCTCTAATTTCAAATTTTAATTGTTTATTTTTGGTATATAAGATAACAGTTGACTTTTGTATACTAACCTTGTATCCTACAACCTTTCTTTAATTGTTTATTTGTTCCAGGATTTTTCTGATTCTTTGAGGTTTTCTACATAAATAAATATGACATCTGTGAACAAAGACAATTTTAGTTCTTCTTCCCCAATCTGTGTACTTCTTTTCTGTGATACGGTGATTTATAATAAATATATATGTATATATATATAGTCTTTGTCCCAGATTCTGGTACAGTGCTCCCAAAACCCTTGCGTTTTCACATGAGAAACAAAAGTGCCTTTTCTTAGGTTAATGAGGTGATTTGGGGAAAGCACTAAGAATGGGTACTAGTTGTTGTGGAGCCAACTGTGTGATTAGAGAATTGGACTTTTCAGTCCCACCTCAGACCTTGGAGGGGAAAGAGGCAGGAGATTGAGTTCAATCACCAATGGCCAGTGATTTAATCAATCATGCCTATGTAATAAAGCCTCCATAAAAATCCAACAGAATGGGGTTTGTAGAGCTTCTGATTTGGTAAACATGAAGATGCAAGGAGAACAGCACACCAGGAGAGGGCATAGAATCTCCACGCCCCTTCCCACATACCTTGCTCTATGCATTTTTTATATTTGGAGTTCCTGAGTTATATATTTTTTTATAATAAAATACATCTCTGAGTTCCGTAAGCTGCTCTAGCAAATTAATCAAATCTGAGGAGAAGATTCTGGGAACCTGGTCTTGTGGCTGGCCTCTGAAATTGGAGGGAGAAGGAGGCTTGTGGGACAGAGCCCTTAACCTACGGATCTGATGCTATCTCCAGGTAGATGGTATCAGAATTATTTTGAATTGTAGGACACCCAGATGGTGTTTGAGAACGGCTTGATGGTGTGAAGCAGTGTGGGGATGAAAATGCCCCCACACTTTGACATCAGCTACCAAAATCATAATTTCTTAAAGCATTTGCTAGGTCTTTCAGTATAATGTGGAATAGGAGTGTTAAGAGGGGCTGTCCTTACATTGTTCCTGATCTTACGGGGAAAGCATCAAGTTTCTCACTATTAAGCATATTAGCTATACGTTTTCTGATGATGCTCTTTATCGAGTTGAGCAAGTTCTCTATTTGTAGATCACTAAGAGTATTTTCTATCATGAATGGGTGTTGGTTTTTATCAGATGCTTTTTCTGCATCTATTGGTATGATCATATGTGTTTTCTTCTTTAGCCTGTTGATGTGCTATATTGCATTAATTGATTTTTGCATTTTAATCTGCTTTGTATAGCAGGAATAAATTCCACTTAGTTGTAGTGAATAATTCTTTATATAAGTTGATGAATTTTATTTGTTAATATTTTGTTGAGGCTTTTTACACCAATGTTTGTGAGATATATTGGGCCATAGTTTCCCTTCTTGTAATGCTTTTTTTAGGTTTTGGTGCTAGGAAAATGCTGCCTCATAAAATAAGTTAGGAAATTCCTCCTCTGCTTCCATTTTCCAGAAGACATTTTAGAGGACTGGTATAATTTCTTACATAAAGTTTTTTTTTTTTTTTTTTAATATTCATCAGTGAAAACATATGGTTTCTGATTATTTCTTTATTGGAAGGTTATTAATTATTGATTCAATTTCTTTGACATGGGAGTATTCAGATCAATTTTTAAAGTGTCTAAAATTTTAAAGAATGCTTCCTTTTTACTCTTTCCATTCCTTTTTCTGCCATTCCCATTGAATTTCCCTTCACTATAAGTGGCACTGGAATGGTCTAGACAATTTTAGGTCTTGAGAAAGAGAAATAGGGCTGAGAAGAGTTTGTATAGTGTTGTGTGGCTTTCCATTAATTCAGCATTTAGTGAAGTTACTATAAGCTGTCTAGGGTAACAGTGATTTCCCTGACTTCTCCAGATGCACATTTTGTCAACTTAGTATCCTGATACCAAGCCTTACTGGGATATGACTGGGTCATAGAACGCAAAGCACTACAAGTATTCGGGTAGTAGAAAAGAAACAAGGATTTACATGTAGTCTTTGGAAAATTCTTCTGATCACTAGTAGTACAAAATTTAAAGTGAAGAATTTGGTTCTCATGGGCATCTAGTAAAAACTATCTTTCTACCTTGTCAAAAAGATGTAATGATATACCATATAAAATACCTAATACACTATTTTGTAGGAGTAATGTAAAATGGAAGTTATTAGAATCTCTGATTGAGGGTTTAAACATACAATAATAATACTGCAGCAACCACATAATTATGTCATCATAAATTCCTTATTCCCAGTAACAATTCCAAAGAAACAAACAAATATTAATCAATTATGCTAGTGGAAATCTTGAATTATAGAAACAATATTAAAAAATTGCTTTTATATAAAGAAATTTTCAAAAACTTTAATGGAAGAATATAGGAAAATGCTATAAACAGATAATCTATAAAACCTTAACATTATTGACTAAATTTGGAGTATTTATCAGTTGTCTTAAAAAATCTATTGGTTGTGATTTTTTTCTTTATTAAAAAAAAGTTGGATGTAGTTTTGTGTCCAAAACTTTGTGTATTTTATTCTTAAAGAAGTTTCATCAAATTTTACATATTGCATAAGGTTCAGATGCCATAAAACCTGAATCAATTCCTGATTTTGAAGTCATAAAAATTTATGGAATACAAACATAGTGAAAATTATGTCTTCTTTGTGAGTTGAATCTTTCTTCACTGAGATCTTATATTCTATTGTAATGCTTTCTGCTTTGGAGCCTCCTCTAACCAATACTAATTATAGTTATCCCAGCTTTATTTTACTTTCCCATTGCACGCTCTACATATTGCTATCTTTTATTTAAAATCTTTTTCTGTATTTTGTAGATGTGTTTCTTGTAAAAGCATATTCTTAGCCATACTTTTTCTTATGCATTCTCAAATTCTGTTTAAACTGGGTCATTCTGTCCATTTCATTTAATATCACTACTGGAATATTTCGGGGTTAAATGCTTTCTTTTCTGACTTGTTCTATGTTACTTTTTTTTCCTTTTTGTTTTCCTGTCTTCTTTTGGATTCTTCAAACCTTATCTATCTTGGTGCCATTACCCTATATCAATTTGTTTTATAGCATCTCTTTCTGTTATTTTAGTAATTAATTATGTGGTATCTACAAATTATTTAATAATCCTCCTTTCAAGAAATTTGTTTTATACGTCCTTCCTTAAAATCTGTTTTGACATTAGTGACTTGCCTATAATCAAAGGAATGCAGCCAAAGTGACACTGTTTGATATTTGAGGATAAGACAACAGGCCATGCAACTTCCTCCTGGTGATCTTAGGGTGCTTGTTCTTTGGGAAGTTAGTCACAACTACCCTAAGACTACCATCCTAGAAAAGTGACTGGCCAACGACCCCATCTGGGCTCCCATCTGATAGGTAAGCATCATCAAATGTCAGTCCAGCCAAATCATCAGATGCCTGCATAATTAATCAACATATTTTTCTATTTCTGAAAGATATATTTTATAATTGCATTTAGTGAGTTTTCTATGTCTGAAGGATCCCTTTTATAATTACATTTGGTGGAGGCTTAGAATTGGTGACTTCTGTCAGTGATTATTTTGTCTGAAAATTTCTCCGAAAGAAACAAACAGCTCCATTCTTTTTTTTTTTTTTTTTCGGTACGTGGGCCTCTCACTTTTTTGGTCTCTCCCGTTGCGGAACGCAGGCTCCGGACGCAGAGGCTCAGGGGCCATGGCTCATGGGCCCAGCTGCTCTGCAGCATGTGGGATCTTCCCGGACCGGGGCACGAATCCGTGTCCCCTGCATCGACAGTCGGACTCTCAACCACTGCACCACCAGGGAAGCCCAACAGCTCCATTCTTGAAGAATATTTTGGTAGTGCAGAAAATTTTAAGTAGTTAGTTGTCAGTGATTTTCTTTCATGATCTTGAAGATATCTTTCCACTGTTGTATAGTTTCCAATGTTGTTGATGAAAGTCCATGTAAATCTAAATATATCTTTAAGGGTACATTGTCTTTCATTGTCTGCACTTTCACCCTGATGGGTCTGCTTATGGATTTATATCCATTTATTCTTCCTGAGCCTCTCTGACTATCTGATTCAGAGGATAGGTGTCTTTCAGCAGTTCTTGGGAACTCTTGGTCATTACCACTACACACATTTTCTTTGTCTCATTCTCCCTCTGTGGTTCCATTCTGAAGAGTTCCTCTCACTCTACTTCTGACCTATACACACAGTAATTCTCTCTTTATCTGTGTTTAATTTGATATTAAATTATCTACTAAGTTTTAAATTTGTATTTTGCTTTTCTATTACTATTGCTGATTCCATTACAAATCTGCAATCTCATTAGTTACAGTCTTCAGTGCCTTAAGTAAATTCAAATTTTCTCTCTTACCTACAACATTAATATGTTGTATTACAATTTATGTTCTGTAATCTAATAACAAGGACCTCTTTGGGGTCTATTTTCCTTATCTTACATTCACTTCAATTCCTGCTTTTTACATTGTGCACTTCATAATTCTCAACTTTTTGTTCAATCATGTATTTAAAAGTTAATATTGAAAATAAGTGTGAGACCTTTGATAATCTACTATGGCCACAGAATAAACTTAAACATTTGTTCCCCAGTGGTAGTACCTTGGGGTAATTGGCAGAGGTCAAGGGAAAAAAAATCCACTCTGAGGAAATATAACAACTTCCCTGTATGCAACCTTTCAGAATAGAGGGCCAGAGCAGGTGCTGTTCCTCTGGGATTTCTGCCTTTGGAAGGAGTTAAACTGCATTGATGCAGGCTATGGAGTCCACCTTACCTCTTCTCTCATTCCCTTTTCTTAAACGTGTGGAGGGTCTCAGGGGAAATTCTCTTTGTGGTCCAAGCCCAAATAAGTGGTTTACTTAGCCAGAGTCTCTACCCTGCCAGCCTACCTCACTGGAGACTTCGTTTTTGTTTTTCTTTCTATAATAAATGCCAACAGGGCATATATGACTCTGGTTTACTCCTTAGAGCTCTAATTCTCTTTCTGTGAAATACCTGATACTCTAAAACAGAGTCTGAGGCTTCCATCAGCAAGTTCTCTTTAGCAGAAGGCTTGGTGCTGGCAGTGTTTTTACCTGAAGTTGGAAGTCTTGTTCAGTTATTTTCACTTAAGCATGTGCTGATTGCTTTCACATTTAAACTTCATGATTTTTGTTACCACGCTTCACGGTGACAGATTGTCATCTTAAATATTTTATCCTGTGCTCTCAGCATCCCCTGGAGAACCTTGGATGACAAGCTAATACAAACAGTTATTGGTGGACACCTTTGTGCTAAAGCCTTTGCCTAGATTCACATGAGTGAATGTGCCAGATCTCATATTCACATGTGACTCAGCAATATTTAAGAAGCCCAATGTAAAAAATCTCAATCTCACCAAAAGAGTCTGAGGGATAAATGAGATTAAGGATTTAAAATAATTTTGGAAGGTGTAAAAGGCTATATATAGGTGCTTGTGGTTTTATGATCATGACCTGCTCTTATCAGTCTATTTGCAGGTATTGTCTATGAATTAAATATCTTGATCATAAGGTTTATTTGATGTCATTTTTTATATTGGAAAATAACTGATTCCTTATCTCATTTTAAAATTCAAAATTTATCCACTTTTTGGCCAAAATCAAGCCAGTAATACAGCTCATACAGTCAACTTGAATTACTACTACCCAATAGAAACAAATAATTGTGAGTTGTTTATGGCTAATATTGGATGCTGAGATTATATATATATATATATATATATATATATATATATATATATTAGACAAATATATGTATAATATAAAAATATATTTAAATAGATTTATACAATATATAATATATAGATTTAAGCAATTCATAAACAATATATAAAATACACGTTTAAACATGCATAAAGGATACATAAAATAAATATATATATTTAAACAACTCATATATATATATATGTCAGTATCCAATATTAGTTGAATACACAATTTAAAAAAAAATTTCAATGAACCAGCTTCTATTGTGATGATTCAGAATGAGAGAAATCGTATTCTATTTCCTATTTATAATAAAAAGAAATATCACACATACAACACGCTATCTTCTTTTGTCATTAATGAAGCTACTTAAAGGAACTGATGTTCAGTTGAAAATATAAAGAAATAAATAAAAACATTTCTCAATGCAGATACTTAAAGTACCAAATACTATAGCATTGTTGTTTCTAAGTCATTATATCACAAAAAGATGTCAAGGAAACAGTTCCTTTTTAACTCCTATATAAAAAAATATTTACGATTTTATTTCTGCATATTCTTTTTTTATGAAATATATAATGCATTCTAATGCATTGGTTAAAGATGTAGATTCTGGATTTAGCTAATTCTGCATATAAATATTGTCTCTACAATTATCAGTGCTGTAACTTGTAGGAATAGACTTGTCATAGACTTTCTCTGCTTTAGTTTTGTTATCAGTAAAATGGCATAATATTTCCTATTTCATGGATATTTTTTAAACATTTAAGAATGGGATATTTGAGAGAAATGAATGATGTAACATAAGTACGGAAAACGTAGTAAACTCATTACTAATACATACTAGGCTATATTGTTGTGAAAATTCTATAGTGATTTCAAAAAATAAAATATCTTTTCACTATATAAATGCAATTATTTTATGCATTGTAGACTAATATTTGTGTTGAATTTTCTGTCACATGAAACCAAATTCTATGTGTACTGTATTAACAAAGAGGAAAGAAATCTACCAAAAAATATTCTTCATATACATAGACACAATGCTACTTGACAAAATGTGAACAGTTAAAACTGAAAAACAAAATCTCAGTAACATCAGCATCAAATATTATATTTTATAAAAATTTAGGCACACACTTAATGAACTATCTGTAAGACCTGTGTATTAGATATCCATTTCTGTGTGACAAAACCCTTTAAAACCTAGTAACTATAAAATTCAATAGTCATTTGTTTATTCATGTATTCCATGATTGACTAATGGGTATGATTGACTAATTGGATTGACTAATTGGCATGGAAGTCTTAGTTCCTCCACCCCTAGGCTCTCTAGTATCTCCATGGTGTGGTAGTGGATAGCATGGCAGCTGGCTTCCTCTAGAATGAGATCCAAGAGATTGAGAGTCACACAGAATAAGGGGAGGCGAATTAGTTTCCACCTTTTGAAGGAAGTAGTGGCAAAAAATTTGTGGACATGTGTTAAAACCACTGTACATTGGAAACTGCAAAACATTTGAGAGAAATTTTTTTTTTAAATAAACAAATAAATCAGGAAATACGGCATGCCCACAGACTGGATCATTTTTATCAGTTCTCTCTGAATTTATCTATACTCTAAATATAGTCATGATGAAAGTCCAGCAGGGTTGTGAGTATGTGTGTGTGGGTGAAAATTTTGACAATATGATTCTAAAATGCACAGCTAATATCAGTACCTACTTAGAAGTTACAAGAATAAAGACATTGTACTTTTGGTGTAAGGATAAATATATAGAGCAATAAAACTGATTAAAGAAACCAAAAATAAACCAATGCAAATATAGTGTTATGGGTTGAATCGTGTCCCCCCAAAAGATGTTGAAGTCGTAACCCCCACTACCTGGGAATGGGATCTTATTTGAAATATGGTCTTTACAGATAGGCAAGTTAAGATGAAGTCATTAGGATGAGTCCTAGTGCAATATGACTGTGTTTTGATAAAAAAGAGGAAACATACACACAGACACAGAAATACAGGGAGGGGAGACAATGGGAAGACACAGGGAGAATGGCTGTGCCTACCAGAAGCTAGCAGACAGACGTGGAATGGATTCAAGTTCACAGCACTCAAAAACAACCAATCGTGCTGATACCTTGATTTCAGGCATCTTTCCTCCAGAACAAAGAAACAGTTCTATTGTTTAAACTGCCTGGTTTGTGGTACTTTGTTTCTGCAGCCCCAGGAAACTAATACAATGGGGAATGAAAGTCATTTCAACAAATGGTGCTGGAAAAAGTGGATATATATATATATATATATATTTATATTTATATTTATATTTATATTTATATTTATATTTATTATTTATACATAAATCTCTCATGCTTAGCTTGCACAATAAATAAAATTATTGAAGTGGATAGGGGATTTAAGCATTTAAGGTAAAGTTACAAAGACTCTAGAATAAGCAATAGGATGTAATCTTTGTTACTTTGATGTAAGCAAAGCTTTCTTAGCTAGGACATAAAAAACACACACTATAAAAGAATAAATTTAACTCTACTTCCATGAAATTTAAATATTCTGCTTTTTTTAGGACACAATTTAGAAGATGATAAATGACAAAGCAAGACACCAAATTTGGATAATGTTTAAAATCTACATGCCCTACAAAGGATTTGTATCCAGAATACATTAAAACAAACAAACAAATGCATAACTCAGTAAGAAGGCAAACAACACAATTAAAACATCATGAACTTCCAGCTACTGCCTAGGATATAAAAATCTGAAAAGAATGTAAATTCTACACTAACAAAAACTAAAAAGAGGTCCATGTATAAAATTATAATTTTCTTAGAAGTAGCAGAGAGCTGAATTCACAAAGCTCCTAATTAGCCTGAAAGCTAATGATAAAAGCAACTTCAAGGAAAGACAGGATGTGAGCACTGACTCACCTGGGGCAGAGGACGGGAGGAAGTCGGTGACCATAGAATAAGGTAAGGAGCTTTCAGATGAAGTTTTCTAAGGAATTTCTGAAGGCTGAGTGGGTGGTGGGGGTAGTGATATATAAGTCATGGTGAGTATAGACACAAAATTGTCTGCACCCACTTTCAGAGTCATCTCATTAGAATTCCACTGGGCCTGAGAAAGATTCAAAGCAGAGGGAAACACCATCAGCATTCTTCCAGGCATGGAAAAGAATATACCCTGAAAGTCCTGCTCAGGGATCCTTCTCTGCTGGGGAAAAAAACAAACCAACAAACCAACAAACAACAAAAAATTTTAAGCTGCTGGGTGAAGGCCAGTAAACCCTGTATTCTCATGATGCAGGTGAAGACCTATTGGAACAAAAGTAAGGGAAAAATAAACAAGCAAACAAACAAGAAAACAAACAAACAGGAAAATTCTATCCCTGGGAGAGGGGGATGAAAACTTTCTCAGACCAAACCAATTAGAGGTCAACTCTACTGTTTGTTTCTAGTGCCTTAACAGTGACCTTTCTATGTCAGGAATTTAATAAACACCTATTTTTCTTAAGATTTTTTTGATGTGGACCATTTTTAAAGTCTTCATTGAATTTTTACAATATTGCTTCTTTTTTTTTTTAATGTTTTGGTTTTCTGGTTGTGAGGCATGTGGTATCCTAACTCCCCAACCAGGGATCTGACACATACCCACTGTATTGGAAGGCAAAGTCTTAACCACTGGACTGCCAGGGAAGTCCCAATAAACACCTATTAGATGGTATAGATATTGCTTGGAAATTACAGAGATGGATTTATACACTCTTTCATTCATACCAACCATAACCTGGGTGTTGTTTCCTCAATAAATTGGATGACAGATAGATTCTAGGTGGTTTTACAGATACCTAGGATATAAAATACGATTCCATTAAAGAAAATGTTATGTCTTAAAATAAATTTAGTAAAACGTGTACTTCTAAGGAAGATAAATTGCAATGTGAAATCTGTATTAATGATCATAATCAATTTTTTTGTTACCAAGTTAATATTTTTTTGGTTGAGACAGTTTCAAATAACCCTTCAGTGTGTCCTAATAATGCTACATTCAGAAATCCATTTTTTAACACCTATTCTAAAAATTGTCTTAGAAGAAAATTAGAATTTACATAGAATTCCATGTAAATATCAGGATGCTGTCAGATGATTCCAACACTTTATTACAGCAAATTGCTCACCCAAGTTGAAAGGTTGTTCTAGAGTAAAAGAATCTAAAGGGAAACAACCCTACATAATATGCAAGAACTGAAATCAGGTCTTAGTCAAGAGAAAATTAACAAAGCTTTTGATTTATTTTTAGACTACAAAGAACATTTCAATTTACAGTGAATGCTGGATGATATTATGGATTCTGTTGATTTTCTTAGGTATGATTTTAGCTTGGTGATCCAAAGAGATATGCTTTTTCTTCTGATATGCTGAAGTAGATCAACAAAATATGTAAAATTAAAAATATTGAAAAAATTTGAATCTATGTGGTGATGAATGAAAACTGTACCATTCTATATTTTTTATGTTTGAAAATATATGTAATTTAAAAATTTGGGGAAACTTTTCCTATCAAGAACTTTTTGGAAGAGGCAAGGATATACAGTGGAGAAAAGACAGCCTCTTCAATAAGTGGTGCTGGGAATACTGGACACCTACATGTAAAAGAATGAAATTAGAACACTCCCTAACACCATACACAAAAATAAACTCAAAATGGATTTGAGACCTAAATGTAAGACTGGACACTATAAAACTTAGAGAAAATCATAGGAAGAACACTCTTTGACATAAATCACATTAAGATATTTTTTAATCCACCTCCTAGAGTAATGGAAGTAAAAATAAAAATAAACAAATGACACCTAATGAAACTTAAAAGCTTTTGAAAAGCAAAGAAAACTACAAACAAGACGAAAAGACAACCCTCAGAATGGGAGAAAATATGTTCAAATGAATCAACAGACAAATGATTAATCTCCAAAATATATAAACAGCTCAAGCAGCTCAATATTAAAAAGCAAACAACTCAATCCAAAAATGGGCAGAAAACCTAAATAGACATTTCTCCCTAGAAGACATACAGATGGAAGCACATGGAAAGCAGCTCAATATCACTAATTATTAGATAAATGCAAATCAAAACTACAATGAGGTATCACTTCACACCAGTTAGAATGGGCATGATAAGAAAATCTACAAACAACAAATGCTGGAGAGGGTGTGGAGAACAGGGTACCCTCTTGCACTGTTGGTGAGAATGTAAATTGATACAGACACTATGGAGAACATTATAGAGGTTCCTTAAAAAACTAAAAATAGAATTACCATATGACCCAGCAATCCCACTACTGGGCATACTCCCTGAGAAAACCATAATTCAAAAAGAGTCATGTACCAAAATGTTCATTGCAGCACTATTTACAATAGCCAGGTCATGGAAGCAACCTAAATACCCATCAACAGATGAATGGATAAAGAAGATGTGGTACATATATACAGTGTAATATTACTCGGCCATAAAAACGAATGAAATTGGGTCATTTGTGGAGACTTGGATGGACCTAGAGACTGTCATAGAGAGCAAGGTAAGTTAGAAAGAGAAAAACAAATATATATTAATGCATATATGTTGAACCTAGAAAAATGGTACAGATGAACGAGTTTGCAGCACAGAAATAGAGACACAGATGCAGAGAACAAACGTATGGACACCAAGGGAGGAAAGTGGTGGGGGTGGGGGTGGTGTGATGAACTGGGAGATTGGGATTGACATATATACACATATGTATATATAATGGATAACTAACAAGAGCCTGCTGTATAAAATAATAAATAAAATAAAATTCAAAAAGAAAACAAAAAAACCTTTTGGGACTTCCCTGGTGGTGCAGTGGTTAAGAATTTGCCTGCCAATACAGGGGACACAAGCTCGAGCCCTGGTCTGGGAAGATCCCACATGTCCCGGAGCAACTAAGAGCATGCGCCAAAACTACTGAGCCTGCGCTCTAGAGCCTGTGAGCCGCAACTACTGAGCCAGCATGCCACAACTACTGAAGCCCACATGTCTAGAGCCCATGCTCCACAACAAGACAAGCCACTGCAATGAGAAGCTTGCGTACTGTAACCAAGAGTAGCCCAGCTCAATGCAACTAAAAAAAGCCCATGTGCAGCAACAAAGGTCCAACCCAGCCAAAATTAAATAAATAAATTTACTAAAAAAAAAAGAACTTTTTGAATCTTCATACCAGAATCTGCATACCAGATTCACTGTCCTTTGGACTTCACTGGGGACTGAAGCCAGCACATTTTCCTGTTTTTGTGCTAAGCAATTCTGGGTCCAGGTAATTAAAAAAAAAAAAAAAAAAAAAAAAAAGAAGGTTAGCTGTTTGCTCCAGGAAATACTAGCTCTTGGAAGGTAAGACTGTGAACCAAATAGCGTACCTTTCAAGACTAGCATCTTGCTCACCATGGCTCACTTCAGGACCTTCTCTCTTTGGGTTCAACCAGTTCAGAGCATTCACGCCATCAACTGCCTACTCCCATCCAGTTCCCTGATTTTCAATGAGGCCCTAAAAACCCACAAATATCCTTCCCTAATTCTCCTACTTTAAAACAACACCAATGTCTGTCAAGGTGGCTTATTACTGCAATAAACCTAAAAAACTATCTTTGCTTCAACAAGTGGGTTTTTGATAGTTATTTGAGGCACTGACAGTTGACATTTCTCATAGTTCGTTTATTAGAGCTCCTGGTTCTAAAATGACACAATCACCAAATGTCATGTGTCAATCTCAGTTAGATCTTAATGCAGAGAAAACAAAAATAGCTTAAGAGAATGTTGTGGGAATTAGGGAAATTTAGATTTTTCTGAATATGAAACGACATTATGGAATTTTTGGTTACTTGTACAGGTGTTTTATGTGGTTTTTAAATTATGTGGGAGATTTCTTTTTCTTAGAACATGCTGAAATATTGTTGGGTGGACTATTTTCAGAAGGTATAGCAAAACAGATGATGTATAGATCAATACAAAATATTAAGTATACACAGAAAATTATTAAAATTCTTAAATCCAGCTGGATGGTATATGCACACTCGGTGTATTTGTTTTCAACCTTTGCTAGAAAATCTTATTTTAAAAATATGGGAAATATACTTCCCCAAAGATTTGTAGGAACACAGACCAGAAACTGCCTTCTGGTTGTTAATATTGTCGACAAGTGGTCTGTTTAGAGTTTCTTGAAGTTTGTCAAAAATTTTACATTTGAATCTAAAGCATATTTTTGTAATATCCCACCAAAGAGCTTTTTCAATTTACTCAAATCCTCACACCCATAAATCTGAAGGTAGACATTTACATTACATTTTATTACATTCAATGTCTACATTAGTCTCTGAGAGATTCTTTGGGAAAAAATGCATATACACACTTTTGTGTATACACACATATACATAAACACACATACATTTACAATTAAGCATTACTTCCTTCTAATATTTTGAACGAAGGAGGTAGGGCCAAATCATAAACATAGCTATTTTAGTCTTTAACCAAAAAGTGATATTTTAGAATCTTGAAAATGACAGAGCTATCTGCTGAAACATTCCATGAACCTCATGAATTACTACTTCTGAGTTTCCCTAGGGATATTAAAATTTGAAAAGGAGAGAAAGGAAAAAAAAAAAAAAACTTCCATCCCAATCTACGAAAAGGGATTAAACATCATGGCATTGACATCTGGACTTTCCAGCAGGTGAATAACAGGCCTACCCAGAATTGACAGCCCGCTGATTTCTATTTAATTCAAAATTATTATTCATGTCAACTCAAATTCCAGAGAAAGTGGCAATCTGGTGTCACAAATGCTGAATGTGAGCAAGATTGTCACACAAAGGTTAGTACCATATGTCACACTTAAAATAGAAACATAATTTTCTTTGGGGGCATGGATTATAAAATGTTCACTAAGACTGACTTTTATTGGTATTTGCAATACTAAATCATTTAACAAATTCACGGCTGTGGTTTATATTTTAATACAGCATTTTTAGTATATATTTAACATGAATAGATAATTTTATATAGGTAGAAGTGTATAAAAACACACACATATGTATATATATATATGTATATATACAAAAATAAAATATGAGTGTGTATGTATAAAATATACACAAAAACATGTTTACATGGGTATATATGTATAAGCTATATATGATATATCTACATTATATAGATATAAGACAGCCCCTAACAACAAGAAAATTTCTCAAAATCAAAATGTCAGTAGCGCCTGTTTTACACTTTTAAAAATATAAAGATCCCATAACTCATTAAACATTTAAGATTTTTTTTGTAAGAATTATATGCTTAGAATGAAGACATTTTAAGATTAAGATTTTTTCTGCTTTAAAGACTTATACTTTTGTAATTCTAAAAAACTAGGGCTGAGAGTGAGTAAAAGGATTAGGGAAGTTCATATATATACGATAGAACCAAAACCTAGGATATATATGAAATTTGCCAGACCTGAGGAAAGAAACTATGATCAGAAATATATTAGTTATCTATTGCTACCTAACACATTTCAGAAAACTTAGCAGCTAAAAACAGTACCATTTATTATCTCACAGTTTCAGTGGTCAAGGGATCCAAACAGAGTTTACCTGGTCCACTGCTTCAAGGTCTCTCACAAGGTTGCAATAAAGTTTTTGGCCAGGGTTATGTTCTTATTTGAGGCTTAACTGGAAAAGAATCTGCTTCCAAGCTCATATGGTCATTGGCCAAATTCAGTCCCTTGTGGGTTGTTAGCTTCAGGGCCTCAGCTTCTTGGGGGTTGTCAGCCAGAGGCCATCCCTAATCCCTAGCCACTATTGGAAATAGGCTGCCCTCTTTTCCAGTTCTTTTGCCAGTGGGCCTCCCCAACATGGCTTCTTGCTTCATTAAAGCATGCAAGCCTAGCAGGCAATCTAAATAGTCTTAAACAAGCTGTCATGTTTATAATAATATCACATAGACATGGATTGGCATCTCATCACATTTGACGTATTATTTTGGTTAAAAGCACATCAAAGATCTCACCTATGCTCAAATGAAGGAGATTACACAAGAGCATGAATACCAGGATGCAGAGACCATGAAGGGTCATCTTAGAACTTACTCCCTACAGTAGGTAAAGGACGTAATTTATGCAGAGACTCTCCTGTGTTATCACTTGCTGGAATCTGAATGTCATAGACAGGAGGTAGGAAATAAAGAATACTGACCTCAGATGAAATCAGCAGAACTGCACACAATGAGTTAATTGTAAGGAAGAGGAAATTTCTAGTATCAGCTGAGGATTATGTATTGCATGGCACAGTGAATAAGGTGGCCTCTAAAATAACACTTAGAGTCATTAATTCCATAAACAAACCAAGATTTACATCAATAAGAAGTCTAAGTGTTTTTAGACTCACTGTTATAATAGAACATATGTTACCATTTACCTGTATTAAGTACATTTTAAATCATTTTAAAATCGATGATATCAGAATTTTTTTAAGATTTAAAAATGCTCAAAATATGAATTGTTTATGAAATACTCTTTTTCTCTCCTTAAAGAACTAAACCTAAGGGACTGAGTAAATACACTTAGAACTACTAGGGAAAAAAATCATATTGACTTAATTGGATATACATATGTGTGTGTGTGTGTGTGTGTGTGTGTGTGTGTGTAATTTCTACTATTAATATGGTGTTCTGAAAAGTTGAACATGAAAAAAGACAAAACAAGAAAAAATGGCAAGGGTGATGGGAAAGAGCAGGCAAGAAAATGTATAGTCCATAAAAACCATATTGTAAAAGTTTATAAAATCAGGAAACTGTATTTTACTTATATTTAAATAAGAACTCATTATGATAAAGCTTTAGGAAATACTTAGTATTGTTTCTGCCAGGCTTTTTGTCAATACATTTCTGTGTCTCACCAGGATCTTATTAGTTTACATTATCTAAGATTATTGCGTATTTATGACTAATAATGAGTAATCATGCATTCTTAATGGAATTGTGATTATCTTTGTGTTTCCTTTCCTACACACTTCACATTTAATTATTCACATCTAATTGTATCTAATAATTCTCCAGCCTCTTGTTTTGCCATTTAAAATCTATATGATAGAGAAAACAGTAGAGATAATAAATCTCAAATATATTTTTTCAGTCCTGATTTCTGATTCTTCTTTAAAGGAACTTCATTTTCATTTCTACTACGTCTTTTGGAAATATCTCAGAGACATGTGAAACCCCACATGTCTGTAGTGGGCCTAGCTTGTTGCTGTCAGGCTATGAACCATTCTTCTGTTCCAATGGTCTCTATTTCAATAAAAAGTACCAAAATCCACTAAATTTCTGAAGCCAGAAAGCTTGAGGTCTTCTTGACTCGTCCTTCTTCATGCTTTGTACATCCAATCACTCATTTTCTTTTGAATCGTCAACTAGTCTGTATCCTGATTGGATGCTGATGCCTCCATACCTACATCTGCAACCCTAAGATTTTTTGTAAAGCTTTAACATTTTATTATACTTTCTATAATTGCTCCTTGGATGTTTAATAAGCAAATCACTCTTCAAATGCCCAAATCAGACTTGCAATCACCTTCCACACACCTACCTATTCCTCACCAGCCTTCTACTTCTTAGTAGGTAGCCTTAACATCCACTCAGTTGCTCAAACTAAAAGTGATTTGTTGATTTGTGTTTGTTTTATTCCTTCACATCTAATATGCAGTTATTCAATAAATCCTCTAGGAGATATTCAAGATAGGAGGACTGTACCAACTCTACTGCTAAAATGTTAGTCTGTGCCACAGTACACTTGTCTCTGGACTACAGCAACACATTTCTAAATAATCTTTCTGTAACCAGGTTGGTACTTTATAGTTCAGATTGAGTTTTCCAAATAATACATTTGACTATGTTACTTTTTGATTAACATCTACCAACATTGCTGATCCACTAGTACCTTACCATAGCTGATCCTTGAAAAACACGGGGGTTAGGGATGCCAACCCTCTGCATAGTCAAAAATCTAACTGTAACATATAGCTGAACTTCCCTGTACAGAGTTCCTTTATTTTTGAGGTTCTTCCATATCCTCAGTTCTAATTCCACAGATTCAACCAACCATGCATTGTGTAGTACTGTAGTGTTTACTATTGAAAAATATCTTCTTATAAGTTCAAACCCATGTTGTTCAAGGGTCAAGTGTATTGATATCAGAAGATAATGCAAATTTTTAATCTCGATTTAAAAGAAGTAAATAATCTGACTCATCACTATTTATTGGGGCTCAGTTTCCACCCCTTTTCATTCTATCCCTCTATCTCAGCCACATTTGGACTCTGGCTTACAGCCTCTGGAGGGAGGGCAGCCCACTTGGCACCCTGATTTTAGCCCAGTGACTTTGGATTTCCAAAGTCAGAACTACAAGAGAATGCATTTCTGTTGTTTAAAACATTGTTTGTGATCATTTGTTACAGCATCCATAGGAAACTAATATCCTTATTTTCTTCTCTGTCTGTTTCATACAATTTGCATTTACTGAGTTTTGTTTTGGTGTTTTGTTCAACCATGTTCTTAGATTATTAGATCTCATAAGCTTATAAATTTACATGATTTCAACAGAAATAAGTTCGTTCTTTTCACTAGTCAATGATTTTCAAATTCATACAGTAGTCAAGATGACCCTGCATCTGGGAAGAACTTGCAAGTTTAACGAAAGCTCCAGATGACCCTACATTCACCCATGCTGTAGACCATGATGGTTTGGGTAGTTCTAAATAGAATAACCTCTGAAGACCTAGCTTGGCAGATATTAATATTTAATGTTACTGTTGAATTCTTTGCTATTTATTTGCATAACCCTCCAGGTTTGGGCTGTTTCTGCTTCTACTGCATTCTGAATACCAACATATTTGTTGTTCCTTACCTACCTACCTTATAAGGATGGCTTTTATTCTTTACCCCAGGTCTCCAGCTGCTTTGCTTAGGTACCCAAATCTTTAATATCTTTTTAAAGTGAACTAAACATAGTTGGAGGGCAGAAGACTAATTTTATATATCTCTTGTACCCCACAAAGAAATCCAGGCCTGTGTACACAAGGGTCATGAAAGAAAATAACTGAAGTGAAACACCATTGAATTGCATCTTCCCTTAGTGTTTACATACCACTACCATTCTTTCAATTCCCTCCAGTCATCACCAACCTATTAACTTCCCTTCTACTTCTCTCCATTTTGACATCTCTTCCAAGAGGTTAATATGTGCAAATATCTGTGCCCTTGTTTTCTAAACTTACCCAAATGTATAAAACTTCCCTTCCAAGAGGACAATATCACACACACAAAATAGAATCCCAGATATTTACATCCTGAGAATGTGATGGGGGCAAGTGTTATTTATTTAAAACATAGATAACAAAAACAAGTCTAAAATGACTAGAATTTTTTTAAATGTACTCAAATATGTCTCAAATTTTAATAAGGTCTTCTTTACACATATTTATTTGCTACTGAAAATTTTTATTACAATACAACACGCTGCTCTAACAGTGCTCTGGCCAAGCCACCCAACGTTTTCTTTACATTCCTTCCACACAAGTTAATTTGTTTCAAATTCTCGATATTGGGTTTCATTTTACAGGGACTTCAGGTTTCTAAAACAGGCAGTACCTAAGACTTATTAGTGTTTCTTTGTGTCAAATCAAAATGGAACTAAAGTATATTCAAGTCATTCTGACACAAGTTACATAGATTCCTTATAAGTTACTTGTATTAAGGTAGAAAAGAGATGCAAGGAAAAAAGACACCACAGAACTTATAATATAGGTTATCAAAATATTGGTACCCAATCTGCCCTAGTGTAGAGTAGCTTTCCCAAGCACTTCATAATATCCTAAAATTACTAGTAGGAAAAAATTGTACAAGAATAAAGTTTATGGCTCATTCGACCCTGTATCATAACTACTGTCATAATTATTGTTGTAATTATTCTCATAATTACCCTCAGAAGGATCTCTATTATACAGCCAATAATGACAGCTACATCTAAATCCTTCCATTCTTGACTGAGTCTCAACATCCTCCTGCTGAAGTTCTCTTTGAGACTCAGACAGAGGAAGTCATTTGCCATAGCAATTTTTAATATATTGAATCACTCTTTCCATCCTTTCTCTCCAAGCAATTAACAATGTCCTCCCCCCACCCCCTCCTCCTGTAGATTAAGTCTCCATCCAGTCTGTTGAGGTGAATATTCTGGTAGAGTGGATCGCAATTTGCTACTAGGGTTGAGAGTCAAGTTACTGAGGTTCTTTATTAACACTGCAGAGATAGGTTGAGAGGCAGCTAGAACTGCCTGGGAATTTTCATCGATGGACATTTGAGGAGACACCAGGGTCCAGGTTGGGTTAACCTCTGATGAATCCATTGGGAGTCTAGTCACAGCTTGAAGCTCCTCCTAGATTTTTGGATTCCAGTGGAAGGTGATGGTTTACTCAAACTGGTACAAAGTAGCCTGGAAGAACTATAGAGCCAAGAAACAGCAGAAAAATCCAAGCTCTGACACACCGTGGTGAGGGAAAAATCCCTGCATTTACTGTTGGTTTGACTTAGAATGCTCTTCATCCAGGTCTAATCACAGATGGACTGTTTCACCATTTAGTTAATAAACAGCTCAAAAATTTCCTTTCAGAAAAGTTTTCTCTAGTCATCCCGGATAAATAACATTTGTCATCCAACTATTTTCAGTCACAGAAATCATGAGGCTTTCCCTTTTCTTTTCGAGTAACAGCACACCCGAATTTTGTTTTTTTGCTTTTATTTATTTATTTATTTATTTATTTATTTATTTATGTCTTTATTGGAGTATAATTGCTTTACAATGGTGTGTTAGTTTCTGTTGTATAACAAAGTGAATCAGTTATACGTATACATATATCCCCATATCTCTTCCTTCTTGTGTCTCCCTCTCTCCCACCCTCCCTATCCCACCCCTCTAGGTGGACACAAAGCACCAAGCTGATCTCCCTGTGTTATATGGATGCATTCCACTAGCTATCTATTTTACATTTGGTAGTGGATATATGTCCATCCCACTCTCTTACTTCATCCCAGCTTACCCTTCCCCTGAGCAAAGCCAATCTTTAGCTGAAATAAAACAACAGGAAATATGCATGGACCTATTTCTTCTCTTTATTCAATAGCATATACTAAGGACAATATTTTAGGAAGTAAATTTACTCACCTTAAGGAATTTTAAAAAGCTAAAACTAGACCACATAGGTCTTAACATTCTCTTGTCAGACATTGAATACATAGCAAATAAGATACATTCTGTGCCTACTTGCTTTTCCACTTCTCAAAGCCACCATCCTCTGTTTTGGTGATGTGAGAAGGATACATTCTATAAAATAATGTTCATACATGCATACTAACATACAAAGAAACAAAAAAACGTTGCCAACATTCCAATATATCATACCAAAACATGCTACCCAGAAATATAACTTTTATTTAGAAACTTCCCACGTAGGAACTATGGCAGCAACTTACTCAATAGACCTTCTTGTCTGATCCAAAAGTGCTTGTACCTACATTGTGAATTCAGTAGTGGACTGTAATGAATTTTCCCCAAACAACCATTGTGTAAGTGTTTCCACATCTTCATAAGAAATTCGTCTTTAAGGAGGAAGTAGGAATTCAATATTTAAGACATTTGGAAGGAGAGAGTCAATAAAGTGATAAAGATGAGATGGATGGTAAGAGGAAAGTAGTGCTTGTGCAGCATTGCATAACAGTTTATTGAGAAGGGCTTTTAAAAGGTTATTATTCTATTTTACTGAAAGTACTGATATTAAGAAACCATTTTTTAACTGAAAATTTTTAACTCCCAATTTTTTCTTGTGTGTCAGTTTCTACAATTTCTCAACACTGAAATAGTATACTGTGAAGTTTTTGCACTCACTCAGCAGTTCTGTGACTTGGAAATGATCTACTTGAAAAATGCTGGAGGCCTGTTTTAGTGGGAGAGTGGGAGGAGACCCTTCACGCTCACCACTATACAGGTGTAGTGTTGTTAGGAGAGGATTTTTTACCATATTTATATGGGTGTAAATGGCGAGAAAAGCAGGTCTGAGCAGAATTTATTCTCTAAATGGAAGTAAAGATGAACAGGGAGTCCCAAGTGAGAGCCAAAATAATTCAACCCAGCAGATATATGACTGCAGGTTGCTTATAAATAAAAAGCAAGTTCAATCAATTGGAAATGTGAACATTACCAAAAAAATCAAATATGTTCATTTACTGGCTTATTTGACTAATTCTGCTGAATGCAACCAATCTCCTATTGTAGCTGACACCAACAATCTACCTCCTGCAAATTCTCTGCTGGCTCCATTCATGCTCCAACACCCCAACATCAACTTTCAACCTCCCTGCCTCAAGGATGCCCTCCTTTCTCCCTGTGACGTTGGACATCACACCCACTGGGTCAGCTTTCCAGGTAGAATCCTCCTTACTCAACTTGAACTCTAAACACTTACTAGGCTGCTGGAGATTGTCATCTCTCCTTTTCATGCAGATACTTACCTACTTTGCTCAGTCACCCATAGTAGTTTTTGAACTAAATTGTTTCAGAAGGAAAGGAAAGGGAATGATGAAGAGGAGTAGATAAAAATCAAGATTTTGATTTTTGAGTTTCAAAATTATTCTTGATTTTTAGATAACTAACAAGTGGTAATAGCTAGCTGTAAGGACAAAGCAGTTGCAATCATTGGAACTAGGCTGACATATGTAAATATTACGTATTCATTCTTCATTTCATCTAATTGATTGCACATGTGTTGACATCTTGTTTTTTGTTTTATTGATGATTATTCCCATGATTAATTACATAAGCTATTTATGCCAATGTGAACTCCTGGCATCCAGGGTGGAGGGTAAAAAATTTGATCAGTTAATGGAATGGACATATAACCTTAAGTCAACAATATTAATCAGAGTAACACAGGATCAAGGAAAGAAATATTATTTAGTAGTAGTCTGAGGGGAAAAAAGAGTCAGACAAAAAGACAGTCATATAGGCAAGCATATACTGGCAAAAACTAAGAAGATATCTTATAGATCTTTTCCAAGACATATATGAACAATGGGAGGGAGAGAGAAAGAGGAAGAGAGAGAGAGAGAGACAAGAGAGAATGAAGGACACTCATTCTTTATGGCCATTCCTCTGCCCCAATGCAGTCTAAGAATTCCTGGTTGTCAATACTTGCCAGAATAGGAAAGTTAGAAAAGCAATGCTATGTAAAATCTTTTATATGTATATATATACACACACACACACACACACACACACACACACACACACACATATATATATATATATATATATATATATATAAACTCCATGAATCTTTTAATGATCTCATGATCCAAGTGAATGGTGAATTTCTATTTTCATATTTAAGAAACACTATCAGTTTTAACTGTTCAACGTTCTTCTGGACTGAGTTGTCACAAGAATATATATTATCACTCAGATGTTCTAAAATCATTAACACTTCTGTTTGTATGTCATTCTAGCAAAGGAATGCACTGGTTTTATTGGGAATTTTTTTGTTTGGTTGTTTTAAAAACTCATTTCAATATTATAAATATGTGCAATATAAACAAGGCCTTCAAATAACCACATCATTTAAATTTGAAGAAATTTTAGGGGGTGCATTCAACATGGTGGAGGAGTAAGATGTGGAGATCACATTTCTCCCCACAAATACATCAAAACTACATCTACATGAGGAACAACTCCTACAGAACACCTACTGAATGCTGAAAGAAGACCTCAGACTTCCCAAAAGTATAATTTTTAGAGCTTGTTATCATTGGTGGATTTGTTTTAAAGTTTGGTTGCTATCTTCTTTATTTCTCTCTTTCTTTAAAAATAAAGTTATTTTCTATTTTTTTATTGTATTTTTTATTACTTTCTGCTTTATAACAAAGTGAATCAGTCATACATATACATCTGTTCCCACATCCCTTCCCTCATGCATCTCCCTCCTTACCACCCTCCCCATCCCACCCCTCCAGGCGGTCACAAAGCACCGAGCTGATCTCCCTGTGCTCTGCGGCTGCTTCCCACTATCTATCTACCTTACGTTTGGTAGTGTATATATGTCCATGCCTCTATTTTGCTTTGTCACAATTTACCTTTCCCCCTCCCCATATCCTCAAGTCCATTCTCAAGTAGGTCTGTGTCTTTGTTCCCATTTTATCCCTAGGTTCTTCATGACATTTTTTTTTAATTCCATATATATGTGTTAGCATACGGTATTTGTCTTTCTCTTTCTGACTTACTTCACTCTGTATGACAGACTCTAGGTCTATCCACCTCATTACAAATAGCTCAGTTTCGTTTCTTTTTATGGCTGAGTAATATTCCATTGTATATATGTGCCACATCTTCTTTATCCATTCATCCAATGATGGACACTTAGGTTGTTTCCATCTCCGGGCTATTGTGAATAGAGCTGCAATGAACATTTTGGTACATGTCTCTTTTTGAATTATGGTTTTCTCAGGGTATATGCCTAGTAGTGGGATTGCTGGGTCATATGGTAGTTCTATTTTTAGTTTTTTAAGGAACCTCCATACTGTTCTCCATAGTGGCTGTACCAATTCACATTCCCACCAGCAGTGCAAGAGTGTTCCCTTTTCTCCACACCCTCTCCAGCATTGTTTCTAGATTTCTTGATGATGGCCATTCTGACTGGTGTGTGATGATATCTCACTGTAGATTTGATTTGCATTTCTCTAATGATTAATGATGTTGAGCATTCTTTCATGTGTTTGTTGGCAGTCTGTATATCTTCTTTGGAGAAATGCCTATTTAAGTCTTCTGCCCATTTTTGGATTGGGTTGTTTGTTTTTTTGCTATTGAGCTGCATGAGCTGTTTATAAATTTTGGAGATTAATCCTTTGTCAGTTGCTTCATTTGCAAATATTTTCTCCCATTCTGAGGGTTGTCTTTTGGTCTTGTTTATGGTTTCCTTTGCTGTGCAAAAGCTTTGAAGTTTCATTAGGTCCCATTTGTTTATCTTTGTTTTTATTTCCATTTCTCTAGGAGGTGGGTCCAAAAGGATCTTGCTGTGATTTATATCATAGAGTGTTCTACCTATGTTTTCCTCTAAGAGTTTGATAGTTTCTGGCCTTACATTTAGGTCTTTAATCCATTTTGAGCTTATTTTTGTGTATGGTGTTAGGGAATGATCTAGTCTCAAACTTTTACATGTCCCTGTCCAGTTTTCCCAGCACCACTTATTGAAGAGGCTGTCCTTTCTCCACTGTACATTCCTGCCTCCTTTATCAAAGATAAGTTGGCCATATGTGCGTGGGTTTATCTCTGGGCTTTCTATCCTGATCCACTGATCTATCTTTCTGTTTTTATGCCAGTACCACACTGTCTTAATTACTGTAGCTTTGTAGTATAGTCTGAAGTCAGGGAGCCTGATTCCTCCAGCTCCGTTTTTTGTTCTCAAGGTTGCTTTGGCTATCCGGGGTCTTTTGTTTTTCCAAACAAATTTTGAAATTTTTTGTTCTAGTTCTGTGAAAAATGCCAGTGGTAGTTTGATAGGGATTGCATTGAATCTGTAGATTGCTTTGGGTAGTAGAGTCATTTTCACAATATTGATTCTTCCAATCCAGGAACATGGTATATCTCTCCATCTATTTGTATCATCTTTAATTTCTTTCATCAGTGTCTTATAATTTTCTGCATACAGGTCTTTTGTCTCCTTAAGTAGGTTTATTCCTAGATATTTTATTCTTTTTGTTGCAGTGGTAAATGGGAGTGTTTTCTTGATTTCATTTTCAGATTTTTGATCATTAGTGTACAGGAATGCCAGAGATTTCTGTACATTAATTTTGTATCCTGCAACTTTACCAAATTCATTGATTAGCTCTAGTAGTTTTTCGGTAGCATCTTTAGGATTCTCTATGTATAGTATCATGTCATCTGCAAACAGTGACAGCATTACTTCTTCTTTTCCAATTTGGATTCCTTTTATTTCCTTTTCTTCTCTGATTGCTGTGGCTAAAACTTCCAAAACTAGGTTGAATAAGAGTGGTAAGAGTGGTCAGCCTTGTCTTGTTCCTGATCTTAGTGGAAATGGTTTCAGTTTTTCAACATTGAGGACAAGGTTGGCTGTGGGTTTGTCATATATGGCCTTTATTATGTTGAGGAAAGTTCCCTCTATGCCTACTGTCTGCAGGGTTTTTATCAAAAATGGGTGTTGAATTTTGTCAAAAGCTTTCTCTGCATCTATTGAGATGATCATATGGTTTTTCTCCTTCAACTTGTTAATATGGTGTATCACATTGATTGATTTGCGTATACTGAAGAATCCTTGCATTCCTGGAATAAACCCCACTTGATCATGGTGTATGATCCTTTTAATGTGCTGTTGGATTCTGTTTGCTAGTATTTTGTTGAGGATTTTTGCATCTATGTTCATCAGTGATATTGGCCTGTAGTTTTCTTTCTTTGTGACATCCTTGCCTGGTTTTGGTATCAAGGTGATGGTGGCCTCGTAGAATGAGTTTGGGAGTGTTCCTTCCTCTGATATTGTTTGGAAGAGTTTGAGAAGGATGTGTGTTAGCTCTCCTCTAAATGTTTGATAGAATTCGCCTGTGAAGCCATCTGGTCCTGGGCTTTTGTTTGATGGAAGATTATTAATCACAGTTTCAATTTCAGTGCTTGTGATTGGTCTATTCATATTTTCTATTTCTTCCTGAGTCAGTCTTCGTAGGTTGTGCATTTCTAAGAATTTGTCCATTTCTTCCAGGTTGTCCATTTTATTGGCATAGAGTTGCTTATAGTAATCTCTCATGATCTTTTGTATTTCTGCAGTGTCAGTTGTTACTTCTCCTTTTTCATTTCTAATTCTATTGATTTGAGTCTTCTCCCTTCTTTTCTTGATGAGTCTGGCTAATGGTTTGTCAATTTTGTTTATCTTCTCAAAGAACCAGCTTTTAGTTTGGTTGATCTTTGCTATCGTTTCCTTCATTTCTTTTTCATTTATTTCTGATCTGATCTTTATGATTTCTTTCCTTCTGCTAACTTTGGGGGTTTTTTGTTCTTCTTTCTCTAATTGCTTTAGGTGCAGGGTCAGGTTGTTTACTCGAAATGTTTCCTGTTTCTTAAGGTGGGATTGTATTGCTATAAACTTCCCCCTTAGAACTGCTTTTGCTGCGTCCCATAGGTTTTGGGTCGTCGTGTCTCCATTGTCATTTGTTTCTAGGTATTTTTTAATTTCCTCTTTGATTTCTTCAGTGATCACTTCGTTATTGAGTAGTGTATTGTTTAGCCTCCACGTGTTTGTATTTTTTACAGATCTTTTCCTGTAATTGATGTCTAGTCTCATAGTATTGTGGTCGGAAAAGATACTTGATACAATTTCAATTTTCTTAAATTTACCAAGGCTTGATTTGTGACCCAAGCTATGATCTATCCTGGAGAATGTTCCATGAGCACTTGAGAAAAATGTGTATTCTGTTGTTTTTGGATGGAATGTCCTATAAATATCAATTAAGTCCATCTTGTTTAATGTATCATTTAAAGCTTGTGTTTCCTTATTTATTTTCATTTTGGATGATCTGTCCATTGGTGAAAGTGGGGTGTTAAAGTCCCCTACTATGATTGTGTTACTGTCAATTTCCCCTTTTATGGCTGTTAGTATTTGTCTTATGTATTGAGGTGCTCCTATGTTGGGTGCATAAATATTTACAATTGTTATATCTTCTTCTTCGATCAATCCCTTTACCATTATGTAGTGTCCTTCTTTGTCTCTTCTAATAGTCTTTATTTTAAAGTCTATTTTGTCTGATATAAGAATTGCTACTCCAGCTTTCTTTTGATTTCCATTTGCATGGAATATCTTTTTCCATCCCCTTACTTTCAATCTGTATGTGTCTCTAGGTCTGAAGTGGGTCTCTTGTAGACAGCATATATATGGGTCTTGTTTTTGTATCCATTCAGCCACTCTGTGTCTTTTGGTGGGAGCATTTAGTCCATTTACATTTAAGGTAATTATTGATATGTATGTTCCTATTCCCATTTCCTTAATTGCTTTGGGTTCGTTATTGTAGGTATATTCCTTCTGTTGTGTTTCTTGCCTAGAGAAGTTCCTTTAGCATCTGTTGTAAAGCTGGTTTGGTGGTGCTGAACTCTCTCAGCTTTCGCTTGTCTGTAAATGTTTTAATTTCTCCATCAAATCTGAATGAGATCCTTGCTGGGTAGAGTAATCTTGGTTGTAGGTTTCTCTCCTTCATCACTTTAATTATGTCCTGCCACTCCCTTCTGGCTTGTAGAGTTTCTGCTGAGAGATCAGCTTTTAACCTGATGGGGATTCCCTTGTGTGTTATTTGTTGTTTTTCCCTTGATGCTTTTAATATGATTTCTTTGTGTTTAATTTTTGACAGTTTGATTAATATGTGTCTTGGCGTATTTCTCCTTGGATTTATTCTGTATGGGAGTCTCTGTGCCTCCTGGACTTGATTAACTATTTCTTTTCCCATAACAGGGAAGTTTTCAACTATACTCTCTTCAAATATTTTCTCAGTCCCTTTCTTTTTCTCTTCTTCTTCTGGAACCCCTATAATTCGAATGTTGGTGCGTTTAGTGTTGTCCCAGAGGTCTCTGAGACTTTCCTCTGTTCTTTTCATTGTTTTTTTCTTTATTTTGCTCTGCATCAGTTATTTCCACTATTTTATCTTCCACCTCACTTATCCGTTCTTCTGCCTCAGTTATTCTGCTATTGATCCCATCTAGAGTATTTTTCATTTCATTTATTGTGTTTTTAATCGATGCTTGATTCATCTTTAGTTCTTCTAGCTCCTTGTTAACTGTTTCTTGCATATTGTCTACTCTATTTCCAAGATTTTGTATCTTGGAAATAGAATATTGTATCAGCTTTACTATCATTATTCTGAATTCTTTTTCAGGTAGACTGCCTATTACCTCTTCATTTGTTAGGTCTGGTAGGTTTTTATCTTGCTCCTTCACCTGCTGTGTGTTTTTCTGCTTTCTCATTTTGCTTATGTTACTGTGTTTGGGGTCTCCTTTTTGCAGGCTGCAGATTCGTAGTTCCCGTTGTTTTTGGTATCTGTCCTCCGTGGCTAAGGTTGTTTCAGTAGGTTGTGTAGGCTTCCTGGTGGGGGGGGACTAATGCCTGTGTTCTGGTGGTTGAGGCTCGATCTTGTCTTTCTGGTGGACTGGTCCACGTCTGGTGGTGTGTTTTGGGGTGCCTGTGGCCTTATTATGTTTTTAGGTAGCCTCTCTGCTAATGGGTGGGGTTGTGTTCCTGCCTTGCTAGTTGCTTGGCATAGGGTGACCAGCACTGTAGCTTGCTGGTCGTTGACTGAAGCTGGGGGCTGGTGTTGAGATGGAGATCCCTGGCAGAGTTTCGCTGCTTGATATTATGTGGAGCTGGGAGGTCTCTTGTGGACCCGTGTCCTGAAGTTGGCTCTCCCACTTCAGAGGCACAGCACTGACTCCCGGCTGCAGCACCAAGAGCCTTTCATCCACCCGGCTCAGAATAACAGTGAGAAAAAGTAGAAAGAAAGAATTAGTAGAAGAAAGAAAGAGAGGGGAAATGAAAGGAAGAAGGGAAGAAAGGAAGGAAGGAAGGAAGAAAGAAAGAAAGGAGGGAGGGAGGGAGGAAGGATGGAAAGAAAGGAGGGAGGGAGGGAGGAATGAAAGCAAAAGAAAGAGTGAATGGAAGAAGGGAGGGAGGGAGGAAGGAAAGAAAGAAAGAAAGACAGGAGGGAGGGAGGGAGGAAGGAAAGAAAAAGAAAGTGGAAAGAAGAAGGGTGGGAGGGAGGGAGGGAGGAAAGACAAAGAAAGAAGGAAAGGAGGAGTGGAGGGAGGGAGGGAGGAAGGGAAGGTAGGAAAAAAAGAAAGAGCAGGTAAAGTAAAATAGAATAAAGTATGAAATATAGTAGCGTTATTAAAATTAAAAAGTAATTATTGAAAAAAAACACGGACCGATAGAACCCTGGGACATATGGTGGAAGCAAAGCTATACAGAGAGAATCTTACACAGAAGATTACACATACACATTCACAAAAAGAGAGCAGGGGGAAAAATCAAAAATCTTGCTCTCCAAGTCCACCTCCTCGATTTGGGATAATTCGTTGTAAAAAGAGGAAAAGGGCGAGAAGTCTGAAATCTTGCTAAGTCCACCTCCTTAATTTGGGATAATTCGTTGTAAAAAGAGGAAAAAGGGGGGAAAGTCTTAAATCTCGTCCTCAAAGTCCACTTCCTCAATTTGGGATGATTCGCTGTCCATTCATGCACTCCACAGTCGCAGGGCACATCAAGCGGACCATGGAGCTTTAATCCGCTGCCTCCGAGGCTGCACAGAGAGATTTCCCTGTCTCTTCTCTGCTCTCACAGCTCCCGGGTCTCAGCCTTGGACCTGGCCCCGCCTCTGCGCGTAGGTCGCCGGAGGGCGTCCGTTCTTCGCTCAGACAGGACGGGTTTAAAGGAGCCGCTGATTCGGGGGCTCTGGCTCAATCAGGCAGAGGGGAGGGAGAGGCGCGCAGTGTGGGGCGGACCTGCGGCGGCAGAGACCGGCGTGACGTTGCAGCAGCCCGTGGCGCTCCATGCGCCCTCCCGGGAAAGCCGTCCCTGGGTCCCGGGACCCTGGCAGTGGCGGGGTGCACAGGCCCCCCGGAAGGCGGGGCGGACAGTGACCCGTGCTCGCACACAGGCCCCGCGGCGGCGGCCGGCGGCGGCGGCCGGCGGCGGCGGCCGGCGGCGGTGGCCGGCGGCTGCGGCGGCAGCAGCCCCAGCGTCCCACGCCCGTCTCCGAGGTCCGCGCCTCACCCGCGGCTCGTGCCTGTCTCCGGCGCCTCCCCAAGCAGCCCTCTTAATGCCCTCTCCTCGCGCACCAGGCAACAAAAGGGAAAAAAGTCTCTTGCCTCTCCTGTAGCTCCAGACCCTTTCCCCGGACTCCCTCCGGGCTAGCCGTGGTGCACTAACCCCTTCAGGCTCTCTTCCTGCCACCAGCCCCAGTCCTCTCCCTGCGCTCCGACTGAAAGCCGATACCTGAGCCTCAGCTCCCAGCCCCGCTCGCCCCGGCGGCCGAGCAGACAAGCCTCTCGGGCTGGTTTGTGCCTGAGGGCACCGATCCTCTGTGCCAGAATCTCTCCGCTTTGCCCTCCGCACCCCTGTTGCTGTGCTCTCCTCCGCTACTCCGAAGCTTTCCCCCTCCGCCACCTGCAGTCTCCGCCCTCGAAGGGGCTTGTAGTGTGTAGAAACCTTCCCTCCTTCATGGCTCCCTCCCACTGGTGCAGGTCCCGTCCATATCCTATTGTCTCTGTTTATTCTTTTTTTCTTTTGACCTACCCAGGTATGTGGGGAGTTTCTTGCCTTTTGGGGGGTCTGAGGTCTTCTGTCAGCGTTCAGTAGGTGTTCTGTTGGAGTTGTTCCACGTGTAGATGAATTTCTGATGTATCTGTGGGGAGGAAGGTGATCTCCACGTCTTACTCTTCTGCCATCTTCCTCCGGCTCCCCCTATTTTCTATTTTAATAAATTCATTTTTTTCTTTCCTTCCTTATTTTTCCCTTCTTTCCTTTCTTCCTTCCTTCCCCCTTTTCTTCTGAGCCGTGTGGCTGACAGAGTCTTGGTACTCTGTCCGGGTGTCAGGCCTGAGCCTCTGAGTAGGGAAAGCCAAGATCAGGACATTGGTCAAACAAAAAGCTCCAGGCCCCATGTAATAGCAAATGGGGAAAGTTCTCCCAAAGATCTCCATCTCAGCGCTAAAACCCAGCTCCATTAAACGACCAGCAAGCTATGGTGCTGGACACACCATGCCAAATAACTAGCAAGACAGAAACACAAACCCACCCATGAGCTGCTTAGAAGCATAATAAGTTCACAGACACCCCCAAAAAACACCACCGGACATGGTCCTGCCTACCAGAAAGACAAGATGCAGCCTCATCCACCGGAACACAGGCACCAGTCTGCTCATCAAGAAGGCTACACAACCCACTGAACCAACCTCACACACTGGGGGCAGACACCAAAAACAATGGGAACAACGAACCTGCAGCCTGCAAAACAGAAATCCCAAACACAGTAAGTAGGCAAAATGAGAAGGCAGGGAAGTACACAGCAGATGCAGGAGCAAGGTAAAAACCCACCAAACCAAACAAATGAAGAGGAAATACGCAGTCTACCTGAAAAAGAATTCAGAGTAATAATAGTAAAGATGATCCAAAATCTTGGAAATAGAATGGAGAAAATAAAAGAAACGTTTAAAAAGGACCTAGAAGAACTAAAGAGCAAACAACCAATGATGAACAACAAAATAAGTGAAATTTAAAATTCTCTAGAAGGAATTAATAGCAGAATAACTGAGGCAGAAGAATGAATAAGTGACCAGGAAGATAAAAGACTGGAAATAACTACCACAGAGCAGAATAAAGAAAAAAGAATGAAAATAATTGAGGACAATCTCAGAGACCTCTGGGACAATATTAAAAGCACAAACATTCGAATTATAGGGGCACCAGAAGAAGAAGAGAAAAAAAAAGTGACTGAGAAAACAATTGCAGATATTATAGTTGAAATCTTCCCTAATATGGAGAAGGAAATACTCAACCAAGTCCAGTAAGTGCAGAGCGTCCCATACAGGATAAATCCAAGGATAAACATGCCAAGATACATATTAATCAAACTATCAAAAATTAAATACAAAGAAAAAATATTAAAAGCATAAGGGAAAAACATCAAATAACATAAAAGGGAATCTCCATAAGGTTAACAGCTGATCTTTCACCAGAAACTCTGCAGGCAAGAAGGGAGTGGCAGGACATATTTAAAGTGATGAAAGGGAAAAAACTACAACCAACATTACTCTACCCAGCAAAGATCTCATTCAGATACGATGGGACATTAAAACCTTACAAATAAGGAAAAGGTAAGAGAATACAGTACCACTAAACCAGCTCTACAACAAATGCTAAAGGAACTTCAACAGGCAGGAAGCACAAGAGAAGGAAAAGACTTACAATAACAAACCCAAAACAATTAAGAAAATAGTAATAGGAACATACATATTGATAACTACCTTAAAGGTAAAGGGATTAAATGCACCAATCAAAGGACGTAGACTAGCTGAATGGATACAAAAACAAGACCCATACATATGCTGTCTACAAGAGACCCACTTCAGACCTAGGAACACATACAGACTGAAAGAGAAGTAATGGAAAACTTATCCCATGCAATGGAAATCAAAAGAAAGCTGGAGTAGCAATTCTCATATCAGAAAAAATAGACTTTAAAATAAAGACTATTACAAGAGACAAATATGGACAACATAATGATCAAGGGATCAATCCAAAAAGAAGATATAACAATGGTAAAGATTTACGCACCCAACATAGAAGCACACCAATACATAATGCAAATACTAACAGCAATATAAGGGGAAATCAACAGTAACACAATCATAGTAGGGAATTTTAACATCCCACTTTATCCAATGGACAGATCCTCCAAAATGAAAATAAATAAGGAAACACAAGCTTTAAATGATAAATTAAACATGATGACCTTAATTGATATTTACACAACATTCCATCCAAAAACAGCAGGTTACACTTTCTTCTCAAGTGCTCATGAAACATTCTCCAGGATAGATCATATCTTGGATTGCAAATCAAGCCTTGGTAACTTAAAAAAAAAATTGAAATCATATCAAATATCTTTTCCAACCACAACACTATGAGACTAGATATCAACTACAGGAAAAAATCTGTAAAAACTACAAAGACATGGAGGTTATACAATGCAATAATAAATAACTAACAGGTCACTTAAGAAATTAAAGAGGAGATCAAACAATACCTAGAAACAAATGACAATGAAAACATGATAACCCAAAACCTATGGGATGCAGCAAAAGCAGTTCTAAGAGGGAAGTTTATAGCAATACAATCCTACCTCAAGAAACAAGAAACATCTCAATAAACAGCCTAAACTTACACCTAAAGCAATTAGAGAAAGAAGAATAAAAAAAACCCAAGTTAGCAGAAGGAAAGAAATCATAAACATCAGATCAGAAATAAATGAAAAAAGAAATGAAGGAAACAATAACACTAAAATTACACTAACAATAAAATTAAATGCTGTTTCTTTGAGAAGATAAACAAAATTGATAAACCATTAGCCAGACTCATCAAGAAAAATAGGGAGAAGACTCAAATCAATAGAATTAGAAATGAAAAAGGAGAAGTATCAACTGACACTGCAGAAATACAAAAGATCATGAGAGATTACAACAAGCAACTGTATGCCAATAAAATGGACAACCTGGAAGAAATGGGCAAATTCTTAGAAAAGCACAACTTCCAAGACTGTACCAGGAAGCAACAGAAAATATAAACAGACCAATCACAAGCACTGAAATTGAAACTGTAATTAAGAATCTTCCAACAATGAAAAGCCTAGGACCAGATGGCTTCACAGGCAAATTCTATCAAACATTTAGAGAAGAGCTAACACCTATCTTTCTCAAATTCTTCAAAAATATAGCAGAAGGAGGAACATGCCCAAACTCATTCTATGAGGTCACCATCACTCTGATACCAAAACCAGACAAAGATGACACAAAACAAGAAAACTACAGGCCTATATCACTGATGAGCATAGATGCAAATATCCTCAACTAAATACTAGCAAACAGAATCCAACAGCACATTAAAAGGATCATACACCATGATCAAGTGGGATTTATCCCAGGAATGCAAGGATTCTTCAATATACGCAAATCAATCAATGTGATAAACCATATTGACAAACTGAAGGAGAAACACCATATGATCATCTCAATAGATGCAGAAAAAGCTGTCAACACAATTCAACAACATTTATGATAAAAACCCTCCAGAAAGTAGGCATAGAGGGAACTTACCTCAACATAATAAAGGCCATATATGACAAAACCACAGCCAACATCATTTTCAATGGTGAAAAAGTGAAATCATTACCACTTAGATCAGGAACAAGACAAGGTTCCCCACTCACACCACTATTATTCAACAAAGTTTTGGAAGTTTTAGCCACAGCAATCAGAGAACAAAAAGAAGTAAAGGGAATACAAACTGGAAAAGAAGAAGTAAAGCTGTCACTGTTTGCAGATGACATGATACTATACATAGAAAATCCTAAAGATGCCACCAGAAAACTACCAGAGCTAATCAGTGAATTTGGTAAAGTAACAGGATACAAACTTAAGCTACAGAAATCTCTTACATTCCTATACACTAATGATGAAAAATCTAAAAGAGAAATTAAGGAAATCATTTACCACTGTAACAAAAAGAATAAAATACCTAGGAATAAATCTACCTAAGGAGACAAAAGACCTGTATGCAGAAAACTGTAAGACACTGATGAAAGAAATTAAAGATGATACAAACAGATGGAGAGATATACCATGTTCTTGGGTTGAAGGAATCTACATTGTGAAAATGACTATAATACCCAAAGCAATCTACAGATTCAATGCAATCCCTATCAAACTACCAATAGCATTTTTCACAGAACTAGAATAAAAATTTTCACAATTTGTATGGAAAAACAAAAGACCCTGAACAGCCAAAGCAATCTTGAGAAAGAAAAACGGAGCTGGAGGAATCAGGCTTCCAGACTTCAGGCTATAGTACAAACCTACAGTATGGTACAGGCACAAAAACAGAAATATAGATCAATGGAAAAGGATACAAAGCACAGAGGTAAATCCACACACATATGGTCACCTTATTTTTGATAAAGGAGGCAGGACTATACAGTGGAGAAAAGACAGCCTTTTCAATAATTGGTGCTGGGAAAAGTGGACAGCTACATGTAAAAGAATGAAATTAGAACACTCCCTAACACCATACATAAAAATAAACTCAAAATGGATTAAAGACCTAAATGTAAGGCCAGACACAATTAAACCCTTAGAGGAAAAAATAGGCAGAACACTCTGACATAAATCACAGCAAGCTCCTTTCTGACCCACCTCCTAGAGAAATGGAAATAAGAACGAAAATAAACAAATGGGACCTAATGAAACTTAAAAGCTTTTGCACAGCAAAGGAGAACATAAACAAGACTAAAAGAACACTCTCATAATGGGAGAAAATATTTGCAAATGAAGCAACTGACAAAGGATCAATTTCAAAATATACAAGCAGCTCATGCAGCTCAATATCAAAACAAACAAACAAACAAACAAAGAACCCAATCCAAAAATGGGCAAATGACCTAAATAGACATTTCTCCAAAGAAGGTATACAGATTGCCAACAAACTCATGAAAGGATGCTCAACATCACTAATAATTAGAGAAATGCAAATCAAATCTACAATGAGGTATCACCTCACACCAGTCAGAATGGCCATCACCAAAAGATCTACAAACAATAAATTCTGGAGAGGGTGTGCAGAAAAGGGAACCCTCTTTCACTGCTGGTGGGAATGTAAACTGATACAGCCACTGTGGAGAACAGTATGGAGGTTCCTTAAAAAACTAAAAATAGAACTACCTTATGACCCAGTAATCCCACTACTAGGCATATTCCCTGAGAAAACCATAATTCAAAAAGACTCATGTACCACAATGTTCATTGCAGCTCTATATACAATAGTCAGGACATGGAAGCAACCTAAGTGTCCATTGACAGATGAATGGATAAAGAAGATATGGCACATATATTCAATGGAATATTACTCAGCCATAAAAAGGAATGAAATTGAGTTGTTTTTAGTGAGTTCGCTGGACCTAGAGTCTGTCATACAGAGTGAAGTACGTGAGACAGAAAAACAAATACCATATGCTAACACATGTATGTATGTATAGAATCTAAAAAACAAAAAACAAAAAATAGTTCTGAATAACCTAGGAGCAGGACAAGAATAAAGACACAGACATAGAGAATGGACTTGAGGAAACAAGGAGGGGGAAGGGTAAGTGGGACGAAGTGAGAGAGTGGCATAGACATATATACACTACCAAATGTAAAATAGATTGCTTGTAGGAAAAAGCTGCATAGTACAGGGAGATCAGCTCATTGCTTTGTGTCCACCTAGAGTGGTGGGATAGGGTGTGGGAGAAAGATGCAAGAGGGCGGAGATATTGGGATGTATGTATATGTATAGCTGATTCACTCTTTTATACAGCAGAAACTAACACACCATTGTAAAGCAATTATACTCCAATAAAGATGTTAAAATAAATAAATTTGGAGAAATTTTAAATTATTTTTATATTCCTGAGATTAGTGGGCTTTTTCTGGTTGGTGAATATTATGTTTCATTCATTTTATTTTTCAAAATATAGGAGACTGTATCTATTCTCTAGGGTTGTCTTAATCTATAACTGAAATTTTAATCCAAATTTTCAATAAAAAGAGTAAATAGATACTTGTTGGATGATCTTTTTTAATTGGCATGGCACTCAGGGAATAATTTAATATGTTTCCTTTTATTAAAATCATCATTGTTTTAAAATAGCATTATCAGTTATTGCAGCTCTATAATATGACTAAATATAATAACAAATAATTGATATTACTGGGCTTACCTCTAAGAGAAAACATAATACATTAAAATAATCACATGGATAAAATCATATAATATGTATATCAGACCCAGGCATGACATTAAATAGCAATGTTTTAGAACAAATAACTAGATATTAATTTCCTTCTATGAGTAATTAAATAGTTGAAATGAGATATCCCCAAGACTCTTTCATTTCTAAAACTCTTTCATTCCTTTCCTACTTACTAATTTTCTCTTCTTCCATCTCTTTTCATTAACTCAAGCTTCTTCTATCCATCACATAAAATAAAACCCTATTTTTCTGCTTATATTTAGAATCTGACTCTAGTTTTCTCAACACTGTTTACTGAAATTACTTTTTGCTATTAATGTTTATGTGTGTGGTGTGTAAAAATGAAAACAGAATAAACTGTACATTACTTGACATTTTACTTATTGCCACAATAATTCTGCATAATGTACCACCTCTCAAATTCACTAGCTTCCCTCTGGCTGCTGGATGACCCCAAGATCTCCAGCTACATCAGTGAATAGAGTCACTTAATCAGATGTATCTTTCAATGTGAGCACTTGTTGCAGAGGTGAAATGAGGTCCCACACTTTCAGCTTCTGGTCCAGCATATAAGAATCTTCATCTGCTCTACATGTCTCTCATCCTCGTTGGACAGGTAGGCTAGCAGGACAGGTGCTTTTCACACTAATAGCAAAAGGGAAAGAGCTAAAGACCAACCACATAAGTACATTTCATGCCTTTGTTGCATGACAAATGCTAATATCCCATCAGCCAAAGCAAGACATGCCGGGCTAAAATGTGAGTGGTAGGAAAGCAAACTCCACCTTTACTACTTCATTAGTAGACTGGAAGGAACTGGGAAGTTTCAAGTGGAAAAAAACTGATACAGGTTAAGTTTGAAAAACTGGGGCTGCTATTTCAAGCTGTCATACTTTCCATGCATTTTGATGTTAGATATGTTGCTTTTAAATTTTCATTTACTCAAAACTGAGGCAATTTCCCCTTAATTTATTTCTTGTCATCCCTGTCTACCCCTTAAGCCACTGTGGGCAGAACTCCTTCTAGTTCTAGAATCAGTAAAACCCTATATTGTGGGCAATTTATATTTTTTACTCAATTTGTAAATACTGTTTGGAAGTCATTTATTATTTTCCTGAATTTTGCTCATACTGAGGAAGTCACAGTTCAACCAACCTCTTGTTCCATGGATTGCATCATGCAAATACTGTCTTTCTACTGTTATTTCTGCTGACATATTTGCTGTGGTGTTTAATTATAAGTTTCCTCTTGGGAGGACAATTAGGTGTGAGACCCAGCAAGATGTGCCATTGTTGTCCAATATAAATTAACCACCAGCGTTTTTTCTGAAAAAATTTGCTTCCTAAGTCTTTTCTTTTAAGCATATGTTTGGTTGATGTACAATATTGTAAAAGTTTCAGGTGTACATTATAGTGATTCATCTTCACTACATGTAATTAGGTTATACTCCATTTATAGTTATTATAAAATATGGGCTATATTCCCTGTGCTGTACCATATTTTCTTGTAGATTAATTATTTTATACATAGTAGTTTGCACCTCTTAATCCCCTTACCCTCATTTTACCCCCCCACCATTTCCTCTCCCCACTGGTAACCACTAGTTTGTTTTCTATATCTGTGAGTCTGTACAAATTATTTTAATGGAATCTGTGGGAGAATATGCAAATTACAAATGTATAATAAATAGACAAATATCAATTCAATTTGAGTTATGAAATTAGACCATACTTGAGCTAAAAAGCAAGTAGGAGATTACAATTAATTACTTACTATTAACTATTACTTTTAATATAACTTTTATCAAAATGTAGGTTGGCTTAGAGCAATTAACTAAATAGATGAATTTATTTTTAAATGTCATTTTAGGCTTAATTGAAAGGTATAATACTTATGATCTATGGAACTTGTCCAGAGAATTCACTTCAAACAAACTGAAGAACTAATTTCAATCACAGTCATAGATCCACCTGCATTTCTAGGTAAGAATGTACCCATATAGTAAAATATTTTATGTACCCACATGCTATAAAACATCCTGTTGTTTTTCCTTTGTTTGCAATAATTACTAATTAGAATTGAATAACTTTTTTGTGCTGTTAAGTGTTATTAGCCTTTTAGATTCTGGGATTTATCTCATTCTAATCAGTTACTCAAAAGTAGTCCATTTCTTTCTTTCTTATTTTTTGACATATAGTTGGGTTTTAATAAAAATGGCTTATCTCAGGTAAATAGAATGTAATATCTGAAAAATCAAATATATTGCAAAAGAAAATCTCATAAGATTAAAAATGCAGTTGGTCAAATTATGTGATGTCAATTTTGATGGCCCTGTGAGTTAAAAAGCTACGGTGAACCTTGGTTCTGTTAACTGAAGCAACCTAAAATTGCATCGGACATTTTGATCTGACAGTAGGTATACAGACATGGAGAAATCTCCATGATTCAGTATGTGAATTTTTTTCCAAATGTACAGGAAAGATATGTGAAAACCCTAATGCTATGAATATTTATGTGGCGACATTTCCAATACTTGACAGTTGGTTACAGACACTAGATAAGGAAAAGTTTAGAACGCTATTGTTTGGAGGAAGTGATTATAATTTTGAATCCAGGCAAGTATAGTACGAATGGCAGCTGGGCGGGGGAAGAGGCACAAGTCAGACGTGCACAACCTGTCTCAGAACATTGAAATTACATTGAATTGTAAAAAAACAAAAAAAAACAAATTTTTTTCTGGCCAAAAAAATATACCCACAAGATGAAACTGCTCTATAGACTCCAAGTGTAGACTCTAAAAGCTTGACCTGGCAGGTCTCACGGAGGAGAGTTGTTCTCCACATAGCAGACTTGGTTCTGCACCAACGCAGTGCAGCTTTTAAAGGGGAGTTATGCTTAAGACTCAGGCCCACATCCACTGTGGGGGACAGGCAGGAGCCAGACCATGCTATGGCCATGCTTGCACATAGATCTGCCTTCTTATCCTAACTTCATTCTGAGCCCTTCTCATGTAGGGACCCTCAGCCAATGGCATTTCCAAGCATTTCCTTGTGAGGAGATATTTAACTACTAAAATATTAAATTATTTTTAAACAAATAAAGCTTAATTTCATCTTGATTTTGTCTTGGTAAGTTCTGTTTATCTAGTAATTTTATTTATTTAAGTTTTCAAACATACTATAGAAAGTTAACAATATTCATTAATTTTTTTCATAAGATTTGCAACATTTGCACTTCCCCTTTTTCATGCCTATTTTCAGCTGTGCCTTTCATTTGAATTAAAATTGTCATATTTTACAGTTAATTTTTCCCTTGGTCTCCACATTTTCCCTTCAACAGGCACCATTCTAGTTTAACCTGTCTTTACTCACTGCCCTTTCTGCTCTCTGGATCTTCTGTCTCTTCTACCTCAATCCATCTTCCATATTGATTTCATATTGCCTTACAATGCATCTTTCATCACTTAAACTCCCCTGCTCAAAAACTTTTAGCCACTCCTTATTTTTATTTAAAAAAGACGTCTCTAAGTCTACTAATTATGAACTTCTATAATAAAGCCTTAGAAAATTTATTCACTCAATAATAATTAATACACGCCTATTATATGTCAAGTATGGGGTAAGGTCTGGTGAGCAAAATCATAACAATTCCCTCTTTCATGTCATTTAAATCTAATGAAAAAGTAAAATATCAATCAATCATCAATGCACGTAAAATTTTGTAGTTGAGAGGTGTTGCAAAGAAGAAGAATTAATTACATGAGAATGTGAAGTAGAAGTAATCAACTTAAGGACATCAGTAATCATTCCTTGAAGGAACCATGCTTCTGCTAATAACTGAACACCAAATGAACACTTGACTCAAAAATAAGGTACAGCTTGGCCCTCCTAGGAAAGAGCAAAGACCCTACGAGGAAGAGAAAGAATGGTAGTGTGGCTGAAGAGGAGCAAGCAATATGGCAGATGATTTTGGGGAAAAGGAGGGAGCCAGACCATGAAGGGCTGTCATGGACATATTAAGGAACTTGGTCCTCATTGGTGCACAATTCCAATTGTGTCAATGATCACACTTGTGTTCTGTACAAAGTACTTTATTAGCACTTAAAAAACAAGTTCAGAAGAGGCCAGTGGAGCTACAATAAAGTATCTGGGGCAGGATTCCAGGTAAGAGATGATTACAGCTTCAACAAAATTATGACAATACAAAGATTCCTCAAAAGAAACAAATTACAGTTTAGAGACGGAAATGACAGGACATTATGGATGCTAAGTTTGAGTGAAGTTGAGATTGAGGTTTTTAAAATTTTACATATCTATTTTATATTTATTAATATTTTATTCACATCTATCTCATCTTAATATAGCCTTTACTATAATCTTTAACACAGACTTGGTAATAGACCTCATTAAACTGCTTTACTGTATTTCAACTTTACCTTTATAGGTCAACTGGCTCCCAAGCTAACCCCTTACAACATGCATTATCCATTCTACGCATATTTCCTTGTTTAATATCATTCAATACTTCCAAAAATGACATAAGTTCCTGAATTTTGTATGCAAACTTTTTTTACATCATTCATTATTGCCACAACCTTACATTTCCAAATAGATTCGAACTGTCATGTTCTTTGCACAAACTTTTTCTCTGCCTATGGATATTCCTGGAGTGTCTTTGTTTATTGTCAAACAAGCACACTAACATTACAACATCCACTTAATAGGTATCACCTCTATAGTCAACCTTACTTGAATTTCCAAACATTTTTTTCCTTTGCCTTAATTCTGTATCTTATAAATTTTTATATGACATCTGGAATGCATTAGCATTGTTTTTGTTGTTTGTTTGTTTCATCAAAAATCTACCTCTCCAACCGAAAAAAAAAAGTAATGCCCTGGTTGTATATTATTTGTGTGCTTCTATTTCTAGAAGATGTTCTTGTTAAATAGTAGATTGTAATTAAATGGTTTATTTTTGTGGAACCTGAAAAAGTATGCTATGTGTTTGCCAAAAAAGGACTTTACCTGTTTGTAAAGTAATATTTTAAAAAGAGAATAGGTAATGTCTGAATTAATTCTTTTTAAGAATTTATTTCTTTTAAGATTATATATATGTAAGCAAGGATGCATACATTTTCAATGACTTTGATTTACCTTTTACACTCTGATAATAAATCAGTGAGACCAAATTGTCCAATATGATGTATTAGTAGACACTGTTGAAAGGTTTTGTAGAAATTTCAGAAAAAAATTTATAAAATTGCAAAAGCATAGTTGAAGCTATTGCATGCCTTTCGTATATTGACTTTATATATTCAGAAAATCAAGGCTTAATTCCTATCCATGTTTGATAACACTGCTTCTAGTAGCTTTGCTGACAATAAAATAGATTTTCATAATAAGCAATAGAAATTCATTTGAACACATGTAATAATGTTTGCTTTGCTTGTTTATTAGATTTGCCCTCATTAGAAATTCAGTACTGGTCACATTTGTATATTCTTTATTTTGTGTCAAAAATATAAGTCAAATCACTTTGGATACCGTGGCTGCAATATTGAAACCATTCCTCAATGTCCATCGTATGGATCGAATAATATATCAGGAAAAAATTCTGCATGTTTTCAGTTCTGTTCTACTCAAAGAATGTGCCTTTGATTGCTAGTGAAGTTATATGTTTCCATAGTGGAAAGGATGGAATTTGACTTTAGTTTCTACTCTCTTAAGCATTGATATAAGGGAAAACATGTTAAATAAAACTTAAGTATTTCTCATCCCCAAGACACCCACTCTGAGTCTTTCCAGGACATTTAGAAAATCAATGCTCTAAAATTGATATTTCAGCTTTTATTGTCCAATAACCTCTGAAATTGATTCAAGAGTCTAACTCTGCACCATGTAGAGCTATGGACTTCAGCTCAAGTGATTTTTATGTGATAGGAAATGAGACACGAAACACTTTTGTCTTTGCTTGTTTTGTTGGTTTTTATTTTACTTTTGACCTATCATATAATTGGATTGCATAACTTACTTTTTCAGTAATAACCACATACAAAGTGCTTATTTTGAACTTATAAATTCTCTAGACTTAAAGCAACATTGAATCATCTGGTAGAACCACACACCTTTCCCCTATTTGTGAATTGTTTCCTGCAACGTTTCCTGAATGATCTGAACATTAAGCCACATTTCAGAGTCTGTCCTAGTAACCTATTAACATGTTTCAGACTTGCTCAAAATATAGGCCATTGAAATAACAACTACTCTGAGGGTGTAATATAATCGTTGTAAGTACTAATTACGGCCACAGTCAGAATGTACATTCATGTTTATTAAGTTAGTTTAATGTAATGTAATTTGTTTTTATTTTTTGCTACAGCTTTTCAAATTTTAGATTGTGTTTATATCTGCAATACAAAGCAGTTTGGTTATGTTATATAAATTGCCTTAAAAATATGTATATAAGATAATAAATAGATTTTTTAAAACACCTGCGTTTTAAAATGATCTTTTTGACCTCTTCTGCTCTCTTTGCTATACAGACAGTGAACATAAAATTGTAAGAGGAAAATATCTAGTGAACACTTTTTGTTTGTTTTATCCCTCTACTTAAAATGTGTATGTGACAATATTAGTAAAACTTTGCATGGTAAACGAAAGCCACTTTAAGATAGATAAGTCCAGTTTGTAATTAAACTTGCTATTTAAAATCACTGTTTTTGTTATCTTGTCTTTTTGTCAGGGATCACAAACATAACTGTGTTTCAATATGTTATATATTACAATAGATTCTAGTTTAAATAGAGATTTGATTTCCATTTTTTAAAAAAATGTTACTATTAAGGAAGCACTCAATTGAGAACAAATAAAAGATGTTTTTAAATGCCAACAAAAAATGGGAGAAGAATGTAAAATAGAGGGGATATAGGTATATGTATAACTGATTCAATTTGCTCTAACCTGAAAATAACACAACATTGTAAATCAACTATACTCCAAAAAAAATTTTTTTAATTGTTGTGATACTATGTGGATCTGAAATTCGAAATAATTTCACAACAAATACTTACATTAGGATGCATATGGTTACTCCTGATTAGAAAGTTCACCCATTATTCCCTCGACACCATAATAATGGTTATTTGTGACTAAATATTATGTGCAGGTCTAGTTCTCCAAGGTCAGAATACTTTTTGCATTACAAATAGTATGTGGGAGTTGCTAGGTTATGATAAAACTATGGAGTCCATTCTTAAGAAGGAAAATATTAAAAAAATCTGCATCTCTAATTAAAAAGTATTAGCTTAATAAGTAAAAAATGCATAAATAATAAAACAAAAGTACATAAGTGCTTAATAGATTGAAAAAAGTCTCAAAAAAGATTATATTTGACAATATTCATCAGTCTATTATTAATCACATATCTTCTTTGTTTGGATTCTCGACATCCAGGATGAAGTACAAAAAATATCTTGCTATCAAATCTGCCGTATTGTGTCCTGGATAAAAGCAATAGCTTTGGAGCCAGATTATCTGGGTTAAAACCCCTTTCTTATCACTTAGGATCTTTGTGACTTTGAAAAGTGTCCCAACTGGGCCTCAGTTTCCCCATCTGTAAATGGTGTAGTAAAAGTACACACCTAAAAGGGTCATTGTGAGGATTAAATGAATAGAGTGAATACAGTAGCATTATGAACATAGAAAGTATTATATGTTTTAGCTATTTGTAACTTACTAAAGCCTTTTAGTTTAATCAATCATTTGAAATAAAAATTACCTTTATTTGCATCAATGTGAAGGCTTGTGAAAAATAAAAGGTTTTAGTTAAAAGTAGGATGTCATAAAATTCTGTTCAAAAATATAACAATAATTATGATAGATTGATTTGAATGTGTACTGTATAATTTAACATGGTACATATAAGAATGTTGACAGATTTTTTACTGATTACATGAGTTATATCTGTTGTAGAATAAAGGTACAAAGCCACTAAATTTGTGGAATGCTTTCTGAATTGCCTTTTCTTTATTAAACTAATATAATCTGTATTGCCATTATCTTTGTTCCCTCCACCAAAATAAATTAAACAAACTAAAGGCTTACAGATGTCCAATTTTATACAACTAAAACACAACCAATGAGGTTGTGTTAATTAAAAGTAAAATAAATATAAAAAATTAAACTGATGAGAACAATGATGTAATATATGATCATCAAAAGACATTTTTATAGTTTTACTATATTTAATAAAATATTAATTTGTTATTTAGATAGATATGAACTATGACTTCTTTTCCAAATTATCAAAGAATGGTTTAAAATAATATAATGAACATGACGAGTTTACTTAATAATATGACAAGTTGCATATTCAATATCTTTTTTAAAACACTGTATAGTTATTAAGAATTTGAGACAGTCAAGGTTATGACTAAGGACCGTAAAGGAATAGAAGAGCAGTTTGCTGGAACTAATTACCTTTAGGAATTGTTCTGTGTAAAAATTGGGATTTGATTACTCATATTTCCCTTTTTTCTTTCTTTATTGCTATGACCTCTGTGATTTATAACCAATTGTCTAATATTTAGGAGTACAAAATGGATTAAAGTAGAATTGGATGATGTATCTGATTCTTTGCTTTTCAAATATATCTAAATCATGTATCTTACTACATTTATTCAGAATATTTCCTTTATGAGCATTACATGATGAAATGGATGGAAAACTTAATGTAGTTCATTTTATAGGAAACGAAATGAGTGATTTCATTTAACTTAGAGTTCCTATAAACATTTATGAAAATTATTTAGATGTATGTTTATTTGAATAAAATACATTTTTTCACATTGTAATTCTTGCCCACTTTCTTTTTTCTTTTTTTTTTTTTTTTTTGCGGTACGCGGGCCTCTCACTGTTGTGGCCTCTCCTGTTGCGGAGCACAGGCTCCGGACGCGCAGGCCCAGCGGCCATGGCTCACGGGCCCAGCTGCTTCGTGGCATGTGGGGTCTTCCCGGACCGGGGCACGAACTCGTGTCCCCTGCATCGGCAGGCGGACTCTCAACCACTGTGCCACCAGGGAAGCCCTCTTGCCCACTTTTAATAACTTCTGACAGTTCCAAATGCTACCTGCTTGCCCAAGATGGGACATAATGGCTGTTTCCTACAGTCTCCCAAGTTCCTTTTTCATTTCTTTATCACAGCAAGGGTCACATTACATTGACTTATGTTTCCAGTGCATGTCATCACCCACTTAATTGCTTTTCAGTGGCCAACAGAGGATCTAGTGTTCAATAAAATTAGACAACAAATATTTATGACTCTGTGTTGTCAGTCATTATTCCACTCAAGAACTGAGTATTTTAATTTAAAATATTCACTTTATTGTTTTCCCAAGGCCTCAAAATTTAATGCAGATTTCAGAAACAATATTTATTTTAAACATAATTTCAATGTATCACTTCTTATTTAGGACAACTGTACTGACTATCAATGGCTCTACCAATAAATCATTACTTAGTATGCCATACTTTAGGAAAGCTCACTCTCATTCATACATAATTCATTTATTCTCACCTCTGAGAATTTATATATTGCTGTGTGCAGATAAAAGACTGAATATCCCACACTCTCTCATTCTCTTTTCAGTCTATTATTGAAAAGGTAGTTCATGAGCCACATTTAATGAATGGAGGTCTCTGATACTCCTGTTGCTAACATACTCTATGAAGTAGAATCATATGATTGTATATGGTCATGAAATCTTATAGACATGTTTCAGTTTGGGATATAATATTCCCTGTAACAAAAATGTTCATGAAAAAAAGATTAATTAATGTAAGTCTTTGAAATTTTGGTGAATTCCCAGTCTTTGGGAAAATTAAATATAATCAATGCAAAACAATAAACCCATTCCCTAGGAGACAGATTTCTACTTTTATAGAAGGAGTAGCTTGAATTAACTTTAAATTGCTTCATTCCCTTAGGCTGGAATAAGTCCCAGAACTGGATTTTTAGTTGGTTCCTGAAGCTCTTTTTTCTCAAATAGAATCATCAAACTCACTCTGAAATGGAATTTGAAGCCTACATTAGCCCAAGGCAGAAAAATAACCAAAATGAAACAAAACTTGTGTTCACATTTTTCTCTAGTCTAACTCTTTTTACTTCTTGTGAAATCCCTAAGAATGAGAAATTAACTGTGTTTTGTTTAATGTTTGTTTTTTTCTTGTGATGATGTACCTAAGAGTAAAGTCCTCTTAATAAAAGGCAATTTCCATTTTTAAAATACATGTTAGATCAAAAGGTTATGTGAATGCAATTCAAATGCAAATGAGAATTCTAAATATATTTAGCAGTTGATTTCTGATTTATGAGGTTAAATAAAACAGATTACAGATTAATTACATTTTAGCACTGATTTTATCTGTTGCTTTTCCCTTCCACGTGTGTAGTTTTTGTATCAATAAGTCATTTTTGAAATTGAAAGTGGACATGAGGTTTAGAAGATTTGGTCTTCTTATTTATACTATTGACAATGGTTATAAATGATGTTTTTAAAAGAAATTAGTCTGCTTACTGAAACCAGAAAAATAGGAAATACTCTTTCAGAATATATGTATTGGGAAACTTTCTTCTATTACAACCGATGTAAAAGTTTACCATGTACTTTTCTAATCCATATGAGTTTATCTACTAGCAAACCTCCCTCTAGATGGTGCAAAAACTGAAGTAAAGGATTGAAGATAGCCTCACTGGTGTCATTCTTAATTGTCAAGCCCTTTCATTCTCCTGTATACTTGGTAATTAGTTATGATTTATGTTTGTTTTAGAAATCGAGTGTACAAATCATGTTACCAAGTTTTAAACCATCAATTATTCTATTGCTTCTGTGTGTGTGTGTAAAGAGATTTAATTCACATTATTTATGGTAGTTACATTCTATGAAGTCTGTGTAAATACTAAATTAGGCAACATTGAACTATTGCATCTAGGGGAAATATAAGATTAGGTTCCTGTGAGCCTCTGGTCACAACATTTTCATCAACTGATTAATACATAACCTTGTTTTATGTGTGTTTCTATTTAATGACACTGGGATCAACATATATTGTTTATTCATTAACATTGAATTCACCACCAACATCACTATAACATAACTGAACACACCTGTTTTCCGTGTAAGGCACATCATAGCTTTCCTGCACTTAGAAACTCTAGACAGCTCTTTAGCACTACATTAAGGGGCCACTTTAAACAACTAAAAGCAGAACATTGCAAAAATGTGGACTAAATAGGCCACAAAAAAAGAGACATTTATTTTCAGTACAAAAGCTGAAATAAGAAAGCTGAGTGTTGCCTTGTTCAACTCATTGAGTCAGGCAACTCACTTGTTTTGCTGCTCTTCACGTGCCTTTGAAGGATGATGAAAGTGTTATAAGTACTGATTTGAGGGTAACAAATAAATTTTCGCAAGCAGGCAAACTTGTAAATACAGAATCTGAGAAAAAAGAGAATTGAAAATATATATAGTGTATATGAGTATTCACACACGTATGTATGTAAACATGTTTGTGCATATGTTTGTGTGAATATATGTACATGTGTACAGTATATGACTTTTGAAGATTTAGAAGAAAGAATGTAAAAGAGAAGTCATTATTCACAGTTTACAAATGTTTCTCATAAATATATAGCAGTCTAGTAAGTTTGATATGAGCTTTAGAGATATTTCTTCTCATAATTCACGCGTTTTTTTTCAATGATTCGACTTTATGGTTTTAATATTATGTAGGTTTAGGACAATATTTGCTTGAATATGAATAAACTCCAACATCCTGTAAAAGTATATACATTGGTAATTTCCCTATGTTCTTAGAATTTCAACAAGAGAAAATTTATGGAAGATTTATTTCCCGAAATATAGTATATGTGCTGTGGTAATCCAAATAATTGCCCTCCAAAGATGTCCACATCCTAATCCTCAGAATTTGAGAATATGTAAGGTTACATGGCAAAGAGAAATTAAGGGTGCAGAGAGAATTAAGTTTGCTAATCACCTGACTGTAAAATAGGGAAATTATCCTGGATTACCTGTGTGGTCCCAATAGAATCACAAAACTTCTTACAAATGGAAGAAGTAGGCATAAAAGAAGAGTCAGAAAAAAAAATGTGAGGACATTTTCAGCTTAATGTGATGTCAGAAGGACTTAACCCTCCATTGCTGGCTTTGAAGACAGTGCAAGAGGACCACAGCTCAGGAACAGGGGCAGTCCCTAAAAGCTGGAAAATACAAGGAAAGAATTTTCCCCTACAGGCTCCAAAAGGAATGTAGCCCTGTTTATTTTCTGCTGATTTTAGTCCAGCGGGATTTCAAGACCTTCAGAACTGTAAGATAAATATTAGTTTTTTAAGCCACTAAAAATAAGCAGAGTTTGCTGAGTGCTTTCAAGATGGAAAAGGGTTGCAGAAACTAGTCCACTTAACAATCATTTGTCATGACATTATCCAGTTGCACAAGTCTCTACCAGACCCTGGAGAAAATATTTTTTCTTCAAGCATAAGATTTTTGGAGTTTACAGAAACTAAATACAAAAATCATGCTGAAAAATGAAATCTTGAAATCCTCCTATTGCTGTTTGGGAATCAGAGGTAGAGTGAATATCAATGTCTTAAGATTTATTGTAAGCCAACTGGAATGTCTGACCAACACAATTTTGCAGTTTTTTTCCCCTTCCTTTAAATACAAGTATATGATTAAGAAGGGTTCCTTTCTCTGAATCTTCTCAGCCTCAAAATTTGACTTTGAGAGAAGAGGAAGAATATTGTGATGAGTAGTTAAAATGGTTGCTTTGAAATCCATTTGCTTTGAATGGTTGCTTTGAAATGGGAGGCAGCTAAATTTACGTTCTATTCTTTGAGCTGTAGCTGGCTTTTTTGAAGTCAGTCCCATGCTTGTCTGGTTCAGGGGTCAGTCAGATATTTGGGCAAAATTTACACACAGAGTTTGGGGTTTCCCTTCCCTAACTTTGTATTTTCTGCCATTTTCACCTTCAGATTCCAGAAGCTGTGATTGCCCTGAGCTCTGTCTTCTAGTTCTCCAAAAGAATGAGGCTGATTTCTATTAAAGTTTTAGTCTCCCTGTCAGATGTAACTCTGGAGTAGTCTCAGGCTAAAAGCAGAACAAATGAGAAACTCACCTTTTACCCTGTGTTTTTCTCTGTTTCCAAGTGTTAACTCCCCGCTAGTATCTGCTTTTTATATATTTATTTTTCTAGAAAATATATTCACTTCTTCTTTATTCAACTTAAATCACTGAACTACATCAAGCAAAAACACCCTAATATTTTATATATGTTATATGCCAGAAAACTTACCTCACTAGAATATTGTATAGTAGCAATTTGTTATATTTAGGCCTAGTTAGATAAAGAAACAGTATCAAGCAGCCCTTTTTTAATGAAAAAAGGGAGAAAGAAAGAAGCTGCAATTTCCTATTCCTACATTAATAATTTTCATTAGAGTCCGTGTTCTTTGTGGGAAGAGAAGAGAAAACTAAATATAAAACTAGAATTTATGCATTGGCCAAAATAAACAGACCTAGAGGAAAATGTTGTCTAATTAAAAGATCATTGAAAATTATTTGCAGGTTATGATATCTACAATTACTAATCATTCTTATGTATAGTGTTCTATAGAGATTTTTTTTTTTTTTTTAACATAGAGATTTTCTGAGACTTGACCAGTTTCTCAAGGGTCCCTCCAGGATGCAAAATAGTAATAAAAATAAAATTAAACATTTAATCAGTTTTAAAATTTAAAAATCATTTAAAGTTAATAAGAGGCATAGAGTATTATTTATTGAGATTGTGAGATAGCAACATTTTAGATTTAAGTGTGCAGAACGTAATAATCCTTTGAGAAAACAAACAAAAATTTAATAGAAATGTACCATGCATATATTCAAATTAGGAAGTTTTAATTGGCATCTGGTATGGATTTTTTTCTTCACGCCTATTATTACATTTAATATATTTTACAGTTCAAAAGATTAAATCTCTTTGTATTATTATGGTTTGACAGTAAACTTGGATTTTCAAGCACATGGGTGACAGTAATGCAACTGGAAAATTTCAGAGATAATGATACAGACCCATGTAGAGGGTATAATTGTCCCAGGGGGGTAAGAGATATAGGTGTACTTGCTTATTCATAGACTGGTGACAGTTTACTATGATGCTAGTCTTTACTTGTTTGAATGAATTAAATATATTTAAAATGAATGATCATAAAGGCTGAAACATTTGACGCTAACATCCTAGCAACATCTCTTAGTTTCCTGTTGGTATCGAAGTACAAAATGCTAGAAAATATCAATGACGTTTATTGAAGAGTTTCCTTTTTCTGCACTTGTGGGTTGATACTTCCAATCAAGTGCTGCCGATTAGATTCTGAAAGTATGTATTGATATTCAAACTCTTTACATCCTGGTTGCTATGTTTTTAAACAGCCATATGAGAAACATTTCCTGAGTCGAGGTAGATTGCTTTTTGTTTTATCTGAGCAATAGTTTAAAAGGTGAGTTGACATTTAAAGAAATAAATATTCAAGCACGAGGTACATTTGAAAGTCATTAAGACTAAAGGTTTACAATAACATATTACCCTTAAGTGTTGACACAAATACTATGCTGTATTTATCTGACACTAATCTGGCTAACATATGAAGAATGGAAGCAATGATTTGATTATGACCCAAATAATGATGTAATCATAACCTTTGCAAGAATGAATTAAAGCATATTCTAACCTTTTCATTATTTCACATTTTCACTACCAGAAAATCATTACTCAAAAGGTAAAGGAATGATTTGGCAAAGGGGTCTTGCTTAGGGTTATATTTCAATTCCTCATAATGAAACATAAAGGACAGGAAAAAGAAGGTGAGGACATTCTATCAAATCACTACTTGCAGTTTTTCATATGTAATACTCAGTATAGTTTAAGACTTAACCAAGAGAACAACACATAATGTTTCAGCAGCAAATCTGTCAATATGCTGATGGAGCAGAGGCATAGTATACATTATTTGAATATTGCAACAGGTAACTTTTATTTGTAAAATGCAAGGAAGATTTTACTTTAAGGAAAAACTTCACAATCTAAGGATTTAAGTAAAAAATATCAAGTGAACAAAAATTTTGAAAGCCTGTGAACATTAAACTAGATGAAAACTATGAACTTTTAATATGAAAAATTAAGTAGATCATCCCTTGATTTGTTGAGCATAATAATGCTTATTGAAACTAATCAAATGACATTTTTTCTTATGAAGGTTTTTCTGATATATAGCATTGGAAACTTACTTCATTGTTCATGATCATTAATGCTTTATTTTATTTTATTTATTTTAATATTCAAACCTTTATTAGCTTCTGACACCGGTCAACCCCTCTCCTGGGAGCAGTTCCCTCCTATACGTGTAAGATCATTTAATATGTACTTCATAAGGAAGTCTGGATTTAGACTCAGATTTGCTTGCTTGATTAATTTGGTGAACTTAAAGACATTGTTTAGTCAAAATTCAAACAACACATGGATTCTAAATTGCTCCAAGGTAAATTCTCAATTCTATACAATTTGCTGATTTTTAAAGGGGTAAAAAAAAAAAAAAAAAAAAAAAAAAAAAAAAAAAAAAAAAAAGATTTTCTAACTTTTCTTCAAATGTTTCCAAGGACAATTGACAATTTAATGCTATCATTTACATTTAGGCCAAAACATGATTTGTTTCTGTCTCCTTTTCATTTAATTCAAGTTAAAAAAATACGTATTGATGGCCCACAATGAGTCAGGTTTTATTTCACTTTCCGAAGATACTTTAGTGAATCAAACAAAGATGCTTGCCTTTGTGGAGCTTATAATCTAGAAGCGATGGGGCAGCAGATAATGATAAACATGGACACATAAATGATATTATACATTAAAAGGCAATGAGCCTTATGGACTGAAAGAACAAGGAAAGGGTTTTCAATTGTAGGCGGGGCCTGGGGGTGGATTATACTTTTACTTAGGCTGGTATGGGTAGACCTCCTTTTGGTGATATTTGAGCCAAAAATTTGAAGAAGTGAGGGAGTTCACCCATGAAGATATTTGGGGAAAATTGACCCATTCAGAGTCAGAGCAAAATCCTAAATGTGGAACTTGTCTGGTATGTTTGGAGAAAGCTATGAAGCTAGTGTCATCAGAGAAGCAGAAGGTGAACCAGAGCTCCCACTGCATCTCAGTGATGTGAGATGTCTGAGAACTAAGGGAGGGGTAATCATGTGGGGCTTTTAAGTCATTTTGAAGAGTTTGGCTTATATTTAGAGTGAAATGGGAACTAATTTAGAAAGACTGAATTTCTATTTGTTAATGATAATTCTGGCTACCACATAGAGAAGTTGTGGGAGATGAAGCAGGGTCATATCAGGTCACCTAATGATGAAGCTCTTCCTGTAATTCAGACAGGGAATGATAGAAAGGAAAATACAGTCGATCCAAATAAGTGCATCTATTTCAGGAAACACCCTGAAGCATCTTTGAATAGGACACTATCTAGTTTACACACCAGTCACATCCAATATTCAAAGGATTTTAAAAGGTTATCACTTTAAGTTACAAGTTTGGGAACACACATTCACTCCTCCTCTGTGGAGAATGGCTTTTGGCAAGATATTTTTAGTGCCATAACTACATTTCAGCGTGAATTATTTGGTGTGCAGATTATATAAAATGCTTTGAAGTATACTATATCAGTACACAGTAAAGTCAAAGAGGAGAACTAAGCAGGGCTTAATTCACAGCCCTAGTGTTGCAAACTTCCTTCCCTTTGTCCCTCCGAAATCCGCTTCTCAGAGTTAGGCACAGTAGGTTGAGCAACAGGCAAGGATTAGGTACGGTTCACATATGATTCCAGAGTTGGTTTATAATCTTGAATGAGAATTTAAGAATCAAAACCCCTTTACTGGGCTTCCCTGGTGGCGCAGTGGTTGAGAGTCCGCCTGCCGATGCAGGGGACACGGGTTCGTGCCCTGGTCTGGGAAGATCCCACGTGCCCTGGAGCGGCTGGGCCCGTGGGCCATGGCTGCTGAGCCTGCGTGTCCGGAGCCTGTGCTCTGCAATGGGAGAAGTCACAACAATGAGAAGCCCGCATACCGCAAAAAACAACAACAACAACAACAAAAATCCCTTTACTACGATTCCTTTTCATGTGACTCCTGGGCACGCCATGTGTAAAGGCACTGTTTCCCACATCCCTTTAGAAAACCTAAACGTCTATCCAGCGGCCACTGTCCGTGCTCCTTCTACTCATGGCTCCAAACCGAGCCATAATTGTGAAGCATCATTCAACATGTTAACTAGTACGTATTCATGTATCTAATAAGCTTGGCCAGCCTGACATTTTCATATGGATTCCCACATATACAGTTTAGGAAGATTACACACATTAAAAATGGTTCTTTCTTCCAAAAGTCCCTGTTATATTTACTATACAGAAAAAAAAAATTAGATGATCATTTTAACCCTTGCTAATGTTTTTTAGAAGATTACAAAAAATTGTATCTAATAAATAACATAAAATACGTTTTATAAAATATAGATAAATTGGGCTTCCCTGGTGGTGCAGTGGTTGAGAATCTGCTTGCTAATGCAGGGGACACGGGTTCGAGCCCTGTTCTGGGAGGATCCCACATGCCATGGAGCAACTAGGCCCATGAGCCACAACTACTGAGCCTGCGCATCCAGAGCTTGTGCTCCACAACAAAAGAGGTTGCGACAGTGAGAGGCCTGTGCACTGTGATGAAGAGTGGCCCCTGCTTGCCACAACGAGAGAAAGCCCTCGCACAGAAATGAAGACCCAACACAGCAAAAATAAATAAATTAATTAATAAACTCCTACCCCAACATCTCAAAAAAAATATATAGAGAGAGATAAATTTTACAAAATATATACAGAGGTTGTATTAATAATTAATAATTGATAATTAGTAAATAATTAATAGCCAATAAAAAAACAATCAGGGGGTTGCTGCTCAGATACACAATTATGAGGATAAAAAACAGAACAAAAACAAGCATCACTGGAATACAGACCACCCTCAGCTCCACCACTAACTAATAATAGGGATTGTCCTTAAGGGCCTCCTGCCTCTCCTCTTGCTGTCAGAATCCACTGTTAGTGACACCCTTTCTCTTTCATCCCTCCACATGTGTACAAAACTCCCAGTACAACTGTATTTAGCTGTGTTCATTCTCATATCAGGTAAAAAGTAATATACAAATAAACATGTAATCAAGGAGGTGAGTTATTTGTCAAATCTTGTGAGTTGCAAGGTCTTCTTAGTATGAAAGCTAAGGAGAAATTCAATGCTTATATTAGAAAAAAGTGAATATAATTATGAAATGCAATCAGCACTCATATTCTCTGTGCTTGCTCCTTGAAAAAAGTTTTGCTAAGTCATGCCTTCAATTTCAAGACCTTACAGTTCATTGGAATGAGGAACTATGAATAGATGTGCACATCACTAACTCCAGTATAAGACACTGGGAGAGAAGAGCTGGAAGGCAGCACTATAATGCCCTAGATTGCACTAGACATTAAATCTTTACCCATAGGATATCCATTTCATTTTACTAAATGGATCTCTATAAACCTAGTGAAATGAATGATTTGCCAGATATTGTAAAGAGGGTAGAACTACAGGATTTTATAGCGTAGGTTCAAACTCTTTGTCTGACTCTCGTAGCTTATAAGCTAGTCTCTTGCAACCTTAATATAATGATGTTAAAAGCAAAGTAGCTACAAATTCCCTACCATCCTGTGCCTTCGTATCTCCAACCAGGAGTCATTGAGAGGACAGAGCAAAGTGTCACCCTGCTGAATAGCAATTACTGCTTTTGTAATACCTATAATAACTGGGCTCTAGTTTATAGAATTGAAACAATTTGCTTACAAATAATTTTTTTCAAGGAACATAAATAGTTTAAAACTATTGCATCTGAAGAGTTAAATACCCTGAGTGCAACTCAGCATAATTTTCTTTTATAAAATATTTTATATTAAAAACCAGGCTGTTCACTAATGTCAGATGAAGGATTGTTCCCTTTGTGACAAGTTCAGTTTTAATTTGCTTTTATTAATTATTTACTGATCCTATTAATAAAGAAAAACTAGAAATATATTACATAGCCTTTTATTTTTTGAAATTGAGATATATTTAGAACTAAAGAGGAAATGAAGGAAGTAAATATTCTTGTAATTCTTCACTCTCTGGCTGCTTCTATTCCAGAGACAGGAACAGCTCCCAAGACCACACTGTAAATTAGTCTGAGAATATCAACTGGGCTCAGAAACTTCCTCTCCCCCGCCCTCCAGCGATACACATTTTATAACCAATCTTAACATGCTGCAGTCTAGTGACTGTCAGTGCTCATACTAACAAAGCTGACAAATTAATTTACATTAAAGCATAGTAAGCGGTAATAGCAGTGATGTTTTCTCAGAGAATGTTTGCATTTCAGTAGGGACTCCAGGTTACCCCAAAGGAATTGACAATTAAGAGTGAAGCTATACAAATGGCACTGATCAGAAATATGTATACAAATGGGACAGTATTAAGGTATATATTTTTTCTACATATATTTTCTCCTACAATTTCAATCAGATAATGATTTTCTGTTTTCTTTCTCAATGGACATTCGTTGTAGGAAAGCAGAAAAAAGCTGCTTAAAGCCAAAGACTTTTCTAATATTTTGTAAAATTTGAAATTGAATAAAGAGGTAGGTGTTTCACATTAGAAATAAAGAGGATGATAACTTTGGGAAAGACAGGCCAACAATTGGCTGGTTTTCCCCAAGGATGAAAGCAGGTTGGAAGAACCTGAGGATTGTGAGAGCCATGAGCTGACCTCCACCTGTTTGTGGGAGGAGGCTGGGGGTGAGCTCGGGCCTATGGGAAAGGACTGAACTGAGCAATGTGGAGGCTGGATCCCCACCCAGGAGCATCTGGATTGACCTAGTTCCTGAGCACGGCCCAGAAGCAGCAGAGCTATTGGGAATGTGTCCTATAATACCTTGGGGCCATGTAAACATGTAAAGCACTGCGTTGTGCTGGAGTGGAAGTGTGCGCCCCGGTAATTGAGTTTAAATTGTACTTCTCCCATTCCTAGGAACTCTATTTTTGCTCCACACTCCAATCTCTCACCTTCTATCTTTCTAGTTGTCTCCTTGAGCACCGTACACCACAACACTTTGTCCTTCACTGTTTTACACCTTCAACCCCATGTTCTCTTTGCCTTTTCTTTCAAACTATGCATCCATGATCCATTATAATCAATCTCTTACCTCCTCAAACCCTTTGCGCTTATCTTTTATCTCTCTTCATTTTATTTATCTGCAGATCTTCAAATTTGATTGATTTCACACTTCTCTTAACTGTTCTAACACCTGAATGTGGCTGGAGGAAAAAAAAAAAAGCTGAACAAATCCACTTTGGGCATCTGTGTCACTATGTACCACCCATTTCTACTTAGTCTCCCTTGGCAGTTCTAAACTTCCTGATCTCTATGAGATGCCCCAGGGATCCCAGCTTAAAAATGAATGTCTCATGCAACATGTCTGCCACAGAATTCCTCATCCAGGTAAATGGTAACTCCATTCTCCCAGTTGCTCTGGTCAAAATATATGGAGTTGCACCCCCACATCCAATCCATCCACAAATCTGGGCTGTGAATTTATTTTATTTTATTTTATTTTATTTTATTTTTTGCAGTATGCGGGCCTCTCACTGTTGTGGCCTCTCCCGTTGCAGAGCACAGGCTCCGGACGCGCAGGCTCAGCGGTCACAGCTCATGGGCTCAGCCCCTCTGCAGCATGTGGGATCTTCCCTGACCAGGGCACGAACCCGTGTCCCCTGCATCGGCAGGCGGACTCTCAACCACTGCCCCACCAGGGAAGCCCTGGGCTGTGGTTTTTGTGTGGAGTGATGTCCTTACTCTTTTGATAGGCACAGGAACAAACACAGCAATCTGCTTCTCCTTTGGATTGGAAGAACAGAGCAAGCACATAGTAATGATGTTCTTTTATCCATGTGTTATTTTAAAATATTTTAAGACATCACTGAAGCTTTACAACTATCTTGAATGAAAGATGGTTAGGCATATTTTAGCCAACTTGAATCTCAGAGCCTGTAACTGATTAGCATCAGGTCACACAATTAGAGAGCCCTACATTTCTTTCTTTTGACCCCAGATCACAAGCACTATTTGCTACACCACTTTGTCTATTATCATGGGATTAATTACATCAAATTATACGAAGAACATTAACAAATATCTACTGTGCTGATACCAATGTCATGAGCTAAAAGAATCTGTTCAATTTATAGGCATCAAAGCAGGAGGCATCTTTGCTAACGAAGACAAGATACTTATATGAAATTAAGAAGTTAAAGGGCACTTGCTACTCTTATCACAAACTGAGTGTCCTCTAGACCAAAACTTGACCTTTTTTCTTGAAGAATGAGGGCCTCTCACTGTTGTGGCCTCTCCCGTTGTGGAGCACAGGCTCTGGACATGCAGGCTCAGCGGCCATGCCTCACGGGCCCAGCCACTCTGCGGCATGTGGGATCTTCCCGTACTGGGGCACGAACCTGCATCCGCTGCATTGTCAGGCGGACTCTTAACCACTGTGCCACCAGGGAAGCCCCTGTAAATGTCATTATTAACAAAGAAAATATGTATATGTATATCTTATGTTCTAAGCTACAAGAAGCTGTAGCCAAAATGTTTTACTTGCTTTGCTTTTAGAATTACTATGTTCAGTTCTTTCTCTTACAATCTCATTGTCATCTAAATTTTCTGTTAAATAATTCATCTCCTATCACTGTCACAAAGCATCAGATACATTGTAATGCTCTTGGATTTCAGTTGGCCAGAAAAATTCTTGCTAAATAAATGAACTGTTATATTGTTAAATGGTGTGGTTTGATTTTATCTACTTGACAAGGGACATTCAGACCATTTCAAGAATTTTTTTTTATTTCCTTTCTCTCAGGTTTGAAGGTTATTTACAAGGAGGCAAACTGCTCTAAACTGATTGACTTTATTTACTTTATGGTAGTAATTTATGGAATAATTATAGGTGTCTTTCTCCAAAATCATTGCTAATAATACCAGCCTCTGATCAATTCGGCCAATTAAAAGGAACTGAAGATTTCTGGCAGCACACTTTAGTGAGTAAAATTTAGCTGAACTCAATATAAATATCCCTTTCATACTGTGAGATTATTTTAAATTTTATTACTTAATTTTTTTAGTTTCTAATTTGATTGTGTTGCATGCATTTTCTTGCATGTAGAAATTAATATCTATACCTAAAGCTATTACTAGAATTTAAAAATTTCACACATCTTATTAATATATACACTTGATGAAAAAAGGGTTGAAAATTAGCATCAATACTGATATAACTATTTAGAAATTTAGATTATATGTTCCCCTATATAATTAAATTAATATAAAATTAGGAGATAAAAATTCTTTGAAATCTTAGCAGTTTATTATAAAAATAATCTTAATAATTATGAAAATGAAGTAGAACTTTGGTGTGTAGATTTCTATCTACGTATATATGGAAAATTATGAAATATATACAAACATGTACACACAGAATGGTCTTTACATATTCTCTGAAAAATTCGTTCCCACCAACTAATGTATAACAGAAAAAAATTTCCAGAGGAGATATAGACAGATAGATAGATAGATAGATAGATATGGATATATGTATCTATGTTTGCCTCTAAAGACCCTTACTAGTAGTTGACATTATGTATGGTTCTACTAATTGACTCTTCTCAAATTTCTCCATGTAAGTTTGAGGTAAACATGTAGGACAGCTTTCTTACCATGTGGGTAGTAAATGGGGTCAACGAGGACTACTGAGGGAGAACACAGCACACTGATGCGTTAGTCTACTGAATATACTAAAGGGAGAAATTGAACCATCCCCATGTCAATCCTTGGCGATTAAGCAGAAGAACAAGGTGTTTACGTTACTCAAGTTTCAAACAAGCGAACAAACACCTCAGCACTTCTAGGTAACTAGATTTCCACAAAAACTCCTATGAACATACCAATAAGTCCAGAGCATCAAGAACTATGGCTAAAGAGGCCTTATGAGGCACTCAAATACCTCACTTAGCCTAGAGTAAGTGGTTATAGAGACTAATCCTCTGTAACCCAAGTGAGGGGTGGAGAAGAAGCACTTCCTCATAGTATAGGGCAGTGGTGATGGACAGAGAATGTGCAAGGAATGAACTCTTAATACTGGCATCTTGTAGGCACACAGAGTATAGATCATAGGAACAATGAGAAAAGAAACCTTTAGTTCCTTTAATTGGCTGAATTCATTAGAGGCTAGTATTGTTTAGACAAAAAAAAAAAAAAAAGAGGCTCTTTCTAGCACAAGAGTTGGAAGATTGGTGGCCTATTTCAGTAGTTCTTATATAATCCAAACTCAGGTGAACAAGTGCCAGAGACAATATATTTTATTATTATCAATCTTTGTAGGAGAGGCATAAACCCAGTCTGATTATATTTGAAAAAAAAATTACTGTGATAATACTTCCCTTCCATGTGTTGGAGTATAATCTGCCATAAAAATTTTGGAGAAAATCTGGAACTTATTATATTCACAGTGAAAAAAAAATTCTGTAGTTGCCAGGGACTGGGGAAAGGAGGAGGGAAGGATGAGCAGCTAGAGCAGACAGGGCTTTTAGGGCAGTAAAACTATTCCACATGATGTGGTGGTAATTGTGGATACATAACATCATGCCTTTGACAAAACCCACAGAACTGTAGATCACAAAGAATGTGAGCCCTTCAGATAATTGACTTTAGTTTATAACAATATATCAGTGTAGGTTCAATTTTAACATGCTTACCACACCAAGGCAAGGTGTTAATAATGAGGGCAAGGGAAGGAGTGGGAGGGGGAGTATATGGGAACTCTGAACATTCTGCTCAATTTTTCTGTAAGCTCAATACTATTCTAAAAATAAATTCCAATAATTAAAAAAAATATATAAAGGGAATAAGAAAGGCATATTAAGTTAATACTAAACTAAAAACTTTGGAGTAGGCATATTAATTTCAACAAAGCTGATTTAAGAATAAACAATAACAAGGAAAAGTGGGACATTACATATTAATAAAAGTATAAATTCTCCAAAAAGACATAAAACACCTAAAGTTGTGGAATCTGACATCAAGCTTTCAATATATGTGAAGCAAAAATTGATAGATCAAGTAGGCACAGAATCAGTAAGGATAGAGTTGACCTGGACAGTAACTGCAATCAAACTAATATAATTGTCATTTATAGAATACTCCACTCAACAACAATAAAATATACATTTTTTTCAAGCTCCTGTGGATCACTGAGAAAAGTCTCAAGGGGAATTTTAAAAAGCAGTTATATAAAAATAAAAATTAAAAAAAGCTTGTAGATACAGAGAAAGCAGTGCTGAGAGGAAAAATTATAGTATTAAATGCATATATTCAGAAAGAAGAAATATCTATAATCAGTAATCTGAGCTCCACCTCAGGAAACTAGAGAATGAAGAACAATTTAATATTAGTGTAAGCAGAAAGTAAAAAGAAATAATACATATGTGAGCATAAATTATTGAAACTGAAAACTTTAGTAGAGAAAATCAATGAAACCAAAAACTTCTTTGAAAAGACCAGCAAAACTGATAAACCTCTAGCCAGGTTAACAGAAAAAGAAAAGAAAAGAAAAAACAATTACCAATATCAGAAATTAAAGAGAGGTCATCCTGACCTGTTTCATGAATGTTAAAAAGGCAATAAAGAACAACAAGCAGAACTCTATAATTTAGATGAAACAGAATGATTTCTTCACAGACACAAATGTTTAAAACTTACACAAGGAGAGATAGGTAATCTGATCAGGCCCATATCTATTAAAAAAAACTGTATCAATAACCTTCCAAAAAAGAAACCTTCAGTTCAGATAGTCACTGGTGAATTTTACCAAATCAAAAGAAATTGTGCCAATCACCACAATCTCTTCCAGAAAACAGAAGCTGAGGAAACTCATTCTATGAGGTCAGCATTACCATAATACCAAAAACAGACAGAAGCAATATGTGAAATAAAAATATTTATATATCAGGTTAAGAAGCTGAAAAATTTCTCACTAAAATCCAGAAAAAAGGAAAGATATTCTCTTTTACTCCTCCTACTCTCCTTTTTACTGAGATTTTTAGCTAGTACATTAAAACAAGAAAAAAAAGAGAAAGTATTCTATTTGGAAAGGATTAAATAAAGCTGTCTATACATGCAGATGACATGATTGTCTCTATAGGAAAAATAATTTTGGAAAATTATAGAAATAATAAAGGACTATAACAAAGTCACAGGATTCATGGTTTAGTATATATTTTTGTGTATATGCTATACATATATATATATATATGTATTTTGTATATATACCATACATATAAATATAAACACACATACATTTAATAAATCAATGAAATTTGAAATTAAAACATACCATGTATATTGTACCATAAAAATAAAGTACTTAAATATAAATCTAACCAAATATGTATAGGAACTACATGTGCAAAACTATACAATGTTGATAAAAGAAATCAAAGATTAAATAAATCAAGAGTTATTCTGTTCATATTGACTGGAAAAATCAATATTATTAAGATGTTTATTCTTCTTAACTGTATCTATATATTCCATGAAATTCCAATCAAAATTCCAGTGAGATATTTTCTTGATATTGACAAACTAATATCCAGTTAATGTGGAAAGTAGAAAGACCTAAAATAGCCAAAACAATAATAAAAGATTAACAGCATAGCTGTAGTATTAACAATTCTTAATTTGAAGAATTACTATAAAGCTACAGTAATCAAGAGAGCATGATATTGGCTCAAGAATAGACACATAGATCAATTAAACCATATAAACAGCCCAGAAGTAGATGCACAAAAATATAATCAACTGGTATTTCACAAGGGGCAAAGACAATCAAGAGAGAAATAGATGAATGGATAAACAAAGTGTGGTACATTCAAATAGTGAAATATTATTCAATGAAGAAGTAAATGAACTAACATGCCATGAAAGTATACAGAGGAATATTAAATGTATAGGGTAAAATGAAAGAAGCCAGTAGGAAAAGTCTACACACTGAATTATTCCACTTATATGACATCTGGAAATGACAGAACATATAGGCATGGTAAATCGGTAATGACCAGGAGATTATAGAAGGGTTAGAAATGATGATGAAACACAGGGAATATGTTCAGAGTTTCAAAACAATGTTATATACTTTCATTGCAGATACATGACACTAAGCATTTGTAAAATTCCTTAGAGCTTTACAGCTCAAATGGTAAATATTAATATAAACAAGTTTAAAAAAAATCATTTAAGAGGTCAGGGGAATCCAGGATGGGTACAGAATGTAACTCGGGACTGGGTATATGGGAACTGTCTGTATTACCCTTTCAATTTTTCTATAAATCTAAATTTTTTTTCTAAAAACAAAAATTTATTTTTTAAAAATTCTGTAAGACACAAATAGAATACATTCAAAGAAAGTCACATCATAGTCAAACATCATAAATGAAAAAAATATTTAACCAGAAAATAAAAAGATACATTATATTCTGGCACAACAATAAGAAGAATGAGAGCTAACATCATCAGAAACAAGTGATGCCAGAGATAATAAAATCATATATTTAATGAATTTTAGGAAAAATGTGTAAACCCCAAATTTTATATGTAGTAATAATTTTGTTCCAAAATTAAGGTTAAATAATGAAATTTTCAAATAAACAAGAACAGGCAGAATTTGTTGCTAGCTGAACCAGACTGCAAGGAATACTGTTGATAGCTCTTCAGATAAACAAAGAAAACCAAACCAAACCAAACAAACAAAAAAACTTACTGACGTACATATCTGCAGGAAGAAATGAAGATCACCAGAAAGGGAAATTGTGAATTTAAGTATAAAATAATATTTATAAAATATATTAAATAGTTACTAACTCTTTAAAGAAAAAACTACACTGTGGGTACATAACACATATAGAAGGAGAATGAATGACAACTAAAGTACAAAGGACAAAACAAGAATACGTGGTATTGTGCTTACAATAATAGCTAATTGGAATAATTTAAGTCACTTTGAAAAGTTAAAGATTAAAAAGCTGAATTTAGAAAATAACCAGTAACAAGACAAAGCAACATACATTTAAAAAATTGACAGAATTAACAGGAGTTATAGAAAAATATACAATGAACCACAGTTACTTCAAATATGATTTTCTCATAATTAAAAGCAAAAAAATCAGTAATGATATAAAAGCTTTATTTTTTATTGAAGTAGGATCGATGTATACCATTATAAAAGCTTCAGTTGTGCAACATTATAATTCAATATACAAAGTGATCATCATCAAAAGAGTAGTTATCATTCATCACCATATAGTCGATCCCTTTTACCCATTTTGCCCACCTCTCAACCCCTTCTCCTCTGCTATATCTGTTCTAGATATAAAAGATCTCTAGATCTCCTGTTATTTTGAGATCCATAGATTAACAATTCCAAGTTTGTCACAGCCTCCCTTGTCACCAACTCAGCCTTACAGAATAGAGCTACCACTTAACATGCTGTGGTGCCGATGCCTCTCATCAATGCATTTTGGATGGCCTTGGTGAATGGTATGAATTCAGGTTCCTCCTGAAAACCTCTCCTCTGGTAGGTTTTCTGGACTCACGTAATTTATTCCATCCAGCTTTCTCTCTTCCTGTCATGGCAATTCAGCTATGTCTGTTTCTCAACATGGGATATTTCTTTCTTCATTCTTCTAGAGTGTTGAGGGATCTCTATTTTCTGAGGCCCTTGCCTGAGCATTAAATCCTCATGTCCTGAGAATTCTTTCTTATGCAGTCTTATATTCTGGCCTACTTAGCAAGTACCCGCAAAATGCAATCCCTGGGTTATTCCTTAAACTCCTGCTAATATAAGCTAATTCTTATATCTCCTCTATAAGTGTATATGCTCTTTCTTAACAAATTCCAGTTGGATTAGGTTGCAATTTAATGCTAATTACAAGCCTGTGGCCCAAGGGAGAAGAAATGAATCTCTTGAAGAAAGGTGGTCACCTGTTGCCTTTGTGAGAGAGGCTACTACAGTGTTCTCTATCATGCATAAACCGTTAGCTTTCACTAGGAAGGACTGGTGAGTCACTTCTGTGAACTCTGAGGATTCAAGGGCTCCAGCAGAGACAACTTCTTCAGGATCATCTATCTAGAGAATCTATCCAGATGTCCCCATCCCCCAATTCAGCATCCCTGATTTTACCAACAATGGCCCTAATTTCTTATAACCTCTCTGCTGGACAACAATACAGGTCATCAAAAACCAATCAACTCCTCATTCCTTAAAGGCATTATTCTCCCCCAAATCTTTCAAAAGCCTGAATCACTGTAAATGTAATGGCAGTCCTCTTAACTGGACCATTTTCTCCAGTCACCACAAATGAAATCATGAGCATTTGGGACTCCATCTTGTACTGGAGATAATCCATAGCCCACTTACCACACAAAATGACATTTCCCTAGCTTGCCAGGCAGTAAGTAACCCAAGAAAAATCTACCACCTTTTTCTTGACTATTTCCTGCTACCTAAGTCAGTTAAGCTCTTCTAGAGGGAATTAAATGTGAATGGTTTTATTGAGGAGATACCTGCAAAAGATAAAGACAAAGAGGCAGGAGCAGGCAAGGAGAGCCTCCAGGCTTTCATGCAGGGATGAAACCCTTAAAATGAGACAGAGGAATAAGGGGAGTTGGGCAGGATGTGGCTGACTGTAGTTTAGATTTGAGGAAGATTTGGGCAGGTCCATGGGAAATCTCAAACCATGCTTTTTAGAGTCAGGAGTGTGTTGGCTCCACTGTATCTACCATCTTCAGTCATTGATTGGTGGGCAGTCTGGGAAGCACATCCTAGACATGGATATGGTAATGCTTCCAGAAGTGTGGAGCCACAGCAAGAGATCTGAGAATTTAATGACCATGATATTATTGAAACACTAATAAATATCATTTCAGAGTATTATTTAAAACATATAATTCTGAGGCATATATATATATATATATATATATATATATATAGCTCTTTCCATAGAACTGTGAGCAAGATCTAGAATTAGTAAATAGAATGACATAAAGGAAATAGTGAAATCATCAGCAATGCCACCAAAACCGTACTTTTGGAGTTTGAAATTTGGTCATTTATAAAGGAATATTTTAATTCTAGATTTTCTGCTGAACTTAACAAAATTGTTGAAAAACCAATGTTTGCTATGAAGAATTTGTACATTATATTTTTTATATATGAAAATTAGTAAAATTTAATTTCTAATTTTAATTTTTCTAGAAATTTTTATTTTCTAAAATTTAATTTCTAAAATTACATTTTAGAAATTAGTTTATAATTGTGTGATCACTGACCTGAATTTAGTTAGTCTGAGTCCAACATTTCTGTATAGATACAATGTGTAGCTTTTTGACATTTTAGGTTAACAAAGTAATACTAAAAATAACATATGGTTATTGTTTCAAATTTGTAAAATATTGAAACAGTTCGTTATTAGCTATCCCTCTGTTATTTTTATATATTCTTGCACAACTAAAGCTGATAAATCTATTGATCTACCATGACAGAATCTTGAAGGAAAAAAGACACAAAACATAAGCTACAAATTTCAATACTAGGGGATGACAGTTGTCATCTCTCTCCATGGGAAAGCTATGGAATTCAAACATTCCTAGACTTAGGAAATAAAACAAAGTTAAATAGATTTATTTCATTTCACTTTTATGTGCCAGTCATCTTACATTAACTGAAAATAATTAAGTCCTATAAGATCTACATTCTGTTCAAATCACACACTTAAATTCTATGTAACAGAATTTAAATAATTATAGTAGTCTTTAACAAAAGCCTTTTCTATGGAGGATGGAGTAGAGGCTGCATGACATACATATCCTTTCAATTAAATAGAGTTTATAAAAGAAAACATAGCATTATTGTTCAGCTATAGAACTGCATATATTCCTTTTTTTCTTTCTTTTTCAGTTTTATTGAGGCATAATTGACAATAGGTACAAATTTCAGTTATAAGATTAAAAAGTTCTGGGGCTCCAAGGTACAGCATGGTAACTATAGTTAATAATACTGTATTGTATACTTCAAATTTGCTGAGAGAAGATCTCAAGTATTCTCATCACAAACAAAGAGTTACTATACCTATTCTTTTAAAAGTAGTACAAACAAATATATTCTTTGTTTTTTTGTGTGTGTTTTCTCTTATTACAGTCAGTATTTATATTTTATCCAATACTTGCTCCTCTCTTTTGTGAAGTAAGATTATATCTCCTTATCTATTGTAATTTGAAAACATATTCTTTGAGGTAGGGACTTGGGCATGTGACTTGCTTTGACCAAAGAGCTTTGAGTAGGCATGCCATGGGACAATACTGAACTAAAGGTTTAACTTATTGCAAATTTTGCCAGCTTTCATGCTCTTTTCCTCTACAAAAAAAAAAAATGATACATCTCAAGTAGGGGATCACTTTAACTTCTATTCTGGAAGGTCAAAACACGTAGAAAATGCTACAACGGGTAGTACACAAACTTGGCATATAATGAGAACAATGTATGGATGTATCTTGTAAGATATGGGATTTCGGGGTTTTGCTACTGTAGAAAAATTCACTAATATACACTCCTTACCTTTTCATATTGCCTATTTTTCATTTTTTTTTTTGAATTGTGAAGTTGAGATTTTATGATTCACAGCTACTTTGCTTATGTCTGTCACCAAATATTGCATATTTTAATAACCACATTTCAAATGATTAAAATGAAAAAGAATTGCAAAATTGCATCTTTTTTTTTTTTTTTTTTACCAAATTGAATGCTACATACAATAAGGTAATTCCAAATTTGGAAAGAAATATGTCCTTTCTATTGACAAATGTATAAAGTAATCTGAGATTCTAAGGACACACTTTTAGAATACATTACAATACATGCTAGATGAACAAAACATACAAATAAGTACAAACTAACACATTTCTTTAGAAGAGTGTACATTAAAAATTAAGTGGTGCTTTAAAATCTGACTGCATGAGTTCTAAAAAGTTGAAAATATTTCATTAGCTTATGTTTGAATTAGTGATTTTTTAATGATAAGTGGTGTTTTATTTTACATGAAAAAATTTTAAAATAACAGAATTTATATTGCTTCAAATAAATATGTAGATTTTTTTATTTTTTTATTAGTTTTTGCTTTATAACAAAGTGAATCAGTCATACATATACATCTGTTCCCACTTCCCTTCCCTCCTGCGTCTCCCTCCATACCACCCTCCCCAACCCACCCCTCCAGGTGGTCACAAAGCACCAAGCTGATCTCCCTGTATTATGTGGCTGCTTCCCACTATCTATCTACCTTACGATTGGTACTGTATATATGTCCATGCCTCTCTTTCGCTTTGTCACAGCTTGCCCTTCCCCCTCCCCATATCCTCAAGTCCATTCTCAAGTAGGTCTGTGTCTTTATTCCTGTTTTACCCCTAGGTTCTTCATGACATTTTTTTCCCTTAAATTCCATATATATGTGTTAGCATACGGTATTTGTCTTTCTCTTTCTGACTTACTTCACTCTGTATGACAGACTCTAGGTCTATCCACCTCATTACAAATAGCTCAGTTTCATTTCTTTTTATGCCTGAGTAATATTCCATTGTATATATGTGCCACATCTTCTTTATCCATTCATACGATGATGGACACTTAGGTTGTTTCCTTCTCCGGGCTATTGTGAATAGAGCTGCAATGAACATTTTGGTACATGTCTCTTTTTGAATTATGGTTTTCTCAGGGTATATGCCTAGTAGTGGGATTGCTGGGTCATATGATAGTTCTATTTATAGTTTTTTAAGGAACCTCCATACTTTTCTCCATAGTGGCTGTACCAATTCACATTCCCACCAGCAGTGCAAGAGTGTTCCCTTTTCTCCACACCCTCTCCAGCATTTATTGTTTCTAGATTTCTTGATGATGGCCATTCTGACTGGTGTGACATGATATCTCATTGTAGTTTTGATTTGCATTTCTCTAATGATTAATGATGTTGAGCATTCTTTCATGTGTTTGTTGGCAGCCTGTATGTCTTCTTTGGAGAAATGCCTATTTAAGTCTTCTGCCCATTTTTGGATTGGGTTGTTTGTTTTTTTGCTATTGAGCTGCATGAGCTGCTTATAAATTTTGGAGATTAATCCTTTGTCAGTTGCTTCATTTGCAAATATTTTCTCCCACTCTGAGGGCTGTCTTTTGGTCTTCTTTATGGTTTCCTTTGCTGTGCAAAAGCTTTGAAGTTTCATTAGGTCCCATTTGTTTATCTTTGTTTTTATTTCCATTTCTCTAGGAGGTGGGTCCAAAAGGATCTTGCTGTGATTTATGTCATAGAGTCTTCTGCCTATGTTTTCCTCTAAGAGTTTGATAGTTTCTGGCCTTACATTTAGGTCCTTAATCCATTTTGAGCTTATTTTTGTGTATGGTGTTAGGGAATGATCTAATCTCATACTTTTACATTTCCCTGTCCAGTTTTCCCAGGACCACTTATTGAAGAGGCTGTCCTTTCTCCACTGTACATTCCTGCCTCCTTTATCAAAGATAAGTTGACCATATGTGCGAGGGTTTATCTCTGGGCTTTCTATCCTGTTCCATTGATCTATCTTTCTGTTTTTGTGCCAGTACCACACTGTCTTGATTACTGTAGCTTTGTAGTATAGTTTGAAGTCAGGGAGCCTGATTCCTCCAGCTCCATTTTTCGTTCTCAAGATTGCTTTGGCTATTCGGGGTCTTTTGTTTTTCCAAACAAATTTTGAAATTTTTTGTTCAAGTTCTGTGAAGAATGCCTGTGGTAGTTTGATAGTGATTGCATTGCATCTGTAGATTGCTTTGGGTAGTAGAGTCATTTTCACAATATTGATTCTTCCAATCCAGGAGCATGGTATATCTCTCTATCTATTTGTATCATCTTTAATTTCTTTCATCAGTGTCATAATTTTCTGCATACAGGTCTTTTGTCTCCTTAGGTAGGTTTATTCCTAGATATTTTATTCTTTTGGTTGCAATGGTAAATGGGTGTGTTTTCTTGATTTCACTTTCAGATTTTTCATCATTATTGTACAGGATTGCCAGAGATTTCTGTGCATTAATTTTGTATCCTGCTACTTTACCAAATTCATTGATTATGTCTAGTAGTTTTCTGGTAGCATCCTTAGGATTCTCTATGTATAGTATCATGTCATCTGCAAACTGTGACAGCTTTACTTCTTCTTTTCCAATTTGGATTCCTTTTATTTCCTTTTCTTCTCTGATTGCTGTGGCTAAAACTTCCAAAACTAAGTTGAATAAGAGTGGTGAGAGTGGGAAGCCTTGTCTTGTTCCTGATCTTAGTGGAAATGGTTTCAGTTTTTCACCATTGAGGACGATGTTGGCTGTGGGTTTGTCATATATGGCCTTTATTATGTTGAGGAAAGTTCCCTCTATGCCTACTTTCTGCAGGGATTTTATCATAAATGGGTGATGAATTTTGTTGAAAGATTTCTCTGCATCTATTGAGATGATCATATGTTTTTTCTCGTTCAATTTGTTAATATGGTTTGTCACATTAATTGATATGCATATATTGAAGAATCCTTGCATTCCTGGAATAAACCCCACTTGATCATGGTGTATGATCCTTTGAATGTGCTGTTGGATTCTGTTTGCTAGTATTTTGTTGAGGATTTTTGCATCTGTGTTCATCAGTGATATTGAACTGTAGCTTTCTTTCTTTGTGTCATCTTTGCCTGGTTTTGGAATAAAGGTGATGGTGGACTCATAGAATGAGTTTGGGAGTATTCCTCCCTCTGCTATATTTTGGAAGAATTTGAGAAGGATGGGTGTTAGCTCTTCTCTAAATGTTTGATAGAATTCGCCTGTGAAGCCATCTGCTCCTGGGCTTTTGTTTTTTGGAAGATTTTTAATCACAGTTTCAATTTCAGTGCTTGTGATTGGTCTATTCATATTTTCTATTTCTTCCTGATTCAGTCGCGGAAGGTTGTGATTTTCTAAGAATTTGTCCATTTCTTCCAGGTTGTCCATTTTATTGGCATAGAGTTTCTTGTAGTAATCTCTCATGATCTTTTGTATTTCTGCAGTGTCAGTTGTTACTTCTCCTTTTTCATTTCCAATTCTATTGATTTGTGTCTTCTCCCTTTTTTTCTTGATAAGTCTGGCTAATGGTTTATCAATTTTGTTTATCTTCTCAAAGAACCATCTTTTAGTTTTATTGATCTTTGCTAACGTTTCCTTCATTTCTTTTTCATTTATTTCTGATCTGGTCTTTATGATATCTTTCCTTCTGCTCACTTTGGGCGTTTTTTGTTCTTCTTTCTCTAATTGCTTTAGGTGCAGTGTCAGGTTGTTTACTCGAGATGTTTCCTGTTTCTTAAAGTGGGATTGTATTGCTATAAACTTCCCCCTTAGAACTGCTTAACTGTGTCCCATAGGTTTTGATTCATCGTGTCTCCATTGTCATTTGTTTCTAGGTACTTTTTTTAATTCTTCTTTGATTTCTTCAGTGATCACTTCGTATTGAGTAGTGTATTACTTAGCCTGCATGTGTTTGTATTTTTTACACATCTTTTCCTGTAATTGATGTCTAGTCTTACAACATTGTTGTCGGAAAAGATACTTGATACAATTTCAATTTTCTTAAATTTACCAAGGCTTGATTTGTGACCTAAGATATGATCTATCCTAGAGAATATTCCATGAGCACTTGAGAAAAATGTGTATTCTGTTGTTTTTGGATGGAATGTCCTATAAATATCAATTAAGTCCATCTTGTTTAATGTATCATTTAAAGCTTGTGTTTCCTTATTTATTTTCATTTTGGATGATCTGTCCATTGGTGAAAGTGGGCTGTTAAAGTCCCCTAATATGAATGTGTTGCTGTCGATTTCCCCTTTTTGTGGCTGTTAGTATTTGCCTTATGTATTGAGGTGCTCCTATGTTGGGTGTATAAATATTTACAATTGTTATATCTTCTTCTAGGATCAATCCCTTTATCATTATGTAGTGTCCTTCTTTGTCTCTTCTAATAGTCTTTATTTTAAAGTCTATTTTGTCTGATATAAGAATTGCTACTCCAGCTTTCTTTTGATTTCCATTTGCATGGAATATATTTTTCCATCCCCTTACTTTCAATCTGTATGTGTCTCTAGGTCTGAAGTGGGTCTCTTGTAGACAGCATATATATGGGTCTTGTTTTTGTATCCATTCAGCCACTCTGTGTCTTTTGGTGGGAGTATTTAGTCCATTTACATTTAAGGTAATTATTGATATGTATGTTCCTATTCCAGTTTCCTTAATTGTTTTGGGTTTGTTATTGTAGGTATATTCCTTCTGTTGTGTTTCTTGCCTAGAGAAGTTCCTTTAGCATTTGTTGTAAAGCTGGTTTGTTGGTGCTGAACTCTCTCAGCTTTTGCTTGTCTGTAAACGTTTTAATTTCTCCATCAAATCTGAATGAGATCCTTGCTGGGTAGAGTAATCTTGGTTGCAGGTTTCTCTCCTTCATCACTTTAATTATGTTCTGCCACTCCCTTCTGGCTTGTAGAGTTTCTGCTGAGAGATCGGCTGTTAAGCTGATGGGGATTCCCTTGTGTGTTATTTGTTGTTTTTGCCTTGCTGCTTTTAATATGATTTCTTTGTGTTTAATTTTTGACAGTTTGATTAATATGTGTCTTGATGTATTTCTCCTTGGATTTATTCTGTATGGGACTCTCTGTGCCTCTTGGACTTGATTAACTATTTCCTTTCCTATATTAGGGAAGTTTTCAACTATAATCTCTTCAAATATTTTCTCAGTCCCTTTCTTTTTCTCTTCTTCTTCTGAGACCCCTATAATTCGAATGTTTGTGCATTTAATATTGTCCCAGAGGTCTGTGAGACTATCCTCTGTTCTTTTCATTCTTTTTTCTTTATTTTGCTGTGCATCAGTTATTTCCACTATTTTATCTTCCACCTCACTTATCCGTTCTTCTGCCTCAGTTATTCTGCTATTGATCCCATCTAGAGTATTTTTCCTTTCATTTAATGTGTTTTAATCGATGCTTGATTCATCTTTAGTTCTTCTAGGTCCTTGTTAACTGTTTCTTTCATTTTGTCTATTCTATTTCCAAGATTTTGGATCTTGGAAATAGAATCTTGTATCATCTTTACTATCATTATTCTGAATTCCTTTTCAAGTAGACTGCCTATTACCTCTTCATTTGTTAGGTCTGGTAGGTTTTTATCTTGCTCCTTCACCTGCTGTGTGTTTTTCTGTCTTCTCATTTTGCTTATGTTACTGTGTTTGGGGTCTCCTTTTTGCAGGCTGCAGAATCGTAGCTCCCATTGTTTTTGGTGTCTGTCCCCAGTGGCTACGGTTGTTTCAGTAGGTTGTGTAGGCTTCCTGGTGGGGGGGACTCCTGCCTGTGTTCTGGTGGTTGAGGCTCGATCTTGTCTTTCTGGTGGGCAAGTCCACGTCTGGTGGCATGTTTTTGGGTTCCTGTGGCCTTATTATGATTTAGGCAGCCTCTCTGCTAATGGGTGGGGTTGTGTTCCTGTCTTCCTAGTTGCTTGGCATAGGGTGACACACACTGTAGCTTGCTGGTCTTTGACTGACGCTGGGTGCTGGTGTTGAGATGGAGATCTCTTGGAGATTTTCGCCACTTGATATTATGTGGAGCTGGGAGGTCTCTTATGGATCCGTGTCCTGAAGTTGGCTCTCCCACTTCAGAGGCACAGCACTGACTCCTGTGTGTAGCACCAAGAGCCTTTCATCTACCCGGCTCAGAATAAAAGGGAGAAAAATTTGAAAGAAAGAATTAGTAGAAGAACGAAAGAGAGAGAGAAAGAAAGGAAGAAGGAAAGAAAGGAAGGATGGAAGGAAGGAAGAAATAAAGAAAGGAAGAAAGGTGGGAGGAGGGAGGAAGTATAGAAAGAAAGAAAGAAAGAGGGAGGGAGGGAGGAAGGAAGGAAAGAAAAATAAAGAATGAGTGGAAGAAGGGAGGGAGGGAGGAAAGAAAGAAAGAAAGAAAGAAAGACAGGAGGGAAGGAGGGAGGGAGTAAGGAAAGAAAAAGGAAGAGTGAATGGAAGAAGGGAGGGAGGGAGAAAGGAAAGAATGAAAGAAAGAAAGAAAGAAAGAAAGAAAGAAAGAAAGAAAGAAAGAAAGAAAGAAAGAAAGAAAGACAGGAGGGAGGAAGGGAGGGAGGAAGGACAGAAAGAAAGGAAGGAAGAAAGTAGTGAGGGATGGAGGAAGGAAAGAAAAAGAAAGAGTGAAAGGAAGAAGGGAGGGAGGGAGGAAGGAAAGAAAGAAAGAAAGAAAGACAGGAGGGAAGGAGGGGGAAGGAAAGAAAAAGAGTGAAAGGAAGGAGGGAGGGAGTAAGGATAGAAAGAAAGAAAGAAAGACAGGAGGGAGCGAGGGAGAAAGGAAAGAAAAAGAAAGAGAGAAAGGAAGAAGGGAGGGAGGGAGGGTGGAAGTACAGAAAGAGGGACAGGAGGGAGGGAGGAAGGACAGAAAGAAAGAAAGAAAGGAAGGAGGTAGGGAGGGAGGAAGGAAAGAAAAAGAAAGAGTGAAAGGAAGAAGGGGGAGAGAGGGAGGAAGGAAAGAGAGAAAGAATAAAAGAAAGAAAGAAAGAACGAAAGAATGAAAGAATGAAAGAAAGAAAGAAAGAAAGAAAGAAAGAATGAAAGAAAGACTGGAAGGAGGGAGGGAGGAAGGAAGGAAAGAAAAAGAAAGTGAAAGGAAGAAGGGAGGAAGGAAAGAAAGAAAGAGAGAAAGGGGCAGAGGGAGGGAGGGAGGGAGGAAGGGAAGGTAGGAAAAATAGAAAGAGAGAAGATAAAGTAAAATAGAATAAAGTATAAAATATATTAGCATTATTAAAAATAAAAAAAGTAATTATTGAAAAAAAAAAAAAAAAGGACCGATAGAACCCTGGGACCTATGGTGAAAGCAAAGCTATACAGAGAAAATCTCACACAGAAGCATACACATACACATTCACAAAAAGAGAACGGGGGGAAAATCGGACATCTTGCTCTTAAAGTCCACCTAAAATTATGGAATTCTTCACGAATTTGCGTGTCATCCTTGCGCAGGGGCCATGCTAATCTTCTCTGTATCATTCCAATTTTAGTATATGTTCTGCCGAAGTGAGCACTAGATCTTTTTATATACAGTAATCACACTAATATTAATCCTAATCACTCCTAATATTATCTAACATATTTTGTTTGCTAGTAGGCAGTTGGCCACATACAAAGATAATTAAATGGGTTTGGTACTTTATATGTGACAGAAGAGATACTTTTTTTTTTTTTTTTTTGCAGTACGCGGGCCTCTCCCTGTTGTGGCCTCTCCCGTTGTAGTGCACAGGCTCCGGACGTGCAAGCTCAGTGGCCATAGCTCACGGGCCCAGCCGCTCCGCGGCATGTGGGATCTTCCTGGACCAGGGCATGAACCCATGTCCCCTGCATCAGCAGGCGGACTCTCAAACACTGTGCCACCAGGGAAGCCCAGAAGAGATACTTTGATAAGATATTCTGCTTTTGAACACTAAGTCCTAAATAGTACATAATGTTGCCTTATTGCAAATCTGGTAAGAAATAAAAGGTGAGCTAAAACATGTGGTGTTAATTTTGAAGAAAATGCAAATATCAATATTATAAGTAGCAATGAAGATGAGGTGGGAGAGAAAAACTAGTCTATATTAGAAACCATAAATCAGTGAATAGAGATGAGTAGAACACTTTAGTTATAAAGAAGCAACTTCAAATTCAAACTATGGCAAAAACAACATCCTTACTTAGTTTTTCCATGTTTTCACAAAGTAAATTCAAGTAAATATAAGTGCTCCAGTGAAAGTCAGCAACACAGAGAGAAACAACACAAAAGAAGTGATAACAGAAAAAGAAATAAAAAATGAAATCACTATTATAGAATTGAGAGTAATAATTATGGATTTTCAGAAAGATAAAATATAATTAAAATATTGCTCAAAGAATAAGATACAATAATAAATAATCCAGGAGATTTTAAAAATAAGACAATGTTTAAATCACTTAAATAACTCAGGTGAATGATAGCTGAATACAGAATAGTTAAACTGGAAGATATATCTGAAAAATTATTGAATGCCAAGTAGATATGCAAGATTAAAGAAAATATGGAAGAAAGTTTAGAAATAGAATAAAAGGAAAAGAGGGTAAAGTGAGGTCCAAAATATCTAGTTCAAACTACAGAAGGAGGGAATGTCGAAAATATAGAAGTGAGCAACAATATGTGAAGTGAAAGTGGCTAAGAAGTGTCTAGAATTGGTGGAAGATATCTATAAAACAGGTTACACACTTGCAGCAAAAGAACATGAGTGGAAATATATTTTAAAAATTAAACCTATAATTATCACAGAGAACAGACATAATCTATTTTGCAATCCTGAGAGGAAATAATGATTAACCTAGAGTTATGTACCAATGAATCAGTGATCAGTTTTCTCAAGAAAGAAATAAAATAAATAAAAGACAAAGGACAAAGAGAGTCAGGGAGATCAAAAAAGAGAGAGTACAAAAATACAAATATCTCCACAATGCTCAGAAAGTTCTAAAGGAGAGAATCCAGAAAGAAGAAGGAAATGAACTCAGAAGGAATTCTGGAGATGTGAGAATAAATAGTAAGCAAAAGAGTAGGTAAGTATGTAATAAATGTTAATAAATATTTATACTGAAATAAAAATAAAATCACCAGTAATAGCACAGATAATAATTTGTGGGGTTAAAAAAAGGGTAGAATTAAAATACTGGATCAGAGTAATCTACAATGCAATGTGGGGATTATTGGATTTATTGAATAATGAAGCTCTGATAAAATGAAAAATAAGGTAATTGTTATTAAAATGGAAATAAAATCACATTTAAAAATTTGTAGTTGGACAAAAAAATACGAATTCAAACCCACAAAAATAGCTAAATACACTTTTTTAAAATAAAGGAAGTACAATGAAAACGTTAGCTAAATATAGAAGAAACAGTATTGTAAAATAGCCACCTTTTTATATGTACAAAGATAAAAATAAAACAGTAGTTGTAAGAGGATAAAATAGGAAAGCAATTGTTGAGTTCTGCACTTGCTTCTTCTCCATTATTGTTTAAAACCACAGACCTCGCCCCCAACTCAGAACATAGTCCAGGTATACTAGAAGTGAGACAAATATGTGTGGACAAAGTGATAAACTGTCTAACTTTGGGGCACAGGGAGAAATTATGAATTTAAGTTGTTTTATGAATTTAGATCTAATTAACTGTAATTTCCTCTTCAATTTTATGTATCTTCCACCCAAAGACTCATCTACTTTACTACAGACAGCTTTCTGGGGATGCTATAAACAGTACCATAGCTTTTCTTCCTGTATGTTGTTTGACAGAGTAGTATCTAACACAGTATTCTAGATTATCTATTTCATCAGCTGTAGCAATATTAGAATTAGTCAGCCAATAATTATAAATTAGCAAATAATTAGCTTTAGAATACATAATTGGAGAGGTAGAGAACACAATAAGTTGTCTATATAGCAAATAGAGTTAAGATATAAGTTAATAAGAACACAAGATTGAGGAAACCACCCAGCATGAAGCACAGAAGAACAAACTAGGAAATTTTATTTAAAAAAATAAAATTTAAGACAGATGAGAAAATATTTGAAGAAAAGATGGGATTAATTACATAATTTTAAAAAAGTATTTGTTAGAATTAAAGGGCCCATAGACAATAATATATATATATATATATATATATATATATATATATATATATATATATATATATATATATATGGAAAAACCCACACAAAGGAATGTTATAAAGAAAACAAAATAAACAAAACAAAAACAAAAAAGAACACTAAAATTTTCTGTGGAGAATAAATGGATCACTTATGACAAATGAAAATTCTACCAACATTAGCTTTATGGTGAGTATAATTTGATTCAAACCCACAATAATATCGAAAAAGATGAAAATATAATAACAGATTTAACAAATATGTATAAATATGTACACTGCAAATTACAAAACTACCCTGAGAAAAAATTAACAGTACCCAAATAAATGGAGACTTGTACTGTGTTCACAGATTGGAAGATTCAGCATAGTAAGACATCAATTCTCCCCAAGTGTATCTATAAACTCCTTGCATTTTCTATTTAAACACCACCCACTTTATGTGTGTGTGTGTACATATGCACGTGTGCACACACACACACACATATATATGTGATTCTAAAATTTATTTGACGATGCAAAGGACCTTGAATAGCTAATAACATTTTCATTAGGAAAAACCCAGTAGAAGAACTTATATTATCAAATTGTTATTTAATAAAAATCTCCATTAATCCAGATGGTGATTTTGTTTTGGGTAGGGTGATGGGGTGTATTAGGATGAACATAAAGGTACACAGAGAGGAACAGAGAGGCCAAAACAGATCCACATATATCTGGTCAACTGGTTTTCAACAAATGCTACCATACAATATAATTGGGAATGATTAGTCTTCTAAAAGAATATTGCCTTAACAACTTGATGGGAAAACACTAAACCTCAAGCCAATAATCACACCATAAAACAAACAAATAAAACTGGAAATGGATTATAGTGTGAATGTAAAAGCTAAAACTTATAAAACCCCTATAAGAAAAGATATGAGAAACTGAGAAAATCCTTGTGACTCTGGTTTGGACAATGTTTCTTATCACTGAGTCCTTTACTCTTCAAGTCCCACAGTTACTGCATATGTCAACAGGTCATTTGCCAAATGTACTGATCTCAATTAATAATAGATGAGAATGATAATAATCATGACTCCACAGATGCCAGGGGTTAACTAAGACCAACTTGTTGCCATCAGGACCATGAGTAATGTAGTTCCAAAATTCCATCCTGAGGGTTTGGTTTTAAGAACACTCCTGGAACCAACTGTCTTGGCCTATGCCCTCCAACAAGCAGAAATCACAGTAAAAGTTTATATACTACCATTCTATTAAGAACTATAATTCCAGGGAATAGAGTTAAGGTGAAAAAAAGCCAGTGAGGCAAGAGAGGTAGGAGAGCCAAAAGAAAAGCAAAGAATTAATTTGCTTGTCTCCAATTCTCATTTATCAAGAGTTCACCCCATGGTTAATAACTCACCTATAGTGTTGGTTGTGCAGTTATGGGTCAAGCCGAGGGGATCTTGTATCTCAAATCAACAGAGAAGCACCAGTGAGAGAGCCAAATGCGGGGGGGTTATGAACATAAGGCAGAAGCATTTTGTATTGTACAAGTTGAAGCCAGTTAGAGTCCAAGCTGAGATTGCAACAGTGAGAGCTCAAGAACTTAAATTGTAGTGTAAGGAATGACTGATACAGTTAGACAGGAAACATTCTATATCGCAGTATTGTTATTTCAGTCACCCACTTTATTTACTCAAAGTCAATCCAGTTATTAAATTTCTTGTGTCATCCTTGGTGATATTTTATGCAAGTGTGATTTTTTCTTTTTTTTTTTTTGTGGTACTCGGGCTTCTCACTGTTGTGCCCTCTCCCGTTGTGGAGCACAGGCTCCGGACGCTCAGGCTCAGTGGCTATGGCTCACGGGCCTAGCCACTCCGCTGCATGGCATGTGGGATCTTCCCGGACAGGGGCACGTACCCGTGTACCCTGCATTGGCAGGCGGACTCTCAACCACTGCACCACCAGGGAAGCCCCTGCAAGTGTGATTTTATAATGTACTGTCTGCTTTATATATGTATACATGTCTTAATATGTTTATATATATGTATATATGTATATGTGTACTCTGTGCATGTGTGTACACACATACATATTTTACAGTCAACCAATGTTTTATAAATAAAAATACAAATTTTATCAATAGGCTTACACATTTTACAACTAAAGCAAAAAAAATTACAAACGTATAAAATTCCATAATAGTATTAATATTTTCTAGCATTCTAAGATGATTGTGCCATATACATATTTATTCATATTTTTTCATTCTTTATATGTCACCAATGTCCATACCATACTAATATATTTAGTTCATGAATCATAATATGCTCTTCAATTTCATAAATAGTTGTTTTTAGTTATAATTGAATTGAATTCCGGCAATAGTTTACATTTCTTATCTATGTGAAACCATACTCTGTATATTTCAAATGTTTACTGAAAGAAAGGCATATCTGGAATCATACAAATTGAATAAAATATTTCGGCATTTCACATAAATTTAAAATACAAAACATACTATATAAATATTTATAACGGAGAACAAACTGTTTTAACAAATTTGTGAATATAAGGTGAGACCATTAGCAGTTAATTAATGTTCACTGTCTTCCTCAAATGAGACAGACATATACTATAAATACATATTTCCTATGTTTTCCGAACATTAGGATATGCTCCCCAAATTATTATTGTTTTTCTATTTGGACAACCATCATGAAAATATTTCTCATAGCTTTCTTAAATATAAAGAGATTTCTTCCACCATTTTTCTTTATCCTTTGTTAAAGTTTTAACTTAGTAATATATCTTGATTAACAAAAAATAGAAAAACATCAGAGATAAATCACCAAGATTTGTTTCTAAAATGTGTGTCCCTTACTTGACATTTAAGATAAATGTCTTCTAGCTTTTGAATATTTTATAGAAGCTGTCACTGAAAAGTCTAATTCTGAACCTAAATATACGGCTTTGATTCAAACTAAGATAATCATTTCCTTTTGAACTATGATGCTATCTGAGAATATTCACCTTAAATCTAATTGATTAAATAACTTCTAAGAGCTTTATCTTGATTCTATAGAAATAAATATTCCAAATAAAATTATAAATGATTAATGTTAGAAACTGGATTGTGTAAAGAAAGATTATTTATGCTCAATATTTTTATACCAAATATTTAGCTGGCTTTCTTTATTTTTCAGTTTCCTCATATTATGGTAACCCCCCCCAAATCTATATTGACATATAGTAAAATAAAGCAATATTTTTTCTTGAACAGTACTTATTTTTTAAAAGCTCACTATGTCAAACAGTAAACTAGTTATGCTCTCTAGTTTTTATTATTTCATCTTCATAACAATACTCCAAAATAATTAATATTATCAATTAAAAAATATTTGAGAGTAATTTACCATATATCTCATTGCCAGAAACTGGCAAAATGACATTCAAAACCACTGTTTTTTTTTTTTTTTCCACTAAGTTATACTGGTTACCTCTTAATTACTTTAAATGAGTTAAGTACTACTTTAAATTATTTAAGTTCTTTAAGGAACTTTATACTTTTATGTTCCTGTTTGTATTTCTGCAAGTTCTTCATTACTCCATTCAACAAATGTATGTTAAAGTTTATGAAAATATTAACATTTGAACATTTTTGACCTAAAAAATGACAATTTAATATGTTTTTACTAGTATTTGCTGAGTATTTCCTCTATGGAGGGGATATAGCACTTCATTATTTATACTCTGTGTACAAATACTACGAAACTTATTGGAGCAAAACAACATTTTTCTCACATTTTCTGAGAGTCAAGAGTCTTAGCATGGCTTAACCAGGTCCTCTACTTCAGAATCTCACACAGGCTACAATCAAAATGTCAACCAGGTAACCATAAGTTTCTTTTCTACATCTGTACATCTGTGACTCTACTTCTGTTGTGTAAATAAGTTCATTTGTACCATTTTTTTAGATTCCACATATAAGCGATATCATATGATATTGTCTTTCTGTATCTGACTTACTTCATTCAGTATGACAATCTCTAGGTCCATCCATGTTGCTGCAAATGTCATTATGTCGTTCTTTTTTATGGCTGAGTAATATTCCATTGTATATATGTACCACTTCTTCCTTACCCATTCCTCTGTTGATGGATATTTCAGTTGCTTCCATGTCCTGGCTATTGTAAATAGTACTGCAGTGAACATTGGGGTGCATGTATCTTTTTGAATTATGGTTTTCTCCGGGTATATGCCCAGAAGTGGTATTGCTGGGTCACATGGTAGTTCTTTTTTGTTTGTTTTTTTAAGGAAACTCCATACCGTTCTCCATAGTGACTCTACCAATTTACATCCCCACCAGCAGTGTAGGAGTGTTCCCTTTACTCCACACCCTCTCCAGCATTTATTGTTTGTAGATTTTTTGATGATGACCATTCTGACTAGTGTGAGGTGTTACCTCATAATAGCTTTGATTGCAAGATTGGGACTGACATATACACACTATTATATATAAAATAGATAACTAATAAGAATCTGCTATACAACACAGGGAACTCTACTCTACTCAATACTCTATAATGTCCTAAATGAGAAAAGAGTCTAAAAAAGAGTGGATATATGTATATGTATAACTGATTCACTTTGCCATACAACTGAAACTAACACACCATTGTAAATCAACTATACTCCAATACATTTTTTAAAAATGTCAGCCAGGTCTTTGGTCTCTTTTGATGACTTCACTAGGAAAGGATCCAATTTTAAGCACATTCATGTGATTCAGGATTCAGTCCCTCACTGGTTGTTGGACAAAACTCTCAGTTTCTTATTAGTGATTGCCTAGAGTCCATCCTCAGTTCCTTGCCATATGGTCCCCTCCAGTTTGCTTTACTGTTTACTCCAGCAAGTACTCAAGAAGAACCAGAGAGAGACAGAAACAGAAAGACACAGAGAGAGCAATGTAGAAATCAACTGTCTTTTGCAACCTAATCTTAGAAGTAACATCCCATAACTCTTGTTACACTCTATTCACTTCAAGCAAGTCACTAGGCCCAGTTTGCACTAATGAGAAGAGATTATACAGGACATGGAAATAAAGAGGTGGGTATCATTGGGAGCCATCTTAGAATTCTGCTTACTATGAGCCCTGAATTAAAGTGTCTGTTTTCATGGAGTTTGCATTTTACTGCTGGAGGAGAGGCAGCAAAGAAATATATATATATATATATATATATATATACATACATGCACACACACAAACACACAAGAACAACAAAAACAATATACCAAGTGACCACATAGGCAATTTAAGAAATGGATATCAAAAGCAAAATGATATTTGACATAGGATATTGAGAAAAAAATATGAAGAAGTGAACCAGACATATTCTAGGAGAGTAGTCCAGCAGAGAGAATAGCAAGTACTAAGTACGTGAGACAAATACAAGTTTGGTATTTAAGGAAAATAAAGAAGTCCCTCCTGGCTGGGGCAGGATAAGGTAGGGGAATATGAAAAGAAATAACTGGCTGTTTATGTAAGGCTTTTATTCTGTGGAATGAATGACTTGGATGCTCCTCTGAGTGAGATATGAACCATTTAGAGTGTTTGTTGTAGAGGAATAACACAACCTAACCTACAACTTTTAAGGCCCATTTTGAATTCTGTAATAAGAATAAAGGGTAAAATTGGTAAAACATGGGGAGACAGTATAGGAATTTGTCTTGGTAATTCAGGCAAAGTTATTATGATTACTTGGGTCAAATTGCTAGCTGTGAATATAGTGACAGGTGAAGAGCCTCTGAATGAATTTAAACATTGACCCAGCAGCATTTCCTGGCATATTTTCTATTAAGTATGAGAGAGAAAGTGATCAAGGATGACTCCAAATATTTTTGCCTGAACATGAGGAAAGGTGGAAATACCATTTAGAAAGTTGGGTAGTTGTGGAAAGATCAAGTTGCTTCAAGCCCATTACATTTGAAATAATCATTAGATATACAAATATAGATGTTGAGGAGACACTTCTATATAAGTCTGAAATGTAAGGGGAAGAAGGTTTGGAGATATAAATTTGTGAATCATCAGAATAGAGATTGTGTTTAAAACCATGGGAGCAAATTAGGTTAGTTGAAGAGCAAGCAAAGACAAGGAAGAAAAGAGGTCTGAGAACTGCAACTGGGAAGGTCTCAGATATGTAGAGATTGCAATGATGAGAGTTATTCAATGATGGATTATGTGAATTCATGAATAGTGGAGGAGACAACAGAATGTTATGGAAAGTTTCTACTCAAGGGTTCAGAAAGATGAGAACTAAAATTTCATCATTGTTTCTGGCAAAATGAAAGCCACTAATGACTTTGACAAGAACCTGACCTGAAGAAAGGTGAGGGTGAAAGAGTAGGGATGACTCCTTGTGGATTGAGTCAAATAGAAAATTAGAGAAGAAATGGAGACAGGGAGTGTGTAAACTTTTCAGCTGCAGTAAAGAGTAGGATAGAAATGATGCAGTAAGGATGTGGAATCAAGACAGCAATTTTATAATTAAGGGTTTAGGATTTTGTGGCAGGAAATAGAAAAACTACACAACGATTTTAAGACTAAAGAGACATTCAATTAGATATTGAAACAAAAACATCAATCTAGTAGAAGACATCAACTCTTGCTAGGTGGAGCTTCCTCCCCAGGTGGAGCTCTCCCAGGACTACAGTAACATTCTGTATTCACCTTGCCTCCTCAGCTCACGTGACATAACTAATGCTGGGCACATCAATATCCCTTCTGTGCTCCCTTACCCCTGCCCACACCTCTGTTATTAATCCATTTACAGTTGTTCATTTGAAATATTTGGGGTGAATTTTCTTCCCAGACAGTCCCCTCCCTAAATGCAGGGAATCCTAAGTCCTCCATTGGAACTACTAACTTCAAGGTAGCTGGTATTTAACGATTAGGAAGCAACCACCACTCTTGTAATCACCACGTAACAACAATGAAGCTAGTCTCCAGGCTAAGCCAATGACATGGTGGACACTTTGCTGTCAAATACCTCCAATTTTTCTATGACTTTGCTTGCCTGACAGTAAAAGAGCTAGAGGACACACTCTTATCCCAGTGCTGCTTCCAAATTTCTCATGATGCAGCAAGGTGGTAGAACCTACCTGTTAACCAAAACAGTCATTACAAGGGCTCTGGGAAATAAAATGTTTAGTATCTCAGCCTCTCTAGTTTTGGAATTTACACTAGAAGGAGGTAAAGATTGATTCTGAGTACTACCTCAGTCATTTACCATATGCACTGCAATATTTCATGGAGTTTCTATGACAATTATTTTATAGAAATGGAAGAAATGAAGAGTGAAGAGACAACTGCAGGAGAAAAGCCCCTTGGAAGGAATAGGACCAGTGCTCAAGTAAATATTCCATGTATTATTATTACATCCAGTCATAGCTAGGAATACCATGAGATGCAAATTTAATGGGGATGGTAGCTTACATTATGGCCTCTGTATCTTCAAGTTTTCAAACAAGTCAGGACGACATGAAGTGAAAAAATAAAAGTGGGATGAAAGTTTGAATATATCTTTAAATGTTCCTCTTTTTCAATTAAGATATTTAGCTTTAAATTTGATTAAAGTTGCTCTTCTTTGCATTCATCTTTATCTAATGCAACTTTTTCCAGTTCTCTAAACATTTTACCATTCTATATTTCCACAAGTAACCATTAAAGTGCTTCATAGAAAATAAATTGAAGATCATGTTTGTAAGTTTTAAAAGTTATTTTTTGGTTTTGTTTGTATTTGTTCATTATAGAACCTTCACCTATATTGTTGGGTATGTGAGTTAAGCACATTTATTGTTGTGTTAAGTATTATAATGAGGGTGTATCTGCCATATTATTTCATTGTTCTCTTTATTATATATTTTTTAAAAATAGTATTTATTGTCTTATTTTCTGGCTTAGATACATTGATATTTTTAAATATAAAATGCATTTAGCTGAAAATTAAAAAATATATATATCTCTGCTACATTGGCATAAACTGAGAGGAATTCATGTTCATCATGTAACAGTAAAACTGAAGGGAAGAAAACAGAATACTTCAGTGATAATAGCAGAACGCAGACAGTTTCCATATTTTAATTATTTCGTACTTGTGAGTGCATCTCACAAGTCCAACTCTTTGTTGCTCCCTAGTCTTAATATGACTGGCATAATTTTCCCAATTTGCCTACATTTCAGGTGAAAAAAGAACATTTGAATCAGGCAGGGGTTACTCTATTAGCAAAGTAAGGATCTTTCTGGATAAATCTCGCCTTTCAACTCAATGGTCAGACGTTTTCCAGCTACCCCCTCTCCCTCTCCCACCCAGGTACATTAAGTCTGCATAGGCAAGCATTTTTAGTCATCTATATTCTATAAAGCGGTACTTTAAATAATCAAGAGGAGAGGCTGGGTTTTGAAAAGTTACTCTTTCAATGTCTTAATATTATTAACGTGTGTGTGTATTTATAAATATTCTTATTATTTTACTTTTGTGACTAGAAAATGAATCAATTATTTACTTTTCTCACAACTGCATTCTTGTAAATGCATTTCTTTTATGACTGATTTTCTCCAAGCTTTTCTATTTTCAAGAGGATCTTGTGGCACTTAGAATATCTTTATATTATTTTCAGATTTAAATAATTATTTTGCATGATATAAAATTGAAGATGTTTTCCAGTATTACTTTGAAATTACTAGTCTACTGTCATCTTATATCCATTATTGCAGTTGATTAATCTTATTTCAATCTGATTCTAGTTACTTTATATGACCTATTTTTTCTTTAGAGGCTTAATGATTTTTTTCCAATTTTTTTATTATTAATTTTCAGTGTAGTGTAGTTCAGTGATATTTTATTATTACCTACTAGAAATACATTAGCTCTTACATTTTGAGGGCTAATATCTTTACTAAGTATAGGCAATTTTTAGTCATTTCTTCAATTATTTCTTCTCTGCCATTAAGATTTTACAATATATTAATTTTAAATCTAAACTCCAGCCACCTAAGTGTTCTGATACATATTGCCTCTCTTTTTCTCTCCCCTATACTTTCTAGGATAGGTCTTCGGCCTATTATTCCACTTCATTCATTTATTCTCTGTGTCTATTCTGATATTAAACCCACCCATTACCTTCTTTGGTAATTCTTTGACTTCACTTTTATCTTTTCTTATCCAGTACTTTCTCCTTCATCTTTTGGATGTTCTAATCCTACTTTCTAATTTTTCTAAACTCTGGGAATATATGAAAATTTATTTGCAATACTAACTTGTCCTGGGTATATGATTCTGCTTTATTTGCTATAGGTTGTTTCATTTGTGGTGTTTCTTTTAGGCCAGTTGAGTTGCTTGGTATTTTTAACCATTAGACTCGTATTTCTCTGGGGCTATTTGCTCTCTCAGTGGGTTATGTACGAGGGCCTAGAGCTCAGATCCTGGTTAGTATAGTTGCTGACAGAGCAGAGAATATATTTGTGGGTTTTAGTTTGTTTAGATGGTCTTATTTCACAGTCTGGCTCAGCCACTTGCTGTTTTTTCCTCTCACCCACAAACCAAAGAATAAACTCTCCCTGTGCTCTGTGAGAGGAACTACTCTTTCCAAAAGTTCTCTTGAGCTACAGTATCCTAGAGGTAAGGAGAAAGTGCATTTGGGCTGAGCAGTGGGCCTGTGTCTCTTATCAGCTCCCATGCCTGCCATGCTCTGTGAATTGGCTTGGTGTGACGATTCCACTCCATCACATACTGTTGCTGCTGCATTTCTGCTTTGCAGTAGTGATGGGGTAGAAGCACAATGTCGAGAAAATAAAATATATAACTAAAATATTTCTCTTACTTTCTTATCATTGGGAGCTTTTCCTCTTACACTTTGAGCAACAAATCATGGAGTCTCATGATGGGATCTGAGTTTCTTTCCTTCCTTCCTTGTTTCCTTCCTTCACACCCACCTCTGTCTCTCTTCCACCCCCTTTTGTCCCTCCCTCTCTCTTTCTTTCTTCTTTCCTTCCTCCCTCCCTTCCTTTCTTTCTTTTTCTTTCTTTCTTTTTTCTTTTTTTTTTTGGTTAAATTAAGCTCTCATTATTGGTTGCTTTTTGGCACCTATGACATCTTCAAATATTGGATTGTGGAAGAGAAAAAGCAGCAATAAAAGTTTCCTACCTTTTTAAGAGGTAGAAATCTGACTACCTGATCAACATTTTATAATATATTTTTTAACTACTAAACGCAAATATAATATGTTAAGAATGTTTTAAACTCAAGGAGACTATATCTAAGTTGTTTTTTCTTTTCAGTGTATTCCAAGTGGTTTTTGTTAATATACTGAATATATACATGGTCAATAAACACTAAGACAATAATATTTTCTTAAACTTGAACATCTGTTATAGTTTTCTAATTTATAGTTATTGAATAACTGAAATGAGAATGAATCAACAAATAATTGAATAAAAATATTTTCAGAGCTTCCTTGGTGGCGCAGTGGTTGAGAGTCCGCCTGCCGATGCTGGGGACACGGGTTCGTGCCCCAGTCCAGGAGGATCCCACGTGACGTGGAGCGGCTGGGCCCGTGGCACATGACCGCTGAGCCTGCGCGTCCAGAGCCTGTGCTCCACAACGGGAGAGGCCACAATAGTGAGAGGCCCGCATACAGCCAAAAAAAAAATTTTTCAATTGATTTCTATCATTCGGTGTGCCCACCCCAAATTCTCACACCTTGTTCTTTGGGAATAATATTTTTATTCTTCCAAGCTTCCCTGTATCATAGATAAACTACTATCTCCCCCAGTCTAAGAAGAACCAGGAAAGTAATATAGGTTCTCAACCATCATCATAACTTTGATGACTGCAATTACAGCTGATGTAACCTTAGTTCAGGTATCTGGTTGTTTTTTAATTGCTAAACACATAAAAGTTATTCAGTCAGATCACAACCAGCTGCTCACTAGTCCCTTACATGGCAGTCTTTTATATCATTAGTAGAAGTTGCAACTTTCAGTCTCAATACAACAGAGAAGAACAAACGTGACTCCATATTGGATCTATTACTTTAGCTCTAACCTTTGTGCTCTGTTGCCTGTGCTTAGTCATGCAGGCTCAGCAACTTGATCTCTTCAATCAGTCAAATAATATTGCCTATAGCCTGAAGGATATACAATATCCCTTTCTCAAGGCTCTACCTCCCAGGCTTGACCTTTAAAGTCATAAAACTTTTCATGCGTATAGAGATAAAAAGTGGCAGAACAGAAAATAACATTTGTCTTGCTGGAGGTTTACAGAAACATGGTGACCAGACCTACATGGACAGCTGAAAGAACAAAGGATTATCAGATCCACTCCAGGATCTGGCCAGCAACAAGAATCTGCAACAACCAGCCACACCCCCTCTCCTTTTACTGTAAGAGAAACCTGAATTCTAACTCTGGTGAGATGCTTCTTTGGGATACTAGTCTACCATCTTCTCGGTCTGCTGGCTTTACAAATAAAGTCACTATTCCTTACTGCAACACCTCGTCTCTCAGTTTATTGACCTATCATGCCGTGAGCAGCATGAGCTTGGACTCAGAAACATAAACGTTCTTTTTAGTATGCAACCAGAAAAGAGAAAAATAAAAAATCCTATTTAATCAATAGTTGTGTATTAAGACAAGTTAAATATAAAAACATTTGTCTAGCTTTGTTCTCTTATTACAACATAAAATTATGATTAATTTTAATATTTAATTTGAAACAAAACCCACTATCTACACACTATACATATATTTTTTTTTTGGTGGATGAGTTTTTGTAGGCAGACATGTGAGGTCATCTAAGATATTTAATATAAATTATACAAAGTTATGCACTTTACATTTTAATCTCACTTTAAGATTAAAGAATATCAGATAAGTTACTAATTATTTGTTAATATCATCTATATATCATACATATATTAGAAATTTAAGCATTCAGTTATTAAACTCCCTTATAAAAAGTATGATGTGGGGATTCCCTGGTGGCGCAGTGGTTGAGAGTCCACCTGCCGATGCAGGGGACACGGGTTCGTGACCCGGTCCGGGAGGATCCCACGTGCTGTGGAGTGGCTGGGCTTGTGATCCATGGCCACTGAGCCTGAGCATCCGGAGCCTGTGCTCCACAATGGGAGAGGCCACAACAGTGAAAGGCCCGTATACCACACACACACAAAAAAAGTATGATGTGTCTCCAGACACACTTGTGCTAAATGCTAGGAATCCAGGATTTAAAAACACATCTTCCAGGTAGTGGCAGAGAAAACAAGTAAATATCAGCTACATTATAAGTTATATATATGTATATAATTTATGCATATTTATGTATATACATATAACCAGATATATATGTATATCTATGTGTGTGTATTATATATATATATATATATATATATATCCAGATATAAGAAAGAAAGATAAGATTTAGAAAATACTTCCAAGAGGATGAAGAGTTTAATTTGGGGTAAATGTAAAGAAATGTCAGAAACTGTGCCATTTACAGATGTTGAGGCGTAAGAGAAAATGTCTCTAGAAGAACATTAATTTATCTCATGTAGTAGGAGCTCTTGGTGAAGATATAGTTAAGGAGGGTTTAGAGATAAAATAAACTGATGGGAGACAGAGATTTCTAGAGTGAATCAAGGAAAATCAAACTATATCAAAGAGAATCTAATTTCCTTTAGAAAAGAATGTTAACAAGATAAAAAATATTGTGACTTAGAAACCCAGTTTCCAGAATTTTGGAAATGAGTTGAATAGTCAAGAGATCCAAGGCAAAGTCAGGAATTTGTCAAATTTTCATTAAGAAGTGATAACTAATAAACCCGTTTGTATTTAGGAGAGTAAAGGAGCAGACAGATAAATATTGATTAAGTGAAAAGAAGTTCTTATTTAGATGGAAAATGAGCTAATATTTTGGCATGCTGAAATTGTTGGCTTTCTCAAGAGACATCCAAATTGAGATATATTTAGGCAATTATATGTGGTTTGGAACTCAGGAAAAACTAAAAGGAATTAAATAGAAATACATGTGTGCATTTTATCAGCTTATGGGTACTGTTGAAATAAAAATCATGTGGATGAAATCAGCCTAGGAGGACAAAAAAAAAGTTGAAAAGATAAGGTGACTGATGATTGAGGTCTGAAGAATACTAACATTTATGATGAACATGAGATATTGGTCTGAGATGGGCATATCTATCTTCGCTCAATATCTAAACCTGATTTTTTTTTTAAAAAAACCCTGAAATTAATCCAGGTATACAATGAGGAGAGCTAAAGATATCATGTAAATTATGTCTGTGGTGTAAAGTGAGAAGAGCTAAGAGAAATGTGTGAATTATATCTGAAGATTAAATTAAAAGTTTGAAACATTTACCTTAATGTAGGATATTAAAGGAAAAATAAACATACAAACAATCTGTTACTAAAGTAAACATTACAAGTGAAAGAATACATTATGCCAGAGAATTGCAGGAAGTATATACTTATTTTTAAAAAATCTACTGAAGTGTGCAATAAAAAGATGACAAAAATTATACCTCATCTTCAATATTAAGTGACATTTACTGCAAAAAAGAACAGAGAACTATCCAGAATAAACACTAAACTGAGAAATGAATGTTAATACATACATTAAAAGCAAATTCAAAATCTAATAGAAACTCTTTTTTAAATAAAGGAAAATTTCTGTATAGTATTATTATTGTAATAGAGTTTCTTTTTTACCAGTATTATGTTCACAACAAAATTGCGGGGAAGACACAGGATTCCTAACCACCCCAACTACCCTCACTCATGTAGAGCTTCTCACATTATCAACATTCCTCACCAGATTTATACATTTGTTACAACTGATGACTCTACCTTGGCACATCATTATCACCCAAAGTCCATAGTTTACATTACCTTTCACTCTTGGTGCTGTACATTCTATGGGTTCGGACAAAGGTATAATGGTATGTGTCCATCATTACACTATGGTACAGACTGTTTTCACTACTCTAAAATCCTCTGTCCTCCACCTATTCATCCTTCCCTCCTCCCCAGGCCCTGGCAATCACTGATCTTTTTACTGTCTCCATAGTTTTGCCTGTCCAGTTTGTTATATAGTTGGATCATACAGTAGGTAGCCTTTTTTAGAATGTCTTCTTTCACTTAGTAATGTGTATGTAAGATTACTTCATGTATCCTCATGGCTTGATAGCTCATTTCTTTTTAGTGCTGAAAGGGAAAAACAGCTTTTAAAATTAAATAGTTTAGGGATTTCCTCAAATGGAATATTTTAGGAAGACATTCTGGTTAAAATAAGGATGAGAAGGAGACCTGGGTGCCCCTTACTTCTATGTCTACAATCTCTGAGAAGCCCATTTAAATCAATGGGCTTAAAAAGAGAGGAAAAAGGGGAGCAAAATTAAGTAACTCTGTATTAATATATTATTCAAAATTTCTGAATAACATATGCTTTAAAATTTAGAGTTGAAATTGTCTGAAAATATTTTTTATATATTTATTAGTTTATTGTCACTAATTCAAACTTTTATTCCAAAAATGCACACGTTTTATTGTAGTCTTCCTCACTGCTCAACACTATTTTAGGTTCACAATTCCTGAGCATTTAAACTAATTAGAAATTTTGTTTTCAGACTCATATGTGAATGAACATTTAAGTTCTTGACAGATTGTATACACACACACACACACACACACACACACAGTTAGACACTCTGATGAAAATATTTTCAAAATAAAAAACATCTGAATGTTAAAATTTACACACATGGGCTTCCCTGGTGGCGCAGTGGTTGAGAGTCCGCCTGCCGATGCAGGGGACACGGGTTCATACCCCGGTCTGGGAAGATCCCACATGCCACGGAGCAGCTGGGCCCGTGAGCCATGGCAGCTGAGCCTGCGTGTCTGGAGCCTGTGCCCCACAACAGGAGAGGTCACAACAGTGAGAGGCTCGTGTACCGCAAAAAAAAAAAAAAAAAAAAAAAAAAAAAAAAAAATTTACACATATCATTATAAAGAGAAGAAATAAATATTTCTATACATAAGTGTGGCTCCAAAACTTTTCACAAAGAAGTCTATGTACTATGGTTGCTAATTTTATTCAATCTTTTCCTCATCATCAGAATTTAAGTTCCATTATATTTACCAATGTGTGTATCTTTGTTGCTGCTGACACAGTAAACGTAGTTGAGGCAGTGATTTACAGGAATTTATTAAGCTGTTCAAGGCTCTTCTTATATTTATTCATGATGGCTTGGTTTCTGCACTGTCAGGTGGATGTATTATAAACTATCATTTTGGATCAACAGTGTTCCTGGGCTCATTTTGATTTTATGTGGTCTCTACTTTGAGTTGCTATAAATTAATTTTTAATTTATTTCCCTAGAAAGACTTATGTGCATTCCTATACTGGTCGAATGCAAATCACTCAAGTATTTGCAATATTTTGACTTGAAACCATGTGCATAACAAATATAATTTAAAACTTAACAGTCAAAGATTTCGGTTATAGTATTTATGGAACAACTCTAAGTTATAAAATTATTAACACTAATGAATGCAAAATTTTGCATGGTGTGTAATATTAAATTCATTTATTTTTGTTTAACATCATTACTTTTTATCAGTATCATGATGAGTTAATTATAGGTATTTTTATTTGTCTGGTATCATCAGATAATTTTTTATTTCATATAGATAAATTAGATAGCAAGCTAAAAGTAATTCTTTATGTGTTAAAGCTTATGTTGTATTTGATATTTATGTTCACAATGCTAAAATTTAAAAGAACAATATGTTTACACCTAGAGAAATATAATAAACATACTCCAGTACTTTTTGTAACTTTTTATGACTGAAATCATCTAATAAGTACAAGTTTTTGGCTTAAAAAACAAATTAGGTAATTTTATTTTAATTGAGCTTGCATATAAATTTATATAGGTCTTTTCTTAAAAGAAAGGGGTCCACCCTTTCTTATAAGCTGCCAGGGCTGCCCAGTGATTTTGAGTTTATTTTGTGAATATCGTGTATTATTTGTGGGTGAGTTTAAGCCTGAGAGCCATTCTATGAACCCATTAAAGCTCATGTGTTTTAAGACATTTACATTTTTTTCCTAAGAAGATTATTTTTTTGTAACGCACTGAAATCACATTTCTGTTATATTTTATTGCATTATAAAAATATCTAAGGGGCTCCACATCACATGCCATCAGGAAAATGCAAATTAAGTCAACAACGAGATAACACTATACATCTATTAGAATAACCAAAAATCTCAAACACTGACAACACCAAATGCTGGTTAGAATATGGAGCAATAGGACCTCTGATTTATTGCTCATGGGAATGTAAAATTGTACAGCCACTTTGGAAGACAATTCTTACAAAATAAACACACTCTTACCATACAATTCAGCAATAACTCCAAAAGTTAAAAACTTATATCCATACAAAAATCTGCATATGAATGTTTATAACAGCTTTATTCTTAATTATCAAAATTTGAAAGCAATGAGGATGCTCTTCAATAGGTGAATAGATAAATAAACTGTGATACATCCACCCATTAGAATATTACTCAGAACTGAAAAAGGCACTATCCAACCATTGGAAGACAGAGGAAATTTAAATGAATATTATTAAGAAAGAAGTCATTCTGAGAAGGTTACATACTGTATGATTCCAATTATATAACATACTGACAAAGGCAAAACATTGGAGGCAGTAAAAAGTTTAGTGGTTCCCAGGGTTTGAGGGGAGAGAGAGATGAATAAGTGGAGCACAGAGGATTTTCAGAGCAGTGAAAATAGTGTTCATAATGTTATAATGATGAATACGTGTCATTAATTATACATTTGTCCAAACCCATAAAATGTACAACACCAAGAGTAAACCCTAATGTAAACTATGGACTTTGGGTGATAGAGATGTATTAATGTAGGTTCAGCAACTGTAACAAATGCACCACTCTGGTGAATCTAAACCTGCTCTCAAAAATAAAGTCTTAAAATCTTAAGATTTTTTATATGTGTGTATATATATTTATATACACATACACACATATATGTAAGTGTGTTTGTGTTTTGGAAAAATATTAATTTCAAAGGCAGTAAATAAAATCCCATTCACTAGGATGCCATAATCAGTGCATAATATTACTGCAGTGAATTGAAATTAAGAACAATAATATAATGTACTACATGTGGTGATATATTATAATCAAAATAAAAACATCCCTTTACTAAAATGTAATTGATTTATGTCTTATAACCATGAAGATATTCATTAGGAGTACATGACAGGTACTCAAAAGCTGTTAGCAAACCTCAACTCTAGAAATATTATTGACTCAAAACTCATAAAAGTTCATTCAAATTGAACCTTTATATCACCATCATGTTACAAATTCTTTCAATGGAAACATTAGAATTTTATAACAACTCTAAAATTTTATAGCTAAAACATGATATAAGCAGGAAATTTTTTTTAAATTATGTCTATGCTGAGAATGTTATAGAGTTGTGATAATATGTGATGTTGGAATTTTTGTAGCTATTTTCTGATATTGCATGAGATCCTTGTCCATGGTAATTATATTGCACATAGTTTGTTATACAAGATATTTTGGATCATCAAACCCCCAGGTGTCTGCACCATATGGCATGGCAGAAATGCAATTGTGATTGCCATCTAGTGGCACATCCAAAACAAAACAAAACAGACGCCAAAATCTCACTTCTCAAAATTCCAAGAAGCAAATGGTAGGGGGAGTAAACCATATGGACTTCCCCTCATCAAGAGTGATCTAGCTACAACCAAGGAGTTCTAGGGAAAAGATACATGGATAGAGCTCTCAGGATGTATGTAATGAGTGATGATCTTTATGGCTCAAATCTAAGCCCACTAGAGAGTATGCACTGCAGAGGCTGCACACACCAAGCAGGTTTAAACAAGCAAGCCAGCCTCTCTTCTTGCCTATACCTGTGCTTGTTCTATAAGCCAAGGATAGTGTGTTTCGGATGAGTGGGCAGGGGTCTGCGTGGGTTAAAGCATACAGGCTCCCTTTCACTGAGCTTGATCTACCTATTGCCATTGCCTATATATGTGTATGTGTGTGTGTGTGTGTGTGTGTGTGTGTATGGTTTACCAAGACTAAAATCTGAAGTCCTACAAAATGCCTTAAATACCAGCATGGTATGCTATACAATTTTCTCAGAACAAAAGCAAAAACTTATATCAAAGGAACAGTAACAATAGACTTCTAACTATAGAATTAACTTTCAATGCATATCAATAGGGAAACATTTGGATAGATAGAGGAAGACTCAGATGAAGAGTATTTTAAGGAGTTTAAACATGTGCAGTCTTTTATATAGAATGAGATAGATGCACTGAACTAAAACAAACAATAAATTATATTGTGTCTCCAATTGCTATTACACATGGTTTTCTAGACCAAAGAGTGTAAGAATGATTAGCTTATCTCACTGTCAAACTCAGTTTTCCATGTCTGGCATTTGTGCTTCCCATTCTTAAGAACTTGGGTCTGTAGGGTTACAAAAACTGTTCATGGAGGGGAGGGAACACCTCATAAGAGGACTGGCAAGTGATTCATTGATCTGGAATATGTGCAGTACTCTGGTACTTTGGGTTCCTCACGATAGTGGATAAGCAAAGGAAAAAAAAATCACTTGCTAAAGCAATCAATCCTCATTACCACGAAAAACTAAGGTTACTACTACATAATGAGGTTAAGAAGGACCACTGTGGAATCCAGAGAATTTACTTAGATGTCTTTTTGTGTCTCCCAGTCAGGTAGTAACTGTCCCTGGGCACTATAAAAATCCAGACACTAGCAGGAATTAAAAAGTTCATACACTTTGGAGATTGAAGACCTCAATTTCTCCAACAGGTGAGCAAACTAAACTAGTCACAGCGTTGGCAGGAAGTGAGGGATATTTAGAATGGTTTGGTGGAAGAAAAATGATGCATATCTGTTATAACCTTGAGACCAGCTGGGTCAGCAGGGACTGTGCTTTTGTTTTTCTATAACCTTAAATTTTACACAGGATTGTGACTTAGAGCCACCTTGAAAGAGCCTCTGTGATCTATCCTCTAAGGAAAACTGAGTATATTTTGTACTGACAAAAAGTAGTGATGCTAAGTTGTACTGTGGAAGCTTGTCATAATGCAGACAAACAACTGGATCTGAATGGTACAAACAGTATATATTATCAGCCTCTCCAGACTGCCAAGGTCCCTCCAGTAAACCCTCAGCTGCCTACTGTGCCTCAGGTGATTTCACAGCTGATGGACTCGACTTGCCCACTGGTGCTGAACCCTGCTTCTCAGGTGCAGCCAGATGACCAACCAATGCACAGAATCTTTGTTTTCTGAAGGAAACAATAAAGGAGATGGAAACTGCCTTCCTGCCTGGTAAGCAGAGGAACCAAACAATAAGACTTTAAATTGCAGTAAAGTTGTCAATCCATGAGATGAATCTTGACCATGAGAATTAGGAGAGAGGAAAGAACTAAGCTGATAAATCCCTTCTCTTTTCTACCACCTGTGAACTGATCTGAGGTATAGATTATGAATACAAATTGTTTGGCAACATCTTACTTGGCTGAATAGCCTAGAATACCTGGCTCTTCTGTGCAGGGAGAGTCTATCCCAGCATCCAACTGATATCCTTCTTTCTCTATTTTTCTCCTCTTTTGTCCTCATTCTCAGTGTCTTGTGGTTGTACTCACCAAATAAGAATGAGCACTTATCTTTACTTCAGGAATTGTTTTCTAAAAATCCCAAAATTGAAAGCCAAAGATTTTACAGTTTTTTTCCATAGAACTTGTACCATTTTGTATTTTCAACAATAACTGGCTCTTTCTTCCCAACAGAAGGGTTTTAAAATTACAGATTTTTTCAACCTGTAAAGTGTGAAAATATATCTCATTGTAATTTTGATTTACAGTCCCAGTTTTTTAAGGAATCTGAACATACTTTCCTTTATTTAAAAGGCAATTGTGTATATTTCTCTGTGAGCTATTGTGCATATATAGAGCCCATATTCTTATTGCTTGTAGATCTTTTATTAATTTTAAATTTGGATCAGGGTATAAAAATGTTACCACACTGGTAAAATTTGACCTACATTGCATATGGAAAAAAATTGTATTATAAAAATTGAATTTCAATAATTTAGGCATATTTTGTCCAAGAGACATGAATTCTGTAGGGTATTATAATTTTTTTATTCTCTATTTTTATGCACTGTTTCTCGGAATGGAACACTATTGGAATCTGTAGACTATTTCAATATTATAAGATTTTTCCCTAGCCCTTGGGGCTTTATAATATTTTTTTATTTTTAAATTTTCTTTGATTTTGTATAAATTGATACAGCAATTATGTATTATCGAACATAATATTTTTTTATTTTAGCATTTGTAACATAATCATATTTTGGGACATAGAAACTTCAAATTTCATTAGTTCTTCAATAAAGCTCACTAAAGTTATCCTTATGCAAATTTTGCTGTATCAAAGCATAGCCACGTTTTAATACCTTGGCCTTTAAAACTGGAGTCTTAAATTTAGGAGTTTATACTGTTTTAAGTGCTGTACATAAGGGCAAACCAGTTTTTAATACATGTTTTCCATATGATTTTTATAATTAATTAATACTTCAGCAAAGATGGCATCTGTAAAAATGTCTAATTTTATAAATCTCTAGTCTGAAAGTCAGTTACTGTTTCTGAAATGTATTTTATAGAATCTACTTTAGTTTGTTACTTTGAAATTCTCTTGTTTTGTTTCTGGAACAGACAACAGGACCCTAGAAGTGATTTTATTCATTCAACCAATGCTTTCCTCCCTTAATATAGATGTATAAATATTTTGCTGGTCAGGACAGCAGTCAGAGATGGCTTCCTAGCAAGTTAACCCTCTGCTGAAGTATTTTAGTATTTTTACAAACAGGACAGCTCCATCCGTGCACACAGGCTAAATATCTGCCCTGCGCTAAAGACTTAGACAGCTGAGGATGGAAAGACAAGGGGAAGTTAAATTGTGTAGTGCTTTGAATGCCAGGGGGGTTGGGATTCCCAAAACAAACATGACCGTCATTTATTTTTAGAGACAAACCTTAGGGAACCCCTCCTTCTATAAATATCTAATAATAAATGAGTAGTTAAATAAACAATAGTATATCTACACAATGGAATAGTCTGTAATTATTAATATCAAGTTTCTGAAGACTCGTTAATGACACAGAACAAGTGGAAAAAAAAAACGTGTATAGAGTATAATACCAATTTAGTAACTACAAATATGAAGATAAGAATAGAAGAACCAACATCAAACTGTAAATGGTGGTTATTTTTGGATGGTAGTATTTTACTTGATTTTTATTTTCATCATTACTTTTTTCTATGTTTTAACTTTTTCTATAATGAGCACATATTACTTTTATAATGAATACATAATAAATGTTATTTTTCATAAAAAATGAAAATTTTATGAGTCTAATATTTTTTAAAATCTTTCAGACTGCTTTACATTTTTTAATAATTTTTAAAATATATGATTCTTAATCTAAAATATTTAGTAGACTACCATGCATTAAATCAAAGTTCTGTAAAACATTCTGGTTTTAGATTGGAAATTTATTGGATTTATTCTCTATACAATTTACTTATATGATTCTTACAAATTATTTGAAAAAGATATAACAAAATATTTTTATATTAAACTTTTATTTTTTTCAAAGTTTGCAATGCAGCCACATTATTCTCAGAAAAGGATATATTTACATTATTTTTTGATACCTATTTGAAAATGCATTGCAATGGATTTTATAATTTCAATGGCAAAATAAAGGTTTCTGTATGAAAATAAATGAAAATTTTAAGTAGACAAAATTGATTTATTTACAATTTTGGAAAGGACTTGTTTATATAAGTTTGAACCATTGTGTTTAGAAAAATGTGTTTTATTATTTTATTTACAGTTAATAAAGAAAACACAAAATTTGTGACCCAGAGAGTCATTTTCATACCCAAGCCCAGCAGGCAATAACTGCTTATGAGGCTTTTCTAGTACAGATAAATTATTAGAGTGAAATACTATTAACTTCAAGTTCACACATAGCAATTAAATGCCATGAAGCTCTTTCTGGTGCTTTGCCTATGTTATAAAAGCAATTGCTATTTCTTTACTCAGTCTAAGGTTATTTCTGATTTTTAATTAACATGAAAACAAGGACCTTCCTTTAAAACACTCTATTCCCAGGAGTGTGTTCTTCCAATCTCTAATGAAAAAATAACCACCACGTCTACTAAGCCTCATGCTAGGTTAAATTGGGACTCATTTAATTTTTCTTTTACCAAAATCCTGGACCAAATATGTGATTTCACCTCTACTATGGAGGGCTTTCTGTCTTATTTTTGCACACTTATGTTAACTGCTTACTATATTTATTCGATCAATCTTGCCTTATTTTTCCAACTTCATTCAAAATGTAAGACAGGAAGGAGAAGGGAAAAGTGTTACAAATTAAGGAGATAAATCTACCAGTAGATTAACTAGATAATTGTATTACTGCCTAAGAAAGCAAGTTAAGGTGATAAATTTCTCTGATGGGAGAGAGGGGGAAAAAACATATGAATAAATAAAACATATGTCAGTATAGTTTAAAATATTTTCTTATGAAAACTTGTAACTGCACAGAGGTGAAATAATGCACCTATATATTTACCTCCTAGATTCTAGAAATGAACATATAATTTTATCATCTATATTTCCCTTGTTGTGCAAAGGATTTTAAGTTTTATTAGGTCTCGTTTGGGTTTTTTTTGTTTGTTTTTTATTACTCTGGGAGGTAGATCAAAAAAGATCTTGCTACAGTTTATGCCAGAGAGATTCTGCCTATGTTTTCCTCTAAGAGTTGACATATTCCTAATTTCCAGTACTCTCTAATTTTCAGTTGGTCACAAACATAAAATGAATAGAATATCAAAGTACATAATATCTTGTAGAAGAAAAAAAAAATAAGGAAGTAAGCAAGAATACTAATTTACCATATAGATCCAGGAATAGCCTTATATTTTATATCATTGCTTAAGAAGCATAAATTAGAAGGGACAAAAGAAAGCTCTTGACTTTTCAACACAGAGAACTGCACCTTAATAAACATGATCCAATCAGGGTCAGGAATCTCCTCACTTAGGTGTACTTTGCCTCCTTTCTGGGTTGAAGGTATAATGAAACAGGGAAATAGAAAGTGGATACGGAGACACAGAGATAGACATATTTGTTAGGTTAACGATTTTTAACAGCACAATCAGCTAGGCAAAGGCAATCTAATTTCATTTTTTAATCCCAAATTCATCTGTTTTTCCTTCTAAGTCTCTACCAAAATAGTAATGAGAAACGTAATCAATATAGATTCCACTCAGGTAAACAATCCAAAGCAACAAAAGGGAATTCAGTGAAACAGTCACTGTATTTAAATAAAATCTGTTTTTCATAATTTTGGGAATTAACATGTATAATTACTTGTAGCAAAATTAATGAAAAAGTGAAAGGATCATACATAAATATATAAATTATACGAATGGATTTCTATGTTTCCTCCATGCATATTTAATCTGTTATAAAATATACTTTACAGTTTCCATCCTCAACCTGTCTCATGTTTAAACTTCCATTTGAATATGTCTCATACAAATATTCCAACTAAGACATTCATCTATAGAACGAATGACAGTAAACCTGAGAAGGAGTATTATAAAGCTAAAATTAAACCTAGTTACAGATTCAAAATGTCAGCATAACAAACAAAATGAAGGTGTTCTGAGCCAAACCTACTTTATTTCAATATGGGAAATTTGTTTTACAAATGCACAATATTTAACATGCCCAATAAGTATAATTGCAAAATGAATATTTGAAAGGTGAAGTCTAACAATTGATGACCAATGTAATTGTCAATGGGAAAAATGGTGATATATTGAGAAAGATATGTACACAATTAATGACAATAATTAAATTGTTAGGTAGTTAGTCATTTGCAGCAAAGAGAAGACAGTGGAGAGAAAGACAAGAAGAAATCGATTCACACCCAGCCATCTGGGGACTCTCCCTTGACCACACCCAGAATGGGCAAAACTATGGTTGTGTGGTGGGCAGTTTATCCTGATAAAGAGGGAGCACAGTAACATGAGGGTACTTCGCCGGGCTGCTCATGCCCAGACCAGACAGGCGTATAACGTATAGTAAACCCAAACTCTTTATATCATAATTATAATAAAATCGACATGTGGTTTTGCCCCCCTGAGTGGGCGTTTCTTAGCGATTCAAGGGTGAGAGCATGCGCAGCAGTAAACTTGTTACATAGCTCGCGACTGTCAATCAAATAATGATCCCTTGTCACTCAACCCCTCCTCCCTGCAAAATGCTCCTTAAAAGTGCCCTTAAGCCTGTACGGGAATGCTGCTTTCAATTCGCAGAAACAGCCCGCGCTCTCTCTGAGAGTGTACCTTTGCTTTGATAAACTTTGCTTTGGGCTTGCTTCACCTCGCTGACATAGCCCACTCTCTTTCTCTCTCTCCCTCTCTGAGAGTGCACCTATGTTTAAATAAACTTTGCTTTGTGCTTAAGTTTAACATGGTAGTTTGCAATTCTTTGCTTACTATCTTGGAACCGATTGTTGGTGAGGGTCTTCCGTTGACCTCCTCGGTTGAAGCTATTTTGTTACAATGCATGTCCACCCAGTGACAAAACCAAACAAAATCATAATACCTGTCTATCTGTACTCTAAGAATCAAGAAAATTGAAGCAATCAGAAATTCAATTAGGCTAAAGATTTTTTTTTAAAGGCATTTTAAAAAGAGATGAGGATTTAAAGTATTTTAACCAGTTCTGAGTACGGTATCAGACAAGCATTGCAGCGCATTTCTCAGTCATTTCCTTATCCTTTTGAAAGCAGCTCTTTTGCCCCTTTCCTGTTTGCCCACTTCCGTTCCCCTCTAACCTTAAAATAACCTAATTATAGGAATGAGATCACTGGGCAATTTAACCTAACTCCTGATTTATGCTCTCCTGAATGCACACCATGCCTTGTCTAACCTGTTGATTCTTTTCCTAGATAAAAAGAAATAAGAATGAAGATTTAAGTAGTTAAATAACGAATAATTAGCTCTCTACCCGCAACAGCCCCCTAAGCAATCCTGCAGGCAGATCAGGAGAGCAAGATAACATCTGAAGAGAGAGTCAACCAGTCTGCATGCAATGGAGATTGCTGCAGAACCCAACTTCCTGCCTGGATAATTCACTGAGATTCTTCCCCCCATTTTTTTCCTTTAAGAATTGTCATGGTTGAGCAGAATCTTTGGAGTTGGTCCCTAGACACAAGTCCAACATCTCCCCAGATTGCTGGATTTCCTAACTAAAGCAGCTTTCCTTTCTATCGAGACTTGCCTCTTGAATTATTGGCTTGTGAGTGGTAAGGAGCCAAACCTGAGTTCGGTAATACTTTGAGGCCAGTTTTCATAGTGTGTACTTGAATTCCTTGGTTCCAGTTGTGTTCCTAAATCCCTAGAGAGTCAGTTCTGTGGTTTTCTGGAAGCCATTTCTAGATTTACAACCTAGAGCTGGTGTATCCTACCTGTTGTGGACTGAACTGCATCCTCCCAAAATTTGTATGACGAAGTCCTAACCCAGGGACCACAGAATGGGACTATATTTGAAGATAAGGTATTTAAGAGGTAATTAATTTAAAACGAGGCCATTAGGCTGGGGCCCAATGCAATCTAACTATTGTCCTTATAAGAAAAGGAGATTAGTACATACGGAAATGCACCAGCGCCACACATGCACTGAGTCATGTCCATGTGAAGAGGCAGCGAGGGGGCAGCCATTTGTAAGCCAGGGAAAGAGGCCTCAGAGGAAACCAACCCTGTCAGAAACTTGATCTTGACTCCAAGACTCCTGAGCTGTGAGAAAATAAATCTGTGTTTTAAGCCATCTGATTTGTGGCATTTTTGTTGTGGCAGCCCTAGCAAACTAACACACTGCCATTTCTAAGATTATTTACCTAAATATTTGTACTTAACTCTTTCTGGTAAAATACATAGATAGTTTATTTTCCCTGGATTGAACAGTGATTGACATAATGTTAAACAATAAAATTAAGTAACAGATCCTCAAAACTGGAAATCTGGGATGGCTGATCTGAACTGTTTGGGTTTGAAGACAAAGATGATTCTACTCTTCTTGGAAATGGATATTAATAGTGCATGGCACACAATGGCAAAACAGTTACGCTATCACAAAAGTAGCCTACTAGAAACAAGACTTTGGCAGAGGGAGCAGGTATGTTTGAACTAGTATAATTTGAATGAGGAGTTCAAGTGATGCAGGAACCATGGTGGTGACTTAAAGTACAGAGAGTTGAAAAATAGAAAAGTTGACAACCTCGGGGCTTACAACATCGTTTAAAGGAATGAATAAATGTTAAAGAGGTAAATCACAAAAGAGAATATTTGAATGCCCTATAAGATGAAAAGTTGCTCAGCATCATTTTTCATTTGAAAAATATATTTTAAGAGAATTTTAAAATAAAATAAACATTTTAATTCTAGTAAAAGTAAAGAAAATGATACCAGACTAACTCTACCACCATAAATATATTTTTAATGAATAATATACATTAAATAACTGTTTCTGGCTAGTGAATGGCAGGCATCGCAAGGCTACAATCCCAGAGAGAAGCAAAATTAAAAAGATGAGCCCCCTGAAAACCATGGCTCTTGGCCTGCGGCAATTTTACCACTGAGGAGCTGGTTGCTGAAGTCTGTCCAGAGCGGGGAATCCTCACTGATCTAAGGACTTTCTATTCTTTCTTATTCTAAATGGTACTTTTGTATTAATGTCTTTTTACTGTTTCCAGAGAATCCTTTGTTGTCCTTTTTTAACACTCCTCACAATAATTAATCCCTACGTGAAATTGGTCTTCCCTTCTAGTCTAAGTTGGGCATCTTTTAATCGTTTTCACTGAGAAAAACTAGTGCACCAACTCTGGCTCAAGAAAAAGTTGCTTAAACAGAAATGGTAAAGCAGTTAAAAATTTTCAACCAATCTTGACCCCAAAACACAAAAAAGAACCCCAAATGAGTAATTATCCAATAAGTAAATGAACATTAACTGTTTCTCAATTTTTATGAAAGACATATATCATATACTTGGAAAAGATAAAACTATTTGTATACTTCTCAAGGTTTTAATTTTAAAAATATATGCAGAAAATAGTTAAATTTAATGGCAAAAATCAATTGCTATGAAAGGGGATATTTGTTGCCTGATTCATATGAAGTAGCAAATATTTTTTGTTTTGTTTTGTTTTTTAACATCTTTATTGGAATATATTTGCTTTACAATGGTGTGTTAGTTTCTGCTTTATAAGAAAGTGAATCAGCTATACATATACATATATCCCCATATCTCCTCCCTCTTGTGTCTCCTTCCCACACTCCCTAACCCACCCCTCTAGGTGGTCACAAAGCACAGAGCTGATGTCCCTGTGCTATGCAGCTGATTCCCACTAGCTATCTATTTTACATTTGGTAGTATATGTAAGTCCATGACACACTCTCACTTTGTCCCAGCTTACTCTTCTCCCTCCGCGTGTCCTCAAGTCCATGCTCTATGTCTGCATCTTTATTCCTGTCCTGCCCCTAGGTTCTTCAGAACCTTTTTTTTTTTTTGATTCCTTATATATATGTTAGCATATGGTATTTGTTTTTCTCTTTCTGACTTACTTCACTCTGTATGAGAGACTCTAGGTCCATCCACCTCACTATCAATAACTCAATTTTGTTTCTTTTTATGGTTGAGTAATATTCCATTGTATATATGTACCACATCTTCTTTACCCATTCATCTGTCGATGGACACTTAGGTTGCCTTCAAGTCCTGGCTATTGTAAATAGAGCTGCAATGATAATTGTGGTACATGACTCTTTTTGAATTATGTTTTTCTCAGGGTATATGTCCAGTAGTCCTGCTGGGTCGTATGGTAGGTCCATTTTTAGTTTTTAAAGGAACCTCCATACTGTTCTCCATAGTGGCTGTATCAATTTACATTCCCACCAACAGTGCAGGAGGGTTCCCTTTTCTCCATACCCTCTCCAGCATTTATTGTTGGAGCAAATGTTTTGAGTTGATTTATTCATGCTGTAAATACTTATGTGAAAGCATATCACATCAGCTTTCATCATGATTTTACATTCCAAAAGTGATCAAACACCCTTCCACTTCTGAGAGATGTTAATGTTCTAGAAAGCCTGATTAATTTCATCCTGTATATGTGGCTGCGACTTAAACATCTTGAACTTGTGTAAAGAGTACTAATAGATAAAACCCACAAATGTAAGGCATCTTTAACTATTTCCCATACAGTTGAAATAATCTGACATAAATTCATGATTTTAAAGAAATAATAAATTGAGTAAGCTGTGCTAGAAAGAATCTCAAGTTTAGTTTGCTGAGCAAACATGCAATGAATTAACTTAGACTCGGTTAATTTTTAAAAGCTAATCTTAAAAAATAAAGTCGGGGGCCTCCCTGGTGGTGCAGTGGTTGAGAGTCTGTCTGCCAATGCAGGGGATGTGGGTTTGAGCCCTGGTCCAGGAAGATCCCACATGCCGTGGAGCAGCTGTGCCCATGCACCACAGCTGCTGAGGCTGTGCTCTGGAGCCCGCAAGCCACAACTACTGAGCCCACATGCTACAACTACTAAAGCCCACGTGCCTAGCGCCCGTGCTCCACAACAAGAGAAGGACTGCAATGAGAAGCCTGTGCATCACAATGAGGAGTGGCCTCCACTTGCTGCAACTAGAGAAAGCCTTCACACAGCAACGAAGACCGAACACAGCCAAAAATAAGTGAATAAAATAAATTTATTAGAAAAAAAATGTTGGCTTGATTACCTCTCTGTGGCAATACTGGTGGTTCCACCTGTCTTCACTACTACAGAGCAGAATCCAATCTAAAAAATTAAAAAGTACAACACTGAAAATATCCAGATTCTCCCTCAAGTTCTGTGTGTATTTCACATAATTAATGCATTAAGAATATGTATATGCTGTGAGTATCAATTGTTCAGTGGTAAAGGAGCTTATTTTGTGTCCTTGTATTTAATTCAGTTTAATGAAATTAAATATAACAAACTTTTTTTTTTTGTTTGTTAAATTCTCTACTAGGTGCCAGGCTATTAAGTGTAGAGAAGGAAAGGAAAATAACACATTACCTTGTCCTTAAGAAGTCACTCTCCATAGAGATTGTTAGACTCCTCCCTCCCCCAAAAAAGCCAATGTGTACTTTGCCATCTACATTTGATTTTATTTCTCAGATATTATGGACTGACTTGTGTCCATCTCCCAAATTCATATGTCGAAGCTCTAATACCTAGTACATTGATAAGGTCTTTAAAGAAATGATTAAGTTAAAATAAAGCTGCTAGGGTGGACCCTAATCCATTATGGCTGGTGTCTTTGTAAGAAGAGGAATTTTGGGCACAAAAGAGATACCAGGGCTATACACACACAGAGAGAAAGGCAGGCATCTTCACGTCAAGGAGAATAGCCCTAGGAGAAAACAACACTGCCATTTCTTGAACTTCTAGCCTCCAGAACTGTGAGAAAATAAATTTCTGTTGTATATGGCACCCAGTCTGTGATATTTTGTTATGGTAGCCCTAGCAAACTAATTTACCAGATTACAACTCCTTTTTAAAAATGTATACATTTAATATATATTTCAGAATCTACTTTTCACTAGGTTCTCTACAATATAAAAGTAATAAACAAGAAAGTCACCATCTCTGACTTTAACATACACTCAGAGTGGGAACGACTAATACTGCATATGTAATGATAGGTTTGATGAGTGTGAAAAACTTTCGTACACTTCATTATGAGAACAGACAACAGGAGACCTAAGTAAAGTTTATCATAGAGTTTTTCCTTATGGAGTTATTTCAAATCTATTCAAAGTTGTGTTTGGGCTAGCTAAGTAAGATGGAAGAGAAGGAGGAAGAGAGGAGAAACCACTGAGTCTTTATTAAACTGAAACCTTTATTTAAGTGAAACAGTTGATGCAGACAAACAGGAATCAACTGGTGGGAGACAAAACTGACAGAAAGGTGGGCATCGAAATAAGAAGAGTTGTGTTGGTCATGTTATATACATGATAGTCAAATGTCAGAAAAATGTTTTTCAATAGAGCAGAGTCAATTGATTTTTTTCTATTTGGTTATATTTTGTTTGTTTTCACAGTTTTGTTGAGGTATGGTTTATATATCAAAAAATATCCCTGTAAGGTATTCAGTTTGATGAGTTTTGGCAATTTTATAGAGTCATAAAACCACCACCACAATTGAGATATTGAACGTATCAGATACTCCAAAGAATTCCATCCAGGCCCTTTGTGGTGAATTTTCTCCTCTATTCCTACACAACCATCTATATCATTTGTTTTGTTTTATAGGTTTTCCCCCCAGAATGTCATATAAATGGAATCATGCAATTTATACATAGTCTATTGTATTTAAATGTTTTCCACATAGTCTGTTTCAAGTATGGATCCAAATTTTATTTTCTGATAAACCTACTATGGGATATGTATAGTATACATACAATTAGTATGTCAGTTTATCAACTGATGAGTAGTTGATTGTTTCCCAGTTTTGGCTACCATGAATAATGCTGCTATGAAAATTAATATGTAGTTCTTTTTTGGGGCATATGTTTTATTTTCCCTTGGATAGCTATGCTTTATTTTCCCTTGGATAACTATCAAGGTGTATATTTATATTATATTTAGGTAAAATAATTGATAGAAGTTTAAAACTGATTTGGTGTAAGAGATTATGACAAGGAAGAAGTCAAATATAGCTCATAATTTTCTGTCTTGAAAGAATGATTTAAGATAGTATGGCATTTTCTGAGATGAAAGAAATTTTTGAAATAGAAAATTATGATTACAGTTTGAAATCCTTAATTTGAGATTCTGTGATGAAGCCAAATGGGGTATATTAAATATTGGGTTAAATAAAAACTCTACAGGTAACAAAAGTGTTCTTGGCTAGAAAGTACATATATTGTAATAGTACAGAGACAAATAAAATTCACAATATTGAACAAGATCAGTGGCCAGTAAAGTATGGTCCAAGGGCCAAACTACTTATTTTTGTAAATTAAATGATGCTTTTAATCACTACACCATTGGTATACACATTGTCTATGCTGCTTTCACACTACAATTCAGAACTAAGTAATTATGACAAAGACCAGCTGACCCACAAAGCCATATTCACTCTCTGGTCATATTTACTCTCTGGTCATTTACTCAGAAAAGTTTGCTGAGTCCCCGACACAATTATCAAGAGAATATAGAGTTATAAGAAAATACTGCAAGACAGTGTAGACTAGAGGGATAAGAATATTCTGCATTTAAAAATAAGGCGGAGGACACAGAAATCTAAACAGAAAATCCAGAGAAGTGTTCAGATTGTAAGGAGAAAAAAATAGGGAAGTGTTTTGTTGTAGAGTCCATGGACACAAAGTTTTAAAGAAGGAGAGATAGACTGAAATCAAGAAATATGAGGTGAATAGAGGGGTGGGATAAGGAGGGTGGGAGGGAGAGAAAAGCAAGAGGGAAGAGATATGGGGATATATGTGTATGTATAACTGATTCACTTTGTTATAAAGCAGAAATTAACACACCGTTGTAAAGCAATTATACTCCAATAAAGATGTTCAAAAAAAAGAAATATGAGGATTGAAAAATAAGTATACAGAAGTCATTGATAAACTTGCAAGGGCAATTGTGGTAAAACAATATAAATCCAATGATGGTGGATAGAATTGGGAAACGGGTATTAGAGCAGGGTATTACATGTATTCAATTTCTTATGGCAGTGGGAAGAGACGATTGAGCTGAGGTCTAGAATCTTTTAGCCTATTACCCAGCAGGAGATCAGGGACCATTTGCTGCATTTGCTGTTGTCTAAATGGAACAAACCAAGGATAATGATAATTGCCAACCAGTGCACAATGTACCCCAATACCGGACGGAGAATGTGAGGTGGTTATCAGTAAGCCAAAGGTAGATCTTGGTGGGTGAGGTGATGCTGTAGTGGAGGACACTGAGACTATAGTGAAATAACAAAGTGGAAAACAAGAAAGAAAGTTAGACCCTATAGTGTCATCACTCATTCATAAATGCATGATTGCGATAGGAGTGAAGTTCAGAGGGCCTTGACATTCATTACCTATGGTTGGATTTTGGGCAAGGGTCCCCTTTGCCCGGTTTTAATTGGTCATACTACATGAGAATACTTAAAACTTCCCAAACTTTACTTTATAGTGAATATTAAGTAGTTTCACATTTTACAAGGACAAGAAATATCAGCTTTGAATAAGAAATGTTGAAAGAAAGGGCACTAATCCCTACCAAATTTCAATACATCTGTCTTGAGTGCCCTGTGAAAAATTAAATGGCTCATAAGAGTAACTATTGATTATTGTGGTTAGAATAAATTCATGCATTTTACCCTACACATTATCAGACATGATAAAAGTTAATCATGAAGTCCCGCAGTCTAAAGGAATTGGTATTCTCACACAAACTTGGTGAATGCTTCCTATTTTATTCTAACTTTGAAAGGAAATGAAGTAAAATCCACTTTTTTATACTACTGTACATCATCATCCTCCCATTCATGCAGGGTATCTGAATTTGCAAGCATATTGAATCCAGAAACCAAATTTCAATTTCATCACTATTAAAATAAAATTGATTCATTAGAGAAATAATAGGATGATGTATTTCTTTCTTTTTTTATTATTGGAGTAAAATTGCTTTACAATGTTGTGTTAGTTTCTGCTATACAATAAAGTGAATCGGCTATATGTATACCTATATCCCCTCCTTCTTGGACCTCCCTCCCATCCCCCCATCCAACCCATCTAGGTCATCACAGAGCACCGAGCTGAGTTCCCTGTGCTATACAGCAGGTTCCCATTAGCTATCTACTTTACACATGATAGTGTATTTATGTCAAACCTAATCTCCCAGTTCATCCCACCCTCCCCTTCCCGCCCTGTGTCCACATGTCCATTCTTCTCAGAGAAACAAGTCAAAGAAGGATTTAAAGCTGTTAAAGTATATACATATTACTAGCTGAGGATGGTTAATTAATATGGCATAATAGAGGATCCAGTATGATGATTAAATTTAGGGAATAACTGAATCTGAGACTTTAGATACTTAATGGTAAGATACTTACTAATGAGATATTTACCATCACTTAATGATGAGATACTTAATGGTGAGAAACTGGATGATAATTTCCTAACATTTTCAACAAATGGCTCTGGAACAATATGTTCCATTGCCAACTCATAGTGTTACATCTGGATCAATGAAACTGACAAAGTACAATAGTCCATAGAGGCTTGAACACAAGACCTCCTGGGTCTTCTAGAAAAGACCTTATTGGCCTATGGGACATCTTTTCCTGGTTTGGTAATGACTGAGGCTCTTGGCATGTTCACTTCTCTAGGCAGCCTGTCATCCTGTTTGGAATAATTTCTACTATATTCTTGGTTTGCTGTTGCCTCAGACAGATTAACCAGTTATTCTCACAGCCTCTTAATGTTGCAGTCATTTGAGTACATGATGGGTAGCCTATGTTACTCACTCAGGTCCTAAAGGATCAAGAGTTAGAGTTCCTCAACTCTTCAATTCTGGTTCTAGCCCCACATCCTAGGTCTTTCAGATGTGACCATAGGCAATTATAAGATTTTGCCTGATGGTCTTCACAAGGCCAAGGGAGGAAGATAATTTGCCCTTCCCACACCAGTATATTGCAGTTTCTAGGAGGAGTTGCAGTCAAGAACTCACATCCTTCAGACCAGCCATGCTCATACACATATCAACATTCCTAGAGTAAGAATCCCATTCAGAGAATACTTTATACAGTGTCTTGTCTAAGGCACTTTCTCCACTCTGACTCAGTAATTTGTCAATAATGACATTACAAGAAAAAAAAAAAAACCCTCAGAACAATAGCTGTCAGGAACATAGACAAAAATTAAAAAAAAAAATTCTAACAAGGTATTAAAAAATGGAATGCAACAATCCATACACATATGTAGATAAATAGAGAGAGGGAGTGTATATGTAGGTTAGTACATATACATATATTCCTATGCCCTGTTGGCTTAGAAAGCCTAGAAGCAGTGACACCCCAGGATCAATGAGCACACTTAGCAGAAGATACCAGTCTCTAGTACCATTCGCCAATAAAAGAAATCAGTCAGTGTCCTTGGAGAAATGACTGATTCTAGGACTGGGGCAGAAAATAAATGAGTTTGGAGCATCTTTCATTGCCAAAGTAAGGAAGTACTTATAAGTGAAAAAGAAACAATGATGGCAGTATGTCAAAGGGACAGAGAAGCCAACCAAAAGAGTTCCAAATAATTAAAACCAGAAATTTTGAGCCACAAAATAAAACAGTATTGCATTATAAACTTTAATATAAAATATATATACCCAGGTGCCCTAAGTGTTATAAATCAATGATTCAATAAAAAAATAAATGGTGTACAATAAAAAATTTCCCATATAGAAAATTTCTAAATAATTTGTGTAAATTCTTCACTCTCAAGGAGGTGAAGTATAGCTCCTTAAGTATAGACTGTGAAAATGACTTTATTCCAAAGAGCATAGTATGAAAAGTATGGAGGGGGGTAAAAAGATTAATTTAACAGTGGAGAGAGCTGACAAACTCCGCGTTCACATCAGTGGTAATAAGCCATGTTTATGATATATACCTTTGATATAATGTGATAAACAATGGTGATTTACTTCTGTGGTTTTCCTCTGTAAAACCCAAAACTGCAGTCTATAATGAGAAAAACATCAACAAATCCCAAGTGAGGACCACTCCACAAAATACCTGACCAGCTTTCTCAAAAACTGTTAAGGTCAAGGAAAACAGTGAAAGTCTTTGCCACCATTATAACTGAGAGGATCCTAGGGAGACAGGACTACAAATTCAATATGGTACTTGGATGGGATCTTGGAATTGAAAAATGTAATTAAATAAAAACTAAGTCAATCAGAATAAATAATGAATTTTAGTTAATAATAATATATCAATATTAGTTAATTAATGGTAACACATGGACTATTTTAATGTAAGACATTAATAGGAGAATATGGGTGTGGAGTATATGGAAACCCTTTGTATTTTTTCACATTGCCTTTCTGTAATTCTAAATCTGGTCTAAATCTATTCCTTCTCCCTGGAAATATGTACAATGGAAGCTATGCTAAGGCTATCCCTGTGGGTTTTCATTATCACTATCAGGGATAAAAACTCTAGGTTAACAGATGGTACATTGGGGTGGAGGTAGGAAGAAATTGTGATAGATTGAAAGGAAGTTTACAGATGGATAAGGAAACCAGAAAAGGAAATTATCACTCCATATCTAACTTAGCTTCCCAAAGCAAGATAATGATTTTCTTGGCGAGTTCCGTTTGATGTAGTGCTGACTTATATTCAAAGTTGGAAGAAGCCCAAGATGTCTCTTCCACTGAAAAGGAGAATGTAACTGAAGCCAAATTCTGAGATTTACCCCAAAACAACTTGAATCGTTTGAAGAAAAGACATCAGCCAGTATTTCTTGTTGAATATCCTGATTAACAGCAGTTGAACTGATCACATCTGTAGCATTTCCTTGGTTGTGTTATCATATAGTTTCTTTTATAATCTTAAAAGAAATACTACCTTAGAACTAGACTGTATGCTCTATGACTGGCAGAGAGCAGCTGGTGTACCATGTGGCCGTGAACCAGGATGGCATTTTTTTAGACCACTGCATGGATACAAAGCAAAGGGCTTTTTCCTGCCCGCTCCTCTATCAGATTCTGCTTTGTTCTTAGACCACGTATGAGTATGGAGGGATCATTATAAAAGTGGATACTGAAACAGCATAACATCCGAAATGATGAATGTTGGTGATGTAACCATTAAAGATCAGTGATAATTTGTTTCTGAAACTTCAGAAAAGATATTTATGCAAAGTCATTTTTTGCATATTGATTGAAATGCACCTTGAAACACATCTCTGAACATGATCAGCTAACAATTGCCCAGATGACATATTTGTTGAGGGTGCATATAATTTACTTGAATTTCACCATTACCACAAGTACTCAGAACTTTGATGACTCAGCTATCACTTGCCCCAATGTAGTAAGATGTTCTTAGGGCTTTGGAAACTGAACTTGGTATGGACTGGACATGGAAAGGATTTTTCTGGAGGCTCACCTTGGGTATGATAAGACTTGTTAACTTAGATAGAAACACAAGAGGGAGCTATTTTCAAGGAAACGGGTCATGTTCAAACTGTACCTGAAGAGGAAGAAAAAGTCTGATTAAATTAAAAGACAGTTATCAGGTAAGCTGGTGTCTCAGGCTATATGACCAGCTTAAAATTGACAAGTCATCACTGATAAATGTGGGTAAACATTCAACCATAATCATCATGACCACATGTCGAACTGCTAAATTAGGGCAATGGGAATTTGTGCCTCAGAGTCTCAAAAGTTAAGTTACGCTGTTGCTTTGCATGCTACACTGTTGCCTGTCTTGAATTCTTTCTTAGTTCTTAAAACTAAGCCACCTTAAAACAGGGTGATGCCTGTTTTGTGTTGTGAGATGGATTGTAAATCTGAACCCAAACCACTGCAGCAGGTTGAACAGGGTGGAGAATATTGCTGCATTAATGGAAATATATCCATGGTCAGTGGATCCAGTAATATCACACAAAACGTGATCACTTAGACCTTAATTCATATTGAAGTCTTCCTTTTTTATTTAAGCAAAACCTTTTGAGGATAGTAATATGTATGCTAAAATGTGTATAGATCATTCTATATAAGTATACATGAATTACATGAATGAATTAAACTTTCTGTGAAACCAGCATCCAAATCAAGAAATGTCATCTTTATAGCATACCAAAAGCCCACAAAGGCTTTCTTTCTGGTCACTATCTCTCTCCAAGACAAGCTTTCTTTGACTGTAATAAATTATTATGTTTTACCGTTGTTCAAACTTGATAAAACTGGAAGTTAGAAGCAAAACCTTTTGAGATTGTCTTCTTTTGATTAAGGTTGTTTCCAACACTTTAAATTATGCTATTGTATGGAACAACAATTTGCTAATGTTCATGGCTACATAATATGCACCAGAGGAATACACCTTGATGTACCTATACATTTGGAGTGACACTTAACTTCTCATCACAGGTGTTCTCAGGAAAGATGATTATTGTGTTTTTTTATCCCATATTAAGAAAAAATAGAGAAAAACAATTTTAATCTTGAAGTATTTCTCTGAAAAGTTTATTTTATTTCTTGCAGCTCCCCTTTTATTTAGAGTGTTCTTCCCACAAAAGCCTAACTTTTAGGTCTCAATTTCAATTGCCCCTCCCCCCTTATAGTGGCTCAAAACCAGATTTCCCAATCCTTTGATATACAATCGTTGTTAACATGTATCACCTTCCTAGGATGGATATCTGAGCTCAGTGGTGAAGCCTGACGCCAGATTTTGCTCTCCTGTTTGCTGCTCTCAGTTATTTTTGTTGTTGTTGTTGTTATTTTCCCTTTGGGGAATTCCTCTTGTTTTCTGTGAGCTTGAAAAACATTTAAAAATAGCGGTAATGATACTTCATATAACATATACTTATTTTGCAGTGTGAAGTGTTTTCAGTCTATCTAGCCAACCAAACTGTCAGAAAAATAAATTCCTTGAAGCTTTTTAGGGTTAAACTTTCACTTCTACAAACATAGAAGTTGTATGGAGAAATGTGTGATGAGTTTTATTTTAGGCATAAGATGTTGTAAATAAGTAATCTGAACACATATATACCCCAATGAGTTGTTTATCATTTTAATGTTTGTTATTATAACATGATCACTGTTGTATTACTCTAACAACCTTACGTTGGTTTAAAAAAAATCTGATTCAATCTGCTGTCATAATCTCTGTACATATTTTCCAGGTAGATATCAATATACTTTTTCTTGCTCTGGAAATATTATGAAAATCCTATGAGGTCTTGCTGCCTATGATGCGTAATATTCAAGTAAATTATTTTATTCCCATTTCAACCTGAAGGCATTGATAAGAAACATATACAAAATCCAGTAAAATGAAAATACTTAACATTAAATATCTTTGTAAGTAAAACATTCCTGTGTTGCTTATATATGAAAAGATAAGATTTCATATAATTATGTTTTATTTTTAATTGAAGAGCTTAAATGACCCAAATTATGCAAGTTAAATAAAAATACACTGCCTTCAAATCTTGCACTTCTATTTCTTCAATATCGTTAAATGTTCCATTTTGATAAAAACCCTGTTACCAGATCATTAACTCCATTTCAGAATGATATTTCATAGACTAATCAATACTAGATGAATGTGTCACAGCTACTCTATTAATAATCATATGACTAGAATTGCTGGTGACAGAAATAATGGGCTAACCATCACTTTTTGACCTCTGGGGGCAAACAATCTTAATAAAGAAAATAGTGCTATTTCTATAAAATTTTCATTTGTCTTCCAGTTTAATAAAATACTAAATTCTAAAAGGATTTGCAGAAATGATTCACAAATATGTACATTCTTTGTATCTTCTACCATGCTGAGCTTATCTGAATGAGAATATATTCAAATATATATATATAGTACATACATACTATAGATATATCAGGAATTCCAATTATATAATAAAAATTTCCTTGAATTCTTCAAAATAAATTATTTATAACACTTTATGGATATGAAAAGCTGAAAAAATATCTTGCTGAAGCTAGAATAATTCTAGAAAGAAACATTTTATTGAATACTTTGCTTAGCATGTGTATATTCAATGATATTTTTTTAATATGAAGACTAAAATTTATTAATGTTTCTTTCTATTTTGAAAATTTGAAACTTTGTTAATTCTAATTAATATAAATGACAAATGTTCACCATAGTATTATTCTTAATATAAGAGAGATGACCACTTTGAAACATATCGAAACTTTTGGGGGACAAAGATTTGGAGGAAGCAAATAATTAGAATAGTGCATGTGTGGTTGTTACCAAGACTGTTGCCACAGAATCATACCCCTGCCCCTCCCTGGAATGGAAACCAATTGCTCTTATCTAAGTTTCAGGAGGAAGCTGCTGTCAATGAAAAAGATGTTGCCTTCCATATCAGTAAACAAAGGATGTTGAAGCCATCAAGCTGTCACATTACAGCCGCCCCCCATGGTGAGCCCTGAAGGAACTAAGAATAGAAACAGTGTGCCTGCCATGAAGCAATCAGTCGCTGCAGCCACCCCTGCAGGTGCACCCTGAGAAGACTCAGGATGAGAAAGCACAGGATACTGGCCCCAGGTAGCTGAGGTGTATATCAAAGGTATGATTATAGTGAGCTTAGACTTGCATCTTCCCATACATAGAAAAGTGCCAAATTCCTTAACCTGAGTTGTCTGGTTTTCTTTAACAGTAATCTTTCGATGTTTTGACTACCTGGTCTTTGTTGCAAAAACTCCTTGTATCCTGGCTCCTCCCTGACCTCTTCAGAGCAGTGTCTCAGAGCTCTCTGAGATGCTGTGTCCTGGGCTTAAGTCCTCAGTTTTGTATGCCGAATAAAACATAACTCTCAACTTTTAGGCGGTGCTTTTTTTTATTTCAGTCGACAGTGTAAAGAGAAAAACAAGAACTGTTTAAAACCAACTAAGCCAAAGATGGCAAAAGATTTGACTTCCAGTAGACCTTGAGCTTCATTATACACTCATTGTAATACATCAGCTAAATGACACAGGCACCAGAACAATGACAGTTGACAATTGCCATGACAACAACCAGAGAAGCCCACACAAGGGCTTAAAGGAGTGCTGCATCAGTTCTGGTTCCAAACCACACCCCTGTTCTTGGATAACTCATGAATATTCCTCCCACTCTCTAATTCCCTTCCTTTTACGTTGACTCTCCTATATATGTGGTGTCTCTGCCCCTATTGGGTTGAGAAGGTGATTTGCAAACTAAGTTCCTGCTTCTTCTCTCTGATCATTGAATAAAGCTTGTGAGGTTCCAGTCGCAGCATCAGTTTCATTATTGATTGTGAAAATCTGAGCAGAAAAAGAAACTCCCTAGATGAAACAAGGAGTCTCAACCTGGGCTAGGACCCTGGCATGAGTCCAGGTAACCAATTCAGTAACATGTTCACAAATAATTGGACATCAGAAAGGCAATAAATGAGGCTATTTTTATAAAATCTGAGGCAGAAAATTTGAGATAATTGATTAGCAAATACATACACAACATTTACCAACAAATGCTACAGAGGTACCAGCTATTCAAAACACATATTGACACAATCATCATATGCCAACAATAAAAAACTGGATAGGTATACTCCTCTGTACCAATGAATTATTGTCTTTTTTCTTGGTTTTTTAGGGTAATACAAGACGAAATATAAGTAATTAAATAAAATCATATTAATTTACACATTTTACATGTACTTTAATATAAATACATAATTTATATACAATGTATTAGATATATATATATATACACACATACTTGAATCACACAGTCTTTCTCCATTAGCTTGATTTTATAATATTAATATATTTCTGAATTTGTGGAGATGACCTATGACTTGTTTTAGCTATGCCTATAAATAATGGCAAAAATCAAAACAAAAGTAAATAAAAATAGTTCATTAATGAGGTTTTACAGTTAAATAAACTTTCAAGTATGGCATTTATGAATTACCATAACATTATACCCATGAAGAAATAATGCAGGGTGGGGAGAGACAGAGAAATAAACACAGACACACACACAGGCATAGAAAGAGAGTTTAATGTTTACTCACTTGACCAATTTACAACTCTTTTATCACACTTTATTTTGATGGAATAGTGTGACTTCACTTTTTTCCAACAATATATTTAAATCTGTTTTCAAATGTAAATTGTATCTTATCCCTTTCAAATAACTTTTTGAACTGTGCTTACTTGAGTTGTTGAGGCCTTCTCTGTCTCCTGAGGGCTCAAGAGGAATTCTTGGAATTGTGAGGCACAGAATCTTAGGCTCTCTTGTGCAAAAAGAGAAGTTCTAAAATTGCTGTACACACTAAGGAGAGGTAGTTACAGTTGCTTCCTTCTTTTTTCCTAACATGCGTATCTCAGGCTGGAAAGGGTCATATTTTTTCCAAAATATTATCTGAGATTTTTATGGCAGCAAACTTTTAATACCTTAGAGTCAATATTATACTTATTTTCCTAGGGTTGATAAGATCCTCGAGGCCAACAATTTTAGCATAATTATCAGCCCTTTTTGCAATACAGGTTGCATACATAATAGGAATAACATGAAATAAATTTCATAAAGATGCATTTTAAAAGGTAAATTATTATTCTCTCTTAAGATAATATTTTCAGTTCCAGAGGGGGGAACCACTTCCTACAGAGCACCGCAACTCTTAAACAAGGATAAAAAACTTTTGGTTCTTTAAAGTTGCTCATTAAATCTCTTGAAATCCTACTTAAAGATATATTCAAATAGTACATTTAGATAATAAAACTATAAAAATTTATTTAATATTTTTATTTTCTTGTGCATAGTCATTTAAAATTATTAAACATAAAATTCTCATTAAAAAAATTGAAAACATATACAATCCAGACCTTGCATCAAATGTGTATTAAAACAGTATCGTTAAGAGCTGAAGAAAAAGCAGTAATATATTCTTATAATGTTCTCTTGATATATATTACATATTTTTATGTATTATGTATCATGCTTGTGTTTATTATATTCTTATATGATTTTACAGCATTTGGATTTATGGATTCCATAACATGATTAAGCTCTATACATACACATACTTCTAATAGTTTTACCCGGCCTTAATACACAACTATAAATAAGAGAATGAATGTTATATTTAAGGTACAAAGAAACAAATTTAAATCAACACTCTTAGTACACTATTATCACTACTGAAACACTACTCTTCAGAATATCGTAGGAATTTAACATTCAAAATCTTTTGGGTTTTGATTTAAAAGGGGTTTAAGTTTCAGGAACAATTTAGGAGAGCAGATATTCATTTATGAGAAAATAAATAATAAATCAAAATTGAATGATAACATGAGTAAAATGCTTTGAAAATATTTTATATTTCCAATTAACAAATTTAGGGTATTATTATCTTTTTATGTTTGTCATATGAAATATATATATATATATATATATATATATATATATATATATATATAGTTATGTTAAATGTTTGAGGGAAATAATTATCGGGCTAATATTTACTTTGTATAAATTAACTAGCTATCCAATACTAGTTCACCATTTTCTATCCAAAATATTTAGGTCAAGATATTTTGCAGAATTCAGTTGTAACTAATAAAATTAATAGAGTGTATATTTCATGTATTACAGAAAGCTCAAGTGAGGTCAGGAGCATAATTCAGAAACAAACACATTAATATGATTTTTAAAAGACTATTAATAGATTATAGTTTATTTAATACTTACTTGTAGAATATGAAATTTATAAAAAATATCATGGGATAATTATAGACTATAGCTAGTTTAGTATATATCTAAGAGCAGTGTTTGATACGTCGTATACTAAGCTAAATACTTGTACATGTGCGTAAGTGCTAATTACCCTTGGGTATTTGAGGATATTTGAGAAACAGGTAAATCACTATTGCTCCCGACCTCACCAACTTGATCCAATCAAATTGGATATTTGATGATGAGGAAGATACAGGGTCCTTAATTATCAAAGCTGTGCGGAATAGTCTTTGTAAGGACCTCTTTCAGTGGCATCTGCCTGATTAACATGAATTTCTATCTAAGCAGCCTTAAGACCAAAAATTACATGAGCACACATTTTTATCATGCAAAGATATTTCTTTTCAAATAGTTTACAATATCATGCTTATCATCACTGCTGTCATCATTCACTGCTACATTAAACCCCATGTTCAGCATTTTCACTCTCTCTCAAGAAATGCATAAGCAATATTTCATATTCAATGTGTACCATGTTTTAGATGTCAGCTAGGTCTAACTTATTTTACATTTTCAGCTGATAAATGCTGACATGCTTAGCAGGGTTTTAAATGATTTTCTCCTTAGCAACACAAAACTCTTTAAAGCCTTCACTTGAAAGTTCATTTTCAAATATCAATGAGTGCTAAAGTCTGTACTAGGCATTTGCTCTCAGCAGCCCACCACACCATGATTAGTAACTGGGTAAATGGCATTCCTTTTTTTTAATTTTTATTTATTTTTAATTAAAAAAAATTTTGGCTATACCACGTGGCTTCGGGATCTTAGCTCCCCTAGCTCCCCGACCAGGGATGGAACCCAGGCCTTCTGCAGTGAAATTGTGGAGTTGTAACCATTGGACTGCCAGGGAATTCCCAAAAATGGCATTCTTAACAACTTTTATGAAGTCTTGGTCCAAACAATCTCTTAATTGTAACAAGGACACAATAATCCAACTGTAGTAAGCACACATTAAAGCAAGCAATCGACCAAACAAAGTGGTTATATATGTTACTCATGGAGGACAAAAGTTCTTAGTCCTAAAGCTGTATAATAGGTTTATATTGGGAGGAAGGAACTGCTGAGAAGATTACATTTTGCAAAATTAGAAGGTAGTATGTAAGGCAGTTCTCCCGGAATAATAAAATTTTACACTTATTCCCACCCATCTTGCCTACAAATCATTTGTGCTACTGGTCAAAGTGATTATTAAAGAGGTTAGAAAATATTTCATTTGTTACCCATGCCTTTATGTTTTCATAAAAAGAAAATGCTAGTCTAAAGAACATACACCTTTCAAATATCTCAGATGTTGGCTTTTCCTGAACATTAACTACAACTTTTAAATTTATGTGCCTGTAACATTTGCATCCCAGAACAATTATAGTGTGTTTAATGTACTTAAATATTTGGTGATTTTTTCTCAGGAATTATTTGTTTTTGAGGAATACAGCCTTAGGCCAGAGTGGTTTCATTAGAACTACAAATGGCATATTTTCAGGGTTAAGATTTTTAATAATAAAATTTTCAATGTAATTTTCAGCTGCTACATGATCAGCATACATTTTTCACCATAAATTTTGTTTTTATACAGTATAATTTTTCTTAAATTTCTGTATCCAGTCACCTGAATAGTCACACTTGTTTTCAAAGTTTGAATCATTATGGTATAATGTAGCTCCTTTCATGACATACTACCTACTAAGTGATATGATCACCTCCTCATTGAGAACCTATTCAGGTAACACAAGGTAAAGATCTTCATTGTCTGCCCCGTTCAATGTTTCTCTGTTACCTTAGTTCTTGGTCATTGCTATTATTGTAAAATTTCAGCAACTGAGCTCTGATTCTTTAAGTTGTACTTGTCAGTGTCTGCACCTCATATTATTCAGTAAGGCTCCTTAGAAACGCACAACAGCACAATTCTTTTTTTGTTGTTATTTTTGGCTGTGTTGGGTCTTCATTGCTGCAGGCGGGCTTTCTCTAGTTGCGGCGATCGGGGGCTACTCTTCTTTGCGGTGTGCGGGCTTCTCATTGTGGTGGTTTCTCTTGTGGAGGAGCACGGGCTCTAGGCGCACAGGCTTCAGTAGTTGTTGCACAAGGGCTCAGTAGTTTTGGCTCACGGGCTTAGTTGCTCTGCGGAATGTGGGATCTTCCTGGACCAGGGATCGACCTGTGTCCCATGCACTGGCAGGCAGACTCTTAACCACTGTGCCACCAGGGAAGTCTCAGCACAATTATTTTTTGATTTCTTATGATACTGATGATGACAGAGTCTTGTCATCTGGCTTTATCCATGCAAGTATTTTTATACATTTTTTAACCTTTTTACATTTTCATAGAATAATTGAGTAACATCACAAAATAGGAATAACAGTAAACTAAGTATCAGTAATGAGCACAGCATTTGTTCTTGGTAGGAGTTCTTGAGGCCTAGTAGTTCTCTCATGCCTGTTCAAGTAACCTGAGCACAAAACATATGGATAAATAGAAAACATCTTTTTGTTCCCAAAGCTTTTCCAATGTCATAATTTTGGATAAAAATTGTGGGCATATAAGTACAAACCATACAGAGTATTAAATGTCATAAAGTATGCAGTCTTGGGGATCTAATGTACAGCAGGATGATTATAGTTAACAGTATTGTATATACTTAAAAGTAGCAAAGAAGGTAGATTTTAAATATTCTCACCACAAAAAAAGAAATGATAATTATGTGAGATGATAGAGGTATTAGTCATTGAATAAATGAAAATTATATGCTGAACCCTGTACTCTGGATTGGAAAACAAACAAGTAGATTAGTCCCTGCTATTAAGGGCTCTCATGGATTTCTAGACATATAGACATACAAATTATTACCAAGGAATAATACAATTATCATAGTAAGATAAAAAAATATCCAAAATCAAATAATCATTAAATGGCAGAAGTGTGATTCTACAAACCAAGGGCTATGTCTCTCCTCTACAACTACATAATTTGGTTTCCATAATATCTAGATCAACACAACATTTCTGAACAACTTAAATATTTAGAATCTTGTCATGCCATATTAACTAACCTGTATGTGCAGTGAAATATTATGTAATCATTAAAAGCACATTTTCAGTCAACATTTGAAAGCATGCAAAAATATAATGCATATAATGCCAAGTAATATAATTAAATATAAATTACTTGCTCAAGATGACGAAACTTTTTTTTTAAATTAACTCCATGCTCAAACATATGCACTCTCAGAAATATTAACTGGAAAGACAAGCATCCAACTGATGTTTTCATAATGATGCTGCATAGTGGAAATATTAGTAACATTTGTTTTATTTATTTTAGTTTGTATTTTCCAAATTCTCAATAATTGCTTTATAAATATTTCACTTAGTGAAAAAATATATAAATATATACAATTTTACCTGAAGTATTGGGTGCAATTTCTCTTTTTTAATAACACTAAAATTTTAATGGGTAAATAAAATGAGGTCAGTCCAAAAGACTCATTTTAGCATAGCAGGAATAGAGGAGTTAATAGAGGTAGTTTTTTATTAGAAGAGAAGTGGTGATTGAAGAAATACTGGAACTGATTTCATTGACCTTTAATTTATTATATAACCTTAATTACCTTGGGAAACATATGTATTAATTCCCAAAGTAATTATACATTATAAGTATAGAATGTATAATGTATATATATTATATATTTTATATATATAATGTAACTATCAATAGATGTATTCTCATAAATTTTTCAGTTATAATGTCTTATGCTTTATTCACATGGGATTAAAGTAGAGAAAAATTTTAAAATAAAGTCACTGAGCTGTTAACAATGCAGAGTGGTGCCTTTAAGACTGCATGCTCAATGCTTTCAATTTAAAATGAAAGAAGCATCTCAGGAGCATTTATTTATAAACTGGGAAGGGTCAATGCAATTAAAATAAATTGGCTGGCAAGGGTTAATTACCTTTTTCTTATATTTCTCGAATCTTTTATTTAAGCACAGGTCATAATTTAACTCAATATAATCCTCTGTAGAAATATTCATATGAGAACCAAATTTTCACTAGACGTTATTTACTTGTGTCATTTTCAAACCATTGGATCACTTTTCACAAATCATTAATATAGTTCTCCATTATACTCTTCAAAATTCTAATTTAAATAATCCTATTTCTGTCTGGTAGACATTGAATCATGAATATGGAATGACTTCACCTCACTTCACTTGAAATTCACTTAATTTTCAACTCTGTTAGCTGTGAGGTGAGTAGAAAATAATTTAGTTCAAAATTGCAGTACAAAAAAAAAAAAAAAAATTCAATACAAGGTGTGCTGCTGTCCTAAGAAGAGGAACTTTTTATTTAGTGTCCTAAATTCAGTTGTGATTTATCTCACAGCTTTGAGTGATTAAATTCAAATTATCAAAATGTTTTTTTCTCTTTATACCTGTGTCGTTGTTTATCAGTTTCATGTGTATTTCATAATTATTTGTGACACCACAGATTGGTCAAGTTCCTGTACCTTGACTTACATCAGGTCAATTTCAAGAGACAGACTTGAGCATTCTCCCTCCCTCACCCCCCCCCAGCACCATCCTTTTCTGTATCTTTCTCTCTCTATTTTAAAATCTAAAGCAAGCATTACTTGTTTGGTCCCTCTCATTTCACTTTTGTGACAATAGAGATATATAATGAATGAGTTCCCCATTTAAAAAATATACACATTATTTTCGAGGTGTACATGTACATCTGAATACATTATTGATGTATTGATAATTGTATTAATTGGTACATGATGGTCTTACTATTTGACTATACAATTCTGCTATCATGAATTTACCCAATAGCAATGCTCACATATATGTGCAAAGGTATATATAAGACAATAACCAATTCAATTTTATTTATAATAGTGAAAATTTGAATATTCACAGCAATAGGAAAATGACTGACTAGATTATTTTACTTTTGCATTTCAGCTAATTCAAATAAGGAGATAGAAATATAGATGCTAATTGAATATATCTGTAATATTTTCTTTATTGAATGAATGCAATTTTCCAAAACATTTTTAGAGTCAGATTTCAATGATGTAAATGCAACAGAAACAAAGGAAAAGTATGGGTTTGTATGAATACGTCTTTTGTTCACATATATAGAAACTGACATCAACTCTTAAAATCACTGGAGAAACAATTATTCCTCCATGTTTACATTTCATATTACATTTTTAAGCTACATATACAATATTCTTATAGGTACAGTTTTTAAGAACATTTTAATGAATTATACGGCATTTCCTCCAATAGATATTAATATGATAATAGCTGCCCCTCCCACTAACAGATTTGGTTTATCCAAGAGAAGATGCTTCTGCTGCTGGTCAACAGTTTAATCATCTGTACAAAGCCCTCCAAATATATAACTGTATACTTGTTCCTCATCAATTTTCCCATTAATATTTAAATGTTTACCTCCCAATTTTAAAATAGAAATTAAATTAAATTTGAAATGCTCTCTTCCTTTATTTCCCTTGTGGGATATGTTTCTGTTTTCATTCTGTCTTTCTAGAATTCTTCTTACTGTCTCTTTTGGCACAGTCTGTCCCCATAATGTCAGCATCTCCAGGGCCTCAGCGTCTGGTCTTCATTTCCTTCTCTGCCATCACTTTGCATGCATTCTCATCCACTCTGTGCCTTCAGTCATCATCTTTATTTATTTATTTTTTTGTTGTTTTTGGCCACACCACATGGCATGCAGTATCTTAGTTGCCCGACCAGGGATCGAAACAATGCTCCCAGCAGTGGAAGCACAGAGTTTTTTTTGTTTTGTTTTGTTTTGTTTTGTGGTACGTGGGTCTCTCACTGTTGTGGCCTCTCCCGTTGCAGAGCACAGGCTCTGGACGCACAGGCTCAGTGACCATGGCTCACGGGCCCAGCCGCTCCACAGCATGTGGGATCTTCTCGGACCAGGGCACGAACCCGTGTCCCCTGCATCGGCAGGCGGACTCTCAACCACTGTGCCACCAGGGAAGCCCTGAAGCACAGAGTATTAATCACTGGACCACCAGGGAATTGCCAGTCATCATCTCTTTGCTCACAGCTCTTCTGTATCTCTCAATTAAGTACTATCCATACATTCTAAACATTTTGTACAATTTCTTACTAGGTATTACACCAGTAACTCAATACCAGTAAGTACAAAATAAATTTAATATCATGAATCATTCTGCCTGAAATACCAGCATAAGTGAACCATCACAAAACAACCTAGAATTCCAGCCCCAAGTCTAAAACCATTTTCTTTTTCATTATATGTAATTAGTAATGAAGCACTCAAACCTGCCAAGTCTGCCTTCTTAATATCTTTCAAATATGTTCAAGCCAGTATCTGTCAAGGAACATCTTCATTCAGGTAATTGTCACTTTTCACAAGAATTACAAAAAATTTTATCCTAAATCTCTCTCTTGTTTTCATTTTTTACCTCAGTTCATGTCTCTAATGTATACACTTTCCAAGATGAAGCTCAAAGAATGTTTGCACAGTGTAGTTTTGATGAAACTACACCACCTCTCTGCTTCTATGGTTCTTTGAGTCCTTGTTGACTCAGCGATATAATGTAAACTCCTTTAATGTTGCTATACATTGTGACTTTGTGATTTGCCACCTTTCTTCTCTCCAGTCTCACATAGATATCTGTGTTCATCCAGGCCCCACTGTATTGTCCTTCTGAATCAGTTCTGAATAAAGTTTATTATAGATTTTTCCTCTACTTTGATTCTAATCTCTCCAGTTTCTTTATACTGGAAAATTGTTAATTGTGTCAAACTCCATTGAAAAGCATTTTTCAAAACAAGCCAGGTTATACATCACTCCTGTGTATTTACAATCTTGTGTTTCTCCCTGTTATAATGCATTTCACATAGTATTGCAAATACCTATTCACTCAACAGTTTCCCTATTATTGGTTAACAGACAAGTCCAGAGTTCTGTTCATTATAAAATATATTTTCACTGCCCAGCAAAACTCCTGTTACAAAGTAGGTGCTCATGAAATACTGTATTACTGTAATACTTTAATAAATGAATGGGTACATGAGAAAATGCTATAAAAACGACATATATTTGCCTTCCCTGGAAATGAATCAGAAAGTTATAATAATTACGTGTACTTGTAAAGATATTGCCCTAAAAGATATCACATCTAAAGATAATCTAAATTAGCATGTACTTAAAACACTTAGCACGGTTTAGTATAGCAAAAGTTATTCATAAGAAATCATTCAAATTGTTAATTCCATCCCATTTTAATTATAAATGTGATGAGTTAAAGTCACTCATTGAGGGCTTCCCTGGTGTCTCAGTGGTTGAGAGTCTGCCTGCCGATGCAGGGGACACGGGTTCATGCCCTGGTCTGGGAAGATCCCACATGCTGCAGAGAGGCTGGGCCCGTGAGCCATGGCCACTGAGCCTGCGCGTCCAGAGCCTGTGCTCCACAACGGGAGAGGCCACAACAGTGAAAGGCCCACGTACCGCAAAAAAAAAAAAAAAAAAGTCACTCATTGACACTTCTCTCATTGAGTTGTGAATCAATTTTCCCTTTCCTTGAGTCTTGAGTGACCTGTGGTTTTTCTGATGTATAGAATATAACAGACTTGGGAAGATGTCTATTCTAGGCCTAGCAACCCCTGAACCAAGAGGAAGGATTTAAAGCAGTTCAGCTTGTGATCCATTTACTCCTAATACTGGAAGGGCAACCCAAATTTGAAAAGCAAATAAGGTATTTGCTAACAGGAAGGGTTGCTACATAAAGAATGCCCTTGGTTGGATAAGACTGGCTAAGGGCTATCTATGGTAGATAAATTCAGGACTAATGGGTTTATGAGGCACAGATCCCTAGAGAATGTCAAGTGAGACAAACAATTCCACTGAAAATAAATAGGAAAGGCTTCATTACTTAATGCTTCTTCTGCTGTATGGAGTAATCACCCACAATGAAGCACCTGGAAACCAAATCTATTATTCTGGCAAGAGAGCACATGTTTCATGTGAGCATAATAGACCAAGAAACAGTTCTTGACACCCCAGACCTCTGTTGGCTTTGTCTGAGTTTCTTCATTGACTGAATTATAAGTAATCTCAAACTCAATTAACACGTACACCTGAGTCTGATTTGACAATTTGATTCTTTGTGTTACATGATCTACAAACCTGTATGATATATAAAAAAGGGTTGTGACTTTCACTGTGTTCTGAGATTGTTTATTACGCAGTAATAGATAACCAGTATGGTGAAGAAAATAGTTTTAATCTCAAATGGAAATAACAGAAAAAAAAAGTCACACAAAAAATCACAAAAATCCACAACTAATTTAATTTGTGTATAAAAGCAGGGAATTTGGTTTTATGTAAACAACAAAATCCCTTAACAAATAAAATATCATAACTGAAAATGTTTGAGTAATTTATGAAAAACTGAAAACCCAGACGTGTTTTGCAAAATATATTCCCTGATACGGTGAAGTTGTACACATTTATTAGGACATACACAATTATTAAATTAATTGTGTTAATTTCACTTGAGTTATTTTATTGCATTAAAAGTGGAACAATTAAAGTACATGGCAGTTTTCGCACCACTGGTGCTTTCAAAATAGAGGACAAATACAACATTTTAACAGAGCTCTACCAGCTATGCACAGAATATTAGCACTCTGGCAATGATCTCAGTGTAGCACACACTCTAAGGTGCTTAACTTCTCTCATGCTGAGAGTAATGCTAAACCTGCATGCATACTTGAAGTACTACATAAGCCACATCTAATTTCAACAAAGAATAGCAGATAATAGACCCCCTGGTATTAGTTTCTTCCAAATGAACACCTAACTAGAAAAAGCCCACATCAAGAAATCTAATTTTAATAACAAATTCTTAATCTTTGTCCACAACCCAATTTCTCATGAAATTTAGCAATGTCTTCTGATAGAGAAAAAGGTATTTTAGGAGTATGTTCTACTACCTTATCAAAAGAACATGTAGGGTTGGCTGCAGTGCACCAGCCAGATCTCTCCTTCAGGACAGAGTCCTTCAATGAGTCAGCGGCCGGTAATGTTGCTTTCTGACAGCTCACAGCTGACTTCTTTCCCAGCAACAGCCTTTAGCTTAGGGAGGGAGGTGCACAGACTAAAAGCACGTGCCTTCCAAGAGAGGGAGCCTCTGTCCTATGGCTGCTCAAGGTTGGAATATAAAGCCATGGTCCCTTTTACTCACATGGTTTGATGCTCTGTTGCTAGGTGCATACAGAGTAAGGATTGTTATGTCTTCTTGGAGAATTGACTCGTTTATTTTTATTAATACCCTCTTTATCCCTGAAATCTTTCATTGATTTAAAGTCTACTATGTCTGAAATTAATATAGGTACTTCTGCTCTTTTCATTACTCTTAGCATGGAATATATTACTTCATGAATTTACTTTTAATCTACATATGTCTTTATATTGAATTTGGGTTTTCTATAGAGCACGTATAGTTAGGTCTTGCTGTTTGTCCACTCTGACAATCTTTGTCTCTTCATTCGTGCATTTAGACCACTGACATTCAAAGTGATTGCTAATATATTTGGATTAATATCTATTATAATCATTGCTATACCACTTCACTTAGTGTGAGTACCTAATACTAATAAAATAATTCTAATTCTTCATCCAGTTCCTTGTATCTTTGTTGTCATTCATTCTACTTATATATAAAAATGCAAAGGCATCAATTTTATGATACAGACTTAAGTTTGCATAATTTATGCACTGTTGGTATTATTGTAAATAAACTGTTAGACCAATTATGATAAAAAAATAAAAGGCTTTTATTTTACCTTAATTTATTCCCTCTTCAACACTGTTCCTTACTTTATGTAGATCTGACATTTTGATCATAGTATTTTTCTTTCCTCCAAATAACTTCTTTTAACATTACTTTCAGGGTAGGTCTACTGACAACAAATTCTCTTAATTTTTGTTTGTCAGAGAACATCTTTATTTCTCCTTCATTTCTGTAGGATTTCACTGGGTACAGGATTCTAGATTCGTGGGGTTTTCTCTCAACATTTAAATAATTATTTTTTTCTCAAAATTTAAATATTTTACTTTATTTTCTTCTTGCTTGCATGGTTTCTGAGAAGATTCAGATGTAATTCTTATACTTGTTTATCTGTAGGTAACATGTTCCTCCCCCCACCCCCACCCCCACTGGCTTCTTTCAGGACTTTATTTTGATTTTCTCTAGTTTGAAAATGATATGTAGTGATGCTTTTTGGCATTTATTATGCTTGATGTCCTCTGAGCTTACTGTATGTATGGTTCGGTATATGACATGAATTTGGGGAAATTCTCAGTCATTATTATTTCAAGTATTTTAGTTGCTCCTCCATTCTTTCTTCTTTTTCTGGTATTCCCTTTACACAGGTTACAACTTTTGTAGTCTTCTCACAGTTCTTCGACACCCTGTTTTTTTTCCAGTGTATCTTCTCTTTGCTTTTCATGTTTTGAGCATCTATTGATATATTCTCTAGTGCAGAGATTTATTCTTCAGCTGTATCCAGTCTATTAATAAGACCATGAAAGACATTATTTCTGCTACAGTGTTTTTGATCTCTAGCATTTATTTTTGTTTTTTTCTTTGACTTTCCATCTCTCTCCTTACATTACCCATCTGTCTTACCAGCAGTCTACTTTTTCCATTTAGAGCCCTCAGCGTATTAATCATAGTCATTTTTAACTCCCAGGCTGGTAATTCCAGTATCTTTGCTGCTATGTCTGGTTCTGATGCTTACTCTACCTCATCAAATGTGCTTTTGCCTTTTGGTATACCCGGGTAATTTTTTCCTGATAACCAGACATGATGCATGGGGTAAAAGGAACTGCCAAAAATAGGCCCTCAGTAAGGAGGGAGTGAGGTGTGGGGAGAGAGGAAGCATTCTATAGTCCTATGCTTAAGTCTCAGTCTTTAGTGAGCCTGTGCCTTTGGACTGTGAACTTCACAAGCGTTTCTCAGTTTCTTTTTCTCCCCCCATTAAGTGGAAGAGGATGACTACAGAGAGCTGAAATTGGACATTTCCCTTTGTCAAGGTCAGTTAGGATCTGAATATACCTCAGCAGGTTGGGCTGTGGTTAACTAGTCTCACCTGAAGGTAAAACTTGTTACAAGAACAGAAGTACACTGGTATATTTCAGAATGGTTTCTTTCCCCTCCCTCTGTCAAAAGCCTGAGGGGATTTTTCTCCAATATTTATTGTGAAACCTTGATTGGGCTGGAGCTAAATCTCACAGTATTGTGGGGGGCCCATTCATAGGAAGAAAGGTTTTTAACTCTCAGACTTGTCCACACTGAGCATCCTTACATTTGTTGACTGCAGTTCAGATTTTCCTACCTTTGCACCAGGTCCTGAGGTGGTTTACCCTTGTGAGTTTCTGTTCCGGCAAAAAGCTGAGACCCGCTGCATTTCCCTGCCTTTCTCTCCAGTCCTGCGGGCAGATGTTTGCTTTGTGTTCTCCCCCCTCTTATGGATCCAAGAATTGTTGATTTTTCAGTCTGGTTAACATTTTTGTTGTTGTTACGACAAAGTAGTGACTTCCAAGATTCTTACATGTGGAATGGGAAATGTCAAAAATTCAAGAATAGCAGAGGTAAAACCAATGAATCACCAAAGTAGTGAGTACTAAAAGTTTATTGTGCACACACCAAAAAGACAGTTTGTGTAGTAGGAGCACTCAAACCAAAACACGGAATTAGGTTCAGAAGCATATTGTTATATGCTACTACACAGCAGCTTATAGAGTGGGAAGGCAGTGACTGTGGATTCTTCACAACGACTGGTTATAATATTAGAATTGTATTAAATGGTATGGAATTGGTTAGTGGCGGCCTCATATCAATTTTGGCAGACAGTTAAAGATTTCCTTATGATCTCCAAAGGCATGAACAAGAAATGGCCCAGTTCAAGTTAGTCTTACAAAATAAGCCAAATTAAGCTCTGTTTGTATGACTAAACTTATTTTGTCTGCTGAGGGAATTTTTAAGGCTGGTCTCCATTTGTTTTTTATTTTAACAGAAACAAGAAACCCCACAGAGGCTTAAAAGTCATCCATATTTATGAACCAGTATTTAGTTAAAAAAAAAAACAAAAACAACTTTCCTTTAGGTATGTTCTCTGGGACTTAAAGTGTAGATTCTGACAAAGATTACATAGTATTTACCATAATAATAATGGAAAATACAACATTTTGCAACTAGACATTATTTAATGAATATATAGCACTTGCTCTGGGTGGAGAGATTGAATCAAAGGTAAGTTAACACTAGTTGAAAATCCTTGACATCTTTATTTTTAAATCTAAATTTACTTTAATAGATGTCTTCTAATCATTCTGATTAAGATTAAAGATAGTTTTATTGCCAATATTAATCTGTATACATTGTTTTAGGAGTTAAAATAAGTATAAAAATAAGAGGATTTTTATTTTCTATTTGAAAAACATGAATTTCTAATGTAGCAAAACTTGATGTGTATAGAATTCATCTAATTACAAGTTGCATATACTTTAGATGCTTAGTTACAAAGTTAGAGGGTAGTATTTTATACAAAGTAACTGTCATATTAAAAATACATAAAGGCAGGTCAACTCCTCTCAAGGCACATACAGAGAAATTTGACCACTTTCTTAAGTTAGAGATGAAAGGACCCAGTTACGTTTGATATCAGTTGTCAGTGGAATCCTAAGGCAATTGAAGAATCTGTTTCCTGGGATGCTGCATTTTCAGCTCATTCTGAGTCTTGCAAAAGGATAGGTTTCAAGACTCACACTTACTTGAATAAATAGGATATCTGGAAGGTCATTTTTCTTTTAAATGCATTTTAAATTACATGGAACTCGATATGATCAGCTATGTGACTGTTACGTTTATGTTCTCTTTGTTTCCCTCCCTCTCTTTTTGCATTTCTCATTCTTCCTACTCCTGTACAATGATTAAAAAATAATAAATTTCAAAAATTTTAGTATACAATTTAACATTTGTATGTTAAGATATTGTTGCATTCAATTTCAGTGTAGCAAATCTGCCTGTATCTTCATTGCATTACATTTTGAATATGCTGTAATTATGTAATTGCATAAATGTGTGCAATATGACATATATTCCTTAAAATAATTTCTCACTATGTATTGAACTATATTAATAAAAATAAATTTTTGAAATGAAACAAAGCTGTCCGTATTAATAACAGATGACAAATTGAATAAGTATGTATTTTAATATTTTCTTTCAGAATTTTAAATGTGCAATAAAATATGTGCCATATAATTGAATTTAGAAATACAAAGATGTCAACTCATAGGAATGTGCTCAATTTTAAACATTATTATTTGAATTTTCTGTTGTGCATGAATTTTATATATTTGCTATCTATCAGTACCAAAGATAACTTGTGAGGGAAATGTTATTCTTTAGTGTTTTGCTTAAAACACAGCTGAGTTCTTCTTTGTACTTTGGAAAGCTATGCAAACACTCTTCACCTCATCCCTTTACCAATTCCTCCATTAAAAAGATGAAGAAAAGAGGGAAAAAAAGTAATAAAGTTTAAATAGCTGAACATCATTATGTTTAATAAATTTACTGACATTTTAGGGCCACATAATGTATGGCACAGCTGTCTCCCCTTTCCTTGAATTCCTTCTATTCTGTTCTGGAGTCCCTCCCACATTCAATAGAACTAAGTTATTGTTTGACTTTTTTTTTTTTTTTTAATCTCTGGCTTGAAAAGTTCCCTACCCAATTAAATCTAGGGTCTCAGCTGAAACAGATTCCTTAAATTTACAAGGATCTACACTTATTTTAAAGTAGTTATGGTTAGCTGATTTTTTTGTTTTGTTTTGTTTTACCTTTGCCAAAGATTATATATTGATAGTTCTTTGAAAATTTGACCTCAAAAGCTTTTCTATCAGGTAAGGATAATACAAGGTATTATTCAACTTAGCATACCTCTAGGTCATTTTTGACTCACTAACTCTCTTCTCTCGGTTTTTTTGTTTGTTTGTTTTTTACCTCTGTAATCTTCAGGACTAAATTGGGTTATTGACTCCTGATTCTGTTCTATTCCTTGGACATTATATGAGCTTCTTGCCCTCAACCTTCATCCCTTCACACAGAGGTCCATTTCTCACAAGCCTGGTCAGATCAGAACTAGTCTCTAGTAGATCTTAAGCGGCTAAGTGTTGTACAGTTGCATTTCTTCCTAAAGGGGTGGCATTAGAGTATATTTGTGGCTGGGAAAGAATGAGTACTCAATCTGTATCTTCCTAAGGATCTCCCACACTCAGAATGACAATTCGTTCTTATGGCTCTGATTCCCATTGCTTAGAATAAATTATAACCAAAGGTAAATGTGTTGTGCTCAATTTATCCATATTTCCAGACTCTGCCTCCTTCCAGGGGAAAAATGATTGTTTCTTTCAAGTCTATTTATTTTTAGAGTCAGAACACTTCACATTTCTGGCACTATTACCATTTTTGAACCTCTTTTCTAGAGTTAAATTCTCTTCCAAAGACAGTTTGACAAAAATATGGCATGTTGTCCTTTATTGGAATAGAAATGTGGACATAGTTTATTAGTCCATTTTTTTTTTTTGGTTCTTGTTTAATCTTATTGTATTGCTCTCAGCTGGATGGATGATAATCATTGAGTTATTATTTAGACACATAAATGTATTTGTTAAAATTGTCTCCAAGTTGGTAGCAGATTATTAAGTTTACTCTGATAAGCACCATTTATCCCTTTTGAAAGAGATTTGACATAATATGATTACAATACCTTTAAAAAAAAAAGCAGACATGGTGCTATTCAGGTTATCTATTTCTTACTGAGGGATTTTTGTGCTTTGTGTTTTTTGTGTTTTTTTTTTTACCATGATCTAAGTTATTGAATTTATTGACATAATTTTTTATAGTGTTTCCTTACAATCCGCTTTAATATCCATAGAATTAGTAGTGATATGACCTCTCATTTTTGATACTGGTAAATTTTGTCTTCTTTCCTTTTTTTTTTTTCCTGATTAGTCACATCTGTGTCATATCTAAGTCTATTTCTGATGCTTGCTTTGTTTCTTCAGAGACATGCAATTTGATGGTAATTTATTGTTGAAAGCAAAACATTATGTTTTGGATAAGTGGAACTGAGGTAAACAGTGCTTTAGTGTAAAGTTTTATGTTACTCTGGCTAGGAGTTGGGCTATGGTTAACATTTGCTGTAGCTGCAGGTGCCAGTGGCTTCAACTTCCTCTAGTATCATTGCTTTTTACTCCCCTGTTGTCTTTGAATTAACTAAGAACTATTCCTTAGACTCTATGTCTTGCAGCTTTTTCACTTGTAGCTCTTTGTTATTACACTGGAGTCCTGCTGGTTTGGTGATAAAGTATGTGAGATTGGAAACTTCCTGCAATCATAATTAATTACCAGACTTTTAGGGGCCCTGTGACCTTCACTAGGGTTTCTTAGATTTTCACCGCTCCTTTAGTTGATACAGAAAGGCTGGAAGGGGCTTAAGTCAGGGGAGCTCCCCTTAGGGGGGATAAGCCTCTAATAAAGTTTTTTTTTTTTCTTTTAGTTTTTATTGGAGTATAGTTGACTTACAACGTTGTGTTAGTTTCTGCTGTACAGCAAAGTGAATCAGTTATACATATACATATATCTGCTCTTTTTTCGATTATTTTCCCATATGGGTCATTACAGAATACTGAGTAGAGTTCCCTGTGCTTTACAGTAGGTACTTATTAGTTATATATTTTATATAGAGAAGTGTGTATATGTCAATCCCAAACTCCCAATTTATCCCTCCCTCCCTTTCCCCGGTAAACATGCTTGTTTTTTACATCTGTGACTCTATTTCTGTTTTGTAAATAAGTTTATTTGTACCATTTTTTTTAGATTCCTCATATAATTGATATCATATGATATTTGTCTTTCTCTGTCTGACTTACTTCACTCAGTATGACAATCTCTAGGTCCATCCATGTTGCTGCAAATGGCATTATTTTGCTCTTTTTTATGACTGAGTAATATTCCATTGTATATATGTACCACATCTTCTTTATCCATTCCTCTGTAGATGGACATTTAGGTTGCTTCCATGTCCTGACTATTGTAAATAGTGCTGCAATGAACATTGGAGTAAAGTCATTTTCTTGGTAGTAGTCATTTGCTTTGGAGAAAATTTGAGAATATATAGCAAAGTTTATTTTGCCCTCTCTCTGCTAGAACCAAGAGGAAACTTTTATTGGTTCTTTACTTTCAGAAACTGGTGGGGTTCCCAGAGGTAAGACCATGAAAGGGTGACAATTTCCCTGAGATTGTGACCCTCAGGAGTTTCCCTAAGAAAGTCCACTCTCAGCCTTCAGGAATTGATCACAGCTACCATTAACTGTTTCTCTCAGTTTATGGTGCCTCTCTCTTTTGCTTCAGATAAGTTAATCTTGGCTGTGACCAATCTACCTGCTTCCGGATTTCAGGGTCTCCATTTGCCGTGACTTCACTTCTCTGACAGATCCTAGAAGAGTTATTGATTTTCATTTTGTTCAGCTTTTTTTCTTCCTTTTTAAGGACCTGAATGTTAACTTTCAAGCTTTTAACATGTCAGAACTAGAAACCAGATATTTGTTAGGTTTTAAAAATTTGGATTTTTATTTACCTGAATATTTTGATCCATTTCTAAGCAACACAATTGATTATACTTTGGAATTTTCAATTTACTACCTCTTGCTTTTACACTGCCTGATTTTTTTGTGTGATTTTTATGCTTTTCTAGAATAAATAAATAGTTTTAATCACTGCAATTTTCTCCTTCACTAATTTTGCACCTATAATATGTACCATTTCCGTACTTTTAGGGCATGCATCAAGTCATCAAACTGAAAAGAAATTAGTACCTTTACTCTCCTTCTGCATAAAACTAATGTTTTGCAACTATATATCTCCATTTTCTGCCATCTCAATTTAATATATATTTTATTCCATTGATCTAATTTCTGTCTTTCTAAACCCCAACAAATCACTTAGGACTTAGAAACTTCAAAAGACTTAACTACATATAACAGGAAAAAAAATATATTTTAATGCAAATGTGATATAAAAATAATATTAAGCAATTTTACATTTTGACAAATACTTCATTGATGATAAAACAATTCATTTTATCTTCAGAATGGTACTTTGAGATAGGTACAAAAGTTATCTCCATTTACTATATGGGAGAAATAAATTTTGAAAGTTAATGTAATTTACTAAGCATTACACAGCTAATTAATGGTGGAGCTGCCTTAAGAATCTAGAAAATTACTGACCATTGTGTGTGACTTTTGTAACTTGTAAAGACACAATAGACAGTTTTAATGGACCCATAAAACATTTAAAATGATTACATTGAAACACAATACTTATAAAATTATATCCAACCAATGCGGAAGTTTTTTCATGCTGTAATTTCTGGCCAATGTTTAATTAAATTCAAGTTCATTATACTTATATTTCTATCACAGGACTGTAAGTTCCCAGAGCCAATCTGTCTGTCATAAGCTTTTGGTCATTCCAATATTAGTCTGAATTTGTGATCCTAGTAATGATCATTTAATAGTAGGGACAAAGAACTATAGGTAATTGTAGTGACACAAAGGAATAGGTGTGTTTTAACACAGCTGCATAAATTGCAAACTATAGAAAATTCATAATTTTAAAAAGTTTCAACTCAGAGTCATTTTTAAAAATGTTAAATATCTAATCTAGAAAATAATCAGAGAATACTGTTAACGATTGAAATGTTATGACTTCTATGTCATATTCCTGAAATATTTTTAACCATGATTTTCTTCTGTAGATGGATGCACGAACACTGTCATTGAAAATATTGAATGAAACTGACAAGTATACAGGAGGGAGCATATTATAAAAATACAACAAAATTACTTTCCCGAGTAATACTGAGTTGAAAAATTGAAACGTTTATTGTCTCTGAGACCTAAAATCCAGATGATTTGCAGTATCCTATAAATGTATGATGTTGTTGGTTCTATTTATATAAAGTACCATTTGACTTACTCTCTTTATGATATTTATGTCTCCTTATGGCCAGACTTTTATAAAGCAATTTTTATGAAAGCTGTGAAGAGGCCTTTAACTTTTTCTTTTCAATCATAAACTTTTAAAAGGTGGCAGCACATACAGTGTTGAGTTTTATAAAAGAATCCACATAGAAAACTAATTTTCTCCTATTCAATATATTGTGATAAATTCCAAGGAAAGATGTATTCACTCATATTTTTAAAAACTGGCTTATTTTCATTTTTAAGAATTTTTAATGTTACATATACACATTGATTTTAGAAATAAAACAATGACCAAAATGGTTTTCCATACTAAGTAGATGTTATTTTACATATAGGTTTCTGTTTTTATTGAGATCTCCTGAAATTCAACACTGATAAAGTAAATTACAATCAAAGAAAAAATTATGTAATTCACTGTGCAATATTTCTACCTCTCATTTGTTTATGTACAGCATAACCCTTTTCTTTTTCCTTTGGACACAAAGGGAGAAAATTCTTCCTTCAACTCCTTTCACCAACATTTCACCAACATTTCAGGTATAGTCAAAACTTTCATAAAGAGAAGGGTTTTTTTTGAACAACTCTTTTTATAAAAGAATGATAACAAGAGACAAGTTTGGCTAGGTACCTATGATAATTTAAATAACACTTTCTCATCTTGGGTACTTTATTACAATGAATGCCTACAACTGTGAATCAATTTCCCAACTGGAAGGAAAATTAAAAAAAAAAAAAAACTAACTGAGAAGGACTTTAACAATAAAGCCAAACTAAACTAAAACAATCTGGGAAAACATATGTTGAAGTCTTTCTTCTAATCCATTCTCAGTCAAGAGCATACATCACACTTCTTAGGGAAAAAGGAGGATCCAAGTTTTACTATACAATTTTTCTGACTATTCTCACCCTAAAAGGAAAGATAATGGTTATTTCCTCTTACAAACAACTTAGGGTTATATAAAGACATTCAAAATACCAAAAATCTATGTTTGAATATCATCGTTTAAGAGAAGATATTCTGTTGGTTTCAAAATGATAGCTTCATTTTCTTTCATTCAAATAAATGTGAGTCCATGTATAGCTCTGTCTTTAGGAATCTTGAAGCTAAACATTTATGCAAAGTTTTTCTTAAGTTATGAAGAGAGATAATTAAAATCTTTGGAGGATTTAATTAAATATTTTGGAAGGATGCAGCTACCAAGATGTTTTTCTAAGCTATAATTTCTGATGCAGCCATTATGAAGGTCTCTTTTTATAAATCTGAGAGGGTGTTTGTTTTCTTGCTTTTATTTTTTTAATAAGTGATTAATTATTTAAAGTCATTTGGTATCTAAGAAAAATGTTACCCTGTAGGCAAAAATAACAACAGGACTTATATCTAAAAGACCAAGAAAACATATCCAAATTCTTCCTCCCCAAACAATAACAACAGTAAAATCCCAAGGTTCGCCCTAATGGTCCAGCTTTACAATAACTATCCGTGATGCATTTCCTCTATTGAAATGAATATTTCCATCTATTTATTACAGATACTAAATGTTTAAGAATCTGGGGTCTTTATTCTAGGATTAAGCTATATGATCATAATTTTTTAAAATATATATTTAAAAAGAAATTGACATGCAGTTATTTAAAATTTAAAAACAATAAAACTATAGTATCAGATAGAACATAGTACCACATCCCCCAAGATATTTTAAATATTCTCATTTTAACATAAGTTCAGTTTATATTATTTTATATAATGCTTTTAAAATATTTTTAGGAAGTAGCACAATTCACTAGAGAAATCAGGTAATGCAACATAATCATCTCAGTGGAAAGTGTAATTATTTGTATATAAGTTTCTAAATATTTCTTTCCTGGTTGCACTATGTTCCAGTTTTAGTCACAGTTCATTGAAACTTTAGTGAATGCTGCATTTGCTACAAATGAAACAAAACCAACAAATTTTGGATAATTAAAAATAGTGTCAAAGTTTTATGACAAACATGTTGCCAAAAAGATAACTCTAGAAGCCAATTACAAGATTCTTTTTTCATAAGGATGTTTACAAAAGAGAAACTTTAGATAATGACTGTTAGATTAAAAACAAGGGGAAAATATCTTTGAATAAAATAATACACATGGTTGACAGTTACTTGGGTTTGTTGGGCACTAGATTCCCAGAAGTTTTCTTTATACCATTAAATTTATCATAAAATTGCTTATACATTTTATCAGTAATGCAAAATTCTCCCCCAAAGTAAGTTATGAATACTGTGAAACATAATATTTCTCAGATCTGATTTGGAAAAAAAAACGTTTATTTGTTTCCAACCTGTAAAGAGAGATTTATAAAATGGCAGGAATCATTAAAGAACCATAGACATCTAAAAGATACATGCAACCCTATGTTCATAGCAGCCCTATTCACAATAGCCAAGACATGGAAACAATCTAAATGTCTATAGGCATATGAATGGATAAAGAAGATGTGGTACATATATACAATGGAATACTACTCAGACATAAAAAAGAATGAAATAATGTCATTTGCAGCAACATAGGTGCAACTGGAGATTATCATACTAAGTTAAGTAGGTCAGAAAGAGGAAAACAAATACCATATGATTTCACTTATATGTGGAATCTAAAATATGACACAAATGAACCTATCTATGAAACAGAAACAGAATCACAGACATAGAGAACAGACTGTTGGTAGCCAAGGGAGAGGAGAGTGGGGGAGGGATAGAGTGGGAGGTTGTGGTTAGCAGATGTAAGTCTTTATATACAGAATGCATAAACAACAAGATGCTACTGTATAGCACAGAGAACAATATTCAATATCCTATGATAAACCATAATGGAAAAGAACATTAAAAAAGAATGTGTGTGTGTATATATATATATATATATATATATATGTAACTGAATCACTTAGCAGTACAGCAGTAATTAACACAACATTGTAAATCAACTATCCTTCAAAACTTTTTTTAAAAAAGAACTATAGACATCTAAACTCAGATTAAAATTCCTTCTATGCGAACACAGCACTACTCCTGCATGAGGGACCCTGGAATAGAATGAATTCTGGTACTTACACCAGTTGCTGCAAATACAAAATCTTCTACAGTAGGAAAAGCATACTTGTTTTACAACTCTGTTCAAATGTCTCTGATAAACCATGAATAAGAAATTATCTTTGCATTTTTAATAAAGAATTATACCTCTAGGTATATTGTAATCAAATTGTATAAGCAGCTTTTGATTATTTGGGAATATGATATATACACCCATCTTTAAAAATTCCAATTTCAAGTTTAAAAGAATAAGGCTCACACTTGAAGGGGCTACAATAAATGTTTCTATTTATGTATTTTTGTGTGCCAAAATATTAATATTTTGATTTAGATATATTTTGTTGGCCTTCCAATCCAGAGTTATAGCATCCCACTTATTACATTGTGAGGTCAGTTTCCTTTTCTAACATGGCACAAGAAAATTGGAAAAGGGGAACAATATTTTCCATTCCATTATGATGATTACTGAGATTTCATCGTTGACATGTGAGTGATATGTTGAAAGACAAGTGGGTTCAACCTCGTCAATGCTGGATTATTTTTTCCCTTGGCCATGACAGATAGTTCAGCCTATCAAGACATTCAAACTCTCAAACTGGTTGCAAACTTCTACTGTTGATTTTCCATGAAACCCTCCCTTATCTTCAACTAACTTCAATATTTCTCTCTTGAATTATTCCAGCTCTATCTCCTTCAAACCCTTGAACCTCTTTCCCTTGATTAGCCTAAACACGCATGGTTCTTCTTCAGGATATCACTGAAACACAAACACCTCATATTCCCCATTCCAACTCTGCCCTGGGCGATGGTCCATATCTCACAACTCAGAGGCTCCACTAGAATTTTGAGATGGGAAATGAATAATGCATCCCTCACTCTTTAACGTTCACCAGAGCAAGAACAAAACAGATTAATATTTTAAAGATTCACCTCAACAAACATTTTGTTTAGCACATATATGCTTTCACTCTATTTTTGAAACACTGGTGACAATCCTAGTTTCTAGTAAATCACAGATTAGAATATGGATTTCTGTAATATGCAAATAGAAGCTTGTCATCCTAACATAAAACAGTGATCACATTCCTTTGAAATTTCTCTATCTATATACATTGTACACATATACATATACTTGTAAGTTGGGCACAAGAAGAATAGGAGTAGCTGCAATCATATATTTGTACTATTATTTTCACCCTCAACATTGACCTAATGTATTTTTATTTTTTTTCCTTACTTACACATAATTCTAATCTGAAGATGATCTTTTGAATGATAGAATTTTGATTATGGTATAAAATAATAGTGTTATTAAAGTTGACAATGTTTTATGACTTCCCTTAACTCATCATTTTCTGAGCATCCTTAATAAAACAAAAACAAAAACTGGTATATTTATGCCACTGAATTATATAATGCAGGTCATTTCTAATGTTATTTAATAGTGACATTTCTAAAACAAAACAAAGAAAAACCACTTAATTTTATTTTCCAATTTGTACCATTTGAAGTTCTATTTTAAGCTATTAGAATAAATCATAGCTAAAATACACACAACTCTATTTTTATTAGTTCAACCATCTTTCTAACAATCTTTACAACATTGTAGACTCCACACCTGTATTTCCATGGTGATCTTGGAAAATATAGATTTCCCACAGACCTCAAAACCTTAATGTTTTTCCCTCCCAAACCTTTTCCTCTTCCACTGTTTCTTTTCTATGTAAATCATATCTACCCTACTCAGTAGAGTTATAAACCTACCTTGCCTGTATTAGTAAACCAATTTCCTTTGTAAACCATTCAATTTAATTGGATCCCCACTCTGTAGCCAGAGAGATCTTTCTAAAATAAAAACCTGATATTATTCCTTCTCTGGTTATGTCTTTATACTTTGCAAAGTCTAGCCCAAGGCTTTTTTCTTTTTGTAAGAATTACTTGTAATAATTATGGTAGAGTCTATGATACTGTATTAAATAGAGCCCCAAAACAAAAAAACAAACAGTAGTTGAAAAGATAGAAGTATGTATCACTTGGTTCTGGACTAGTCCTTTTTAAGGGAACTTGGTCCCTTTCATTATTTTGTCCAAATATTTTGCAAAGTTTTCCCTTATCTGTATGATTCAAGCACGTTTCAGAGAGATGTTCCTATTCCAGACTGTGAAAAGTGAAGAAAAGTAATTCTAGGGCCAACAAGTATGGGTTTAAGGAAATCATCTGAAATTGTCCATCTCTCCTTTCACATTCCATTGACCCAAACTTAGTCTGCAACTGATAGTAAATGAAATGAAAACAATTGAATAGAGTGGGTAAATGGAAAGTCTAGCTAACAGTTGGGAAATTCTCTATAAGGAAGAAGCAGAAAATGGATATTCGAGGATTGTTAGCAGTCTTTACCATACCATCAAATTCAGTTCATCCCTGTTTCTCTCATATTCTGTGTTTCAGCCACTTTCATTCATATTAATTTGCCCTAATTATCTTCACCTTTTTGATGCCTCATGTTGGTCCTCAGAACAATCCTGTTTCCAACTATCAGTTTCTGTTACTTGTAACCAGGGCACTTTCTAAACCATAGTGTTTCAGAAGGAAAAGCTATGGTCTTTTGTGATTTATGATTTGCTTATATTTGTTTATTTCTTTATTCAAAAGTCCTTTCTTTTTAAATATTTTCCCTTGCAATAATTGAAGTATTTTTAGTTATAGATAATTTTACAAATTATTATCAGAATGAATACATGTGAATGACTTTATTTTTTCTCAAAGCTAATGAGAAATTTGGCCTATGTTATTCAGTCTCCTATAAGGGCTGGAACATTTTACTTATATCCCTAGAAACCTCTGTTCCAGTTATTCTGGTATTTTTTTCTGGAATGAGCAATTCTATGATTGAATCTCCATTTTCTGTCTTTCATAAGTATGACAGCACTTATCCTATTATCTCTATCCTTTCCATTTGATATTGTCAGAATTTTCCTTTCAATTTTATCTTTCATTATCCAGTTTATGAAGTTTGTATTAAGATTTAAATAATTTTTCTCAAAAATATGCCTTATTTCTCTAATAAAATATTTCCAAAGTTCTGCTCCTATTTTGATAATTCAAAGTCACATTCTTTTCTTTTGTTCAGCAGGATTTTGTTCTATAGGCCTCAAATCACATTTCCCCCCTCTTTACTTGTATTCAATTGAGATATTTTTTCTGTGCCATCCCAGTCTTTGCCAATAGATAGGAATCTCTTTATATTAAACTGCTGCTCAAATTACCTTCTTAAATATACAGGGGATTAGCAGAATAAAGTCCATAAATTGTAGCTCAATACTCAGTGTCCAGCAAACATGGACAATTATAGCTTTCCTCTGCATCTGTCTCATCCCTTACAATCCAGTTGCTGGCAAGAAAAAGTGGATTACCTAAAACATTAAAATCCTTAATCTTTACTTCCACACAATTCCTTTTTGTTCTCTAGACTTTAACACAATCATTTTTGAGAGGAATATTCTTTCCTGTGTTCAGCATGCCAAGGCTGGTATCTGCTCTCCACTGTCTTCCAAGCTACTCCAGACACAGGTATGCACATACATTCATACACATGAGTACACACACACCCTCTCTCTCACACACAAACACATGCACTTACACATGAACTTTCCCTGAGTGTCACAATTTCTCCTAGGACGTTTGAGAAAATATTCACAAATGACAAGTATTATTGAATGCAAAACATGTGCTAGGTACTGTTCAAGGTGATTTGAGTACAGCAAAGAAGATAATAGTCAAAGATCTTTTATCTAATGAATCTCACATTCTAGAGGTCAGATAGAAACAATAAACAAAGAAAAACAAAGTATAAAGTATGTGAGAAGGTAATACACTTTACAGAAACTGTAGACTAAGGCATAAGAATTCTGAGGGTTTGTACATTTGAAGAGGCTCATCTCTATATCTTGAGAAAGATGGAGCACAAACTGGAAGGATTAGAGAGGTATACATGCAGATATGGGGTAGGAAACTCTCCAGATGGAGAGGAAGACCAGTGCAAAGATGCTCTGTACATGAGAAATAGCAAGTAGGTCAGTAAGGCTGAAGTGAACAGAGGCAGAGAATAGAAGAGAATAGAAGAGATGATGTCAGAAAGAGACTAGGAGGTTATACTTACTAGAGCCTTCTAGGTATCATAAAGACTGACTTGATTTTGGGTTCAGCTCTTTGTGTGCACTGGAGAGACATGATCTGACTTATGAATTGGAGTTAACAGTTAGGTGCCCTCAAAATGAAGAGAAGTATTTACCTTTTTTTTTTTTTTTTGTGGTACACGGGCCTCTCACTGTTGTGGCCTCTCCCATTGTGGAGCACAGGCTCTAGACACGCAGGCTCAGCGGCCATGGCCCATGGGCCTAGCCACTCCACGGCATGTGGGATCTTCCCAGACCGGGGCACGAACCCACATCCCCTGCATCAGCAGGCGGACTCTCAACCACTGTGCCACCAGGGAAGCCATTACTTGACTTTTGTAAAGAAAAAGGAAATTTGATACGTGTATATGTTTAAGGAATTTTAAGGAAATAGTAAAGATGAGACTAATAAGAACAAAACTATTTCTTGCACCATATATTTTGTAGCTTATTTCAAATTCTGAATTGAGTGCACTTTTTCATAGTTCACATAAGCCAAAATTATTTTTAAAAATTAGGCTTGTTTTAAAATGACTATTATAGGAAATTTTTCTTAGATTTATGAATTCTAAAATACAAAATATGATGGTATATGGCTTCCTTACTTTCAGGCTTGCACTAGTGTAGTATTTAAATATATTGCTATTAAGTATGACAATAACTACTTTTACTTATACTTAATAGTAGATATCTTGTGTTCTGTGAAATAACAATGTTTCAAATTAAAAAAAATACAAGGTACTGTCAAGGATTGATTTAGTTAGTAGAGAAACAACATGCAACTTCTCCAATGTTACATTTCCTAAAACAAAACACAGTGATGTCATTCCTATTATATTAAAATTCCAAAAAAAAGGTTTTTATTTATAATCTATTTCTTGCAACCTTTATTCAAGTTGCAAAATTATCAGATACACTAATAGTTAGATATATTATTTGTAATGACTTAATATAATTGTCAGAAACCTCAGTATGGAAACCTAATACTATATCTAATCCCTTGTTATCCATACCAGTGAAAAAATTACTAACCAACTAAAAATATCTTGATTTCTCTTACCTCAAAATAATCTTTTTATTCATAAAGAGCATGTTATATTTTTTAAAAAAAAAACAAGTAGCTTTTTAAAATAAAATCCCTGTAAAGGTGATGGAGACATTGAAATTATAATTTTTTGGAAAAGGAAAATACTAGGAAATCAAGAAACATTATTATGCCAAATAGAATGAGAAAGCTCAAGTTCATGCCCACGGATTTTAGTGCACCTATAATGACATGACAATGAATTAAAAGAGTTGAAGAAATATTTTAGTCAAATTTGAATGTTATTTACAGAGGTAAATTGTTTAGTTATACATTTTTAGCTAAAAATATATTCTATCCCTGAACTAGAGTTGGCAATACTTGAAAAATATAGAAGAGAGAAAAAAATTGTAAAGCATATAAAAATATTATAGGTAATCATTTCTTTCAAAGAAGGAATGTTTTGTTAATATCAGACATCATTCTTTTTCCTTTTTCTAAAACTAGTATATCAAGACTGTCAGTAATCTTTCAAAAGCCACTTAACAATCTGTCAAATAACAATGCTAGTATACATTTTATTTGACAGACCAAAATTTATTGGTAGGTTTTTAAAAATTCCAACTATTTACCTTTATATTCCACACACGTGTATTTGTATAAATATGATCTAGAAATACAGTTATTCAAAAAGTTTAAATAATTATACTGTTTATGTGTCTACAGTTTTGGCATAAACTATGATTCAAAATATGTAAATATTTTAACAATGAAAATTTCATACGGGATCTACCCCACTTATGCATTTTTCCTTATTACATTCTTTGAGGAAGTATCAGCTCTATTTTTTATATTTCGTCTACTTTGATTCTCCACACATTGTAGTTCTTTAACATAAATGCATACATTACAGTTGGTAAACTGTTTAAATTATTGCTTTCCCTAGCATAAGGTTAATTGGTTTTTGCAAAAACTTGATTTAATTGTTTAATCAATGACATATTTTAAGTGTTCTCAGTGATATTAGTTGATGGATTTAAAATTTCCAGTTTCCTCATTTACTTAATAATTTTCTGAACATAAATACTTACACAATAATTCTTAGTTAAAAATATAATTAGAGGGCTTCCCTGGTGGCGCAGTGGTTGAGAGTCCGCCTGCCGATGCAGGGGACATGGGTTTGTGCCCCGGTCTGGGAAGATCCCACGTGCTGCGGAGCAGCTGGGCCCGTGTGCCATGGCCGCTGAGCCTGCGTGTCCGGAGCCTGTGCTCAGCAACGGGAGAGGCCACAACAGTGAGAGGCCCGCGTACCACAAAAAAAAAAAAATAAAATAAAAAAAAAATATATATATATAATTAGAAAAAGATTATTTCATAGTACATGAGCCAAAAGCATATAGTCATCATCTGAATCATTAATCTGTTGAAAGTGGGCTGGGGTAGGAAAATACGTGAGGGAGATTGAGGTACAAACTTTCAGTTACCCAGTTATGAAATGTACAGTGTGGGAAATATAGTCAAGAATAATGTAATATATTTGTATGGTGACAGATGACAACTAGACTTATCATGGGAATCAGAGTTTAATCAAGGTAATTCCTTCCCCCCTCAGCATGTGTACCTGGGAGCTTCATTAATGGCTCTTCCCAGCTTACACTGTTGTTTTCCAGTTGATACTGTATGCCTCCCATTCTTGGCCTTTCCAAATGGGAGCCATAATTTTGTGTACCCAATGCCTGCTCCATCACTACATTCTAGGTGTTTGTCCTGGAAAGGTAAGATAATTTGTGTTTTAAATTTGTAGCTTTGCAGACTAAAGGAAGTCACATCTGGATCTGATGGCACCTAGAGACAGGGACTCTGAGCAATAATCACTGATCAGATGGGACTTTATGTTGTCTTTCTCAGGAAGGAGTGAGAGTGTTCCATGTGTGAAAGTAGAATAAAATAATCTGGTAACTAAAATGTTCTGTCAAAGATAATAAGATGTATTCAAATTACTATCTTCTTGGGCACACAACAATCTGACCTTCCAAATCTTTCTTGCAGTTAGGTCAGAGACCATATGATTAAATTCTGACTAGTGGAATATAGGCATATGTAATGTAAAACACTTCTAGATTTGGCCCATAGTACAACATTACCCTTCCTTTTTGCCCTTAAGCAGGGACTTTGGATTCTGTGTGTTCCAGATCTACATCTGCATGATGGAATGGCCTGATTCCCAAGTCACCAATGAGGAAGTGTCAGCCTGCATCAGACTGTGATATGAGTAGGAAATAAAACTTTATGTGGCTAATCCACTGATACTTTGAAGCTTATTTGTTATAATAATATAGCCTACTCTATCCTCTCTAATAAAATTATATAAAATACTGATAAAAATACTAAACAAAGGACAGCAAATCCTAATGCGAAGATGGTAATAAAAGTAAAATGCTCAAAAATCTCCATGTAATTGTCTTCTGCTATCATTAGAACCAAAACCAGTGGTTGTTTTTTGTTTGTTTTGTTTTGTTTTTTTTCCTGTCTGTGTTTGTTTTGATGAGTGAGAAGAGAAGAGCAGTTTCTGGTTACATGTTAGCAATGAGACGATATAAATATCAAAAAGCCTCTAGCCTTGGCAGAGGCTCAGGAGTGCATCCTGAATTGAAGGATTATTCAGTGCCTTTTTATACAAAAGAATAAATCCTTGCAAATTACTTTCAATTCAATAACTGAAAAAAATGTAAGAGAGCAAATCCAACAATTGATATTACCAACAGACCAGCTGAGCCCTACTTTCTAATGTCACCAGAAAACAGAAAAAGAGATACCAGTAATTCTCCTGCAAAATGAAGGATAAATGGGAAGAGCACAGTAGACCATCATGAGTGGGATGTGAGATGAGAAAGACACGAAGGAAATGCAGAACCCGTGGCCAAAGATGATACAATAGGAAAGATATATCAAAGTAGCAATCCAAGAAAAAAAAAAAAAAAGAAAGGGAAGAAAAACAGAGTAAAATAAGACAAGAGCAATAATACTGAATATACATCTTAAATAAATAATTTTAATGAGATACATTCATTTAGATAGAAAAAATCTTATATTTAGATATCCCATATGTACATGCAGAAGAAAGTAAATGAATGAAAAAAAAAGGCCAGAAAAATGTGTGTATAAGAAAGGAGAGATTGTTAATTTTATATCACATTAATTTAAGGAGGAAATATTTGTCCATAAAAACTTAAACTTTCAAATGTTATATAATAGAGTCTATAATGTAGATATAACTGACAAGAATGGTTACATACTAAATAACTTTAATAACAGCAAAATACATAAAGCAAATTAAAATGTGGAAGTAAAAGGCAAAAGACACACAAAAAAAGACAAGACTCAATAAATTATCTGTATCCATATCAGAACACTAAAATAAAATAATGGAGAAAAAAATGAACTAAATAATATATGTAATGTCTCTAAGCAAATATAAACATTTTAAATTGTGCCATAATTGATATATATTTTTTCCACTGGTATATAGAATTTTAAAAATTGTAGAATGAAGCTAAAAGAGTAATAAATATAAAAGACTTATAGCCCTAAAAGCATATATAAAAATATACAATATTTTGTAAAAATATTGTAAAAAAAAAAAGTTATGCAAACTGAGATTCTACTAGATTTTATAATTCACTACCAACTCTAATCATTTACTATCTTACTTTTTATCAAGTTCACTCCTGTTATACTAGTGGTTTTTTTAGTATGTGTGTGTCTTGGCATTATATAAAAAGTTCTATCTCAATTTTGTACAAGGTGATTCATACAAACATAAATTTTATATCTCTCATTTTTTACCTCTCAGTCATATAGTTATATAGATATTAATTAGTATGGGTTTCTACAGTAATTTTTAACCTGTTTTATTATTATATTATTATAGTAAATGTAAAACATAAAATTGCATTTCCTGTACATAGTAAATACATATAATAAATACAATTCTACTAATTAATTTTTAGGTCATTTTCAATTTATTTATAGATATGAATTCAGCCATGTTTTATCAGTTTCTGCTGCAAGATAATTCCCAGTGAGTAAACAGAAAAAAAAGTACTCAAAGGTAACTTTGTTTCTCTAAAATATAATAATATTTACATATTTAATAGATTATAAGTAACATTTAAACCGTATAGCTTCATACAAGTGGCTTTGAGGCTCTGTGGCTTTGCTTGTTGAATACATACATACATATATCACATATACATATAAACATATACTATATATAATTTTGTTGCATTCTTATAGTTTTTAAATTTGAAATATAATAAATGATAATCACAAATAAAATAAACAGTTTTAAAGTAAAAAGACATGGCTTCAGTTGATCTCTCTCTATAGGTAACAATTTTAATAGGTCACGATGGATTCTTCCAAACCTTACTCAACAAACATATATACACAGTTTTTATTGCAATGATATTCTTTTTTTTTTTTTTTGCGATATGCGGGCCTCTCACTGTTGTGGCCTCTCCCATTGCGGAGCACAGGTTCCAGATGCGCAGACTCAGCGGCCATGGCTCATGGGCCTAGCCGCTCTGCGGCATGTGGGATCTTCCCGGACCGGGGCGCGAACCCCTGTCCCCTGCATCAGCAGGCGGACTCTCAACCACTGTGCCACTGAGGAAGCCCCCTGCAATGATATTCTTTATCTTTTTATTCAACTGTCCATTTTCACTGTATTTTTCATTGACTTCTTTCCTTGCTTGTCAATATACAGACTTCAATGACTACGCTGTATTCCACAGCATGCACATGCCATATTATATTTAACCAATGCCCAAGAGATAAATATTTAGGTTATTTTTTATATTTAGATATTAAAAAGCAAGGAAGACCCATGGAAACTTTTGTGCCTATATCCTTGCACATATGTGTGATTAATTCTTGGAATATACTATTAAAAGTGAAACAGCTGATACAAATAATAGTCATGCTTTAAATTTTGTTCTCAAATTTCTGTAGCATTTTAATTCTAACTAGTTATATGTTCAACCTCATTTTTCCCTGAGCTGACAATAAACTTTATAATAGGACAATTTTAAATGAAAATAATAAATAATATCTTATATTTTTATTATATGTCTGATTATTAAAGTGATTGAACATCTGTTCATATATTCATTAAATAATTTACAAAAAATAATTTCAAGTTTTTACTTTTGAAATAGTTTCAAACTTAAACAAACTTGTAAGAAAAATATGAACCTGAAAAATGGACTCTGTAGACATTTTTTCCTAAACCAGCTGGCTTTATGTTTGGCTTTGCTAATAGAGGGTGCTAGAAGGACACCCATAGAGGAAGAATGCACTTTCTTTCTTGAAATGGGCTGTTTTTTTACAGAGTAGTCAGAGACTCTGCTAGAATAGGTGAGATCACTGGTAGTTTTCTCTTCAGTGGTCCTGTTGCAGGTAGGGGGACCCCTTCTAGGGCCTGAGAGTGGGCTCTTGTCTAACAATCTGAAATGAATTGTCTGAGGAGACACACATACTGACAAAGTAAAAGACTTTATTGGGAAGGGGTGCCCAGGCGGAGAGCAGTAGGGTAAGGGAAACCAGGAGAACTGCTCTGCCACATGGCTCGCAGTTTCAGGTTTTATGGTAATGGGGTTAGTTTCTGGGTCGTCTCTGGCCAATCATCTTGGTTGGCCCTTATTTAGTCTGACTTAGGGTCCTCCCTGGTGGTGCATGCATCTCTCAGCCAAGATGGAGTCCAGCGTGAGGGTTTCTGCGAGGTTGGGAAGACATATCATCTCCTCTCTCCTGCTTTTGGCCCCTCCCCAGTTCTCCCTGTTAGTTTTCAGTGGCAGCATTGCATTCTTTATTGGAAACTTCTGTTGGGAGACAATTCAGGCCAGTGGTTATCATCATGCCTGGCCAAGATGTTTTTTTTTTTTTTTTTTTTTCTTCAGTACGCGGGCCTCTCACTGTTGTGGCCTCTCCCGTTGCGGAGCACAAGCTCTGGACGTGCAGGCTCAGTGGCCATGGCTCACGGGCCTAGCCACTCCATGGCATGTGGGATCTTCCCGGACTGGGGCACGAACCCGTGTCCCCTGCATTGGCAGGCGGACTCTCAACCACTGTGCCACCAGGGAGGCCCAAGATTGGTGGTTTTGGTCAATGGTTCCTTGACAGTACTGTCAGATAAGTCATGCTGTCACTTACTGGCAAGGTTCTCCATCAGCCAGTGGTGGGCAGCTCTTCAGACCTGCTGTGGTTTCACAGACTACAGCTTCCATCTCCATCATCAAGCAGTGGACCTCTCTTACAGACCAGATGTGGCCTGCACACTTCATCATGTTTCATCCTCACAGTCGATTGCTTGCTCCTTTGGCTGTCATTCTTCTTAATTGTCTGAAGCTCACTGTGAAGTTGGTACCCCTGACTTGCATTTCTATGTCTATCCTTGTTCATTCTTTGTCAGCTTTAGAAATAGTAATTATCTTGTGAAATTCCAGCTTCTGTACTCCTTGAAGTTCTCTGTCAACCTTTTACTAAAGTTTAAAATTAAAGTAAAATTTATTTTAGATAAAAAAAATCCTGTTCCCTTTACTGGTGTGGTTTCCATCTACTGGGAGGAATCTGGCTGATAAATTTAGTATTTGTTTTGCTTTGTGTTTTGTTGTTTCCTTCTTTCTACGAATTTTTTCTGTTTTTGAGTTTTTTGCTCAAGTAGTGAACAAATTTATCCAACAGCAATTATTGAATAGTCAGATGTCTTCCCATTACTTTGAAAAGACACTTTTCATCAGTTAAATATCTCATGGCTTGCTCTTTTTTGTTATGCTAAATTGCCTTTTTGTGCACCAGTTCAATGCTGGTTAAATATATTTTCTTTATTTTACATGTTAATCTATTTTGAAGCAAACTAAACTATATTATCCTGCCCTCTAATGAAAAAAATATTAACCTTGAGATTTTCCAGGGTAATTATTTCAGTATCTTCTAATTTTTTCATAATTACAATTCTCTTCCATTTTTATACTTGTTTTTGAAGTATAATCTGTACTTTTAATCTGCATTTTCCCCCAGACTACAAAGTGTTTTATGTGTTTGTTATTGAATTGCAAGGGCAAACCAGAAAAGTAGAATTTTAGAACTTCATCAATAAAATTTTTTAAAAAATCTTAATTTTCCTCCTAAAAGTTGCCTGTATTACTCATTTCCAAGTTTCTCAATCTACACAAGAGGCATCCTAGCTGGTAATTTGTCTGGGCATATTAAACTCTCTTTCTGTATATTATATCAATTGGGGAAATGTGAAAGTTAACTTGTATCATCCCTATAGGGATAGACCCTCCCCTCACTTAAAACCAAGTCTGATGGAATTTTATTGCATTCCCTCTAAAGTACACTCATTTAGTTTCTTGGACATCTCCTCCTGGAGTGTATTGCTAAATTTCAGCAAAATATATAATTATTCCCCAATTAACAGTAGTAGGCTGATCACAGTTATTCTGATAATCTATTCAAGAAATTCTGCCCATTTTTCAGTGTATTATTAATTTCAGTCACAAGGATAGGCTATATTTAGACTATATTTCATAATCAGATCATATCTAATCTACCTCTAATTAGACTTCTATTGTGATACTATAGAACTATTTGCCAAATCCCTGGGGGTATTGCCATAAAAATTATGAAAAGCAAATATTTCTAAGGGAATAGGATAGGTCCCTTAGGAGGTAACTTTCATCATGTATATTAATGTACTATCTGAACAGACAGAAATGATAAATCTGCTGCCCTCTGGAGATGCTACATTTGTGACTAATACTAGAGGTATCAAAACAAGGGCAAACAAGTTAAAACACTATATATCTTTAAAGGAATGCATCAAAAACTATAGTAAACAATTACCAGGAGGTACCTGCCAAGCATCTGAAATCTTTTTCTATATTTAGTGACATTCTACCACAAAAGGATTGATGAGACTCACCTCACACTAGAGAAAGAAAATACAATAATTTATTATTGTTTCCTATTATCCACTGCCTTCAGCATAAAAGGATTTTACATCTTTTGTAAAATTGCTTTAAGCGACTCTTTATGGCAGGAGTTTAATTTCCTGCCTTATTAACAGCATACTTGGCCATGTAACCTGCTTTCATCAACGAACTGTGAGCAGAAGTGATTATATGAAATGTCAGAGAAGAAGCCTCCACAGACATCAAATCATTCTGCTGTCAAGTCCTACAATGAGAGCGCATAAGGAGTAGAACCTCAGTTAACACAAAACTGGCCTGTAAAGTAAGATATATAGTACCTTGTTAAAATTGGGAGGGGGGGGCCTCCCTGGTGGCGCAGTGGTTGGGAGTCCGCCTGCCAATGCAGGGGATACGGGTTCGTGCCCCGGTCCGGGAGGATCCCATATGCCGCGGAGCGGCTGGGCCCGTGAGCCATGGCCGCTGAGCCTGCGCATCCGGAGCCTGTGCTTCACAACGGGAGAGGCCACAACAGTGAGAGGCCCGCATACCGCAAAAAAAAAAAAAAAAAAAAAAAATTGGGAGAGGGGTTTATATTTGTTGCAGCACAATCAGAAGGAAGCTGTCAATACACTTGATGTCTTACCTAATGTATGGACATGTCACATAACCTCAACCCACTGAAACCACTCATGAAGTAGGAAGAACGTGAAGAACAAGTGGAGAATACGTTCTGCTGGCAGTGGTAGCTGGATTGGCCATGTGCATTTTCCAGGGGAAAATGTATCTATTGCTTGATGCTGGCAACAGAAGCAACAGTGAGAGCTTTCCTCTAGACACAGTTTTGACTGAAGCTTCAGCTTCTGTTTAGGCTCTGTTCTTCCAAATCTAGCATCTCATCAATTTCTGTGAGCTTACCAATAACCTCCATGATTGAATCACACAGTCAGTTTCTGGGCCTTTAAAATAAATATCAACTGTTCCAAAAATGGTCAGTAAAAAGAGGTTGTGAGCAATCATTCAGGGAAATGGAAACAATCCATTATTGATTGTCTGTCCATGTTAAAGATGAAGGCATTTTACCAAGTTCATAGATACAGAGGACAGATTGGTGGTTGCCAGAGGTGGAGGGTGGGAGGTGGAGAAATGGGCGATGGGAGTCAAAATTCACAAACTTCCAGTTTTAAAACAAATAAATCAGGGGGGTGTAATGTACAGCATGGTGACTATAGTTAATAATACTGTATTGCATATCTGAAAGTTGCTAAGACAGTAGATCTTAAAAGTTCTGATCAAGAGAAAAAAATTCTGTAACTATATGTGGTGACATATGTTAACTAAACTTGATGATCATTTCACAATATGTACAAATATAGAATCATTTTGTTGTACACCTGCAACTAATATAATTTTGTATATCAATTATGACTCAATTTTAAAAAGGAAGAAGATGAATACATTTAAATTCCACTAGTCTTTTGGGGTGATTCTCAGGCATCTTGGCCCACAATGGAAAAAAATTAAATTGTAATCTATGATCACCCAGAAAAAGGTATACAAAGAAAATTTAAGCTACTGAATGACCACTGTCACAGAACAGTATGAAGAATATAAAATATTTAAGAACTGTGAGCTGAGGGAGTTCTTCCAAAAGTGCTGAACAGCTTAAAAAAAGAAAACAAGGTATGTTTCTTAAACATATTCCTCAAGGCACTGGCTGAAGCCTAAGGGCCTTAGAAAACTATACCAAAGATCCACTTATTGTTTGGAGCAGCTGGGATGCAAAAGATTCAACAGAGTGGAAAGTTTGAATTTGTAGGTTGTCAAACAGTAACTTTGGTTCAGTTTACTGTCTGACTAGGTCACTGGACTTTTTTGTTGATGTTTGTTTTTCTATCTCAATATCTGACCAAATTCCAAATATTCTGAAAGAAATAATCTTAATATGTAAATATCCCTGAATCCTATCGCTTAAATGTTAAAATGTCACCTCCCAATTTCCCAGGGTCTTTGCTGATATTTTATACCAATCAGACATGTCTTCTTTAGAAATGGAATGAGAATTTACTAATCTTCAAAAATTCATTATTCCTTTCTCCATCCAGGTCAGATTCTTGATCATACAAAGATTTTATCTAATGAATTTTGCTTCTGGTAATGGCAGAGTTGCATATAGTGGACTTACTAACCAATAAATAGATATATGTGTGTGTGTGTGTGTGTATATATATATATATATACATATATATGTATGTATATATATATGAAATATTACACACAAAAAATTAAAGGTACTGGAGTACTACCAAAAGACAGGCAGAAGCTGGAGAGAATTTGACTCTCAAAATAAAGAAACATCACTGGGTGAAATCTATAATGATTTTTTTTGTTCTCTAAGGAATAACCAGTAAATGTGGTATACATTTGATAGAAATCAGGTAGAATTCCACATTCATAGGACAGACTTCATGCCTCTTAATAGAAGGTAATGGCTGGAGGACGAAGAAAGGTGAGCAGAGATCTCAGCTACTGAAAACAAAAATTTGGAGACTGAATATAATCCCAAATTATAAAGGCTTGGAAAATACTCAAGTTATTCCATCAAAACCCCAGAAGGACCATGTTTTTGCAACAATAACTATACCAAGACTAAGGATTCACTCTAACATTAAGAGTGAAGCATAAACAGATAATAGAATTAATGTATCCTAGCAGGGCTGATTAAGACAAAAATGGAGAAAATACTAAGTACCATTATTAAGAATGAAAGAGACATTACTTATAAATCCTTTACAGAGTAAACACATAATAATGAGAAATTATGAACAATACTTTGTTATTTACTTAGATAAAATAGACAAATTCTTTTTAAAAGAATTGATGGAAAAAATATTAATAACTCAATAGCAATCAAATAAGGTGAATAGTTAGTCCAAGACATTTTACTCAATGAAAAAATGTGTATATGTTTTTGATATATTGCATTCAAAGAATGATAGAGAAATCATTATCAGATTATTCTGAACACCACAAAGGGAAGATTATCATCATAAAAATGAAAAAAAAAATAGAAAAAATCAAAAATAGCAAAGATATAAATAAAATAAGTTGACTTATTTGAACCAGAAAAAAAATAAGAAAGCATGACAAAAATAGAATAGGAATTTAACAACAAGTAAGAAAGAAAAAAGAAGTATTTAACTTGTGTTGAACTCAAACTATAGCTATATAAAATAGAAGAAACAACTTTTAGGTGATAAACATTGTGTTTTCGGGGGGGGGGGTGGTACTCAATAAATTGTATATATCTTTCCTGCCTGAGCTCTACAGAACTTAAGACATAAATTTTAAAAATAGAAAGAGAAACAAACTATCATCATTATTGCTGATAGAAAATAAGGAGACTTTAGGTCTGTATTCAAGATGACCTTAATGATATTGAGTACCATGTTTAGGTGGACTTATCTACTCAATCATTGTGGCTAATTGTTTGGGGCTTATCTGCCCTCAAAGGTGAAGAGTGCAGAAAACATTATAGAACCTGTACATCTGTGACCAATGCTTTCTCAAGAGGACATAGTAGACACTGAGTTGAGGATGCCCTGTTCATCTTTCTAAATTTTCCAATTAGATACAATTTCACTTTACCAAAGTAAATAGTCATGAAGTGGTTAATTAGGACAGTACTTTGGAAAAGCTCATTTAAATGTAAAGTAGAAGTGGGGAAAATACATTTATTCTACTATTCTACTTTATTCTCTTAGTGTTGGTTTTACCCATTAAATCTAACAAGAATGAGCTATTTGCCACAAAAGGGGGTATCAGACGTCTATCTGATCTCTACCTTCAAAGAGGCTGCTCTCCAAATACCAATGGCTATGGCTTTCAGAAGAACCAATGACCATGGAAGACAATTTCTATTTTGTTGCCCAAATACTCAAAAATAGTGCATTAATGAAATCAATTTTAAAGCAGCTGAACCCAAGACTGAAAGTTCCCTTCCATTCCACACTGTGTGTTTTCTTTGCCAAAGAAGAACATCAGAGGTTCTGCAGTACAGTGAAGGGATGACATTAAAATAAAATGAGTAAAAGGCAGTCTTTAAATAAATACTTACATATATATATATTTATCAAACAATGATATACCTCAATGCAAACTCCTTCTATAACCAAGTTTCTATGAGGTAATTAAACTTTAATTTCTAAGCACAATGAGAGAGAGAGAGAGAGAGAGAGAGAGAGAGAGACTGAACCAATCCCCAACTCCACAGGAGCTCTCTCAGGCAAAATTAATGTTGCCAAAGACAGGAGCAAGAACTTAGCAGGGTTAGAGTAAAGTGGTCTGGTTCAATGACCCATAATTCATATCCTGTGAGATTCAGCTCAAATCGAAAAAAAAATTGACAAGACGTTAATTTTGAGCACTGTGCACTGTCCTTATGTGTGGGAAAAAAATAATGGAAGCAAACTTTGTTTTCTCTTAGAGTTGAGTTAGAGACATATACCATCTAGCAAGTGTTTTACATTAGTATTGTCACCAGTTATTCTGAGGGACCTTCCTTCACTATCTTGTATTATCAAAACTTCCATTTCTCTTATGCTCTGCGTTCCGAGAACCTAGAGCCGTTCCACTCTGGATCCACTTGCTGATGTTCCCTTCGCCATTTCTTCAGATAACACATTTGAGTCCTGTGCCCGCAGTGATGTTTCCACTGCCTTTTGTTATAGATTTTTTTAACGTCTGTAAAACCAAGTAGTGTTTCTTCTTTATCCTCACATTTATTTCTACTGTAGAATTTCTCTCAATAGGTTCCTGAATTGAAGCTGTGATAAATGTTTCTGAAGTTCGAGTCCCAGGAGTCCTGTAGGTTCCTGGAATTGAATGAGTTCCTTTCTTTATTTTTCCTTTTTTTTTTTATCTGATTGAGACATTGTTTTTCTAGCATTCACTTACACATTTGATATTTTGGTGTCTCTCATCCTAGAAATATGAAGTCAAATCCTCATGTTTCTCCCAGAAGCATCTATTATTCAAACATAGCTTGTCTACCTTTTCATCCCTTAACACTTCCACCAACAAAATATGTTTCCATTGGTCCAATCAGACATATACTTAATAGATAATTACCTTGCCTGAATCTCCTTTAGTATCTTTCATCTATTTGTGCCTTCTAAGGCTTACTTCTATTGTATAATTTCTCCAACATTACTCAGAGTGCCAGCAATATATCAGTATCTACATCTACAGAAACTCTATCACCTTGAAAACACCTAATATTGCTCTAATTATTTTATACTAACTTTCATCTGAAACTTGTACAGATATTCTATAATCACCTTTTATAGCTCTTACCAGCCTCTAAGGATGATCTCCAAGTAAGAATGAAATATTCTGTCATTTCTCTAATGTTCTCTTTTGTAGCAGTTTAGCATGACACTTTTTTCCTTTTATTTTCTAGGTTTGGCATGTATATTTTAAAATTAAGGACCTCACTTTTGCTCTGCCAACAGGAGAAAGTTAGCTGTTTTGCTATTTAAAAGCCATTCTGCACACTGATATATAAAGGGCACGTAAGGACTCTTCTTTCTTGTAAAATAAAGATTTGCTTCAGCCAAGCATGTTTAGGAAAAGCTGTGCCTAAATAGTAAGCTGTGACAGGCTGCACCCTGAGATCCTTCCTGCCTTTAGGGACACTTGCCTTGTTAAGGTCCCTCTGGTCCTTGTCCCTTAATTTATGCTTCTGCCTCTCTATAAAGAGACAATCACTTGTAGATAAATCTTTGATATGTAAGAGCCACTAAGATTAAAACACCCTGTAGTCAGGTTAAAGACCTTCACCCTAGTACTGAAAAAAACAAAAAAACAAATCACAAACATAAGAACTTCTTTGGTCTAAAATAAGCTTCTAAAAACACGTAAGAAAAAAGTACATAACTGGGGCTTCCCTGGTGGTGCAATGGTTGAGAGTCCACCTGCCGATGCAGGGGACATGGGTTTGTGCCCCGGTCCGGGAAGATCCCACATGCCACAGAGTGGCTCGGCTCGTGAGCCATGGCTGCTGAGTCTGTGAGTCCAGAGCCTGTGCTCTGCAATGGGAGAGGCCACAACTGTGAGAGGACCGCGTACTGCAAAAAAAAAAAAAAAAAAAAAAAAAAAAAAAGAAAAACAAAACAAAACAAAACAAAAAACATATCTGTCAAAACATAAAGTTCTAACAACAATGCCATGCTTCAGTCTCCACCAAATTCTCTCCATACAAATATTGTGCTTTCCTGAATTCTACTATATTTGTTTGTTTTTCTCATTGCTAGCCCTGTGTGGAGGACACTAAGGAATTTCAGCTATTAGCACCCATCTTCCCTACCCAATCTGTAATATAAAACCGTGGAGTCATAGATGAGGTTAAAAACATCAATTTGAAGACTGAGAGTGCAGTGCAGGGTTAGGACAGAACTTCCCCTTCAGTACTCTCCTCTTCTGCTCAGACCAGAAGGATTCAGATCTCTTTGTTGTTCTCTCCAAATTTACTAAAGTAAATTACTCTACTTTCCCCAGGTAAGGAGAGATAAAAGGGTGGATGGGGCTTCCCTGGTGGCACAGTGGTTGAGTGTCTGCCTGCCGATGTGGGTGGCACAGGTTCATGCCCCGGTCTGGGAAGATCCCACATGCCGTGGAGCGGCAGGGCCTGTGAGCCATGACCGCTGAGCCTGCGTGTCTGGAGCCTGTGCTCTGCAATGGGAGAGGCCACAACAGTGAGAGGCCCACGTACCACAAGAAAAAAAAAAAAAAGGGTGGATGGAGGTCAGGAATGTGTTTGGAGAAGAAATCCCTTCTTAGAGAAATCAAGAATAGAAAAACAAACAAATAAACAAAACAGGCAAAGAAATGCCTTGTAAATAGAAACTAAGAAAGAGAGCATATGTTAATATCATAAAACAACAGACAATACAATAGTTAATATCATAAAATATGGAATATTGGCAGAGAAGGGTCAGATAATATAAATTATTAGTGATAATAATAATTATCACTATTAATAATTATTATTATTAATAATATAAATCATTATTCAGAAAACTGAACCAACTAAGAACTGCTGGTTGAAGCATGAACTGTGATAGCCTCTTTGGAAAGCATTAGGACAGTAATAAATTAAATTAAGTCTGCATCTACCTTACAGTTCAGAAATTCCATCCTTGAGTTTTTGCTCTAGAGAAATTTATATTCTGGGCCATATGTGTCATATACAAAAATGGCAGAGAAAACTGGCTTGTAAGAATGAAAAATGTTAGCTGTGTATCCTAGAATTATACAGCATTTAGAAACAATAAATTAGAGGTACATACATTACCATGCACTCATTTTTAAAAATGTAGTTCTCGATGAATCATGAAAGACACAGAATCTATAGAGCCATATAATTTATGTTTATTAGAATACATAAACACTCAAGACAATGCTATGTATTTTATGAGGATATATGCAATCCACACATGTCTCAAACAGTAGTATGAAGGCTCAGGGGAGCAGGAAAACAAAAAAGGAGTCTTGTAATGATCTGTGAAATTAATTTGCCATGAATCAGAAAAGTAGTCAAGGATCATCACCAGACAGACATCCCCCACAAACTGTAAACAACACCAAAAGATGAATATCCAAGAGAAAAATATACAAGTCATAAATTAAGGAAAATCATAATGGAAATACAGTGCCAATGAATATATTAAGTAATTCTCAAAATCGCTACTGATTGGAGCAATGCAAATAAAAACAATAAGGTATCAGGTTTTAACATTACATTTGCTAAAAATAATTTAAAGATAGGAAAGTATAACATGTTTGCAAACTTGTCTGTGAAATAAGTTGTGTTTTTCTCTGCTGGTGAAACTGTAAATTGCAATATTCATTTTGGAGGGAAAGAGGAAAATAATGGAAGAATTAACAGGCAATTCCATTACTAGTTCTTATCATATTCATACACATAGGGCATAGAAAGTATAAGAATACCCATTGTAACTTTGATTATAAGAGTGGATAATTAGAAAAAATAGATGTTCATCATTATATGAAGAATTAAATAAATTGAAGTATACCTACTATTTAACAGTAGTTAAAATGAATACAATAGATATGTATATATTAACATAGAAAGTTTCATAAGATTGGCCATATAGTTTTATTTTACATAGCAAAACAATATATTTTCATGGGTACACATGTCTGTAAATATATATTGCCTAGAAGAAAGAACATCATACTGGAAAAAAATATGTCTTGCAAGGGGAATGCAATTGAATTCGTTCAAATGGAACTTTGATGGAGGCAATTAAACACATGTAGAATTTAAAAGAAAAAAAAAAAAACACTGAGGTGAATTAAATTAAGAAATAGGGAGATAGATTTAATTTTTTCTCTTTCTTTTATTGACTTAACTGTAATGCACACAGTTAACAATATTTTCAGAGTTCATCTGTAATGTGGATGCTCATATTCTCCTGTGCTACTGGCTGTGCCCAGGCAAGGATAAACGTTATTCTAACACATTGATTTACCTGGTGCGTTAGGATAGACTAGGTTATGCCAGTATAACAATTAACTTTTAAATCTTTTTGCTTACAAAACTAAGGTGTATTTCTCACCTATGCCACATGTCTTTCCTAAGTCAACTGCATCTTATCTTCACTTAAGAACCTATGCTGATCTGGGGGGAAGATGGCGGAAGAGTAAGACGTGGAGATCACCTTCCTCCCCACAGATACATCAGAAATTCATCTACACGTGGAACAACTCCTACAGAACACCTACTGAATGCTGGCAGAAGACCTCAGACCCCCCAAAAAGGAAAGAAACTCCCCACATACCTGGGTAGGGCAAAAGAAAAAAGAATAAACAGAAACAAAAGGATAGGGATGGGATCTGCACCAGTGGGAGGGAGCCGTGAAGGAGGAATGGTTTCCACACACTAGAAGCCCCTTCATGGGTGGAGACTGTGGGTGGCGGAGGGGGAAAGCTTCTGAGTAGAGGAGGAGAGCGCAGCCACAGGGGTGTGGAGGGCAAAGTGGAGAGATTCCCGCACAGAGGATCGGTGCCCTCAGGCACACACCAACTCGTGAGGCTTGTCTGCTCGGACACCGGGGTGGGCGGGGCTGGGAGCTGAGGCTCGGGTATTGGGTTTCAGTTGGAGCGTAGGGAGAGTACTGGGGCTGGTGGTGGGAAGAGAGCCTGAAGGGGTTAGTGCACCATGGCTAGCCTGGAGGGAGTCCGGGAAAAAGTCAGGAACTGCCGAAGAGGCAAGAGACTTTTTCTTCCCTTTTTGTTTCCTGGTGTGCGAGGAGAGCGGTTTAAGAGCACTGCTTAAAGGAGCTCCAGAGACAGGCGCGAACCAGGGCTAAAGGCGTGGACCCTGGAGACAGACGTGGGACACTGGGGCTGCTGCTGCCACCACCAAGAGGCCTGTGTGCAAGCGCAGGTCACTGTCCATGGCCCCTTTCCGGGGAGACTGTGCAGCCCACCACTGCCAGGGTCCCGGGATCCAGGGACGGCTTCCCCAGAAAAGCACACGGTGCGCCTCAGGCTGGTGCAATGTCACACTGGCCTTTGCCACTGCAGGCACACCCTGCACTCCGTGCCCCTCCCTCCCCTCGGCCTGAGTGAGCCAGAGCCTCCGAATCAGCAGCTCCTTTAAACCCATCCTGTCTGAGCAAAGAACAGATGCCCTCTGGCGACCTACATGGAGAGGCAGGGCCAAACCCAAAGCTGAGATACGGGAGCTGTGAGAACAAAGAGGAGAAATGGAAATCTCTCTGTGCAGCCTCAGAAGCAACAGATTAAAGCTCCACAATCAACTTGATGTACCCTGCATCTGTGGAATACATGAATAGACAACGAATCATCCCAAATTGAGGAGGTGGACTTTGAGAACAAGATTTAAGATTTTTTTCCCCTTTTCCTCTTTTTACAATGAATTATCCCAAATTGAGGAGGTGGACTTTGAGAGAAAGATTTACGACTTTTTTCCCCTTGTTCTCTTTTTATGAATGTGTATGTGTATGCTTCTGTGTGAGATTTTCTCTGTATAGTTTTGCTTCCACCAATTGTCCCAGGGTTCTATTCGTCCGTCTTTTTTTTTTTTAATAATTACTTTTTATTTTAATAACGCTACTATATTTCATCATACTTTATTCTATTTTACTTTATCTTCTCTCTTTCTCATTTCCCTACCTTCCCTTTCTCCCTCCCTCCCTCCACCCTCCTTTATTTCTTTCTTTCTTTCTTTCCTTCCTTCCTCGCTCCCTCCCTCCCTCCTGTCTTTCTTTCTTTCTATCTTTCTTTCTTTTTTCTTTCCTTCCTCCCTCCCTCCCTTCTTTCTTCCTTTCTCTCTTCCTTCCTCTCTTTCCTTCCTCCCTCCCTCCTGTCTTTTTATTTCTTTCTTACATTCTTTCTTTCCTTCCTCCCTCCCTCCCTTCTTTCTTCTTTTCTCTCTTTCTTTCTTTCTTTCCTTCCTCCCTGCCTCCCTCCTTTTTTTCTATCTTTCTTTCTTTCTCTCTCTCTTTCTTTCTTTCTTTCCTTCCTCCCTTCCTCCCTCCCTCCTTTCTTTCTTCCTTCCTTTCTGTGCTCCTTTCTTTCTTTCTTTCTCTCTTTCTTTCTTCTACTACTTCTTTCTTTCTACATTTTCTCCCTTTTATTCTGAGCTGAGTAGATTAAAGGCTCTTGGTGCTACAGCCAGGAGTCAGTGCTGTGCCTCTGATGTGGGAGAGCCAACTTCAGGACACGGGTCCACAAGAGACCTCCTAGCTCCACATAATATCAAGCAGCGAAAATCTCCCAGAGATCTCCATCTCAACACCAGCACCCAGCTGCACTCAACGACCAGCAAGCTATAGTGCTGGTCACCCTATGCCAAGCAACTAGCAAGACAGGAACACAACCACACCCATTAGCAGAGAGCCTGCCTAAAAACATAATAAGGCCACAGGCACCCCAAAACACACCACGAGATGTGAAACTGTCCACCATAAAGAAAAGATCGAGCTTCATCCACCAGAACACAGGCACTAGTCCCCTCGACCAGGAAGCCTACACAACCCACTGAACCAACCTTAGCCACTGGGGACAGACACCAAAAACAATGGGAACTATGAATCTGCAGCCTGCAAAAAGGAGACCCCAAACACAGTAAGATAAGCAAAATGAGAAGACAGAAAAACACACAGCAGGTGAAGGAGCAAGATAAAAACCTACCACACCTAACAAATGAAGAGGTAATAGGCAGTCTACCTGAAAAAGAATTCAGAATAATGATAGTAAAGACGATCCAAAATCTTGGAAATAGAATAGACAAAATGCAAGAAACAGTTAACAAGGAACTAGAAGAACTAAAGGTGAATCAAGCATTGATTAAAAACACAATAAATGAAACAAAAAATACTCTAGACGGGATAAGTTGCAGAATAACTGAGGCAGAAGAACGGATAAGTGAGGTGGAAGATAAAATAGTGGAAATAACTGCTGCAGAGCAGAATAAAGAAAAAAGAATGAAAAGAACTGAGGACACTCTCAGAGACTTCTGGGACAACATTAAACACACCAACAGTCGAATTATAGGGGTTCCAGAAGAAGAAGAGAAAAAGAAAGGGACTGAGAAAATATTTGAAGAGATTATAGTTGAAAACTTCCCTAATATGGGAAAGGAAATAGTTAATCAAGTCCAGGAGGCACAGAGAGTCCCATACAGAATAAATCCAAGGAAAAATATGCCAATACACATATTAATCAAACTGTCAAAAATTAAACACAAAGAAAACATATTAAGAGCAGCAAGGGAAAAACAACAAATAACACACAAGGGAATCCCCATAAGGTTAACAGCTGATCTCTCAGCAGAAACTCTACAAGCCAGAAGGGAGTGGCAGGATATAATTAAAGTGATGAAGGAGAAAAACCTGCAACCAAGATTACTCTACTCAGCAAGGATCTCATTCAGATTTGATGGAGAAATTAAAACCTTTACAGACAAGCAAAAGCTGAGAGAGTTCAGCACCACCAAACCAGCTTTACAACAAATGCTAAAGGAACTTCTCTATGCAAGAAGCACAACAGAAGGAAAAGACCTAAAATAACGAACCCAAAACAATTAAGGAAATGGGAATAGGAACATACATCTCAGTAATTACATTAAATGTAAATGGACTAAATGCTCCCACCAAAAGACACCGATTGGCTGAATGGATACAAAAACAAGACCCATATATATGCTGTCTACAAGAGACCCACTACAGACATAGAGACACATACAGATTGCAAGTAAGGGGATGGACAAAGATATTCCATGCAAATGGAAATCAAAAGAAAGCTGGAGTAGCAATTCTCATATCAGACAAAATAGACTTTAAAATAAAGACTATTAGAAGAGACAAAGAGGGACACTACATAATGATCAAGGGATCGATCCAAGAAGAAGATATAACAAATGTAAATATTTATGGAGCCAACACAGGAGCACCTCAATACATAAGGCAAATACTAACAGCCTAAAAAGAGGAAATTGACAGTAACACACTCATAATAGGGGACTTCAACACCCCACTTTCAACAATGGACAGATCATCCAAAATGAAACTAAATAAGGAAACGCAAGATTTAAGTGATACATTAAAAAAGATGGACTTAATTGATATTTATAGGACATTCCATCCAAAAACAACAGAATGCACATGTTTCTCAAGTTCCCATGGAACATTCTCCAAGATAGATCATATCTTGGGTCACAAATCAAGCCTTGGAAAATTTAAGAAAATTGAAATTGTATCAAGTATCTTTTCCGACCACAATGCTATGAAACTAGACATCAATTACAGAAAAAGATCTGTAAAAAAATTACAAACACATGGGGGCTAAGCAATACACTACTTAATAATGAAGTGATCACTGAAGAAATCAAAGAGGAAATAAAAAAATACCTAGAAACAAATGACAATGGAGACACGACGACCCAAAATTTCTGGGATGCAGCAAAAGCAGTTCTAAGGGGGAAATTTATAGCAATACAATCCCACCTTAAACAACAGAAAACATCTCGAGTAAACAACCTGACCCTGCACCTAAAGCAATTAGAGAAAGAAGAACAAAAAACCCCCAAAGTTAGCAGAAGGAAAGAAATCATAAAGATCAGATCAGAAATAAATGAAAAAGAAATGAAGGAAACCATAGCAAAGATCAATAAAACCAAAAGCTGTTTCTTTGAGAAGATAAACAAAATTGATAAACCATTAGCCAGACTCATCAAGAAAAAAAAGGGAGAAGACTCAAATCAGTAGAATTAGAAATGAAAAAGGAGAAGTAACAACTGACACTGCAGAAATACAAAAGATCATGAGAGATTACTAAAGGAACTCTATGCCAATAAAATGGACAAGCTGGAAGAAATGGACAAATTCTTAGAAAGGCACAACCTGCCAAGACTGACTCAGGAATTAAATAAAAAATATGAATAGACCAATCACAAGCAGTGAAATTGAAACTGTGATTACAAATATTACAATAAACAAAAGCACAGGGCCAGGTGGCTTCACAGGCGAATTCTAACAAACATTTAGAGAAGAGTTAACACCTATCCTTCTCAAACTCTTGCAAAATATAGCAGAGGGAGGAACACTCCCAAACTCATTCTACGAGGCCACCATCACCTTGATACCAAAACCAGGCAAGGATGTCACAAAGAAAGAAAACTACAGGCCACTAACACTGATGAACAAAGATGCAAAAATCCTCAACAAAATACTAACAAACAGAATCCAACCGCACATTAAAAGGATCATACACCATGATCAAGTTGGGTTTATTCCAGCAATGCAAGGATTCTTCAATATACGCAAATCAATCAATGTGATACACCACATTAACAAATTGAAGGAGAAAAACCATATGATCATCTCAATAGATGCAGAGAAAGCTTTCGACAAAATTCAACACCCATTTATGATAAAAACCCTGCAGAAAGTAGGCATAGAGGGAAATTTCCTCAACATAATAAAGGCCATATATGACAAACCCACAGCCAACATCATCCTCAATGGTGAAAAACTGAAACCATTTCCAGTAAGATCAGGAATAAGACAAGGCTGCCCACTCTCACCACTCTTATTCAACATAGTTTTGGAAGTTTTAGCCACAGCAATCAGAGAAGAAAAGGAAATAAAAGGAATCCAAATTGGAAAAGAAGTAAAGCTGTCACTGTTTGCAGATGACATGATACTATACATAGAGAATCCTAAAGATGCTACCAGAAAACTACTAGAGCTAATCAATGAATTTGGTAAAGTAGCAGGATACAAAATTAATGCACAGAAATCTCTGGCATTCCTGTACACTAATGATGAAAAATCTGAAAGTGAAATCAAGAAAACACTCCCATTTACCATTGCAACCAAAAGAATAAAATATCTAGGAATAAACTTACCTAAGGAGACAAAAGACCTGTATGCAGAAAATTATAAGACACTGCTGAAAGAAATTAAAGATGATACAAATAGTTGGAGAGATAGACCATGTTCCTGGATTGGAAGAAACAATATTGTGAAAATGACTCTACTACCCAAAGCAATCGACAGATTCAGTGCAATTCCTATCAAACTACCACTGGCATTTTTCACAGAACTAGAATAAAAATTTTCAAAATTTGTTTGGAAAAACAAAAGACCCCAAATAGCAAAAACAATCTTGAGAACGAAAAATGGAGCTGGAGGAATCAGGCTCCCTGACTTCAGACTATACTACAAAGCTACAGTAATCAACACAGTGTGGTATTGGCACAAAAACAGAAAGATAGATCAATGGAACAGTATAGAAAGTCCAGAGATAAACCCACGCATCTTTGATAAAAGAGGCAGAAATGTACAGAGGAGAAAGGACAGCCTCCTCAATAAGTGGTGCTGGGAAAACTGGACAGGGACATGTAAAAGTATGAGATTAGATCATTCCCTAACACCATACACAAAAATAAGCTCAAAATGGATTAAAGACCTAAATGTAAGGCAGAAACTATCAAACGCTTAGAGGAAAACATAGGCAGAACACTCTATGACATAAATCACAGCAAGATCCTTTTGGACCCACCTCCTAGAGAAATGTAAATAAAAACAAAGATAAACAAATGGGACCTAATGAAACTTCAAAGCTTTTGCACCGCAAAGGAAACCATAAAGAAGACCAAAAGACAACCCTCAGAATGGGAGAAAATATTTGCAAATGAAGTAACTGACAAAGGATTAATCTCCAAAATTTATAAGCAGCTCATGTAGCTCAATAGCAAAAATACAAACAACCCAATCCACAAATGGGCAGAAGACTTAAGTAGGCATTTCTCCAAAGATATACAGACTGCCAACAAACACATGAAAGAATGCTCAACATCATCAATCATTAGAGAAATGCAAATCAAAACTACAATGAGATATCATCTCACACCAGTCAGAATGGACATCATCAAGAAATCTAGAAACAATAAATGCTGGAGAGGGTGTGGAGAAAAGGGAACACTCTTGCACTGCTGGTGGGAATGTGAATTGGTAAAGCCACTATGGAGAACAGTATGGAAGTTCCTTAAGAAACTAAAAATAGAACTACCATATGACCCAGCAATCCCACTACTAGGCATATACCCTGAGAAAACCATAATTCAAGAATAGACATGTACCAAAATGTTCATTGCAGCTCTATTCACAATAGCCCAGAGATGGATACAACCTAAGTGTCCATCATCGTATGAATGGATAAAGAAGATGTGGCACATATATACAATGGAATATTACTCAGCCATAAAAAGAAACGAAACGGAGTTATTTGTAATGAGGTGGATAGACCTAGAGTCTGTCATACAGAGTGAAGTAAGTCAGAAAGAGAAAGACAAATACCATATGCTAACACAAATATATGGAATTTAAGGGAAAAAAATGTCATGAAGAACCTAGGGGTAAAACAGGAATAAAGACACAGACCTACTTGAGAATGGACTTGAGGATATGCGGAGGGGGAAGGGTAAGGTGTGACAAAGCGAGAGAGAGATATGGACATATGTACAGTACCAAACGTAACGTAGGTAGATAGTGTGAAGCAGCCGCATAGCACAGGGAGATCAGCTCGGTGTTTTGTGACCGCCTGGAGGGGTGGGATAGGGAGTGTGGGAGGGAGGGAGATGCAAGAGGGAAGGGATGTGGGAACAGATGTATATGTATGACTGATTCACTTTGTTATAAAGCAGAAACTAATAATAAAAAGAAAAAAATTAATTAATAAAAAAAAAAGAACCTATGCTGATGGGACTGCCGAAGCATAGAGAAAATAAGACAAACCGTGCCCTTAAAATCTCTTTTCAGAAATGTCACATTTCTGCCCATATTTAATTGGCTAAAGTAAGTTATGTGGCAATCTTGAAACTATTGGTGTAGGGAAGTATCATTCTTTACTGGGGAAAAGCAGTGAATAATTTTTAATCATAGTACAATCTAACTTAACTGGTTTATGAAATTAGTTTGAACTATACAGAAATAGAGTTCTAAAAGCAGATTCAGTGACTTCCTTGGTTGTCCAGTGGCTAAAACTCTGCACGTTCACTGCACGGTGCGTGGGTCCGATCCCTGTTTGGGGAACTAAGATCCCACGTGCCGCATGGCCTGGACAATAAAAATCAATCAATCAATTAATTAATTAATTAATTGCAAGCAGATACACTCAATTCAGCACTTTAAAAATATTCTAAAACAGTTGTAAAATGCTGTATTAACACCAGTTGTGTTATAACAATTGTACATTAGAGTCACTTTATGTGTGAGCCATAAGCAACACCATTTGCAGACAGTGATGACAATGCTTTGTGACTTATGGCATCAGAGCTGGGAGGGTGGTGAAATCTGACCATTTACTGCAGTTCTTGGGGAGACTGCTAATTGTTTTATTTTCTGTGTATTATGAAGTGTTCTGGATAATGGATACTGTCAAAGATAAACACAGCTGGACATTAGCTAATATGGTGAAAGCAGACTATTCAGTAACTACTGACAGTAGGGGAAAGTGATGAGCTCCCCTGCGATTTGTGCATAGTTTGATCCCAGAGGATGAAAATGGTGGTTAACAGGACCTGGAGAGTGAGAGAATTAGGGAGATGTTGATAAAAGATACAAACTTGCAACTAGAAGATAAATAACTTCTCAAGATCTGATATACACCATAGAGATTACAAGTCAACAATACTGTACTGAATACTTCAAAATTGCTATAAGACTAGCTCTGAAATGTTCTTACCCTAACAAATAAATAATTATGTGATATGATAGACATATTAGCTGACTCTACAGTGACAATCATATTACTATATATGTGAATCAATCAACAGGTTGTACACCTTAAACTTACACAATGTTACATGTTAATTATTTCATTAATTAATTAATTGAGAACAAAGCAGTAGGGAGGGGAAATGGCAAGGTCTTGAACAGAATCAGGAAAGGGAAAAATTTTTTAAAAGCAGCAAGGAGAACTTGGTCCATGGGAAACCTATCTGGGTTTGCTAACTGGTGCTTATGGAAGTTAGCTCACACCCTCTCAAGACGAGGAGACAGAGGTCCTTATTATCAGGTGTTGTCTGGAACACACAGTAAATTATTTTGGCAGCCTGGAGTTTTCTCAAGCAGGCTAGTATCATCCTAGTGATACGGACTTTAGGTGTTAGAAATTATGCTAGCATTTGTTTAAATCCATATAAGCCAAGTTTAGGCCTAGCCAAGGTGAGCAGCTGCATAGCACAGGGAGATCAGCTCAGTGGTTTGTGACCACCTAGAGGGGCGGGATAGGGAGTGTGGGGGGGAGACGCAAGAGGGAGGAGATATAGGGATATATGTCTATGTATAGCTGACTCACTTTGTTATACAGCAGAAACTAACACACCACTGTAAAGCAATTATACTCCAATAAAGATGTTAAAAAAACTAAAAAAGATGAGGACTCAGAGGAGCGTGACTAGATTGTGGTCCAGGAGAGATTGCTTGTAAACATCTGCATATGGAAAGTTTTCTGTTGCATCTCAGGAAGAAAAAACTTACTTTTATAATTTTGTCTCAAAAAATGAGATTATCTATTTCAACATTTAACAGAATCATGTAATTATGTGGATTTGATCCTATATATCCTATTTATCATTGTTCCTCTCATATTCTAATGGGATATAAAATTCTTTGAGGAAGAGATTTATCCCAATTTATATTTATCTGAGATTATTTATACTATTCATTTTTATGCCTCATTAGTCAATCCCCACTGATGGATAACAATCCTGAGTTATTGAATAGTCATTCTATTATGTGCACATTACTTTTTTTATTGTACTTTATCTGATTAATTGGCTAAAGGTCATGGTTTGTGCCATTACTAACAAAAAACTGGCTGAAGATAGTACCTTGATAAATACCTTAAATTATTAAAGAGAAATTAAATCATCTACATTTGCCAAAATATTTAGAAGACTATAATTTACCTCCTTTCCTTAATACAGAAAGACTTCTGAAGTCAAAACTGGCCTATGAGCATTCCTAAAAACAAAATAAAGCAAATCAATCAAACACAAATCAACAACAAAAAATTCCCTCTTATGTTTCCATTTTGTCCCAGGGTTCTATGGCAGGGGAGATTCATGACACAATTCTATTATTCTAGGGAAAGTGACACAACACTGAATTACTGGGGCAATTGTCAGCTGTTCTTCTAAGTGAAGAAAATCTCCTGCTTCACCTCCCTCTAATAGTTATTTCCCAGAAATAGAGTTTTCAGAAAATAGCTTCAGAAATCCATGCATCCTGTGTGTTCCTCTGTGACCATTTTAACCTCTTCTTTCCTCTGGTGATTAAGGTTGAACGTTGAACACATAATGCTGGTGGCCCTTTTCCTGACTTCACCCTCACATGTTCAATATTTCCAAATTAAATATACTTTCAGTTCAATGAAAAGTAGAAAAGGAATTATCCTAAAATCAACTCACTGTATGGTTCACACTTTAAACAAGGTTTGAAATGACTTTTCAACCCTGGCTGCTCTTAGAGGGAAAGAAATCCAAAATGCAGCTATACACATTAGTCCCGTTACATTAGAAGACACAGCTAGTGAAAGTCTTTTAACAGGCAGGAATGTATTTATATTCAAATAGTCCTATGAGTCCCATATTAGACAGAACTGAATCTGGCAAAAGGAACATTTGTCATGTCTGAAATAACATTAAAAACGATCATATACCCAGTAAAACACATTCTACCTAACTGGATGATTTTTTTTTCATGAGATAAGCAAACTAGGGCATTTGAGTTCTTGTATTAAAATTCCTGCTGGGGTCAAAATGACGCTACTCTTCCCCTTTTCCTTTACTTCATTGTCCTTACTTTCTTGCACTTTCTCCAGCATTTCTTCTGACTTACTCATGCTCGTCCTAGGTCTGAGCCACACAAATTGCTCATAGACAAGAATGATGCTAAGGGAGAAAGACACTCCTCATCTGGGGGGGTGGTGTGTGTGCACGCCATGTGTGCATGGACAAGTCAACTAAAAGTGCTTAGTTTTGCTTTACTTTTGAGATTGAAAGTTATTTGCCTTTCCTTTCTTTCCTTCCAAATTGAGCAATTGACATAAGTAGCCAAATGAAGAATAAACAGTATCTGAGTTAATATTGGTAAATTAGTAAGCTTGATAGCATAGTGGAATTTATCCCCAAAGCGAATATAGGGTTTCTTTACTTTCCAGACTTAAATCTAGATCTTGGAAGACACTGGCGGGAAAGACATTGACACAACTAATTTTATGAATGCCCGTGGTTTGTCTCATAAACCCATGTGTCAGCAGCAAAGAAAGCAACAGAAAAAGAAAATAAATAGGCCTAAATGTCCATGTGAATCCACTGGTTCTATCCTTTAATTTGCCTGGCTCTCTTTTTCCCTGGGTACTCAGAATTATAAGGGTAAGTAGAATCAAGTTTCCTTCCTCACAATATTTTAAGGAGATTGAATTATCATAATAATTTTCTATTTTATGGACTATATTTTAAAGGATGCCATAATGAATGTACTTGTTAAATATATCCTAAAATATATAGAAGATCATTTTTAATTAACAATTTCAAAAAGAATAACAATAAAATGGATGAAAGACTGTACTATGTAATGCAAAGAGCGTTAAGTAGAGAAATCTTATCATTGTCAAATATACCTAAATGGGAACAACATTAAGTTTACAGACTTAGAAAACATATGGAAGATTTTCATGTTAAAGTATTAGAACCAGTTGGAAAACATACTGTAGAATATAACATTTTTGGAAATGCTTTTGCTTACGAACCACTTGCCTTATAAACATAGTACTCTACATCTGGGTCCAGTTCTAATCACACATTATGTTTTATTATTATTTGTTTATTATTATTCACTTATTATTCCCTTGAGGTTGTAATCAAGGGAAGCAAAACACTTCTCACACCTAAGTATAATTTGCCTACTTGTTAGTTTTTAAAATCAGCATATGGTTTTTAGTTAGTTTGAAAATGTATTTTTATAACTTAAACTTTCCATTGTATTTCCAAAGTAGTAATTTCACTATAAAAGTTGCAGGAATTCAAGATATTAATTGTTATCTAATTCAATCTTCCATCAAATGAAGGAATCATTTTTTCAACTTCCGAGATGTATTATTTCCCTTTTTGCCTCTTATTCTCACCTTGGTACCCTCTATCATTTCATAAGCATCAATCACATGGATAGCTTAGTAGGTTTATGCTGTCATGACACATACTGTTCCACTTAAATTCTTTCTGTTTTATTTTTCCATCAGAAACGCTATGCCCTTTCACTGCATCTAGTCATGAAAAGTTAGGGTGAATTGTTTTGACTTGTTTCCCCAGTAATACCAAACAGATGAAACTTTAAATTCATATTAGTTGCGTTTATTTTGTATATTGCATATTAGTGGACTTCTAAAAGATATTAGTGTACTCTGCCATCTTCTTTAATATTTCTCCCTGATTTACTAGATATTTTCATCTTCCTTATTTATTGCATAGTATTTATTTTTCATAATTTTGAGGTCTTTGCCCTCGTTTCCAAAATGTTTCCCTTTCATTCAAGTATTTTTTCTTCCAGTTTTATTGAGATAAAATTGACATACAGCACTGTATAAGTTTAAGGTAATAATAGTATTTAACAGCATAATATTTTGCCTTACATACTTCATGAAATTATCACTACAATAGGTTTAGTGAACATGCATCATCACATATAGATACCACATTGAAGAAATAGAAAAAAAAAAACGTTTTTCCTTGGGATGAGAACTCAGGATTTACTCTCAACTTTCATATATAATATACAGCAATGTTAGTTATATTTGCCATGTTGTACATTACATCCCTAGTACTTATTTATAACTGGCAGTTTGTATTTTCTGACTCCATCCAATTCCCTACCCCTCACTCCTCACCTCTGGTAACCACAAATCTGATGTCTTTCTATGAGTTTGTCTGGCTGTGACTATATCCGAACTGAGGAATGAAGACCATGTATTCTTGAGGGGTCTATAATGAGCCTTTTCTCTCCTAAAAGAAGGTAGGGGTTCAAGGCTCTAAATAACTTGATGATTTAAAGTCTTTTCTAGATGAAGTAATGGTTTCTTTGATAAACCTGCCAAACTTAATACACTTCTGATCCATTTGTTTCTGTCACCTGAAATTATTTTCTGGACAGAGATGTCAAGTATATTTTACTTCCCTACTTTCTGACCCCACGACTCTCTCATTCTCTTACCAGCTGCTAAATAAACACAAGCAGCTATCTGGGAGGAAAAAAAAAAAGATGGGAGGACCATTAAAATGGTATTTTTCCTAGGTTACTTTATTAAATCAAGATTATTTTACTGGTCCTTTTTCCATAAAACTTCGATTAAATTCTATTTCAGAAACATTCTTCCTCATTCTTGGGAAGCCTTGAATTTCTAGAGAATCCTTCTCATATCTTTAAAAAAATCTGCCAATGGCTTCAAACACATACTACTATCTTCCCTAGTACTGTAAGTCTTGTAAGCATGAAATCTGCAGGTGGCTTTCATATTTTCAGTCTCTTACATCTGTTGCCTTGCTGCTCTTCTTGTGGTTGTTACCTTGCTGCTTGAACATGAGAAATAATGCTTTGAGATATAGTTTAAGTTTTTAATAGTACAGCATCCCACCTCTGTATCAATTTATTTACTGATCAGAATAGACTAGACTTTCTTATGATAATAAATTGCCAAGTCCCAGTGTCTTGATTCATTAAAGTTTTATTTATTGACCACCCCTTGTTGACCATGTATTGACCACCTCATTAAAGAGAGAGAGCTGCTCTCTCTTTAATGATGATCTTGTGGCTTCCTCCTTTTATAGCTGTGCCATCAAATGCAGTGCTTCCAAGGAACCATGGAAAGAGAAAAGGACCAGAAGTAGCATATATTTAATTTCCCAGAAACTAGTTGCATGGCTTCCAAACTGACTTTAGGGGAGGCTTGGGAATATGATTTTCTTGCATTCCCAAGCGGAGAATGTTGTGATGAATTATCTGCCATACCTTACTGTTAGAGTTAATTAGCATTAGCTGATCAAAATAATATTTGTTCCCTTTTCTGCTTTAACCTAAGCTAAGAAAAAGAAAATCCTGTGTGATTGTCTAAACTCTCTGGTGGTCACTATTCATCCGTATATGAGTATATGAGTTTCCCATTATTGAAGTAAATTATTGAAACATATCAATATCCCTAGACTAACTGCCCATATGCCCTAACTCAACATGCTTTTAAATGTGTGTTTTTTTCCTTTTTTATATAATACTTCAGTCTTTATTTTTATTAATTTAATATTATTTATTTTTTTATACAGCAGGTTCTGATTAGTCATCCATTTTATACACATCAGTGTATACATGTTAATCCCAATCTCCCAATTCTACCCATCACAACACCCCACCCCCGCCACTTTCCCCCCTTGGTGTCCATATGTTTGTTCTCTACATCTGTGCCTCAATTTCCGTCCTGCAAACCAGTTTGTCTGTACCATTTTTCTAGGTTCCACATACATGCGTTAATATATGATATTTGTTTTCCTCTTTGTGACTTACTTCACTCTGTATGACAGTCTCTAGATCCATCCACGTCTCAACAAATGACCCAATTTCATTCCTTTTTATGTCTGAGTAATATTCCATTCTACATACGTACCACATCTTTATCCATTCGTCTGTCAATGGGCATTTAGGTTGCTTCCATGACCTGGCTATTGTAAATAGTGTTGCAATGAACATTGGACTGTATGTGGTTTTGAATTACAATTTTCTCTGGGTATATTCCCAGTAGTGGGATTTGCTGAATCATATGGTAATTCTATTTTTAGTTTTTTAAGGAACCTCCATACTGTTCTCCATAGTGGCTGTATCAATTTACATTCCCACCAACAGTTCAAGAGGGTTCCCTTTTCTCCACACCCTCTCCAGCATTTGTTGCTTGCAGATTTTCTAATGAGGCCCATTCTAACTGCTATGAGGTGATATTTCATTGTAGTTTTGATTTGTATTTCTCCAATAATTAGTGATTTGAGCAATTTTCATATGCTTCTTGGCCATCTGTATGTCTTCTTTGGAGAAATGTCTATGTAGGTCTTCTGCCCATTTTTGGATTGGGTTGTTTCTTTAATAATGAGCTGCATGAGCTGTTTATATATTTTGGAGATTAATCTTTTGTCCACTGATTCATTTGCAAATATATTAGCCCATTTTGAGGGTTGTCTTTTCATCTTTTTTATGGTTTCCTTTGCTGTGCAAGAGATTTGAAGTTTCATTAGGTCCCATTTGTTTATTTTTGTTTTTATTTCCATTACTCTAGGAGGTGGACCAAAAAAAGATCTTGCTGTGATTTATGTCAAAGAGTGTTCTTCCTATGTTTTCCTCTGAGAGTTTTATAGTCTCTGGCCTTACATTTAGGTCTCGAATCCGTTTTGAGTTTATTTTTGTGTATGGTATTAGAGAGTGGTCTAATTTCATTTTTTACATGTAGCTGTCCAGTTTTCCCAGCACCAAGTATTGAAGAGACTGTCTTTTCTCCTTTGTATATCCTTGCCTCCTTTGTTATAGATTAGTTGACCATAGGTGGGTGGGTTTATCTCTGGGCTCTCTATCTTGAACCATTCACCTATAGTTCTGTTTTTATGCCAGTACCATATTGTCTTGATTATTGTAGCTTCGTAGTAGTCTGAAGTCAGGGAGTCTGATTCCTCCAGCTCTATTTTTTTCCCTCAAGACTGCTTTGGCTATTCGGGGTCTTTTGTGTCTCCATACAAATTTTAAGATTTTTTGTTCTAGTTCCATAAAAATGCCATTGGTAATTTGATAGGGATTGCATTGAATCTGTAGATTGCTTTGGGTAGTAGAGTCATTTTCACAATATTGATTCTTCCAATCCAAGAACATGTTATATCTCTCCACTGCTGATATCATCTTTAATTTCTTTTATCAGTGTCTTATAGTTTTCTGCATACAGGTCTTTTGTCTCCCTAGGTAGGTTTACTCCTCGGTATTTTATTATTTTTGTTGCAATGGTAAATGGGAGGGTTTCCTTAATTTCTCTTTAAGATTTTTCATCATTAGTGTATAGGAATGCAACAGATTTCTGTGCATTAATTTTGTATCCTGCTACTTTACCAAATCCATTGATTAGCTCTAGTAGTTTTCTGGTGGCATCTTTAGGATTCTCTATGTATAGTATCTTGTCATCTGCAAACAGTGACAGTTTTACTTCTTCTCCAATTTATATTCCTTTTATTTCTTTTTCTTCTCTGATTGCCATGGCTAGGACTTCCAAAACTATGTTGAATAAGAGTGGTGAGAGTGGGCAACCTTGTCTTGTTCCTGATCTTAGAGGAAATGCTTTCAGTTTTTCACCAGTGAGAATGATGTTTGCTGTGGGTTTGTCACATATGGCCTTTATTATGCTGAGGTAGGTTCCCTCTATGCCCACTTTCTGGAGAGTTTTTATCATAAATGGGTGATGAATTTTTTCAAAAGCTTTTTCTCCATCTATTGAGATGATCATATGTTTTTTTTTGTTGTTGTTGTCGCTTTTGTGGTATGCAGGCCTCTCACTGTTGTGGCCTCTCTTGTTGCAGAGCATAGGCTCCTGGAGGCGCAGGCTCAGTGGCCATGGCTCATGGGCCCAGCTGCTCCACGGCATGTGGGATCTTCCCGTACCAGGTCACGAACCTGTGTCCCATTCATCGGCACTCTCAACCACTGCGCCACTAGGGAAGCCCGATCATATGGTTTTTATTCTTCTATTTGTTAATATGGTGTATCACATTGATTGATTTGCATATATTGAAGAATGCTTACATCTGTGGGATAAATCCCACAGGATAAATCCCACTTGATCATGGTGTATGATCCTTTTAATGTGTTGTTGGATTCTGTTTGCTAGTATTATGTTGAGGATTTTTGCATATATATTTATCAGTGATATTGGTCTATAATTTTCTTTTTTTTGTAGTATCTTTGCCTGGTTTTGGTATCAGGGTTATGGTGGCCTCATAGAATGAGTTTGGGAGTGTTCTTTCAGCGGCAGTTTTTTGGAAGAGTTTGAGAAGGATGGGTGTTAGCTCTTCTCTAAATGTTTGATAGAATTCACCTGTGAAGCCATCTGGTCCTGGACTTTTGTTTGTTGGAAGATTTTTAATCACAGTTTCAATTTCATTACTTGTGATTGGTCTGTTCATATTTTCTATTTCTTCCTGGTTCAGGCTTGAGAGGTTATACCTTTCTAAGAATTTGTCCATTTCTTCCAGGTTGTCCATGTTATTGGGATAGAGTTCCTTGTAGTAGTCTCTTAGGATGCTTTATATTTCTGCAGTATCTTTTGTAACTTCTCCTTTTACATTTCTAATTTTATCAATTTGAGTCTTCTCCCTCTTTTTCTTGATGAGTCTGGGTAATGGTTTATCAATTTTGTTTATCTTCTCAAAGAACCAGCTTTTAGATTTATTGATCTTGGCTATTGTTTTGTTTCTATTTCATTTATTTCTGCTGTGATCTTTATGTTGTTTTTTTTTTCCTTCTGCTAATTTTGGGTTTGGTTTGTTCTTCTTTTCCTTTAGGTATAAGGTTAGATTGTTTATTTGAGATTTTTCTTCTTTCCTGAGGTAGGCTTGTATAGCTATAAACTTCCCTCTGAGAACTGCTTTTGCTGCATTCCATCGGTTTTGGTTCATCATGTTTTCATTGCCATTTGTCTCTAGGTATTTTTTTATCTCTTCTCTGATTTCTTCAGTGATCGCCTGGTTATTTAGTAACATTTTTTAGCTTCCATGTGTTTGTGTATTTTACGTTTTTTCCCCTGTAATTGATTTCTAATCTCATAGCATTGTGGTCAGAAAAGATGGTTGATGTGATTTCAATTTTCTTAAATTTACTGAGGCTTGATTTGTGACCCAAAATGTGATCTCCCCTGGAGAATGTTCCATGCGCACTTGAGAAGAGAGTGTAATCTGCTGGTTTTGGCAGGAATGTCCTATAAATATCAATTAAATCTCTCTTTTTTTTGTGATTTAAAGCTTGTGTTTCCTTATTAATTTTCTGTTTGGATGATCTGTCCATTGGTGTAAGCGAGGTGTTAAAGTCCCCCAGTATTATTGTGTCACTGTCGATTTCCTATTTTATAGTTGTTAGCAGTTGCCTTATGTATTGAGGTGCTCCTATGTTGGGTTCATATATATTTATAATTGTTATATCTTCTTCTTGGATAGATCCCTTGATCATTATGTAGTGTCCTTCCTTGTCTCTTGTAATAGTCTTTGTTTTAAAGTCTATTTTATCTGATATGAGTATTGCTACTCCAGCTTTCTTTTGATTTCCATTTGCATGGAATATCTTTTTTCATCCCCTCACTTTCAGTCTGTATCTGTCCATAAGTCTGAAGTGGGTCTCTTATAGACAGCGTATATATGGGTCTTGTTTTTGTATCCATTCAGCAAGCCTGTGTCTTTTGGTTGGAGCATTTAATCCATTGACTTCTAAGGTAATTATCGATATGTACATTCCTATTACCATTTTCTTAATCATTTGGGGTTTGTTTTTGTAGGTCCTTTTCTTCTTTTGTGTTTCCCACTGAGAAAAGTTCCTTTAGCATTTGTTGTAGAGCTGGTTTGGTGGTGTTGAATCCTCTTAGCTTTTGCTTTTCTGTAAAGCTTTTGATTTCTCCATCGAATCTGAATGAGATCCTTGTTGGGTAGAGTAATCTTGGTTGTAGGTTCTTCCATTTCATCACTTTAATTATACCATGCCACTCCCTTCTGGCTTGTAGAGTTTCTGATGAGAAAACAGCTGTTACCCTTATGTGAACTCCCTTGTATGTTATTTGTTGTTTTTCCCTTGCTGCTTTCAATAATTCTTCTTTGTATTTAATTTTTGCCAATTTGATTACTATGTGTCTCAGCGTGTTTCTCCTTGGTTTTATCCTGTATGGGACTCTCTGGGCTTCCTGGACTTGGGTGGCTATTTCCTTTCCCATGTTAGGGAAATTTTCGACTATAATCTCTTCAAAGATTTTCTCAGCTCCTTTCTCTCTTCTCCTTCTGGCACCCCTATAATGTGAATGTTGTTGTGTTTAGTGTTGTCCCAGTGATCTCTTAGGCTGTCTTCATTTCTTTTCATTCTTTTTTCTTTATTCTGTTCTGCAGCTGTGAATACCACCATTCTGTCTTCCGCATCACTTATCCATTCTTCTGCCTCAGTTATTCTGCTATTGATTCCTTCTAGTGTAGTTTTCATTTCAATTATTGTATTGTTCATCTCTGTTTGTTTGTTCTTTAATTCTTCTAGGTCTTTGTTAAACATTTCTTGCAGCTTTTCGATCTTTGCCTCCATTCTTTTTCTGGGGTCCTTGATCATCTTCACTATCATTATTCTGAATTCTTTTTCTGGAAGGTTGTGTATCTCCACTTCATTTAGTTGTTTTTCTGGGGTTTTATCTTGTTCCTTCATCTGGTATCTAGCCCTCTGCCTTTTCATTTTGTCTATCTTTCTATGAATGTGGTTTTTGTTCCACAGGCTGCAGGATTGTAGTTCTTCTTGCTTCTGCTGTCTGCCCTCTGGTGGATGAGGCTATCTAAGAGGCTTGTGCAGCTTTCCTGATGGGAGGGACTGGTGGTGGGTAGAGCTGGTTGTTGCTCTGGTGGGCAGAGCTCAGTAAAGCTTTAATCCACTTGCCTGTTGATGCATGGGGCTATGTCCCCTTTCTGTTGGTTTTTGGCCTGAGGCGACCCAACACGAGCCTACCCAGGCTCTTTGGTGGACCTAATGGCAGACTATAGGAGGGCTTACGCCAAGGAGTACTTCCCAGAATTTCTGCTGCTAGTGTCCCTGTTCTCACAGTGAGACAGAGCCACCCCCCACCTCTGCAGGAGACCCCCCAACACTAGCAGGTAGGTCTGGTTCAGTCTCTATGTGGTCACTGCTCCTTCTCCTGGGTCCTGATGCACACACTACTTTGTGTGTGCCCTCCAAGTGTAGAGTCTATGTTTCCCCCAGTCCTGTCAAAATCATGCAATCAAATCCCACTAGCCTTCAAAGTCTGATTCTCTAGGATTTTCTCCCCCCATTGCCAGACCCCCAGGTTCTGAAGCCTGATGTGTGGCTCAGAACCGTCACTCCAGTGGGTGGGCTTCTGTGGTATAAGTGTTCTCGAGTTTGTGAGTCACCCACACAGCAGTTATGGGATTTGATTTTACTGTGATTGCACTCCTCCTACCGTCTCATTGTGGCTTCTCCTTTGTTTTTGGATGTGGGGTATCTTTTTTGGTGAGTTCCAGTGTCTTCCTTTTGGTGATTGTCTGGCAGTTATTTGTGATTCCAGTGTTCTCTCAAGAGGGAGTGAGGGCAAGTCCTTCTACTCTGCCATCTTGAACCAACCTTCCTGTGTGTGAGTTTTTATATTTCCCTACTTTCTTTCCCTTGGTTTCTCATTCATGTCCCTGTTTCTACCTTACACTCCTGTTGAAAGAGTAGGCAGGATCAATTCATGGATTTCACATCAAGAAGAATGCATAATGTAGAAAATACATATGAAATATAAGGGAAACAAAAAGTGAAGATAAGAATTACCTCATTTATTTATCTATTTAGTCAAAGTTTACACATTTTTTTACCTCCATTGTGACATGTTACAGGTGTAACTGTATTATTTTGCAGTTCATCCATAATAAAAGCCACAGAATTTATCCAATTTTACTCTTACCAGATATTTTCAAAAGCATTTGTATAGGTCATAGGGGCATAATGCAGTGATATTCTGTCTTTAAAACTTGATCTAGCTGGTTGAAAATGTGCATTTTCTAACTAATTAAGCCTGGCCAGTTCAGAAGTGTGGTCACTTTAATTAGATGTCTGAGATAATAACCTTCTCTTCTCATTGTTAGTTCCGAGATATTGCACTACTTGCATGACTTGTTACCTAATTTTTAATAATCTACTACAGCTGCAGGAATTGCCACTTTCATTTTTGTCTTTGAGATTCTATCTGAAGATACTCACACAAAGAACAACAGGTAAGATTTCTTTAAGGCCAATTGCATATGTTTCTTAAAACTTTATTCTACCTAAAATATCACTTATCTAACAATCTTATCACATAAGGTGATGTATTAAACTTTAAAATTAGATTGATTTTTGTCAGGGATTTAATGACACATTTTTATGCAAACATGTACTGTCTGTTGGGTGCCAAGGTGAGAGGAAAACACCATGTCCCTCTGAGAATCTAGAATATGAAGATTATTGTTGGCAAATTAAAAACAAAATCTCCTACTGATCTCCACAGAGGTAAAAGAGAAATAAAATAGCTTCATTATTGAATAAGCTTTAAACCAGGCTTTGATGTGAAATCATAGGCAATCTGCTACAGAGACTATAAAGTCAGGAAGACTTTTATATAGCCAAGTTGACACAACTGTAAGATCAGTACCCCCAAGATGGCTGTTCTCTTGCTCTCTGTAGATCCCCTACTTGACCAGTCCCTGACTCACCTGCACACTACTCACCTGACTGACCTTCCCTCTTAATCATAGAACCTAATCAGTAAATGCCTATGTACTTGCCCCCTTGGCCCTAGCTACTGACTGTTCTAATCCTTATCATAATCTTATCTCCACTATGATAGTTTATCAAAGGAGCAGTGAAGGGCTTGATCCTCTGCTGGTTTCCCTGGTAACTGATGAGTCAACATGAGGACAATTCTCCTATAACTGGTCATCTTCTTCTTCTTCTGGTAGTCAAGTCTGTTGCCATATCCTGCCTGCTATCTGCAGTCCACAGTGGGGTGTTGCTCCATGATCCTTCTTGTTTTGCACATGTAAAATCCCCTATCAGTTAAACTGTTTTTGTCTCTGTCACTGCCTCCGGGCTCATTCTTTGTTCTTGAGGATGGGCTTGCAGATCTGTGGGTTGCAGCCCAACAGCTCTCTCTTCTTTTGCATTGGTCTATAGATCCATTTTTATGCTAATATTATGCTGCTTCAATTACTGTAGCTTTGTAATATACTTTGAAATCTGTTATTCCTTCTCAATATTGCTTTGACTATTTTTTTTTGTGGTTTTGTTAAGTAGTTAGACATTAGCAGCAAGTAAGTGACAGTGGCAGAAAGACAAGAGGGGAATCACACCCCAGCCATCTGGGGACCCTACCCTGACATTAGCAGCAAGGAGGTGACAGTGGGGAAAAGAGAAGAGGAGAGTAGTCAAGTTACACCCCAACCATCTGGGGACCCTCCCCTGACCCCACTCAGAACAGGTGAAAATATGGTTGGGTGGTGGGCAACTTATCCTGATAAAGAGGGAGCACAGCAACATGAGGGAACTTCCCCCGGGCTGCGCATGCCCAGACTAGACAGGCGTAAAACCTATTGTAAACCCAAACTCATTATATCATCACTATAATAAAATCTGCATGTGGCTTTGCCCCACACCCGCCCGCCCCCACCTTGGGCTTTTCTTAGCGAATCAAGGGTGAGGGCATGTGCAATAATGAACTTGTTCCATAGCTCAGGACTGTCAATCAAATAATGATCCCCGGTCACTCACCCATTGGTTTGCATTGAGCATTTTTGCATTTATATTCATCAGAGATATTGGCCTATAATTTTATCATAGTCTGCCTTTGGTATAAGGGTAATGCTGAACTAAACAAATGAGTTTGGAAGTGTTCCCTCTACTTCAATTTTTTTGATGAGTTTGTGAAGGATTGACATTAATTTTTCTTTAAACATCTGGGCCTTTCATAAGGCATTTTGTTCATTTACTGTTGTTAAATTAGTGTTTCTGTGGGAGAATGAGGGCTGGGACTTCTTATTCCACCATCTTGTTCTCTGTAAAGATCAAAGTGAGAATGATTTTTATGCATAGTCCCCATTTTCTCATGTCCTGTATTCTTTCTTTTTTTTTTCTTATACATAAACAAGTTTTTTTTTTATTAGTCTCTGCTTTACAACAAAGTGAATCAGTCATACATATACATCTGATCCCACATCCCCTCCCTCCTGCGTCTCCTTCCCTCCCACCCTCCCCATCCCACCCCTCCAGGTGGCCACAAAGCACCAAGCCGATCCCACCGCGACACGAGGCCACACCCCACCATCCATCCACCCCACGCCCGGCAGTGTAAACACGTCCATGCCTCTCCCCCACCCCGTCACAGCCCCCGCCTCCCCATATCACCAAGGCCACCCCCAGTAGGTCTGTGTCTCTATTCCTGTTTTACCCCTAAGTTCTTCATGACTTTTTTTTTCTTAAATTCCATATATATGTGTTAGCATATGGTATTTGTCTTTTTCTTTCTGACTTACTTCACTCTGTATGACAGACTCTAGGTCTATCCATCTCATTACAAATAGCTCAGATTCCTTTCTTTTTATGGCTGAGTAATATTCCATTGTATATATGTGCCACATCTTCTTTATCCATTCATACGATGATGGACACTTGGGTTGTTTCCATCTCCGGGCTATTGTGAATAGAGCTGCAATGAACATTTTAGTACATGTCTCTTTTTGAATTACGGTTTTCTCAGGGTATATGCCTAGTAGTAGGATTGCTGGGTCATATGGTAGCTCTATTTTTAGTTTTTTAAGGAACCTCCATACTGTTCTCCATAGTGGCTGTACCAATTCACATTCCCACCAGCAGTGCAAGAGTGTTCCATTTTCTCCACACCCTCTCCAGCATTTATTGTTTCTAGATTTTTTGATGATGGCCATTCTGACTGGTGTGGGATGATATCTCATTGTAGTTTTGATTTGCATTTCTCTAATGATTGATGATGTTGAGCATTCTTTCATGTGTTTGTTGGTTGTCTATATATCTTCTTTGGAGAAATGCCTACTTAAGCCTTCTGCCCATTTGTGGATTGGGTTGTTTGTATTTTTGCTATTGAGCTGCATGAGCTGCTTATAAATTTTGGAGATTAATCCTTTGTCAGTTGCTTCATTTGCAAATATTTTCTCCCATTCTGAGGGTTGTCTTTTGGTCTTCTTTATGGTTTCCTTTGCTGTGCAAAAGCTTTGAAGTTTCATTAGGTCCCATTTGTTTATCTTTGTTTTTAGTTCCATTTCTCTAGGAGGTGGGTCCAAAAGGATCTTGCTGTGATTTATGTCATAGAGTGTTCTGCCTATGTTTTCCTCTAAGGGTTTGAGAGTTTCTGGTCTTACATTTAGGTCTTTAATCCATTTTGAGCTTATTTTTGTGTATGGTGTTAGGGAATGATCTAGTCTCATAAGTTTACATGTCCCTGTCCAGTTTTCCCAGGACCACTTATTGAAGAGGCTGTCCTTTCTCCACTGTACATTCCTGCCTGCTTTATGAAAGATAAGTGGACCATATGTGCATGGGTTTATCTCTGGGCTTTCTATCCTGTTCCATTGATCTATATTTCTGTTTTTGTGCCAGTACCACACTGCCTTGATTACTGTAGCTTTGTAGTATAGTCTGAAGTCAGGGAGCCTGATTCCTCCAGCTCCGTTTTTCGCTCTCAATATTGCTTTGGCTATATGAGGTCTTTTGTTTTTCCAAACAAATTTTGAAAATTTTTGTTCTAGTTCTGTGAAAAATGCCAGTGGTAGTTTGATAGGGATTGCATTGAATCTGTAGATTGTTTTGGGTAGTAGAGTCATTTTCAAAATATTGATTCTTCCAATCCAGGCGCATGGTATATCTCTCCATCTATTTGTATCATCTTTAATTTCTTTCATCAGTGTCTTATAATTTCCTGCATACAGGTCTTTTGTCTCCTTAGGTAGGTTTATTCCTAGATATTTTATTCTTTTGGTTGCAAAGGTAAATGGGAGTGTTTTCTTGATTTCACTTTCAGATTTTTCATCATTAGTGTACAGGAATGCCAGAGATTTCTGTGCATTAATTTTGTATCCTGCTACTTTACCAAATTCATTGATTAGCTCTAGTAGTTTTCTGGTAGCATCTTTAGGATTCTCTATGTATAGTATCATGTCATCTGCAAACAGTGACAGCTTTACTTCTTCTTTTCCAATTTGGATTCCTTCTATTTCCTTTTCTTCTCTGATTGCTGTGGCTAAAACTTCCAAAACTAAGTTGAATAAGAGTGGTGAGAGTGGGCAGCCTTGTCTTGTTCCTAATCTTGGTGGAAGTGGTTTCAGTTTTTCACCATTGAGGATGATGTTGGCTGTGGGTTTGTCATATACGGCCTTTATTATGTTGAGGAAATTTCTCTCTATGCCTAAGTTCTGCAGGGTTTTTATCATAAATGGGTGTTGAATTTTGTCGAAAGCTTTCTCTGCATCTATTGAGATGATCATATGGTTTTTCTCCTTCAATTTGTTAATATGGTGTTTCACATTGATTGATTTGTGTATATTGAAGAATCCTTGCATTCCTGGAATAAACCCCACTTGATCATGGTGTCGGATCCTTTTAATGTGCTGTTGGATTCTGTTTGTTAGTATTTTGTTGAGAATTGTTGCATTTATGTTCATCAGTGATATTGGCCTGTAGTTTTCTTTCTTTGTGACATCCTTGCCTGGTTTTGGTATCAAGGTGATGGTGGCCTTGTAGAATGAGTTTGGGAGTGCTCCTCCCTCTGCTATATTTTGGAAGAGTTTGAGAAGGATAGGTGTTAGCTCTTCTCTAAATGTTTGATAGAATTCTCCTGTGAAGCCATCTGGTCCTGGGCTTTTGTTTGTTGGAAGATTTGTAATCACAGTTTCAATTTCAGTGCTTGTGATTGGTCTATTCATATTTTCTATTTCTTCCTGATTCAGTCTTGGCGGGTTGTGCATTTCCAAGAATTTGTCCATTTCTTCCAGGTTGTCCAGTTTATTGGGATAGAGTGGCTTGTAGTAATCTCTCATGATCTTTTGTATTTCTGCAGTGTCAGTTGTTACTTCTCCTTTTTCATCTCTAATTCTATAGATTTGAGTCTTCTCCCTTTTTTTCTTGATGAGTCTGGCTAATGGTTTGTCAATTTTGTTTATCTTCTCAAAGAACCAGCTTTTACTTTTATTGATCTTTGCTATCATTTCCTTCATTTCTTTTTCATTTATTTCTGATCTGATCTTTATGATTTCTTTCCTTCTGCTAACTTTGGAGTTTTTTTGTTGTTCTTTCTCTAATTGTTTTAGGTGCAGGGTCAGGTTGTTTACTCGAGATGTTTCCTGTTTCTTAAGGTGGGATTGTATTGCTATAAACTTCCCCCTTAGAACTGCTTTTGCTGTGTCCCATAGGTTTTGGGTCGTTGTGTCTCCATTGTCATTTGTTTCTAGGTATTTTTTTATTTCCTCTTTGATTTCTTCAGTGATCACTTCGTTATTTAGTAGTGTATTGCTTAGCCTTCATGTGTTACTATTTTTTACAGATCTTTTCCTGTAGTTGATGTCTAGTCTCATAGCATTGTGGTCGGAAAAGATACTTGATACAATTTCAATTTTCTTAAATTTACCAAGGCTTGATTTGTGACCCAAGATATGATCTATCTTGGAGAATGTTCCATGAGCACTTGAGAAATATGTGTATTCTGTTGTTTTTGGATGGAATGTTCTATAAATATCAATTAAGTACATCTCATTTAATGTATCATTTAAAGCTTGTGTTTCCTTATTTATTTTCATTTTGGATGATCTGTCCATTGGTGAAAGTGGGGTGTTAAAGTCCCCTACTATGAGTGTGTTACTGTCGATTTCCCCTTTGTGGCTGTTAGTATTTGCCTTATGTATTGAGGTGCTCCTATGTTGGATGCATAAATATTTACAATTGTTATATCTTCTTCTTGGATCGATCCCTTGATCATTATGTAGTGTCCTTCTTTGTCTCTTCTAATAGTCTTTATTTTAAAGTCTATTTTGTCTGATATAAGAATTGCTATTCCAGCTTTCTTTTGATTTCCATTTGCATGGAATATCTTTTTCCATCCCCTTACTTTCAATCTGTATGTTCCTCTAGGTCTCAAGTGGGTCTCTTGTAGACAGCATATATATGGGTCTTGTTTTTGTATCCATTCAGCCAATCGGTGTCTTTTGGTGGGAACATTTAGTCCACTTACTTTCAAGGTAATTATTGATATGTTTGTTCCTATTCCCATTTCTTTAATTGCTTTGGGTTCATTATTGTATGTATTTTCCTTCGTTGTGTTTCTTGCATAGAGAAGTTCCTTTAGCATTTGTTGTAAAGCTGGTTTGTTGGTGCTGAACTCTCTCAGCTTTTGCTTGTCTGTAAAGGTTTTAATTTCTCCATCAAATCTGAATGAGATCCTTGCTGGGTAGAGTAATCTTGGTTGCAGGTTTTTATCCTTCATCATGTTAAATATGTCCGGCCACTCCCTTCTGGCTTGTAGAGTTTCTGCTGAGAGATCAGCTGTTAACCTGATGGGGATTCCCTTGTGTGTTATTTGTTGTTTTTCCCTTGCTGCTTTTAATATGATTTCTTTGTGTTTAATTTTTGACAGTTTGATTATTATGTGTCTTGGCATATTTTTCCTTGGATTTATTCTGTATGGGACTCTCTGTGCCTCCTGGACTTGATTAACTATTTCTTTTCCCATATTAGGGAAGTTTTCAACTATAATCTCTTCAAATATTTTATCAGTCCCTTTCTTTTTCTCTTCTTCTTCTGGAACCCCTATAATTCGAATGTTGGTGCGTTTAATGTTGTCTGAGACTGTCCTCTGTTCTTTTCATTCTTTTTTCTTTATTTTGCTCTGCATCAGTTATTTCCACTATTTTTTCTTCCACATCACTTATCCGTTCTTCTGCCTCAGTTATTCTGCTATTGATCCCATCTAGAGTATTTTTCATTTCATTTATTGTGTTTTTAATTGATGCTTGATTCATCTTTAGTTCTTCTAGGTCCTTGTTAACTGTTTCTTGCATTTTGTCTATTCTATTTCCAAGATTTTGTATCATGGAAATAGAATCTTGGATCACCTTTACTATCATTATTCTGAATTCTTTTTCAGGTAGACTACTTATTACCTCTTCATTTGTTAGGTGTGGTAGGTTTTTTTCTTGCTCCTTCACCTGCTGTGTGTTTTTCTGTCTTCTCATTTTGCTTGTCTTACTGTGTTTGAAGTCTCCTTTTTGCAGGCTGCAGATTCGTCGTTCCCATTGTTTTTGGTGTCTGTCCTCAGTGCCTAAGTTTGTTTCAGTAGGTTGTGTAGGCTTCCTGGTGGGGGGGACTAGTGCCTGTGTTCTGGTGGTTGAGGCTCGATATTTTCTTTCTGGTGGACAGGCCCACGTCTGGTGGTGTGTTTTGGGGTGCCTGTGGCCTTATTATGTTTTTAGTCAGCCTCTCTGTTAATGGGTGGCATTGTGTTCCTGTCTTGCTTGTTGCTTGGCATAGGGTGACCAGCACTGTAGCTTGCTGGTCGTTGACTAAAGCTGGATGCTGCTGTTGAGATGGAGATCTCTGGGAGATTTTCGCTGCTTGATATTATGTGGAGCTTGGAGGTCTCTTGTGGACCCGTGTCCTGAAGTTGGCTCTCCCACTTCAGAGGCACAGCACTGACTCCTGGCTGCAGCACCAAGAGCCTTTTATCTTCCCGTCTCAGAATAAAAGGGAGAAAAAGTTGAAAGAAATAATTAGTAGAAGAAAGAAAGAGAGAGAGAAAGAAAGGAAGAAGGAAAGAAAGGAAGGAAGGAAGGAACGAAGGAAGGAAGAAAGAAAGAAAGGAGGGAGGGAGGGAGGAAGGATGGAAAGACATAAAGAAAGAAAGGAGGGAGGGAGGGAGGAAGGAAAGAAAAAGAAAGGGTGAAAGGAAGAAGGGAGGGAAGGAGGGAGGAAGGAAAGAAAGAAAGAGAGGGGCAGAGGGAGGGAGGGTGGAAGGGAAGGTAGGAAAAAAGAAAGAGAGAAGATAAAGTAAAATAGAATAAAGTATAAAATATAGTAGTGTTATTAAAAATAAAGAAGTAATTATTGAAAAAAAAATGGACAGATAGATCCCTGGGACCTATGGTGGAAGCAAAGCTATACAGAGAAAATCTCACACAGAAGCATTCACATACACATTCACAAAAAGAGAACAGGGGGAAAAAAATCGAAAATCTTGCTCTCAAAGTCCACCTCCTCAATTTGGGATAATTCATTGTAAAAAGAGGAAAAGGGGAAAAAGTCTGAAATCTTGCTCTCAAAGTCCACCTCCTTAATTTGGGATAATTCGTTGTAAAAAGACAAAAAGCGGAAAAAATCTTATATCTTGTCCTCAAAGTCCACCTCCTCAATTTGGGATGATTCACTGTCCATTCATGCACTCCACAGATGCAGGGCACATCAAGAGGACCGTGGAGCTTTAATCCGCTGCCTCCAAGGCTGCACAGAGTGATTTTCCTGTCTCTCCTCTGCTCTCACAGATCCCGGGTCTCAGCCTTGGACCTACGTCTCTGCGCGTAGGTTGCCGGAGGGCGTCCGTTCTTCGCTCAGACAGGACGGGTTTAAAGGAGCCGCTGATTCGGGGCCTCTGGCTCACTCAGGCCGAGGGGAGGGAGGGGCAAGCAGTGCGGGTCGGGCCTGCGGTGGCAGAGGCCAGCGTGACGTTGCACCAGCCCGGGGCGCTCCGTGAACTTTCCCGGGGAAGCCGTCCCTGGGTCCCGGGACCCCGGCAGTGGCGGGCTGCACAGGCTCCCTGGAAGGTGGTGTGGACAGTGACCTGAGCTCACACACAGGCCTTGTGGCGGCAGCAGCAGCAACCCCAGCGTCCCACGCCTGCCTCCGGGGTCCTCACCTTCAGCCGCAGCTCGCGCCTGTCTCTGGAGCTTCTCTAAGCAGCGCTCTTAATGCCTTCTCCTCGCACACCGGGAAACAAAAGGGAAGAAAAAGTCTCTTGCCTCTTTGGCAGCTCCAGACTTTTTCCCCAGACTCCCTCCGGGCCAGCCGCGGCACACCAACCCCTTCAGGCTCTCTTCCTGCTGCCAGCCCTAGTCCTCTCCCTGCGCTCTGACCAAAACCCGATACCCGAGCCTCAGCTCCCAGCCCCACCCGCCCCGGCGGCCGAGCAGACAAGCCTCTTGGGCTGGTGTGTGCCTGAGGGCACCGATCTTCTGTGCGGGAATCTCTCTGCCTTGCCCTCCGCACCCCTGTTGCTGTGCTCTCCTCGGCTACTCCGAAGCTTTCCCTCTCCGCCACCCGCAGTCTCCGCCCGCGAAGGGGCTTCTAGTGTGTGGAAACCTTTCCTCCTTCACGGCTCCCTCCCACTGTTGCAGGTCCCGTCCCTATCCTTTTGTCTCTGGTTATTCGTTTTTCTTTTGCCCTACCCAGTTATGTGGGGAGTTTCTTGCCTTTTTGGGGATCTGAGGTCTTCTGTCAGCGTTCAGTAGGTGTTCTGTAGGAGTTGCTCCACGTGTAGATGAATTTCTGATGTATCTGTGGGGAGGAAGGTGATCTCCGCGTCTTACTCTTCCGCCATCTTCCTCCGGATCGTCCTGTTTTCTTATAACCGTTGAAATATATGCAGCTCTGTGCCACTGCTCTACTGAATCTACTCTTTCCCCAAGAATCAATAATGTTTTAATTGAAATATAATGTTTATATCAATTTTTTTAATTTTCTAGACCTCTCTGATACCAATGAAAATGATGATCACTTTCACTATGAAAGTCTCACACTTTTGTGTTTGGGTCTTGGATTGGTCATCAGGTCCTAAGTATTAAGTATCTCAGCTTTCTTGCTGAGGTTCTTCTGTATCTCCATTTTAAAATTTGGAGGTTTTATCTTTTCTCATATTCCAATTACCATCAATATCTAATGGCTCTATGCACATTCAGGTCCCTTAGACACTTACATATTAATATGCCAAAAATTAAACTGCCCTGCATCCACACATCTCTTTATATTTCTCCCTCTTGTCTCTGCAGTGATGAAAGACCATGTAACTTGACTCCTAAGCTATTAATAACAAGCTAAACTATGATACCACCTACCTAGACTGATTTAACTTCCTAATTTCATGTGTATTTTTACTGGATAAATGTCCATTTCTATTTTAGCATCTTATTTTGCTTTTGCTAGATTTACAGAACTAGCATTTGATAGCAATGATTTAAAAGTTGTTGCAGTGTTTTATTATTCCATATTGTTTTAATTCTCACAAATGTATTTGTTAGTATTCTTAATGAAATATTTTCCAAATATTCAGGAATTTTTATATCAAATACATTATTTTAACAGAATTTTTAATTTAATAGTTTGGATTATTTACTTTAATAAGAATTTTACTAATAATTTAAGTGGTACTGTTGGTACATCATCTCTCCTTTATTTCTGTAATCGCTAACTGCAAAGCCTAAGAGTTAAAGATTAATTTATTTATTTTTTCCTGATTTTGGATCACTGACATGATTCTCATGTCCAAGAAAGATAGAAAAGAAAGAAGAAAAGAAAAGAAAAGAAAGAAAGCTAGCTATGTTAATAAAAGTATCATGAGACTGCTCTTATCTTAAACTACCTGTGAAATATTCATTGTCCTTTTTTCCTGAGAAATCAAATAACCTTTCAGACTTTCAAAGTAAACCTTTCAAACAAATCAAGTTTAAAACATTTCCAAGTAAAATAAAAATTATTCCTCTTAATCATTTTTAATAAAAATGAATGCCACCTTTATCCTCCCCCACTCACTGATCTTAGTAACCAAATGTAAATTTTGAAAATCACCCATCAAAATATTCATAAATGCATATTGGGTTTGAAAACAGACAGCCTTACCAGTTGCCTATATGTGGAAGTCTGACTTTTGAAATAAAATCCTTATGATATGCCCATATATTTTCTACTGCAAATCCATTCTGTGTAACATAAATATGACAATATTTACTGCTTCACTGCTTGATGGCATTTTTAAAGTTGAAAATGAAGATCCAGAAATGTTTCCAAAATTTCATCCTTATTGTCTCTATACTGAAAGTAATGAACCCTAGATATTGGATTCACATAATCAATGGAAAGATGTATAGACCTTGCAAGATCATTTTTGTGTGTAAAGATGAGCACAATCAGGTAATGTAGACCAGAGTAAAACTGTACTCCTGAGAGAAGAATCATAACCATATGAAATCTGAATAGAAAACTATTCCCACTTCTACTTGAACCAAGTTAGGATATCATTGCAGTAAAGACCAGAAGGGAAACTGCCCTTTAAGCACCTCAAAGTTATTAATATTTGAAACTATCGTGAAACAACACTTATTTCAGATGTGTTCTAGATTAATAGAGATGTCACGTGGAGAAACACTGGAAAGTTGGTTGACAGCTAACTGCGGAAATGCTGTGTGGGGACACTACATAACCAGGGGACACGAGAGGGGCACAGTCAGTTAACTATAGCATTACAAACAAGGATACAAAATAATTCCCTAAAGTCTGCCAGAAAAAAGAAAGAATGGATATAATACCAGCTATCTTATTTAATCTATCAAATAAGGGGAATAGATTAGGTATATTTTGCAGGGATAGTCATTGCTTTGTTTGTAGTAGCAAAATAGTGGAAACCAAAATTGTCAACAATCAGCAAGTGGTTAAGTTAATGGAGAGCTAAGGAAGAAAACATTCTTAGTGTAGTAATTAACAGAATATGTATCCTGATATAAAACTCTCTCTAATATGTATTTTCAAGTAACAAAATACAGTGGCCTCTTGAACAATGTAGGGGCTAGGGGTGCTGACCCTCTCTGCAGAGTGCAAATTTTGTGTATAACTTTATAGTCAGCATCCCATATTTCAGTTTCTACATCCACAGATTCAACCAACACCCCCAGGAGGGAGTAGTACTTATAGAAAAAAATCACATAAAAGTGACACATGCAACTCAAACCTGTGTTGTTCAAAGGTCAACTGTAAATGACAAATTTATACAAATTACAATCTCATATATTTGCAAATATATTCTCATTTATATATGCATATAAAAATAGTACCTGTAACATATATATATATATATATATATATATATATATATATATATATATATATATATATATATATATATATAATATTTTTATAAGGAACAAATGAATAGTTTACAGACACATGTCTGTGTTTGTATATATATATGTGTGTAATAATTTTTGAAAATAAGCCATCCACTAAAATTAGGCAAAAAACTTGAAGAGATACTCCTCAAAAGAAGATATATAGATTGCAAATAATTTTATAATTATTATAATTGACATCATTGTTTGGGTAAATGTAAATTAAAGCCACAATGGGTTAGCACTACGTACCCAATTGCATAACCAAAATGCAAGAGGATGACAAAATAAAATGTTAACAAAAATGTGGAAGATATTCATATGTAAATAAAAGAGCTTGATATAGTCCAAATTATAGAAAATTTTAATGTTTTAAATAGCTTTATTTTCTTATTTATAAATATATATTGCTTTTGAGAAAAAGTAAATTTGAATTATATTTGCCAGCTCCTAATTATATTTCACTTCCACTGTCTAAAAACAATTAAACTTTGCTTTAGGACAAATAAACCTCCACTTAGAAATATGGGGTTATCTCATTTTTAGCTATAATAAAATTGCTTTGTTTAGTTGCCTTGGGCTTTAAAAATTTTAAGAAAAATATTGTCATTCATGTTGTGCTCTTTCTTTTAAAATAATCCAAAATTGACTGAGTGTTGTGGCAATCTATTCATTATATTGGACAATAAAACATATGGGTTAACATTTTAAAATGTCAAACACTTTTGCTTAATTGAGCTGGTTTCTTCCAAGATGTTAGTATGTAATATCAATAAAGGAAAATACAATTTTGACCTTCCAAATGGTTAAATTAACATTTAAATAAATCTATACATATTGAGACACAACTTATTTTTTGGAAACATTACATTACTTAATCCATTGAAGATTATATAATGTTATTGAAAGGACAAAATGAAAATAAAACAGATTATTCATTTTGTACTTCAACATTGAAATATCAATTTTGAAATTACTTTTCAACATACAATCATATTCCTTAGATGCAATAAAAGAATATTTAATAAATGTCATTTAAAAACATCCACTGATATTTTAATAATAAACAGCCATATTGCATTTATTACTGCTAGTAACTATTCTAAGTACTTTAGCAATACTAATTTATTTTCTCATTTCAACAACTCTTTGAGGGAGTTATTCATTATTACTACCATGTTTTAGATGTGGAAACTGACAACTGCAAAATTTAAATAACTCATCCAACACTCACAGCAAGAAAATGATAGAACTAAATTCTACCCTTATGTCTTAGCAACACTGAATTTTCTCATATATTGAATTATAGCACAATTTTATTAAGGATCTCCAACTCTGCCAGTAATCTCTCTCTCTCTCTCTCATACACCCACACATGCACACACACACACACACAGCATGTGTAGCATCATAGATGTATATATGTGTATGTGAGAGTGTATACTGCACATATATTGTGTTTGTGATTCCAAGACTTCTTTCACTTTATTCAGCTACCTAATCCAAGTAATTATTCCTCTTTTTTTTTTTTTTTTTTTTTTTTTTTGCAGTACGTGGGCCTCTCACTGTTGTGGCCTCTCCCGTTGCGGAGCATAGGCTCCAGATGTGCAGGCTCAGCGGCCATGGCTCATGGGCCTAGCCACTCCACAGCATGTGGGATCTTCCCGGACCAGGGCACGAACCCGTGTCCCCTGCATCAGCAGGCAGACTCTCAACCACTGCGCCACCAGGGAAACCCTCCTCTTTGTTTTTATCCTTGATCCTCCTAAACAGAGTCAATTCTTTCTTGGGTATTTCTTTAGTTTTACTACCATACAAGAAATAGATGTTAATTATATATTTTTTCACTGTGCTGTCTTCCATCTCTCCTTGCTTTCCAAAACAAACAAACAAAAAAAAAAAAAAAAAAAAAGAACAAAAACCAGGTGTAAAGGTGAGAAAGGAATACAAATGATTTTGCGGTCATTCTATTTGAACTAATGTCTTGTTCAATACCAAAGCTACTTCTGGATTTTCAGCCACTTAAAGATACAAAATCCTTTTATTTTGAACACAATTATAACTGAAAAATCTGTGAATTATAGCAGATAATTGCTAACATTGTTCTCTTTATTAATGTGAGATATTCATTACAGTATAAACCATATTACAAGAATGTTTATATCACCATTGCCTATAAAAATTATTGACCCACTGCAGTCTTTGAACATATTTTAGTTAAATAGTTATAATTTATCAATATAATTTTGAAAATCTTATTTTATAAAATATACTTTGTTAGCCCACAGTAATTAGTAATCCAAGAAGAGTGAAAACTTAATCCAAAGACTTCTGAAATAAAGGTCATTGAGCATTATCCCTATAACAAGTTTGTTGGTTCACATTAATATGTTTGTGCAGAATAGGTATAAGATGTATGTTTTTCTTCCTATTCTTTTAAAAATTTAAAAACTGAAGTACAGTCAATATATTTTAAAAAATTCTTTGACATGCAACTTTTTTCTGTCCCTGAGGATTTGCATATGGATTTTTTTGGGGAAGAGTATAGAAAAAATTGCAGTATCTACTGTCTGAATCACAGAGAGAAAATGAATACTCTCCACTCTCCAAATATTCTTTCCGGTTCCTGGATAAAATCTTCTTCCTCTCCCCACTGAGATGCTGTTTATATCTGTGGAAATGGTATTATTGCTCTGACTCTTTTCAACACCACATTTATCCAAGCAAATATGCACATATTTGATCAAAACATATGAAGAGTTTCAAAATCACTATAAATAACTTAGATCCTTCTCTGCTCAGTAGTATAAACAGCTGATACTCATCATCTTTTGTCATATAGATTACTTATAATTTAGACATAAAAACAGAAAAATACTTGTACAGCATTAGTCATATTATAAAATCAGTCATTAATAAAATTAGTCATTAATAAAATACCTTTATTTGGAAACATTTGAAAATTCAAAGAAATAGTTTTGCTAAACATAATCCTTTTGATTTTAATATAAGAAAAGTAAACTCATATTTTATTCCCTAGTTAAAGCTGGTCCTGGAGTAGGATAATTTAGAGTTAAGTAGAAACTGCAGAAAAACTTGAAAATTATATATTTTACTGATTTAGTTAGGTTCACATTATTTTCGTAATAAACTAATAATTTGTACCTTTCACTATATAGTAATTAAATGCCCTTTAAATGTCCCCTCAATTAGTCAATTACATGTATAACTAAACTTTAATTTTTGCAAAGACATAATTGAATAAATATAAAGTACTAATAGATTCTCAATATGGACACATTTGAATATAATTTCCAATATATTTTAGATATTTTCTTAGAAATAATTTATATTTTTAAGTGAAATGGGTACATTAATTTGTATGACTCTAGTCATTATTTAGTTTTTACATGCCAGAGGTTTGATTCCAGAAACTAATAGAGATATTGATTTTGTAAATGTCTACTTGAATATTTCATTCCCAAAGACTATATTGTACAAGAACTAGTTAACTAAAAGTACCAACATATCATGATATGTGTTATGTATTCTGGTCTCTAAACCATGGCACATATATTGAGAACTGTGCAAGAAAGTCTACTACAGAAGAAATTACAAACCAGAATCTGGCAAGCAGTTTCTTATTTTACACAGAGTGATTTAACATTTAACTAAGTAGATTTGTGTGAGTCATGATGATGAGATTCTTGAGAGAAGAAAGTGTCATTTACAAGTGTTGAAAAAATTAATGGAATCCAATTTATAGTATTCTTTGAAGTGTGAGATTTTCATTGCATATTTTACAAGCAAAATATTTATACTTTGATAACTTTGCAAATAATTTGACTTTTCTTTCTTGTCTTTAATTCTACGGAATAAGTGTTTGATGAAGCACAGCATTCATCATTAAGAGGCAAGTTTACCCTACTTATCTTCCATTATGTGTATTTTTAAGACATAGGAAAAGGCAGTGTGTTACATGGATTGGAAAGGTTAGTAAATGGAATTACTTTATAAGTATGGTCAAGGGTATTATTTTGGAATATCAAAAATGGTGTATTTTATAATCTCAGAATTTTAGCTGAAAGCTGAAGACAATGGGAGATGACTGCACGCTGTTTCTAATGACTATACAAGATATTTTCATTGACAGCAAAACCTGTCTGGCATCGTTAACCCCTAAATAAGTCTACATGACAGAATAATAGAAATTTCAAAGATATGTTCATGAAGGAAGGAATTTGTAGCAGTAACACATACCTCCTCAACTGAGTAAGTCTCTTCCCCATTAAACTAAATGACGAGTGGGGAGGAAAATTACAGAAACTGGGGTTGACCCAAAGAGAGGGAAGCTGGCATTTTACTCTCCAGAATGATAACTGCTAGCTTGTAATTTCTCGGAAGTTGCTGTTTGTTAATACTGCAATGGAAACTGGGAGAGTATTTTTCCTGTTTGTTGATTGGTTGGTATTGTTTGCTCATGAGCTGTCTTGACTGCTTTTTATAATAGGAGAAATTATAAAAAGAGAAAAATAGCAAATGTTTGTTTGGAGTGGTTCTAATGTACTAATCATAAAAGGCAGCTACTTAAGAGATTCTGTAAAATTCCCATCCAGGCAGAATTTTAAGACTAAGTACCAAGCCACTTGAGTTTTATGAGTTAGACCACTAAATTACCAAAAATCTTCTGAGGTTCCATCTTAAATGTGGTTAGAATAGGGTTGGGGGGGGAGGAAATACATCTTTTAAGACCTGTAGCGTTTCTTCTAGCTTCAGGAACATTTGAGGTTTTAATCTTTGGTGGAATCCTTCTTGCTATACTAATTTAAGGAGATCCTAAGATTAGTGCACTTTTTCTAAGATAAATCAGAATTCCACTCTGCACACTATGTATGTAATCCAGCACCTGTTATTCAGTTATCTGTAACTAACAAGTGCAAGTTATTGAAAGTAAGTTGAAATTGGTTAAATTCAGTTGGACCAGGCAATGGAAATCATGAAAGCAGAAGGAACATTCAGACTGATAGCTTCCCAGAGCTGAGGTAATCCTCCTTTGGCTACAGACATCCCATGGTAGAAGCCTATGTCTCCCACCAGGCTGCCATTAAGCATGCTATATTCCTGTACTCTTTAGCTATACAAATTTGGTTCTCAGTAAATCCTATTTTTTCTCATAAGTTTGGTCATGAATTGAAATCCAGGACCACTGCTGCTGCTCCAACAGTTAGTAAAATATCTCTTCACTGTACCACCAGTTCTACCCTTGACTGCTTTCATGGTATTCCCAATACAACACTCCAACTGATCTTTTAAAGTACATTGTCATGCACTCCTCAGATCAAAGTTCTCCAGTTTTCTGGAGAACAAAAAGGAAAAAAAAAAAAAAAACCCAACACTTCCATAATTGCCAGAAACCATCTGCCCTTCTTTCTTTCTGTCTTACTTCTTTTCCTGCTACTCTTTGTCTCACTTACTCCAAGTGAGTCACATGGGCCTCAGCACTGTTCCTAGAACACACCTCACTCATTCCTTCCTCAAGGGCTTTGCTCTTGCTTATCTTTTTGCCTGATTCAGACACATAATTTTCTTCTTCATATTTTTCCAACTTCTGCATGAAAGTCACCTTTCAGTGAAGATGTCCCTATCCTTCCCATTTAAAATTGAACCACTTCCCGTAGTACTTCCTTTTATTTTATTACACATTAAATTTTCTACATTGACTTACTATATAAGTTATTATTTTTTATCTGTTTTTCTCACTTGCTTATAGGTAACCTCCAAATAGTCATGTATTGTGGAAATACCCACTGTTCCTAAAAAAATGGCTGGCAGCAGGTATTAATAAATAATATATAAATTTTCCTTTTATATGTAAAATATTTCAACTAACTTATGGAGTAGTCTGAGATTTTAATTACGATTTTTAACAGTTGTATATGAGTAAGCAGAATATCATGTATAAAACCACTGATTTTATTTTTGGCAATAACACTTCATGCCCTGTAAAGAATTGTGGAATTAACAATTTACATCTAATGGGGACTTTCCAGTGAAGAAATAGTTCCACATTATTTATTTATTTTATGACAAAATGACTATGGAATTGGGAAGAAAACCCCCTAATATCACAATTTTAAGTATTAAGGAAAATTGAGTTTTAGGAAGACTAAATTCAAGCCAGAAACCAGGTTACCTTTTACTCTCTAAATTACATTTCAGTGATCACTAACAAAACAGTGCAATTTCTCACCTACATTATGTTGTTTTTCAATTCTGGTTTTCTACTCATTCTGATTTTTTACCAGAAAAAAATGTGCCTTTCCCACTCACATTCACCTCATTAACTATTATTTGTATTTCCAAACAGAGGTCATAGATTATTACTTAAATAATCCTTTTCCAATTGCACAGATAATACAGCGATGCCCTAGAGAAAGACAAATACTGTATTATTTCACTTATATGTGGAATCTAAAAAAAACAAATGAACAAACATAACAAATAGAAACAGAGTCATAGACACAGAGAACACGTGGTTGTCACAGGGGAGGGGGCTGGGAGGATGAGACAAAGAGGTGAAGGAGATTAGGAAGTATAAACGTCCAGTTACAAAATGAATGAGTCACAGGTATGAAAGGTATAGTGTGAGAAATAAAGGCAAAATTATGTAATATCTTTGTATGGTGACAGATGGTAACTGGACTTATCATGGTTATTATTTTGAAATGTATAGAGATATTGAATCAGTATATTGTGCACCAGGAAAAAAAAGACAGAAATGCCCCCTTTTATGCTTCAGCAACAGCTTATAAATGCTCTTCACCATATTATGGTAACATTTGTTCATGAAGCACAGTAAGCACTTCCAAGGTAAGGTTTATCCTTTTCATGTTCTTTAACCCATAGCACTTAACATTAAATGTCCAACCAAACATAGGCACTTTGAAAATATTTATGGAAGTAAACTGGCCAGACATAAGTTTTGTCCTCTTCCCAATACATCACCTTATCACACGTGCAAAATTACCTCAACATAGGAAACTGCTACGAAATTTATTTTCCCAAAATAGCAGTGAGAAAAATATATTCTGCTTTAATGGATATTTGCCACTGATTGGTTTAAAAACTGAAATTTTTATTACAGTTGCACTAGAATGATGTCATATTCAGACGGGGTTGAAGAAATAAGAAGCCTAAGAAAACTCTGAGATGACAATAATAACCAAAGAAAGAATACTAAAATATCAATAAATATGAAAGAAAATCTTAAATTTTTAAATGTATTCTTGGAAATAATTTAAAGCAAAGATTGATCTGGTCATACTGCATTTTGCTGATGACATTCATACCAAGTAGTAGAATCTGAATTGTTCAGTGGTGTAGAAAAATATCATAAAGCTACACATTGCATCTTCCTTACATTTGTATCTGAGAATAACTATTGATTTCTTTCTTTTATTTATATTTCATCTTTGTCAAATAATAAGGGTGAAGTAGATAGGGACAGAGATGAAGAAATATGTAAATACTAATAGACAGTAAGAACTCTATGCACAGTTCTTTAACTGCAAAACTGATTGTTAGAAGAAACAACAAAACAAAGCACTTACTAATTCTATGCCAGACTTTATGAGTAAGAAACATAAATCATCGAAATAAGATTATATATATATATATATATATATATATATATATATATATATACACACACACACATAATATGCAAGTCATATGGATATATATGAAATTAAATGGTAGAAGTTAAAGAATATGGAAAAACAACATCTAAATAAACACATGACTGAGCTATTGGAACTATTGATAACATAACCCTAATCTATTCTAAAGGAAATAAGAAAATCAAAACGTATTCCATTTAGAACATTTTCAATGAATGACCTCATTTATGCTTATGCTCTACCTTATCGCTATTCTTACTCTTTGACTTACATGCTTTAAATTTTAATTGATATGTATAAATTACATCATATCTGCATAGTGACTCTTTGAGGTGGTAAAGGAAGGAAGCTACCTGCTTTTATGAAATGTACAGAATAAACAAATGTATAGACATGTAGATTAGTGGTTGCCTAGGATACAGAGACTCTAGAAATTGGGGAATGATTGCTAACAGGTATGGAGTTTACTGAAATGAAGGTATTCTAAAATTAACATAGTGAGTGCACAAATTTATAAATATAATAAAACAAATGAACTGTATAAATTTAAATGGGTGAACTGCTTGGTATGTATGAATTATATCTGTATAACTGTATGAAATAGTATGAATTATATTTCAATAAACCTTTTTTTTAATATCCACAATATCCCTATTTCTCTGAGAAATTAAGCATCTGGCTCACATTTTCCTTTTCTTAGTTTTTTGTAAGCCACGCTCACATTTTCCTTTTCTTAGTTTTTTGTAAGCCACATTTACATGTATATGACACTCTGATCTGGTAATTCTTTAATCTTATCGAGTACAGTGATTTTAATTTTTCCTGTAATGACCTGGCCAAGACAATAAATTTTTCATCACATCTATGAATGTTACATCTCAAAATTCATATCTTCTGATCTTTTTAAAAAAAAAATATCACAATGTTTTGCTTTTTCACTGGGATTGTTTTTCCTTTCTTTCTTTCCTTTTTGAAGTCCCTTTATCTTATTTGTCATAGAGAAGCAGAGGACTGTTGATTACAAAACTATATGATAGAGGATCTTCTATTAATAAGAGAGGAGAATAGAAAGAGGAAGTAGTTAGGGGAGGAGAAGAGAGGATGAGGAGGAGACCCAGGAGAATCTAGAGCTTGTGATCCTAGCTTTCTCTGTAAGTGAAAATCCCTTATGAGGAACCAAGAGTGGTAAATATGTTACATATGTTTGAATGACCTTCCAATTAATGTGGATTACTTCTTTTTTCTTCCCGAAATATAACCTGAAGTTAGTGCATGCTAATTAAGGTAGAGATCTTATTGGACTTATATAACAATTCACAAATGGTTGATGGCATTGACAGATGACTAATAAAGTGTCTAGTCAAGTTCTTCATAAAAAGTAATGGGAAAACTAAAGAAAATTTGGGGAATTTCATGAAGTTTAAGGGAACCAAACAATGAAGTGAAGCATCAGGGACAAATAACAAGAGGGACCCATTACCACCATGGGGTTAAGGTGCAAGGAAGGGAGACGTGATAAAAGTCAGGGGACACAGAAATGTAAAAATGGAGCTTCCAAGAGGGGCTGCTGCTATAGAAGAATGCAGCCACTGGCCAAACCTTGCTTAGACAGGGAGGGTGGGGCAAAGGGGAATTATGTAAACTCCCTTGTCCCTTGCATTCTGACTTCTTGCTGGTGCAACTCACTGGCTGATTACAACTTAAAAACACATGGAAAGGGAATCTAGAGAATATGGTTCAAAGATGTCAGCCTCTAGGGGAATAGATCACAGCAGATGAATAGAGAATCTAGGAAGCCTTAACAAATGATGAATTAAACGTAGTGGCCCCACTCACCCCAGCATATGAAATAGGTACCTCAATATGGGGATGTAGAAACAGTGAAGCAACCAGTTAACTAGAAAAGTCCTGGGGTAAGAATAAGAAAATCACAGAGGGCCATTGCATACAGATGGGTATAGACCTCAAATATTATACATGCATAGAGACATTAAAAAAAAAAAAAAAAAAGGACTGTGTTTCCCTGGTGGCACAGTGGGTAAGAATCTGCCTGCCAAAGCAGGGGACACAGTTTCAATCCCTGGTCCGGGAAGATTCCACATGCCGTGGAGCAACTAAGCCTGTGCACCACACTAAGTGAGCCTGCGCCCTAGCGCCCACAAGCCACAACTACTGAGCCCACGTGCCACAACTACTGAAGCCCATGTGCCTAGAGCCTGTGCTCTGCAACGTGAAGCCACTGCAATGAGAAGCCCACACAACACAACGAAGAGTAGCCCACACTCGCCACAACTAGAGAAAGCCCGTGTGCAGCAACAAAGACCCAATGCAGCCAAAAATAAATAATTAAAATTAAAATAAAAAAAATAGCACTAGGTAGGACAAATAATGTTTTAATGGGCATGGATCCTGGGCACCTAGGGACCAGATTATAGTATAATCTTAAACCTGAGACTAGTGGAGCACCAAAGAGCAACGTGCTGACCCAAGATCACTAAGTAGCTATGTAAGTCTGCAGCCGGATGCCTTCATGAGAATTGGTCTTCATAGACAGTTTGAGCTAAAATTGACTAAATATTCACCCACATAAACGTAAATTAATTGGAGGTCATTTTAAACCTGAAGAATTGTTATCCTAAACGTATGTTTTAAAATATATATATACATATATTGGGTATAAGATACAGAAAACCCGAACGAACGTTTTGGCCAACCCTATGTATATAAAATGTCTATCCTCCCTCCCTCCCTCCCTCCTTTACTTTTTATTCTGTTTTCTTTTTACCATTTGTCTATGCCCTTCCAGGCTTTTAGCTTTCTAAGATCTAACAGTGTTAGGGATGCTAATCCAGAGCAATCTCTTCTTCCGGATATTGGCCTGTATATCTTGCCTTTCAGTAACAGCACTCTCTTTAACCTGAAATTCTATCTCCTCAAATATTTTGTGTTAAATAAAAATCTGTGCATCGTCTAATTACATGATGTTAGAGTGAGAGTCTAGTCACATAGAGGTTATAGGTTAGTTGACTTGTTCAACCTCATAAACTGGTAAGTGGCAAAGCAAGAAAAGCCATCTGGCCATGTGCCTGAGAACCAGTCTCATGTCTTTTCCATTAGGTAACCCTTATTTTTTTTACAAGAACATTATGCATAACATATTAATATTTTAATTCAGTTACTTTCTTAAATTTCTACTTTTAGAAATAAAGATGACATGTTCTATTATATGCCATAATTTTCAACCTTGCAATTTAATATATACAGTTAAAAAACATAATTTTTATGTGTGGATATATTATCCCATATTATTTTATTGTCATCAATATCTCAAGTTCCTTTTTATTTTTAGAGAAAGTCACAATTCGCTGTTAAGTTTCCAGTATATCTAAGAATGTGATATGTGTCTAAATCTTTTTCTGTAACATTAGTGCCATGGATGAAATAATGCTTTGTTTCTCAAATAAAATACACAAACTGTATTCTGAAATTAATTTATTGATGGAGGTTGAATTTCTCTCCATAATAAACAGTTTGATTTACTTATTCTTTTATTTGAAACTGGACGGCAATATTTCTGAAAATGTATTCCATAAAAAATTATCAGATTGCTGGGCTCTAACCAGAGATTTTAATTCAGTAGGTTTGGAGGGAGGCCAGAGAATCTGCCTGTCTAACAAGTTCCCAGGTGTAAGTGACGCTGCTAGTCCAGGCACCTTGTGCTATGAACCAATACTGTAAGGGTAGCCATATATTACATGGTTACTCTTTTAAGTGAAAATGCAGTTGTGCTAATTCTCCTTATTGAATGTTCTAAAGAATACTTTTCATATTGATTCATGCAATAGTAGGAAAATGCTAATTTGAATTGCCCAGATTTTTAGCCTTACAGTACAGTACCTTGAAAAGTACAGTAGTACAGTACAACAGCTGGCATCCAGGAGCTGACACAGAGCGAACAGGCAAGAAGTTACTGACTGGAGGAGGGAGAGGAGGTGGGAGATGGTAGAGCTGAAGGATCGTCAGAAATAGGAGACAGAGGGCAAGCTGCAATTTCACTCACACCTGAAGTTGATGGCACAGGTTCTGGTTCCCTGCTGGATTCAATTCTATTTACCCTTTTCAGAAAATGATCCAATGACGTCTGGGTAGTAACTCTTTTTTTCTCATCATAGATGACACAGTAGCATTAGATTGCATTCTGAACGGCTGTTGCAATCTTCAATGTACCGTTCTACATCCGGGTCCATTGCTTCAAAAACTAACAGTGCCTCCTCACCTCAAATAAAGAAAATCCCCTTGCCATTTCCTGCGTCATGAATGTCTTCGGTTCTTCAGCAGTACCAGCTTCATGACTGCTGCTTTTACGCTTGCTTCTGGACATTCTGGGCTTGAAATAAAGATACTGTACTACTGTACTCTATACAGTACTGTACAGTAAAGTACACAAAAGCACAGCCACTACTAGAGGATGCACACATGTGACAATGTACACCAGACACATGAACTAACTTACTTGATTCGACACAAGAACGCATGTTTGCCTCTTTGAAATTTCAAAACTTGAAGGTTTGTATGTGGGGGACTTACTGCAATATTGCTATGAATATTGTTTTACAGATATCTCTTTGAATTCCTATTTTTAATTATTTTTGGGTATATACCTTGAAATGAGATTGTCGTTTTAAATATTCTAATATGTTCACCTCAAGCCACAAATTTCATGAAGTAGATAATCAGAATAAATTAATCTAATCTTGAATGACTTTTTTCTTTCTTTGATTTTTTAAAATAAATATTAACCATATAATAGCTCTGAAGCCTATGTTGCTACTAGGTGATGAGAACTTCCCCCAAAATACATAGAATTTCATTATATATATTGTTTCTCCTTGAACTGCATGGGAAATTTAGTTGAGCAGATTTAATTATTAAAGTTCTTACTTCTTTCGAGTTTGAACATATTTTCTTTATTAAAAAAATCATGACATTTAATGAAAGTTAATGGACGAATTTGTCCATGTAAAATATTAATAATGCACAAAGATTTTAAAACTCTGGCAACATATGATATTTCAACTTGCCTATTTTCATAAAATATATCTATTGCATATAAAACACTATATTGGCTATTGTGAAAGAAATAAAGTGGTTCAATTGCAGACAAACTCTTGAGAAACTACAAGAAAAGCAGACTGTGAACGTTTCCTTTTCAAGTTATTTTTATCAAAATTCTTTTCTTTTCTTTTATTATATACAGGCAAATGGCAGATTCTTTTTTCCTACAAAGAATATGTAAGATTTCTGTATCTGGTAATGGTGGATCAGATCATTGAGACCAATTCTACTGAAGACAATTAAGAAACCTGGACAATATAGATATTTTAAAAATTGCTTGTAGTCCTCAAAGAGCTAACAAAATTGCTGAGAATGTCTAGACCATCTTCCCAGGGAAGAAAACAACATATATTCTGAGATGAATCTAGCATTTAGGACTATTTTTCCCCAGTGTACATTTGCCTTTTATGAAAGAGGCAGCAGACAACCTGAGATGTGCCTTTATGAGCCTCATAGGAATATGAGAACAAAATTTGGAGCTCAGACTTGTTCATGCAGGGGATATCTGCTAATAACCACTCCCAAAACCTTTATTTTGTGACCCTGAAAGAGTCTGGCACAAATTTTCCAAAAACTAGATTTGAATTACTTTAACTCTTGAAATTAAAATATCATGACCTTGGTTTATTAATGGCCTGAGATGCCTGGATAAAGCAAATACATTATATCAGAAGGAAAATAACGTCTTATTAGTATTCAATACTTGGAAACATGTTTTAAAGCACTTTCCACACCCTTTCTAAGTGACTGGGCCTATGAGGAGAAACTTTGAATAACAACCAGCAAGACTAATGGTCAATAGAAATAGACCTGTAGGGGTTTCAGATACCGGAGTTATAAAGGAGATAAAATATGAAATGAAGATTTTGTTAGGTGACTGAAACATAAAAGAGCAGAGTAATATCTTAAAATGAATTATTTGATATTAATAATAAAATTAAAAACTCTTCTCTTGAAATAGAGGTGTTATGGAAACAAAATCTGAGTGAAAGTTTGAGAGCAATCCAGCACCAATGGGAATCTTAAAGTCAGGCTTAGCAAAGATAAAATGTCATAGCGACAAGTTTAAACAACAACAGAGAGGAATGAAGGACAATGGAAATGAAAACCATGTCAGTAAATTTAAATTAACTATGACTGTCTAACAGTATTCTGTGGAAATTAAATAGAGTATTTAGTATTGAAATACAGAATGACAATGACATATTAATTTAATAGGGTGAACTAGATATAAATTTTTCATGGCCCTTGCATTATTCTGGAAAAAAAGTGAATGTACTAACTAGCACTGGGCTTGACAAATTGGAAATACATGTTTAATAATAAAAAGAATAAAGAAATAATTGTAAAAAGGTATGTAACTTGCAGGCCAATAAAGGAGACATGATATAATAAGTATTCATAACTTATAAACTATAGAAACAGGAGAAATATTTGCTCTATCAATTTATATATACTCTTATGCATTACAAAATTAAGAGAGATGGAAATTTAGAATTATAGCTGCTTTTCACAGAACAAACTAACCATATAACTAGCCAACTCACTTTTATATCCTACTTTAAACTGCTTTAGAAAACACAAAGTTATTATCTTTACTAGATATAAATTGCTTAGTCAAAACTAGGTGATTATATTCCATATTTTTTCACACATATAGGGGTTACATGATATTTAATATAGTATACACATTCCCACATAAAATAAAGTATATGCAATATGTTAGATATTTATATCATATATATTGATATAATCAATATAAATTGATTAATTATATAAATTATCTATACATAATAATCTCTCTTTGCTGAGAAAAACTGTCCACCAAAATAACTGCAGGACACCCAGAATCCCAAACAAATTTGTTTCTTTTAATTTTGCTAGGAACTGGAATAAAAAATATCACGGAATCAGTGTGATGTTTGATATTAAAAAACATGAAATTGCTTGTTCTATTTGTACAAAATAAATGTTGACTCATTAATATAGACTTTTCATTAATTGCTGTAATAAAAGATGAAACTGAAGCACTAGATTAATAAAGCAATTGCTAAAAAGTAATTTTCAGAATATAGTGAATAATTTTCTCTTTTAGGACACTTTGACCCAATCTGCGGTTTGTGCCATTTTATCTAGCATTTGAGAGACCAGCATTTCTGATTCTTGCTTTATGTATTTGGTTGCATATTTTTTCTGTTCTCCATGGCAGAAATCAGCACTCCATATATCCAAATATCACATTATCAAGAAGTTGAAGGAATAAATAGGACTTTCTCGTGTCTCACTGAAAGCCTAGTATCTCTGCTTCCTTGACTAAATATTTTAATCTTCAATAGTGTAATTAACGAAGAAAACTATGAGTTATATCTACCAGTATAAAGTGCTCAAATTCTGGACAATCACAATCCAGCCCCTACCTCCATTTCTTTATATATATTGCTCTGGCCAAGGTCAACAGTGTCCTATATGTGTCTAAATTCAGTGGCACTTTTGGGTTCCTACATTAACTGAATTTTCAGCAATAATCAACAATGCTTACAACTTCTTGCATATCAAAACATTCTCATTCCTGTGTCTTTGACAACCTAAGCAACAGTTTTTCTCTCTGGGTGACAAAAATGTTTCTCTCTGAATGAATTCTTTCTCTAAAACCTATGCTTCAGACGGTGTCCAGACACACAATGCCATCAATCAATCAATCAATTCATACATTCATACATGTATATAGTAGTTTCTGAAAGAATGAAGGAATTAATAAATAAATTAAGTTAAGTAACTCTTTGACATCTACATTTGGATAGATGGCAAACATCTTCAGTGTTAGTCCAAAAATATCTAGTGGTCATACTTTGTAAACCATGACTTGTCATTTCTAGAATTCTACCATTTGATGTCATGATATACTCAACTCCTAATAAAGGAACAAAGAGTCATCTTTTAGCCCTCTCCATCCTTCATGCTTATATACTTATCCGCCTCCAAGAAATAGTGTATATTCAACTTAATGTACATTATTTTTTCAATTTTAATTTAGTATAGTTATGTTTCTATTGTAGTTAGAATATTTAACATGATGTCTACCCTTTTAACACTTTAACTGCACAGTACAGTATGGTTAACTATAGCCTTAATGTTGTTCAGCAGACTCCGAGAACTTATTCATCCTGGACAACTGAAACTTTATACTCATTGAAAAGCTATTCCCCATTCCCCCCTCATAGCCCCTAGCAACCACCTTTCTAGTCTCAGCTTCTATGAGTTTGAGTATTTTAGATACCTCATATAAATGGAATCATAAAATATTTGTCCTTTTGTGACTGACTTATTTCACTTAGCATAATGCCCTCCAGGTTCATTCATGTTGTCATATATTGCAGGATTTCCCTCTTTTTTAAGGGTGAATTATACACGAATGTATGTATCTACTACACTTTCTTTATTGATTCATCTGTCAATGGACCCTTGGGTTGTTTCCATATCTTGACTATTGTGAATAGTGCTACAGTGAACATGGCAATGCAGATGTCTTGATATTCTGATTTCAATACTTTTGAATAAATACTGAGACGTGGGATTGCTAGATCTTGTTGTAGTTCTCTTTTTTCTTTTTAAGTAAACTCCACACTGTATTCCTTAAGGGCTGTATTATTATATATTCCCACCAACAATGCACAAGGATTCTAATTTTTCCTTATTCTATCTAACAGTATTTTTTTTAAATAATGGCCATCCTAACATGTGTGAGGTGATATCTCATGGTGGTTTGATTTACATTTCCCTGATGATTATTACTGATGTTGAGCATCTTTTAATCTGATGGCAATTTGGAAGTTTTCCTGGAAAATATCTTTTCTAGTCTTTTGGCCATTTTTTATTCAGGTTTGTGATATACAGTTTTTTGCTATTGAGTTGTAGGAGTTCCTTTTATATTTTGAATATTTACTCATTGTCAGATATACAGTATGCAAATATGTTCTCCCATTTTGTAGGTTTTTTCACTCTGTTCATTGGTCTCTTTGTTGTGCAGAAGCTTTATAGTTTGATGCATTCCCACTAGTTTATTTTTACTTTGGTTGCCTAACATTATTTAATGTTTTAACATGTATATGCTGTATGTGTTTTCTTTACCTATGTACTGTATTTGCAATTTATATATCCTTTAAAGTAAAATAAAATGGCTTCTGTTTTTAGAGTAAGAAATCCAATCTAGACAATTCTACAGTTCTAGAAAAAGATAAAGCAAAACAGAGTCATGGAGGGTAGTGCTTAGAATATGCCCTTTGTTTTATAACTAATCATCTATATTCTACACACCTACTTCATTATTTACACAAGCACAACAAGAACATTTTTTAATAGGGCATGCTATGTTGACTTAATAATTCATGCAACAGGACTTATCATGCATCAGATACACTTGTTAAAAACACTGGGGATACTGCACTGAACCAGAAAGATGTGCTCTCTATCATCAAAGTGCTTTTCTAGACATGATGAACAATAAGATACATAATGGATGCTGCTGTCGAATGTTCACCAAAAACTCCCACTGGATTACCTTATCTGTCATGCTATCCTTAAGGCAGACTTGAAATGATGTGGGGCAATAGTGACAACTTAGATATGGTTCCAATTCATTATGTGATATGGAGCTATCATTGCTGCCACAGGGCTTTATATGGAACACAGAAGTCATTTTATGAAGGACTCAATTATCTCTGCATGATATGGTCCCAAATAATTAACATGCCCTCTAACCAAGGAATCTTGATCCTTTTCCATGAGAAAACTAGATGCTTTTGTCAAGGCATGCTGACTACAATGTATTTTATATGCTTTTGTTTTTTTATGGCTAGCTTCCACATTGCCAGGCAAGACTTTTAGCTGATACTTTCAAGTGAAAAATTCCCTAATCAGCTTCATGTAGTGAAGCCAAAATTTTCACAACTTTTTCTGGCATAACAATGTGTTTGCTCCACAAAACAGCCACATTTAGTAAAATTCTTACTACAGATGATATGTGAATAGCTTAAATACACTGGGCAGTTTTTCTCCCGACATAGCCCTAAAAACACAGCTTGAGACCAAGAACTCAACTTTATTATTTTCGCTTAGTTATCAAAGTTTATAATTCTGAAAAATGGATTAGACAGTTTCTGAGTCAACTTTTTTTCCTTTTGTCAGCACCAATATAAAAGTTTGTTAATTTTTTGAACTTTTGATAAAGAGCTGAAAGTGTCACAAATCATAAGAAGATGTATTCTCCCTTTAACATATCTGGAGGATGATTACACTGTTGGTTCAGTCACTCAACAATCACATCCATGTTATTCATTTGACCTATTCCTCAGAAAGCACTTGCTTCAAACCTTCACTTTAGTGTATATAGTAGTAATGAAGGGCAGAGTATAAAGATAATTGCTTTCAAATATTTGCCTTGGGAAGTATTTTTTTCAATAGCTAATAAAGCTGATTTCTCCTCATTAGTAGCACTGAATTATCAATATACCATTACAGTAACCACTGTAAATGTAGAATGGGATTATTATTACTGGCTTCAGCTAATCATGATACATCACCAAGGACTCTTGTAGGGCTTTATTTCTCTAAGATCTAAGACTAAGATCTAGGTGTCTCTTGTCTTTCCTGAGTAAAATGGAATTCCACTGCCCTGGAACAAAGTGAGAGCAAGTGAGGACAATACATTTTGAACAGTGTCTTCCACACCCATAAAATATAGGAACTGCTAAAGCTCTGGACATTTCTCCAGGTTTAGGAAAAGTAAGAGTGATTATAACCTCCAGGACTACTGAGGATGTGCTATACTTAAGAGCATAACTTTTTTTTTCTTTAAATAAGTTTAGCATTAGTATAAAAGTTAAATGTAAACATAAAAACAGTTGTGGAAATTTCTAATTCTTAAGATTAGCAACTTATACCCTTTCCCAATTCAGCACGCTTTTGTTTAGAGATTATATATTTTAAAAGTAGTAAACAGAAGTCTTCTATATTTGTACCTCAGCACACTATAATAACATAAGGCAAGGTATTATTTTGAAGATACTGATTGTACATACTGACCGTATCTACAAAATACCTCCTCAGCAAAATGCCAATATGGCATATAAAGTAACCATTACAACCAGCTAGTGTTATCCTAACTTATAGCATCATTTTGGTCTTGTGCCTCTCACAAGATACACACACACACACACACACACACACACACACACACACACACACACACACATGTTTCAGTTCCTCGAATGTGTTAGGCTCTTTTCTGCATTAGGACCTAATATATGGTTCACTTTATTTGTAATGGTTTTCTTCCTAACTTTTTACCTAATTTCCATTCAACTCATTTCTTCTTAAGTGTTACTTACTCAGAACAATTTCTCTAACTCTCCATTTAATTAGACACTTCATTTTATTTTTATCAAGAATACTTTAATTATGTAGTTATATATATGTTTATGTGTTTAATGCTTAATTTTACAACTACTCTGGAGGATGAATGAGAACATGAAACACTTCTCTTTATGTGCCTTACATTCATTATCCCATTTAATTCTTATACTTAACTGGGAGGTATCATTTTCTGAGTAAAGTGGCTGTCTGTCTAGGTTTACATAGCACAACCAGTTGACGTGCTTCTTGAGGGCAAGGGGAATGCAAAATGGGTAGTAGAAAAATGTAGTTATAAATATCAGTTACAACCATATGACCAGCTGCAGAAATGAGGAGTGTAACTATCATGAGTATTTCTTCCTTATTCTATTACTAGCATATTTCTTTGTATATATTAAGCAAATATCTTTGTTCTCTTCCGTTTCTTTTCCCCTTATCATGTAACATAAGATGTATTGACTTTATAACATTTAAATGTTGTTAGTATGCTTTGGGTTGTGTGAAGGATAGTTTTACCATGTTAGGCAAAGTATGACTGTATTGTTGTCTTTTTTTTTTTTTTTTTTTTTTGCAGTACACCTCACTGTTGCCTCACTGTTGTGGCCTCTCCCGTTGCGGAGCACAGGCTCCGGACGTGCAGGCTCAGCAGCCATGGCTCACGGACCCAGCCGCTCCGTGGCATGTGGGATCTTCCCAGACCGGGGCACGAACCCATGTCCCCTGTATTGGTAGGCTGACTCTCAACCACTGCACCACCAGGGAAGCCCATGATCATTAATTTGATGTATCAACTTGAGTTGCTGCCCAGGTATTTGGTCAAACATTATTCTGGATGTTTTTGTGAGGCTATTTTTGGATGGAATTAACATTTAATCAGATAAATCAAGTAAAGTAAATTACCCTGCATGATGTAGGTGAGCATCATCCAATCAGTTGAGGGCCTGAGTAGAACAACAAACCTGATCTCCATCAAGCAAAAGGAAATTCGAATGGCTTTCAGACATGAACTGCAACATCAGCTCTCCTGGGTCTCTAGCTTGCTGGCCTACCTTGAGGTTTTGGATTGTGCCAGTCAATCCAATTCCTTAAAATCTACCTATCTGTCTATCTATCTATAATTATTATTTATCTTTTACTGGCGAACCCTGACTGATGGAGACTTTTTATACAGAATTTTGTAGAACAGTGGAAATTGCATATATGATCAGATGTATATATCACTGCATTTATTAGGAGGATGGCTCAATGGTCTATTCAGATACTCAAAGTGGTTTGTGATCTAATGAAGTCTAAGAACTTTGCTAGGAAGCCTCTCTGTCACAATCTATTAATTATATCAGTAAACTGTGAACGCAAGTAGCTATGGACTGAATTGATATGGAATGCACAATCTCTAATGTATGATTTATTTAATTGAAACAATGGCCATAACTATATAGTAATTTTTTAAGGCCAATGTATAACCTTTCTTTATTGTAATTTTAAAAACACATGAGACCTGTACATCCTTCAGTCACAGTCTACTCTCGATTCTCAATTTCCAGAGAGGAAATGCCTAGAAAAGAATTAATTCACATACTCATATAGTTCTATTCATTACTCAAATATGAAAAATAATTTTTATGCATAGGGTATTTGGAAGCTAGAATTATGGAAAAAATGTCTAAATCTGTACAGTTAGCATGCGAGTGGATAGAATACACCTTAAAGGCACATTATAATATTTATCCACAAAAGATAAGTACACTGGTAAATCACCAATGTCCTTTCTTATATTTCCAGAAATTTGAAATATAAATTCCATGGACATTCATTACAGGCTTGAAGAAAGGAAGAAATAAAAGAAACAGATAAATTTTATTGCTGTATAACTATTTTACATATCTTGTGCCTAAAATAACTCTAAATAGTAACTACACAAGTCCATTCTCTAGTAGGTCTGTGTCTTTATTCCCGTCCTACAACTAGGTTCTTCATGACATTTTTTTTTTCCTTAGGATATGGGGAAGGGGAAGGATAAGCTGTGACAAAGTGAGAGAGTGGCATGGACATATATACACTACCAAACGTAAAATAGATAGCTAGTGGGAAGCAGCTGCATAGCACAGGGAGATCAGCTCGGTGATTTGTGACCACCTAGAGGGGTGGGATAGGGAGGGTGGGAGGGAGGGAGACATAAGAGGGAAGAGATATGGGAACATATGTATAACTGATTCACTTTGTTATGAAGCAGAAACTAACACACCATTGTAAAGCAATTATACTCCAATAAGGATGTTAAAAAAAAAAGTAATTACACATCCAAATTGGCTCACACGTTTAGCAATGTGATAGCTGGAAAATGGTTCTCCTATCAGGTCTTTCATAATATTTCCCAAGGCAATGCCTCACATGTACTGCAGGCTAAGCCCTGTGGTTTAGGGCTTTGCCTCCTCTTGTTCTGAACCACTTCATCCCCATCACATGCTGAAAATAAATTTGTAATCTAGTAATAACAGGTATGTGTAATTCGATTGTTCCTTGAAGATAATTTGGAGTTGACAGAAATGTTATTACCCGTTCTCACAATGAGGTTTGTATAAGTTTTGCACCCCAATTTTATTCTTCAAAGAATTTCTGAAGTACAAGTGTGTTATTACTCCTTTCATATTGGAAATAACACAATAACAGAGCGTACTTGTCTATATAGAGCTCTAGTTAAAGAAATTGCAGAATATTTTGTGCCATGTGTTAAATTATTTGTAAGAAATTCATTTTTCCTTTTTTATATAAATAATTCAAATAAAAGCACAGCTTTACAAGCATTCCCTTGTTCATTTTGACAGGCTATTATTCACCTGCACCTGTAATTTTTTTTCTATCTTTCTGTCACAAAGAATCCAAAAAAACAAAAAAAGTGACTATAGCATTATATTACTTAGTCCTTCCTTGAATATAGTGTTTCATAATATCAAACTATCTAAGGTTCATATTGCTTACAAAGTCAAAATTTGTATTGAAATGAAAGAATAGAAGAGAAAAAAGCCAACTGTGGGATTACAAAAGTGAATCTTATAATTTATTGAAATGTTTCAAGCTTCTGTATCATGAATAGGCTTTCTTATAGTACAATAAAATTACCACTTTAATCAGAAATTATTCTATAAATACATTTATTAATCTTGTATCAATTAAAAATGTCTATTATGCATTTCTTTAATGAGTCGTTTTATTATTAACATATTTATTTAATTGATTGATAGCTTCAACCACTTAATATGTTCACTTTACTGATCAAAAGAAAAATGTGGCATTAAGGTTGAAAAAGTATTCTTCTGTTCTTCACCTTGTTTTTATTTCTAAATATTTCCCAAAGATTCAAAGTAGGGATCACGTCTCTCAGAACAAAATTTACAATTTTTGTTTGATTAAGAGGCAATTTTTATGTATCTTTAATTTACGTGGATGACACCGTGATTATGATATAAATATTGATTCTAGGAAACATTTAGAAGGAAGGGTTTTTTTCAATAATTTACATTAAATTGCTAAAAAGTAACCGTAATAAAAACATTTCTTTAAGAATGATCAGATGCAGAAAAAAAAATAACAACGTCTTAAAATCATGGATGTAGTATGTAAATCTAATAAAAGGAAATGACTATAAATTAACAGCTTTTAATCAAAGCAAGTGAATACCAGAGAATATAAAAAAAAAGCTTAATGATTTCCTGGCTCAGTGCCAGAATTTCTTCTAACATGATATTAATTTTGATATGCTCTATAATAAACTGGACTTATAACTACACTTTAAATACATTTTTATTTTACTCTCAATTTTTACTTCTCTCAAATTTTAATATGACTATAACATAAATGAAAGCTGTAATCCAATAATTAAATATCCATTTTCAGAATGTACCCAATATAAATATTGTCTCATCAAATTTGAATGTTATGTATACAGGGATACAATTTTTTTTAATTTCCTTTTCCTTTTTTACTCACTTTATTCTTCATTTTGAGGAAAGTACAAAATTGGATAAAATGTGTTTTCTTATACAGAGTAATTTTCTTGAACCTATATTTAGTCTTTTAAAATAAAATGTTTACTTACTTTGTTATTGTTGAGTAAAACATATTTTTTAGCTTGATGATGTATTACAATTTTATATGCTCAGAAAATCACTATGCTCCCTAAGATACACACCACTTCTGTGACCCACAATTCTTTCATGCAACTTTTTATTATTCTCCCTGAGATTTATCACCATAGATTCACTTGCTTATCTTTGAAATTTATAAAAATTGTGTCATGTGATATGTGTCTGATTTCTTTTGCTCAAAAGTTTTGGACATCCTGAAAAGGAGTTTTCAAAAAAAGTTGTTCAAATTTTTACTTTCACCAGGAATTTATGAGACTTCAAGTTCTTCTACATCTTTCATAACATCAGTACTTTCTACCCTTTTAATCTTAGATGTTTTGTTGGGAGAGTGTGGTAGATGCCAAGTATATTTCACTAAATGAACATTTAAATATTCTGTTTTTTGTTCATTTCTTATTATTTTACTAGTGCATCTTATTTATTAAGTTGATACTGTTTTTTTCTTAATGATTTGTATGAACGATTTACCTTATTCTGGATATATATCTGTTTCAGATATAGATACTGGGAAATCTTCCACCATCTGTGAATTGTCTTATACTCTCACTACTTTAATTCTGTATTTTGGTAAATAGAAATTCTTAAATTTAGTGTAGTCTAATTTATTTTTAAAATTAGTGACATTTAACAGCTTTATTTAGATATAATTTACATAGAATAAAATTCACTCATTTTAAAATTAGTTTGTTGAGTCTTGGCTGTTAATAAAATCAGAGAGAGAGAGAGAAAGAAAGAGAGAGAGAGACACAGCCTTTAATAGCCATACACTAGTTGAGTGACATTTGAATTGATTACAGTTTGAAGTAACATTACTTCTACATATGCTATTGGTCATGCAGATCATTTCTGATAAAATATTAGAGGGGAATATACGAGACTGTGAATATAGGGAGGTTGGAGCGACTGGAGGTAGTCATGGTGGCTGGCTAATAAAACACCCTTACTATTTGCTAAGTGCTGAAAGATTCAAAGTGGTATGAGGGTTCAAAACAAACAAACAAAAAAAACACGCTTACAGATATTATACAAAAATGTATCATTTTTCTCAGCTAGAAGTGCATGAAAATCTTCATCTCTCTCCAAATAATAATTTAAAAATGTGTTTCTACATTTAGTTCTATTAGATTTTTCTTCAGTGATTTTGAGCCCTATCTTAAGGTTATATATTCTTTCATGTATTTCTTGTGTTTTGATCATTTTTATTGTGAAATATCCCCAATTAATTTTAGCAATAATTCTTGGCTTGAAATCTATTTTATTTCATGTTAATGTATTAAATATATGGTGATGGTGGGTGGTGTGCATGTTCTCAGCTGTGTTGGTGCAGCCTCACTCTTAGGCAGACCAGATCTCTGTGTCTCAAGCGGGAAAATTTCTCAGTGATTTTTGACTTAGTGTGTTTTTTATTTCTACCATTTTCTTTAAATATTTCTCACAGTTTCATTTCTCTGCTAAAATTTCCATTTTTGTGTGCATGATGCCAACCTTTCTTACTTGAGCTTTTAACATATCATTCTTTTCATTTTATTAAAAATTAATGTCTGATATGTCCAAGATCTAAACTAGATGAATGTTGATTTTTTGTTTCTAGACATTGGATTATTTTCCTTGTTTTTTTGTCATTTTATTTTGAATAATGGACATTGTGTGTAGAATGGTGCTGACTGAGGTAAGAACAAGAACATGGACCCAAACTGTCTCTCCTCCCAAGCCTACTGAAAGCAAGATGACAATGGAGACTTAGAAAATGATTCTGTTAAGGTCAGCCTCCTGGACTGACCTCAGGGCCAGGGAAAGAAATGAGAAATGTAGCAGTAAATGGAAAATAACAAGAACATATTTCGTGGACAGTCATTTAAAAATGTAAGATTTCACAAAATATTACATGATATCATTTTACTATCTTGTTGTAAATGTGTACCTTATCTCTTCTAATGGGACAAACAGAACTTTCCAACACCAAGCTAGCAAATCATTACATTTCATTAATCTCATTTTTTCTGATAGAAAAAAATATATATATTAATAAGGCCAATATCCAAAATTTCCTTGAGCAGCAAGCAAAATTATAAAAGTAGTTTTTGGAAATAAACTCATAATCATTCCAGAAGAATTGTGAGTTTCTGGAAATCTAAAGGATGTCATATAATTATATTATTTCTTTTTAAAATATTTTCTAACAATGTGTGTGTTTAATTTGGGTGCTATAGGAAGCATACTGCACCAAAATTAAACACATCCATGTACACACTCTCACAATTATATAGCATGTTTTTACTTTTGAGGGATAGATAACAAAGCAATAAAATATAAATCATAAATCAGAATACAGCTTCAAGCCTGCAACTTCCCCTTTGAAACATAAGGTAAGAAATTTTGGAAACAAAATTATAAAGAAAGAGAACATTTGAAGGTAAACCCAAGGCAATATCGCAAATAAAGTTCTCATTTGTATAAATAGAGTTGAATTAGGGGATGGATATAACAGAATGAGTTGCTATAAACAGGATTCAAAAGTTTTATGACAAAATGACTAATCAAACAAGTTTTTCTAGAATAAAGCAGTGATTGCATAGAGTCTAGTTATAGAAAAATAAATATATTCAAAATCTATGGCTCTCATTTTTCTCTACTGATCTTTTCCAAAGTTCAGAAATCTCTTTCTCCTTTTTTTTTCTCCTTGCTCTCTCTTTCATGTGTGGGTTATTGTTCCTCCTAAGTTCATATGCTGAAATCCCATGCCCACAGTGTGACGGTGTCAGGAGGTGGGGCCTTTGGGAGGTGACAGGGTTAATGGCTTTATAGGAGCCACCAAAGAGGTTACTGCTCTCTGCTGTTCACTCTGTGAGGATATAAGAAGTCAGCATTCTGCCACTTGGAAGAGCGCCCTTACCAGAACTTGACCATACTCGCACTCTGATCTTGGATTTCCAGCTTCCAGAACTGTAAGAAATAAGTTTATGTTTTTTATATGCCACCCAGTCTATGGTATTTTGTTACAGCAGCCTGAATGGACTAAGAGAGTGTATAGAATATATATAGAAATTAAACCAATGTATAGAAAGCATGAGGAATTTACCAACATCTAATTAGTTTCTAGGTATCTATTTCTTAGTTATCTTTTGCTAGACTCTTTTTGTCTACCCAGAACTGTCCAAGTCATTAAAAACAAAATTCCAGTCAGCAAAAGTGGCAATTTCATTAGACATCATGGTTTTCCAGAAATTAATTTAAATCAACCATAGAGACATATTGTTTTTACCAACTGATGAAGGAAGCCTTCTTCAAGTAGAATTTGCACCTATTAAAAAAAGGCATCTGTGACCAAAACTAATAAAATTAAAAGCCTTTTTAAATTGAAATAAGATTTTGAAAACTTGAGGAAAAAAATAAATAGATGGTAGGAAATAAAATCAAATCAACATGTCATAAATCAGGGACAATAAAGATGGGCACCAAACTCCCATCCAGAACAATGAGTATGGAAAGAGTGTTTTCAAATAACAAAGTTAACAGAATTTAAAATAGGCATCCAACCAAACCACAAACTAAACGTGAAGCTGGAATAAAGACATTTTCAGATATGCAAACATTAAAAATTATATCACTAAGATCTTGCTTTGGGCTGGCTAATTGAAGTGCATTCAGGCTCCTATAAAAAACAAATACGGTAAACAGTGTGGCTTATAACTAACAAAACTTTATTTCTCACAGTTCTGGAGGCTAGGAAGTCCAATAAGAAGACACCAAAAGATCTGATGTCTGGTGAGGACCCACTTCCTCATTGACAGACCTCTTCACACTGTAACCTCATGTGGCAGAAGGAGCCCCGGGATCTCTATCATTTTTCTTTGATTAGGACACTAATTCCATTCATGAGAACTCCATCCTCATGACTTCATCTAATTCTCATCACCTCCCAAAGACCCCACCTCCTAATACCATGACAATGAAGGTTAGGATTTCAACATATGAATTGTGGGTGCGGCAGCACAGAGGACAGAAGCATTCAGTCCATTGCAGATGGGTTGCAGCAAAATTAATTCGTGAACCAAGAAGGAAGAACATATGAGACCCAGGAAGAAAGCATTCAAACTGGCCTGATAATTTTACGCTGGGAAGTAAAAAGAACCAATCTATGTAGGGAAGAGTTCCTGAGTGGTCTGAAATGTCAAATAAGAAAGCTGAGATTTACCATTTTGAATGCAGAGAAATTCAAAAAGAGTACATCAGGCAGCAGTACAGAAGTCATGATGTTAATCTTGGTGCTACCACAAACTACCTGAGTGAATTTTTTAACTTAAACTTAGCCTTAAGTGTCACAGTCAGAAGAACTGGACTATAAACAGCCAGAACAACCCTCCAAAGCTAAAGGGAGGATTAAGCCAGGTCCTGCAGCTGACAGCATGCACACACTCAGGACAGGCAGAGGAGTTCAAACACCAGGAAGGTGCTCTCAAATGTGCACAGAATGTAGTCTGGGGTTAAGGGGTGAAGTTTACATTCTAATATGTGAAAATTAGTACTGAGAAATTAAATTATAGTCACTGATTAAGGAAAGGAATTTATTCTCTGAATAAGGAACTGTTCTCAATACCCTGAAAAATTTAATAATGGAAGAGACAGATAGTATCTAAAAATTCTATGTAATTGTAGACAGTGTGAAATATATATTAGCAAGTTAATACCTTATTGTAATCAGTATTATTATAGGTTTTTTTTTTTAATTTAAGGCAATTACGTTACAGGTGCAATAGCTAAATTTACTTCCACATTTAAATCTGTCAATGGACAGGAATAAATGTAGCTGTAATATGTCTTGTTTTACACTGCAGCACTTTTGGGAAGGTCTTTCAGGCATGTTATATTATGATAACCTCTCTTGTTTTTCCCTGCCTTTTTGTGTCTTCTAACACCAGAGCTGTCAAATATGATTGGCAATATTCACGAAAACATGATTTGTTCGTGTTTTCTAACCTCAGCTGGACCTGCATTGTTGCTCAACAACACTTTATTAATTCCTATCATATCTTCCAGAGCAGTGTTATCCTCGGCGTAACTAAGTAGTTTCCCTCCATTCTGTTATGATTTGGAAATACTGAAAAGACGTTTCTTAACCTTAAACTTTCTGCTTATCTCTTCTCTAACATTTCTTTCTTCCTCCAGAGGGAGAGAGAGAGAAGCAGAGAGAGAGAGAGAATCTTTTTCTTTCCAATTAAAATCTGTATTAACCTGAGTCAATCCAAAGGCATCTCCTCTAAGAGCCTAGTCTACCAATTATTTTCTGCTTCTTAAAATATGTCTCAATGTTTTTGTACCCATGGTCACAAAACAACTGGTCAATTGTTATTAAACCAAAAACAAACAAACACAAACTAAAGTATTTCTCCACTGTTATAACTTATCTTTTTCTTCTAGTCTTTAATAAATGGCTAATGTGCCAATTTGCCTAATTTACACAACTCTCTCTAGTCCAACCCCGCCCTAAACTTTGAAGCCTGGGTTAGCTTCTTGACATTCCTTCACCAAAGCACTGATTCTTCTCTATCTGTGGTTACTTATGACTATCATTTTTTCAAATTTCAAGGACGGTATTTTCATGCTTTTCATTCTCCTCAAAATCTTTATAACATTTAATTGCAAATCTCTCCTTGAAATATCTTTTTTGAAATATCACGGTTTGCTTATTCTTTATTTTCTTTCTAAATTCAAATTTAAAAAAAAACTGTTTAATGAACTTCCAGTTTTATCTTAATTAATTATTGGTCTTCCATGATGCAAACAATATTATCAACTAACTATTGGACTTCTACTTTCATTCATTTATTAACGCAAGTATGTAGTGGGCACTTACTGTGCTTTAGACAGTCTATACAGAATAATGAAAGAAGTAGAGAAAACAGAGAACAATCCGTGCCATTACAATTTAACATTTTAGCTTTGCATTGTCTAAGATGATAGCCACTGGCCATGTGTGGCTATTTAAATGACAACTTAAAGTAAGTTAAATAAAATCATGATCCATTTTCTTAGTCACTCTATCTATATTTCATGTTATCAAAATTCACATGTGGTAGCAGCTTCCAATTTGGAAAGGCCAGATACAGAGTATTTCCATAATGCAGAAATTCCATTGGATAGTACTGCTCAAGCCAGAGGTAACCAATAAATAAATAAACTAGTGAAAATTAAACTGTACACTGCATGTTATACTACTATGTGGAAAAATAAAGCATGAGAAGGTTATAGAAAGTGTGGGAATGAGGTGTAATCTCTTTTATAATGGTATTCAGGGATAATTCTGTTAAAAAGTATATTTTTGTAGAGACTTAAAGATGAGAGAGCAAGCTATGCAGATATGATGAAAAAGGGTATTGCAAGCAGACAGATTAGCCAATTTAAAGGTTCTAAAGTATAAGCATGCTTAATTGATACCAAAAAGAGCATGGAATCTTGTGTGTCTGAAGAACAGTAATAATAGGAGAAGTTAGGAAGATGCTTTGTGTCAGTAGCAACAGTGAGAATGTCCAGATATAGAATATACTCTGAACAATGAGCCAACAACGTATGTTAATGGAATGGATGTGAGGTGTGGGCAACAACTTCAAGACCATGGCCTGAAGAACAAGAAGGTAGGGTACTTATTAATTTAAGAGAGAAAGATTGCAAGATTAGCAGGCTCTTACTGGAGGAGCTCCAATTAGGATATGGGTTTGGGTCCTCTTAATTTTGAAAGGCCTACTTGAGATCCAAGCAAAGAAGTCAAACAGTGTTAAAGATATATTATTAGAGTTCAGGACTGAGATAAAAATGTAGGACTTGCTTGCCTATCAAAAGCACCTGAAGCTATTTAATGGAAAATATCACGCAGAAAATCAATAAAATGAAGAATTCCAAGAACTGATCCCTGAATCTCTCCAGATTTTTTCCAAGAAATCAAAAAATAATTCCAGGGCTTCCCGGGAGGCGCAGTGGTTGAGAGTCCGCCTTCTGATGCAGGGGACATGGGTTTGGGCCCCAGTCCGGGAAGATCCCACATGCCGCGGAGCGGCTGGGCCCGTGGGCCATGGCCGCTGAGCCTGTGCATCCGAAGCCTGTGCTCCACAACGGGAGAGGCCACAACAGTGAGAGGCCCTCATACCGCAAGAAAAAAAAAAAAAAAAAAAAAAAGAATTACAATACTTTTGGACAAAATCAGGAGTGTTTGTTTTCTTAAAGCCAAATGAAGAAATAATTTTAAGGGACTGATGACCTTTACTAAATGTTGCTACCAGGTCTAGCAAAATGAAGTTAGGAAACTGATCATTGGACTTAGCAATGTGGAGGAAATACCTCATCCTTCCTGTAAATCATTTCCTCAGATGCTTTCAAAAGCCAATAATTATATCCTGGACATTTGCCTATGGTTCACCATAAGTAGCTCTAATTTCTTGGTAAAACTATTTACCAGTTGCAATAGATTCTACCGTTTCAGAACTATCACATCAGTTTCCTTATTTTTCTATTCCAATCTCTCTGCCATTAATGTACATCAAGTCCAAAAGTTCAGTTATACACGTTTATATCAGCCTTTGCCTTTTGTTCTTATCTCCTTCAAGAGGGACTTAGCTTCAAGTCATCATTTTACCTTAGTTGTATTAATTTTCAAGAAATAAAGTTTTCTATCTTGTCATTTTTATTAGGAAAAAAATCAATGATTTATGCCAGGTACCAAATGTAGTATAATCCCATTTCTCTTCAACTGCATTTTTCCATTGAATATATTCAGTATTCCATTTTTTTTTAATCCTTCAATTTAATTATATGCTTCTTCAACTGTGGCTCTGTCACCTACCTGTACAAACCATTTCTTAAAATATTTACCTTTGAACACTGGCTCTATTTCCTCACTACCTTTCTCTCTTTAACTCATAAAAATCTGTTTTCTTTCCATAACCTCTCTGAAATAACACTTCTAAAATCTTCATTGATTTCTCCACCTGGAAAGCTAGTGGTCAATATCTTTTTACTTGCTGTCTCAGCATTTGTCGCCCTCTTTCTTAAAACAGTTCCATGATGTCACACTCTAGGCTTTCTCTTAACACTCATTTATTCTTTCTTAATCTCCTTTCAGTCTTATCCCATGCTACTTGGTCAGTATTTTGGGGTGCATTATTACTTTTTCATTGCTCCTTAGCAAAGCCCAGTTACTGCTCCAACATCAATGATCTAGTCTAGCCTCACTCTTTGAAATTGTAAATCTGCATCATTGCTTTGACGTGTACTTCAAAGGAACCCCATAGGTACTTAAAATGAGTTTGTAGTCTCCCTCCTTTAAAGAACTTTATTTCCCAGGCTTGCCTACATTCCCTATCACTGTGAATAAAACCATTATTCAAGTAAATATCACAATCCAGCGACAAAGAGTAACATTGGATAACTCTGTCCCTTTAATTTCTAATTCTCCACAATGTACTTTCCATTTTATATCTTAAATATTTCTTAAATTAGTACAAAGATATCTATCTCCAAAGCACTTATTTGGAGCAATAATTAGCTCTCAAATGGTCCACTGTAGCAACATTTTCATCTCCTTCATTCCGACCCTTTTGTCCCTCCAACTTTTCTTCACTCAACAGTGAGTGTTTTGGTTCTGATAATAATAAAACATTTTCTCTTATTATTCACTTAAATAATTACCCATTACTTTTGGGATAAAGAACAAACTGACTTTTACAAACCCTACAACATCTGGGACTGTCTTGTGTTTCCTATTTCCCCTACAACTGGAGAACACCTGGCTCCCTGTACTGCAGCCACACTGGCCTTACATTTCATACAAACTTTCTCACATGCATGTAATACTCTTTTGTCCCCCTTTCACCTCTGTCCTCTGAACTCATTTTTTTTTTCTTCAGGGAATTCTTAATTAATCCATCTGATGAAGTCATATTTCATATCATGTATTTTCTAGAACTGTGCAACTGTCTGTCACAGCCTTCAGAATCATATAATTGTAGTTTCAGATATTTTTATGTAATTGTGTCATTTTTTCCTATTTTCCTTCACCCTATATAGTCTCAAGACCTGGTATTTCTTATAATGTGAAGTATGGATTTTTAGTGTGTAATATGGTCTCTGGAATTGTTGCCCCAAATAAATTATTTGTAGAGATAATAGGTTAAATTCTGTCCATTAAATTCCTCTACAATATGATTCTAAACTACTTTTCTGACTTTATATACTATGATTCCTCTACATTTGCTCACTCTAAAATAACACTTTATGACTTGCTCTTTCGGAAGAAGTTTCTTACTTTTAAACATTTTTCTCAAGATTTCATGCTGTTTTCTCTGACTGCAGTGCTCTCTCATCCAATTCTCCATTTCTCTTTTGAAACAGTACACAAATTTGAAAGCTCACCTTGAATGTTATCTGATCATTATAATATTTACTTCCTTTTAGCTTCCAGATTAAGAAAAAATCTCTTCAAAGTCACTCTTTATTTTTCTCATTTTTAACTTTATTTTTATTGTCTGAATGGGTCTCTTGTAGACAGCATATATATGGGTCCTGTTTTTGTATCCATTCAGCCAGTCTATGTCTTTTGGTTGGAGCATTTAATCCATTTCCCTTTAAGGTGATTATCGATATGTATGTTCCTATTACCGTTTTCTTAATTGTTTTCAGTTTGTTATTGTAGGATTTCCTTCCCCTGTGTTTCCTGCTTCAAGAAGTTCCTTTAGCATTTGTTGTAAAGCTGGTTTGGTGCTTCTGAATTCTCTTAGCTTTTGCTTGTCTGTAAAGGGTTTAATTTCTCCATCAAATCTGAATGAGATCCTTGCTGAGTAGAGTAATCTTGGTTGTAGGTTGTTCTCCTTCATCAGTTTAAATATGTCCTGCTAGCCTCTTCTGGCTTGCAGAGTTTCTGCTGAAAGATCAGCTATTAACCTTATGGGGATTCCCTTGTATGTTATTTGTTGTTTATCCCTTGCTGTTTTTAATATTTTTTCTTTGTATTTAATTTTTGATAGTTTGATTAATATGTGTCTTGGCATGTTTCTCCTTGGATTTATCTTGTATGGACTCTCTGTGCTTCCTGGACTTGAGTGACTACTTCCTTTCTCACATTAGGGTAGTTTTCAACTATAATCTCTTCAAATATTTTCTCAGTCCCTTCCTTTTTCTCTTCTTCTGGGACCCATATAATTCGAATGTTGGTGCATTTAATGTTGTCCCAGAGGTCTCTGAGACTGGCCTCAATTATTTTCATTCTTTTTTCCTTATTCTGCTCTGCAGTACCTATTTCCACTATTTTATCTTCCAGGTCACTTACCCGTTCTTCTGCCTCAGTTATTCTGCTATTGATCCCTTCTAGAAAATTTTGAATTTCATTTATTGTGTTGCTCATCACTGTTTGCTTGCTCTTTAGTTCTTATAGGTCCTTATTAAACATTTCTTGTATTTTCTCCATTCTTTTTCCAAGATTTTGGATCATCTTCACTATCATTACTCTGAATTATTTTTCAGGTAGACTGCCTATTTCCTCTTCATTTGTTTGGTCTGGTGGGTTTTTACCTTGTTCCTTCATCTGCTGCATATTTCTCTGTCTTCTCATTTTGCTTAACTTACTGTGTTTTGTGTCTCCTTTTCACCAGCTGCTGCTTCATAGTTTCCATTGTTTTTGGTGTCTGCCCTCAGTGTCTAAGGTTGGTTCAGTAGGCTTCCTGGTGGAGAGGACTGGTGCCTGTGTTCTGGTGAATGAGGTTGGATCTTGTCTTTCTGGTGGGCAGGCCCGTGTCCTGTGGTGTGTTTTGGGGTGTCTGTGACCTTATTATGATTTTAGGCAGCCTCTCGGCTAATGGGTGGGGTTGTGTTCCTGTCTTGCTAGTTGTTTGGCATAGGGTGTCCAGCACTGTAGCTTGCTGTTCATTGAGTGGAGCTGGGTCTTAGCGTTGAGATGGAGATCTCTGGGAGAGCTCTTGCCTTTTGATATTACATGGAGCTGGGAGGTCTCTGGTGGAGCAATGTCCTGAACTCGGTTCTGCCACCTCAGAGGCACAGGCCTGACATCCAGCCGGAGCACTAAGACCTTGTCAGCCACATGGCTGTTATATACTGCCAGTAAAACTCAGGACCATCAACCAATATGAGAACTCTGAGAACCAGAAGAGATTTATCCGAATTTGTCTGGATTCTCCAAGGAGGTGATACCAAGGCTCTGGTTCCTTGTAGTGTTCAGGCAAAGGAGAGAAGTCTGCTTTGGGTCCCTTTGTTGATCACCAAAACAGTCAAAGTAGCCCAAGACTGGAAATAACTGCAAAGCCCATCAAGTAAATGGGAAAGAAACTGGAGCACATCCACCAGTGGAGTAGCACTAAGTACTTCCCTGGTGGTCCAGTGTCTAAGACTCTGCTCTCCCAATGCAGGAGGCCCAGGTTCAATCCCTGGTCAGGGAACTAGATCCTACATGCCACAACTAAGTGTTCACATGCTGCGACCTAAGCTCCTGCATGCCACAACAAAGATCCAGCACACGACAACAAAGATCCCAGGTGCTGCAACTGAGACCTGGCACAGCTGCTAGTGTTGGAGGGTCTCCTGCAGAGGCAGGGGTGGCTGTGGCTCACCATGAGGACAAGGACACTGGCAGCAGAAGTTCTGGGAAGTACTTCTTGGCATGATCCCTCCCAGAGTCCCTCTTCAAAGGCACTTAAAGTCTACATTGAATTACAGAAACTTGTATATTTTTCATAATTTTGTCCCCAAGGGAATTGAGTACTCCTCCAGTGTGAGGACAGTGTTTCCTTTTGGTATCTATCCCTGTGACATCTGACTCAGTGCTTTGATGGTTGAAGTCAATTATTATTATTTTTTTATTAAGTTGGAATGCCCAAGGTCACAGAGGAAAGGCAAGTATCAAAATCCATGTCAACTCATCCCATTACATGACATAGTTCAACCTTGCATGAAAATTTGTTGGCAATATAATGAACAGACTCTATTATTTAAAACACAACTTTAAGCAGATGTGAAAATTAGGAGTAGATGGCAATCATAATTTGTTAGTTATTAAAATTTATTTTTTGATTAAATGAAAAAAATCTAAATATATTGTCATCTATTAGGCTCTGATTTGGCCAGTTGCCTAATACTTCTCTACCTGGTTGTAATCTTGGAATATTATATAAGTCATTCTTTAGTTAGGATAAATTACTTTAAGTGATGCTACTCTTTAGAATCAAACACTTAGATTAAATCCTTAAAACATCAATGGAATTTACAGAGTTTACAACATGCTAGTTAATGCTTCTCACATTTTAGTTATTGATTTCCATTTTCTATGAATATCAAGATTAATTATTTCTCAAGTTGCCTGTATAAAGATACACATGGTGTTCAATAAATTTTGATGTTCATTTTAGAAAGTCAGTATCTACTTATAAATTATGTAATTTTCATGGTATTTATAACTGAAAAAGTAATTCCTTCTTTCAACTGAACACACACTTAAAAATCCTCTTCTTTGAAAAGATATTTTGGAAAATATAACCAATTTTCTGAAATGAATATACATTGTTTTTATTAATATTTTTCACTTTAACTCTAATACTCTTTTGAATCATTAAAATTTTATTATTAGGGAAACGTCTAGGAATTGGCAGAATTGATTCAAATAGAATAAAAAAAATGAAATATATAGCAGCTCATACACATAAGGCAAAATATTAGCAGACTGAAAGGTTGGGAAAAGGCAGCAAGGTGAAACCTATAATAATACATGGAAAATTTGTTCATGTAACACCCAACTTCCCAGTAGGTAGTGAGACAGACACTCCACTGAGAAATAAAGATGTATTTCCCAGGGAGTGAAGGCAAATTCTCTGAGACAAAAATAAGATTGAAAGTGTATGAAGTGTGAACATGAAAATACAGTAACACTACTATTATGGACTGAATTGTGTGTCCCCTGAAGTTCATATGCTTAAGCAAATGTGATGATAATTAAAGCTGAGACATTTGGGAGATAACTAAGCTTAGATGAGGTCATGAAGGTGGGGCTTTCATGATGAAATTAGTGCCCTTAGAAGAAGAGATGCCAGAGAACTTGCTTTCTACTCACTCCTCACCATGGGAAGAAATACCAAGAAGGCAGCATCTGAAAGCCAGGAAGAGAAGTCTCACCAGAAACTGACCATGCTGGAAACTTGATCTTGGCATTAGAACCATGAGGAAATAAATGTCTGTTGTTTAAGCCACCTAGTTTATGCTATTTTATTATGACAGCCCAAAATAACTAACATAACTATCAAGAGTTACACACAAAAATCAAACATTAATTTTACACCACCAAAGTAGGTTTAGAACCTGGATACTGCTGGAATTTGTCATTATAGGTTGCTTACCCACAGAGAAATAATTTAAATAATATAACCATGATCTTCCAAGAAAAGGCTTTTAAATTCAAAACTAAACCAACTTATTTAGCTTTAGTAACTGAACATCCTTTGCACTCAGGCTAATATTTTGGTTGTGAGTCTCTTCAAGGTTGTACTCCAAAAGTTAAATTTATGTGATGCATTTTACTTACAGCAACATTTATATTTCTTTGAAGCAATGAGATTTATCCTCATGTCTTACTCCATTGGTAGGAACTTTCAGAGCAAATATGACCAACTAGGCAGTAAAAATACATTGGGAAAATTTCAAAATGTTAACTACTTAGATCACCTCATATAGCTGGAAAAGATTATTCCATTCTCTTCCTTTATGTTATATAGACGAGGAACCAGTGGTTCAAAATCATTTATAAATTGATTTATAGATCCAGGAGAGGTAACCTGGTATTCTTACACTACACTGTGTCTTTGTAGTATTTGTTATGTATTATTTTATGCACTTTAAAAATTTCTAAATCATTGCTAACTTAATATTAAATGTGTATATGAAACAACTATACAGTCTTTTGCAAATGCAAACAAAAGCTAAGTTTATTCATTTGAACATAAAAATGTAGACTATTTTACAAATAAACAAAAGTACTACTCTACTTTTTTTGGTATTCTATTGTTTGAACTAGGCACTTTGCTGATTATCTAATTGACAAGCGACAACATATTTTAATCTAATATTATGATAATACTTGCAAATTCAGTTGAAGCTATGTAAACATTATCCACACAACTACCTACCTACTGATTTGAATTGTATATAATACATAATCTGGCATTTAATAGCACAGTCAACACTAATGAAAATAGTTGCTGATAAAATTTAGGTGCCTGGAATAGAGAAGTGATTAGGTATATCTTGAATAAGTAAATAAAGTAATAATAAAATATTTTCTCCTTTTAAAAAATTATTTTGTGTTCAGGAACCAGAATTATGTGTTAATAAAAGATATTTTATTCACATTTTAGTAAATACACAAATGTAAGCATACATTATTCATTTTAATTTGTTTCATTATGAGTGTGTTTATTGAAATATTATATGTTTCCAGGCATTTGAAATCAATATTTATTAATTAGAATCTTTACTTGTCCATAGGCAATGCATAATGAGTGTGGCTATTTAAAAATAATTGCCAGTGAAAAAAGTAATTCATGCCATAATTATGGTAGAAAAAATATAAGAAAATCTAGGTAATGTAAATTTATGTTTGAATTTTTTAAATTTATATTTATATCAGTACTTATTATTTCTTATTCAAATATATTTTTGAGATATTGTTTCTTGATACTTTTATTCACAGAATGCTTCTTCTTGTACACATCATCCCTGACATAAAACACAAAAACACATATTCTTGAACTTAATTTTAATACTCTGTAGTCATTACATGAATGTGAGAGTTGACAAGGAGTTCTAGCAAATAAATAAATATCTCCAAATGTTTCAACACATATAGTCATAAAAATATCACATTTTAAAATAAAATATATTGTATTACCACAATATGGCAAGGTGGTTAAATAGGCTTCACATATTTAAATCCTAGCTCAACTGCTCATTTGCTTTTTAATATTAAAGAAATTACTAATTATTTCCATTTCTTATTTTACTTATTTAAAAAATAGAGATCATCATAATACCTACTGTATCAGCAAAGGTTGATTGATGAAAATGAAAATGCAATAATAGTGGGAATGTGATTTACTACAGGAATTAAAGCTTGCACAATTATGAAAAGAGACAGAAAAATGAATGCCCAAACACAGGTAAGAGAGATTCAGCTGCATTACCACCTTGCCAATCTGAGAAGCCAAGCTCATATTCAGCTACAGAAGGGCAAGTGAAAAGAGGGAGTTACTAGAATAAGAGTGTCAGCCTATTGCCTCTGTGAATCTACCTAAAAAGCCCACTGGCAGAAGATCTGGACAATGAGTTGAGAGGGCAGTAGGGCAAGCTGGAAACTTCTGGGTACTTCAGCATCTAACCACAGCAACATTCACTGAGTGATGGTCAATGCCACACTTCTTCATTCCATACCTTGTGAAAGTTCCTGGCCAACTCTAACCTAAGGCTTGACAGGAAATTGGATTCTGGAAAACTTAGTTCCCACTTTAAGATGGTTGATAATAGGATAATGGGACACAACTTTATTGGACCTGTGACGATTACAGGAATTAATACAAAATTTGGTTAAACTCATAGACCCATAAGTCCAAGAAATTAAATAAATCACAATCACAATAGACAAAAAGACACAAAGACACTCATCATAAGGCTTATCTAGTGATAAAGATAAACTCTTAAAAGAAAGTAGAGAAAAAGACACAATGTGTACAGAGGAAAGAAAATAAGTAAAACAATAATCTTCTTATCACAAACTCATTCATGTCAGACTACAAATGTAGGAAAAACATGTCAGCCAAGGATTCTAAACACAGAGAAAATGTATTGTAATAATAAAGGGGAAATAGTTTTTCAGGCAGAAAAGTTCAGAATCCATTGTCCATGAACCTTCCCCAAAGATATGTAAAAGTAAGTCCTACAGGTAGAATAAAATTACACCAGATAAAAATGAATGAAAAGTGTCAGCAAAAGTAAATGCATGTGTAGGTATAGAAGATAATGCTTTTAATCTTGTTTTCATTATCTTTAAAAGATAATTTACTCTCTAAAGAAAACAATAACAATGCTCTGTGAGATTTGTGTTCAAGTTAAATGTTTACTAATACAATACAATAATAGAAATGGTAATACAGTAATAGAAATTTTAAAAAGTGCACTTTTGTACTATTCTTACATTATAAGTTAAGTAGTACACGTAATCTGAAGGTAGAATGTAATGTTAAAAAGTGTATATTTCATACCATAGAGTGATCATTGAAAAATAATAATAGAACAAAAATATATAGCTAGGATGTAATGACATTTAAAAAATCGAGATAAGGCATGAAACATTAAAAAAAAAAAAAAACAAACAGAGAACAGATGGGAAAAGAGAAAACACACAGCAAGATGTCAGACTTAAACCGTAACAAAAATTACAAGAAATAAGAATGGTCTAATCACTATGAGTTAAGGCAAGCTCATAGAGTATAAAGCTAGATGACAGAGCAAGATCAAAATATTCACCCTACAGATATCCCACATTAAATAACAAGACACAATAGGTTAAAAACTAAAGAACATTAAAAAAAAAAAAGAAGGGCTGCCCTGGTGGCACAGTGGTTGAGAGTCCACCTGCCGATGCAGGGGACACGGGTTCGTACCCCGGTCCAGGAAGATCCCACATGCAGTGGAGCGGCTGGGCCCGTGAGCCATGGCTGCTGAGCCTGCGCGTCCGGAGCCTGTGCTCCACAACAGGAGAGGCCACAACGGTGAGAGGCCCGCGTACCACAAAAAAAAAAAAAAAAAAAAAAAACATTTTACTGAAGGTCCTAGGCAGTATAAGAAAGGTAGACAAGGAAATAAAAATAGACATACTGTAAGGGAAGTAGAAAGTTCATCTTTATTTGCAAAAGCAACTATTGTGTATAGATAAATCCTGAAGAAATAAACAAAAATATAATAGATTTATATGTATTTTTATCATGGCTGTAGGTTAAATGGGAAACATTTATATATATTATTTTTATACGTCAGCCACAAAGAATCTAAATATGGAATTTTACAAAATAATAGCAAAACAAATGACAAAAGGATTTAAAGAGATAACATAAGTTTGTAAAAGATGAATATAGTTTGAGGGCTTAAATGGCCTGCCTTCAAGAGATATTATAGTCACAATAAACAACACAGGCTAGTATGAAAATAAAAAAAATATATGTGTGTGTGTGTGTGTGTGTGTGTGTGTACACACATATATATCAATTGAGTCAAGAAGAGAGAAGAGAAATAGATGCATACATATAAAATCAATTGAGTTATGAAAAAGTACAAGGCTATTTAAATGTGGAAAAGAGAATCTTTGCAGCAAATTCCTCTAGTACAATTGCAAATTAATTACAATGGAAAATATATATTTCATTCAGTTTTGTTATGAACCTAAAACTGCTCTAAAAAATAAAGTTTATTAAAAATAAAAAAAAGAATATATACTAAAAAAAAAAAAACTCCCACCATACATAGAAATTAATTCCAGATGGATTAAAGCCCTAAATGTGGAGACCTAAAATTAAAGATAAAAGTAAACTTGTAGAAATAAATGTTAATGGAAAATATTTGTGATCATCGGTTAGGCAAATATTTCTTAGATATGACATAATAGCAACAATCATAAGGAGAAAAATGGAAAAATAAATTTGAAATTAAAATTAAAATTTGTGATCACCATAAGACATTTCAAAAAATTTAAAAAGCAAGACTCAGATGGAGAATATGTGCAAAATATATTTCTGACAAGGACTTTATTGTAGACTATATAAAGAATTCTTATAGATCAAAAATAAGCACTCAAACAACCTGATAAAATTAATGGACAACATGTAAGCAAACACTTCACCAAAGAAGATATGCACATTGCAAAGAAGCATATGAAAAGTTATTCAACATAATTTTCATCAAGGAAATAGAAATTAAAATCATAATAAGAATTTATTAAAATTCAACAAAATTACTAACATTAAAAAGACTGACAGTACCAAGAATTTTAGAGTATGTAAAACCACTAGAACTTATTGTTCGTGGGAATATAAAATGGTATAGCCACTCTGGAAAAATTTGGCAGTTGTTTTATATAGTTAAAGATTCACTTACTATGTTATTCAACATTTCCATTCCTAGCTATTACCCAAGACAAACAGCAATATGGGTCTACACAAAATCTTGTATATAGATTTATTCATAATAATTTCTGTTTTCAAACATGAAACAACCAATGTATTCATCAATACAAGAATGCATAAAGCCATTGTGTTGTATCCATAAAATAGCATATTACTTTGCAATAAAAATTAATGGGCTACTGATTCATGTGACAAGCATTGTACTTCAAATCACGATGACAAGGTGAAGAAGGCAGGCACAAAAGACTACATACTTTGGGCTTCCCTGGTGGCACAGTGGTTGAGAGTCCGCCTGCCGATGCAGGGGACACGGGATCGTGCCCCAGTCTGGGAAGATCCCACATGCCGTGGAGCGGCTGGGCCCGTATGCCATGGCCACAGAATCTGCGCATCCGGAGCCTGTGCTCCACAACGGGAGAGGCCACGACAGTGAGAGGCCCGCGTACCGCAAAAAAAAAAAAAAAAAAGACTACATACTTTAAGATATTACTTATTTGAAAGTCAAGAAAAAGAAATATTGTGGAGACAGAAATCAGATTAGTAGTTACCAGGGGCTGGACACTGGGGAGAAAACTGACTGCAAATTGGCCTTTGTGACTTTGAAGTTTGGTTGAAATGTTCTATATTATTTGGGGGCCAGTTAATAATGGTACATGTGTGTGCACTCACTAAAACTTCCCATCTAACTGATTATGCAGATTATTAATATTCAGGCTGTAAAATTAATTAATTAAAATGTTGTAACATTATTTTAGGACATATCTTCTCCCAAGATATATTTATCTTTGAAATGTTAACTGTGTTCTGTATATTAAAAAGCATATTATATACATTGTTGTGACTTGAACTGTGTTCTCCCAAAAAAGATAAATTCAAACCCTATCCTCTGAAACCTGTAAATGTGACCTTATTTTTGGAAATAGGATTTTTGAAGATGTAAGCAAATTAAGATGTGGTCATCCTGGATTAGTGTGGTCCTATCCAAAGGCTGGTGTCTGACAGACGACACAGAGACACACAGAGAAATATGATGACGGAAACTCAGGTTGGACTGATACAGCTACAAGCGATAGAATGACAATAATTATCTGCAACCATCAGAAGCTAGGAGAGACACATAGAACAGATTCTCTCTCAATCCTCCAGAAGGGAACAACCCTGTTGAATCTTGATTTCAGACTCTAGTCTCCTGAACGGGGACAGAAAAACATTTTTGTTATATTAAGACATCAGGTTTGTGGTAATTTGTTATGGAAGCTCTAGGAAACTATTACATACACTTATTATCACACCATTGTCATTACTCAAACCATTTTGAGACTTCCCTGAGAAACCGCCTCAGGCAGCATTATGTTCTCAGTAACATTCTCTACACTAGGAATGTCTTTGTGTTTTCATGGTGGATTTGATCTATTAAATAGTTAAAACTGAACATAGTAACTTATACTACTTAAGATTTCTCCTTAAGAAAGTCCTGAAAATATTTTAATAAGAAAAGCTGATACTTATTGAAAGCTTACAATATGCTGAGCACTATACTTTGCTTTATATTCAATATCTCACTTAATCTTAATAACAACTTTGTGAAATACATACTTACTTTATTGCTGACATTTTACAGAAAAAGGCCAAGAAATTGGGAGATTAGATTAGTGTGCTCAAAGGTAAATAATAGTATACAGTGGACCTGCTAATTTCATTAAAACAATATTTGTTCAGTACCTACTCTATGCCAGGTAATCTTTTGAGGAATAAAACAGTGAATAATAAGAATAAAAATTAGATATAAAATAAATATGGTATGTATAATGTTCTCTACAGGTTAAAAGAATGACTCAAAATAAACTGATTCACATGAAAGAGTTCATTACAAAGACAGAAATATCCTGAAATATTTTTAACTGAAATTTCATATAAAAATATTTTCCTTTGGAAGAAACAACCATCTTTTCTTTAGACCTGAGCTTTTTAAGTAAAATAAAATTGTTTCATGTTCCACAGTAGATAACTCAAGAGAAATCAGAGAGAAATGACTCCAAGATGTACTTAAATCCCCTGAGGTCTTATCAAGACTGATATTTAATACTAAACTTCTGGGCTGTGCTGTAAGCAATATGGTACGATCATATGGGAATCTGAGCAAATTTTTGTGGAATATCAATACTGAAATAAAATCCCTGTCACCTGTCTAAGTCTACCCTAAATTAATCTCAAATGATTTTTTGAAAAATGTGAATTTTAAAATTATTTCTGAAAGAACAAGACATATATTAGAACACTGACAATGACTGAATGAAGAATGCACTATTTTAAGTTTAGTTATTATCATAAGTTAATCATGTCTTGTACAAGTTTTCAAAAGACTTGCAATACAATGAAAGAATGAAAACACTTACAAATTGAATTCTACAGAAAATAATTTATATGGTTATTAAAATGAAGATCCTTGCTTATTTAATAGAATGTAGGTATGGGACAATGATTTAAGCAGAATTCTTCCTTACTGACATAAGAATATTAAGTAATTCAATCTTATGTCCCAATTACACAAATCTATTAGAGCATAAGTTAATAACGTAAGGCCCAATCAAATATTGGAAGACTCTGTCTACATGCTAAGACTTTACTATTAAATGATTTTAAGTGGATTATTCTCATAAAGAGTTTTAACTTTTAAATATATCTACCTGTTAGCCTTGTATAGAATGACTTGGAAGGGAGGTAGACAAAAGCCATGAGGATCAGTCAGCAAGCAAATGAAATCATGCAGGTATGAGGTGATAAATTAGGTAGAAATGGGTAAAAGGAGAAACGAATAACTCATACAGCTCTATCAGAGACAGAATTTAATGCTATTGTTTGATGTTATACTAGTCAAAGGAAAAAATAATAATACACATGATTTCTATTAAGATGTTTGTAGGGCAGATCCCAGAGGCCTGGGAGAAAAAAACAGGTAAGACAACCATGAAAATAATGAGTTCTAGAACACTTCAAGAAAAAGACTTATAACCTTTGATGAAAAGAAGAATATGAGAGATTGAGTTTAGTGGCCTTTGAAGATCAAATTCAAAACATGAGGTAAGAGTTCATGGTCAAAATAAGAGTAGATTTTTGTGGAAAAAATGTTTGTTATGGCATTTTGCCACCAAGATCTTCAATTAATGTTATATCTTCATGTCATAAGAGAGATTTCAAGGACATAGCCTCAAGATGACCTGTCAATTTTTAATAGTCTGTGTCTTCCATCCTCTTTAACTTTTAGTATTTCTCTAGGATTAACATAAATGTATAAATATAGAGAAATATGTTCTGGGCTTTGTATATCTACAAAGTAGATATAAAATATATGTGCATTAATATATGTATGTATATAATAATGGGTGTGTCTGGAATATATAAAGAGCATTCATAAATCAATAAAAAGCAAGATACCCTAATGGAACATTTGGCAAAAGATTCAAACAAGATATTCACAAAAGATAATGTTCAACTGGAAATAATCACATGAAAAAGTCCTCTATTTCATTCATCATAAAGTATAAATGAAAATTAAAACAGAAATATCTCACAAGCAGGGTAAATAAAAATAATAGACAATTTCATGTTTTGGGAGAACATGGAGCAATTGGAGCTTTCATATATACATATACATATATACATATATATATATATATATATATATATACACATATATATATGTATATGTACATATATATACTGTTGTTAAGAATTTAAATTAATGCAATCACTTTACAAATGTGGTTGGTAGTATTTACTATAGCTAACCTACTTATACTTTGAGCAAGTAACTTCACTTGTGTGTATCTCCCCATCACATATGTTCAGCCAAATATATGAAAAAGACCATTCATAGCAGCAACATTTGTACTAGCTAACATCTGGAAAGGAGTCAAATGTGTATTTACAGCAAAACCAATTAATGAATTGTGATACATTCATAAAATGGACTACTCATTAATGAGATGAATAAACTACAACCAAATGTAGCAATATGGGTGAATGTCATATGCTAAATATTGATAAAAATAAGCTAGACAGACATAGTACATAATAGATGATCCCTTTTCTATTAAGTGCAAAAAATATATATTATTTTAGATGTCAGCATTGCTGTTATTCACTTTGTGGGGAGGGACAGTTGTAGTCACCAAAGAAAAGAGGTTGTGAAGGAGGATTTGAGGGATCTGATAATACTCTGTTTCTTCCTGTAAGAAGGAAAGAAGTGTGTGTTTACTTTCTGTAAATGCATCACTAATACAAATATGATTGTGTACCATTCTGGACTTAGGTTATAAACTTAATAAATTTTTTTTGTATTCAAAAATAACTTGGAAAATATGCTGAGAAACCCTAAGAAGCTAAATAGGATATAGTGGTAAGTCTAGAACTGCTAAGCATAGAATGAAAATATGCATGATTCATTAAAATCCATGAAAAACTTGCTACTACCTCTGCATATCTAAAAAAAATGAAAATATAATTATTAGTTCTCCTTGGAAGCACATTTACAAATTAATAGTATTTGAAATAAGTCTGTAGGTGGAAAGATTTTCACTTTCATTATTACAGGTAGCATGACTGCTTTGGAGTTTTTTGCAAAACTATTATAAATATTCACAGTGATCTGTTTATCAGCCATTTAGTCAAGGATTTTGCCTCTGCAAAGTCAGAAGGGACACTCTCTTCCTTAGTGCCCTAGTACTCTCTCTTATTTAAAACCTACACTATTTCTGTTCTTTAGTGTGAATGCAAAATTTAATGATCCACACACTCTAACCATCCAGTTTAAAATAATGAAAAAGACATGTTGTAGGATCTGAAAAAAACTAGGCTAAAGTCCTCTCATAAAGACTTGTAATAACCCCATGTTATCGCAGAACAAATATCATTGTACCAACAGACTGTCCTCGAGCCCATGTAATATCTGAGGTTAACCAAAAAATTCTAGGAGAAAAATATGTGAAGTCCCAAGAGTCTCTCTGTAAATAGGTGATGACAGTAAAGATGTAGAAATGAAGACTCTAGATGGATCTGTTTGTACATCAGTGTGCCTGTCTGTACATGCCTATAGGAAATGCTTCAGCAGACAATAAAAAATTCAAAATTTGTTCTTCTTTCTCTTTATATTGTAGCTCTTTAGAAATATATAACCTGATGGACTTAATCAATAATAGTCACATACTAAATAAAGTGGGCTTCTAATTTATCAAATTATTATTTTTTACCATAAAACTGAGTCAAACTTTTATACTTTTAAAGGACTATGAGAGTTAGAATGAGAAAAAAATATGTGGCTAACGTGCCCACTAGTAAAAGTGCAAACCAGGCAAACGTTATATGCTAACACTTCATTTCTTTCCAAATTATGTTTTAAAATTGAAGAGTGAGATTTGGTTTTTGCATAAAACATGGAAAGCAGCAAAAAACAAACAAACCAAAAACCAAAAAAAACCAACTTTATTATCACCTTAAAAATGAGAACAGGCCTGCCCTTCAACAAAATGAAACCAAAACCCAAAAAAAACCAACTTTATTATCACCTTAAAAATGAGAACAGGCCTGCCCTTCAACAAAATGGTAAGATCAAAAGGTTATCTAATAAAAAAAAATTCCAATGGGTGACACGCATTTCTGAGAAAGGATAAGACATATAAAGTGTTTCATCTAAGACATAACAATGGGCAATAGACTTAGCTACAATAAAATTAAGTTGGATCAAAACAGCTTAAATTTGATGACTTATTAAATGCCAAGTAAGGGCTAGCATGCTAACTTGGAATCCCTGAAAGACCCAGACATAAGAGGAGACTGCCTTCCCTCGTCAACCTTTTTCATAGGTCAATTGCTCATGAGAGGGACTGAGAACAGGGAAGGTAGACATACCAACTTCACAGGATGCATGGCTTGCTGATGTTTGGGGCTGAAGAAGGAGAGCCTAAAGCAACCTGCCTGTTCACCAAACCTGCATGACTGCAAGGTAAGGATTGGCCGCCCTGAGAAGTGTGCAGGAAAACCATCCACACTCAACCTGGATCTTGATGTGATGAAAGATGCAGCTCTCTGCTACTGGGGAAAGGAAGGAAATTGAACACCATTTGCCCCAGATCTTTCACGGCCTGAAGCAAAAATATCTGTCACTGGGGGAAAGACAGAAATATGACCAATATTCCCCAACCCCATACATCAATACAAGGTCAAGACTGACTACCACTGGGAGGGGGCCAGAAAGACTCTGCCCTAAAAGACTTTGATCTAAAAGGCAAAGCTCTCAGATGCTATGGGAGGTACAGAACATGTACCTACCACAGCTTCTTTAAATTCATGGCATTAAGCCATCAGCCCCTAAAGGCTGAGCAGGACACACACGCATCTCTGACAGTGCATCAGTATGAGGCAAACACTTGCTACAGTTGAGAAAGTACCAGGAAATCTCTTTAGGTTCAGGACTTTGCACTGGATAGGAGGAAGTGGTGGTTTGCTGTGGAAGAGTAGGGATGCTGAGAAAGCCTAAGACATGAGGCTCAAGGAAACAGGGCCTCTTTCAGGTTGCACTGGTAGCAGGGAAACTGAAAAATATTTTCCCCACTGGATAAGTCTTACATTGGGTAGCAAGCAATGCCCTACTGCTGAGAGAGGAGCAAAGCAAAGGGAGAAACCCATCTTTAGTAAAGTCTTCCTGGGCCTGCTGAAAGCAGAAGGTGGAACAGTAACACCCACACAGATAGCCTCAATCATTCCAGGCCTCACGCTAAGCAAAAAGCAGCAGCTGTCTATCACTAGAGGATTTTCAAATTCATGGGGTACTGAATATAAATAAATAAGCAAGAATCCCTAACCCCACTCAACTACAAGCTAGATTGACATGGTATATTCAGAATAGACAAAACAAAGGAAATAATTTTGAACTTGAAGATGTGACAATAGAAATTATCTTACCTAGAGCACAAAAATAAGACAGAGACAAAATGGAATAGATAATTGAAAACCATGGGACAATATGAAAACATTCAAATATACAAGTACTGGAAACCCAGGAGGAGAAGAAGGAAAGAGAGAAATGGTCACAAGAAATATTTTAAGAGATTAAGGTTGAGAATTTTTTAAATGTTTAAAAACAAACAAACAAAACCTCCCACAGATCCAAGAAGTTCAGAGAAACCTGAAGTGTGATAAATGCAAATAAAAACACAGCCAAGTACCTCATAATAAAACTACTGAAAACGGGGCTTTCCTGGTGGCATAGTGGTTGAGAGTCTGCCTGCCGATGCAGGGGACACGGGTTCGGGCCCTGGTTCGGGAAGATCCCACATGCCGCAGAGAGGCTGGGCCTGTGAGCCATGGTCCCTGAGCCTGCGTATCCAGAGCCTGTGCTCCACAACGGGAGAGGCCACAACAGTGAGAGGCCCGCGTACTGCAAAAAAAAAAAAAAAAAAAAAACTACTGAAAACGAAAGACAAAGGAAATTTATGAAAGAAGTCAGAGAAAATGAAGATATAGAATGAATTGATAGTAAAATGATAGCTGAATTCTCATAGAAACAATGGAATTCAGAAGTCAATGACATTAACTCTTTAAAGAGCTAAAAAGAAAGTCTAGAATTCTATTTCCTGTGAAAATATAGTAGAGATAAAAGGACAGAAACAAATCTTAAAGAATTCATCTCTGGCAAAATTGTACTACCAAGAAATGCTAAAAGATAGTTTTACAGATTGAAACAAAAGGATATAAAGAACAACAGAGAATAAATAACTTTCTAAACACACAGAACTCAAAAATCCCTATGTTTATACAAGTATATCACTAAATTTTCTAAATTAAAAAAATCAGAGGTTCGGGGAGTTGTGTTCCCGTAGAAGGGCTCCAGTGAACTGGCTGTGGGGCAAGGTTGTGCAGGCTGAACGCTGGGGCAGGGCCCCAGGACCCCTGAAGAAGCTGAGGAAGAGGTCATGACACCCAAAGTAAAGCAAAGGGAATGAAAGTAGTAAATACTCTTGAAAGTATCAACAATAAGTGTGTTTCTTCCAATCCAGCAACATGGTATATCTCTCCATCTGTTTGTATTGTCTTTAATTTATTTCATCAGTGTCTTATAGTTTTCTGCATACAGGTCTTTTGTCTCCTTAGGTAGGTTTATTCCTAGGTATTTTATTCTTTTTGTTGCAATAGGTAATGGCAGTGTTTCCTAAATTTCTCTTTCAGATTTTTCATCGTTAGTGTAGGAATGCAAGAGATTACTGCACATTAATTTTGTATCCTGCTACTTTACCAGAGTCATTGATTAGCTCTAGTAGTTTTCTGGTAGCATCTTTAGGATTTTCTATGTACAGTATCATGCCATCTACAAACAGTGACAGTTTCACTTCTTTTCCAATTTGGATTGCTTTTATTTCCAGTTTTTCTCTGATTGTCGTGGCTAAAGCTTCCAAAACTATGTTGAATAACAGCAGTGAGAGTGGGCAACTTGTCTTGTTCCTGATCTGAGAGGAAACGGTTTCAGTTATTCACCATTGAGAATGATATTGGCTGTGGGTTTGTCACATATGGCCTTTATTATGTTGAGGTAGGTTCACTCTATACCCACTTTCTGGAGAGTTTTTATCATAAATAGGTGTTGAATTTTGTTGAAAGATTATTCTGCATCTATTGAGATTATCATATGGTTTCTGTCCTTCAATTTGTTAATATGGTGTATCACACTGATTGATTTGCATATATTGAAGAATCCTTGCATTCCTTGGATAAACCCCACTTGATCACGGTGTATGATCCTTTTGATGTGCTGTTGGATTCTATTTGTTAGTATTTTGTTGAGGATTTTTGCATCTATGTTCATCAGTGATATTGGCCTGTAGTTTCCTTTTTTTGTGACATCTTTGGTTTGGGTATCAGGGTGATGGTGGCCTTGTAGAATGAGTTTGGGAGTGTTCCTCCCTGAGCTATACTTTGGGAGAGTTTGGGAAGGATAGTTAGCTCTTCTCTAAGTGTTTGTTAGAATTCACCTGTGAAGCCATCTGATCCTGGGCTATTGCTTGCTGGAAGATTTCTAGTCACACCTTCAATTTCAGTGCTTGTGATTGGTCTGTTCATATTTTCTATTTCTTCCTGGTTCAGTCTTGGAAGCCTGTACTTTTCTAAGAATTCATCCATTTATCCCATGTTGTCCATTTTATTGGCATATAGTTGCTGTAGTAGTCTCCCATGATCCTTTGTATTTCTGAAGTGTCAGTTGTTACTTCTCCTTTTTCATTTCCAATTCTGTTGATTTGAGGCTTCTCCCTTTTTTTCTTGACAAGTCTGGTTAATGGTTTATCAATTTTGTTTATCTTCTCAAAGAAGTAGCTTTTAGTCTTACTGATCTTTGCTATAATTTCCTTCATTTCTTTTTCATTTATTTCTGATCTGATCTTTATCATTCCTTCCCTTCTGCTAACTTTGGGTTTTTTTTTTTTTTTTGGTCTTCTTTTTCTAATGGTTTAGGTGTAAGGTTAGGTTGTTTACTTGAGATTTTTCTTGTTTCTTGAGGTCAGATTGGATTGGATTGGAAGAATCAATATTGTGAAAACGACTATACTACCCAAAGCAATCTACAGATTCAATGCAATCCCTATCAAACTACCCATGGCAATTTTCACAGAACTAGAGCAAAAAATTTCACAATTTGTATGGAAACAAAATAGACCTCGAATAGCCAAAGCAATCTTGAGAAGGAAAAATGGAGCTGGAGGAATCAAGTTCCTTGACTTCAGACCATATGACAAACCTACAGTAATCAAGCCAATATGGTACGGGCACAAAAACAGAAATATAGATCAATGCAACAGTATAGAAACTCCAGAGATAAACCCATGCACGTATGGTCATTTTCTCTTCGATAAAGAAGGCAGGAATATATAATGGAGAAAAGACAGCCTCTTCAATAAGTGGTGCTGGAATAACTGCACAGCTACATGTAAAAGAATGAAATTGGAACACTTCCTAACACCATGCACAAAAATAAACTCAAAATGGATTAAAGACCTAAATGTAAGGCCAGACACTATAAAACTCTTAGAGGAAAACATAGGCAGAACATTCTATGACATAAATCACAGCAAGATCCTTTTTGACCCACCTCCTAGAGAAATGGAAAAAGAAACAAAATAAACAAATGGGATCTAAAGAAACTTAAAAGCTTTTGCACAGTAAATGAAATCATATATGAGACAACCCTAAGAATGGGAGAAAATATTTGCAAATGAAGCAACTGACAAAGGATTAATCTCCAAAATACATAAGCAATTCATGCAGCTCAATATCAAAAAAAAAATCCAAAAATGGGCAGAAGACCTAAATAAATATTTCTCTAAAGGAGATATACAGATTGCCAATAAACACATGAAAGAATGCTCAACATCACTAATCATTAGGGAAATGCAAATCAAAACCACAATGAGGTATCACCTCACACTGGTCAGAATGGCCATCATCAAAAAATCTACAAACAATAAATGCTGGAGAGGGTGTGGAGAAAAGGGAACCCTCTTGCACTGTTGGTGGGAATGTAAATTAATTCAGCCACTATGGAGATCAATATGGATGTTCCTTAAAAACTAAAAATAGAAATACCATATGACCCAGCAATCCCACTACTGGACATATACCTTGAGAAAAACATAATTCAAAAAGAGACATGTACCACAATGTTCACTGAAGCACTATTTACAATAGCCGGGACATGGAAGCAACATAAGTGTCCATCGATAGATGAATGGATAAAGATGTGGCACATATATACAATGCAATATTACTCAGCCATAAAAAGAAATGAAATTGAGTTATTTGTAGTGAGGTGGATGGACCTAGAGACTGTCATAAAGAGTGAAGTAAGTCAGAAAGAGAAAACAAATGCCATATGCTAACACATATATATGGAATCTCAAAAAAATTTAAAAAAAAAATGGTTCTGATGCACCTAGGGGCATGACAGGAATAAAGATGTAGACGTAGGTAATGGACTTGAGGACACAGGGAGGGGGAAGGGTAAGCTGGGACAAAGTGAAAGAATAGCACTGACATATATATACTACTAAATATAAAATAGATAGCTAGTGGGAAGCAGCTGCATAACACAGGGTGATCAGCTCTGTGCTTTGTGACCCTCCCTTTCCCACCCCTCTTAGAGGGGTGGGATATTGAGGGTGGGAGGGAGGCACAAGAGGGAGGGGATATGGGGATATATATGTATACATATACCTGATTCACTTTGTTATACAGCAGAAACTAACACAACATTGTAAAGCAATTATACTCCAATAAAGATGTTAAAAAGAAGAGTAAATGGGTTTAACAGAAGAATGGATTTATGAAACAGCATCTGACAACCACTCTCTTAGTGACAGCTGACAAATGAACTGTGAATATTCTGCTAACAGCCATTGGAGGAAGCTCAGAAGATTGATGCTAACTGCTTGTAACCCATGGAAAAGAACAGGTTAATGTCAGCATAAAAAAATTATGGTAAAATTGGGCTTCCCTGGTGGTGCAGTGGTTGAGAGTCTGCCTGCCGATGCAGGGGATGTGGGTTCGTGCCCCGGTCTGGGAGGATCCCGTATGCCGCGGAGCGGCTGGGCCCGTGAGCCATGGCCGCTGAGCCTGTGCATCCGGAGCCTGTACTCCACCATGGGAGAGGACACCGCAGTGAGAGGTCCACGTACCACAAAAAAAAAAAAAAAAAAAAAAAAAACACACAAAAAAAACTATGGTAAAATGGATTCTAAGTTGCTAATGATTTCAGAAGTTATTCCAATGGTGCAAGTCAGTAAGTAGGTTCTGAACTTCATCAAAAAGGTGAATTACCTTCAGAATTACAAAAGATTTTTGACAAAGAAATGGTGGATGTTAGTTGAAGATAAAAAAAAAAAAACGAACTATGTATGTCAATGAAAACTGTATTCCAGCCCTTCTCAGGGCAGGATCACAAACTGGGAAGTGCTACACCAAAATTTTTTTCTAAAGCAAAGAGTATTGAGGATGAGAATGAAAACACTCTGCCTGTTGTCTAATAATCTGGAACATTTCACTAAAATACAGATCTGCTTAGCCAAATGGAAAAAGATCTTCCAGAAATTTTATATTTCCTGTAAGCATTAATAGCTATTCATTTCCCTCTAAACACTGCTTGAGCTGCATGTCACAGGTTTTGGGTAAGCCACATCAAGAAGACTTCATCAGAAAACACCAAGGGTCTCAAAGAAGTCCTCCCTTTCCCTGGCAGTGCCACTTCCTTTTCTCAAATTGCTAGATGAAACAGTCACACTGGAAGAAGCAGATGTGTACAATGTTGCAATCATTGAGAGACTCCAAAAAAGAGCTCAACATTTTAGAGAACTTTCATAGCATTAATTTTTAATGGACAAAGTGGAAAATCTGGAGAGGAATAATGATTGTAAGTAAACATGCAGACCAAAATGCATTAAGGAAAAGTCATATTCACTGGACCTTTGATCCAGGTCCTATTTTACTGTCCTCTGATGAGAGTTCTAAAAATAAGTACAAGTTAGCAAAGTAAACTATGACTGGAGCTATGTTCCTGAAATTCAATGCATTTTTCCACATTTTCAAATATCAGTTAATCAACATAAGGTACATTTTAGTAGCTATATAATGAAGAATTTTAACATCATATAAATAAGCAAATATGTTTGTATTATGATTCATTTAAAGACGTATCCATTACTTTCCCAAACAGCAGCGATTTTTTAAAATGTTAGCTGTCTCAGATTTAAAAAGAGCTGGGAATTAAAAAAAAAAATGTGCATTGTCGGTTAAAAGCATGAATGTCATTATTCTATAACTGAGATATAATCAAAAGACTACAAGACTCTGTGTTCACCTTAACTATGACTAAACTTCACAGTGTGTTCAGTTTTCATTCTGTAACGTCAAGATATACTCAAATATTAATTTGGCAACTGTATCTAGGATGTATATATATTTAAGAATAAATTTTTGTAGCTTATTAAAATGTCAAAAATAATAAAAGAACATAAGTATATTAGTTTATTATATAAACTGCCCTGCACTGGATGACTTAAACCATAGCAATTTATATTCTCACAATTCTGGAGACCGGCAGTTCAAGATGAAGGTGCAAGCAGGGGAGATGGTTCCTCTCATGTCCTTTCTCCTTGGCTTGTACATGGCCATCTCTTTGCTGTGCCTTCATATGGCCTTTACCCTGGGTGTGTACATCCCTGGTATCTCCTCCTTTTATTATAAGAACACTGATCATCATAGATTAAACTCCCACCCTTATGACATCATTGAACCCTAATTACTACTTTAAAGGCTTTATATCAAAATACAATCATATTGGGGATTAGTGCTTAAACATATGAGTTTTGGGGGGACACAATTCAGATTATAGTAAAGGTTTTACAGCATATATAGAGGTATAATAAACAACAACAAAAATTGAAAGGTTATTTTGAAACATATTATGATACATAAACTTTTATGAAACATTAAAATAGTTTAAACAGAATGTTCAAAGTTAAAGATCAATATTGCATTTTTAATGCAAAACACAAACATACACACACACATGCATACATGACAATAACAACAAAGATGTAACAGAAGATAAAATAATTTTTTTAAAATATTTGATTCACCCACAATTTAAGGAGAGAATGAAAGAGGAACAAGGATGAGACAATCAAAATCATATAGCAGTATATTAGACTTGAATGCACACATATGAATAATGTACATTACATGTAAATAGAATAAGCACTTCAATTAACAGGGAGGCATTATAAGACTGGATAAAAATAGCGAGATTCAACCATATGCCACTTATAAGGAACTTGCTGTAAATATAAAAACACAAACAGCGCTTCCCTGGTGGCGCAGTTTTTGAGAGTCTGCCTGCTGATGCGGGGAACGTGGGTTCATGCCCCAGTTTGGGAAGATCCCACATGCCACGGAATGGCTGGGCCCGTGAGCCATGGCCGCTGAGCTTGCGCTTCTGAAGCCTGTGCTCCACAACGGGAGATGCCACAACAGTGAGAGGCCCACATACCGCAAAAAAAAAAAAAACGAAAACAAAAAAAACACAAACAGGTTGAAAATGAGAGAACGGACCTATATTTATTATTCATCCATTATGCATGAGAAAGGGATATATACCTACCATGAATTCATTAATCATAAGAAAGCCATTGTTGATGTTCTTAAATGAGGAAAAAATTAATTCAAGTATATAAGGTAGGGCCATAAGCTTAAAAGGGTCAGTTAATTAAGAAGATGTAATCCTAAATGTGAATGCATCCTATAACAAAGCTCCCAGTACAAAAAGAAGTTAGAGAAAGAACAAATACTAAAGAAGAGGGAGAAAAATAAATACCAGTAAAAATCAATGAAATAGAAAACAAACAAAAAAGAGAAAATCAATAAATGAGAGAACCACTAAAATGAGAAGTTGTTTCTCCAGAAATATCTATAAAATTCATGAACCCCTAGCAAAATAATGAAAAAAGGAAACAGAAAAAATGAAACAGATTGCCAATGTCAAGAATTAAAGTGAAACCACCTACTACATATCTCATAGATGTTAAAATAACAAGTGGTATGTTGAAGAATTCTATGCCAATAAATTTGAAATCCAAATGAAAAAAAAAATGTACTCTAAAAGACACACAAAACTTTTCAAGAAGAGTGGATAACCTAAATATTCATATGTCTATGTGAATATTTAGTTCATAAATATCTTCCCACAATATAGCACCAAGTCTAGATTGCTCCACTGATGAATTAAATCAGGCATTTAAAGAAGAAAGAATAGCAATTTTTGTAAGGTTTTTCATAAAGTAGAGAAAGAGTAAAAGTTTCCCAACTCATTTGGTGAGGCCACTACAACCCTGACAGCAAACCAGACAATGGTATTGACAAAAAAATTGCAGAATAGTATGTTTTATGAAAACAGATGCAAAAGTCATTAAAGTATCAGTGAATCGAATCCATCATTCTAGGAAGAGGAAAACACAGTATTATCATATGAGGTGTATAACAAGGATGAAAGAATAGATTATCATTCAAAAATTACCGTGTTTCATACCATTATCAGATTGAGTGAATATTATTTACTTCAATAGAGGCAAGGAAAGTATTGACAAGGTAAACTACACATTTTTCATTAAATATCTCAGCAAATTATGAATGAAAGGAGGTTTCCTCACCCTGATAAAGGACACCAATGAAAAGCTCACAGCTAATATTTTAATGTTAAGTTGGGAAATTAAAGTAAATCCACAGATCAGTTTAAGGAGAACTGACCTCTTACTGTTCAATCTCTCAATTTATAAGTCTGGTATATTTCTACAGTTTTTAAAATCTTTTTCAATTTATATCATCAAAGATTTATAGATTAGAGTCTATAAAATCTTGCACTGTTAAATTTGTACTTTGGTATTTGATAATTTTTGATGCTGTTTTAAATTTCAGTTTTAGTATTTCATTAATATACATAAATACAATTTATTTTTTAATAGTAACTGTGTATAATGAAACATTGCTGTATCCACTTTTTATATTTTATTACTTTTCTTGTAAATTCTTCAGTTTTCCATGAATACATGAATCTTCTCAGAATTCAGAGCTTTGTTTATTCTTCCTAATAGCTATGTCTTTTATTTCTTTTTCTATCTTAATGAAGTGACTAATACATCTAGTATAAAATTAATAAAGTTGAAGTGAATTGATTAGGAAAGACTGTGAGGGAAATTTCTGGGGTAGTGAAAGTATCAGTATTCTGTATCTTGATATACATGAAAACTGACTGAATAGTACTTAATAGCTGAACATTTCACCTTATATAAATTATACTTTGATTTTTTTAGGTCAGCAATATGAAAAGACATAAGTGAATAGAACACAGAAATTCAATATTTGAATATTCATTTGTATTTTTTAATTTGATACTATTTGCAAACTACATCACAGATCTATTTCTTTTAAATGTAATTGAACACTTACTGCTGTGGTCGATTGCATCACTGGTCCCAAATCTTCACTTCTCTGTATTCATGACCTTTGCCATGTAATCTTGTAGTATTCTTACACTCTGATTCTACACTTGTTTATGTGCATTGCTTTGGCCAGTAGAGGAAGGTGGAAGTTACATGGTACTAGTTCTACACCTAGTCCTCAAGAGGATCTGTGTGTTTGCACTTGTTCTAGTTCTTCTTTGTATTCCCATCAAAACTTGTATGTGCTATCCTGTTGGAGGATGAGGAGCTTGTAGAGCAGATCTGATCCTCCTAAGCCATTGCTATCAAGGCCAGCCTAGATTGGCTGAGAACCAGCCAGCCCCCCAAAATATCCATGAGTGGTTCAAGATCATGTGAATCACCTAGGTGCCCTCAACTGAATCCAAATATCATAACAGCAAATGCTTATTCTTTTGGTGGTTGGTATGCATATTATCATGTCATTAAATAAGTGAAACACTGGTAATTTATTTTCTTGATTACAAGTAGCTTTTCTTTCCCTACATGATATTGGCTTTCAGAATATTAATGAAAAATATATTTAAATTATATGGCTATTCATGTTGCTAACATCTCACATACCTAGCAACTAAAGAATAGAAAAAAATATATTCTTAAAAAAATTAGACGTGATGAAGAGTGGTCCCCGCTTGCCGCAATTAGAGAAAGCCCTCGCACAGAAATGAAGACCCAACACAGCCAAAACTAAATAAATAAATTAAAAAAAAAATTTAGGAAACAGTGCATAAATATAAACATTAAACATTTAGGTCTTGCAAAACATTAAGAGGCTGAGAAATAATGTTTTACATTTTCATTTGGTGTTATATCTCTATTTTCTATTCTATAATATTACAACTAAGCAGTATATTATTTGGATTTTTATTCCATTCAGCAATATAAAATTTCTAATTCTAGAATAACATAATTGAAATGTGTTGCTCTGAGTATCACACAAGCTCAGCAAAAAACTGAATCCTTTGCCTGCCTATTGTAGAAAAAGACTTATCTATGAATTTGGCACTGGTCTCAAGAGTAGAAAAGCACAGGTTTACTAAATGCAAGACAATCCCTGGTTCAGGTAAGGACAGGAAGGGAAACAGAGAAAGAAACAGAGAAAAATATATTTAAAGATCTATTAACTAGAGCAGTGTTCCCCAAAGGTTTTGGCACCAGGGACTGGTTTCCTGGAAGACAGTTTTTCCACAGATCGGGGAGAGGGGTCAAGGATGGTCAGGCAGTGATGCAAGTGAGGGGGAGTGGCAGATGAAGCTTCACTTACTTGTCTACCACTCACCTCCTGCTGTGTGGCCTGGTTCCTAACAGGTCACGGACTGGTACTGGTCCATGGCCTGGAGGTTGGGGACCCCTGAACTAGAGGATTCTAGGACGTTTTGTAAGACCATTTTTTAAAAGTCACTAAAAAACTACTTGTGATTCAATGTTAATTGTGATATACATGTAAACAATACATTGAAACCCCCAAATCACCTGCATAAATAATAGAAAGTGTTTAACTATCCAATGATGCTGAGTAAGGAAAAAATGCTTTAAAATTTTATATTTAAATATAGTATCTATTTTATTAAGAAACCTTGTACCATAATTGGCAATAAAGTTAAAAAATGTACAATAATTTTATCAATCTATTGCCAAATTCTACCTTTTTCAGGAAAGTTTACTTATTTGTGTTCCATTTCATTTCATAGACTTGCTTATCATTTGTTTGTTCAACAAACTGTTGAGCATCTGTTATATATGTGGCACCAATGCGATGTATGAGCTGTCAATTAAAAATATAAATGGTTTCTGAATTAATCATTATTAAAATCTGTTTTCAAAAGGTGAGTGTATTTTGGGAAGAGTTATGATAATGTTACATATCTTTCAAGAACAATAACATTAATATGTAAAATCGTATTAATCCTCCCCAGAAACTCTATTCAAATGTCTAAGAATCTAACGAATCTACTATCTTAAACTGAGAAATTGGTTTACTCTGTTAGTAGTCTATTATATATTTAATATATTTTCACTGTATCATAAAAGAATAATGTATACTAATAATTCCTACTGAACCAGAATTCTTCTAAATGGATTAATACATATGAATACTTGAAAATGGCAAAATATTTTCTCTCATAGGGATTTACTATTACTAATACTATGTATACATACACAAGTGATTTTGGCTGTGTTCCATGAAAACTCGTAAAAACACAGTCCATAGGCATGGCATATTTGGCCAGTAGGCTGAAATTTGTGGGCCACTGATCTAGAGTATATTACATCCAATTTTTTGAACACAGTTCTTATATATTAATACTTTTATATAATCCAATTAAAGTGAAGTATTGAAGAAATGAAATTAAAAATATTAAATACAAACACAGGTTTTTATTTTTAGGATCATCAGAAAACTCTCTCAATTAGATATTAACATATAGAAATGCTCACTTGCAATCTCATGCTATCTAGGCAGAGCAGTGACAGTTATTGGACCAGCATGATCTGTGGGCCACACTTGAGAACATCTGCTCAGGGCAAAATGCAGTGCCTTGCATCTCTCTAGATGAAGTCGACTGCTTCTAGACAACATTGGACAAGTATTCTTCACATTCCGGCTTGTTAGTTTTTTGTCTTTTCACATATATTTTTTAATGAAATACACTTACAAACATATGTTCAGCTCATTTAGAGGTAGTGAGTGTTTTTTGATGTACTGATATGTAAAGTTATTAAAAAACATCTTTGACCAGAAATTGTAGTTTATCTCTGTCATTCATGTATTTACCATAAGCTATACTTTCTTTGTTTTTAAGCTTAGATTGATACCACCATTCCTCGTGGCTATCTCTAAACATATTTTCACTACTTTATACCTATTGTTTAGCTTTTTCGCCAGCACATGGTGGAAACACAAAAGCAGCTACTGAAATAATCGTTAATCAATTGGACATTACATTTTTTTTTCTTAAAAGTTATGTTAAGCTTATAGGTGAATATATACTTTTTGAAAATCTAAGTATAAATAATAAAACATTAAAATTTCACTTGATATTCCTTTCGATCTCTGTATAATTATATTTGACCTTTGTGCTTACCATTACTGAGTTGGTTGATTGGCTAACTTCTATTATTTTCTTCCTTTTGACCTTCAAAAACTAGACAACCTGATTAGTGATAGCTGGAAAGATGCAATCTCTTCAATTATTTTTTTAAATCAACTCATAAGCAATATTTAATTTATTTGTATGGTAGTATCTGGTTCCTTGTCTGAATTGAGTAATTATGAAATATGCTTTGTTCTAGGCAGAATTAATGGAAATTACTTATGATGGTAGAATGAGAAAGATGCACTAAAAGGGAAAGAAAAGTTCAAAATCAATTTATCTGAAAGAATAAAGACTATGTTTAAATTTAACCTCATTTTCCATTATATAAATCTTTTGTTTGATTACTTGAAATATGAAATTTATAGTTATGAAGACAAATTGTTTTAAATAATAATTAGAGGCAAGAGTTTTGTTGAAAAGCTTTAAGGTCAATAAAATGACCACCGAAAGGTAATCAGTGAGTTGTATAAGGGTTAAAAAAAAAGAAGAGTATACAATTACAAGAGACTGAGGTTATAAAAGTTTTAGTAAGCATATTATAGAAAAAAATTGAGCAATTTACATTAAATAAAATTAAAGTAAAACATTTTATATAACTAAATTTAAAAGAGAATTACTGATGTGAACTCACTCTATTAAAAACTAAATTATTTTTGGCTTTGTAAATAACCTCAGTGGCCTAGAGATTGGGCCAGCCTACCACGTGCCAGTACTGTGGAATGATAATCAATGCATTCTAGTACCCATATTTTCACCAGTAATACTATTTCTCATTAACAATATCTAAACCTCCATTGAGAATGCTGCTTCCATGAACTGGGATACAGAAAACTCACTTTCCTTAGTATTTTTATAGTGAATATCACTAAAAAGTCAAGTATTGAAAATTCTATTATCTAGTCAATGAAGACATGAAGAAATTAAGTCAAGAAAAGGAGCTCATAATTTAAATAAATAAATATATATCCTGAAATTAAACTTCTAAAATTTCTCTCTTGTACCTAATATTCTGTGAGTTTCTTCAACTTCTGTTTGTGAATATGTGTGCAGATAATGAACTAAGCATATATCCAAAAAAAGGCAATCATATAATTCACTGAGTTGTAAAACAAAACACAATACTGATATATTTTGAATAACTTGTTCTTTTATGATTACATGTTATTTTATGATTAAGAAAACAAACAATATTATTATTAGAAGCTAATCATATAATTAATCAAGATTTGGAAAACTACCTTTGAATAGGAGTCGCAAAACCATTCTTGATTAACACTTTAATAGTTTACTGAAATTTCATATGCATATTTATTACCTTTCAGAGATGTAACACTCGGCTAGGAGATTTGGAGAATTTTAATATACAAAATACTATCTTATGGGCTTCCCTGGTGGCACAGTGGTTGACAGTCCGCCTGCCAATGCAGGGGTACACGGGTTCGTGCCCCGGTCTGGGAAGATCCCACGTGCCGTGGAGCAGCTAGGCCCGTGAGCCATGGTCACTGAGCCTGCACGTCTGGAGCCTGTGCTCCACAACGGGAGAGGCCACAACAGTGAGAGGCCCACGTACCGAAAAAAAAAAAATACTATCTTATGGTGACAAGAGACTGACAATGTAATAAAGAAGAGAATGCATTATAATGTTGAATTTTTTTCTAAGGAGAGTTTTTTTCTACATAGAAAATCTTCATGCAGAGACTGGCACCAAACTGGCCTTAACAATATGGGAAACCATACAGGAAATGATGGTGAACTTAGTTCCTGCTATCAGGAAACTTATAGAATCTCTGCTATTCCTGCCCCCTTTTCTCAACCCTAGGTATGCATGTATAAATGTTCCATTACATTGCTTTCAAAAAAAAAAAAAGGGAAACCAAGGATGAGACTTGAACCAGAAAGAAAAAGAGAAGGAAGAACATGAGCTCTTCCTGGTTAGATAACATTGTTAGAAATATTTCCATGAAACCAAATAGAATTTCTCTTCTGGAGGCATGAAAGAAAGACTGTAACACTGGATATCAAAGAAAATTAATGTAAGATACTTGTGATTTGGTGGTAGCCATACACTAAGTAATAATAAGCCTGAAAGCAAATAAGTAAATTAAAAAATAAATTAATAAAAAGTTCAAAGTGTCAATTATCTTCAATGTTCAAGAAACAATATATATATTTTTTAGAAAAGCACAAAAGAGGAAATAAAAGACTTGAGGTTAAGAAATGCATTCTCCAATTAGAAAAGAATCTCTAGGCAATACAGTGCAGTGTTTTATCTTCCCATTGTTTTTGCTTTCATTAATGAGGATACCATTATAGTAAATTGCCACTTATACAACAAATTATTTACAAAATTTTATAACAGTAATATGAATATATGTTAATAACATAATATTTTAAAATAATCAAAGAAAAATATCCAAGGTAGAGGAATCCAAGGATCAATTCATCCCCACTCCTAATTCATCTCCATATAAAAAAGTACTTACAACTCTTTTTCCTGTGTTTCTCATATACCCATCCATAACTTTAAATTATATGCCTATACTGCAATAATAAATTATCATTTTAAACATCTATTAATTTCCTATTGTAGGAGATGACGATTTATTTCTCTTACCACGTCATACCATTTTTCCCCTCCTTACATCTGCAATTATTTTTAAATCACCACTGGGTTAAATCAATATGCAGGGCTTATTTTGATTTTAGGAATATATATTTACACTTTTGAGCTGCTCAGTGTACTATTGTTAAATTACCTTTCATGCACAACTTATTATTTTTTATATTTTTTAAATATATCTTTACTTATAGTTTTGCTCTATTTCCAAGAGAATTCTCTTTACATCTTCTTCAACCTCTCAGGCAAATTTCCACACTAACTTGTTGTACTACCTGTGATTTCAGTTTATTTTCTGGAGAAAAGAAGTTTAATGCTGCAATCTTTTCTCCTCACTCTAAGAGACTAAGAGTGAGTTGCTTGGAAGGAAATGCCTGTTCCAGCATCCTGGGCATTTTCTTACTTTGCCAGATCTGCTGAGCATCTTCCTTTGAAGATGCTGCTCTATCTTCTTCTTTCACTTTTTATTCTTTCATTTTAGTTAGTTTAGCTTCCTAAGAAAGAGTACATGAGAGATTTTTGTGTTTTGTGTGTGTTTTATTTTGTTTGTTGAAATATCTATGCCTAAAGTCTATTTTGTTATCCGATTTGTTTGATCAGTTGCCTGAGTATAGGATTCTAGATTGAAATTATTTTTCTGGGACATTAAAAAGAGTTGATGTCTCTTGAAGTTAGAATCACCTCATTATTCATTCTAGTATATCTTCTTTTCCTGTTATTCTTTTTTTCCCATCAAAATGTCCCCCAACCAATGAATGGAGAAACAAAATATAATATAGCCAATAAATGGAACATTATTATATTGCTCTTCCCTTGTCCTTCTACTCTTTCTTTCTTTACTGATATCTCTATCAATTATTTAAATCAGTGTTTGCAGTTGTAAGCTCAGCATACATAATGGCTCATCCAGCACATTTTAAGTGGTCATTAGTGATAACTTGAGGACATTTGCTACTAACTGATATATGAATATGAGACAATCATACCATAATGTTATATAATTTCATATTTACTAGGATAGCTTTAATCAAAGTGACAGATAACAACATGCATTGGTGAGAATGTGACAAACTAGAATCCTCATATTTGACTAGTAGAAATGTAAAATGGTAAAGCCACTTTAGAAAAGTCTGGCAGTTTCTCAAAAGATTAAACATAGAATTGCTACATGACTTCGTAATTCTTCTCCTAGAAATATACCAGAGAAATAAAACATATGCACACAAAGTTTATAGAAGCATTATTCATAACAGCCAAAAAATGGAAACAAGCCAAATATTCATCAACTGATGAACGGATAAATAACTTTTGGTATCTCCATACAATGCAACATTATTTGTTAATTTAAAGGAATGTAATACTGATACATGCAAGAATATGAATGAACATTGCAAATATTATGCTGTGAGAAGAGTCAGTTACAAAAGATCACATATTGTATGATGTCATTTATATGTAATGCCCACATTGACAAATCTATAGAGACAGAGAGTAGATTGTTATTTGCCTAGGACTGGGACTGGGGTGGAGGGTGACAGCTAATTGGTCAGGAGCTTCCTTTTGTGGTAATAAAAATGTTCTAAAATTGATAGTGGTAATTGCAAGACTGTGGATATACTAAAAACACTGAAATATATACTTTGATAAATGAATTATATGGTATGTGAACTAAATTTCAATCATAAATATATATATGGTTGAATTCCTAAAATATATCTGAAAATAATTATTTGTTTGAGACACACTCAAACTGACTTGAAAATAACAGCTTTCTGTAATCTTGTGTGACTTTTTCTGAATTTAATAAATTATTTTACCTTGGATAAAAAGCAGTAAGTGTACCAGAAATGACTTGTTATATTGGTGTATAATAAGCCAAATTAATAAGCTCACTTTTATACTCCAACATATGCCAGATCTGACCTTTCCTTCTGAGTTGCCAATTTAAGAAAAAAAGAGCATTTTATTACTGAAATTCCTTGCAGTAATTGGACCAAACTTCTCATCTTGATTCTACCTAGAAATGATATGTCACTGAATCTTCACACCTTGAACACTGTCTGTGATAAAAGTGACTCATATGAACCACTGTACAGCAATTTTTACATTTAAATAGTTTATGAAAATGCCAGTGGGCTTCTATTCCAAAGTGTAGTTGTCAGCACCAGAAAATAATTACAGTGTGCTGAAAGATAATGAGCAACAGGAACATTTAAGAAACTTTTAAATTAGCATAGTTAAAACAATGTCATTCAAAGCCTAGTTAGAATTTAAGAACATTGTTCTAACTTGATTGTGCTATCTATGACTGTACTGCTTTCACCATTCAGTGTAGATTAACATAATTTTGACATTTCATCATAATAATTGTGAGCTACATTCTTTCATAAATCATATAAGCACCTGTTTCCTCCTTCTATCTATAAAAAAATAAATTAACTAGTTTGAACCAAGTGAAAAACATCCATTTCTGTCTCTTATAATCTTAGAAACTGGATTTCTTTCTCAAAGTGAAATTATTAGGGCCATAATGAATAAATTGGTAATGATAATGACCATTGTACAATGTTAAGGGGACTTCTTCACTTTTTTTTTTTACAGTATATTTGCTTTACAATGTTGTGCTAGTTTCTGTCATACAATGAAGTGAATCAGCTATATGTATACATATATCTCCTCCCTCTTGGAACTCCTTTGTACACACCCCCCCCATCCCACCCATCTAGGTCATCACAGAGCACCGAGCTGAGCTCCCTGTGCTATACAGCAGGTTCCCACTAGCTATCTTTTACATATGGTAGTTTTTAATGTGGTGTGTAAATAACTCAGCCTAGATATTTTGTAAGTTTGGTTGAACAATTTATATATACATAAACTTTAACATTTTAAAGTAAAATTTACCCTAAATTTTATAATAATGTTTATAATAATGTACATGAGAATGACCTTTTATACAATTTCATAATGATTATGAGAATACAAGTGGTCCGATTCCATGGAATCTGTTTGTGAGATTTAAAAAAATGTGGGAGGGGAGTGTTATGGGCTGAATTTCCCTCTCGCAAAGAGGTGATTAACTTAAAATGAGGTTACTTGGGTGGGCTCTAATCTATTATGACTGTTGTCCTTATAAAAAGAGGATGTTAGAACACACACAGAAACATGAAAGATACACACACAGGGAAGATCATGTGAGGACACTGTGGGAAGATGACCATCAGCAAGCCAAGGAGAGAGACTTCAGAAGAAACCAAACCTGCCAACACCTTGATCTTGGATTTCTAGCCTCCAGAACTATGAGGAAAATAAAATATATACGTGTGTTGTTTAAGCCATCTAGCTGTGGTATTTTGCTGTAGCAGCCGGAGGAGATTAATATAGGAGATGTTTGCCAGGAAGTCAAAGCATGATTTTGTCAGGTTTAAATACTTAATGATTTAGTGCATTTGCTTGTGTATAAGAGAGAATGGTGTTTAAATTTCTTGCTTAAAATGGCACATATTTTCAACATTTTACATATACTCATCAAATACTGTACATGTTTAAGATGATGCCTATTGACACTCAGCGTCTATTCTCACTCCTTCCTAAGATCACTCTTGTATCACTGAGAATGGAAGATTAAATCTACATTTTACAGACTTGCATGTAACCAGAGGACTGGGCATAATTTAGACTCTGTCTTCCTGATTCACTTGTGTGAAATGCATAAGGCAGAAGGACAGAGGAGGCAACATTTCAACATCAGTGCAAATTTACAGGTAATCTTTCACAGATTACTCTACAGTTTCAGCAGGCAAAACCTATGTCTGCTGGTCTAAGCACAAGCTTCTTCAGTGTGGGTGCGTCTATGCCTATAGTAGTAGTATCAGTGACAATAGGAATTTCTTGGCTCATACCATGGCAGTGATGCTTGTTTCTCCTACACAGGTGGGGTTTCATGTATGGGCATTCCTTTTTCTTTTGGAATTTCCAAGGCAAAGAATTTAGGAAATCATTTTTCTACTGCATGCCAGAGCATCCCCTTCAAAATAAAGAGTAAATAATTGCATTTTAGAGTTTCTACAGCTAGGAAAGAAGAATAATCCCTGGTAGGACTCTAGGTTTTGGGAGCATCATATTTCATGCTTGACAATACTGTTCCAACCCATGTAGCACTTGACAGAAAAAGCTTCTAGTTTTAAAGCCTGTGGCCATAGAACAAAGAGCTTATATCTGACTTGCAATATAAGCAGGCCTGCTGCTTAGACCATATGATCTAACATACCCTAGGATTCTAGAGGTGTCTGTCATAAAGACAATGGGTGGATCATCTGTAAACCCAATTAAAAAAATTCAGTGCATATCCCCAGTGTTTCAGAGCAAGAGCATTCTATCTACACCTGAGTGGCCAACACCATTCATAACATAGCTACTGGACCCTGTTGAAAACCTGAGTGCCAAACCATGGAATATCAAGACACCACGTAGCCAAAACTTCCCATTATGTAACTATTATCAAGCCACCAAAAGTGGAAAATGGCTGTATTAGTGAGAACTAAAGAGTCCCCCAGCAGTGATGAGGGAAAATCCTTCCAGGAGCCAAATCTTAGTAAGTTGTACTTTTTCATTTACATTATGTGGAAAGATAAGTTGAATGAGTTAAACATTTATGTGAGTTCATGATGGTAGCAAAGAGCATGTCTAGTTGGTCAGGTACCTAGGAGTAGGAATTTTTGAAATCTGGTGAAAAGTTGTTCTGGAGAAGAAGCATGTGGGTGCTGCAATTGGAATAGGCAAAAAATGTGAGAACATTCACATTATATATTAATGTCCATCAGAGATCATCATCTGTGGAAGAGGTAATAAACAACCCAGTGGACTGGATGACTCAGACAGTAGATTTCAGTCAGCCCCTAGTCTCCAACACACATTGCTTACACTATGAAATAGAGATGCTGAAAATCTCACCTATCTACAATAGAGATGAAAGCTGAGCTTATGATATAGAATCATTTAAGGAGTTCTACAAGTCACTTAGCCTCCATAAACAAACCATCCAGAGGCCACTAGTTGGATAGAGTGTTAAGTGCCTGACTTCCTAAATTAAAAATTCAACCCAGAGAGCTGGATTGAAGAGACAGGAAATCAAATATGGGAACAAGTTGCAGAAAAAGAATTATCAAGCAAAATAAGAAGTACTGTAAACAGCACTAGAAACTCAATTACATGAGCAACTAATAAATTCAATAAATACTCATAATTTATATTTTATATATCTATATAATCTCAAAGAGATAAAAGAAGGTCATCTTTACAATAAGAGTAAAAATGATTTAAAATACAAGATGGCTATATAAAGGGGCAGTTAAAGGGTTTGTTTAAATCAACAAAAGGGAAAATCTGCTGAAGAGAGAATTACAAAAATTTTAACCTAGAAATAAAATAATAATCCAGAATGGAAGTGAAGCAATAAAAAGACGAAACTTTTTTTTTTCTTTTTTGACCACACCATGTGGCATATGGGATCTTAGTTCCACAACCAGGGATTGAACCCATATCCCCTGAATTGGAAGCAGGGAGTCATAACCACTGGACCGCCAGGTAAGTCACTCGAGGAAAGTTTTTTTTTAATAAGGAAGTTAAGAATATGCAAAATAACTTGAAAAGAAGCAATACAGTATATAGGAAGAGTTCCAAAAGAAACAAATAAACAAAATGATCAATACAAAATATTTGATAAGAAAAAGGAACCCAGAAGGAAGTAGCCAGAAAGCAATGGTAAGGAAAAAATAAAATAAAAATTTAAATATGCTCAGTCTAAATAAATAGTTATATGAAAATGAAACAGTAGTCTGTTTGAAAATGAAGAAATGAAGAAACAGAAATATTACAACGATAATTAGATATCAAAATAAAGGACTTAGGGTGAAATAATTCAGTACAAATACTGATTAAAGGTCAAAATGAAAAATAATGTAATGAACTTATAGACACCTAAAAATATACTTCAAAAACAGCAAAAAATGATAAAATTAAAAACAAATACATACACCAACAGAGGGCAGACAGCAGAAGTAAGAAGAACTACAATCCTGCAGCCTGTGGAACAAAAACCACATTCACAGGAAGATAGACAAGATGAAAAGGCAGGGGGCTAGGTACCAGATGAAGGAACAAGATAAAACCCCAGAAAAACAACTAAATGAAGTGGAGATAGGTAACCTTCCAGAAAAAGAATTCTGAATAATGATAGTGAAGATGATCCAGGACCTCGGAAAAAGAATGGAGGCAAAGATCGAGAAGATGCAAGAAACGTTTAACAAAGACCTAGAAGAATTAAATAACAAACAAACAGAGATGAACAATACAATAAGTGAAATGAAAACTACACTAGAAGGAACCAATAGCAGAATAACTGAGGCAGAAGAACGGATAAGTGACATGGAAGACCGAATGGTGGAATTCACGGCTGCAGAACAGAATAAAGAAAAAAGAATAAAGAGAAATGAAAACAGCCTAAGAGATCTCTGGGACAACATTAAATGCAACAACATTCACATTATAGGGGTCCCAGAAGGAGGAAGGAGAAAGAAAGGAGCTGAGAAAATCTTTGAAGAGATTATAGTTGAAAATTTCCCTAACATGGGAAAAGAAAGAGCCACCCAGGTCCAGGAAGCACAGAGAGTCCCACACAGGATAAACCCAAGGAGAAACATGCCGCGACACATAGTAATCAAATTGGCAAAAATTAAAGACAAAGAAAAATTATTGAAAGCAGCAAGGGAAAAATGACAAATAACATACAAGGGAACTCCCATAAGGTTAACAGCTGATTTCTCAGCAGAAACTCTACAAGCCAGAAGGGAGTGGCATGATATACTTAAAGTGATGAAACGGAAGAACCTACAACCAAGATTACTCTACCCAGCAAGGATCTCATTCAGATTCGATGGAGAAATCAAAAGCTTTACAGAAAAGCAGAAGCTAAGAGAAATGAGCACCACCAAACCAGCTCTACAACAAATGCTAAAGGAACTTCTCTAAGTGGGAAACACAAGAGAAGAAAAGGACCTACAAAAACAACATAAAATGATTAAGAAAATGGTAATAGGAACATACATATCAATAATTACCTTAAACATCAAAGGATTAAATGCTCCAACCAAAAGACACAGGCTTGCTGAATGGATACAAAAACAAGACCCATATATATGCTGTCTATAAGAGACCCACTTCAGACCTAGGGACAGATATAGACTTAAAGTGAGGGGATGAAAAAAGATATTCCATGCAAATGGAAATCAAAAGAAAGCTGGAGTAGCAATCGTCATATCAGATAAAATAAAGTTTAAAATAAATAATTTTACAAGAGACAAGGAAGGATAATACATAATAATAAAGGGATCAATCCAATAAGAAGATATAACAATTATAAATATATATGCACCCAACATAGGAGCACCTCAATACATAAGGCAACTGCTAACAGCTATAAAAAAGGAAATCAACAGTAACACAGTAATAGCGGGGGACTTTAATACCTCACTTGCACCAATGGACAAATCATCCAAAATGAAAATAAATAAGGAAACAGAAGCTTTAAATGACACAATAGACCAGATAGATTTAATTGATATTTATAGGACTTTCCATCCAAAAACAGCAGATTACACTTTCTTCTCAAGTGTGCACAGAACATTCTCCAGAATAGATCACATCTTGGGTCATAAATCAAGCCTCAGTAAATTTAAGAAAATTGAAATCATATCAAGCATCTTTTCTGACCACAATGATATGAGATTAGAAATGAACTACAAGGAAAAAAAAAGTAAAAAAAAAAAAACACATGGAGGCTAAACAATACATTACTAAATAACCAAGAGATCACTAAAGAAATCAAAGAGGAAATAAAAAAATACCTAGAAACAAATGACAATGAAAACACGACAATCCAAAATCTACGGGATGCAGCAAATGCAATTCTAAGAGGGAAGTTTATAGCTATACAAGCCTAGCTCAAGAAACAAGAAAAATCTCAAACAATCTAATGTTACACCTCAAGGAACTAGAGAAAGAAGAACAAAAAAACCCAAAATTAGCAGAAGGAAATAAATCATAAATATCAGAGGAGAAATAAATGAAATAGAAACAAACAAAAGAATAGCAAAGATCAATAAAACTAAAAGCTGCCTCCTTGACAAGATAAACAAAATTGATAAACCATTAACCAGACTCATGAAGAAAAAGAGGGAGAGGACTCAAATCAATAAAATTAGAAATGAAAAAGGAGAAGTTACAACAGACACTGCAGAAATACAAAGTATCCTAAGAGTATACCACAAGCAACTCTATGCCAAAAAAATGGACAACCTGGAAGAAATGGACAAAATCTTAGAAAGGTATAACCTTCCAAGACTGAGCCAGGAAGAAATAGAAAATATGAACACACAAATTACAAATAATGAAATTGAAACTGTGATTAAAAATCTTCCAACAAACAAGAGTCCAGGACCAGAGAGCTTCACAGTTGAATTCTATCAAACATTTAGAGAAGAGCTAACACACATCCTTCTCAAACTCTTCCAAACAACTGCAGTGGAGGGAACACTCCCAAACTCATTCTATGAGGCCACCATCACCCTGATGCCAAAACCAGAAAAAGATACTACAAAAAAAGAAAATTACAGACCAATATCACTGATGAATATATACGAAAAAATCCTCAACAAAATACTAGCAAACAGAATCCAACAATACATTAAAAGGATCATACACCATGGTCAAGTGGGATTTATCCCAGTGATGCAAGTATTCTTCAGTATACGTGAATCAATCAATGTGATACACCATATTAACAAATTGAAGAATAAAAACCATATGATCATCTCAATAGATGCAGAAAAAGCTTCTGACAAAATTCAACACCCATTTATGATAAAAACTCTCCAGAACAAGAAAAGGATATCCACTCTCACCACTATTATTCAACATATTTTTGGAAATCCTAGCCATAGCAATCAGAGAAAAAAAAAAAAGAAATAAAAGGAATACAAATTGGAAAAGAAGAAGTAAAACTGTCACTGTTTGCAGATGACATGATACTATACATATAGAATCCTAAAGATGCCACCAGAAAACTACTAGGGCTAATCAATGGATTTGGTAAAGTTGCAGGATACAAAATTAATGCACAGAAATCTCTTGCATTCCTATACACTAATGATGAAAAATCTTAAAGAGAAATTAAGGAAACACTCCCATTTACCATTCCAACAAAAAGAATAAAATACCTAGGAATAAACCTACCTAGGGAGACAAAAGACTTGCATGCAGAAAACTATAAGAAACTGATGAAAGAAATCAAAGATGATACCAACAGATGGAGAGATATACCATATTCTTGGATTGGAAGAATCAATATTGTGAAAATGACTATACTACCCAAAGCAATCTATAGATTCAATGCAATCCCTATCAAATTACCAATGACATTTTTTATGGAACTAGAACAAAAAATCTTAAAATTTGTATGAAGACACAAATGATCCCAAATAGCCAAAACAGTCTTGAGGGAAAATAAATGGAGCTGGAGAAATCAGACTCCCTGACTTCAGACTATACTACAAAGCTATAGTAATCAAGACAATATTATACTGGTACAAAAACAGAAACATAGATCAATGGAACAAGATAGAAAGCCCAGAGATAAACCCACACACCTATGGTCAACTAATCTATGACAAATAGGCAAGGATATACAATGGAGAAAAAGACAGTCTGTCAATAAGTGGTGCTGGGAAAACTGGACAGCTACATGTAAAAGAATGAAATTAGAAACACTCCCTAACACCATACACAAAAATAAACTCAAAATGGATTAGAGACCTAAATGTAAGACCGGACACTATAAAACTCTTAGAGGAAAACATAGGAAGAGCACTCTTTGACATAAATCACAGCAAGATCTTTTTTGATCCACCTCCAGAGTAATGGAAATAAAAACAAAAATAAACAAATGGGACCTAATGAAACTTCAAAGTTTTGCAGAGCCAAGGACACCATAAAGCAGACGAAAAGACAACCCTCAGAATGGGAGAATATATGTGAAAAGGAACCAACGGACAAAGGATTAATCTCCAAAATATATAAACAGCTCATGCAGATCAATATTAAAAAAACAAACAACCCAATCCAAAAGTGGGCAGAAGACCTAAATAGACATTTCTCCAAAGAAGATATACAGATGGACGGGAAGCACGTGAAAAGCTGCTCAACATCACTAATTATTAGAGAAATGCAAATCAAAACTACAATGAGGTATCACCTCACACCAGTTAGAATGGGCCTCATCAGAAAATCTACAAACCACAAATGCTGGAGAGGGTGTGGAGAAAAGGAAACCCTCTTGCACTGTTGGTGGGAATGTAAATTGATACAGCCACTATGGAGAACAGTATGGAGGTTCCTTAAAAAACTAAAAATAGAATTACCATATGATCCAGCAATCCCAGTACATACCCAGAGAAAACATAATTCAAAAAGACACATGCACCCCAATGTTCATGGCAGCACTATTTACAATAGCCAGGTCATGGAAGCAACCTAAATGCCCATTGACAGATGAATGGGTAAAGAAGATGTGGGACATATATATAATGGAATATTACTCAGCCATAAAAAGGAACGAAATTGGGTCATTTGTTGAGACATGGATGGATCTAGAGACTCTAATACAGAGTGAAGGAAGTCAGAAAGAGAAAAACAAATATTGTATATTAACGCATGTTTGTGGAACCTAGAAAAATGGTACAGATGAACCAGTTTGCAGGGCAGAAATTGAGACACAAATGTAGAGAACAAATGTATGGACACCAAGGGGGGAAAGCGTCAGGGGGTGGGGGTGGGGGTGGGATGAACTGGGAGACTGGGATTGACATGTATACACTGATGTGTATAAAATAGATGACTAATAGGAACCTGTTGTATAAAAAAATAAATTAAAAATCAAAAAAACCCAATCAAATTAGAAGATTTTAGCACACCTATCTGAATAACTTATAAACCAAGCAGTCAAAAAATTGAAACATAAGTTTAATGATGATAAATAACAATATAAATGCAAAAGTTAAACACTGACTATGTACTGTGTTGCAAGAGAATTCTCAAAACATCACCTGAAATATACAGAATACAGGCTATGTTGTTGGAATTTATCCAATAAAAATTAGAAATTAACAATAAAAATGCACATATGCAAACATAAATCCATAACTTACTATTGGAAATGAAACAACTTCCTTCTAATTAATGACACAAATAAGAAATAACAAAAATCATGAATGCCGTATGTAAGAGCATGCAGAATTTCAAATAGTTATAATCGCATTTGAAATTATAAAAATGGAATTTAAAAACTGTGCAAAGTTGACATGCACTGAATATATGGTAAGAAATAAATGTTGAGACACCAGGAAAAGAGAGTGAAGAATTGCCAATGAAGTCAGAGGAAAGCAAAACAGCATCAGGTGTCAAAAAGTATATGAAGGAGAGAGTGATCAACTAATGAAATGCTGTTATGATAAATGAGTTGAGATCTTGTACTTAAACACTGAATTTAATAAAGTAGAAGTCATTGATGATCTTGGATAGATATTTATGGGATTGGAGTGGAAGGCTAACTAGAATGAATTTAAGGGGATTTGAGGCAAAGAATCAAGGACTGTATTCTATACGTTGAGGAGTTTTGCTGAAATAGGGAGAAAATAAGTGAACGGAGGAGATGGAGAAGGAAAATGGAGGAGGAAGAAGGACCTCTTTTTTGTTGTTGCTGCAATAACCTGAGAGAAATATTAAGATGTGTATATGTGGACAGAAATGAGCCAGTAGGTGTTGAAACTTTGATAATATAGATCACGGATCGGAAACTGCTGATGAAACATCTGTGGATAAGAGAGAGGACATGGGATGCAGAATAAAAATGGGGAGAGTGAATTCAAAAAGAGAAGGAATAGCTTATTTACTCCTTTTTAAAAAACAAATTAAAGGTCCAACTTCATTCAAGATGTACATGTTGAGTCATGTATTCTATTTTCAGATAGGAATTTCACTATAAAATAATCTCAAAATACAGAATTACATAAGCATTATAGATAATTAGAAATACTGTATGTATTTTACTTGAAAGACCAAAACTGATCACTGGGCCTGTTTTTTTAAGTTGTTAAAATTAGTCAGTTTATGCTGATTTTCTTTATTCATTTAATTAACACAGTGAAATTTGAGGATCAATTTTCATTTGTAATTTAAATATTCAAAATTTCCTGAGCAACTTTAAGGAAAAGCTCAATGAAAGAGAGAAATAATCTCAGTAAGCCTTAATTAATTATGAAATAATCCCATCCTCTTTAAAGTGTTCAATGCCAGGTTGTAACAACTAATAAAGTACAGCAAGTAATTTAAGCATTTAAAATAATGCCTCTCTTTTAGTAAAAATAGGCAAGATTTGTTGTTACATAGCTCTATAAATCTACACTAATTTGATATAGATAGACTTGAAAGGTAAACTAAAAAGTTTTTTTTTCAGGGTACATTAATAAACTATTGTCAGTATTAGTCACAAGAACTCAAATTATTCATAACAAAACTCATGGAATTATTTTATAGCAGCTCACCAGACATTGAACCTAGAAACTCCCATTCAAAAATACACCTTTAAGAAGAAATAATGGCAACCCACTACTAATGATAGGATTACCAAATGATTATATTATTATTGTTTTTCTCTTTGGATTAATTCCTGCTGATAAATGCAGAAAAAAAGGTGGTATTAGAAAATCACTAATTTATTTACCCAAAGGAAACAATAAAGCCAATAGTCATCAATAGAAACTAATGTCAATAAATGAAAGTTCATGGGAAATTTGTAATGGAGGAATTAGACAGACCATAATCAGCATTACTAAAAATGGGCATAACAGACATTAGGGACCTTATGATTTCACTCAATAATAATTACTATGTACCATCCATGAAGTGCTCTTTCTGAAAAAAGTGATCAAAATCTTATCCATAGGGCTTCCCTGGTGGTGCAGTGGTTGAGAGTCCGCCTGCCGATGCAGGGGACACAGGTTCGTGCCCCAGTCTGGGAAGATCCCACATGCCACGGAGCAGCTGGGCCCGTGAGCCATGGCCGCTGAGCCTGCACGTCCGGAGCCTGTGCTCCGCAACGGGAGAGGCCACAACAGTGAGAGGTCCGCATACAGCAAAAAAAAAAAAAAAAAAAAAAAAAAAAAAAAAATTATCCATATTTTAAATTCCATTATCAGCTTATAGAATATAAACCATAAAGCAGTAGTAACCAAAATGGCTCTCCAGTTCATTGTTCTGTATAACATGCGAGCTAAAATGAGTTAAATTTTTAAATGGTGGCAAAATATTGAAAGAAGAAGAATATTCTGTGGCATATGAATATTATATAAAATTTAAATAACTATGTCCATAAAAAAGTTTACTGGAATGCAGTCCCACTCATCCAAGTATTACCATTCATAACTGTTTCATGCTACAAAGGTAGTTAGCTTACAAACCCTAAAATGCTTGTTACCTGTCTATGTCACCAGAAAGAAGACGTCAGTTATATATAAAATGGAGAATATTCTATAGGACAAATGACTTGGTTTCTCAAAAAGAAAAAAAAGAAAATTATATATATATATATATATATATATATATATATATACACACATATATATATATATAATAAATGTATAGAAAAGTAGAATGAAGTTGTTATAGTTTGCAAAAGACTTACTAGATAACAAGCCATTGCAACATGTAGCATATTTGGATCCTGATTTAACCAATGGATTAAAAATATACAATTTTGAAACAAATGAACACATTTATTTTGGGTAGAAGATGACATTAAGAAAATGTTGCAAAATTTCTAGGGTGTGATAATGACAAAGTACAATTTTTAAAAAAACCTACAATGTTTAGAGATGTATAATAAAATATTTTAGGTGGAAAGGCATGATATATAGGACTTGCTTTAAATATCTGATCTCATATGAAAAATAAATAAAATTGGAAGTAGGGAAGAAGATGAGAACATTTGGGGGGAAAAGATTATTCTTGAAGCTAGGTGCTGAATCCACTAAACTATGTACTCTTTTCTTTTGGATATGTTTTAAGTTTTCCATAATAATAATAAATGTGTGCATATATATATGCCTTTAACTGAAGTAACATAGGATTGAAAGAAGTAAGATTCTTTCTTATCTAGTAATATCTAGACATCTGCTTCACTCAGAACTTCACATTTTCACTATTTTTTTCTATTTGTGACTGGATTTTTTTTTATGAATGATTTACTTTGCTTTCTAGGTACTTAAGAATAACAACACCAATAGTAGATATTGACAAGGCAATTTAGTCCATTCTGACAAAGATATGCGGATGCCTACTCTATACTGTAAATTGTCAGTTGCTAGAAATTATAGCTTATATAAACTATAAACTCTTCTTGGGTTTTATTTCTGTTGTTATTTCTACTTGTGAATGCCAGTAACAGCCAATAAAATTGGATCCCAAGCACTTTTTGCTTTATTTATGACTCTTTAAATTCACTTCAAATTTCATTTCGAAACCCCTCTGAATTCTGGTGTCTTGCCGTTTATATTGTCTGATGATTTTAAATGCTATTCTCAAATATCTAGAGCTTTATACTGTTTCTCCAACATTAACCTTGAATTCTTTCAACCAACAGAATTGATTTAACATAAAATCAATTGATCTTCCTGATCCCTGGTACTTCTCACCTGATTTGCTTAACTCCCATGAACAGAAATCAGGAATCCTTTCTTTTAATAAATAATGGTTTAATTCTACACAGATTTTCCGAGGAGACAGTCAACAAATGCAAACCCTATGAAGTTTGGAAGCACTATTTTATATTCATTTTATAATATTATGGCCATGTTATATTTGTTTAATGAATCCAGTCTTTTTTTTATACTGATGATCTACAATGTAAGAAGTCAACCAACAATAATTAGAAAAAATACTGTTATGAAATTTTCAATTTACAGAGAATAACACTATGTATGAAAAGGCTGTACTTCTCTTGGCAACGTAGGTACACTTTAGTTTATCTGTGTTGTAAAATAATTAAATTCTCTATTATTTGGTCAGTTATGAATATCAATGCACACGAACCCATACCTGAACATATAATTAAGTCATAGGTAAAATTTAATCATGTACAAGTTTACTTGGTTCACCTCTGCCTCGAAGTTAGAAATACAGCAAACCTCACCTGCTTCTACATCAACTAATTCCATTAACCTTTCCATTGCATGAAGCTGCCACTCATTACAAATCTGTTTTCTAAAGTTCATCCATTCCGTAATTTATCACATACAACTCAGCCATACTCCATAACTGCTTACTGGCCACTTGAGAAAGTTCTGTTTAAAATAGTAGTAAACATAGTAGTTCACATTTATCTATACTTCATTCAGGTTCATGTTCAAATGCCAAAGTCCGATAAAAGACTTTATTGATGACTTTAGCTAAAATTGCATATTTTTCAGTAAAAATATTAAAGTTACCCACTTTATTTATGTTTCAACAAATCATTTTAATGACATTTTATTATATAATCTAACATTTATTTGTTCATTGTCTGTATTCTCTACTAGAATGGATGGTCATTCATTGAAGGCAGGGGCTTTACCTGCTTTGTGAACTATTCTATCTCCTATATCTCAAAAGTGGATGATATGTAACAGAGGCTCTGAAAAGTATTTGTAGAATGAACAAAGGAAAGAACCACTGAAGAGAGAGAAAATTCTGTCCACTAGCCTTCAATGAGTCTCTGTGAAATAAAAATCTGCCTGTATTTTTTATATCACAGTATAAAACCAGGGATTATCCTTGAGAAAATGAGAGAAATACTCCTACAGAAAGGAAAGCATAAGTTATGTTGAGAAAGAGAGCAAAACTTTATTTTTAACTAAGTAAAGTATCGGAAAAAGAATTTGAGGGTTGGGAGGATATCATATCATTGGCAGATAGTCAAATACATACAGATAAGTGAAATAAGAATGTAGCGTATTCACAGTTAGAAATGGAAATCCTTCTTATAAAGAATCGATTCAAACAAGTTAATTTTTCCTTTGAGTTTTACCCCTTAGGATTGTGAATTACAGTTGATAATAAACATTATATTGCATTTTAAATTTCAAACTATCTCTGTTTATATGTATGTATGCACTAGCATTCTTCTAAGTTCATCAAGAAATAATTAACATATGGTTCTCCCATTAATAGTAATTCTTAGTTGTTTGTCCCCTTATTTCCATGAATAAACTTGAATTTTAACATGACTGCTAACATGGCAAAATGAATTATTCCCTTATTATATTTCTGTTGTGAGGAGCGTGCATTTCAGCAGAACAGAAAAATGTATGTTACAGTGTGCAAACATTGAGGAAAATTAATAGGCATGTAATTTTTTAAATCAAGTTTAAATAATGAATTAAGGGAGCCTAGGGTGATACAACAAGTCTCATAACTGAGTTTCCAGGCAGATTTGGGATAGTAGAAGCCATCTTCCCCCAGGGCGATTGTAACCTATAGTAAGGATCATCGAGTGGATGTTAAATAAAGGCAAAGCTTGACTCAAATCTTAGAAGAAGGAAGAAATCTTGCAGGGAAAACAAAAAGGGGAATGATAAAGTTCTAGACTATTGGAATAGAAAAGTCCCAAATTCTAGAACTAGAAATCACTGGGAATGAAGCAGAGTACCCAAGGAGGGATGGAAAGCTATTGCCCCATTACTTTCTAGAGTCTAAACTTTCCATCTACTGGGATGATTAAGGCTTCCTGAATCTTGATTTGGAAGAGCTCCCAGGTAGAAACTAGGAGGTAGAGAGTGCAGCCAAGGCAGATGTGTACCACTAACAGCAAAATGGAGTCACTCATGTCCAAGGGATCTAAAACGGAGCCAGGAAGTTCTTGGGGAAGTAGAACTTACATATGTCTATGCCCAGATGCAACATAAACTTCTGACCCAGCAAAACACAGGCCACCTGGAACTCATTTCTTCACTTCCTGGAAACCTTAGCTTAGCAACCAATCAGCTGCTGAGGAATAACAATGCCTTCTGGCACTAAGTATAGTTCTGCAAAACAACCTGTATAACTTCTCTATAATGTCTTTGTCCATTGCCATTTTAACTTCCCTCAGAGAACATTTGAGTTGCCACTCGAATCTGTGTCTCCTGAACTGCAACTCCTAAGACTCCAAATAAACTCTTTTCTTATTTGCAGGCTTTTGATATTTTCCTTTTTTGGTTGATAGAGAACATGCCTGACAGTCAGACCCCGCCACAGCTTGTAGGCTCAGATCAGACCTTATCTTCAGTCACAGGCCTGTACCATTGTGCTCACATGTAGCTAACCATTCCACCTGTGTACATACCTGACTTTGGTCTGACCCCTGTCATCTGCACCCACTGCCGTGAGACTATGGCAAGACCCAGCAGCCACAGTAACACACTTGGGCAACCAGCGCCCCCATAGCTACAAATGTCCCCAGAGCTGGCCCAGGCCCTTGCTGTCTGCCCTGGTACACCACTATGTGTGTGTCTGTACGTAGCACCTGCCACTACTCAGACACTTGTAGCTGGACCCTGCAATCACATGTGTGCACAGGACCAGCTCTGACCACCACCAATACCTGCCCTTGTTCCTAGCTGCTGCACTTGGAGGTGCTTCTGAGAACCCCAGAGCCACGATGGATGCTCCTCAGTCCTTATCAAGGACCACGCATTTGCTGACACTGTGGAAACCAGCAGCCTGAGCTGAAGAGACATCATGCCACCCTGGGCTCTATGATGGCACATGGCCCCACACTTGGTGCCCTGCACCAGTAGACCCAGGGTAATGGCACACTCCAGCACTTCCCCTGCCCCATGCAGGTAATAGTCTTCCCATAGCCAAGTCAGTCCATAAGGTCTGGAGAGGTTTCTGCCTCTTCAAATGTGCAGGCACCTACGCAAGGCTACAGGGGTCAGGAAGAGTGAGGGAAACAGGACTTCACAAAAGGAATACAAGAAACTTCCAAGAGCTGGGCCCCAAAATGGAGAGCCAAAAATTGCCTGACAAAGAATTCCAAAAAACTGTTCTAAAGATGCTCAGCAAACTCACTACTGTGTATAGATCCAAAGGAAATGAAATCAGCATTTTGAAGAGATAGCTTCAGTCCCATGTTTAATGCAGCTTGGTTCACAACAGCCAAGATATAGAGATACAATAATACCCTTCAATGGGTAAATGGATAATGAAGTTGTGGGATGTATATATCCCACTGGAATATTTTTCAGCCATGAGAAAGAAGGGAATCCTGCCATTTGTGACAACATGGGTGGACCTTACAGGCATTATGCTAAGTGAAATAATTCAGAGAGAGAAAGAAAGATACTGTATGATATCACTTACATGTGGAATCTAAGCTAATCTCATAGACACAGAGAATATAATTGTTGTTGCCAGGGGCTTGGTGTGGGGGGGAAGGAAAGGAGAGATGTTAGCCACAGAGTATAAGCTTTAAAAATAAAAAAGAAAACAAAAGGATAGCAAGGGAAGGGAAGGGAAGGGAATGGAAGGGAGGGGTGGGGGGAGGGGAGGGGGAGGGAAGGGGAAGGAAAGGGAGGGAAGGGAAGGGAAGGGAAGGGAAGAAATACTAAGTAACACTGAATGGAACACTTCCTGGGTCACTGGATTTCAGAAAAAGAATCAGGAAATATACATTATATGAAAGTCATGAGACTTAAACTTAAGTCAATCAGGCAGTAGTTTTAATGGTGAAATTATTAATTTATCAATCACAAGTGTGAAAGGCTTCTCTCTTGCAAGTTTTTCATGCCATATGGAGTTGATAAATTTCAGTTCCAATACTGCTATATTAACATCTTTATTATGTCTCTCAATCTCTCTATGGCTTGTGTTTTTGTGTGTGTGATTTTATGCCAAGAAATAAAGTGACTGAAGAAAATAACCTCTCATATCCATTACAGTGTTATATTATTTAAGTGTTTATAGCTTAGAACAATAAAAACATGAAGGTCCATTGAAAGAACTGGGTTATATTTTGTCTATAAACTATTAATCAGATTACAGCTAATGATGATTCCCCAGAATTAAAAGTTGTAGTGGAAGAAAACTGTGCTTAATTACTTATGTCAAGGAATGTCACAGAAAATATATTTGTATGTATGTTAATGAAACCTGATATATACTTTCAATTGTCTGTCAAATAAAACATTTGAAAATGGTGGGTTAAACACACTTATTGTACAAAGATAAAAACAACATGGATAATTAAGCATGTGAAACAGGATCATGTGTTTAGCTGTCTGGAAATTTTATCTGAAAGGGACAAAGGAAGATTCAATTTTATATAAAAGGGAAAATCACCTTCAATACATATTCCCAACACTAAACAGAGCTTTCCTGACAAGGGTTAAATTTATAAACACAAGAGATTAAATTACTTTTTTGTATAATGTTTTTTGAAAAATGCAGCTTGATTATTTAAAATCAATTATTCTTTGACAATGCATTTTATTTTCTAGTTCACCAAACAGAATTGTCATAATGGCATGCATTTTCCATGTATTTTCATAAAAATGTATATCTTTAAACTTTCATTTGAATCTGTTTTTCACTGGAAATACTCCTTTTACCTAGAACATGTGAATTTCAAAAAGAAAAATTATTTGAGGAATTTATGGATTTTTCTCAAAACAAATAACAAAAATTCAGTCATACAGGTGATTCCCATGGCCTAGGTTTACTATATTTCTCTCTTTCAGTTATTCTTTTATTTGGTGCAGAAGATAAGATCTAAGCTACTTAGAAAGCATGGCTTACTTTGTAATTTTGCCCACAGAATTTCAGATTAGTCAAGGTTTTTAGATCAATCGCTTAAAATTTCAATGACATTAGCTGTTGCAAGTTTCGAGGATACGTACGTTCAAGAAGATATCATATTTAATAAAACACAAACTCATTGTTTCACAATCAGCTACGCTGACATTCATGTTGGTAATGGCATCACTAAACTTCTGTAGTGACACTTCACCAAAGTTACCATTGAGAGAAATGGCCTACTGTCACATCACCTTGATGCATCTCCATCAAGGTGTTGACCTTGACAGGGTAGATCTTTATAACAACTTAGCACCACAAGCTTGCAAGCCAGTCAGTGAGATCACACATGGTAAAGCAAATGATTTATGGCAAGAATCACACACTGAAATGCCTTTCAGAAGCAGGTTAAGTAATATAGATGAGGGAACGCGGCTGGCAATGATGTCACAAAATACACTGTTTTAACAAATCAGTGTAAATAACATAGGAATATTCTCTATTTAGACTAAGAGATATACTCTTTTATTTTTCACTTAAAATGTATGGCTCTCTATATTTGCTCTTACTTTTGCACTTTTAACAGTGAATGACAACAGAGAAGAAATGTTTATTTTTCCTCTTAATGCTACTCAACTGCAATTGTTTTACCATATGGTGAGTAATCCAACTCAGAGCTTAAGAAGTAGAACCCCTGACTCTTCTGTGAAATCTCAAGTTTTTAAAATGTTGGTAAATTATCCTATTTTTGAGAATTTGTAAATAATTTCTCTTTTCACTGCACTAATACCGTAAGCCAAACAAAATTCAACTTTGTGACCCCTAATGCAAAAACTTCCTAATTATTAAAATTAAAGTATCCAAACAAAAAATAATACAATGTAGTCCCATCAATTCTACAATTTTACTAACATTTATCCCTTTGTGACAAATGTTGACAACTTTTACTGAGCCGCTAGTTCATTTATTTCAAAACTTGGAATTCTTTTGAAATTTCTTTTTTTTTTTTTCTTTTTTTTTTTTTTTTTTTGCAGTACGCGGGCCTCTCACTGTTGCGGCCTCTCCCGTTGTGGAGCACAGGCTCCGGACGTGCAGGCTCAGTGGCCATGGCTCACAGGCCCAGCCACTCCACGGCATGTGGGATCTTCCTGGACTGGGGCACGAACCCGTGTCCCCCGCATCGGCAGGCGGACTCTCAACCACTGCGCCACCAGGGAAGCCCTCTTTTGAAATTTTTAAACAGCTTTTTGAAAAAAAAAACTTTTTCTTAAAAATTTTGGGATTTTAAAAAAATTCTTGAACATAATTCTTTAAAGGTTTAAGTATATGAAAAATAGGGAAAGTGTAATGATTATTTTCTAGTATATTTTACAAATAACTCAAAAGTAAATCTAAACTTCAAAAGGCTGACTTGAAAATACAGTGGAAAGATTATCCCCTGACAGTGAAACTTTTAGGTAAACTCATAATGGAGCTGAGAATAGCTCAGCAACCCCTCCAAGAACAAAGAGCTCCCAGGCCAGCAGGACTTGACATTAGCCTGATTACAACTATTAACACATCTAAAAAAAAAAAAATGTGTTACTCCGAAGGCTCAGCCAAATGCAGAAAAACAAAATAGATAGGATTGCAATATGAAATAGTATATAAGCACAGGACAGCAGGTGCTTAGATGCTGATCACTGACTATATTATTAGCGATCCCAATTTTAAGACTAAAACTAGTGTGAGGATAAACGTATTCGAGGACAAAATTGACATCTTATTTGATGCTCTGTGGCTGATGTCTATTTGGTGAGTTGGCATTTTACTGGGGTCTACTACTAATGCATGAGGTTCTGCAACACAAATTGTGTTCTTTGGTTTGAGTAAGGCCCAGTGGTGCCCCTGCTCATTTACCTCCACCTGATACCCAGCAGCGATAATCTACCTATCCTCAGGCCAGGTTGACGATCTTACAGACTTTAGCTAAGCAGCCATAGTACTGTTCTCCACTTCTCTCACCTTTGCAAACCTTCTTCTGGTCGGCTTGCCTTCCAGCCCTAGACACCCACCCTCCATCTCCCCACAGGGCAGGCAGGGACAGCTGAATTCCTTTATAGTACAATTGCTGAGTGGTTGAGAAGTGCTAACTCTGTCACCCTCTGTAGCTTGAGGTTGTTAATGGAACACCCCACAAGGTTATCTTAGCCCATTATCCCAAACAAAAACTGAGACAAATGACCTTTTTCCATCTGTATTTACCTATTATTGTTTCATATTCTAACAAGACAATTTTCTGATCTTCCCTACACGTTCCCACCATTTTCTTCCAAAAATCCCTCAGTCTGGATGGAGTGGGTGTCCCACTACTTTTAAAACATAAAATAATAAAAATACCTAAAATAATAAAAACACCATGATCTAGGCCACCACCTTTGGCTCTTGATATACAAAATGGGAGCTAAAATTGTCTAAAATAAAATATTTCCTCTTGGAAAATCTCTGATTCTAAATACTGGCAAAAACATGAAAAGTTTTTTTTTTTTTTTTTTTTTTATTCCTAATAAAACAGTACTCATCTACTACTCATCTCTCCAATCACTAGAGAAGATCAGATACATAAAAGTGCAGAAGAAAACACATACATATTTAAAAAGTAGCATTTCCTTTTTATTAATTATTTGATGCATTTCTGTTATATGCATGTTCTCTACACGTTATTTAATTTGAATTGACAAGGAATTAAATGTATAGATAACTGCCCCGATGTGAGCTACCAAGCAGCTTGAAAATTCAATTAGCAAATGTCATTTGTAAATGTTCACAGAGATCTGAACTAAAGTAGAAGAAAGCATGATAATAAACACATAGGAGGATTAACCTGGAAGACATTTTATGAGCCTAAAATTTTCCTAGAGAAGAGCAAGCCTTCTAGTCTTCATTGTTTATTTATAATAATGTCCTGAATCTAGCTCTTAAGATGTTATCTTTGATGAAGCAACAGAATTATAAAATATTTTCAATATTATTCAAGAGGTACACCTAAATATTAAAACAACCTATCATATCTTTTTAATCTTACATAATTTCCAATTAATGATAAAAGCATATGTAGGGCTTCCCTGGTGGCGCAGTGGTTGAGAGTCCGCCTGCCGATGCAGGGGACACGGGTTCGTGCCCCGATCCCGGAAGATCCCACATGCCGCGGAGCGGCTGGGCCCGCGAGCCATGGCCGCGGAGCCTGTGTGTGTCCGGAGCCTGTGCTCCGCAACGGGAGAGGCCACAGCAGTGAGAGGCCCACGTACAGAAAAAAAAAAAAAAAAAAAAAAGCATATGTAGACCAACATGTTAAGGACTGATTATTCAGAAGGAATTGATTTTTGTTGAGTGAAATAAATTGTCATGTGGCTTATGCTATGTCCCAGAATTGTTTTTAGCCAAGTAAATAAAAATTTTAGTCACCTTGACCTTTTGTAATAAGGGGCAAACTATGCCAGACACACAACTGCTCCATCTTTTTTCCACATTCAGTTTTGATCAGAGTTCCATTTAAGTTTTTGTGTCCTGGCAATCATTGCATTGCAAGACAAAGAAACAGCAGAAATAAATGAGATGTTACTTTGCCCCAGCCGATTAAATCATGATTCAAGGTAACATTCAGGTGACATTGCAAATTGTCAGAACAGCAGGGAGCCATACTTCAGGAAAGAAAAAAATGTGTGAAGGATGTTTATTTCCCTATCCAATATAAGTGACAAGGTTGAAATGAGGATGGTGGTGTGTCTATAAAAATATATCACCGTTTAAGGAATCCTATTATTAGTCACGGTAGAAGCTCTGTCTTAGAGAAGCCTCCATATTGTGGGTAATTATCACAATCCAGAATGCTAATTGCTTTTCAATCTGCAGGCTGTGCTTTCAATGAGTCTTGTTGAGCACTGCCAGGCTGTACCTAGACTGCTACTTAATGAGAACAGCCCTTATAAAAGGACAGCATCATCTCTGACTATCAAATCGATAGGAAAGAATTAGCCCAGGTTTTAAAGTTTGGAAATATCTTGGTCATTAGATTTTTGCCCAAATACTGAATATTTCAGGATCATTCCTAGAAGCCATCACATTCCCCAAGTCTATGAATAATCAGCATATGAAACACATGGGAAGGTAATGAGCAAGGGTCAGCCAGGGTCTTCTTTCTGCTGAAAGTTAGTGTAAATGCAGTTACACACCACATGCTATTTGGAGCTTCAATGTGCAATGAGATATTTTCCCATGATACTGTGGATATTGCAGACAACTGGGCCTGGACATTAAGATAGTATGAATTTATTTACTTATGTATGTATAAATGCAAATATATATGCATTTCATCTTCACTGTGTGTGAAACTTTGTGCTTTTTACTGTGTGTGAATCTAATTTAATACAGAAATCCTACAAGTCTGTGATTCTTTCATATTTCTAGAATAAGCAAACATATGGGAAAATTTTTTAAAAAACAAATCTTCTAAGGTTGTCTACTAAGTGACAATGTCAAGGTTTAAATGCACACCTCTATGGCTTCAGAAGTCATATTAAGTATGGATTTAAAAATTACTATATTATAATATATATGTGTATATATATGTATATATATATTATATATATACATATATATAATGACATTCAACAGAGAATTATATAGAAGAGTGGTGCTTAAATTTACCAGATTCAATGTATTATTTAAAAATACATATTTTGAATGTTCTCTTTAACATGCCAAAATTCAACTTAGAGAGAATAATCTGACTTTACAATTTACTAATAACAGCAATTTAATGCTGCCTTTGAAAGGTAAGGAGAAATTAAAGCATGCTATATAATAATACCTATTTTTTTAGAAAACTCTAGGCACAGGGACGCATGAGTCATAATGAAGTAAACATACACCACATATAAAATGAGCATAGGCACAACAACTTAAATGGATAACAAATTTGAGTAAAGTTTGAATAAACAAAGTATAATCTTACCTTGATTGTTCAGGTAGCTGCATACCTAAAAAAGACTCAGTCTATATGAAAACCACATGTTCACATGAAGATGTTGTGTTTATGTTTTTTAAAGAATCAGATTTCAAGATTAGACACTAATAGACTTTTTACCTACACGAATGCAGACAAGAATATTTTGCTAATTGCAGTGCTCAAAATATTATCTTCTGTGCCCAACTGCTCAGTAACTACTGGGCATCAAATAATTCCACCTAAAAATGCCCTTGGTAACTCCCATTCATTAGGACAAATAGACCTCTTCAACTTCCAAAACATTTCGTAAAGGGTTGTGCATTATTTTATTTACATACATACATATGTATGTATATGTGTATATTTTATATATATGTACATACAGTTTACAATGTAGACGGAGTCAATGTATTCCAATTTCTTTGCGGCAAACGTTTTGCCTAATATGTCTTAAAGAACTTCCCAATGCTGTAACACTTATAACCCAGCCTCACTAGTTTTAACACCTGGATAGTATTTTTTTGGGATGTATTGCCATAATTAGCCATTTTCCTATTGACACATACACTATTTCTATCTTTCTATTATTTTTTCTATTTATTTTCTGTCTTTCTAACAATTATTCTTATTATTAATTTTTTCTTTCTGGCTTACCCTCAGTTTAAGATTGTTTTTCCAAGTTCCTGTATCTAACATACTTAGATTATTATCAAATTAATGTGATACCTGACTTTTTATATTCTAAGCATTAGTAGTAAGTGCACCAATAGTGACAGAGTTTGACAAGCATGTCTTATGGTTGCATTCAGACAACATAATTATTTGTGAAAGAGGCTATTTTAGTGGGGATGTTAGGGAGAGTTCTTCCTGGACCCTCTATTTCCTAAAGAGTCCATTTCTCTGAGCATAGGTGTGCATGGCCAATTTAGGATGGACTGTGTATTGAGATGAGTTCCATGACAGTGAATTTAGAAATATCTCACTGTGTAAAGCTGTCTTAGGATAATAAAGATAAATAGTTCTCTATGTTCCCCCTGGAGAAAATTTATTTACATCCCACAATACAGAATAAAAACATCCTGTCTTTGTCTTTCTGTCTCTCTGTCTCTCTGTAGGGAGCAGAGTGTGGGCAGGTCTACAGCAGCCCTATATAAGATCAAAGTTTTACTTGGGGGTTGCTCTCTGGGACGACACCCCACTCCATGTGCAGGTACCATCTGAGACTCACTGCATCACCCTGTGGAGACTGGGGCTCAGGGAAGTAAATCAGATGTTCTGGCTTCTGCTTTCTCTGAGTGATAAACTTTATCTCTGATCCAGAGGTCTCATGTGTTTGTCAGTGTGTGTGTGTGTGTGTGTGTACGTACACATACATATATGACAGTTACATAATGCAACAAGGCGAGTAGTGAGTCATCGTGACCCCTTATGAGATTAAGAATGAATGTTATCTCCTAAGGAGGTCTGGTTAAGGGAGATGCACAATACAAACTAAAGGGAAAGGAGGAAGCCCAAACTGGCCAAGAAAAAATTTATCTGTAATTTTTTCTTGTTTTGCCAAAAAATATGAAAATTAATTCATCACTGTTTATATATATATATATATATATATATATATATATATATATATACATGCAATATATCTATACTGTGACCAGCTAATTTGTTGGCTTATAAGTAGGATAAAATCTCAGATTTTTCATTGTTCCTGGCCTAGAAGAGGATGGGCTAGATTATGTTGCAAAAACAACACTACAACAAAATCAAACTCTTAGTGGTTTAGGACAAAATGGGATATAGCATATGCAAGAAATAAGCTTTTTTTTTGTTATAAGCCAGTTCAATATGTATTGTAGGGAAATGAAATTTGCCACCCTACGTGACTCTTTGGCATGCTGATTATTCCAGCTGAAAACAGTGAAAGCCCAAAAGTCTCAGGAAGAAACTTTGACCTTCCACCTAACGGCCTAAAGAAGAATGAGAGAGAGGGCCTGTTCCTGCAATAGGGCTGTCCCCAGAGACATCTGCAAAGAATAAGGGCTAGATATGGTGGAAGGAAGCTTCAGTCAGGACCTAGGGATCAGAGTCTACTCTGTGTCCCATTGTCCCTGCACAGCCCAGAAAACATTTATTGACCAAATACTTGCATTTCCATCTCCATGTCCCAAACTACTACCTTCAATATCTTCTTCTGTCTTTGGCTGAAGATGATATTTAAGGTGAAGGTTTCAGCCACTCTGGCAAGTTGCTCAGTTTTCCTGGGTCTCCCCGTGTATATATGTTATTAAACTTTTCTCCTCTTAATCTGCATCATGTCAATTTAATTTTTAGACCAGCCAGAAGAACCTAGAAGGGTAGAGAAAACTTTCTTCCTCACTAATATTTTGTATGTGTTATAGAATTGTAACCTGGTTTATAAAGTGGGAGAAGCAAACAAAGAAATGCAAAATATGGTATTTAACACAAAGAAGTGGATTTTTTTGTGTGTGTGTGTGATCTTAGGTAAGTCAAAAAGTTAGCTATGCTTTAGCTTTTACATTTGTAAAACAAGAAAAAATAACCAGATAGCCTTTAATACCCCTGTAGCCAATAAATGCTCTAAGGTTTCATGAAGTTATTTCTAGGCAATAAAATATTCCTTTCAAGACTCATTATGCCCTGGCTAACGTGAAGCAGCTAAGGGTCTCTTCCATGCTGCTTGCTGCAAGGGCAGAGGATAGAGTAGATATTGAATTTTACAATGGCCTGTAAATCTTCTGCCCAGCATTTTCTTGGTAACATTTAGTCGTTTCACTACCCCTGTCTTCAAAGGCAATTTAGTGCAATCCTTCCTATGTCTGGAAGTATGACAACTACCATTATAAAACCACATGCTACATCCCTAAGCCATGATCTTACTATGGTTCCATGAAGTAATATTATATCACTCCAGTAAACAGATCATCTTGACATTTTGAGGCAATGAATTCACAAAGAAGTTACATGTAAAAGAAATTTCTGGTTAATACCTTATTTATTATTAAGCTAAAGCAGAACATAATATTTAACAGTGCAAAAAAATGTCACTTCACCAAATATTGAATACCCTCTCAACAAGGCAGACTACTTTTTTTCTTTTTTTTCTTTTTTAAGAGAACTCTGCTGATACAATTGTGTAAGAAGTCTTTTGGGAACAATGACCAAGCAATGGTCAAGCCTTTCTGTAAGAATCCTCTTAAATTTCATTATTTAAAAAAATAATCAGATCTCTAGATTCTGATACTAGGAAGTCAGTTAAATTGTCTGTATGCATTTGTAGGATATTTTACTCTCTGTCTTTTGCATTATCTCAGGGAAAGCAAAGCTTTATGAATAACTCCTAAAACATTTAGCAAATGATCTTCAGTGAGATGACAACTGTTGAAGCTTTAAAGCTAAATAGTTTGTGGTAAATATGGTGCTTATCAAGAAATAATTATTTTAATAATTCTTTACATTTGCCTCATCAAAAGAATTGCATAGCAGACAGGTTAGGTCTGTTCTATATACCATGCTTTTGCTCTTCACAGATCCTCACCTGGAGTGCCTAGCCTTCAGAATCCATTCTATCTAGTTCCTTAGCAATTTTTATCTGAGTAAGAAATTCAGTCACTTTCTCAATTCCACCTTCCATGAGCTTATCTTTTCTCTTCCATCTGTATTAATTAATGTGGTTACATTAATGCAGGCATAAATAAATCTATATTATTTATCAAATTCTCTGAAAATTTTGTGAGCAACTGCAATATTTCAAATACCCTACAATGGGTGCTTCCCTGGTGGCGCAGTGGTTGAGAATCTGCCTGCTAATGCAGTGGACACGGGTTCGAGCCCTGGTCTGAGAGGATCCCACATGCCGCGGAGCAACTAGGCCCGTGAGCCACAAGTACTGACCCTGCGCGTCTGGAGCCTGTGCTCCCCAACAAGAGAGGCCGCGATAGTGAGAGGCCCATGCACCGCGATGAAGAGTAGCCCCCGCTTGCCACAACTAGAGAAAGCCCTCGCACAGAAACGAAGACCCAACACAGCAAAAATAAATTAATTAATTAATTTTAAAAAAAATCCTACAATGCTTTGTTATATCATTAACCTCAACCTTATAACATGTATTCGCATTTTAATTTTTATATGTAATTTATATTTATAGGTAAAATTATGTGAGTGAAAGTATATAATAAAATGTGTCATACACATAATATTCCATAAACAACCAATGTCAGAATTAAAATGGTTTGTTAGGATTTTTTAATACAAATGCGATTTTTGTAATTCACTTTTCTCTTATTTGACATTAAACATTATTTTTTAAAAATTTGTCTCGGGCTTCCCTGGTGGTGCAGTGGTTGAGAGTCTGCCTGACAATGCAGGGGACACGGGTTCATGCCCCGGTCCAGTAAGATCCCACATGCCGTGGAGTGGCTAAGCCCGTGAGCCATGGCCGCTGAGCCTGCGTGTCCGGAGCCTGTGCTCTGCAACGGGAGAGACCACAACGGTGAGAGGCCAGCGTACCGCAAAAAAATAAATAAATAAAAATAAACAAACAAATAAATAAATAAATAAAATTTGTCTCTATAGGAAAATCACATTTTTTCTAGAACTGAATTTTTACTTGTTTCTTGATATGTAAATATAGTTCTAAATGTAGTTCACCTGGGCATTATTTACATGGGCAGGATTATCCGTTATTCTAAATCAAATGTAATAGTTTTTCTTTTTAGGTGTCTATTGTTTTGTATGTATTTTTGTTCATTCTGAAACATTTTTGTGAGTTAGCTTTCTTGAAAAGCCCATTCTGAGACAGAGATTAATGTCCAAGAAATTTATTAGATCGATATCCAAGTGCTCTTGGGATCAATACTTCTCCAGGAGGGAAAAAAGCAGGAGTTGTAGAGGGAGAAGTTGGGGTATGATGAAGTCTGGAGGAAGCCTCTGCTGATCCTGTGGGAAGCTCTGAAGCCGAGATATTCTAGATATAAAGTTGAGGCTGGTGAGTGGGCTGGTGTAGAATAAAACTACTCTGAAACTCAATTGAATATGGAAATTGCAAACTCACAAACAGATATGAAACACTGGCAATATAGATGATGCAAATGTCATACAGTCAAATCTGCTCCTATGGTAGAAGTTTGGAGTCTCTTTTCCCCAACAGTTAGTTAAATGAATTATATAATTAGAGCAGTTAAGTTACTTAGCCCAGTGTCAGGCCATAGTTGATTCTCAATAAATGCTAGCATTTATTATTTTTCAGAGTTGATATAGTTTGTAAACTGTGTTGATTAATAATAATAATTATTATTATTATCACTATTATCATGACCATCATTATTTTTGTATTCTAAATGTCATCTAAACTTTTAGTTTTTATGAAAATTATACCTCAAATTCATTGTAAAACAGTCATACTACCAAAGAAATTAGTTATGATGCAGTTGCATACATGTGGATTTATCTGTTTGAAACAGATATTAATCATACCTACATGACAGCATTACAAATATGTGTTAACCAAAATTAGTTGTTCATTACCTAAAATTGTTTCATGATGTAACTTTGAAGTGGAAAAACAAAAATTAATGCACTTGCAAAAACTGCAGGCAACACCAGGAAATGCAATTAAAGAAAGTAGAAATTGCCAAACATATCATAAAAATTGTGAACACATTATAAAAATTAAGTTATCTGACTTTTAAAAATACTGCTCCTTTCATTTTGTCTCTTATTTCATTCTGAAAATTTCTTGGGCAGAAGGAAGGTTTTCTAGAGAATTCCTGTCTATTTTCTCATTTTTAAAATTATCTTTACACTTTATTAAGCTTTTAAGAAAAACCTTGTGTTCAATTGGCAAATGCATCCATATGATTAGATTTTGTAATACTTTCTTGTGTAATTTATACTATGGGGAGATCATCACTCAATATTTAATCTCAATCTATCTTCTTGACCTAAAGAATTATGCTTTCAAATCTTTATTCAATTGAAAACATTAGGAATACAAGATGCACAAAAAAAGTTGAGGGACATAGGTGATCAACAGCCTGATAATCTAAGACTAAGTAGTTAGTAAGATCCTTGAGGACAGAAACAAATTACTTATAGTCCCATGGACAATGGTTTTTGCCATAAATCATAATCACCACTCAATATTTGCTTTGATTTTAAATCCCCATATGTGCATCTGTCTTTTAGATTTTCTTCTTCAAATTATTCAGGGAAAACTTTAGAAACAAGTTTAACATATCTCTTTGAGGATATCTGATATAATTAGAGCAATTTCCCAAACAGTTGCATTGTTGTAGAGAAAAATGTAATACCATATTCGTGGTACCATATGAGACATGGAAAAAATGCATGTTCCTCACATCTTAAGTTTATTAATATATTCATCTGCTTCTCTAACTACACCCTTTGATATATAACTTATAAAATATTTAACAACTTGTACAAGTATTTTTCCAATATATTTCACCCTTGTTCAGGAGAAAATTTATTCTAAATTATGCTCACTAAGCACTTTCTTCCATAACCTGTGATTCTCAAAATCTCCAGCCTATGAAATCATACAACTCAACCTAATCTTATCAAATTTGTGAATTGTGTTAGTTCTCACTGACCTGGAGTGCTGTATTTTTACAAAATTGACTTGTTTTGTTTTAGTATAGTGACTACTGGGGCCTACAGCAAGGTTTACCTATTTCAGGTCTGAAAGCAGGAATTCAGCAAGTAACATATTAGTTTTATCAGTTTACTACTGTTTCAAGAGTGTCTCCTCAGGGATATGGTAGTAAAACTCTATTAAAAATACTATGTCTCATTTGCTTTCATGCTAACACTTTTTCCCACTGATTTCCTCAGAACAATACCTTTTGTTGTTGTTTTTCACTGAGCCTTGAACATAAATGAAAACAATATGTTTAGTCACCAATCTGTTAGTTAAACTACATTTGAAGAAAAAATTATGTAGACTATCATATATTCAAGTTTTAGAAATTCTTATTTGTAAGTTTTTCTGATATACTGGCATTATTAGTCTCTGTGCTATATGCAAATATTATTTGAATACATAGTTATACCAATAATCATTTATTAGAAAAATTAATTTGAAACATTAGCTGAATGTAATTATTTTTTTATATTCTTGCACTATGGAAATAATTAGTTTACTCAGGTTACTGTGGAAATTGTTACTGTGGCCAGCCACAGCTGCAATCTAACTTTTGAAATGTTTTAGTGTCCCAACTTCCCGTAGTATTTCATTTACCATCTATTCACAGTGACCACATCCCTCTTAGCTTGCTTATAAATCTCACCACTAAGATCTGTTCTTGCTTTAAAAAACTTAATATAATCATAGCCTTACTTTCATGCAATACTTCTCTGTAGATTTTCTCATCTTAATTTTCCTCAGGTTAATTTTATTTCCCTCATTTCATCAAATATACTTTGGAAAATATCACCGTAGATATCTCTATTTTCAAATTTAATGGCCATATTTGGTCCTTACCTGTCTTGGCCTCATGAAATAGTTAACATTATTAATCAAGGAGGCAGCAATCTACCAACAAAGATGCTGAGAAAGCCTCCTTCCAAAAGACTGTGTTTTTCAAAACAGAGCCCCCGAAAGGCCATTAGATGTAATCACGAGGTACAGCCTCTCCTATTTTTCAATTTTGCTTAGCACCAGTTCTGCTGCAATAGGATGGAGCCATCCAACGGTAAAATATATATTTTAACATACTAATATGCACCACAGGAACATATCTAAATGCCGTGGCTATCTGCTGGAGAAAACCCCATAAGATTGATTTCTGATTTCAAAAATGACCATATCTGTTTTTGGCAAGGCTTCTGGTAGTACAGCTGGGAGCTCCAGGCTTCACTGTGAATTATTTAACACCTAGAATCCCTTTGTGTTTTGTGAAAGATAAACTGAATAGAATGTCTTTGTACCCATGTGGAGAATAGCAAAACACTAAGAAAAATAATTAAAACAGGACAGGTCTTATGAATGCTTTTTGGAACACGGAGATAATATAAATGTTAATTTTCTGCTTGCATTTGTGATTTCCAGAAGGTTTATTTTTTCCTACCTTCTGTGACTTTTTAAAAATGTTGGTTCAACAGATTACATAGATCATGTGTAAATGAATGTTAGACGCTGTTGTATCTTAGATTATTAGAGATATTACAATATATTTTTCTTTTATTTTTTATCTAAAACATATATATGTGTATATATATGTGAGAGTTAGGTAAAGAAAAGATATAAAGAATTATGATGATGAACAGGTATTTGCATAAATTTTCTTCATGGCAGAGCTTAATGAATTAAAAGGCAATTAGGGCAGTTCTCCAGAAATGGTTAGTACATAGAAAATTCTTAATCTAGGAGAAATCTCATTATGTTATTTTTTTCAGAATTATTAATCAAATAAGTTCTTAAAAGGAAAATGGAAAGGGTTACAGTCATGTGCAGGTTGTATCTAAGAGTTGTATAGAGAGATTTAAGTGGACAGAAATACAGAAAAAAAAGAGATTCATGTTGACATGTTAGTTAAATGCATGACGTGTAGTGGGTGGTTTTCACTCATATCTGAAATCTTCAGAGACTCCCCCAGACAGGCCATCTTATCTAAATTTTTATTAGTCTTATTTTTTCATTGTATTTTTATTATCTGAAAAAAATATATTTTTGCTTATTTGTTCATTGCACATCTCACTCTTCCAATGCATACTCAAAGACATTAGAAAGTTAGAATCATTTATTGTTCTCTTCCCAGCACCTGTAATAATGTTTGGTAGATAGAAAACACCCAATCAACATTTACTGAATGAATGAGCAAACTTCAGTAGTGACAGACATGAATAGAATTTGCACATTTTCATTAGTTTTGGGAGTTGAAGAAGTCAAATTATCTCTCGGTCTGTAAGATAAATATGGATAAGCATGGAGACTAAAGAAAATTAATGAGTCAAAGCTAAAGTGGAAGCTTAATTAACCATATGTATCCAAGAAATCAAGAAAAGAGTGCAGATAACATCTGTATTTGAAGGATCCTTTGTCACAAAAACCAAGAATAATTCCACAACAATTTGAGTGAACAGATCCAAGGAATAGAAGATAAATAGCCATAAATTCCAACTTAAAAAAATGTCAGTTGTTGACCAAATAAGTCTCATGTTTTGGCATTTCTTGAGTAGTCTGTTCCTGATTCACAATACTGCCTGTCTATGTGTGCACTATAAGTTAATTATAAGTTAGTCCATAGATGCCAAAGCTTGACATATACTAGACTAATCTGAGAAAAATAGGATTAGTTGTGATGGAAGAAATTTTTACATATTAGGGTAATTTTGGCTTATACATGACTTGGCTTGAACTTTATGCTAACTAGAACAGTCTGTCTCATGGTCTATAGAGCACACATTATACATTTGCTTTAATCATTAAAGAAAATGGTATATTGTCCAGAAGTAAAGAATGTATGTTTTGAAGATAGGGATAAACACTTCCATTCCTGGGATCCCAATATTTACTCCTTCAATGATAAGGCTCCCTTCCCAAGTGCGATGGCTACACTATAAAACTGTGCTAAAAACCATAATTCTCCAAAGTAGTTCCTCGGAGCCATCTGAGTGGCTGTCTCCCAGACTATAGTCCTCAGTTTGGCTCTAATAAATTATTCTCTATTCTTATTAGAATTTTTTTATTGATTGTTTTTATCAAAATTGCTTGATGTAGTCAGCAGGATGTCAAAAAAAAACTACCTGAGGTCACTTGTGGTCTACTTTGGACGGGCACCCTATACTAAGCATGGGTCCCTTGAGCACTACCACCACTCCTGCCCCCCAGCTTCACAGCACTCTTCAGGTGCTTTGGTAAATTCTTTCTGATATCAGGACTTCATTATCTTAAGCAGATGGTCCACAATTTTTATTTGAGCTGTTATCTTATGACTTGGAGTCTTAAGGGTATACTGTTACCTTTCCTAGGTAAAAGAGACCTAAGAGGAAGTTCCTAGGCAGGGACTTAGGAGAATTTCTAGGCAGGAAAAGCCTAAAAGGAATTTTGGAGTAAACTGGGTTGGCTGACCTTTAAAATCTAGCTTAACATTGGAAAAATTTGTATATTTATGGTCTGAAAAAACTGATAGCAAAATGAGAGACAATCTCTTCAGTTCTAAAGAAAAGGGACACTAGCTCCTTCCAGCCACATGGCATTCTAAGATAACTTAGGAACCTACCAGAAGTGTCTGAGGCTTGATCCTAGTGATGTGTAGTAGTTCCACAGGGAACCTCATCATGACACTTTAAGTAATTTATGGCCTGTCCTGGGACACACACACACACAAGGACTGGCCATCCACCGCTCTGAACCCCCAGGGTGGTTTTAGACTCCTGGTGGGAGAAACTGAGACACAAAAGAGCTGAACTGAGTCAAGGGTGACCCTTGAGGAGCTAAGCTGGCAAGCAGCACACTTCTGACCCACTACGTTGTCCTTAGAAATTGTTCAGACTTTAAAATAAAATGAAACTAAAAGATAATGGAAAATTGTGCTTCTAAATCTGACCAGCTGCTGGGCGGGCAGCCACCCACTGGAACTCCAAGTAGCCTCATGTACAATACGGAGCTGATAATTGCAAGTATTTGACAAAATAGGAAGATACAACAAAAGATAACTTAACTCTTAATTGGCCAAGATGGGGCTATTCTGACATTCCTAAACTGGTTTTTTTTTGTATACACAGGTAGGAAAAAAAAAAAAAAGCTGGCTTGATGAAATATCTTTTCAAAATTCTGACCCTAAGGGAACAAAAGTACTCCTAGGAGAAAGCTTAAGGTTATGACACTTATTATGTCCTTGAAACGTAAACACAGACCACATTGCCTGAGACTACATCCTTTGCTCAATCAGTAGAACCCAAAACTGAAAAAAAAAGGGGGTGGGTGATGGGAGAGAGGCATTTTTAACCTCAAGCAAGTAAATTTAACTTATTCCAACTTTTATTTACAAACTAGTGAGTTTACATTGTAATACCTGATTCACGACTAAGTTTTAAAATGAAGCTATGAGATCTCTGCTTGTGTCTGTTTACATGTCTGTGTGTACATTAGAGACAAGATATATCTTGAGACAAATGATCTTATTGAAATTAGTTTGTAAAAGAGCTCTATTTAATTGACTTAAAATAAGTGCTTAAAAATTAAGTATTTCTAAATGTAATGGAAACCAAACTGATTTTTTTAAAGGATCAGGTGATCTAAGATTATTCTTTAATGAATGAAAACAAGTTCACATTTACTGGTTTAATTAAATAGGTTTATCTTCACAGTAAACAACTTTAAGTATAAAACTTTTCTTGTACCTAAGTTTACTAAATGTCAAATAAGTTCACATTATCTCTGTTACAGATTTGTCAGCAAGAAAGCCAAACTTTGGTATAATGATTTATTTGTAAATTAAGTAATATAAATGAGATAAAAGCTTTCAGATGAACTCTAAGAATAATTATGTTTTATGGTATGTCTACTTCAATTAGTTTCTCCAAATCTTTTTGATAACTTGAAATTTTAGCTTTGTTATGTTAAGTTAAATGATAGGGATTCACTGAATATCCAGATCATTTTCAAATAAGATGAAATATCAAAATATTAATTGCTAGGTAAGTCTACGTTTACCTACTTTGTCTTATTAGAGAAAAACTAAAGATGCTTTGGTTTATTTTATTCATTTATTTATTATTATTATTATTTTTTTTTTTTGCTGTACACGAGCCTCTCACTGTTGTGGCCTCTCCTGTTGTGGAGCACAGGCTCAGGACGCGCAGGCCCAGTGGCCATGGCTCACGGGCCCAGCCGCTCTGCGGCATGTGGGATCTTCCTGGACCGGGGCATGAACCCATGTCCCCTAGCATCAGCAGGCGGACTCTCAACCACTGCGCCACCAGGGAAGCACGCTTTGGTTTATTGGACACACATCTTGTACCACATTGAGGAAAGTAATTATGCTGTCAGAAAATGTATGTTTCTAGAGGTTATGGAATATACTTATAAATTTACCAGTCAGGAAATGCTGGTATGACAAGACAGTCCACAACTGCTTGCTTCTTGGTTTTTGCTAGAGATTGGGGTTTCAAGGGTTAAGAATTCTGACTAATGAATGTGATTGGAACTACTAAAGATAATAAGATAAATATTTCCATGAAAGGAAAGTAGGGTGTGTGTTTTCCATAAAAGATGGTATGAGGAATGGAAATGTATTTTTGGTGAGGGAAAATAAAGTGATTTTGTCCCAGAGCTGGTTATTTCCAAATTCAAAAGAAAATAAGTGACAAACTAATATGGATATAGAAAGTTGTAGAAGGTTTGTGGAAAAGGAACCCTGAGGAAAGAGTTCTCGGGACTGACTAATATTGGAATGGATTTAATTAAGTGAATTTTGATATTAAAATCAGTTGATGCAAAATTTGAATTAGATTTTCTCTCTGTTAGGTGACAGAGTTTTCTTGAGATATTGATCTGCTTTTGATAACAAATTGTAAAGTTTCTTTACTTTTTAACCAGTCTGTTGTAACTTTCTGTATTTGCCCTTGAAATCATTTATTGTCACTTTGGTTGAGTGCATAAGTATTGTTATATACTGACTTATGATCCTACTTAGCCAAGTGTTTTTAAAACCTTTTGATGTCTTTGACAAACTTCCTCAAATCAAATTCTAAATGAAGTTTTTTTTGACTTTTAGGTAACTTTGGGATGCTTCAGAAGGCACCTGAAGCATCTCAAAGATAGAAATTAAACTTAATTAAATCTATTCCAATATTAGTAACCAACAAGGACCTACTGTATAGCACAGGGAACTCTGCTCAATATTATGTAACAAACTAAATGGGAAAAGAATTTGAAAAAGAATAGATACATGTATATGTATAACTGAATCACTTTGCTGTACACCTGAAACTATCACAACGTTGTTAATCGACTATACTCCAATATAAAATACAAAGTTAAAAAAATAAACAATTAGGATTATTTGGTATGTTAAATCACATGGGAAACATTGTCAAATGAGTGGTGGTAAATCTTCTTAGGTTATATAGTATGGGTAAATGATATAAACATATGTTGTAGAGATTATATGAAATTGGTAAAATTTGGATATATTCTGGTTTAATGTTATTAGTTATAATTTTAGTTATTATTTTACAATTGTTGTATGTCACAAAAATAACCTTAACCCTGCAACTTTGCTTCCAGAACCACAAGAAGAAAATGACCACAGCTGCATTTTACAAACAGATTATCTTCTTACTCCTAGGAATAATTTACAAGAAAATTCTATTGATAATGCTGGTCTACTTTGGTTTACAGATGGGTCCTACTTAAAAAATGATTGGGGCATTACCAAGATGGATATGCAGAGACATCCACAATGGACATAACAGAAAGTTCTTTTTTACCAAAAAACAAAGTCAGCACAAGCGGAATTAATTGCTTTAACTTGAGCTCATCAACGAGCTAAAGATCAGATAGCAAATGTTTATGCTGACAGTCATTATGCCTTTGAAGTGGCACATGACTTTGGAATGCTATGGAAACATCAAGAGTTTATTAAACTTGATGTTATAATCAGGAAAGCTTATTAAAAAATATTAAAAAATGGAAAACAAGTTGCAGGACTATTAAGTGGTATACGACTACCAAAACAGTTGGCAATTATTAAAATACCAGTGCATTCCAAATCTGACAGTATGGAAGCTAAAGGAAATCAGCTTATTGATGAGGCAGCCAAACAGGCAGCTTTAAATATCCATTCTGTCTAGCCTTGAAAATGGTCAGCGCTCTCTGTCAGCCCTGCCAACCCAGTGAAAGATTTCCATCTGCCGGCTCAAGAAATACACCATTGAAGAAGAGAAATAAATAGGGCAACAATAAGGGGGAATTTTGGACCTGTCACACAAATATAATTTGGAAATAATTAAACAAACAAACAAACTATAGTGCCTGTTGGAGCTCAAATGCCATTACCCCAGAATGTACATTCTTTAACTCACTGGACACCTGAGAAAATGGTTTTATGGGGAAAACACTATGTTTGGAAAATTTCTCCCATGATGGCTCATAAAGTATATGCTTGTTTTACTATCTACCCTAAATATAATCCCAGAAAATCACTTCATGGGTCACAAGGCCACTTTCTCTTCCTAAGGGACCCTTCGAGGTATAACAATTGGACTTTGTCCAAATGTCACTGTCTCAAGAATATAAATATATTTTGGTAATGATCTGTACGTTTTCACACTGAGTTGAAGCTTTTCCTTGAAGAAGAGCAATGGCTCTAAGGTTAAATTGTTATTTGAAAGGATAATTCTTGTTTGGGGAATTCCTTCCAAGTTACACAGTTACCAGGGAAATTATTTTACTGGACAAATAATTAAATCTATTTGTGACATATGGCCAATAATGCAGTATTTTCACTATACTTATCACCCCCAATCTTTGGGATTGGTGGAAAGAATTAATGTCACTATCAAAACTCAATTGGCAAAACCTTCTCTCATAGGCAAAAGCTCTTCTGCTAGTGCTTCTCAAACTTAGGTCTATACATTCTGGTAAACATCAGCTTTCTCCTTTTGAAATAATAACAGGACACCCTATATAATTAGATGAGGGAATATGTGAACCAATCTTACTCAAGGGAGATATATACATTGTTGTCAGGGTCTTATTGAGGCACATTTCTTAAAAGAAATGCAAAGTTGGTAGCTAATTCCTTTCATACTGAGCTCCCCAGAAACAAAGACTTTGAGGACCATGGATTACAATCTGGAGATTTTGTTAGTTAGAAAACACATAAAATCAAAGATTTTTTGTAGCCATGTCAGAAAGGACCTTATTAGGTATTATTAACTAATCCATTCACTGCCAAATTAAAAGTCATAGACTGATGGATTCACATCCCTCATTTCAAAAAGGGTCTTTGCATAGGACTGGTCTGTAGAGAGGACTGTTGACCTCAGACTTAAATCAGTGCTCAAACAGAGGAGAAAGAACACCCACACCAGGTGGAGAAGGTGAGAGCACTGGTAGACAGCTGACCCAAGAATCAGAAGCAGGACTATATGACCCATCCTACTAGTTCAAATGAACTGGTTACTAAACATCTGTCTCATTATGAAAATTGAAAGTTATTTTTTTTAAATGAAAGTTATTATTTTACTTCTAGCTATACTTTTGCCTCAATGCTCATTATGGAAAGAAAATTATCTGGTAAAGTTGTCACAAAGTATACCTACTGGGGGCAATCTAACCGATTGGTTGGATCTCTCACCAAATTCCTCAGTCAATAAAAATACTGATATAAGCCCTTCATAATTCCTGTCACCGACTTTTCAGGTGTTCCTAAAATTACCACTCAACTAGACTAACGTCTGTCTGGCCTTCAGGTTCAAATTCTTCACATATTAATGGATCCATCCCTTGTCTGATACTATCCTCAGTTCTTAGAGACTGAGCACAGATTACCCCAAGGCTCCTTTGCCCCATCTCTTACTTGATGAACAAATGTCTTAAAGAAAAGAAACATGAGTAATTTATGCCAGTAACTCCCATATGTTAAATACATTGCAGATGGCTTTTGGAAAGCCTGCAAGAAAAATGATTCATGGGTTAACATTGTGTTAACTAAACTTCCAGTTAATGAGGCTATCAATGAGAGCACTCTGGGAGGAATCACTTGTGCTCCCCCAGGTTTTGTCTTAGTATTGGAATTGACCCACCTTCTCAAGGATGTGCACATAAATGTCTTAATAGCTGGCAAATAGAAGGTTTATGTTTATTAGGATATTATGTTATCCCATTGTCTGTACATATGGAAATAGATGAACCTTCTTTCTCTCTTTATTACAGAGGCAATAAATCCATGTTAGCAGAATATCAAGATACTTGATAGCAAAGTATTTTGGGAATCTTGGTTCCTAGTGCAAGAGTATATGTAAACAGAGATATGATCAGAAATCTATCAGCTACCATCAAATAGCTGAGGGCTCTACAAAAATAATTTCAGAACAGACAAAAAGTATAAGATAACAGGGTTGCCTTAGATCTTCTACTGGCTAAACAAGGAAGTATTTGTGCTACTGCTCACACTACTTGTTGCCCTTATATCAATACCTCTGGAGAAGAGATATACCTAGAAAAACATTCCCAAAAGATAAAATGGTTACAAGATGTAAGGCAAACTGACTCTAAGTGATCTGTTCAGTTGGCTCATCTCAGAAATAAGAATTTTTTCCCACTCTGTTTTACAGATGCTTATCATTGTCATAATAGGTATCACTATTCTTTTCCTAGTTATAAATCTACGCATGACATGTATCACTGCTTGCTTTAAATCTACTGCTAAAAGTACAAATACAATGTTCAACAGTTTGATATCACTGATAATATATGTAGCCTATAAAATGATTCCCTGTCGGCATATACCTCTGTGCTTGTTCACTATATCTGATTAGTTTTCCCGCCAAAATGGATAACTAGGGAAAAAAAAAATATATATATATATATGAAAAAGCCTGTCACTGAGGGACACAATGCACCCACTGCAGGCAGGTAGTAACACCCTGGCATCAAGGAACAAATATTTTGATCATCAAAGCTTTATATCAAAAGATTTGCAATCAAAACATGGAAATAATGAAAGAAAATTTCACCTATTAAGGTATAGGGAAGTCATTTTGGCTTTAACCATTAAAGGGTGCATTGTCCAGAAGTAAAGAACGTCTATTTTGAAGATAGAGATAAATGCCCCCTCCATTCCTGGGATGAAACTGCCATTATTCCTTCAATGGTAAGACTCCCTTCCCAGGTCAAGACCACACTGACCCACTGTGTACATACTATTCTGTCTTTTTCTTCCCCTTAAACCTTGAAGGAATGTACCTTCCTTGCTTTTTTTGTTCTGACAAGATATAAAACTAGACTGAAAACCATGCTTCTATAGAGAAGTTCCTCACAGCTATCTGGGAGGCTGTCTTCCATGCTATTGTCCTCATTTTGGCTGGAATAAAACATTTCTCTATTATTATTATAGATTTTTTATTGAATATTTCTGTCAACAGTGGGAAGGCTGAGAAAACAATGTTACAGATGTCAGCAGGGTTCAAATGCCAAATGTTAAGTAGCTTTCCCTTCCCTAAGGGAAATGGGAAACTATTAAGAGTTTTCACTGAACAGGTAATAAAGTATGGTTTATATTTTTAAGATTTATATTTAAAAATAAATTTTAAATTTTGACTGCAGTATAGATTGGAAGTAGACAGGCAAACAGATTAAGATGTCATTGCAATCATTCAGGTTAGGAGGAATAACTGACCTGGAATTGTGACAGTTTGGGTAGAATGTAAATATAGAATCCAAAATTATCTAGGAGGTGGAGTTGCCTGGAATTGGTAAGTGAATGGATGTTGGAAGAGATGAAGATGCTTAGGATAGCTGTTGGTGCCATTTAATAAAGTAAAAACCACCATAAAATAAGTTGATTTAATGAAGAAATTTGATGAATTTTATTTTGGACTGTTGAGTTTGACTTGCTTTCATGATAACCATTTGGAGGTGGCCCTAGTAAAAGAAAGATAAAGGAAGGAAAGAAAGAAGGAAGGCAAGCCAAATTCAGGTGAATATAGTTTATGACCAGTGATCAGTAAGAGATCAAGAGATGAGATATGACTGGATGAATTAGAGCACTACAATAGAAAATATGGTTTAAAAATTGGGATTTAATTATTTATCGTTTCAAATTCATCAATCTTGTGGATTGACAAAGGCAACCTTACCAGGATTATAAAAGAGGGTAGCATAAGTGAAGGAGAGAAGTAAGGTTTTTCTTATGAGTCTAGGTAGGCTAGATTGTAAATGGTGAGATAGAAATTTAAGTAAATAAGATAATTCCTCTTCAAGCCATGACAAAATAACAAAGAATAGACTTAACTTTTGACTTCAAACAACAGGAGAACTGGGCAAAATCAAACTATTGACTCCAAAACATTGGGAATGTGATGTGATACTCCCTGGCAGAAAGGAAATAAACATTATTAGCTCTACAATCACCTAAACTTTCTGGCTGGAACAATTTTCCGAAGCAGAAGAATGTGAGCAGACCCCGCTCACTTTACTGAGTTAAGGAGGAAGAGATTGCAGCTCCAGAGGCTGAGACAGTAGGAAATTATGGGGCAGGATTTGAATAAATGCTACAGCTTGCTCTGAATCCAGTCTGTCTGGTTCCAGGCAGAGTCTGTGCTCTAGTTACTCTGCTCTGCTCTCTTTCTCTAGGTTACACAATATAGACCAATCTATCATTTGTCAGTTATTTCACTACAGAAGGCCATACTTACTGCTTTCTGGTCTATTGCTCACCTCCCAAATCCAGCCCCTCATTACATCCAAATGTTTACAATTATGCACATCTTAAGCCCATTTTGGGTCAAGAGGTCTAATTTCTTATTAGGTCCACACTTCAATGATGTCAAAGATTAACATCTCCAGAAACATCCAGCTGTACCCTGGCATTAATTTACTAAAAAATTGCATGCAAGAGAAAGGAAATTTAAGGAAACTAATATATATGATAGACCCTACAGTTCCTGAGCTCTCCTATTGGAGAGTTATTTGTGTACATCTTGGAAATGTTGCTAATAATAAGCAATTTTAGAAGGTAAGGAAGAATATGGAAACAATAGCTATTGAGGAAGGGTTAAAATCAATTTAGAATTTTAATTCCATGAGTTTCATTATATACTTTATAAATTTAGGGTGTGAGATGTGGAGGAAAAACATATATTCAGTGGTGTAAAGAGAATACAATGCATTAATACAGGAACTGTGAATAACTTATTTCTAACAGTTTTTATTAAAGAAGACAGGACAGAGAATTTTTATTTCATAGATAATTTCCTCGTATTTTACTGAACTTAAAATTGAATAAGAATGGCTGACGGTGCTTGAGACTCACCTTGAAGACTATTCAAAGCTTCACTTGTTATGTAATGCAAGGACAACTTCATATGGTTTGAGCAGAGCTAGTCATTCAAATCCTTCCCTACTGTTCAACTTGGCTAGTCTCCACTGATATTCACCATTGACATTAATGGGTGATGGACAAAACTGAACCACAGACAGAGCTAAAGACTGAGCCTGTCAAAGGATGCTCCTGAAAACTGGACATTTATATCAGAAATGAGCTGAGAATTTTGTTCAATTGTACCACGACTGTTACTTTTACCTTATAAGGGGAGTAAAGCACAAAGTCAGAGTCTCCAGAATAGTGAGGCAGAGGTGGGTAAGGAGAGAAAACTCTCACAATCAAGGGAAGGGAGCTTTTCCTCTCCAGTGAAATACTTACTCAGGCTGGATGAGGTCACACACAGGTGACAGTTCTAATAAGGAGCTATGGGAATCTGAGGAGTATATGCCTTGCCATGTTCTTATTTATGCAATGTTCTCAGTAAATTTACATATCATTTTGTACAGAAGAAAATGTGCTTGTTATCTTTTGGGTATCACTTCATCGCCTCATTTTGAAAAATACTAATTGTTTCAGTAAGGCAGCATATGCATTTATGTTCTGCTATCAAAATTTTAATTTAATATTTGTTTAATTCATTTTTATGTCTTAAATGCACATGTTTATGTTTTCTACATGTAAATATTGTGTGGCAGAAAGAGATCTGCAAACTGAATGGCTCTGGGAGATTATGAAATTTTAATGCTCTAAAATTAAGATTGGGTGCATTTAACTCATTTAGTTAAGTACCTTCATGAAATTACTTTTTAAAAATTAAGGTAAGTTAAATTGTTATTAACATATAAATATAAAAGAGGTGTCATAATTTTAACAAATGCTCTGTTAAATTGTGAAAACTATGCTATTATATCAGTCAACATAGCTAGTTAAATAACATGAAATATACTACATCACTAAAATTATTTTTAACTATTTTAAGAATGATAGAATGACTTTGTAAATTTTAAATAGGAAATACAGGCATATTTAAATGCTTATTTAATAGCCTTTTGGTAAATTTAAAAAGCCTGTCATATGAAAAGAGTATCACATAAAAACTAAAAGCATATAAATTGTAATTGGACTCATTTCTGTGAATACTGGTGACAAAATCAAGCAGCTTTGTTTATTTTAGCAAATGACTTTAAAGTCAATAAAATGGCAATAATATTAACATATATTCAGAACACTGTCATAAAGAGAAAATAAATCAATACAAGTAAGATGTTTAACATGGAGACTAAAATAATAACATAGTTATTAAGACTAGTAAAACTAAAACTAAAAACTAATTATACAAATACCATAATTATTAGTATCATTTTTATAAAAATCTATAACATGTTTGTAGTTTACTGTATGCTAGTCATTGTTTTTGTGGTTTTCATATATTAATCTATTTTGTTACTATTACCTTTACTTTTCTTATCATAATATTCTGAAATGTATGGTATATTAGCAGTTTTGAAAATTACCATAAATACAAGATGGAAATTCTTAAAATCCCAGAGAAATAGCAGAGTCAGTAAATAATTTTCCTAATTTTGTGAAAATAAAATTTACAAAACTATGTTAAACTGTATCCTATTTCTAAAGATAATGCATCATATCATTCTAAAAATAAGTTAATCTAAATAGCATTCATATTTTAGTCTATTAAATTCATTTTCCCAGTTATCTTAAGTTTTATAACACTTTAAAAAATAAAATTTTATGAAACATGCTGAATGTTTAGTCTCCAAAGCTATAAAATTTAGCTTCACTACCAACTTATGTGAAATGTGCCATTTAGTCTTTTATTTTTATACATATATTTCCCCAGATGTTTTGCAATTTCTCTTTTCTTGAAATCAACATCACATTTTTCTATAATAAACATGCTTATTATCATTTTAGAAAACTAGAAATAAAGTCATAATAATGAACATTAAAATTACCCAACATATCAATCTATAACCCAGGGTTAACACTGTCAATGTGGTAGCATTATTCCTTCTAATCTTTTTTTCTATGCATCTTTACCTATATTTATATTTTTTTATGTATTATATTTGCTCTACATTACATTAATTTGCTAATTAGGACTTTTTCACATAGAATATTTGCTACAGATAAATTAAGAAATCCTGTCCATGTTTCCCAGATATCAATATTGTATGGCAGAAAAAAACCCTGCAAACTGAATGACAATGGGAAGAAAGATATAGCTTGTCTATCTTTACTTTTAAATCACAATACTAATAAAATTAAGTTGATAATATCTACAATGTAAAGGTGAAGGGCTCAGTTTCTGAAGGCAGACTGCCTGGGTTTGAATCCTGGGTCTCCCATTTACTAATGTGTGACTTTGGACAAGTTACTCATAAGCCTCATTTCAAATGGGTAGAAGCATTTAAAAAACTTGTCAGATTGATGTGAGAGTAAGTGAAATGATGTAGGTGAAAATGGCTGGCATGTTTCCTGCCACAGAGTTAAGTGTTCCATAAATGATTTCTATTATTTTTATTACTATCATTTACAATCTAAACAGAATCAGGCTGTGTTTTTGTTTTTTTTTTTTTTTTTTCTCTTTACATCACATGGAGGCAGACTTCATGTAACAGTGACACTTGGTCTAATTTACATTAACCAACTTGTGCAATTCCTTACTGACCAGACCAAGGGAGTGCCTTACCTATTGTACTATGCAGACTTCTACTGGGAAGCTTTACAATGCCTGCTGCCCTGCTGCACCCCTCTTTCTAGAACTGTACAGAATAGCTCCAGATGGTCCCTGTAAATTTTCGACAACCTTGGTCAACGTTACAGGTTTGGGAGCCTCCTTGCCTGTTTTAGATCAACTTTCAATCCATTCTGAGACTCTGTTAGTAGGCCTGTCTTCCTCCTTTCCTAGTAGATCTTTAGACTCAATGATGTTTCAAGTAACCCAGCTTAGTTCTCCTCCCTGCACCTGAAAGAGGCTAAAATGTACTCCAACATGGATATACAAAATGCCTTTCATCTATTCGCTATTGTCAGTGTACAAGTGAATGTCCAATTTTTCATTAATATAATAAATCTGACATAAACACGGTCAATAAAAGTCTATTTCAAAACAGATTCCTTGGAGTGAAATAAATGTAAAGCTCTTGCTATATACAGTAAAATTGAGTTAAAAAAATCTGTTGTCATACTGTATATCCACACATCAGCAGCACATGATAAAATCTCAGTGTTCTCTCAAAGACAAGGAGAGAACTGCTTGTTTTTCATATGTCATTATGATGGGAAACATCACATCTCATTGTGTCTCATTTTAGCTTATTTTTTCTCTTCACAGAAGTAAAAATACATACACTTACATTTAAAATAATGAGAAAAATAATCACATATTAGTCTTACTATTAAGAAATAATATCAGCATTTGGGTGTATAACTTTCTGGAATTATTTGCGCATTTAGTTTTTGTTTGTTTTCCTTTTTAATAATATTGTTATGGTATTACAAACATTATTAACATTAATTTTATTTCTATTAACAATGTGTCCTTTTTCCATGTCAGTGTTCTTTAATTGGATTAAAGTTAACAAAAATATAGCATTTCATGCATTTCATTCATTTTTATAATAAATGTTTATTGTCTTTGTTAAGCAGTCAGGGGGTTTTCAACTTACTGTTTAGACGTCACCATGATGGCCATTCTTAAAACAATTTTGTTTATGCTCGAATATACCCTAAGAAAAAAATTTAAAATACAATTGAAAAATTTAATAGACGTTCATATATATAAGGAAATACAAATTGCTCTCAGAAAACAAATAATAATTGCACCAATTTAATCTCCCAACACAATCTGAGCATTAAATTTTCATTTCTACTACAACAGCAGCATAATGACTCATTTTTATAGGTTCTAGTTTTGGGTTAAATTAAGTGCTTTATGCTGGTTGGGTACTTTTCCATTTAATTAGTGGGGTAGAACTTTAAAGAAATTTAATAACAATCTAATCTCTTCAGTTTATTCTTTGTTGCTACAATTTGTTGGCTGTTGTTCTGCTACTTTCGTTCATTCCACCCTCTGTTGGAATAACAGACTTTTTTTTTTTTTTTTTTTGCGGTACGCGGGCCTCTCACTGCCGTGGCCTCTCCCGTTGCAGAGCACAAGCTCCGGATGCGCAGGCTCAGTGTCCATGGCTCACGGGCCCAGCCGCTCTGCAGCATGTGGGATCTTCCCGGACCGGGGCATGAACCTGTGTCCCCTGCATCGGCAGGCGGACTCTCAACCACTGCACCACCAGAGAAGCCCGGAATAACAGGCTTTTAATTGATTTGCTTACATTCTTTAGATATTAAAAACATTAATCTGGACTTCCCTGGTGGCACAGTGGTTAAGAATCCGCCTGCCAATGCAGGGGACAAGGGTCCGAGCCCCTGTCTGGGAAGATTCCCCATGCCATGGAGCAAATAAGCCCATGCGCCACAACTACTGAGCCTGTGCTCTAATGCCCACAAGCCACAACTAATGAGCCCACGTGACACAACTACTGAAGCTTCGCAGGCCTAGAACCTGTGCTCTGCAACAAGAGAAGCCACTGCGATGAGAAGCCCATGCACCACAACGAAGAGTAGCCCCCGCTTGCCACAACTAGAGAAAGCCCGGGTGCAGCAACAAAGACCTAATGTAGCCAAAAATAAATAAATAAAATTTTTAAAAATTAATCTTTCTTCTATTACTTTGTTACATATATTCACAGCTTATAATTTTCTATTTCATTGTTTTTGTAGTTGATACATACTTTTAAAAAACTGAGGGAGCCAAATCTAGTTTTAAATATGTATATGCATGGACGGATAAAAATATATAATTATATATTTACATATATGCATATACACACATAATTATATGTAATTTATAAAGATATATATTTAATTATATGTATGTTTGAATTATTTTATGTAGCAGGTTCATAAATATTCAACTTCCAGTTAAATATTTGCTCTATATTTTTCTATTAAAATGTTATTGAATTGATCAAGGTTGATATCACTAGTGAAAATCATGTTGATACCATTCATTCCCAAAATATTTCGATAAGAAGGACACTTGACTGCTATGGTATTCTTCATAAAAGACAATAAACTCAGTGTAACCATGAGGAAAGATCAGAAACACTCAGATTAAGAGATATTCTACAAAATACCTGAACAGTGCTCTTTAAACCTGTCGAGACCATGAAAAACAAGGGAAGACTGTCACAGATCATAGGAGACCAAGGAGACAAGATGACTGAATAAAATGTGGTACCCTGAATAGAATCCTGGAAAGAAAAAAAGTTAGTGGAAAAACTGCAGAAATTCAAATATCATCTGTAGTTTACTTAAGAACACTGTACCAATGTTAATTTCTTATTTTTGAAAAATTTACCACGGTTGTATAACATTAAGAAAATTGAGTGAAGTATGGAAACTTTCTGCATTATCTCTGCATGTTTTCTGTAAATCTAAAATTATTCCAAAGTCTATTTATTTATAAATTATGATTATGTATCTATACAATGATACACCTAAAATTTACTTGGTTTTATTTTAATGTAAGAGTAATGCATGGCTTTTTCCTGAATGGTTAATATTCTCAATGGCAAATATACTTCTATTGGCTTCTTAAAAATTTTATATACATTTTTATATTATTATTAATTTCAGCAAGCCTTTTTAATTGTCAAATTATATCTGCCTATTTTCTATTTATGATTCCCCTCTCTTAGCTAATAGATTTCACGCCACATTTTACCTGAGTATTTTCTTGTTTTTATCTTTGATCAGAAGTATTTTTAGAAATATGATCATGTATACATGGAGCTTTTTTCTTGTCCTTAAGCTGCCGTACTTTCTTCATTCAACTTTGTTTAGTTTTGTGTTTGTTGTTTATTCATCTTTGTGTTGTAAGTATAAATTCAAGGCTCAAGTTGCACTCTTCCTCTCCTGTATCATATGTGAGGACAGGGAAATACATATTTCTCCTAGGTGAATTTTGAGGTCCTAATATTCAACTTTGCATAGCAGTGGTCTGCTTTTCTGAACTTGAACCCTCTTTTCTCACTATAAGTTTCCTAATACATTTAATTGCACATCTGTGCTGTATCCTTGATCATGTTGAACTTCTCCTTGTCCTAGAACTAATCCTGTGTTATTTCTTGTGCATACGGAGACAGGTTAATTTCCATAATAAAGTAAATATAGTAAGAAAGTCTCCTGTCACAGGAATTATGAATTCCAAGTTATAGTCTGATTTAGAAAGAGATTAGTTTATGGGTGAGGCACATAATTATTGAGCTTTAGGTGATTCAAAGAAATTTCCTCTCAAATTGATGGATATTTTTTTCTATTTTCTAGTGAATGCAACAAATAGGTTTAGCATTTAGGGATAAAGAATGCATGTGAATCAAAATCTTCTTTAGTTTTTGGAAAATATATTTGTTTAGGTTTCACTGAAGGTGCTTTAGTGTAGAGTATGCAATGGAAAAAATGTAGTCCAAGAACATACTTAAAATCTTTCTCACTGATATTGGTTATATCAAATCTCTTCCTTTTTGCAATAACCAATTTCTAGATCTTGGCATATTGTCCTCTCTCCTCTATAACTTAAAAGACATAGCCACATTCTATCTTTTTGTTGTATCTTCATAAGCAATTAAAGCAGATTTTTCAGGCACTGTAGTTGGTTGTTCAAACTCACCAAATTATATTTTGTATCAATAGAACTTGTTTCTATTAAATCTTTGCTCTTTTTATCAGATGACATTAGCTACATTATACAGTAAGTTCCCTATATACAAACGTGTTCCATTCCGAGAGCATGTTCGTAAGTCCAACTTCTTTGTAAGTCCAACAAATTTAGCCTAGGTACCCAACTAACACAATCGGCTATCTAGTACTGTACTGTAATAGGTTTATAATACTTTTCACACAAATAATATATAAAAAACAAACACAATAAAGAAAACATTTTTGTCACAGCTTACCCTTCCCCCTCCCCATATCCTCAAGTCCATTCTCAAGTAGGTCTGTGTCTTTATTACCGAAAGAGAGGCATTGACATATATACACTACCAAACGTAAGGTAGATAGATAGTGGGAAGCAGCTGCAGAGCACAGGGAGATCAGCTTGGTGCTATGTGACCGCCTGGAGGGGTGGGATGGGGAGGGTGGGAGGGAGGGAGATGCATGAGGGAAGGGATTTGGGAACAGATGTATATGTATGACTGATTCACTTCGTTATAAAGCAGAAACTAATTTAAAAAAAAAGAAAACATTTTTAATCTTACAGTACTGTACCTTGAAAAGGTACAGTACTGTAAGATTAAAAATGTAGTACCATACAACAGCTGGCATCCAGGGGCTGGCATCGAGTGAACAGGAAAGAAGAGTTACTGATTGGAGGAGGGAGACGAGCTGGCAGAGGGTAGAGCTGAAGGATCATCAGCAATAGGAGACAGAGGGCAAGCTGCAATTTCACTCACGCCTGACATTGATGGCATAGGTTCTGGTTCCCTGCTGGATTCAATTCTATTTACCCTTTTGAAAAAATGATCCAGTGATGTCTGGGTAGTAGCTCTTTTTTTCTCATCATAGATGATAATACGGTAGCCCTCGAATGTATTCTGTACAGCTGCTGCAACCTTCGTGTACTATTATATGTTCAGGTTCTGTGTTTCACAAACAACAATGCCTCCTCAAATATAGAAAATCCCCTTGCCATTTCCTGTGTCATGAATCTCTTTGGTTCTTCAGTTATTTCTTCCTTGTCTCTTTTCATCCTTTCTCTGGTCCTCCAATTCCTAGCGCTTCTTATCAGTACCAGCTACATTACTGCTGCTTTTACGGTTGCTTCCAGACATGCTGGGCTTGAAATAAAGATAGTGTACTACTGTACTCTATACAGTACTGTAAAGTACACAAAAGCACAACCACTTGTAAAGGATGCATGCACGTAACAATGTATGCCAGACACCTGAACTAGTTTATGTGACTGGACATACAAATGCACGTTCGCATCTATGAAAGTTTGCAACTTGACAGTTCGTATGTAGGGGACTTACTGTATTCATAATGAAAGAAAAATATTTATATAATATCATCATTTTTAAAAAATCAAATGAAACTGACATGCAAATAAACTTTATTCAGCAAAATTTAGCTAGCAAATAAATAAAGAATGGCTAAGACTTCTTCCTGACTACTTCAGAGAAACTGTACTATCCTAAAATTACAAAGGTGTTTTATTTTACTTAATTTTCCTTTCTATATTATGTTAGCATTTGACTTAAGTAATTTAAAGACTATAAAGAGTTTGTTGCCAACAACAGCTGGCTTATAAGGGTAATTAGGAAAAAATCCTTGAATTTAATAATAAAGTACCTTGCTATAATAAGGAAACAACCTGTTCTATAAACTATGATAATTTGATTAGTGAAAATTGTACATAACTTGGAGAAGTAAATGAGCTGTAAAGGGTAGAAGTAAAACTACAAGCCACTTCCCAATTAAAATGTACACATGCATAAGAATCTGTGTTTGTTTTAAAAATAGTTAACTTATAATTTGTTTCCATCTAGGATATTTGTATTATATTTCTCCAACATTCACAATAGATATTTTCTTAAAAACTTTGAGATTATTGTTGATTTTCTCCATAGCAAGCACACATAAATACAACTAAAATTACATGAAATATGTCCTACAGTATCATATTGGAGATAAATTAAAATTAGAAATAGCTGAGTTACAATCTCTTAATTCAGGCCAAGTCCACAGAACTTGACAGTTTCAGGTTAATTATTGCTAGAAAACTATTCTTGCTAGATAACACAGAATAAGTTTTACATTAATTCTTGCCTGGCCAGCTCCGCACCTTGTTACTTAATTCTTGAATGTTCCATTTCCTCACCAGCAAAAACACTCAGGAATCCAGGCTTCAGTTAATTTTTATTTTTTCAGTTACTTTTGAATCGTCATCAGTACAAATTGCTAGCCTACAATACTACTAAGATTTGCCTTGTTTGCTTCTCCTTTTTATTTTCCATTTTTAGAAGTTAAAGTGAACCAAATATCCTAACTTAACTTAAACTGAGAACAAAGGAAAAAATAAACTAGTTCACAATTGATTCTGAATGTCAGAAGATTTATACTGGATTTTGGGAATGCTACATGATTTTTTTGTAATTGCTCTATCATATCACTTTTTCCTTCACACCCAAATTCTCTCTTTATTGATTATATCATTGACTGTCTTGGATTTCCATGTACAGCAGAAGTCCTTTGGGGAAGACACTCTTCCATACAAATAGACTATGAAAATGCTTTGTTTCCCATATTTGTTTCCACTTAGAAACAAAATAAGTAGACTTTTTTATTGCACTTTGAAAATTCAAGTCTACCTTCGCCAGAATAGCTTAGTTCTTAAACTACTCTTTATCTTAAGAAAATTGGTGAAAGGAGCCAAGTTTTATCTTCCACCATTGTTACTGACCCCCCTGAGTCAGTCACCAGAAAAGGTCCTCCTGCCTGGTGTCCTTTGAGCCAGTAGAATGAGCCCAAGTTTGCTTCAGTTTGGAAGCAAAGAAAAGCCTTCCTCCTCAGACAGAATGTCCCACAGGAGGTTAAACGGGGCTACCTCTGGGCCAGAGCAGCTTAGCCACCTTAGTTCCTGCCCTATGTGGTCCCTTAGCAGGTGGCACAGCTGACTGAGGCAGGGGCCTCCTCTTTCCCCCTCTCAGCCAAAAAGGAGGAGTTTTCAGACTTCCAGCCAGGTGAGAGCTAAAATTACGAGGGTTTCCCATGGAGTACTTAACAGATTGACGATTGCCGGGTCAGCTGGTATCCTGTGCTGATCCCAGAGGAGAGCCCGTGGAAACTTGGCTGATGAAGAATCACCCAAGGTTTGCCTCAGAAGCAGAGGGGGAGGAGAGGTGGGTCGGTGGGTGTTTCCTGTTCTCGCCAGCAGCTCATGGTCCTGCGAGTGGCTCACAGGGCCCCCAGCCCACTTCAGGAACTCAGAGATGCATCCTTATCCATTTTGTCAGGCGGCCCTCACTACCTGGATCTTTCCGGGTCTCGCCTCCTGGCTCATGGGCTGCCCAGTTCCTTTACCAAACTGGAAGTGATGAGGGAGAATATACCGTTGACCCAGGAGGTCAGCGAGGAGGGCAAAAAGTCCTGGTGCAGCCGTTACTGCCTTGTACAGGGTTCAGACAGGCGGCACTGCTGGCGAGACAGCGGGTCAGACTGCTGCGGCTTTTTCTCATCCACAGGACCCCGCCGTCCCCGGACATCTGGCACCAAGGGAAGGACAGCCACAAGCAGCTGGAAGATACGCATGAGTATCAGTCTCCAAGCCCCAGTGACGGCAGGCACAGTGTGATCCCCTCGAGGGGGCGAACTGCAGATGCGCCTGGGGGCTACACTGTGTGCGCACCACACCCGGGTACCGGGTTCCTGGGCAGAGTTGCTCTGAATTCTGCTGAAGGCTACCGCCATTGTAACCTATCAGTGAACTCAGAAACCAGAGCCAGTCATCCTCACACAAACCTCCCAAAGCCTCCGCCATCCTCTCGCTGGAGCCAGGGCGAGCCGAAATTGTCAGGCCCCCAAAAGTGTCCTCCTGGTGTCACCCATGCCAATAAAACAAAATTGAGTTCAATTCTGGAGAGGTGCGAGCTTACGTTCTAGAGCTCATTCTCTTCCCAAGAGGTCCCGGGCGGCGCAGCTGGGTAGCGTTCTCGTCAGCCAGGCGAGAAGGGGGCGAAGTCTCGCGAGGCAGGCGCAGCTGTGTGGCTTAGGCTCCAAATCTCGCGGAGTCTCTGCACAGGGCCTGCTGCTGCCATCTTGGATTGAGAGTCGTGTCTCTCTGCGCACAGTGCCTGAGCTAAGGTGTGGGGAGCAGTCGTTTTGCACAAGAAACTCTGGTCTGAGGTGCCGGGTTCGAGGCCTCTGCACGTGCCCCCCTGTGAGCAGGTGAGACTAAACTAAATACAGAGAAAAAGAAGAAAGGTTAGACTTTATTTTATTACCCAGATTCTATATTTGTTTCCTGGGAGTTGTTAATATGCTTTGCAGGTGACACCACCACAATTTTTTTTTAATATACATAGAGCAACAGAATTATACCTGAGAGATATCTAATGTTTTCTCTGAATAAACTGTTTTCTTTCAGAATTCTATCTTAAGGCAGATAAAGGATTAATGTAAGCTGTAGTAGAGAATTTTCATGAAGGGAGGAATGGAGAATGGAAAACTACTTTGGCTACCTCGAGTTTGTATACCAAATAGTGCAACCAGAAATCACTTAGTAAACCTTTTCACTGAAGAACATGACCTAAAAGACCATTAATAAGTGAGACAAACCAGCTATTAAGTTTCTAAATCATTAATTCCCGGTAAAGGTGTTTTCAACATTCCTAAAGATAATGTATGTTTCACGGGGGCTGTAGTAGACTGAATGATGGATTCTCAAAGATGTCCATGTCAGGCAGACTGAAGACAAGGGGAAAGAAAAGAAAAAGAAAAAAAGGAGAGGTGGTAACAGAACCAGAGGTTGGAGTGGTGCAGGATGAGACAAGGAAGGCAGGCAGCCTCTGGAAGCTGGAAAAGGCATGGAAATGAATTACTCTCTAAGCCTCCAGAAGGAATCCAGCTCCTTCCAACATCCTGATTTTTTAATTCTGATCTCCAGAGTTGTAAGAAAATAAATCTGTGTTATTTTAAGCCACTAAGTTCGTGGTTTGTTATAGCAGCAATAGGAAACTAATAGAAGGACAGAGATTTTAACTGACTTGCTCTCTGTGGTTTTCCCAGCAGCAAGAATATTACTTGGAATATAATAGGGGGTCCATATATACTTGGTGAATGAATGAATTTATGAGTGAATAGTTCTAATAATTAATTAACTAACTAATTAAATGGTCATGGTAAGGCATGGGGTATAGACTAGTTTATGGGCAAAACTCTGTGTTTCCCAAATCTCTGACAGCAGGAGGCAGGCTATAAAAGCTTCAATCTTATTCTACCACTACATTTGAGCCCTCAAAATTCAATGTTTTCAATAAGATAAATACTTGTTTCTCACTCCTAAATATCAAGAGGAGGGAAAGTAATCCGAATAGGCATCTCTGCTCCACAAAGTCATCCAGTGTTCAGATTCCCTTCTTTCATATTCTGATATTGCCTTGTGAGAGACTTGAATTATCTGAAGTTTAGTTCATTTTTGTATCTTGCAATTGATACAGACTGTTCTCTGAGAACTTGGCTAGAGTTATGGAAAAGAACATCAATGAATGGTCTCTCCATGTGGCCTGAACTTCCTTACAGCATAGTGGCTAGATTCCAAAGTTGAATATCCAGAAACAGAAATAAGCCAAATGGAAGCAATTTCTTTTTTTATGAACTGGACTCAGAATTCACATTCCATCACTTTTAACATACTCCATTTGTCACAAGTCTCCAATAAAATTGACAAGGTGAAAACATAGAATCCAACAAACATTGGGAATGCCTAATTCTAAGAAGAACATGAGGGATGGGACATATATTTATGTGCCATGTATAAAAGATGCAGTCTAACATCTTCACCATAAGGGGGAGAAGAGAATTTGAAGAGAAAGCAGCTTTTATTTTTTCCCCAAAGATGTGACATGGAGGCTGCATACATCACTTCTGTGCATATCCCTTTGACTAAAATTTAGTAAAGTATCCACTCCTAGGTGACACATGCCAGCCAAACTCTACTGGAGGGGTAATTATTACTAATGGGAGGAAAAGAGAACAGTATGTGTCATGATCTGCCATAGGAGTATCTATGCATATCCTTTTTCTTAAATGTATCACTCCCTTCACAAGGAAAACAACCTATGATCCTATTCATTATGTCCAGATCAAATACTAGAATATCTGGGAGCAGTCGTCACCATAAGATAAATTATCTACCTATTATTCACACCAAATACATAACTTACTTAGAGTTAAGAATATTAAAATTATAATAAAATTTCCCATTTGGAAAAGGAAAGAATGACTAGGCAGTCACTGGTCAGAGCAATACTATCAATATTTTGCTAGAAAAGAACTGCAGAGATTCTCTGTCCTATCACTGGAGTAGGTTTCTTGCTTAGAATTCATTTCTGCTTATTGGAAAAAATTTCTGGTGCTCTGTCCTTTGTGGCCCTGACGTTCCCTATGAAAAAATGTGTTCTTGTTGTATGTCTTCCCTAGCCATATCTTCATAGATATTAAAGAGATTGCTTTTCTCAGGAGCACAGCAGTGTTTATGGCCTGCTTCTGCTCCCACTGACTTGGGAGCTAGAGAATTTTTGAAGGCTAACTATGTGATTTTCTTGGTAAAACAATTCCTTAAAAAAACTCAGTGAGCTTCTGGTGCAATTGTTTCCAGCTATTTCCATGTGCTTGAAACCACCTCCAAGGCTCGTTTCTGGAAATAATTATTAAACCTGCTCTTATGGAACAGTTCTCTTGTACAGCCAGTGAGTGTCTTGGGCTATCATTTTAATGATGGCTCTATTGAAAATATAAAACTGTGTAAAGCAATAGGCTTGTTTGGAAAGTAACTCCTTTAATCTGATCATGGCACAGATAATCTATGGATTCATTTGTTGTGCTGAGAATTCTTAATGGGCACTGTTAGAAAGGCTCTGAGCAGCAGGGTTATCTCCTACTGTTGGGATGATAAAACAATATTGGCTTTTCCAGCCCTATCAGATCCCTCATTTCTGAACTCCTTCTATTCCCTTCTATCTCTGCTTGAAAATTGTCTACTTCTTGCTTGAGCTCATTAATTCTTGAAATAAGCTAGCTAAATGAAGCAATAAATAGCTAACACGTGGCAACAATCTGGCTCTTTCCAATAGCTTCTTTTAGAACGTCAGGTTCCTCAGGCAAGCTCTGTGCTCTTCCAGTTACCAGAGGTGACATTTTAAATAAATGCACTGCTTTCACCCTGACTGCAATATCAAGGCCACAATTTTTTTGTTAGGTTTCTGTGGCAGGCAGCAAGCTTTCCAATACACAATTCTTTATTGGCCAGAGTAAAGGGTAAGTTGCTAAAGAAATGAACCTCACCATTTCTGTGTCTAAACACACACATGTGTATTTCCCTGTTTGGATTATGGGTCCAGGAATTCTATGCTCCATGAAACAGTCCAGGCACTCAACAAATTGGCTTTGTTATCCACACCACACAGCTATGAAAGTTGTTCTGGTCATTACCATTTACATTTGGGAGCAAGGTAAAGAAAGAGTGAGTTATGGGTAGTTATATTTAAGAAGATGTATTTGATGTCGTTGTGTCCCATTAGTAAGAATTTAGGCACTTGGCACACCTAGGCACAAGGGAGATTGAGAAGTTCAATCTCAAGCTTGATGGCCATGAACCTAAGCCATGAACATAACTGATTTGGATGAAAGCCAGTAGTTTACTACTGGTGTGAATTCAACATATTATATTTAATCTTTGCCACTGAACCGTATCACATTACCTATCTGAGAACATTTAATGGGAAGTTCTTGAAAAGGGCACTAAATAATCATTGTTTCTCCTATTATTTGGAGTACAGCAATAGTTGAATTTTCCAACCTTACAAGTCCTCAAATTAGTGAAAACTCAGGCAATTTAGACTACAGACTATAGACAGACAGAGCTTTTGTTACCAGAGCTATATTTCTTTTCATCTCTGTTTGCAAACTACTTCCAAACCATATTATAAACCTTTTATACACTTATACTGAAGGAACTGAGGAGTATCCAAACACACCAGTATTCTTGTATATTAAAATTACTTTCCCGGGCTTCCCTGGTGGCGCAGTGGTTGAGAGTCCTCCTGCCAATGCAGGGGACATGGGTCCATGCCCCGGTCCGGGAAGATCCCACATGCTGCGGAGCGGCTGGGCCCGTGAGCCATGGCCGCTGAGCCTGCGCGTCCGGAGCCTGTGCTCCGCAGGGGGCGAGGCCACAACAGTGAGAGGCCCGCGTACCGCACCAAAAAAAAAAAAAAAAAAAAAAAAATACTTTCCCTAAAGCTATAGGTTTTTGCCAAATGGCCTACTTACCAAATGTTTTTGCAGTGAAAGAAAATGCTCAGTATCTTTCTAACCTGTAGTATCTCCCATACTGCTGGGAGCAGCCAGATGATACAACTCTGCAATGAAGGGTAAGTGGAAATCTCCTAGTTTTGCTTTTCTAATGACAACTTGACTCTCAAAACTATTTTGTCCCATTTATAGCTTTTCCACCTGCAATAATGTCTTGATACATGGATATAAATCAGCCTCATGGCAATCATTAGGCAGGGTGGATGAAGATGAAAGTCAGCCTGCTGAGAATCAGAGGATGGAAAGATGGAAAGAAACAGTGCCTGTAGTACGATCATCGAGAGGCTACACAAAGCATGCGTTCTCTCCCTCTGGCCTTTCCTTGTCATGTAAGGTAAATTTCTTTTAGTTTAACTGCTGTTACTTGATTTTTAGTAGATCACATTCCTTCCTAATACAATGTGGCTGTAGTGTATTCTATTTAAACCTCCCAGAACTGGTGAACATTAGAGTATACCAGTCTGTTGCCTGTGATTTTTACCTAAATTAACCATGTGTCCTGGTATTTGTGCTTTGTTTAGTTCCTTCTGCCCGAATGTGGCCTGGCCCCAAGACTTGTGTTAGCCAATAGAATGTGATGGAAATGGTATTGTTCCAGTTCCTGGCCTGGCACCTTCTGTGTCTGTGCTTTTTGGAAATCAGAACCATCCTGTAAGAGATCCTCCAACCCTAATGGAAGATCCCCAGGGAGCAATCAATTAGGACACTCGTGTGGAAATGGAGACAACCTGAGATTACATGGAAAGAGAAAACCTAATCCCTGGCATCTGGCAAGAGAAATGCAGATACACAAGTGACCATTGGCAAGACAAGAAGAATAAATGTCCAGATGGGCCCAGTCAGTATTGCACAACTGTGAAAAATTATAAAATGGATGTTAAGTCACAAAATTTTGAATAGTGAATTTCATTCTAAGAGATAGTCACAATAGAAACTGATACACAAGAGGGAGATGCTTCTGTAACAGAAACCTAAAATTAAGTGGCATTGGTTTTGAAACTGGAGAGTAGACCAAGATCTGAAGGGCCTCATTAGGTAACTGCTAATAAATTCTGAAAGGATAGTGAGAAAATTTCTATCACAAACCTTAATTAAGTAGACCTGAGTTAAGTGCAGAATAATCAACAAAACTGTTGCCTGCGTTAATGTGGAAGATAGAAAGTCCTCATACTGAACTAGTGGATATGGTTATGAAATTTCCAGACAGAATGTTGAAAGTACCAGTTGGCTTCTATTAGCTGCCTAGAATAAAATAGTGAAAGAGTGAGACGAGCTACAGAAGGAGTTGTTCACGTTTAAAGCATCATTTAGGGGAAATATGAAAAAGCCAGTGGTTACTGGGTTCAGAAATAAACTTTCTAACTCCCAGTCCCTCTTGGCAAAAGTCTCAAAGTAAGAAATGTTATTAAGACAAATACTAAATACAGGGTCCTGCCGTTAAAAGCAGCCTTAAGTCAGGGTGTGGTTCTTAGAGTCTTTGATGATACTCAGAAAATGTCAAATGGATGCTTCACGCTCAATGAGAAAAAAATGACTTTTGAAAATCTTACATGCGTTCCTCCTAGACAGTACCTGCTAGATAATAGTTATTCTAAGAATCCTGATGGCATTGTATCACAGCACCCTAATTCTCAGTCCAAAGAAGAAGGTCATGACTCAAAAAGAGATGTTATGTGGTCTTGCCTTTGTGTAATGGAGTGATTATTGAGACCTAAGAGATACACCATTTTGCAAAAGAATTATATAAGCTTAAGAAAAAAAATAGTAACATGAAACACCAAATTAAAAGAGTCTTCAATATTCACAAATTTCTCAGGCAAGAAACAGGCCAAAAAGACACTTAGATAAAGAAGAGTAACTTTTCTTATGGAAAAGGAAAGATGACTTAGAGAGTGCTCAAGAAACATGAAGCAGAACTGGGCGCTAATCAAGTAACTGGCAACACGTACCTGATTGGATTTCAGAATTATAAGCTACTATATCCTGTTCTGTGCCTCTTATTTTCTCTCTTTGTGAAAGTTAAGTGTTTGTTTTGTTTTCCTGTCCTAGTATCAACATTGCATAGTGTGTGTGTGTGTGTGTGTGTGTGTGTGTGTGTGTGTGTAAGTTTACTTGTCTGCTTAGTTTAAAGGATTTCAGATAAGTGTTCTGACAGCTGAAAGTCCTTATGCACAGGTGGACCTCATGCTATTCCACATCTCAAGCCTGACTTCCTGATTGTGTGATGCAAAGAGACATCTGCTGTTCTGGGGTGGGGACTAGGGAAGATGAGTGTATTTTAAATGGGGGAGAAATGTGAATCCTTAGGAACCAGATGACGTACTACAATTATCTGTTAAATGATAGCTCCAAATGAACTATGCTTTCAGGTATCAGATTCTTGTATAGTCTTCTCCTTTTGAATCTGGGATGAGCCTAGGGGTTACTTTTAGGAGTAGAAGGTGGCAAAAATGATACCAAGCCAAATCTCTTAGAAGGCCTAGCTATTATTGCATTTGGGCTCTTGGAAAAAGTGACCACATAAGCGTTTTTTTCCGGCAGACAGAAGAGATAAAGTAGTTGGGTCAATAGATTGAGAGAGAGATAAAGAGAGAAAGATCGTCTGGGTAAGTCTCTGGCTAATCCTCCAGCTTTCAAGATCAATAGATCATTTCAGGCGAGCATAGCACAGATTTCAGCATCTGTGAAATAAGCCATTGTTTTTAATAATAATCAAAATATAAAAAATAATCTTTTTTTCAGGTATTAAATTTGAGTTAATTTATTATGCAGCAGTAGATAATCATGATATCTTGTCCCTTTGATCCTTTTCTCTCTGGATCCTGGACATGATACCTGGTGGTACAACAGCCTTGTGGTAGCTAGGAGGCCGCAGGAGTGAGGATAAAGGTCCACATGATAGGAATTAGAGGAGGAAAAGGAAGAGAGAACCCGGTTCTGTGACGTTGTCATGGAGACCCTACCCCAGTTCTATGCTGTCTTTCTCTGGACTTGTTATATGAGAGAAACTCCTTTTCCTTGAAGGGATGTTAAGTCAATTTGTAGTAGATCACACTCCTTCCTAATAAAGTGTGCCTATGCTTATGCTATATTTAAAGTTTCTGCTATTGGTGAGCATTAAGTTATATGCCTGTGAATATAAGCTGCATAACCTACTTCAAAAACAGAGATTCCAAGAACAGGATAGTAAAATAACAATCATAGCATTGGGTTAATAAGTTATCTTTTGAAACATTAACTACTAGAGCAAAAGAGTATGAAAATGCCTTTTGGTCTCTAAGCAGATTTGGTGAACAAGCATACCAAGATATTATGTTAGAACCTACAAGGAGCTATTAGGAGCTTCTGGGACTAGTCATTCTTCTTTTCTTTACGTGGAAATTAAGCCAGAACAATATTGTTTCTCCTTTCATTTCATTTATTTTTAACCTTCTGTTGTCTTTGTACTGCATTTACCAGCAGTGTATATCCAAAAGAATTTTAAAAGTTAAGCAGTACCAAAAGAGTTCCAGTTAAATATGAAAAAAATTAAGACATGACCTTATTACCTAAGGAAAACTAAAAACAATTTCTCAAAATCTAAATTTTTTCACATTGCAGCTTTGCTTAATAGCAGAAAGGAAAATATTGTGAGCAAATATTCAATTTCAAAATATCTAGGAAATTAGAACATAACCCCCCAAACACTGGCTTATTATACAGATAATATGGGCCATGATATTTTGTTTCTTAATTATAAAATATTTTACTTGAGAGTATATTTCATAAAGTTTGTAAAGTCTAGAACAATTTATTAAAATCAGAGCAGCCAAATCATGAAGACAGTAACATTCACCAGCTTCTGAGAAAATATCGTCTTCATTACAGTCACATTTATTAAAGGAATTTCTTTTGATTAGGCTTTGTCATCTTCAATGGAAATTTTCAGGGCCATTGAAAAATTGCACTTTTTTTTCTGTGTCATTCTAAATTCTTTAGAGAATAAATCAGGAAAGGGAATGGCTCTGTTACACGTTTCTCAATCATCTTTAAATGGGTCATGGTTTTAAATAGGCTGTGTCAAATTGGAATGATGTGAACTAAATTATACCTAAGTTTCTCTGTATCATCTGCTTAATGAATTCTTTGCAGGGGGTCCATGTATCATCAGATACTAATTGCAATTCATCTTTGAAAGAGTCAGAATCAATGTATATTTTTTCACTGAAGTGAAGTTGAAAAACTAGCCCTCAAGAAATATTGAAAAATAGGTAACTGAACAATAGCCATAGGTATTCAGTGTCTATAGCAAATAAAAAATGTAGTTACTAACACCCGACATATAATTTATTGCTAAATTCAGTTCCTTTTTGATTTAGTTCCATACCTGCACTTAGAACAAAGATACATAATTAAAATAATCAAGCCATTGAAATATCTTTGACCTTTCAAATGTCCCATGATATGTGCATAAAACCTGTATTTCGTATAGTTATATTATTACATTGTTGAACTCTTCTTATTTTGATTGAGATTATCAATTACTTTTGGTTTTCCATTTCTCTTTTACTCTTTATCAGTTTGAAATTGCACATTCTATTTTAAATGTTCAGTTTCTTAGTTAAAAATTTTACATGTACATTCAACTGATCAAATTCCATAAAAATAGATATCTGTTCTCCTTGTGAGCAATATAAAATATTATTAATATTTTATGCCTTCTGAGACATCTTTCTTCTAAAATGACATTGTATCTGTATTTTAATTGCATCTTTTCTAACCCCCGGATATCCAGCATCAAATATTTGTTTATTGTTAACACTCTAGATTCACCACCCTTTTTACCAATTTCTGATATCACAATAGGATCTATGCCTACTTTCTGAAAGCTATCACTTAAAAAAAATACAGTAACTTCACTGAAAGTCTGTTAATGTTAAGTTCTCTGCTCTTGTTTATTTAATAATATTTTTATTTTTCCCTCAAGTTTGATTTATGGTTATTTGTGTGTACAGTTCTAAGCTGAGAATTATTTTCTTCCAGCATTCCTTCTAGGAAGTTGTCTAGCTTCAATTTTTGTTGTTGAAAATTCTGTTGTCATTTTATTGCTATTTCTTAGGAAATCTGAATGAATGTTACATTTTCAAATCTCTTCTTTATATTTGATTCTTCATAGTTTTACCTGAATGTGTTTAGATTTATTCAACAAATGTTTATTGAGTGTCTGCTAAGTGCCAGTCACTCACTCGTCTAGGACTGTAGGATGCAACAGTCTTGGAATCATGCTGCCTCAATCTGGGGCAAGACATCATGTCCTTCATCAATTCTGGAAAAATCTCAGTTGATATCCCTTAAGTAGGATTCCCTCTTTGACACTCCATGGCTTCCTAGCCTTTTGCTAGATATGTGTTAGACATTCTCATTCTGCATACACATCTCTCAAACTCTCTTTCAGATTCTCCCATCCTTGCCTCTCTGTGGTAATCCTTAAATATGTCTTTTTGCTGCTATGAATTTTCTCTCAGGCTGAACCTGAAATATTCTTTTATAATGTTAACTTTAGACATCTTTTTTTTAATACCATTATTTAGAGCTATAAATTTCCATAAGAGAACTGCTTTAGTTACATCATGTAAATTTTGCTATAACGTTCTCATTTTCATTCATCTTTAAATATTTTCAAATTTCCGTTTTAATTTCTTATTTGATCCACTGGCATTTAAGAGTATGTTGTTTAGCTTCCATATATTTATAAGTTTCCTCTTGATAAAGATTTCTAATTTTGTAGAGGTTGGGGAATATACTTTGTGTGATTTCAATGCTTTTGATTTTATTGAGGCTTTTTTTATGGCCTCACATACGATTTATCATGGAGAATGTTCCCTGCGTACTTGAAAAGAATATGTACTCTGCTCTTGCTGAGTGGAGTGTTCTGTAGATGTATGTTTGGTTTATTAGTGTTGTTATAGCCTCCTATTTCCCTGTTAATCTGCCTAGTTGTTCCATCCTTATTGAAAGAGGAATATTAAAAACTCAAAACTATAATTGTTGAATTATCTGTTTTTCCTTCAATTCTGTCAGTTTCATCCTAATGCATTTTGGGACTTTGTTGAATAACACTTATATATTTAATTTTTGTGTATATTCCTGATCAATTGACTCAACATTGTATACTGTCACTCTTTATCTCTAGTAACATTTTTTTGTTTCAAAGTTTATTTTTTCTGATACTAATAAAGCCACTTGAGCTCTCATGATTGCTCTTCACATATCTTTTTCTAGTATTTTGTTTTTAATATGTTTTTATATATGAATCTAAAGTGTCTCCCTCTAAACAGCATATAGTTGGATCTTGATTTTCTTTATCAAATCTCACAATCTTTGACTTTCAATTGTTTTATACAATCCATTCACATTTAATGTTATTATTGATATGGTTGGATTTATAGCTACCATTTTTATTTTTGTTTCTATATGGCTCATGTCTTTTTGTAGCTCTGTTCCTTTTATACTGTGTTCCTTTTTATTAAATAAACATATTCTAGTACAGTATTTTTTTTTTTTTTTTTTTGCGGTACACGGGCCTCTCACTGTTGTGGCCTCTCCCATTGAGGAGCACAGGCTCCGGACGCACAGGCTCAGCAGCCATGGCTCACGGGCCCAGCCGCTCTGTGGCACTTGTATTCCTCCCGGATCGGGGGGCATGAACCCGTGTCCCCTGAATCGGCAGGTGGACTCTCAACCGCTGCGCCACCAGGGAAGCCTTCTAGTACAGTATTTTAATTTCTTTAGTGATGTGTAATTCTATTGTTTAGTTTTTTTTAGTTGTTGTTCTATGGCTTAAAAATGGCTATTAATATCATCAAAATCTGCTTCACATTTGTACTGACTTGAATGCAGTGAAATACGGAAACTTCATTTCTATACAGCTCCACTCCATCCCGCCTCTTTTGTGCTAATATTCTCATAAGTATTAGACCTATATATGTTACAAACCCACCAACATATTGTTATAATTACCACTCATAATCTTATGCCTTTTACAGAAGCTAAGAGGAAAGCTAAATATATGTGTGTGTGTGTGTGTGTGTGTGTGTGTGTGTGTGTGTGTGTGTGTGTATATATAGAGAGAGAGAGAATTTATAGTTTATAGTTTATTATATTAACCTTCTTATCCATTTCTTTTTCTCTTCATTCTTCATGTGGACTCCAGTTACTAATTTCTTCAATGTAGTTTTCATTTTTTGGTAATAATTGCATTTTTATTTTTGGTAAACCTGTTTTTTTTTTCCAAATTCTCCAAACACACCTTTATAAATAATGGACAATATAAATATTTGTAAGAGCACATGGCAGAATTGGAGCCATTAAGCCATTTTTAGCAACACAGCTTTTTTGGGGGGTGGTTACAGAAAACACTGAAATTATCTACAATATTTTTCAGTCAATTCTCTCCTCATATCTTCCATGAAATACATTTTTTTTGCTAAATGAGGAAAGGTGCTGTGAATGGGGTGGGGTTGGGTGGGGGTAGTGAGGGCTGCTCTGACCATTCCAGGTCACAAAGAAGCAGACCTGCAGTCTCTGGCAGAGCACGCATTTATTTCCAGAGTCAGCTTCAAGTAACAACATCCCTGCTTGATGTTGTTGTTGTTTATTTGGTTGTTTGTTTATTTTTTTAGTGACTTGGTTGAACTGTCCCTGTGAAGTCTAATTCCCTCGCTTTATGCTGCCTTTGATGTCCCAGTTCAGATAATTTATTTTTCTTGTTTTCACCTTTTAAACTGACTACTTAGGGTGTCACCACTGGGTTGGCATATTGGTCACAGGTTGTGCTTAAGCCCCTGTAGCCAGTTAGATTTTTCCTCTTTGTTATTTGTGTGACTTAGAAGCTACTACAGGGAGTTTATATTTTTGCTTTATGTTCAGACAATGACAGTTGCTTGGAGGTTTGCTCTTTGATCACTCCTGAGAAGGTGAATCCTTGAACATGTACAGTCCTACAGACTGTCAAGATGTGTGCAATTTGATTTTTTTCTGGCTTCCTAATTGTTGCCCCTGAGTAAGAGAAGTTCATGCTTCAGCCAGTTTTCATTAGAGGTTGTGCTTAAGGTCTTTGTGCCTGCGAGGCTTCTTCTCTGCATCGATGGATCTGTGTGTCGGCTGGGAAATGCTTTTGAACTAACTCATGCCCTACTCTGCTGCTCAGCAGGTTAGCCTAGCCCATGCTATGTGGCTTTCCCCAACCCCCAGGTATCAGAGGCTCCTTGGATCCCAGTATTATTTTTCTTGGCCAACTTGGTTCTCTCTGATGAATTTCTAGCTGCTTTGTTTTTCCACTTGTTGCCCCTGGCATCATGAACCTATCAGGATCCTCATACTTGTTCTCCACCAAGCTCTTCTCTCTTTTTGACAATGTCTTTGGGCATAACATTCTTCATGCTCTGTTCCAAACAAAATCCCCTCTGGCAGAGCAGTGGATATCTTTGTACTCCTAACTTGCCTCTTCCCCTGGAAAGAAACTTCACCAAAACAAAGGAGCTGGGAGTGAGGGCAGCAGCTCACTTCTCCTGAGAGACACCCGTGCTCAATTGGCAGGCACTATCGGAGTAGGGGAGGGTAGACCATCATCTCCTTAGCTTGCCCTTCTCAGTGTCAGATCTCCTCCCTGTAAGTGAGCTGAGGTAGGATCCATGGTCACCAGGATTCTTGGCCTTCGGTGCTTGGAAATGGAGTTTCTCCTCTGCTAATGTGGGCTGAGTGTGAAAGGGAGCCTCCATCTTTTAGCCCAGTCCACCCAGGATAAATTTTCTGTAACAAGGGGCTGAAGCGGAGGGGTGGCATTAGATGGGGTTAAGAAGTGCGAGCAGTCTGTCACTCCAAGGGTAAAACTCTAGTCGTAGACTGGAAACTAGAGGAAGAGAGTCCCCTTCTTCGTGGCCATTGCCACCCAGACGCTCCTCCAGTAGAGAACCTGGAGGAGAGCCTGGATGACATGGGGAAGTAGGTTGGAGGAAGAGAGGAAGCAGGTTGCAACTGACTGGCTGTACTTACCAAGACTTAGTAGATTTTTTTAAATGAATGTTTCTCCATATGCTACGTGCCCCTATGTCAATGTCCTGAAAGTTAAATCATTGTAATAAAAATATATTTTTTAACTAGCTAAATAGTTGTTTTGCTGGGGAGAAAGTGCCAGGCTTCTTACTCTATCGTTCCAGAAATCCTGCCTGAATATCTGTCTTTTAATGTAAATATTCCACCTTGACGACACCGGGTCCTTGCTGGAGAATATATTTCTCTACAAGCCTATGTGAGTGATTTTAAATTCCAAAGCATCAAAAATAAGATACTCATACTTTCTTGGAGTCCCCTTTTTTATTAGGTCTGTGTTCCAGTTTACCTTTGAAATGACTTCTCAAGGTTCCCATCTTTATGTGGGATTCTCAACACTAATTTGTCCCAGTTGGTATGAACTCAGTACCTACTTTCCCATGCTTGTACAGCAACAAATACCATATTCTTTGATTTCTGGGAGATCACTCTATTCCAGATAAAGCATCAAACCTTCATACAACTTTCATTTTCAGTCTCCTCTTTTCCATTACTTTCCTGAAATTCCAAGTATTGATTTAAAAAGGATGTTTATTGTAATACGTCCATCATTTTATGTTTTGTTGTCTGAGGATTTTCTTATTATCCAATGCTTTATTCAAATTACATAATCCTCCATTAATCAGCATAACAAAGCATTTATATAGTTAAAATATATAGTGTATGGTAAGTCATTATATGATTATATTATACTCGAAAATGTGAAAAAATATATTTACCCAATTATTCTCCTTTCAATAATTAATGATTAAGTCAATGATTAATTTTTGGTATTTTATTTTAGTAAAATAGTAAAACTAAAAAATCTGTAATATTTACTTAATTCATAAGTATATTAGAATAATTATAATAAGTCTCCATTTTATATTTTAAACAACATAAACATATACATTTTATGGTTTATAAGTTTCATGTATAAAAAAATACAATTTTAATTTTCTTTCACCAAAATTCTTTTACCTACATTTCAGAGTAACAAAAAACTCAATTTATCCATGTATAAGTACATGCACAATTCTGGTTTTAAATTAAGTTTACCTTTTAGTACACCCTCAATGAGGTATACACCCTCAAGTTTACCTTTTAATACACCCGCCCCATACATACCCACTTGCTCTTCATTTCCTCTTCCTATTAGAAAAGATCCATATTCCGGGGCCTTAGGCATCATTTTATGGTATTCAGAAAGGGTCAGCTGGGCCCTGGTTGGCTTTCTGCTGTCTTCACTGTTGATGTCTGTGATGTCCTACTGGGATAGAGAGAATGGGAGGGGCTGAGATGGACAGTCTGTTCTCCAGCTGCTTCAGGCTCACTGCTGAGGCTTTCACTCTGAGACTCAGCCCACACCTTTATGTGGCTTGGGCTCTCAGTACCAGCGGATTAGCTATGTCTTCAACCACTTTACACTGTTATCACCCCCTCGGAAAGCAAAACAGACACCTGTCCATTCTCAGTCCCTTCCAAACTGCAGTCTAGTGTGTAGGAACGTATGGATTCGCCCCCAGGGCCCACAGGAGAAAGAAAGAAACACAACAGGGGTGTAAGAAGCAGTTATTTCACATCCTTTCTCAGCCTCAGCTTATACCTTCTTAACACACCATTCCACTCAAGGCTGGCTTTATGGGTGGGGTGCACCACCTGTGCAGTTGCCCAGGGTCCCAGGCTCAGAAGAGCCTCTCACTTGGTCTAGTGCTCTCTTGTCTCCATCTTGAAATCTTTAATGATTTTTGAATAAGAAGCCTTACATTTTTATTTTGAACTGGGCCTCACAAATTATGTAGCTGGTGCTGATTCTACTTGCAGCTGGACTGTGTCGTTGAAAGTCCTCAGGAAAGCCATCTTCCTCTAGAGAACAAGATAAAAAGTAGTGACTACCCTCATGTTTTTAGTCCCCTAATTTTTTCCCATGAGTTCTTTTACCATTAATGTGGAAAATGTTCCAATCTGGTTCGAAATTATCTTTTATATCTTCAGCCTCTTCTATTCTCCTCTGTAAATGCTTTCAAGCCTCCCAGTTCTTGAAAGGATTTGTTTAATCTCTGTCACTGGGGGACTGTTCTTATCATTTGGTGGCATTTACAACTTTTGGCTGTAATCATCCTGTTTGCACCGCTGCCCCAATGCCCACTCACCCACACACACATACACATTCAAACATGCTTGAATACACACAATGAAATCCACTGACTCACAAAAACACTTAAAAAAAAAAACTAGAAAAGTGTTAGTTTTATCACTATTATGTTCTCTTTTTTAAAAATTGAAATAATAGATCTTTTTTGATCTCCTATATTAAATGCCCTCAGAATTGTTAAATTGAGAATATGCTTTTTAAAAATAATCAAGCTCTTAGAACTTAATTGATGAGTAAAGTCTCCTAGTGTTACTCTCCTAGGGGAGAAATATTAATCTACCTTACAAGGCTAGAATGTCACTGATCTTTTATATTGAAAGCTGCCACATCTTTCTAAAGCATAGAATTATCCCAATGATTTGACAATATTTTCCCTTTTTGTCAGACCCTGTACTGTTTTGAAAATGAGATGTCAGAGAGACTGTGCCACAGAAATTTCTCCATGCCTGCTCCTCTAACCCTACACAGGCCACTTTCTATTTTATACTGTGCTTGGGGAGGTCTCCCTTTTATCACTGCTGTAAGAAATTATTATAAAATGTATGGCTTAAAACAACACAAATTTATTACCATACAGGTCTGGAGGTCAGATGTCCAAAACGTGTCTTATTTGGCTAAAACCAAGGTGTCCTCAAATCTGCATTCATTTTTGGAGGCTCTAAGAGAGAATCCATTTTCTTACCTTTTCCAGCTTCTAGAGGCTGCCTGGAATCTATGAATCATGCTCCCCTCCCATCTTGAAAGCCAGCAATGGCTGGTCAAGTCTCTCTCTCATTGCATTACTTTGGCACTGATTCTCCTTCTTCCCTGGTCCATCTTTTGAGAACTCTTGTGATCACATTGCATTCAATCAGATAATCCAAGATAATCCTCCTATTTTGAGGCCAGTTGGTTTACAACCTTAATTTCACTTTCAGCTTTAATCCCCTCATGTCATGTAATTTAACATATTCACAGGTTTTAGGAATTGAGGTGGATCCTTTGAGGAGGGCATTGCTCTGCCTACCATAGTACTTTCATATTTCACATAATTTCCTGAAGCTAAACATTAGGATTGAATTAAAATTGGGGAATGGATAAGTCCTAGTTTTCATACCACCTAGGTGAGGGTCCTATTAAAAAATCAGTACCTTGTTTTTTTTTTTTTTTAATTGGCCGTGCCATGTGGCATGTGGGATCTTAGTTCTCCAACCAGGGATTGAACCCATGCCCCCTGCAGTGGAAGCCTGGAGTCTTAACCACTGGACCACCAGGGAAGTCCCCAAAAATCAGTACTTTTATGATAAAGGGTGGGCAGCCAAGTGGTACAACATATCACCTTTAGATATTTACATTAACACTCATGTATGTTTCAGAACTACAGCATTCAGGAATTCAAATTATTCTAGTCTTGATTAATATTTCAAGAATAATATTTCAAGAATTGATATTTTTATACTAGAGAATGTCAATTTTAGTTGATGATACTTTGCTTTAATTATAGTCATCTATAGTCAGATGACATTTTTATAAACTACCTTTTTCAGAGTGGAAAGCCAAATGTAAATATTAGAAAAGAAAATGTGAAAAAAAGGTGACATAGAAAGTTAACACTGGATGCGTTTAGATGGGAAAATGGTGGTAAGTCATATATATCTATATAACACACTCTTTTTTCTCAAATATTTATATCCTTAGATTATGTGACATAGAAAGAAAAATGAATACTCGTGTTGTTTTTACTTCTTGCCTCAGGAAATCTCATTGAATCCCCATATCTACCCAATTTTTACTAGAGGCAATAATTCTACAAATCTTTGAAACAATCTCAGGCAAAATTAATTAAAATCAAGAACTCCTTCCATATCTCCTTAAGTGATTATTTGTGTTCTAATAAATGCCTGATAAATGCTTTAGGCAGGCTTTAGAGATAACTGTTGTGTGTTTATGTGTGTGTGTGTATTTAAGATAGGCATATTCAGGAGATGATTTGAAAATTTTTTGTCATTTTAAATTTTAATATTGACATGTCCAAAGGAATAAATATCAGGCAACTGTTCTAATTTCAGAATCTTGTTTGCTTTTTTTTTTAACAAATAGATTTGCACTTGTAAAGATTTGCATAAGTAGAAGGAGGAAGATAATGTGCCTACAATATATTATATATATATATGTATATGTATGTATGTCATGGTGAATGCTATTGTTAACTACTGTATTAGTCAAACTGCATAAGAAAAAATTAAAAATCCCAATGGCATAAGACAATAGGCATTTATTTTTCACCGACTTGAAGGTCAGCTGGTGTAGCTCTTCTGCCTCCATTTTGACAAGTGTTGCTCTGCTTTATGTATCTTTTCCTCTTCCAGTGAGCTGGGGCTAGTCAGGGTGAGCATGCTTTTCTAAGGGCAATAATAGAAGATGGAGTGGGCACAGTAAACTTACAAGCACATTTCAAGTCTCTATGTGAATCAGTTGATAACATTTTATTGGTCAAAGCAAGTCACATGGCTGGCCCCCAAATCAAGAGAGAACAAGTTCACTACTTTGAACTACTGAAGGAACTGCAAAGTTTCATGGCAAAGAACATGCATAGAGAAAAGAATGAAAAATTGGAGCCAATAATTTATTATAACCCAACTTCATTTTTTCTCTTTACTACCACAGATAAAGAATTCGGTGATGATTGAATTATTACTATATAGTCAAAAACAAAATGTTTCATTGAGAGATACTTCCATTGATGACAGCTACTGGTCAGATTTAGTATTCCTTAAAAAGACACATCTGGTTTTCAAAATAATTTTTGTGGGGAGGATAATAATAACTGGGAAATCACTGAGCAATTTCTGTATTTCAAGTAATTTATTAAGTGCTTCAGATTGGTTGTGAAATTTAACCTCTTTAATGATCTTAGGTATTCTCCATAAGATATAGATTCTGAGGCTTATATATTTACTTGCCCAGTGATACCGAGTTATTATATATTAGTGCTAAAATATAAATCCATGTCTTCACTGATGGCTGAATATTTACAATAATATTTTAAAATATTTTACCTAAAATATTTCCACAATATATTATCTCTGCTGTGTGAGTTATATTCTTTTTATTCTGTTCTGTTGTTCTCTCTCTTATCTGTGTAGAGAAGAAGGGAAGGAAAAGTAGAATATAATGGAATATCTTATGATATTTCCCCTCCCAAATGTACCTGGCCATCAGTCCAGTGAGGAATAGATATAGATTATTGCTTGAAAAATTAACTCTGGAAATATGCAGGCAAGCCTTTTGTTTAATGTGAGAGCTACTTGATACATATTCATGTGTAATGTAATCATTCAAAAGGGTTTTTTTTTTAATGTCTTGCACTTTAGGTATAGTACACAGTATATTTCTTCAAATATATTTCAAGAAAAACTATTATTTTGCTTTTTTTGTTTTGTTTTATCCATTTTTCCACGTTCCATATCAGATATTCACACTTATAATAATATTAATTTAGTAATTCAATATTTTTATTAAAATAGATGATATTTATTTATTGTTTAATATGTGCCAGGCACTCTTCTAAGAGCATTGCATGTTAGCTTTTGTGTGCTTCACAGCAAATGTATGAGGTATAGTGGCAAAAACTTAAGCGCATGGGAATTAAGTAATTTTTTGGAGTTTCCCCACTGGAAAGTGGCATAGCATGGTTTCAAATGCAGATAGTTGAATTCTGCAGTTCAAGATATTAACTGTTGCACAATACAACCCTTTTAGAACATAAAACTTTGCAAAAATGACAGGGTTCTCAACTCCATCATCTTCTACTAGTTGCCAGATGAAAGCATAGGATATTATATACATTCCTGATATATTTTTTTTCAGATTATTTAGTTAAATTATATCAAATATGTCAAAAGTTTTAAGTGGTAGAAATTCCTGACATATATTTAATGAATACTTTTGAGCTATTTAATTGGTAACAGTGAGTGCTAAAACGACATTTCTGAAATGTAAAGAAATCTGTATTATTTTTAAAAGGTGCTTTAAAACCCTCAGTAGGAAATGAGTTCGGATGGCCACTTACATACGTCCAGTGTTTATTGCTATTCTTGCTGAGATTTAAGACATGCTCAGATACTATATAAAACTCCTATCAAGTAGATTACCTCCCAGAAGCTGAGGGCAAAGGCCAGATCTCTCTTTGAGAAAGGCCAACTTTTTTACTACACACATAGGAAAGACTGAAATAAGTTCCATTTTTCCTTGTTGCCATACTTTCTCCTTTCCCAGTCTGGGTAGTGATCTTATACTATGCACCTTATTACACTACATATTTTATTCTATATAATATTTAGAAAATTTCAGTAATGAAAATTTTGGTCATTTTTGCCTGTAATGAAAAAATTTGAATTTTTGCAAGGATTAGAGTATATCATTACTGTTGTCTCTATTTTGTTTTTGTGGTAACCATAAGATTACCCTGATGAAAATAATAAGCTATTTTAAGCAATTTAATCTTACAAAAACACATTTCACCATTCCAAGCAGAAAATTACCATAAAGCAAAATACTAAAATGTCTGCTTCTCTAACTCACATTTTTTTCTCTTTTTAATTAATAAAACCAAAATTTCCCAAATATGCATGTACATGTATATGTATATATCTTTATACATGCATATATATACTTATAAAAGTATAAGTACATACACATAAATGCATACACATGCATGCATAATGCATACATACATATTTATGAAACGTAATATGTAAGGTCTTTTTTTTTTAGTTTTTTGCATCTCAGCTCAGAAATTGGGACCATGCAAATAGTTTAAAACCTGGTTCTTTTTCCTCTTCAACTTTTTATTCTCAGAAAAAAAAATCTGTGTTAAATACCCAAAACCTGATCTATATTCTTGACATGTTTTCTGTGATCATGTTGTTGTACTGCCAATTTCCAGGACAGTAGACTAGACTTTTTTTTTTTTAATTTTAAGTGCTAAAAATTAAAATTACTGGTTTAAAACAGTAATCACATTTTGGCTTTGTCAAATTAGTGATCAGCTTCAAATTGATAAATGCCACAACTTTTGAGTTTTTTCATACTGAAAACATGTCTCTTTCTGCCTACAACTTTATTCCTGAAACATTAATTTTTGAAAGAAACGCTTCAGAAAATCAGGAGTGTGTCTGTGATGTGTGTGTATATAGGTGTGTTTGTGTGTGTTTGTGTGTGTGCATTTAAATTTCTTTCCAAAGGGTAGGCTTATGTCTCAATTGTTTTAAATTTTGTGCTTGAAATATAGGAATGCAGTTTTTGCAAACAGATACCTAGTTCTAAATCTCTGAAAAGCCCATGTGTCTTTTTTTTTTTAAACCAAATCAGTTTATAATACCTTTGATCATACCACACTGCTAAAGGTCAAAGCACTTTTACAGAAATACGGATACTTTAATGTCAAGTCAGAAAGAGGCACTCTCCCACATTAAAAAAGAGTTACTAACAGGTAAAATAACTCCCGCACAGGCCTTGAAATGTTATCCTTATGATCATCCATCCTTTAATTAATGAGTTTATTTTTGAAGACTTCTGTACAGAGATGGCCAGATCCCTGTACAGTTGGTGAAATTTTTAGATCCCTTTTCATCTATCATCACATCCTAAAACACTGTCGAATAAGGATTTTTCTTTTATCCTAAGCAGTCTTCATTTTTGAGATAAAATGAGGACTCCCTCAATTAATTTTTGCTCTAAGAAATCTGTTTGGGAACAGCATGAGAAATTCTTCAATAAAGGTGATTGATTTCACTAAACTGTCACAGTCCTGTTAATTTTAAATGTGGGTCAGCTCTACCTATAAGCCCCCATGAGCTGCTACGCTCCATTACAAGGCAAGGAGGGGGAGGACTCAAAACTTTTCAGTCTCACAGGCTGTTCTTTCTTGCTCCAGGAGGTGATGGAGAGGGAGAGGAATGGGCTAGCAGACAAGCATGACAAGATTTCTCTACCTGTAAGTCATTTTGGAACCCGAGGAGATGAAACTCAACCCTCTTCATCAGCAAAATGAGATGGATAGGAGTTGACTATTGGAGAATTGGTAAGTATATCTCTCATTGAATGTTGTACCTATAACCTCCAGAGCTCCAGCCTGCTCTCAGGAATATGACCCTGTGCTCTGTGCCCACAAGTTGATGGAATTTTATAATCTTTCTCCATTGACTTCCCTTATATTTTTCAACAGTTTATATTAGGTACCTCCCAAAAGCACAGGTAGCTTCTATTTTTTGTTCTTTGAAAATAATTAACAAATTTTACATTTTAGGGAAACGAGAGATTAAAAAAAGAATTGAAATGCTTATTCTGTATTCAAAATACTTGCATTATATAACTTTAACACACTGACTTTAGTCTTTTATGGGAAGGTGAGACATTTTTTATGTAACCATGTGTAATTTCGGATACCCACCTAAGGGGGAGGCAGGTGACGCCTGGTTTTGTCTACTACCTGCAATATGCTGCAGAAGTACTATGATCTACACATTTCTAACCGTTCCTGGATCAGAAATCATGGGCAGTAATGACATCTTTTTATACCTTTTGAAATGGCTTCTGCCTTAATAATAACTTGAAACATTAAACAGATAAGTTTTATAAATATCTCACAAGAGAGTTCTAAGCATTACATATTCCATACAATAATAAGTAAAATATATCTTTTTGAGAAAAGTGAGCAATTATATTTGTGTGACTTTGAGACCAATAATTAAATCTCAATTTATTTATTTTTACTGTAAGCTTTATATGCAAAAAGAGGACAGAATTATGTGGTGATTATTGAATGTTAAGGGACTTCAGGCCTATACATGGGAATAGTCTAAGCTTAATTTCTCTTTTATTTTTCTGAAAGTGTTTCACAGGGAATTAAGAATACATCGATAAGGAAAACATAAAAATGTTCTTTGGGGCATGCAAATAATGATATAAAGTCATCACACTTGCCTGGGAGAAATGTTTTATTCAGACAGAAAGTAAATGTTTATCTAAAATATATCATGTTTAGAAATGGATTGGATATAGAAGTAGCAAATTTACATTTCTATAAATTATCCATATGAAGTCCCAATACTTACCTCTATGGTGCATTGCTGGGTTAACAGGAAACACACTCAGTCAAAAGTAGTGTTCATTGAGAACTTTATTATCAACTATGCAACTTGCCTTATTGTGATGAATCTTGCATGAGAATCTTACTGGAAATAGACATGTAATGCTCATCTGGTCCAAATATTCAATTACTGCACTAGATGGAAGAGGTTTTGTTTTTTCAACCCAGAAAGTTATAAACATATAAAATGCATCTACTGAGATTTAAATGAACCTGTATTCTGAATAAAAGCTATACAGCTGGCCAAAATAATTATATGTAATAAAGTAAAAAGGCTATACTGAGCCTTCTGATGTTAATCTGTAGCTTTCTTTAGTTAAAGAACTGGTATTAATCAGAATGCCTGAGGAAATGACATTAGTCCAATCAATATTTTTTTTGGCATCCAATTTTCTTATATTCAATGAGGTCTTATTTTCATACAAAATATTTTTCCCTGGACTTTTGTACTAAACTTTAGTTATTTTACACACACTTGTTCCAAGCACATTCTTAAATATCTGTTCCTTATCTTCTATTTCTATAAAAATCTTCATTTCTCTCTAGAGTGGTCTCTGGAAGTATGTGAAGTTTGGGATCTCTCTTTTCTTCCTTATTGCTATTTGTCTTTATTTGTCTTCTTTCTAATCGCTACACAATATTTCTTGTTTTCTAGCATGGAAGAAATTCAGTATCCTTTTGTGAATAGAGAGGGGGTTTTGGGGGGCTTTAGATACTTTGTATAAAAAGAGTTAGTCTTCCTACTGAATAAGCTAACAAATGACCCCTCCATTATGCAGATCACTATCTTTCTATTATCGCAGTATTAAATTGAAATCACTATGGTAACACGCAAGTACCGCTATATATTAAGAAACTAATACTGTAAGCTTGAGCCAGAGAATACCCTGCCTTGGTCCCTGGGCTTTAGAGGGCTTCACCATGGCTGTTCCTCTGGCCATCTTCCTCCCCATAGGAAAAGGAACTTACAAGGCTAAGGGCTAATTGGAGCTGATGACATCCACTTTACCCCCACCTTTTAGATCATGCTGTGGTACATTGAGACTTAGAATTCTGTCCCCAGAGGGCTCTGAGACTGCTTACAGGACCCACGTTCCTCTCCTTCAGCTCTGTCTTTTGTGGGAGCTACATGTACAATGTGCAAAACTAGAGACCATAGTGGCCAATAAGAAGCTTTCTGCAGGAGGAAGGGTGGTAGACTGAGCTTGGACAGGTCAGCTGAACTCCTGCCCACAAGACGTCATATGGGACAAGGTCTGGGGGCCAGCTCGCCTCATGCCCTCACAATCTGGGGTTGAACTTTGAGGATCCAAGAACTGTAGTTCAAATCTGGCTTTTATTAAGACAGCATATTTGTCAAAGTAGGAGAACAAAGCATATTTTATTTAACAGTTTAAATTGATTTATAACTTTTAAATATTGAAACATATATTATATGGGTCTTGATTATTATTATTGCCCTGGGCCCTAAGAATGCTCCAGCCTTATTTAAATATTTTATTAGATATAAGAAAGCAATCACATATACTCAAAAATACAAATATAAACCTCAACCTAGTCTCTACTTTTAAAATATAATAACATATTCCATTTAACATCCTATTTAGAGTGGAGCGCTTGTGACATCCCTGGTGATTCAGTTACAATTGCCTATTCAACAAGGCTCATTTTCCCTCAGGAAAAAAAAGGTGTTTTGTTTACATAGCAAAACTTTATTTCTCAAAACTCCTAAATTGTAAAAGTGTGGGACAGATATGTCTTACACATATTTTTTAATCTAGGTCATATTAATAAAACCAATTTTTGGTCATAAGTATATCTTAAAGTTTTAGTTGATTCTTACTTAAAGCAATTTAGTTGTTAACCTAATACATGCTTCACATAAACACACACACACACACACACACACACAGTTATTTTAACTAGAAACTATAAGAAGTAGGCAGGATGGATCAGGGGAATTGTAATCTGTGCTAACTTGAAATAACCGTTTGAGTATTACTACTTGTGTAAGTGAACACAGTTAAAAATGTGCAAACCTTTTAAGTGTTTCTCCTGTCTAAACAGTTTGAACCTGTTTATGGATAATCGAGCTGGCGGTGTTCTGTACATGGACTTCTGTATACTTCTACCAAAGTACATCAACGTTGGCAGTTCAGATGATCTTACACATTTTTTTGTCAAATCAGGACCTTGTTTTTTTTCATTATGTTGAAGGTCTATGGTGGATTTTTTGAAGGAATTGATGGATGCTTAGCTTTGGGGAAGCAAAGTCTGTAGAAAAGGCTTCAGGGTGTCTCTGATACCTTCTTTTCTCCTGGCTATGGATCATAAATGTTACATTCAGATGTAATCTGGAACACCCAAGTTCCTTCCTTCATAACCTTCCACCAGAGACTGAAAATCATAATGAGACACATTAATGAAGCCCAGTTACGGTCTGATAATACTGTCATTATCGCATAATTAGATTGGACATTGGCCATCTCAGAGCCAATTTAAAAGAAGAAAAAAAAATACTATATCTCAAGGAAATATATGAGAATAAAACACTGTGAGTAGTGCCTGAATAACAATAAAGTTTCAGAGAGAATGAGACATCTTATCACTGGCCTATTAGCAGTTTAAAATGGCAGTAATCAAATCAACCACTTCTCCTCCTCCCCCTATCTTTTACATATGAGTTACTGGTTAAATCTACCATCTCAAACTGGAGCAGTTATCTCAGCAATGACATTTTTAGTGATGGGAGAAAAATCATAATAGCTGTGGGTAATTGTTAGGAAGAATCAACACAACTTTGAACTTTATAGGTCACGATATCTCTGTAGCTTGTGGGTATAACTGCAGTATGAAATAGATAACCATGTCTCCCTTAGCATCTTCCTTTTTGCTATTTTTTTCTTGTGTGTAAGTTTACAAAGGTCAGATGCCAGTATGATCTAGAATAAGAGCTTTTGTGGCTGACTTTGAAAGGTTACTTTAGAGAAAATCTCATGAAGCAGCAGTACCCCAAAGTGCTGCGGGGAATGTGGCTAAAATCTTATTACTTCTTAATAGAGCTTCTAACACATTTGAAATGTAGAGTGTTGGGTTCATGGATGCATCTGGGGGCTTTTGTCTCGATTTATTAAATAAAAATGAAGAGGCATCTCAAGGTCATATTTACACTTCTGAGGTAATATCCAAAGGATATCAAAACAATGTGAAAATCAATTCTACCATAATAGAAAAATTTGAAACACCTATTTAATGATTTACTAAAATAATAATTGTAATGGAAAATATTTGTAATAGTGAAGTAAATGTCACAGGCCTCATTTCTCTATTGCCTATGATACCATGCCACACCTTCCAAAATCCAGAAAATTTTTATTGGCAATTTGTCCCACAAAACTATATTTTCAGGAAAAACAGTGAAGTTCAGAGTCCTGCCAAAATTAAGTTAAGGAAATGTTTTTGATATATTTTTCATTAATGTAGTCGACAATGTAAACTGAATGAAAAACTGGTGACTAATATAAATATCTGCATAAACCAATCCCAGATATTTTAGCTGTGAATGACTATAATTATAACTGAGGCAATATAAATATGCCTTGTTTGAGTGTGACCTAGTAACATTTGATATTTCACTTTTAATGAAGAAATATATTTTTAGTAAAGCATGGACTAGTTCTATTTCTGGGACATGCTCATATTTTGCATAGTACTAGAAATTTGCTACAATTGATGTGTTTATTTGTGTTTTGTTATTATTTTTTTAAGGTGGGAGAAGATTCTGGTCTTGGAGATGGATAGAAGCTGGACTGGGTAACCAATGGTATGTCTACTTTTAGGGCATGATGATAAAAATAAGATACATTTATAAAATTAGGTGTCTGTTTCATAGTGTCAGAGAGATAAAGACAGAAAGAGAGACAGAGAGACAAACAGAGACACACAGAGAGAAAGATCTGGTAGACATACATACGTAAATGTGATCAGCCAGGAGATTTCATACAGGAAATAAAATTACACATGTTAGATTCTTTCCTCTTTTCTCTTACGCTTATCTTCATTGGGGAAACATTAAAAGTACATATAAAAAGAAGTGTTATTGTTTTTATCATTGCAGTAAAAACACTTATAAAAGAGCTCTTATTATAGGGTGTAGTTTGGGAGTTATTGGTCAGGTATTGGTATATCTGAAAATCTCACGTTTCTGTGTATATCTATTCACTCTAGTATCCAAATTACAACAAATGTGAGCCCTAATAATCAATTAGCAGTTTTTTAAACTAAGTTATCTTCTGCAAGGCATTTCTGAGAATCCCTCCATGATATTTGCACAGTCATAATGTCTATCCAGGTGTTTTTTTGTTTCCTCTCCCAGAAAGTCTTATTTGATTGCTGCTCTAACACACTGGGGGTCAACACATATTTCCATAGAGTCACAGATTGTGTTGCGTTTCCCATACCAACTTTTCACCAAAACTGGACATAAGTCACTTCTGCCACTAATCAGAACTTGGCCTTTACTTGGCTGCAATTTTTAACAAAACTTTTCTAGAGGCTTAAGAGAGAAGTGAAGTGCAATACAGAAAGTGGATTCCCCACGGTAAAAAAAGTGATTACTCTCAGGGCCCAAAGGTCCAAGACAAATACCAGGATCCCTGGAAGTTTTCATATGTTCAACGTCTGCTCAGTTACAGTCCATCCATTTCTTTTTGGTTTGAACTGAACTCTGAGTCCTCCATTCACCAGATTCTTAATTTCTGTGTCCTGATTCCCAAAGCTTAAACAGTAAGGGGGACAACGAACACAACACTGTAAATCAACTATACTTCAATAAAAAAAACGAGGGAGATCCTTTTATTATTCTGTAAGGACCTTCTTTGTCGTTAGTGACAGATTTTGACTTAAAAGTCTATTTTGTTTGATAAAAACAGTCTGTCTGTTTTCTTGTTTATCATTTGCATGGGATATCTTTATCCATCGCTTCAGTTTCAGTTATCTATGTCCTCATATCTAAAATGAAGATCTTGTGTGTTACCGTGCTTGTGGTAATGGTTTCACAAGGGTATGCATAATTCCAAACTTATCAAATTGTATATATTAAGTATGTTCACTTTTTCTTTTATACCAATTATATCTCAGTAAACTCTTTAAAAAATAATGGGGGAGCATATGCTCTTCTCTCAAATTCAAAGCTTCTTCATTACTCTAAATGTGGGTGACAGCACAAATATCCATTTATTTTAGTGTCACACCCTCTCTCCTATCTGCCAGGGGTTATCAGACCTCTGTGTCTGGGAGACAATATCATAGCACTGACCATAGGCTGAAATAACTAATCCTAAATAACACTATATATGGGCCACCAGACGTCTAGTCTAACTCCATATTAAAACAATGAAACTCTGTTCTAACTCTTTGAAAGGCAATCCTCTTATAAATAAAAGTACACAAGAGCACATGTGTTGAGACATACACTGGCTTTATAGCTTTTGTTTTCAAATATGCATATGCATAGGTGCCCACCAGACAGAAATAGGTGAATTGTTTTACATTTCTATAAATACAGTACCATTCTGCTGATTTTCCATAAAATAAATGAAGGCTCCAAGTTGAATTGATGCTTTATTTGGTAGAATAATAATGTGTTATGGGCTGATTTGTATCCTTATCAAATTCATATATTGAATCCCTGACTCCCAGTGCCTCAGAGTGTGGCAATATTTGAAGTCTTTAAAGAGGTAAATAAGTTAAATGGGGTCATTAAAGTAGGCCTTAGTCTAATATATCTGGTGTTGTTATAAAAAGAGATTAGGACACAGAGAGAGACAGCAGATGTGTGTGCACACAGAGACAACCATGTGAAGACAAAGCAAGGAAAAGACGGCCATCGACAAGCCAAGGAGAGAGGTCTAGGAGAAACCAACCCTGCCAACACCTTAATCTCAGACTCCTGGACTCCATATTGTAAGGATAAAGAAATTCTGTTGTTTAAGCCACCTCGTCCGTAGTATTTTGTTATGGAAAGCCTAGCAAATTGATGAACGTTTAATAGATTTTGAATTGCAAGCCTGTTGTGAAATAACAAGAATAATAATACTAGCGTTAGCACTATTCTGTTTCTAGCTAGTACCTTATTACCCTATGTCCAGATAATGATATATGAGGATATATAAAATTATTCTCTAAAGTAAAGAAAAATTAATACCATTATCATAAACTCATATACTTAAAAATCTGAATGAGTAGTTATACCAGAACTTTTTCCTCTGGTTTGATAGAAATTTGAAACCCAGAAAGGTTTGCATATTTGCGTTTTAAATATTTTAAAATTTAATTGGCATCCTGGTTTTCAAAGTGATGCTTTAGACATGACATAATTAATTTCTCAGTTGATACCTACAGTGTTGGCAAGGATGATTTTAATTTACCCATTATACAAATTTTAATAAATGTTAAACAAGTCAATAACTAAAACTACCACAAGTTGAAACTGAGAAAAATATCTACACAACTCAATTTTTGAGGTGCTCTAGTCAATTTGATCTTACCTCGTAGAGTGACTTTCATTCTAAATGTGCACAATATGTATTTTTTCAAAGAAATAATAACAGCATTTTGAGCACTTGCTGTGTATAAGGTCCTGTGTTAGCCACTCTACAAATATCATTGTATTTAAATATCACAACAAATTTGTGCTATACATATAGGTCTCTCAAATTATAGATGTGGCAAAAGAGGTTCAGAAAATTAAATTATTTGCCTAATATTACATAACTAGAAATTCCAAAGCCAAAATCAGGAGCTGTCAAATTCTAAACCTATGCTTCTAAGTAGTACAAAATATTTTTTTTTAGATGTATTTGCCTGAATGTGATTCCCAGATGATAAATCTTAGACATATTGTTTACATATAAATATTTACATACATACACATTGTGCATATTTATATGTATGTATACTATGTACATAAGAACATATATATACACATATATGAAAATGTGTGTATGTATATGTATATATGAGTACATATATATGTATATATATATATATGTATTTGGTTGTACTTACACATGCATTAATGGGCTTAGTTTTCTATGTAAACATGATATATTTTGGAGTCTTAGGATATATTCAAAAGGAAAGTTACTAGAAAATTAAAAAAAAAATTAAAAGTCAATTCAAGTATTTCACTTGCATTCCTTGAGGTACCTTAGAGGATACTTCCTAAAATAATGTAACATTATATAAATCTTCCTTCACTCTCAAAATTAGTAGAACCCTTAAATTATTCTTAAGATCTCCCTCTATAGCCCAGGAAATAATGTACTTTACCACCTCAACCAATTAAAATGGGAAAAAATGATCAATTCAATTGATGTAGAAAACTTTTGATAAAATTCCACATAGATTATGACGTAAAAATTCCTAGGTTGCAAAAAATAGAAGAAAATAATTTTAACTTGACAAATGGCATCCACTAAAACCTACACCTCCTTAGAAGAGAAATGATAGAAATACTTCCATGAAGTTAAATAATACAATAAACTTACTTAATATTACTAGTTTTTGCAAAGTTTTCTGGGAGACCTGAAGAACCAAAAATTAAAAGGAATTAGCAAGATATGATAACCAATTTATATATTAGATTTTGTTGATCTGGATTGTCATGAATATATAAAAGTATATATTTATCTGAAGTACCCTTTTGACATCAAAAAATAGACAAATCACATAGGTACCTACAGGTGCTGAACTGGATGCCACAGAGCAAAGCTGGGACATAAATCCAGTAGAACAAAATGTCAACATCCATTATTGGATGTAGCATAACAGAAGTACTGACCCCCTGCTACACGATTTTACTCTTAGTACACCAGCACGTCCTCACCAAAAACTTGAGGGCACACTATCTCCTTGAAAGCTACACCCAAAGAAATTGTGAGCCAATTGCTATGACCCAGATGAGAGTTGAAGATTTAAGGAAAGTTTATTTGGAAGACACAGAGTTGGATGAAATGGAAGAAGGAACAAAAATGTCTCTGTAAAAGGAAGGAGTAGAATCCTCACTCTGGGACTAGTAGAATGTATCAGTGATTCATGAATATTATTTGTGAAAGTAGTATGCTTCAAGTATGAGCCAGATGGGAAATCATTTGGGTTTTTCTAAGTAATACTGTCCCATTATCGTGAGGGTGAATCATGAGGACGTCAAGTCCTTAGAGAGGCAAGGAGGATTAAAAAATATTAGGATAATATATTTTTTATTCAAGAATGTAGAAATGTTAATTCTAAATTTATGAACTCATAAACACATTAAGAACCAACACATTAAGAACAGAACTTGGGGCTTCCCTGGTGGCACAGTGGTTGAGAGTCCGCCTGCTGATGCAGGGGACACGGGTTCGTGCCCCGGTCCGGGAAGATCCCACATGCCGTGGAGCGGCTAGGCCCGTGAGCCATGGCCTCTGAGCCTGCACGTCCGGAGCCTGTGCTCCACAGCGGGAGAGGCCCGAGTACTGCAAAAAAAAAAAAAAAAAAAAAAAGAATAGATCTTGTTCAAGATAATTAATTATTGAGAGTATTCAGATAAGAAATATGTCAGACCATTAGAGATGATGATATATGTGGATTTTAATGTTTGTTAGTCAAAATCTTATCAAATTCTTGTCATGATGGACAGTTTTATTTGGTGTTCTCAGTAATTTCCCTATGGGGATTAGAAAGTCTTCATTTTGAGTGGATGGTTAAAAGGAAAAGAAGGAAAAATTGCTTTTTTAATGATGAATTTCCCACTTGGATATACAAAATCAGAAGTGTGTCTTTGAATGCAGGCTATTAGTAGAAATGCTTTACACTGGAAAGGCTGTAATTATAAGTATACTTATATTTAAAGTTATATACATATGTATATGTACATATGTATGTGTGTATATATATATATATATATATATAAAGTTTAATATATATGCTTAGAGTTAAAGACATTCGCAGAATTTTACAAACTGAAAATTTGTCAAACTCTTATAATACTTCAGGAAGGCTGTACCCCCAAAAGAAAAATACAAACAAATCAATATAATACATATCTCCACAAATCTCTACTTTTGATTAAAGGATAAAGGAACATAAAGGAATTATATCACCAAGAACATTAGTTTGCTAGGACTGTCACAACAAAGTACCACAAACTGAGTGGCTTAAAAAACAAATTTATTGTCCCACAGTTCTGGAGACTAGAAGTATGCCATCAAGGTGACAGCAGGGTTGGTTCCCTCAGAAGTCTGTGAGAAAGAATTTTTTCAAGCCTGTATCCTAGATTCTTATGGTTTGCTGGAAATCTTTGTTGTTCCTTGGCTTGCAGAAACATTGCCATAATCTCTCCCTTCATCTCCTCATTGCATCTCACTATGTGCATGTCTGTTACAAGTTTCCCCTCTTTTTTTCTTAGGACATCTTGTTGGATTAGAGCCTGCCCTAAAGACCTCATTTTACAGGATTACCTCTATAAAGACCCTATCTCCAACTGATGTCACATTCTGGGGTACAGGGTGTTAAGAATTCAATGTATGAATTTTTGAAAAACACAATTCAACCCATGAAAACTGTTATGCTCCTAAACCAGCAATAAATGTCATGTTGTCTGTTTACAGGGTGTAGGGGGCAGCATAATAAAAAAAAGATAGGAAAAATACTATGTCAGCAGAGTATGGTACCAGGATAAAAACATGGGTGACCCAATCCTCTTAGAGGATTTAGACATTGTGGTATGTCATATTTTGGCTCATAATGGGAAAATAAGCCATATTGCTTTATAAAGTAAAATCAGAGAAAAGGCCCAGGGAATTTATGGTTCTACCTTTTGGGTAGCTAACGGAAAAGAGATAGCTCAGGCTTGGAATCCATATTACAGTTAACAACTGTGCTTCAAATAAGGCCTTCAAGATTTCTTAGTTTCCTCTAGTAGGAAATGCAAGAGGATCATTAGGGGAAGAGGAGAAATAGGAGACTGAAGACCTTTTGTGGGATCTGGCAAGTCATAGTCAAGACACCCATACTCCCATTGTGGAGATGATCAAGAATGCGTTTTAGAGATTATAATGTTGAAGAAGATAAGCTTTGGATGAAGAATAAACCATCATTTCTTTATTGAACTAGTGAAGGATTAAGGATTCTAACCTGAAGTTCCAATGCAAACTCCCTGTAGATGTCACTGAAGAGTGCTACCTTGGTCTTAACTGAATAGCTAGTAGGGACCCTGGGGCAATGTATGCGACAGGCTCCAGGAAAGACTCCTACCCCCAGGGCAGAGACAAGTGCTTCCTGAATATCTGGCTGTTATGGATTTGTGTGCTCTGCATGGTTGCCCTTGTGCTGTCCTTGTGGCAGTAGTGGTGGTGGTGAATGTTAGGGAGAAGGTGACAAACTATGCACGGTCCTTTTTCCATGTCCTACCACATTTCTCAAAACCCAGATAGTTCAGATGTGAATGTGGCCTCTCTGCCACCAGGCATGGATTCAGATTCCCTTTCCCTTTCCATACTAACAAGCCTCTCTCTCAAGTGCTTAATGTAGTCCTAGGCATTTAATTCTCTTGCCAGAGTACAACATAGAAGCGATGTGACATTTTAATAGAAAAATGAGTAAACATTAAACAAAGATTACCTCATCCATATATTTTTATTTAAAATCTTACTTATGAGAGATGAGAAAATGTGAGAATCATTTGTTTTTCCCTTAGGAATTTCCAAGAAATGAAATTTTAGGTAGTAGAGCCCTACTAAATTGAAAAATGCTAAAGCAAACATATCTCAGTTCTTCATTTTCCCCCCTTTCTAAATACTTCTGAAGTCCTTTCTGGCCATCTGCCCCAGTAATCCAAGCCTTCATAATGCATCTCCTAATCTACCACAAAGGTTCCTAACTGGCCTTTCCAAAAAGACGCTTGGGATCACAAACTTGGTTTTGTTTTTTTAAATCAACTTTTTGTTTTATTTTATAATTTTTAGTTCCTTGTAAACACAGCCATATAGGCAATTGAAGTCTAGAGAGCTTATGAAATATATGTAATCCAACTCATCATTTACAACAAAGTATTAGAAATCAGTTTTCTTAGTTCAATGTTTAAATGCTTTCAACAAATCCTTCCCTATTTTATATAATTTCTACTGTTTATGAAATTTTTGATAAGTATATCACAGAAATATATACACTTATAGATTTGGGTTATTATAAGTTTTGCTGAACATCTGAGCTGTGAAATAATTTACTTTTATTTTTATTGAACTATGAAAATGTCATTTGCCATAAATAATGCATCATATATATAACACTGATGGTAATAGTTTTCTATTAACTTATAGAGTTTTTGCCATAATGACAAAGTATTATGAAATTCTTTCTTCATTTATTGTGAAAAAGTAATCATATGAAATTGGAATTTGATAATTATTTGATAATCATTTGGTAATAATTTGCTAATTATTAACACTTTTTAACATATTTTTGGAAATAGAAAGCATAACAAACTTTTTTTTCTTTTTCTAATTAATCACAACATGTTGAAGGGATGAATGAAAACAAGTATTTGTTTATTCATTTATTCCATCACTCAAAATATTTCTAAAGATTTTAAATTAGGGGTTATTCCTCCTTCCATGAAGAGCATAGTGTAGTGGGCAATACTCATCCATTCCTCTTGCAGTTCATTGGATTAATTAAATGCTCCCTCTTAGTTCTTGTCTCAAAATGTTAACTCTGTCTTACAACTCAAGACAAAAATCTATTAAAATGCTAGGAACTAGTTTTCAGTCAAATCAGCCAACTACTGGAATTTTGTAGACACTGATAATTTGTTCCATCTCTCTGGTGTATTCTTACCGAGATCAGTAATTCTTAAACTTGGTTGCACATTGGTATCATCTGGGTAATGAAGAGAGAGAGAGAGAGAGAGAGAGAGAGAGAGAGAGAGAGGAATCTCCAAGCGTGTATCGGGTATATGTATTTTTAAAAATCTTGCCAGGTTACTCTGATTGACAGTTGAGAACAACTGGCATGTGGATAAAACAATGCTGATCAATTTAAATGAATATTCTGTAACTGCATGTCATCTAGCACATTTTTATGACCATGTATTCATGAGAATAATGGAAATTGCTTGTGAGTTACAATTAGAGCATTTCTTTAAAAATTACAAAACATAGCCTGGCTATAATGGTCAAGATATTGACTAAAAAAGAATAAATAAAAACAATTATGGTTTGATCCTGTAATTGGCTCTATAATAACAAAGGATTGATTCTGTGTGTACACAATGAAAGTCAACACAAATCAGTATGTAAAGCAGTCATTTTTTGATTGGTGGAGTTTGTAAGAAATAATACATTCCATCTGAAGATATTACACTACTCTGGAGAATAAATAACCTACAAATAATCCTAATCCCAAACATATTGCCAAGCACCTTTGACCTTCATATCAGCTCCAAAGTGAACAGTAAACTGGGTAACGCGGCTGGGCATATTTATAGCAGCATTTGATCTTAACTACACAGAATGCACCTGTTTACTCAGATATGATTTTAATATCAGAGTAACTGTGGATGGCTTAATACAAATCCTTTAAGAACTCTACTAACAGGTATAATTTCCCAGTAGAAAAGTTAGTTCAAAATAACAAGTCAGCAGAGCAATAACTACATCACTGTACCTGGATTGGAAAAGAGAGAGAGAGGGGTGGGGAGAGAGAGAAATTGTGAATTATTTATAAGAGGATTAAAAAACATTCTCCTCCAAATCTGCTAAAGATAAGAAAGTGGTAGGTTTTCGTTTAATCATCAAATCATTAAGGAAGTTTTAAGTCCTCATTCTGTCTTTTTCGATTGACATGGCATAGTAGGCTAAATATTAAATCATAATAACAAATATGGCTCTTAAATGACCATTAGGAAGAAATAAAATAAGGGATGAATAGACCTATATATTAAATCACTGTTAAATATATGATAATAAATTTTAAAAGATATAAGCTACTCTTTGCCTTTTGATATTGCAAAAAACCTTTTAATTTCTATGGCATTTGAATTCTTCCATAAGGTTATCTTGGCTCTCCATCTGCCTATTGTAATGACTTTATTATACTATAAGAAATTTGATTTCTCCAAATCTTACATGATTATAATAGTCTTTCATAATAAATCTGAAAAATAAACTTTAGTATTTATATTATGATTAATTTTTAATTGCTCTGAATTCTCAAATGCAGAAAAAAGGCTAATTAATGCCATCATAGGGACTTCCCTGATGGCTCAGTGATTAAGAATCCCCCTCCCAATGCAGGGGACACGGGTTTGATCCCTGGTCTGGGAAGATCCCACATGCTGCAGAGCAACTAAGCCTGTGTGCCACAACTACTGAGCCCACGTGTCACAACTACTGAAGCCTGTGTGCCTAAAACCTGTGCTCTGCAACAAGAGAAGCCACTGCAATGAGAAGCTCATGCACTGCAACAAAGAAGAGCCCCCGCTCGCTGCAACTAGAGAAAGCCCGCAGAAATGAGGACCCAATGCAGCCAAAAAATAAATTAATTTAAAAAAAAGCCATCATATATCTAATACCATCAATTGATCTCTTCCCTACCCCATATGTAATTAAATTATGTAAAAGAAGTCAATATGATAAATTTTAAAGAATTTGGAAACCTAAATACTTTATTTACACAGTTAGAACTAATTGGATTCTAAATACTAAAGCAGCTTAATATATATTTTTCACATATAAATGTTACTATAAATTATATGTTGTGTAGGAAAGTGCTTGATAATTAAAAAACCAAAGCAAAGCAGTTAACAGAAGTTGATGAGGAAGAAGTTTAGAGGGAACAAAAGAAATATGAGATACTGTCTGCATCTGAGTCACTTTTTATACCATTTTTTCCCCTAATTGTTTGAGTGAAATAGTAACATTTCTAGCCTGGGCAACACATTCTGTGAGTCAGCTCTGAATAAAGTGACTAAATGATTGACTCATAGTCATGATTATAAAAATTTAAAATTATGTTCCAGTTTTTTTGGTCCCTTTTCAAACCTTTTTCAGCTACAGTCCTACTGTTGCCTTACTTAAGTCAAAACTTTAAAGTTTGGCTATATTAGTACATAATGTTTGTGTCCATTGGAGTGTGAGTTACATTTACTATAGATAATTATTTAATGCCCAGGAGTAGGCTTTTGACATATTTTATATAGAAGTTTTCTATTTTTCATCACTGAAATATAGTCTTAGGAATTCTCTAGAACTGCCCATGGCAAAGGGATTCACCCTCCCAATGGCTGCTGGTGAGCTTCCTGTTTAACATTTGCCACAGCTGTATATACTGTATGATGACCATGTTAAAACCCATACCCAGTTTCCCTGACTGTGATTAAATAAGTTTCATGACTTTCTTCATTTAGAGAATGTAATACTTTAAAAAATCATTATTGAGAAAGACCTCATTATGAATCTGAATTTGCACACTGTGGTAGGCAGAAGGATGACCCCCACAGATGTCTATGTTGCTATCCCTAGGACTTATGTATGTTACCTTAAATGTATATGTTACTTTATATGGACCTTATATGTCCAAAGGGACTTTGCAAATTTGATTGAGTACCTTGAGATGGAGAGATTATCCTCGATTATTCACATGGGTCTAGTCTAATCATATGCATCCTTAAAAGCAGAGAACCTTTCCTGGCCGTGGTCAGAAAGAGAGAGGTGACTACGCAGGAATGGCCAGAGAGATGCAATTTTGTTGTCTTTCATGGAGGAATGGGGCTAAGAGCTAAGGAATGCAGGTGGCCTCCAGAAACTGGAAAAATTGATGAAGTAAATTCTCCTTTATAGTCTCCAGAGAGAAACACAGCTCTGTCAACACCTCAGTTTTAATCCAGTGAGATCCATGTTAGGTTCCTAAGCTGTAGAACTCTTAAGGTAGTAAATTTGTGTTGTTTTTAGCTGAAACCTTCTGGAGCTTTATTACTGCGGGAATGTAAAAAATAAGACATGCCCCAAATACTTAACTATTTAAAATTCTTTGTATCTACATTTTAATTCATTATTACCTTCCGGGTCTGGTTCCCAGGGACCTTATCATCATCACCCTCTCTTACCTCCTTATATATGGTTCAGATGAAAGAAAGTATGGGGCCTAGTCTAAGAGCAAACTCAGTCTGGGGAAAGCCTGCTCTTTGTCATGCAGTCAAAATCATTTTGAAATATAATGTGATTTATCTTATTTTTACAAGCATACAAAACTTACCCCCATGAAATTGGTGTCTAATTTAAGAAAAAATTGTTTCCTGTAAATTGTTTTTACTTATTAGTTGGCCATTTATTCATAATTTATATCCTTAAATATAATAATTATTGTTTCCTGGAACCAATATAATTTCTCTCAAAATAATTTAAGATGACAACTAAAGGACTACACATGCTAATATTGACAGAACACAAAACCTAATTTTCCCAGAATGTCTTTTATTAAAATTTCATATAAGTTATTCTGACACAGGGAATAATTTATTTTATCTGAAGATTCTTTTGGTTACTTTAATGTAAAACAAAAATATAATGTATGGAATAATTATAATCCTAGTTTTTACTCACAAGAATAGGTTTTTATGAAGGTTCATCTTCCAACACTAAATTATAGAAGATATATATAGACATGCACACACACGTGTATGTATATTCATAAACATATGGATATGGATAACACATATGTAATATATATGCAGTAGTTTTATTAACTGCACTTTCTCACTTGTTCTTAATAACCCCAATCAATTCATTCTGTGCTTTCTGTATATCTTCACAATTTTTGTTTTGTTGGTTTTAACATCAAAAAACTACGTTTTTCAGTTTATAGTTATCAAATCAATGTGCACTATCTGATCATTTCTGTTAAAGAAAGGAGACCTATGCATTTGAATGTCAAAAACAACTGATAATCTTATTTAATATTTATCGATGACTATTATGAAAAACAATTGTTTTATAATAGAAATACTTAGAAACATGAGCAAAGACATGCAACTCATTCAAGAGTAATGAGATATGTTTTTTCCCAAGAAACTAATTTTAATATACTCATTTTAATTTTAATGTCCTCATTTTCACCAAATTATACAAATAAAATAGAGATTTGTTACATACCAATAAGTGATTGAAATAACATGACAGAATCATCATGACCTCTAACAATTATGACAAGCTGCAAACAAGAATACTCATTAATGAGGTTGTACAATTAATTTTGTAAAAATGCTCCAAGCACAATTTGGCAGCAGAAAGATGTAAGGATTCCAAGGACAATTTATAGTGTTCATTTAAAACTTGTATTCTTTCCAATTAAAGTCCAGTAATGAAATTTTAAAAATTTATCTTTTGAATATTTTTTTTCTATTTTATTACTTAATTCTTGGTCTTTAAATATAACACTGGGAAATTTGAAGACTTGCCAGGTAATATGCTGTTATAAGTAAAAATATTTGGATTAGTCCCTGTACTTTTCCAAGTAAATAGCCAAGAGAATGCAGATATATAAAAATACATATATAATTCAAATATTAAAAATTTAGAGGTTTCAAGAAAAAAGTAAAACACAAGTATAAGCATAAAAACAGTTCTAGCATTTTTTAAGAGAAATTGGAAATAACTCACGAATAAATTGAGAAACAACAGTAGTAAGTACACAAAGCTTTCTAAACAAAAGACCATTATGGCAAATAAAAGTAATTATCAAGAGGTTAAGTCCCTATATTTGGATAAAGAAAAGCTAACATGAATTAAGAGAAAAAAAAAAACAAAAACCAGAGTCAGAGTCCATTAAGTAACAGCTGCCCTCATACTTGTGTTGATCACTTGTATTTGTAGGGTTGAAACCCAAAACAAAAGAGAGAAGACCATAAGCAAGGAAGCAGGGCAACGTAGACTGAAACAAAGCCTACTACACATTGGCAGAAATTCACTAACTTGGTAGGTAGGCGAAAAGAACAAAATAAATGTCTAACAGAAACTACCACCCCCAATTTTTCTTTTGCTTTTTGTTTAAAACCTTTATGACTTTTCTGTAATCTCTCTGCAAAGGAATTGTCCCACCATTGCATACCTGGCTGAACTTCATTAAATTACTTAGAAGTCTAAAATATTTTCATATACATTCTCTCTGTATATAGAGTTACAATTTGTCAAACTGCCCTGTGCTTGAAAATTTGTAATGGAGGTTCAGTCAGCGTCTAAATGGACTATCAGAGAGCTGGGGATATACCCAGCTACTCACCAATACTGGGCTCCCCAAATTATAAGAGGCGGCATGGTCACTCAGCAGTTAATAGTATGGCTAATCTCTAAAGTCAGTCAGCCCAGATTCAAATCTCAACTCTATCACTTATTTATTATTATTGTTTTTTTTTTTTGTCTATCACTTATTAAACAATGTTCCTGGGCAAATATCTCTAGTGTCTAAATTCCAGGCACGTCATCATTTGGAAAAACAAAGGCAGGATAATTGTACCTACCTGCTAAAATCACTATGAGAATTTGTTACAATAATTCCTAACATATGATAGACTGACAATAAATGTTGGATAGAGAGAGAGAGAGAGAGAGGGAGAATCTGAAGTACCAGAGAAGGAAACAACAACCCACTTTATATTGAAAACAGAGAAAAGAAAGAAAAGGAATTTCAGAAAAAAATGCTGCTTATTCTTCATAATAAGAGCCTTTAATTTGAGTTTCCAAGAAGCAGAGCTTAAGACAAGGATTCATATGCAAACATTTTATTGAACACAGGCTGTCATCAGACAGACTACGGCAAGTCCCTGGAATAAACTGATGTCAGCCAACACTTAGGCAGCTGGAGATCGGCTCACTGGCCCCTGTAAAGAATGTCTAGGCAGGTCACCACCCAGTCACTTCAACTCTCAGATCCACATGCTTCCTTCATTAAGTTCACCATACCCAGGGGTACATAAAGCTGCCCACCCTCAACTGAACTGGAGAAAACTGTGCAATTTGATTTATGCTCCAGAGTCTAACCCTATGAGATACATTTTATGTACCCAAACCTTCCACCAGGAGTTTGGAATAAAGAATGAAAACAAATAAAACTAAAACCTATTAGGTTTATGAATAAATTTTAAATGCACTAACAGACTACTTAGAGAAAATTTCGGTTTTCAAATGAAGTTCAAAATCAACCATTAAAAAAATAATTTATTAAACTCAAAAAATATGTATGAGAAAAATTACCTTTTCCCCCATTAAAATTAAAGGCATTAAACTCTAGTGAAACAAATTTTAAAATTCTTGTTATAAATTGGACATATTGGGAGTTTTTGAAGAATAGATATAGTATAATTATTTATTAATCTATTTGGATATTTTATTCATTTTCACACGGGCCATCTGGAATCATTTTACCTATACAATATTCTTTTGTTTTTCTGCAGGAACTGTTACTCAGTTGATTATTCACGTTAGATCCTTAGCTTCAATAAACATTTCTATAAAACGTATGAAACAAAAACATATATGAAGAGTTCTGCAAATGATATATAATTAGAAAGTTTTAGATATGATTATTGAAAATATTAATGTATATATGGATTAGTTGCTTTATTGATTAAATCTATAGACAATAGCCAATGAAGTTTCCTGACCAAAATATGTCTCTTTTCTGTACAACCATTTGAAAGTTTTCAGGATTTTCTTCTAAGCCATATATCTGATTTTCATTAGTTTCTTCTTTTTACCACTTCATTACAGAAAATCAGCTTACCATTGGATTGGTTCTTACTACACTATACAGCCTAAGGTAGTTTGAGAGATGCATATTGTATTAATTTGTTCATCTTGCACATTAAGCACATAATCAAACAAATTATCTGCTCCCAGCTCTGAATTACCAAAAGTGGTAGAAAATTATTTCCACAGATGCTTTAAATGTAGAGCATGTTAAAATACTTTATTGCTTTTATGTGCATGTTCTTTTTATATATTTAAAGTATTTTGTATAGGTATCAGTGAAGAGGGACGAAAATTACAGAAATTTGTTTCAGATTGTATGATTAATGAACTTTAGAGTTTATAATTGTCTGTGTAGGGTTACCCATTCTAAGGTCACCTCTTAATAAATTAATAATGTGGGATTCATAACTAAATATAATTTTAAACCAATTATAAATATGGGGAGTTGGCTGTCTTTTGAGGAATTCACTTGGTTTTGAAGTTGTTTTCATTGGGAAAAAATAACATTGCTCTGACTTGCTTGGTCTTTTCTTTGTGGCTGAAATTTCTGTGTCATGGAGTGTGGAGAACAGGAGGGACTATTGTTTTTTTCAGAACATGCTTCTTTGCAACTCCTTTTAATCAATTATGCATAATCGAATGAGGAGAGTGTTCCTAGTCAGTGGTTATTCCATCATGCATGTAGGTATGTAGATTAAAAAGTATAATAATTTCTGTATGAATTTTACTGACAGTCCCTTTGTCTTTAATGTTTACCTTTGAAGACATGAACCTGTGTGCATTTCCATTTTGGGGTACATTTACTTGCAATTTCAGATTTCTAATCCGTCACCAGGGAAATTATATAGTTAAATACATGAAAGAAAACAAAAATAAAAGAAGAAAAAAATTATGGCTCCAAAATTAAAGAGTTAATGCTCCTTCCTTAAATAACAATCTAGAGGAAGATGCTAATTTATTTTTGCTATATCATTATATTTCTTTTTGATATCTTACTATTATGATTATTTGAGAGTTTTAATAATTTTATTTTTATTACATACTTCAGTAACAAAGTTCCCCCAAATTTCAGTTATATATTATAGCAGAGATTGTTAGGCAGGAATTCTGAAATTTAGGTTTATACAGCAAACCTAAACAATGAAGAGATGGTATTGAACCAGTATATAAAATTGTTAATCTAAAACAAATGGACTGCCAGTTATTCCTCTGGCGGGGGGGAGTTTATTTAGGATTAGCAGGGAATTGCAATTCAGGGAGGGCTATAGTAAACAAAGAGTCCATGGCTTTTCATTGGCTGAGTCCTTGCCTGGAAGAAAGAAGAATCTCTTCTTCCTGTTGGAATCAGCTATGTTCACAGGGTGTGAGAGCCTCCAATTCTGGTCTCCTAACTCTATGTAGTTGAGATTTCTGTTGATTATTTTTTTATAGAATACCTTGACCCATGGTAATTTGTTTTAAAAAAAAACACTTGATTTTTAATCTTAGGGCAGATATAGATTTTGCACAGCAGTCTTGGTGTGGTTTTAACATATTTCTATCTTTTAAATGGAAAATTAAGCTTGAGTATAATATGTCACATATACACAAAAACAAGAACCAATTAGTTCATTCACTTAAAAGGACTGATTTGGAGGTTGGCATAGGATGCTGGGGCTAGGAAAATGCTCTTGGATGAATTGACAGGAGGTTAAGGAAATTCAGGCAAAATGGCAAACCCCAGAGTGCTGTAGGGGTAGCTGGCACATCACTGAGAATGATGTGGTTAGGAAGTAGCTGAGAATCTGTTGCCAGAAAGATGTTCAATGATATTAAATAGAAAGAGTCATAGGCGATATTTTCCACTCGAACTTGACAATAAAGTACCTATAAGAGGTACTTTAAGAGCAGTAGAATAAAATGCCATCCTTCACCTCAGCTCCTGCAGAAAATGATGATGTCTCAGCTAGAGTTGAAGGAGTGCAGTAATTCAGGTTTTAGAGAAAGCTGTCCAGTGAAGCAAACAGACAAAACATTTTCCATGTTTAACAAATTAAACCAGTATGGCAGAATAGATTGTAAGAAAGGAAACCCTTACTACATTTCCAGGATAAAGACTCTGCAAATGTGGAAAGGAGTTTAAAGAGAGAAGTAACATGTACGTAGTTAATCATAAAACTGACCGTAGGTAAGGTCACCTTGAGGGTGCTCAAGGAAGAAAGAAAAAAGAAATACTCAGGTTGGATGGAAATAGACCACTGCTTTCACCACATTGACAAAGTGTCCCTATTATATTTTTAAATTAAAAAGTCTTTATAATTACCTACATTCATATTTAAATTACTATATATTAAACCCCCATTTTAATCCCAGTGTCTGCATTCCATTATCCTCAAAAAAATCCTCTGCCATTTGAAAAAGGCTAAATGTGGGAGTTACTTCAGGTAATTGTTACATGGTTTAGATGGATCTTACCAGGTTATTAGTAGCAACAAGTCAGTGTTTATATCACAATTATAAGTATAGATAAAATATTGAGTAGATTTTCTCTTTTATAGAGCATAATAATTTGGAAGAGATATATGCTTTAGAGTGAAATATCTGGATTTGACACTTTTTTTGCTTCATATCTTTAAAACTGTGGGACATTTACTTAATTTCTTTGCATCTCATTTCCTCAAATATATAAAGTATGATTAATAAAATTTACAATTCAAGCTTATTATTGGCATGAAATTGGATAATGTATGTACAATACTAAACTCAGGACATGGTATAGAAAAAATATTCATCATTGAGTTCCTGTAATTGTTGCCATTGATACTTCTATTTCAATTAATAGTTCTTCTAAGATGAATGACATTACTTGTTGTAAAATTATTTTTAAAGGATAGATTTTTAAGTGAAAAAGCCTTTTTATATAATATGTCAAATTACTTCATATATTTAAAATGGTATAGCTCACAGAAAATTTTTTGGCTCCTAACAATTTTTACTGAGTACCTAAGAAAGGGCATTTGAAGTTTGATTATTTAAAAAATATATATAAAATGTAATCAACATTTTTATGAACATTTAGCTGTGCATTTTTTAGAACTGATTAGTTAAAATTGATCTTCCAACTATGAACTCAAGGATGCAAAGACAGTATTTCTTCTGTTATAAATTCTCCTGAGATGTTTACTGTAGCGTATCTTAATTTTTCACATAATAGAGTAAGAGGTGATTTCCCTGTTCAAATTCTAGATTTTTTTTTTTTTTTTTGGTAAAGAAAGAAGCAGGTTGAGAAATTGTTTTAGAACATTCAAATAATACAATGTTTTCTATATTTCATTTTCTTCTTATTCTCAAGATCCCATGACAATAAATGTGGTTGCTTTTTTTTAATCCCAGGAAATATAAATTTTCCAAGGATAAAGGGCAGGCAGCCTCCCTTCAATATTTCCTCCTGATGCTGAGTGAAAAATTGGTTTCAGAAAGAAAATTGCTGACATTAAGTAAGCACTGAACTTGACAAGTGATTACAACATATTTCTATATGATGCTGTGAGACGTACTAGAAAAAAGGACTTTTCAGATGCTTAGAGACTGTTGCTCTATTCCCAGGGAAATTGAAAAAAATTAAAAAGTTGTACCTGAACTCTAGTTCTTGATTTATAGAACAATGCAATAGAGAAAATACTTCTGAGCTTCTCAATAGATGGAGTGAAATTATCTGTTTGCATCCTTTCCTCAGTCAAGGAAGGTCTTAAAAAAAGCACCCTTCAGGGCTTCCCTGGTGGCGCAGTGGTTGAGAGTCCACCTGCCGATGCAGGGGACACGGGTTTGTGCCCCGGTCCGGGAAGATCCCACATGCCACGGAGCAGCTGGGCCCGTGAGCCATGGCTGCTGAGCCTGCGCGTCCGGAGCCTGTGTTCCGCAACGGGAGAGGCCGCAACAGTGAGAGGCCCCTGTACTGCAAAAAAAAAAAAAAAAAAAGCATCCTTCAATTCTTTCAGATATTAGACAATCGACCACATTACAAATATTTTCTATATACACATATTTTAGGAGTAATGTATTTCCCACAAAATAATGGTTCAGCTATTTCCATCTATTTTGTCTAATTATGCTTAGTATTAATAACAAATTATACCCCATTACTGATATTTCCTAGTTTAATTGGCTTGTGATAGCAACTCCTTTTAAATGACATAATGATATTTATGTTAGGTTATTTGGGGGTGTAAGGTTTGGAAACATGTATATGTGACACAAATTAGTGAAGATTTCACTACTGTGAATATTACTGGAACAGCAAAGACCCCATAGATAAACTCAATGAAGACCAAACCACTATTAAGGAAAAAACAGTAACTCTTGGTGCTCAGAAACAATTCACATAATTGAGCTGCATTGATGGTATCTGTGGAAATTTTCATTTTCTCCATATTTTCTCTATTTTTAAATGTTTCATTTTCATCAGGACCTATTCTTGTTTAATAGAAGTAATGACCTTTTAGAACTGGCCAATTAACTCATCATAAGCATTCTTCCTCAAGCTAGTTTCTCATCATTATCATGTCTTGGCTATTCTCAGTCTCTGCTTCTGCAACAAGTCACTACTATATAACTTCTCTCCCTTCTCCATAGCCTTCCCTCATCTAATTCTTAATATTTTTCAGTCAAGCCTTCAACTTAAGTAGAGCTTCTCCTGCCTCATGTTTCAAGCTTAATATATCATCTTAATTCATCTTTTAGCTCCATCCCTGCTGCCACTCTCTTATATTTTACACCCAAATTACCTAGAATTCATTGTTATTCAACAAGTCACTACTCTTTGTCAGGTATTATTATAAGACAAAAAGATACAGCCCTGAACATAGCAAAGTCTCTGCCTCTACTCTATTTGCAATCAGGGCTCTGATTAGTTCAGTAAAAACTTTCATTCCTCCTATACAGAACTCTCTTTCTGAACTACTCGATACCCAGTCAATAAGTTAGTGGTCCCTTGGATCAAAGTACAGATGTTGATCTAATGAACTTTGGGCAGAGTGACAGAATTTTCCCTTAGCTTTTCTAAATGAGGAACATGAATACAGCCCCAAATCCTCACATCCTACTCCCAAAACTAGTGGTTTATAATAAACAAAAGCTTCCAATAAAATATGATAAAGTGGTTGCTTTGCTAAATGATAGATTATGTGTTATTTTCCCTTAGTTTTATTTAAAAATCATATTTGCTTCAGTTTGGGTTAATTCAATATTTTGCTTGAATGGACACAAAATTGAATTCACTTTGCCTATACAGACTGGGAATATGAAAATGATCTTTTCAGTGCTCAGATATTTCCAAATGTTCTGCTTTCCACTTTGCTTCAAAATAAAAAATGTTTCTTTCTTCAGAAATAGAAGAGTTCTCCCCCCACCCCCTCACTGTACAGAGACATTGTTTTGTCTTAAATAGAAGGGCAGAAGAAAAGTCCACATGAATCTTTGATGTAAATGTTATTCACACATTGGAATACTATAAACTATTGATATGTTTCCTTTCAAAGTTTTTTACTTATGATATTCTGTAAAGCATATTTTAAGCATTAGAAATTGGATCTATTAATTATAATAATACATTTTACCTATAAAATAATAAGAAATATATATATATATGTATAAACATATTTCCCCTGAAACTAATATAAAAATTAAATTAGTGATACTTTGAATCTGTCAAGATGGGATTAGATGTGAAAGAGATTTATAGGACAAAACACTTTTGCAATATGAGGGGAGGAAGCAGGAATAGGCAGGGAGAGCCTTCAGCCACTATAAGCTTCTGACCCTTATGAAAGGAAGGAGAGAAGGAAGATTGGGTAAAAGAGTCACAGACAGTGGCCCAATTCTGAACATGTTTTGGCCAGACCAATGGAATATTCCCAAGCCAGATGTGTGCTCCTATGATGGTCAGAAACAGGCTTCAGTAGCACCTTGCTCTGCTCAGCCATTAGCCAGGAAAAGCTGTGGGAAGGTGGCTTTGGAGCATATGCAGTGGTAGAAACAGAGAGGAATCCTCTAGAATTGTCAGTCAACTGTGTTCCCCCACCAGGTGAGATCTGCTTGGCACAGTTTTATGGCAGCAGCAAGCCTCGACTTCCCATTTTATACTAAAGTAAATGTTTGTTTTTGAATGAAGATTGGAGGATCGCCTAGATTTGATAAGCCAATCGTGAGAAAATGATCTATATAACATTTACATTACATTTGACTTTCCATCAAGATGTGTCATTAAATATATTCTAAAGTGGCTTTTTCAACTGAAATGTTAACAGCAAGTCTTTTGTTTGTTTTTTGTTTTGTTTTAACCTCAAATGCAGATCTTAAGTCCTTAATCAAATTCGTTAAAAATGTATACTGTAAATCCCTGATCTCAAATCCTGGTTTTACCATTTAGTGGATTATCTAGTTTCCCCTGGTAAGGATCTTCATATGTTTCTAAAATAAACATTGCATTCTGTCATGTATATCAGTTAGGATAGGCTATACTGTATTGCAGTAATAACCTCCAAATCTTAAAAATCTTCAGTCTAATATAGGTCAGCAAGGGGACTTAGTCACCTTTGGAGACAGCAGATGAAAGCTCCACCATGACTCATGCTAACACAGCTCTTAAAAGCCTCTTTAGAGATCTTGCATAAATCCCTTATGCTCAAGTGCCATTGGACAAACAAGTGAGCCCCATCTAAATTTAAGGAGGGTAGGATGATGCCATCTTATTAATGCCAAAGAGGGAGAATGACTGAAGTATTTATGAGCAGCTCTAATGTTTATAGCATTGATAAAATTTTTATTTAGAATAGTGCCAGTTATAGAACCCAGAAGTATACTATTTTTTCTTTTAAATTACCATATATCTATAAGTAACCATTGTAGGTCTATTTACTTAACCAACTACAAAACAATTAATACTTCTATCTGGTTTGATTTTATTTTATTTTTTAATTTTGTGCATTAGAAATTCATGAGACTTTTCCAAATTTTATAAAATCAGTAAGCTTAAAGCTAATGGCATTTAATTATTTTAAAACAAAGCAGTCATGAGGCTTAGGGAATATAAAAAATGCTATCATTAAATGATCTCCAGATCCCTTCCAAAGTTTTCAAAATCCTAATATTCAAGGGGCTTCACTGTTCAGTTTCACTGTAACTTTGGGCAAAGTACTCAACCTATCTGTGCCTCAGCTTTCTCGTTTATTCAATGGGGAATGGTAAAAATCATTTATCACTTGATTGACATGAGAATTTATTGGGTAATGTGTATAAATCTCTTAGTGTGGGTCTATATGAGATATGTTTGAAAGTGTTAGCTATAATGTTCTATAAAAATGGGAACATGCCACATGCATTATTTTGCAAATTTCTCTTTTGCCTAAAAAGGTATAGTAGATAAAACTTCAGGTTAATACATGCAGATTAACTTATCTTTCTAATAATGACAAAATCCCAATTGTATGGGCACAAAAATTACTAATTCCCTATTAAAGACATCCCTATTTTGTTTTGCTTTCTTTTGCCACCATAAACAATGCTGTAACAACATTATTGTATATTCAGTTTTACATATCAATGCATTTACTTTTGTAGGATTGATTCTCAAGTCACACTGCTGGGTCTTAGGGCACATACACTTCTGAGACTAGTATATATATGCATTTTATTTTCTCGAAGTGTAACAATCTACAATTGCACCTCAGGATACAATATTTTCCAGATTTCTAAAAATCCGTTAAGAAATATTTTTTGCTCTTATAGACCAGAGGTTTCTAAAATTTCTGCATTTCTCTATTTAATGAAGCAATATTGTAGTTATGCCAGTTGAAGACCATATACCTCTATAAAATAAACAAATTACAAATATACTTGCTATAATATCAGCAGACCTAATCAAAACTTGTTTGAATATAAAGAAATGAAGTAAACAAAAAAATTGTCATTAATATTAGCTATAATCGACTGTATACTTACTGAAATTTGGTTAAGTTCACTCATTTACTGACTTGATACAAACAAGTCATCCTGTATGGGACTCTCTGTGCTTCCTGGACTTGATTAACTATTTCCTTTGCCATATTAGGGAAGTTTTCAACTATACTCTCTTCAAATATATTCTCAGTCCCTTTCTTTTACTCTTCGTCATCTGGGACCCTTATAATTCAAATATTGGTGTATTTAATGTTGTCCCTGAGGTCTCTGAGACTGTCCTCAATTCTTTTCATTCTTTTTTCCTTATTCTTCCCTGCAGTAGTTATTTCCACACTTTTATCTTCCAGGTCACTTATCCATTCTTCTGCCTCAGTTATTCTGCTATTGATCCCTTATAGAGAATTTTTAATTTCATTTATTGTGTTGTTCATCATTGTTTGTTGGTTCTTCTTCTAGGTCTTTCTTTGTTAAACGTTTCTCGTGTTTTCTCCATTCTATTTCCAAGTTTTTGGATCATGTTTGCTATCATTATTCTGAATTCTTTTTCAGGTAGACTGCCTATTTCCTCTTCATTTGTTAGGACTGGTGGGGTTTTGCCTTGCTCTTTCATCTGCTGTTTCTCTGTTTTCTCCTTTTGCTTAACTTACTGTGTTTTGGGTCTCCTTTTCGCAGGCTGCAGGTTCATAGTTCCCGTTGTTTTTGGTGTGTGTCTCCATTGGCTAAGGTTGGTTCAGTGGGTTGTGTAGGCTTTCTGGTGGAGGGGACTAGTTCCTGAATGAGGCTGTATCTTGTCTTTCTGGTGGGCAGGTCCACATCTGGTGGTTTGTTTTGGGGTGTCTGTGGCCTTCTTATGATTTTAGGCAGCCTCTCTGCTAATGGATGGGGTTTTCTTCCTGTCTTGTTAGTTGTTTGGCATAGGGTGTCCAGCACTGTAGCTTGCTGGTCGTTGAGTGGAGCTCGGTCTTGGTGTTGAGATGGAGATCTCTTGGAGATTTTCACCATTTGATATTACGTGGAGCTGGGAGGTCTCTTGTGGACCAGTGTCCTGAACTTGGCTCTCCCACCTCAGAGGCACAGCCCTGACCCCTGGCTGGAGCACCAAGGGCCTGTCATCCACACGGCTGGCCCACAGTCCCCAGGACTGTCGTGGCTTTGTCTGCTGTGGCCCATCCAGAGCTGGCTGCCTCAGTGATGCTGCCCTCCCCTCGGGCTCTGGGGCAGTTCAGTGACGGTGGAGGGAAGACACCCTGAGCCAGGAGTCCAGCCCTGTGGAAACGCAGGCTCCATTCTGGGTGCAGGGGGTGGGACCATCTGTAGTTTTTACAGTTTGTTTATTGTGAGCAAGATTTTTTTATACATCTAAGCAATGAATATACACAAAATTTGCTCTTCAGAGAAAAGTAGTTTCCAGAATCGTCTTTCTCACCTTGGCAATTCTTTTTCTGTCAAATGCTTCTAGTTGTCATCTTGGTTATCAGAACTTTGATCTTTGGCTAAGTATTCAAGTAACTCCAAACATTTTTTTTTCTCCCATAGCAAGAAAGTAGTAGCAGTTGGCTAGCCCACACTCTCCCCACAATAGGGGATTCTATCAGAGGAGAGCTCACACAACCAACTTGTTTATTAAAACATTATAAAATTGATTGATGCTACTGAATCAATACTTGATATTATTCACTTTCAATTGCTTTTAGATGTGATTAAAACGGATTTGAGACCTAAATGTATAGACTGGAAACTATAAAACTCTTAGAGGAAAACATAGGAAGAACACACTTTGACATAAATCACAGAAAGATCTTTTTTGATCCACCTCCTAGAGTAATGGAAATAAAAACAAAAATAAACAAATGTGACCTCATGAAACTTAAAAGATTTGCACAGCAAAGGAAACCATAAACAAGATGAAAATGCTCAGAATGGGAGAAAATATTTGCAAATGAATCAACAGACAAAGGATTAATCTCCGAAATATATAAACAGCTCATGCAGCTCAATATTAAAGAAACAAACAACCCAATCCAAAAATGGGCAGAAGACCTAAATAAGCACTTCTCCAAAGAAGACATATAGATGGCCAAGAAGCACATGAAAAGTGCTTCATCACTAATTATTAGAGAAATTCAAATCAAAATTACAATGAGGTGTCACCTCACACCAGTTAGAATGGGCCTCATCAGAAAATCTACAAACAGCAAATGCTGGAGAGGGTCTGGAGAAAAGGGAACCCTCTTGCACTGTTGGTGGGAATGTAAATTGATGCAGCTACTATGGAGAACAGTATGGAGGTTCCTTAAAAAAACTAAAAACAGAATTACCATATGATCCAGCAATCCCACTACCAGGCATATATCCAGAGAAAACCATAATTCAAAAAGACACATGCACCCAGTGTTCATTGCAGCACTATTTACAATAGCAGGTCATGGAAGCAACCTAAATGCCCATCGACAGACGAATGGATAAAGAAGTGGTGGTACATATATACAATGGAATATTACTCAGCCATAAAAAGGAACGAAATTGAGTCATTTTTTGAAACAGGATGGATCTAGAGACTGTCATACAGAGTGATGTAAGTCAGGAAGAGAAAAACAAATATCATATATTAACGCATGTTTGTGGAACCTAGAAAAATGGTACAGATGAACTGGTATGCAGGGCAGAAGTTGAGACACACATGTAGAGAACAAACTTATGAACACCAAGAGGGCAAAGCTGCGGGGCAATGGGGATGGTGGTGTGCTGAATTGGGTGATGGGATTGGCATGTATACACTGATGTGTATAAAATTGATGACTAATAAGAACCTGCTGTATAAAAAAATAAATAAAATTCAGAAATTCACACACAAAAAATGGCTGTACTACCCAAAGCAATCTAGAGATTCAATGCAATCCCTTATAAAAATACCGAAGGCATTTTTCACAGTACTAGAACAAAATTTTTCACAATATGTATGGAAACACGAAAGACCCCGAATAGCCAAAGCAATCTTGAAAAAGAAAAACGGAGCTGGAGGAATCAGGCTCCCTGACTTTAGACTACACTACAAAGCTACAGTAATCAAGACAGTATGGTATTGGCACAAAAACAGAAATATAGATCAATGGAACAGGATAGAAAGCCCAGAGATAACCCCACGCACCTGTGGTCACCTTATCTTTGGTAAAGGAGGCAAGAATATGCAATGGAGAAAAGACAGCCTCTTCAATAAGTGGTGCTGGGAAAACTGGACAGCTACATGTAAAAGAATGGAATTAGAACACACCCTAACACCGTGCACAAAAATAAACTCAAAATAGATTAAATACCTAAATGTATGGCTTGGCACTATTAAAGTCTTAGAGGAAAACCTAGGTGGAACACTCTATGACATAAATCACAGCAAGAAACTTTTTGACCCACATCCAAGAGAAATAGAAATAAAAACAAGATTAAACAAATAGGATCGAATGAAACTTAAAATCTTTTGCCCAGCAAAGGAAACCATAAAGAAGACAAGAAGACAACCCTCAGAATGGGAGAAAATATTTTCAAACAAAGTAACTGACAAAGGATTAATCTCCAAAATATACAAGCAGCACATGCAGCTCCATATCAAAAAAAAACAAACAACCCAATCCAAAAATGGGTAGAAGACCTAAATAGACATTTTTCCAAAGAAGATATACAGACTGCCAACAAACACATGAAAGGATGCTCAACATAACTAATCAATAGAGAAATGCAAATCAAACCCACAATGGCCAGAATAGCCATCATCAAAAAATCTACAAACAATAAATGCTGGAGAGGGTGTGGGAAAAAGGAAACCCTCTTGCACTGTTGGCGGGAATGTAAATTGATACAGCCACTATGGAGAACAGTTTGGAGGTTCCTTAAAAAACTAAAAATAGAACTACCATATGACCCAGCAATCCCACGACTGGGCATATACCCTGAGAATACCATGATTCAAAAAGAGTCCTGTACCAGAATGTTCATTGCAGCACTATTTACAATAGCAAGGACATGGAAGCAACCTAAGTGTCCATCAACAGATGAATGGATAAAGAAGATGTGGCACATATATACAATTGAATATTACTCATCCATAAATAGAAACGAAACAGTTATTTGTAGTGAGGTTGATGGACCTGTATTCTGTCATACAGAGTGAAGTAAGTCAGGAAGAGAAAAACAAATACTGTATGCTTAACACATATATATGGTATCTAAAAAACAAACAAAAAAAAATGGTTCTGAAGATCCAAGGGGCAGGATAGGAATAAAGGCACAGACGTAGAGAATTGATTTGAGGACCCGGGAAGGGGGAATGGTAAGCTGGGAAGAAGTGAGAGACTGGTACTGACATATATACAGTACTAAATATAAAATAGATAGCTAGTGGGAAGCAGCCGCATAGTACAGGAATTTCACCTCCGAGCTTTGTGACCACCTAGAGAGGTGGGATAGGGAGGGTGGGAGGAAGATGCAAGAGGGAGGGAATATGGAGATATATGTATATGTATAGCTGATTCACTTTGTTATACAGCAGACAGTAGCACAACAATGTAAAGCAGTTGTACTCCAATAAAGATGTTAAAAAATAAACAATATAAAAATTATGAAAATTTGATTATTCATCACTGAACACTAATAGCTAATGATAATGTTTCCTGACATTATCGGTCTCAAAATCACGAAAAATGCATACATGAGGGCTGGAACCCTGAAAACTAAAGGGCAGACATAATAAGAGGAGGGATTAAAACTAAAGGGCAGACATAATAAGAGGAGGGATTATCCCAAATCTTTGGAGAAGGTTTTAACCTACGTTTTTCAATCTTCATATGAACAGCTTTAGGATGATTCTGAATATAGAGTAGAAATTCCCTTGGGAATTTAGGTAAGTCAAAATCTATTAGTTTGTTCAATTGGTCCTATTTTCCTAGATAAATCGCTTGTAATATCACCAGATACATCCTGCTTAAGAGAATCTTGACTAGAATTAAAGTGCTACAAATACTCTTGGTATGTTTAAGGTAAAATTATCTGGGCATGTACTGTTATGGACATGATCTTAGGATGAAAATGGGCTTTTTAAACGCAGCTATGTTGAATCACATTCTGTACTAAAGGAAATTATTACCATTTTGTTTCTTCTCATTTGCTACCTGTGCACAATGACATTTTCTTAATGACAGAATCAAAGCCAAAACTGACCTGATGAGAACATGTATTCCCTGTTTCCATAGAAATCTACTTCATCAAATCCATGAGTGGATACAATGAACCTCCAAGATTTAAGAAAGCATTCAGGGACTTCCCTGGTGGTCCAGTGGTTGAGACACTGTGCTTTCAACACAGGGGGTGCAGGGTTAGATCCCTGATCAGGGAACTAAGATGCCACATGCACAGTGCAGCCAAAAAATACATAAAATAAAATAAAATAAGTTAAAAAAGGAAAGCATCCAACTTAAGAGCCGAAATATTTTTTTTCCAAGTGGATTAGTTTTCAGTGCAAAATATATTTGAAAGCAGTTATCAGTTCAACTTCCCTTGAGCTGTTAGCTATAACATTAAAGAAAATGTCTGACAATAAATGTATTGAACTTCGTAGGCATAATATTTTAAAATTTCTTAAAGCAGAATTTAGTTTGGATCCTCAAAATGTAAAGTGCCTCATTTTAAAATGCTTTTAAGTAAAAATGTGTATCTTCCATAATTTAGGTATAGCATTTGTCAACTTCTGGATGTAAAATAAGTTATTTCATTGTCTTTTTAATGGGAGTTTAATACTTGACATAGAACAAGTTACCTATTGAACCAGGCTCCCTGAACCTAAGAGAAATTAGACAGCAAATATTTGAAAATCTAGAAGCTTTCTATACTAAAAATGAGTTTTTTTTTTCTCTACTTTATCTCAGGAATGGAAAGGAATGTAATGAACTACCCCTAAGATAAAGGGAGATCAATTCAATGTATAACACGGTTCCATTCTAAATAACTGTATCCCATTGTTCCTTGGCAGGATGAAGGCTATATTGTGTATATGTGGGGATGATATTTCTTGAGAACAGAAGGACAGCCCTGCCATATCCTGACATTGTAAATTTCTAGGTTTCATTTATAATCTTATGAAATCTTCATGCCGTTTACTCCTCACTTTATAATCAGACATTCCCTGTATAAACTGTGACAAAATTCAACCCACTTCACAGCCAATTTACCTTAAAGAGAAGAAAAAATTATTAGGACAACTGATCTGCCATATATATGTGAAGAGACTGAGGCATGAGAATGTTATACTTTTACGTGATGCTTTTTCTTTTAATAACAGAATTACTTATCACTTCTGGCTTCCAAATATGGCTATCAAACAATTATGCTTCTCACAGCGTGTCACAAATTCTGTTTGAAGTCAGAAACAAATACACACAGAATTAAGCTTTTTCAGTTAAAATTTTGGGTGCATCATAGATTGGTTTTGTGTCTTTGTTTCACTTCAAATGAACAAGTTGTTATATCTATCTGTTTATCAGTCTATATCTTTATATACACATGTGTGTATAAATAGAGGGGTTTATTAAAAAGGGTTGGTTTACATAATTATGGAGGCTGGCTAAGGAAGTTAAACATCCCTAGAGCTGGCAGTGGGGATAGGAAAATCTGGAGCAGGCTGAAACTGCATGGGCATGAGCTGAAATCCATTTTCCACATATGAGAAGGAAGATCCAGAGGAAAAGGCAAGCAATTTTGATGTGGATGGAACTTTTTATTTTTATCTTTATTGTTTTTGAGGTTCCTTAGGTTTACACATTCATCACAACTTATGACATTGTACCGATTAAATGGGTGCAGTTTAAATTGATTTATTAATAAATTTGGTTAAAAGAGATATTAAGTGCAATAGAAGCATTTCATAACAGTATAAAGTTTTCTAGTTTTTAGTTATTTTAATAAGATATATTTTTAATGTTATCCACATATTGACTATGAGTATTTATTTGACATCCTAAATGGAATTAAGAACTGAAGTATCTATCCAAAGCATCTATCTCCCTGGTTTCCTCTTCCTTTTGTAACTAACTACTTTTCAATTAAGATTTACCAACTTCAAGAAAATTATATTATATTGGAGATTAAATTACAGTTATATATTAAAAAACATTTCAATAATTTTTTTAACTTGATATATTTATTAAGACATACTTCATTTGGAAGTAGAAGAAGTAGTTTTGTCTATTTTCAAATTTCTCCTCTCATTTTCCAAAATTTATGTTTTCAGACTTCTACTTTATGTGATACAATGAAATTATTCTTTACTGAATATCCTATTTACTTTTTTGAAAATAGACTTAGAGTCTTATGTGATATATATAGTACATTATATATTTTTATATATATATATTTTATATATATATATATATATATATATATATATATATATATATATATATATATATTTAAAGAGCTCGTCATCTTTTTTTTTTTTTTATTTAAGTAACTCCTGGTCTAATTTCCTATCTGTGAGTACTTTCTTCAATTCAGAAGATTCTATACAGAGAAATACACTAAACCTGTAACAACCATGATCCTAGACTTAAAGGATCATGTCATATACAGGATAGTTATGAAGAAGAATAAGAAATTATGATCCAAGGGAATAATGTCTGAGTGCTTGCTAGAGGTACAAGTGATACAAAAGGGAGGTAGGGGTATAATGACATTAACTATTTCTCCAGGAAAGGAAATTCAATTGAATATAAGCACTAGGTAGTAATTTATTTAGTCAAAGCCACCACATAGTAAAATCAATGATGCAAAAAATTAACATTAAGAAGCGAACAGAGTTATTACATTAGATGAAATTCAGAGTCATGACTCATCGGTTTATAATTTGAGTTATATGTTCATTACCTTCAATTTGTATAATTCTTAAACATAAATTCTTGAACACTTAAATATAATTCTTGTAGAGGTCAATACAAATTACAAGATAAAACTGTATTCATTGTGAGGGGAGATAGATCCTGCCTCTTGATGAGAAGATGAGTATGCATTTACAGGGATGGTAGGAATTGCTGGTATCCAGTTTTTTAGGGAACGTGTCACTGATACCTTTATTCCCCTTTATTCTAGAATATAGAACATTTCTCAGCTTCTCTGAACAATTAAAATGTTTTGTTCATTTTTGTTTATTTATATATTTATTTTATTTTCCACTCATTAAAGCATTCATTTAAATACAGAATGCTAAGTACTGTTATTCTAAGTTTTAAATTATGCTTCAAATCTGCCCCCTCCTTTTTGCTATTCTTTTAATTTATTTTTAAACATCATTTGTGCTATTGCAAAAGTATCCCATCAATCTTGTGTTCCTCTAGCATATCATTACTTTGGCACAATATTCCTCATTGCTTCCGGAATTGTTTTCTGAAACAAAGATTTGATCAATCAGTTATCATTTTACTATATTTTACAGTGTTTCTTGGCCTAAGTTCAAACGCCCTTGTGTATCACAAAGACTCTTTATAAATCTACTTCCAGATGGCTCTTCCACCTTTACTTACCACCAGGAAGTCCTTAAAACTCTACCTGCCAGCTCCAAAACACTACTTTTCATTTCTTATACTACATCAAAATCTACATGACTCCTTGACAGATTATCAACTGTAGAATCTTCCTGAAAAACCCTTATCTTTGCCTTTCAACATGTCAATGCTTTAAATCATAGCTCAATTTTGCTTAGTCAGAGATATGTATTTCCTAATCTCTACCCCTGGCAGGCTTGCACAAATGTCTTCTATGCTTACATGTACCTTGGATTTGTCACTATCAAACTGTTTATTGTGCTATACAGTTAACTTTAAATTTACCTTTCTCTCTCCACACAACTTTTGAGCTCCATTAGGTCATACACTGACCAGTACTGAGCAGTGTACCTTACATAGAAAGCGTTCAATCTATGTCTGTTTGCTAATGAATATTTGACTAGTTTCATTTTAAAAGTCCATAATATATTTAAGAACATATTTCACATTGAATATACATTCATTATATTAGTCATGATTTTTTTTTGTGTATCTTTCAATCAAAAAATACTAGTAATATATAAAGGCTATACAATATGTAAAGAAATTCTACTGAAATCTTACTCATAGATTGAGAAAATATCAACATGATGTTCTTAGTTATGTTTCTTTTGCAAACAAGCTAAATAGAATATCCTCTAATGGGAATTTTAGCTCTACAAACCAATGATGGTACCCTAGGAGTGTAACTTCTGTACTTCAATAGAAGAAATAGTCACTTTTTTCTCAAGATTTTGTTTTTGTCTTTTCAAGCAGCTGTTATTGAGCTCACTGGACTGCAAAATGCAGTCTTCATTTCACTGCCAAGCTATTCATCTGAACAAGAGTGAGAAGAGTGGTGTGTTAATTTCCTGATAGCCCAACTGCTTTGTCAAAAAGTGGAAAGTATTGCCAAATTTGCATTACAAAATAAAATATGTTTAGCACTGATCTGCTGCTAGAGAAAATAATTTGTTTTCACAAATATTTATGTTTTAGCAGGTCTCAAAAGGAAAAGTAGCATATTCTCCCCTCCAAAAAAAAAAAAAAAAAAAAAAAACCACAATGTCTATAATATTTTTTGTCACCTGTCTTCTGTTTTACCTTTAAAGTAAATCTTCATTACAGGCCACTAGTGCTCTGGAGTTGGATCTTATGTTGGGCTACGCAAAAACTGGAAATGACCCATGACCCTTGATAGTAAAAGAGTAATGAGAAACACTGCGAATTTTAGAAAATGGAACCTCACAAAATTGGAAAATTGGCAAACCATTATATGGGAAATCAACAAAAAGAAATAGTCAAAGATGGTGAAAAACTGAATATGAGGAAATAGGAAAGAAACTGGGAATCTACTCAAATTTTGATAATTAAAATAGGACCAGGAGTCAAAACTTGGAGTAATTTCCTAAATTGCTCTAAGATTGCATAGGTGCCACTTCTAGATGAAATAAAACCTGTAACATGAGCTGGGAGAAAATTACAAAGGGCAGAAGACTGGCCTGGAAAATTGATGAAATACTAAATATCCACGTCTTGAATTTAATCAAAGAGAGACAAGTCTAGGTAACACTTTAAGAGCAAAATGACTTAGATAAATCAATCTTTCCTTTTAAAATTGAAATAGAAGTAAAAGTACAATACCTGTAATTACCAGTGTATTTTCCATGGTGTGGACATGTTTTGGAAATTTGTCTATTGTGGAAAATACACATTTAATCTAACTGAACAAAGAGTTGAAACCTAAGTGTAATGTATATTTCTTCAACGATTCCTAACAATTTCTAAATTTGCACAATTATTTCAGCAAGTGTTCATAAAACATTCAGTGTATTAGTGATTTTAAGTCTAATTCAATCAAACTGCAAACGTCTTCAAGAGAGCAACTTCTGTAATTCTTTCTGAAACAGAAAATGTCAAGAGAAACAAATAGAATCTCTGTATATAATGTCAGAGAAATTTTTAAGAATTTTTCTTTAAGAATCTTTAAGAATTTTTCCTCCCCTGCTGAGATCTGCCAACATTTATGGTGTAGCCAATGATACCCTCAGATTGCAAGCTCAGTCCTGTGAGTGTCCTGTGGTCGAGGAAGACTTAGACTCAGGAACCAGAAGGGTCTGACAATGGTGCTGTGGCCACCACTTCAGAACCCATTAAGCCTGCTGAGAGTTTATGGACACTGGGTTACATAGGAAGCCATAGTCTTCAAGTAATCCCCTGTTTAGAGTGCATAAGAAGCATCTGGGGGGACCATTATAAATTCAGATCCCCAGGCCCCTCCTCCAGTTACTTTGATTCTATAAGTCTAGACTGGGACCCAGGGACCTGTTTATGTAAATAAGCCCCTCAAGTAACTTTAGTGGAGTCATCTAGTGATCATACTCATACTATGAAAAACACTAATAGTTCTTAATTGTCCATAAATTTTAAACTGTGTTTCTTAATGTCCCCACAAGTTTTAAAACTTGTCATTTCCATAACATGTCTTCTCTGAAGGGAACTGAACATATCCTGTTGTGTCAATACCTATTCTGAATTGAATAAACCACCTAATACATGATACTGCTATTTGTTTGATTTTTAACAGAGCTAGTGATTGAGTAATGACACATTTTTGCACTGAAGTTTTGTTTCTGAAGAAAATTTCATACATAAGAATGGCTGCATAAATCAAAGCAAAATTTCATTTAAGAAGTGATAGTTGAGGATGAGATTCTGGACTGTTGGTTACATTATCAAATATCACTGCCATTTTATATTCAATGCCATCATGATAGTAAATGTTATGCACAGGTATGCCAGTAAAATAACAATGTCAATCCTTGTCTAAGGCACTATCACTCCCAAAGTTATTCAGGGCCTGCTAGGTGGAGTTATAGATCTAGAGGAGATAGTGAAGTAGAAAGAAGGTGATTGCCATGAAAGAAAAGAGGGAAGAGGAATGGTAATGGGAGAGGGAGTGGCAGAAGGGAACTCAGGGTGGTGACTTCCATAGAGAGTTATCATCTGTGCTAGATGACAATGATCCTGAAACTTCCTCAGGGTTTTATTTTATTTATTTATTTATTTATTTATTTATTTATTTAGGCTGCATTGGGTCTTCCTTTGCTATGCATGGGCTTTCTCTCTAGTTGTGGCGGCGAGTGGGGGCTACTCTTTGTTGCGGTGTGTGGGCTTCTCATTGCAGTGGCTTCTCGTTGCAGAGCACTAGCTCTAGGCATGCAGGCTTCAGTAGTTGTGGCACGTGGGCTCAGTAGTTGTGGCTTGTGAGCTCTAGAGTGCAGGGTCAGCAGTTGTGGCGCACGGGCCTAGTTGCCCTGTGGCATGCGGGATCTTCCCAGACCAGGGCTCGAACCCGTGTCCCCTGCATTGGCAGGCGGATTCTTAACCAATGTGCCACCAGGGAAGCTTCTACATTATGAAAGACCACACACTGTCTAGGGATTTCATGGACTTGGCCTGTCTACCAGTCTCATCTTTTTCAGATCTCTTTGTCTTATATCAGTGCATCTCTAATGTGGAGGATGTGTTGTGGTCAAGTGATATCTCTCTGAAATAGTATATTGTCAATAATCTGCATGGCCCATGTCATGGTGGGCCATTATGTTTTATTATGAGATACATTTAGGTAGGACAAAAGATACTCATTTCTTACTAATGTGACCTCCTGTATCTTTTCAGTTTGATCCCAGTTGTGCTTACTGTACGTTGTTACTTATGACCAATGTTAACTCATTTTTGCTTGTTTATGTCATTTTATCATACCAAATTCCATATTAAGAGAAATAACATTATTTTTTTTTTCTTATCATCACCAGCTTTTCCCAAAGAAGTAGTAGGAAACTTCCCTATTTCATGTCGAGGCAATCTCAAAAATTGTGCTGAAATATTTTGAAGTGTGAATAACTGAAAGTGAGTCAATAAGAAAAAAATGGGGAAACATTAGGTTAATTCTAGATATAAAGTGTGAATAGTAATCATACCCTGATAAACATCAGATACCTTATATTACTATGGGTCCTAGACAGGTTTAATGTCTGCCAAGTTTATGACCCAGATATTCCAAAATACTGCTTGTATACAAAGAAAGTAACACATTAATAGAAAACTCCGCCATTCCAAACTTATAACAGCAGGTGTATATGAAAGTGTTGACTGAAAAAAAAAATGTGTAACGTGGGAGTTGTGAGTTAAATTTTATTTGGGGAAAAATGGGGACTATAGCCTGGGAGACAGCATTTCAGATGGCTCTGAGAAACTGCTTCGAAGAGGTAGGGGGAGAGGTCAGTGTTTTATATGATTTTAGTGAAGAGGGGGTGTGCAGTCAAGTACAGATTTTGGCAGAGGCTGGCTGCTAGTCACAAGGAGCAGATGTCACCATTAATGATTTTAGTGATTTTCTAGATACGACATGAAAGAATTGGGCTCCTAAAATCTTCTCCAGAAAACAATCTAACTGTCTAAAGGCTTGTTCTGCCAGATTTTCCCAGTGCACAGAGTGCCTCATTCCCGATCTTCACCCTGAACTCCTTTCAGGGTGTATTGAAGGTCAGTGGCTGCAGTGGCTAGTCAATTAATCCTTCTGGAGGCAGATGGCAAGTGACAATTTTTTGTTCACAAAAGGAACATAAAATGAAACTCCCTTACACAAAACAACAATGCTTCAATTAACCACAGCCCTATAGAAGGGTAATTTCCATAATCCTCATCTTCCTATTTCCACCATCCACTGCAGACGTTATGGATTGCCTGATGATCTAGACAAGTATTCTTCAGTCCTGATCTGTGTCCTGGTGCTGGATTTTGAGTATATTTTCATATGTCCGAAGGAAAATAAGAAAAAAATATGAGCTGTCATAAAGATAAATTCATTCAGAGAGGAGCTTCAGATGGTGGAAGAGTAAGACGCGGAGATCACCTTACTCCCCACAAACACATCAGAAATACATCTCTATGTGGAACAACTCCTACAGAACACCCACTGAACACTGACAGAAGACCTCAGACTTCCCAAAAGGCAAGAAACTCCCCCACGTACCTGGGTAGGGCAAAGGAAAAAAGAATAAACAGAGACAAAAGAATAGGGACGGGCCCTGCACCAGTGGGAGGGAGCCGTGAAGGAGGAAAGGTTTCCACACACTAGAAGCCCCTTCGCGGGTGGAGACTGCGGGTGGCGGAGGGGGAAGCTTCGGAGTAGCGGGGGAAAGCATAGCCACAGGGGTGCAGAGAGCAAAGCGGAGAAATGCCCGCACAGAGGATCGGTGCCCTCAGGCACTCACCAGCCCGAGAGGCTCGTCTGCTCACCTGCCGAGGTGGGCAGGGCTGGGAGCTGAGGCTCGGGCTTCGGTTGGAGTGCAGGGAGAGGACTGGCGGCGTGAACACAGCCTGAAGGGGTTAGTGCACCACGGCTAGCCGGGAGGGAGTCTGTGGAAAAGTCTGGAGCTGCCGAAAAGGCAAGAGACGTTTTCTTGCCTCTTTGTTTCCTGGGACGCAAAGAGAGGGGATTAACAGCGCCACTTAAAGGAGCTCCAGAGACGGGCGCAAGCCGCGGCTATCAGCGCGGACCCCAGAGACGGTCATGGGACGCTAAGACTGCTGCTGCAGCCACCAAGAAGCCTGTGTGCAAGCACAGGTCACTGTCCACACCGCCCCTCCCAGGAGCCTGTGCAGCCCACCACTGCCAGGGTCCCGTGATCCAGGGACAACTTCCCCGGGAGAACACATGGCACATGTCAGTCTGGTGCAACGTCACGCTGGCCTCTGCCACTGCAGGCTCACCCCGCATCCGTACCTCTCCCTCCCCACAGACAAACTAAGCCAGAGCCCCCGAAGCAGCTGCTCCTTTAACCCCGTCCTGTCTGAGCGAAGAAGAGATGCCCTCAGGAGACCTACACGCAGAGGCAGGTCCAAATCCAAAGCTGAACACCGGGAGCTGTGCGAACAAAGAATACAAAGGGAAATCTCTCCCAGCAGCCTCAGGAGCAGCAGATTAAATCTCCACAATCAACTTGATGTACCCTGCATCTGTGTAATACCTGAATAGAAAATGAATCATCCCAAATTGAGGAGGTGGCCTTTGGGAGCAATGATATATATATATATATATTTTTTTCCCCCCTTTTTCTCTTTTTGTGAGTGTGTATGTGTATGCTTCTGTGTATGATTTTGTCTGTATAGCTTTGCTTTTAGCATTTGTCCTAGGGTTCTATCTGTCCGTTTTTTTGTTGTTGTTGTTTTGTTTTGTTTTATTATGTAAACTTTTTTCTTAATTATTATTTTTTATTTTAATAACTTTATTTTATTTTAATTTATTTTATTGTATCTTCTTCTTCCTATATTTCTTTCTTTTCTCCCTTTTATTCTGAGCTCTGTGGAGGACAGGCTCCTGGTGCTCCAGCAAGGCGTCAGGGCTGTACCACTGACGTGAGAGAGCCAACTTCAGGACACTGGTCCACAAGAGACCTCCCAGCTCCATGTAATATCAAATGGTGAAAAGCTCCCAGAGATCTCCATCTCAATGCCAAGACCCAGCTCCAATCAACGACCAGCAAGCTACAGTGCTGGACACCCTATGCCTAACAACTAGCAAGACAGGAACACAACCAATCCATTAGCAGAGAGACTGCCTAAAATCATAAGAAGGCCATAGACACCCACAAAACACACCACCAGATGTGGACCTGCCCACCAGAAAGATAACGCCTCATCCACCAGAACAGAGGCACTAGTCCCCTCCACCAGGAAGCCTACACAACCCATTGAGCCAACCTTAGCAATGGTAGCCACACACCAAGAACAACGTAAATTATGAATCTTCAGCCTGTGAAGAGGAGACCCCAAACACAGTAAGTTAAGCAAAATGAGAGGACAGAGAGACACACAGCAGATGAAGAAGCAAGGCAAAAACACACCAGACCTGACAAATGAAGAGACAATAGGCAGTCTACCTGAAAAAGAATTCAGAATAATGATAGTAAACATGATCCAAAATCCTGGAAATAGAATGGAGAAAATACAAGAAATGTTTAACAAGGGTCTAGAAGAACTAAAGAGCAAACAAACACTGATGAACAACACAATAAATGAAATTAAAAATTCTCTAGAGGGGATTGATAGCAGAATAACTGAGGCAGAAAAACGGATAAATGACCTGGAAGATAAAATAGTGGAAATAACTACTGCAGAGCAGAATAAAGGAAAAAGAATTAAAAGAATAGAGGAGAGTCTCAGAGACCTCTGGGACAACATTAAACACACCAACATTTGAATTATATGGGTCCCAGAAGACGAAGAGAAAAAGAAAGGGACTGAGAAAATATTTGAAGAGATTATATTAGAAAACTTCCCTAATATGGGAAAGGAAATAGCTAATCAAGTCCAGGAAGCACAGAGAGTCCCATACAGGATAAATCCAAGGAGAAACACACCAAGACACATATTAATCAAACTATCAAAAATTAAATACAAAGAACAAATATTAAAAACAGCAAGGGAAAAACAACAAATAACATACAAGGGATAACCATATCCCCATAAGGTTAACAGCTGATCTTTCACCAGAAACTCTGCAAGCCAGAAGGGAGTGGCAGGACATATTTAACGTGATGAAAGAGAAAAACCTACAACCAAGATTACACAGCAAGGATCTCATTCAGATTTGACGGAGAAATTAAAAGCTTTACAGACAAGCAAAAGCTAACAGAATTCAGCTCCACCAAACCAGCTTTTCAAGAAATGCTAAAGGAACTTCTCTAGGAAGGGAACACAAGATAAGGAAAAGACCTACAAAAATAAACCCAAAACAATTAAGAAAATGGTAACAGGAACATACATATCGATAATTACCTAACATGTAAGTGGATTAAATGCTACAACCAAAAGACATAGACTGGCAGAATGGATACAAAAACAAGACCCGTATACATGCTGTCTACAAGAGACCCACTTCAGACCTAGGGACACATGCAGACTGAAAGTGAGGGGATGGAAAAAGATATTCCATGCTAATGGAAATCAAAAAAAGCTGGAGTAGCAATTCTCATATCAGACAAAATAGACTTTAAAATAAAGACTATTACAAGAGACAAAGAAGGACACTACGTAATGATCAAGGGATTGATCCAAGAAGAAGATATAACAATTGTAAATATTTATGCACCCAACATAGGAGCACCTCAATACATAAGGCAAATACTAACAGCCATAAGAGGGGAAATTGAAATTAACACAATCATACTAGGGGACTTTAACACACCACTTTCCCCAATTCACAGATAATCTAAAATGAAAATAAATAAGGAAACTCCAGCTTTAAATGACACATTAAACAAATAGACTTAATTGATATGTATAGGATATTTCATCCAAAAACAGCAGAATACACATTCTTCTCAAGTGCTCATGGAACATTCTCCAGGATAGATCATATCTTGGGTCACAAATCAAGCCTTGGTAAATTTAAGAAAATTGAAATTGTATCAAGTATCTTTTCCAACCACAATGCTATGAGACTAGATATCAATTACAGGAAAAAATCTGTAAGAAATACAAACACATGGAGGCTTAACAACACACTACTTAATAACCAAGATATCACTGAAGAAATAAAAGAGGAAATCAAAAACTACCTAGAAACAAATGACAATGGAATCACGATGACCCAAAACCTAAGGATGCAGCAAAAGCAGTTGTAAGAGGGAAGTTTATAGCTATAAAAGCCTACCTTAAGAAACAAGAAACATCTCAAATAAACAATCTAACCTTACACCTAAAGCAATTAGAGAAAGAAGAACAACAACAACAAAAATAAAAACCCTAAAGTTAGCAGAAGGAAAGAAATCATAAAGATCAGATCAGAAATAAATGAAAAAGAAATGAAGGAAACTGTAGCAAAGATCAGTAGAACCAAAAGCTGGTTCTTTGAGAAGATAAACAAAATTGATAAACCATTATCCAGACTCATCAAGAAAAAAGGGAGAAGCCTCAAATCAATAGAATTAGAAATGAAAAATGAAAAGTAACAACTGACACTGCAGAAATACAAAAGATCGTGAGAGATTATTACAGGCAACTCTATGCCAATAAAATGGACAACCTGGAAGAAATAGACAAATTCTTAGAAATGCACAACATTCTGAGACTGAAACAGGAAGAAATAGAAAATATGAACAGAGCAATCACAAGCACTGTAATTGAAACTGTGATTAAAAATCTTCCAACAAACAAAAGCCCAGGAGCAAATGGCTTCACAGGCAAATTCTATCAAACGTGTAGAGAAGAGCTAACACCTATCCTTCTCAAACTTCTCCAAAATATAGCAGAGGGAGGAACACTCTCAAACTCATTCTACGAGGCCACCATCAGTCTGATACCAAAACCAGACAAAGATGTCACAAAGAAAGAAAACTACAGGCCAATATCACTGATGAACATAGATTCAAAAATCCTCAACACAGTACTAGCAAACAGAATCCAACAGCACATTAAAAGGATCATACACAATGATCAAGTGGGGTTTATCCCAGAAATGCAAGGATTGTTCAATATATGCGAATCAATCAACATGATATACCATATTAACAAATTGAAGGAGAAAAACCATATGATCATCTCAATAGTTGCAGAGAAGGCTTTTGACAAAATTCAATGCCCATTTATGATAGAAACCCTCCAGAAATTAGGCATAGAGGGAACTTACCTCAACATAATAAAGGCCATATATGACAAACCCACAGCCGACATCATCCTCAACGGTGAAAAACTGAAACTATTTCCACTGAGATCAGGAACAAGACCAGGTTGCCCACTCTCACCACTAATATTCAACATAGTTTTGGAAGTTTTAGCCACAGCAGTCAGAGAAGAAAAAGAAATAAAAGGAATCCAAATTGGAAAAGAAGAAGTAAAGCTGTCACTGTTTGCAGATGACATGATACTCTACATAGAGAATCCTAAAGATGCTACCAGAAAACTACTAGAGCTAATCAATGAATTTCATAAAGTAGCAGGATACAAAATTAATGCACAGAAATCTCTTGCATTCCTATACACTAATGATGAAAAATCTGAAAATGAAATTAAGAAAACACTCCCACTTATCACTGCAACTAAAAGAATACAATATCTAGGAATAAACCTTCCTAAGAAGACAAAAGGCCTGTATGCAGCAAATTATAAGACACTGATGAAAGAAATGAAAGATGATACAAATAGATGGAGAGATATACCATGTTCTGGGATTGGAAGAATCGACATTGTGAAAATGACTATACAACCCAAAGCAATCTACAGATTCCGTGCAATCCCTATCAAACTACCACTGGCATTTTTCATGGAACTAGAACAAAAAATTTCACAATTTGTATGGAAACACAGAAGACCCCGAATAACCAAAGCAATCTAGAGAAAGAAAAACGAAGCTGGAGGAATCAGGCTCCCTGATGTTAGACTATACTACAAAGCTAGAGTAATCAAGACAGTATGGTACTGGCAAAAAAACAGAAGTATAGATCAATGGAACAGGATAGAAATCCCAGAGATAAACCCACTAACATATGGTTACCATATATTTGATAAAGGAGGCAAGAATATACAGTGGAGAAAAGACAGTCTCTTCAATAAGTGGTGCTCGGAAAGCTGGACAGCTACATGTAAAAGAATGAAATTAGAACACTCCCTAACACCATACACAAAAGTAAATTCAAAATGGATTAAAGACCTAAATGTAAGGCCAGACACCATCAAACTCTTAGAGCAAAACATAGAACACTCTATGACATAAATCACAGCAAGATCCTTTTTGACCCACCTCCTAGAGAAATGGAAATAGAAACAAAAATAAACAAATGGGATCCAATGAAACTTAAAATATTTTGTGGAGCAAAGAAAACCATAAACAAGATGAAAAGACAACCCTCAGAATGGGCGAAAATATTTGCAAATGAAGCAACTGACAAAGGATTAATCTCCAAAATGTACAAGCAACTCATGCAGCTCAATATCAAAAAAAAAAAAAAAAACCTAATCAAAAAATGGGCAAAAGACCTAAATAGACATTTCTCCAAAGAAGATATACAGATTGGCAACAATCACATGAAAGCATGCTCAACATCATTAATTATTAGAGAAATGCAAATTAAAACTACAATGAAATATCATCTCACACCTGCAATAATAGCCATCATCAATAAACCTACAAACAGTATATGCTGGAGAGGGTGTGGAGAAAAGGGAGCACTCTTGCAGTGTTGGTGGGAATGTAAATTGATACAGCCACTATGGAGAACAGTATGGAGGTTCCTTAAAAACTAAAAATAGAGCTACCATATGACCCAGCAATCCCATGACTGGGCATATACCCTGAGAAAACTATAATTCTAAAAGAGTCATGTACCAATATGTTCATTGCAGCTCTATTTACAATAGCAAGGACATGGAAGCAACCTAAGTGTCCATTGACAGATTAATGGATAAAGATGATGTGGCACATATATACAATGGAATATTTCTCAGCCATAAAAGGGAGCAAAACTGAGTTATTTGTAGTGAGGTGGATGGACTTAGAGACTGTCATACAGAGTGAAGTAAGTCAGAAAGAGAAAAACAAATACTCTATGCTAACACATATATATGGAATCTAAAAAAGAAAAAGAAAATGGTCAGAACAACCTAGGGGCAAAACAGGAATAAAGGTGCAGATCTACCTAAGAATGGACTTGACAATATTGGGAGGGGGAAGGGTAAGCTGTGACAAAGTGAGAGTGGCATGGACATATATACACTACCATACCTAAAATAGATCACTAGTGGGAAGCAGCTGCATAGCACAGGGAGATCAGCTCGGTGCTCCGTGACCGCCTATAGGGGTGGGATAGGGAGGGTGGATGGGAGGGAGATGCAAGAGGTAAGAGATATGGGGACATATGTATATATATAACTGATTCACTTGGTTATAAAGCAGAAACTGACACACCATTGTAAAGCAGTTATACTCTAATAAAGATGTTTAAAAATTAAAAAATAATAATAAATTCAAATTTCAAGATTCCAAAAAAAAATTCATTTGATTTATAAAACCGCTCGTTTTAATATTATCACCTCCAATCGTTTTCTTTCAAGATTCAGGCTAATATTTTGATAGAGATTTTTGTTTGCTTATGTGTTTCTTTTGTGATTTACTGCTAGGGAAAAGTCAAAAATAGTAATTGCCTGTTATATTCAGAAATTTTAAACAATTATACTGAACCAGTAAATTAAGGAATCCTAGCAGTGTTAGTCTGCTCTCTCCCTCTCCTTAAGGAAATGAATGACTGCTACTGGTGATCTCTTACACATAGTTATTTATTTATTTTCCCTTTTTAAACAATTTGCTGCAACTGTGGGGGAGAAAAAAAGTAGATACTTTTGTCTCACTTATCTTTGTGACATTTCATGGGCTGATTTTAATTAACATATATTTGCTTTGACGTCAAAATGCTCCGGTTCCTTTAAAATGTCAGATTTTGAAATCCTGACATTTTCTTGGAAAGAGCAAGGAACTGAATGAGTTATTTAGGAAGGGTCTGGTCACTCAGAGATTCCAGTGTAAAAAGCAGTTCATTTTTGCTGAAAAGAAAGTTGTCCTCGAAGGTGGCACAGTCTTTTCAACTCAATGCTAGAATTACCTTCCATATGAAGCCTGATTCCACACTTTTATCTTGCGTGCTGGAGAACTGACCATATTTTCTTCTATGATCTTAATCTATGTTAATAATCATACAACTTCTTTGTATTCATCTGTAAAGTTCTTGAGAACAGGAACTTGTCATATTCATCTGTTTGCTCAACACTTAAAACTGCACTTGACACACAGTAGGCCCTAAATAGATATTTCTTAATGTGAAAGGAGGAAGCGACAAAAATATTAATACATGAGATTTTGATTCAGAGTAAAGATGAGAAAGCAGTTGAGAATTTTACAGAGAATATTTACTCAAAAAAATTAAGACTTGACCTTGACATAACTGAGACCATTTGAAAATATGTTGCTGTAAGGAACTGTGGAGAATCTATGTAACAATTAAAATTTAAGCATCTGGAGATTATGAAAGTGTGAGACAGATAGGCAAAGACCTGGGAATACCACAAACAGCTCATGGATATGAATGGGATAAAAACAAATAGATAGTGACCTTCATCATAGGTAGATAACAGGATACATATTTGGATTATTTTTAAGTGTGGAAAGTTGTTTTCTTAATAGTTTTATATCATTTGGGTGTTAAGGTATGTAATAAAATGAACTTAAAATACCTCATTTAGTTTTTTCTAATGAACTTATATGAATGTAGAATAAGTAAGTGAATAAAAAAAGAATAGTTCTAGCTTCTACCACCACACCTTAATTTCCAGTGCTTTGGCTAAGTCTCAACCTAACTAGCAATTATGCCTATTAGAGGTGTTATTTTTTTTTTTTTTTTTTTTTTTTTTTGTGGTACGCGGGCCTCTCACTGTTGTGGCCTCTCCCGTTGCGGAGCACAGGCTCCGGATGCGCAGGCTCAGCAGCCATGGCTCACGGGCCCAGCCGCTCCGCGGCATATGGGATCCTCCCAGACCGGGGCACGAACCCGTATCCCCTGCATCGGCAGGCGGACTCTCAACCACTGCGCCACCAGGGAGGCCCTAGAGGTGTTATTAAATTAATATGTTTTCAGCTAACTCCCCAAATAGAGGAGATGTAGTTCAGATTAGATCAACTTTAGTTTAATTTAGTCCTTTAAGTATAATGGGAATTTAATGGTGTATAGAAATGTATATTGTGTATTTATCTTAAAAATGTACTTAATTTCATCCTAATTTTAGTTTGATTCAAAAAGCATTAGAGAAAAGGAGAAGGAGAGAATAGGACAACTGTCTCAAGGCCACTGATTACACATAAAATAATATCTCATGATTATTAACATTTCATAAGTTTAGAATGCAGACTTCAATCCTTTTGACATGTACTGAAGGATAACTAAGTGATGTGGCAAATTATGGATTATACTCTCAGTTTTGCAGTCAAGACTTAGAAATGTGGACCATGGAGCTCTACCTTGTGCCCTAATCCCCCCAGGTGAGGCTGATGGGAAGAAACACTGGCAAACGAGTCCTGCTAGCAAGAGGCTTGAGATAGTTCCAGAATTACAGTATGATCATTAATATTGGGTACAACTTGTGACTTTACTATAAATCCTACTTTAAATGTAATCAGGGGGCTTCCCAGGTGGCACAGTGGTTGAGAGTCCACCTGCCGATGCAGAGGACACGGGTTCGCGCCCCGGTCCGGGAAGATCCCACATGCCGCGGAGCAGCTGGGCCCGTGAGCCATGGCTGCTGAGCCTGCGCGTCCAGAGCCTGTGCTCCGCAACGGGAGAGGCCACAACAGTGAGAGGCCCACGTACCGCAAAAAAAAAAAAAAAAAAAAAAAAAAAAAATGTAATCAGGGATGTGTCAAACTTCTATTTCCAAAGCTGCCAACATAAAAAACCTACCTGATTTTCTGTCACTGCATTTTTCAAACCAGCTGGGCTTCAGTTAAATTATTTTGTGTCCCCGCTGGGTCATAATGAAATGATTTTTCACCTGGTTTGAAACTCATGCAGATCCAAATAAAAATTGAAACTGAAGTGAAATGTACAAGGTGTCAACCACAGGAACCATTGCCAATATTTTTTTCCCCTTAAAGTGATTGCTAACTGAAACATCAGGCTTCACACTTGCATAATCTCAGCAGACTGCAGCAATACTTAACTTCACAGACTGAGGACAACGGGGCACCATGATAAAAGAGAAGGGCTGTTACTAGTTGTTTGAAATGAGGAGATGTTGACCTTTGATTCCTTAGGTTACAGTTAGTGTGGATGGTAAATATAGCTAAAATTTTCACAATCACTCTATCAGATTCAATTTATTTTATTTTCTGTTATAAATGTTAGATGATTTGTATCAACAATGTTCTCTTTTACTTTGAATCCAAAATACATATGGCCTCAGCGATTATTTGATTTTATACTTTGAAAAGTATGAGCTTCAGAAATTGAAACATTTCTTGAACACTTTAATCACTATGAAAATTATTTTAGGTCAGTGAAATATTTAAGGAAAAAAATAATGAGCCTTCTAAACAAAGATAACATGACTTTAACTTATTTTTGTATATAATTTTCTCCCCAGTTTTAAACAAAATGGTGCAATTTATTCATCTTAACGTCCTTTATTTTTCACCATGATAGCTGAATGTAAAAGCATGAAGTCAATGTTGTCTAATAATTAGACTGTGGCTGGCTTCTTCTTCCCTGTCTCCATGAACAATATTGTTTTGAGATGTGCTCCTGGTTTCAGTACTTGAGGTTCTCTTGGCTTTACCTCATCAGGAAAGGGCACCTAGAGTTAAAATTCATTCAGAATACCCATCTGCCCAGCAGTGGTAATGGTTTTGTACAAGTATATTAACATTTTTACCCGCCCTTTTTTTTTTTTTTTTTTTCGGTATGTGGGCCTCTCACTGTTGTTTCCTCTCCCGTTGCGGAGCACAGGCTCCGGACGTGCAGGCTCAGTGGCCATGGCTCACGGGCCTAACAGCTCCACAGCATGTGGGATCTTCCCATAGCTTGGCACGAACCCGTGTTCCCTGCATCGGCAGGTGTACTCTCAACCACTGCGCCACCAGGGAAGCCCCTACCCATCCTTTTTTTAATTGAGGAAAAATGGACCTAATATATTATGTTAGTTACCAATGTACAACATAACGATTCTATATTTGTATACCCTTCGAAATGATCACTACAATAAGTCTCGTTACCATCTGTCACCATATAAAGTTATGCATTTTTTTCTTGTGATGAGAACTTTACGATCCATTTTTTTTATGATGAATCCAATCAGTTTTTCTATAACACTTGTCTTGAAAACCAGCACTTTCCAAACAATTGATATATCAGGGAACAAGTTGAGCATGATGGAGATTTTACCTGCTTATATGTTATGTAATCTGTGAGAAACAAGAGGTGAACACAGAAAACTGCACTCAACTGAACAGAGCCAACTAAAAATATCCAAAAAAATAAAACTGCACATAGGAACACACCAAGCAAGGAGGAGCTGCACTCATCCCCATCTGGTGTTCCAAATACCTGTGTGATTTCAGAGAACAAGCCTTCCACACCTTTGCAACAACTCCCAAGCTGCAACCCTTCTAGCAGCCAGCCAGGCCCAGCACCTTCCCCTCTCTTGGGGAAGGAGGGAAGGAAGAGAGTATGATATAGAGCTCTTTCCCATCAGGAAGGAAGTGGGGAGAGAATATCTTTCTGGCAGAGTTGGTGGTAGAGAGAAAGTTGGAAAGGGAAGACAAATGTCCTTAACCCAAAGATCCAGGATATTAACTCACTGAATATTCAGCTTGACTAAGAAGGATATGGGAAGGTCCAAATACACCTAGTTTCTGGTGGGGAGATGGTGAAAGTAGAGGAACTTTTGTTCTACTTCTTATTTGGTGGAGAATGTCTGATAGAGTATCTTAAATCAATGTTCTTAGCAATGCTTCTTGTTTTCCCCTGTCCTACACAAAGCATAGATGTGATCCAGAACTTCTTATATGATATATTTGTGTGCAAGGGGTTGAGGAGTGGGGATCTGAAGTCATCTGAGAATGAAGAATCTAGGTGTTTACCTTGGGATTGCTGCAGTGCAGGGTGAGGTGATTCTACAGATAAGAGGTGGATGGATCAAAGTCAGAGACCAAATGGGGGTTGTGCCCGAATCTCAAGAGTTCCTGTATTTCCCACAGGCACTTGGTAAACTCAGGGATATGAATCAAACCCCTGAAACCAACACCACAGAGGCTTACACCAAAGCAACTAATTGTAAGCAACACCAGAGAGGCCTTTAGTAGCAGGTACAGTGAGGACGTTGGACAATTCTCAGACACCACAAGGATGAACTACATTTTAACACGTCAGTAAGGTGAAATTATTACACTACCTAATATGATTACACTATTCAGTATTATCTATAAGATTTTCTGGAAAAATCACATTATAAGATTCTCCATCTACTTATTCTCACTTTTTAAATTTGTACTTTGATATTCAAGAAGCTATACATCTCAGTGTGGATAGGCCTTTAAATTAAATATTGTAAGACAAAATAAAGAACTCTGTTGGAAAATGCACTGGCAAGAAAATATTTTCTTTAGCATTCTCATTAAAAACAGTGAAGAAGGACTCTCCTTACCATTATCAAAATACATTTAAGAACTTAATCAAAATACTGTAGTGTTAAAATTTAGACGCAAATGTCTGGATTTATGAGAATTTTGTATGCAATAGATATTGTAAATATATATCAATAAGAATATACTCAATCATTTTATTGGTTAAGTTGGCTATGTGCTTAAGAAAATTAAGTTAGCTCTCTATCCAATATTATGCACATAATCAAACAGTTCAAGTGCATTAAAATATTAAAAATGATGCCAAAATATATAGACACTTAGAATACAGTATGTGTCATAGTGACAATGTATCTACTCATGCTCAGATTAATGGATCATTCTCAACTGCTTCTGCCTCATACCATCTTTTTCATGGAGTGAGAATTTCCCATCTTATCAAGTTCTCCACACAAATGGTTAATCCCCTCCAAGTATTGGAGGGTGGAGATTTGGTGTAAAAAAACAAAAACAAAAACAAAACCTAGTAGATAATGAGTTTGCTTTGGGAGTTATATTGATCAGAAAATAAGAAGTTGATGTGCAGAATATCCTGGTCACTTGTTTTCCAATTTTGATGTGTTGGGTATTGGCCATTGAGAATTTCTTTCCCTATAGTTTCAGTCATTTCTTGATCTCCTTTTCCCACTTCTCAAAATTCACTTATATAATTGTTTAGAGAAAGACAACTCCACCCTTATTATTTGTTGCATCTCTCTGCATAGCATTTTAAGAATATTTTTAATAATACTGAGAGTATAATTTTAATTTTCACAGAAGGCTAAGATTCAATTATTTTTCTTAGATATTTGAAAACATTTTTCCATTTACTTTTGGTATCTTGTGTTGCATATAAAATATGAAGCAAATTTAATTACAGTGTATATTATATATTTTTATAACTATAAATTTAGAAAATTTAAACTTTTAATACTAAAATAACAGTAGAATTGCTTTAGATTATATTGTTTTTGTCATTCCTGCTGAACCCATTTGTAGTCTTTAAATTGAGGATATGTGTTTTTTTGTTTGTTTGTTTGTTTAGAAATGTTTTCATACATCTTGCTTTCATTATAGCCTCTATTTAGTTCTCTCATTAATCCCCTCTGGAAGGCATTCTAAAATGTAGATCCATCATAGACTAGGCCTATTTGCCTTCCATAGATACTAGCTTTTCCATAATATACTTAAGGTCTTTCAAATCTGACATATTTCTCTCAGACATCTGAGCTTGTTCATTACATTAGTCATGTTTTGTTCTGCTACTTGTCCTTATAAGTGAATATAACAAGGCATCAAAATACAAGGTATCAAAATAAAGATGCAAGTATATTTCTATCTGTTAGCAAACAACAATTAAAAATCAAATTTGTGGGGCTTCCCTGGTGGCGCAGTGGTTGAGAGTCTGCCTGCCGATGCAGGGGACACGGGTTTGTGCCCCGGTCTGGGAAGATCCCACATGCCATTGAGCGGCTGGGCCCGTGAGCCATGGCCGCTGAGCCTGTGCGTCCCGAGCCTGTGCTCCACGACGGGAGAGGCCACAACAGTGAGTGGCTCGCATACCGCAAAAAAAAAAAAAAAATCAAATTTGTAAACAATATTGCATGCAATAGCATTAAAAAATATAGAATACTTATAATAAATTTAACAAAAGACATGCAGGAACTCTAGATGGAAGATTACAAAATTTACTGAAGAAAAGGGAGACCTAAATAGAATGATACACTATTTATATGCATAAGAAATCTCAGTATTGGTAAGATTTTTATTCTTTCCAAATTGATCTATAGATCCAATGTAAAACTTACCAAATTAAACATATATTTAGCCTGTGATGCAGCAATTATACTCGTGTATATGCTTAAGAGAAACTTGTTCATATGTCCACCAAAACTGCAAAAACTGTTCATAGCCAAGTTTTTTATAATAGTCAAAATTCTAACCAACCAAATGTCCATAATAGATAACAAGTGAAAAATTTCATTGCCCCAGTATGAATTAATCTCCTGTACATAATATTAATAAAGAGCCAGACATAAAAGAAGCAAATCAGTATGATTCCATGTATATGGAATTTGAAACAAGCAAAATCAATCTAAGATGATAGAAGTCAAATCATGGCTAACCTTATACTGAAGGTGGAAGCAGTAATACCAACTGACAGGAGGACTAAGGAATTTTCTAGTGTTCAGGAAATTCTCTGTATATTGGTCCAGTATTGGTTACCTAAAGGTATGTACATGTAAAAATGTATCAGTGTATAAACTTAAGATTTTCAATTTAAGAAAATGAAAAAGAATCACACATCAAACTATTTTACATGCTACTGTGTAAGGTGAACCTCTAAAAGAAGATTTTAAAATGCAGCATTTCCCAAGTATATTAATTAATGGATTATAGGAACTGGCTTTCAGTGTACTATGATAAGAGACAAGAAAGTAACTGAGCTAGAATAAAGTGTGTAAAGGGTAGTGAATTAGTTCTGATTTCTAATTCAGGAAGAGATTAGTAGATAATAACCAGGATTAGGGGACTGTTGAAAATATCTTGTTCAACTAGGCCCTTTGGCAATAATAAAAAGTATGGAAAATTTTGCATTAGAGAAATTTCAAGAGAATTAGTATACAACTATATCTCCATCTAAAGTCAGGAAATTTTGCCTATCATAGGACCTATTGTACAGTCTATATTTTATTTGTCTTCCATCTGAATTTAAGCATGAATCTGTATATAATAAAATGACCCTTCTGCTTTATCAAAATAAATGACTTAAGATATTTTAATTATTTTTTTGGAATACAAAATATAAACATTCTTGAAACATTTGGGAAACCATGGTAATTACTTTAAAACTTGATATAGTAGGTAGGCACTTGAATTCCTTACATCTTATGCTGAATCTCCTCCCAGTCAATAGAACAGCTTAGCCAATCAGTTTACCTTTACTCTATCTCTCATTCTTTTAAGCTCGTGTTGCTTACTGTAGTTGTTAAAAGATAAATACAGGGCTTCCCTGGTGGCGCAGTGGTTGAGAGTCCGCCTGCTGATGCAGGGGACACGGGTTCGTGCCCCGGTCCAGGAAGATCCCACATGCTGTGGAGCGGCTAGGCCTGTGAGCCATGGACGCTGAGCCTGTGTGTCCAGAGCCTGTGCTCCGCAACGGGAGAGGCCACAACAGTGAGAGCACAGCGTACCGCAAAAAAAATAAAATAAATAAAAAATAAAAAAAAAGATAAATACAATTTCAAATCCCTCTCTCTCTCACTAAGCCAACTGTCCTTATCGTATTGTAAGTCCTTTGTTTTGCCTGGAAATCTAGGAAACTTTGTAACAGTTGTTCTTTTCTCCAGTATTCCCAGGCTCCAGGCCTTCCCTTGCACTTCTATTAAGACAATGTTTCTAACATGAAAATCTGATCATGCTTATATTCTTTGCTGATAATTCTCCACATTCACTACAATCATATAAATATATTTTGTTTTATGTAAAACGTGAATATCTCAAAGAAAATTATTAATCTAAAGACTAAATTATTTTATAAATGTATTAATTACCCTAAGTTATCTTCTAAATATATCCTGGCATTTGTGTATTTTCTTTGCATAAATTTTTGTATTGATATATTACTAAATCAAATATAAAGAACTGCTACAGTTTAGTACCTAAACGTCCCTGAGCTATAGTTTGACAGCCAAACAATTGGAGGTAAAAATGTGTAGTCTTCCAATTCCCTGACCTATATATCTAACTTCAATAAAATAATTTCACTATTTTACCTATATTGGTAACATATTATTGCTATAGTCATCCAATAGCTTCCAATAGAAATATAAATTTTAAATAGTATGTAATGCACTGATAAGTCTGATCCCAGAATATAGGTTATTATATTAATATGCTTCTTGCATTTATTAACGAATAACTTACCAAAGGTAAAAAAAATGTATTTGATGCTCTAAGTCATACAAGTAGAGATAATTGATATTCTATGAACAGTACATAATTAGATATGAGAACTAAAGAATCTGATTCAAGTAATTCATTTTATTTACAATGAAAAACTAGATCATTTATTATAAATATCAATTAGACTTAAGGGGTAAAATAAAAGTTAAAAATCAACATTGTGTTAAGATCAATTAGGCTTAAACAATTAGCAACTGCAGATCAACTCTGAAAAAACACATAAAATATCTTAAGGAAGAAATGGAAAAAAAATAGAACAACTTTCCAAATAATATAGTTATCAAGTAAAAGCCTGGGACTCTTGTCCCAAAGCCAGATATTCAAGAGTTTTTAACTATTTTGAACTTAATTCAAAAAATTGAAAATAGTGTTAATCCTAATGTAAGTTGTTTACTTAATTTTTAAATCTAAGAATAAGTTCAATAATATGCATATGCACTAGGAAGTACTTAAATTATTAACAATCAGTTTTACAGTACACTCTAATAGTTTTAAAATTAGAGGAAAGTAATTCAACAGATTTCATGTTGGTTGCAATATTTGGATTTGGGAGACAAATATTATAGAGTCCATTTTTTCAATGACTTCCTTTTTGTTTATCTTTGAAATGCAATTACAATTATATATTTCATGTTGAAACTTTACCAACTAAACTACATTATCCCAATTCCCGCATTACTTTTTTAATATCTAGTTATGACAGGGAGTTTTCCATCACTAATTAACCATATATTCAAATCTGGTCATTCCTTTTCAATGACTCTGGTAACTTATTCCTGTAAATTAAGCTTAACTAGTTACATTTCTTTGCTCCATTGAGTTAAGGTATTTTCAGGCCTAAACAAATTAATATTAATATCTTTGATATATACTGCTTAAATTTTCAAAGACTTTTGGGCTTCAAATTATGCATTAAGATAAAATCATAAGTGATCATTAATATAATTCTAAAATATCTTGTAGGTTACCCAGGAAGTAACCAATGTATTTTATATCCATTAAGTGATTAAGTAAATAGTAATAAAACATTAATAAGAAAATATCACAGATCAAAGAAAACATTTTATGGAGGAAATATTCTGTGCTATAGATAGCCGTGTAATCTTCCACTGTGAGCACTGGCTTGGAGATCATCAAATTGAGCTTAATTATTTTAAAAACACTGATTTCCATTAAATAGATGATTTGTATTTTTTCTTCTAGATTTATAGGCAGCATACTTGCAAACAAAGTATTTGATTTAGTATTTGTAAATGCTCTAAGTTAATTTAAGATGTTATACATTGCAATGGAAATGGATTCTGGGAAAATGGTGAAATGAACATGATTCCCTTCTATTCCACTATCTTCTAAGATGAGGTAAAATGGTTGCAAGGTATACGGGAGACATTGAAAATGAGGTCTGGATTCTGTGAATCTCAAAGGGCCACAAGATTTTTGGAGAAGCGTGTAAGAGAGACCAGATAGGAGGATCAGGAAGTGGAAGATTGTATAAGACTTTGGTGAGAAGAGACCTGTATGCTCAAGTAAGTCAGTATATTGGCTCTATGTTAGGATGCCCGAACTCCTACATCTCAAAAATACCAAACAAACCACCACCAACAACAACAAAAGCATGAAAAAAAGTTCTTATTCCTACTGGTCTCTGAGGCTGAGACCTAGGAATGGGAAAGTTTCCTCCAGGTGCAATAATAATGTCTGATAGTCTGCTTTCTTTGGCAGTACTGGTTCTCTGGCAGAGAGATAATTTGCTTCTAATTACTTATGAGACTGTGACCACATAGGAAGCTAATTTTTAACTCTGCTGCATAGTGGAGTCACCTGAGAATTAAAAAAAAGTCTGCTCCTATCCTCCCTCAACTGTCCATCCCAGGCCATGTAGATGCTGATTTAATTGATATGAGGTAGAGCCTAGAAACTGGGATTTTAAAAATGTCTCCCCAGTTGATTCTAATATGGAGCACATTGAAACTTATGAGGGAGAGGGGCCATATGCCAAAATCCATACCTAAGGCCGTTTGAGCTGATTGATTTAGGGGAAAAAAATAATAACTTCCAAAATAGGCAAATCACTCTGAGGGGAAATGATTGATCAATCAGAAAAAATAGAACACATGTTCACGGAAAAGTAGTTCTCAGACAAGGAAATTACAAATTCAATAGGAAAAAATGATAAATAAAAGGTTACTTAAGAAATTTCAATTGTTTCCATTTTTTTCTAAATATCAATTAAGTCATTCAATAGACCCTCATGTGACCTTGTGAAAATGATAACCGGTGATGATCAGAAGAAAATAATTTTCCTCATTTTCTTCAATTCACTTTTTGCCTAAGCTGTATCAGATGAGTTTTGTTTACCTGAAGGCAATCTTTTCCTTCAGTCATTCCAGTGGCAGTCATTGCCAGTGGAGTGAGATGGTCAGGGAAATAAGAGAACGTGTTGCTGGAGCAACCTCTGCATTAACATTTCTGCATACCAATTGACGCAACAGTTGAAGGGGAGAGAAAAGCTAAACACAAGATTTCTGAGTGCTTAAAATAACCAAGTTAAAGTTGGGGTATATAAATTTAATGGAATTATTTTGAACATTCAGCACTTAAGAGGCAAAAAGAATGAAAATAGGGAAAATGAGGGCACTATTTTACCAGTGTTGTAAGCTCCATCTTAATCTGGTTTTGAAGTTGATTTTGAAAAACCACCTGGGGTAAATCTGTATTTGAAGATGGAGTTTAAAGGGATAGGGAAAGGAAAGGAACTCAGTGGTTGTTTATTCCTGCATCTTTGGACAAAGAATCTGGATTATAAATGTCCGTGACAGAGTTGAATTCTAAGTTTGTATTAAGAACTGCCTTCAGTTGGTAAGAGACTTTACATTGTGTGTCCGTGGACAGTTTAGATAAAAGTTACTTTCGAGCTTTAATGATCCGCCTATATGCCAAATTCTATTGATCTGACCTGATCTCAGAATCACGAAGGATTCGATATCTCTAAATGTATAAATTCACTGAACATCTTATGTACTATAGGATGTATTTTCTATTTATGTTCTTTATCAGGAAAGAAAACATAGTGGTTTTAAAATTCTTGGAATATGTATTTGATTTCCACCCTCGGAAACAATAAACATTAATACTGGGGGTACACATTATTTACTAAACAGTGTAGGAAAAACCCAAATCACTGAATTACAAATTAGTCTTTTCTAAGGGTATTATAATGCAGCTAATTCAATTGTTTTACTATATTATTCACTTTTCTTGTAACACAACTACTGTTAGAATGAGAAATACAGCAAGCTGTTGAAATTATTGCTACAAAAATAGTCCATAAGTCCTCTAAAGAAAATCATGTAAACTTCCAATTTATACTTTGTGGAAGCATACTTTTTTCTGCCTTCTCCTAAAAAGTATTCCACAATTAACTACATTTAAAACTACAGTATAAAGACTATCTCCATGATTTCAGGAATTAGGAAGACAAACATTTTAGGTTTAAGGTGTAATCAAGTTATTCATACATAGATTTTTTTAAAGTGATTGTATTTTACTTAGGAAACAGCAATGAAATATGTCTGCCTTACAAACCAGTACAAAATACATAATTTCTAATGAATCATTCTGATTATTTTCCAGAAGTTTTTATAGTGAGGATTCACTAACATAGTCAAATGGTATTGTATGTCCACACCTTCTAAAATCAGGTCAGTGTGCTTTGCTCTTTCCCCTTTTTTCCCATGGTGGAGAGAGGGAGTGCTTCTCTTTTACATAAGTAAAGGTTTTTATTTTGTTTTTAAGGAAATCCTTTAGGAACTAAATAGATATTTTATGGAATTTGGATGACTCTATGTCAAAGGTGCATAGAAGAATAATGGACAATAAAACCAGAACCTACAGAGCTAATAACTGGTAGCCTAATACAATGTTAAATGACATGGATTCTGCAGGCAGATTGCCTAGGACTTGAACTCTGATGCTACCACTTTATTGGGTCTATGATGTTAGCAAGTTACCTAAACTTTTGTGCTCAGTTTCCATATCTGTATAATGTCCATAATATAGGATCACTTCATATGGCCATTGTGAGTATTAAGTATTTAGAATAGTGCATAGTCCATACTAATTACCATGTAAGTATATGCTCAATGTATAATAAGAGGCAGCTACTGTTTCACACTTTCTCATTCTTTCTCACATCTGCTTCTTTCTCTACATTCTTGTTCTGTTTTTCTATCTTTCACTATAGTATGGTTTTGTCCGATTTTTCACATGTTTTGGCCACATCTGGCCATGCCATCACTCAGTAAAGACAGATGAATATGACTTTAGTGATACTGGCTAGTTTAAAATATAAGGAAATGATATTTCTATTGGGTAGACTTATGTCAGGAATGTAGTAGTGGTCTAATCAGCTATAGACAGCGCATGTGTTCTACTACCTCTTTTCTCCCATTTTACTGAAGGCTATCATAAATTACAAGAAAAGATGCAAAAAGCAAGTTACTTGCAGCATATATTCACTTTATTAAGTAAAAAATTGACTATGTACATTTAATTTTATACCTTAAAATACCTATTCAATCCATCCATTTTATATAATCACATAAATAATTAACTTACTAATTCTTAAAATAGCATTCTTCCAAAGAGCAGATAAATGATAAATTGTTACTACCTACAAAAAATGGGGTCATTCATTTGTGAACTGCAATACATAAATGTCTCAAAGCCAAATACCTGGAAAATTACAGTAAAAACACTCTTTCTATGTACATACACATCATTGTGATGAAGTAGTTTGCCAAGTAATCCACAATAAATTAGGTCTGTAAAGATGAAATTAATCCTACTGACATTCATTCATAAATCAAAAGCAAGAATGATAAAAATTGAAGATAGCAAGCACTCAGGACAGTACTGATGATGTCTTGATACTGAGAATGAAGATTTTTCCCTAAAAAAATGTAAAATCTTAAATCCTAAACAGGTGTTCATGTATAATAAGAATGTTGCCAGGCTTCCCTGGTGGTGCAGTGGTTAAGAATCCGCCTGCCAATGCAGGGCACATGGGTTCGAGCCCTGGTCCGGGAATATCCCACATGCCGTGGAGCAATTAAACCCGTGTACCAAAACTACTGAGCTGTGTGCCACAACTACTGAAGCCCGCGTGCCTAGAGCCTGTGCTCTGCAACAAGAGGAGCCTCCACAATGAGAAGCCCGCGCACTGCAATGAAGAGTAGCCCCTGCTTTCCGCAACTAGAGAAAGCCTGTGCACAGCAATGAAGACCCAATGCAGCCAAAAATAAATAAATTAATTAAAAAAAAAGATGTTGCCAACTTATGCTTCACAGCTAGTCTTTTTTTATATACAGTGAATCTTCATTATTTGTCAATTCCATGTTCGTGAATTTGCCTGCTATCTAAAATGTATTTCTTTTTTTTTTATTTTAACATCTTTATTGGAGTATAACTGCTTTACAATGGCATGTTAGTTTCTGCTTTATAAAAAAGTGAATCAGTTATACATATACATATGTCCCCATATTTCTTCCTTCTTGCATCTCTCTCCCTCCAAACCTCCCTATCCCACCCCTCTAGGTGGTCACAAAACACCAAGCTGATATCCCTGTGCTATGTAGCTGCTTCCCACTAGCTATCTGTTTTACGTTTGGTACTGTATATATGTCCACGCCAGTCTCTCACTTTGTCCCAGCTTACCCTTCCCCCTCCCCGTATCTTCAAGTCCATTCTCTAGTAGGTCTGCGTCTTTATTCCCGTCTTGCCCCTAGATTATTCATGACGACTTTGTTTTATTTATTTATTTATTTATTTTAGATTCCATATATATGTGTTAGCATACGGTATTTGTTTTTCTCTTTCGGACTTACTTCACTCTGTATGACAAACTCTAGGTCCATCCACCTCACTACAAATAACACAGTTTTGTCCCTTTTTATGGCTGAGTAATATTCCATTGTATATATGTACCACATCTTCTTTATCCATTCATCTGTTGATGGACACTTAGGTTGCTTCCATGTCCTGGCTATTGTAAATAGAGCTGCAATGAATATTTTGGTACATGACTCTTTTTGAATTATGGTTTTCTCAGGGTATATGCCCAGTAGTGGGATTGCTGGGTCGTATGGTAGTTCTATTTTTAGTTTTTTTAAGAAACTTCCATACTGTTCTCCATAGTGGCTGTATCAATTTACATTCCCACCAACAGTGCAAGAGGGTTCCCTTTACTCCACACCTCTCCAGCATTTACTGTTTGTAGATTTTATGATGATGGCCATTCTGACCAGTGTGAGGTGATACCTCATTGTAGTTTTGATTTGAATTTCACTAATTATTAATGATATTGAGCATTCTTTCATGTGTTTGTTGGCAATCTGTATATCTTCTATGGAGAAATGTCTATTTAAGTCTTCTGTGCATTTATGGATTGGGTTGTTTGTTTTTTTTGATATTGAGCTGCAAGAGCTGCTTGTAAATTTTGGAGAATAATCATTTGTCAGTTTCTTTTTGTTTTGTTTTGGGGGTTTTTTTGTTTTGTTTTGTTTTGTTTTTGCGGTTGTGGGCCTCTCACTGTTGTGGCCGCTCCCGTTGCAGAGCACAGGCTCCGGACACACAAGCTCAGTGGCCATGGCTCACGGGCCTAGCTACTCCGCGGCATGTGGGATCTTCCTGGACTGGGACACGAACCCGTGTCCCCTGCATTGGCAGGCAGACTATCAACCACTGCGCCACCAGGGAAGCCCTGTCAGTTTCTTCATTTGCAAATATTTTCTCCCATTCTGAGGGATTTCCTTTCATCTTGTTTATGGTATCCTTTGCTGTGCAAATTTTTTCAGTTTCATTAGGTCCCATTTGTTTATTTTTGTTTTTATTTCCATTTCTCTAAGAGGTGGGTCAAAAAGATCTTGCTGTGATTTATGCCATAGAGTGTTCTGCCTATGTTTTCCTCTAAGAGTTTGATAGTGCCTGGCCTTACATTTGGGTCTTTAATCCATTTTGAGTGTATTTTTGTGTATGTATGGTGTTAGGGAGTTTCATTTCATTCTAATTTCATTCTTTTACATGTAGCTGTCCAGTTTTCCCAGCACCACTTATTGAAGAGGGTGTCTTTTCTCCATTGTATATTCTTGCCTCCTTTATCAAAGATAAGGTAACCATGTGTGTGTGGGTTTATCTATGGGCTTTCTATCCTGTTCCATTGATCTATATCCCTGTTTTTGTGCCAGTACCATACTGTCTTGATTACTGTAGCTTTGCAGTACAGTCTGAAGTTAGGGAGCCTGATTCCTCCAGCTCCGTTTTTCTTTCTCAAGATTGCTTTGGCTATTCGGGGTCTTTTCTGTTTCCATACAAATTTTGAAATTTTTTGTTCCAGTTCTGTGAAAAATGCCAGTGATAGTTTGATAGAGATTGCATTGAATCTGTAGATTGCTTTGGGTGGTATAGTTATTTTCACAATGTTGATTCTTCCACTCCCAGAACATGGTATATCTCTCCATCTATTTGTATCATCTTTCATTTCTTTCATCAGTGTCTTATAATTGTCTGTATAAAGGTCTTTTGTCTCCTTAGGTAGGTTTATTCCTAGATATTTTATTCTTTTTGTTGCAATGGTTAATGGGAGTGTTTTCTTAATTTCATTTTCAGATTTTTCATCATTAGTGCATAGGAATGCAAGAGATTTCTGTGCATTAATTTTGTATCCTGCTACTTTATGAAATTCATTGATTAGCTCTAGTAGTTTTCTGGTAGCATCTTTAGGATTCTCTATATATAGTGTCATGTCATCAGCAGACAGTGACAGCTTTACTTCTTCTTTTCTGATTTGGATTCCTTTTATTTATATTTCTTCTCTGACTACTGTGGCTAAAACTTCCAAAACTATGTGGAATAACAATGCTGAGATTGGGCAATCTTGTCTTGTTTCTGATCTTAGTGGAAATGGTTTCAGTTTTTCACCATTGAGGACGATATTGGCTGTGGGTTTCTCATATATGGCCTTTATTATGTTAGGTAAGTTCCGTCTATGCCTGCTTTCTGGATGGTTTTTATCATAAATGTGTGTTGAATTTTGTCAAAAGGTTTCTCTGCATCTATCGAGATGATCATATGGTTTTTCTCCTTCAATTTGTTAATATGGTTTATAACATTGACTGATTTGTGTATATTGAAGAATCCTTGCATTCCTGGGATAAACCCCACTTGATCATGGTGTATGATCCTTTTAATGTGCTGTTGGATTCTGTTTGCTAGTACGTTGTTGAGGATTTTTGCATCTATGTTCATCAGTGATGTTGGCCTGTTGTTTTCTTTCTTTGTGACATCTTTGTCTGGTTTTGGTATCAGGGTGATGGTGGCCTTGTAGAATGAGTTTGGGAGTGTTCCTCCATCTGTTATATTTTGCAAGAGTTTGAGAAGGATAGGTGTTCGCTCTTCTCTAAATGTTTGTTAGAATTCGCCTGTGAAGCCCTCTGATCTTGGGCTTTTGTTTGTTGGAAGATTTTTAATCAAAGATTCAATTTCAGTGCTTGTGATTGCTCTGTTCATATTTTCTATTTCTTCCTGGTTCCGTCTTGGAATGTTGTGCATTTCTAAGAATTTGTCCATTTCTTCCCGGGTGTCCATTTTATTGGCATATAGTTGTTTGTTGTAATGTCTCATGATCCTTTGTATTTTGGCAGTGTCAGTTGTTACTTCTCCTTTTTCATTTCTAATTCTATTGATTTGAGGCTGCTCCCATTTTTTCTTGATGAGTCTGGTTAATGGTTTATCAACTTTATCTTCTCAAAGATCCAGCTTTTAGTTTTATTGAGCTTTGTAATCATTTCCTTCATTTCTTTTTTATTTATTTCTGATCTGATCTTTATGATTTCTTTCCTTCTGCTAACTTTGGATTTCTTTTGTTCTTCTTTCTCTATTTGCTTTAGGTGTAATTTTAGGTTGTTTATTTGTGATATTTCTTGCTTCTTGAAGTAGGATTTTATTGCTATAAACTTCCCTCTTAAAACTGCTTTTGCTGAATCCCATAGGTTTTGGGTTGTCGTGTTTTCATTGTCATTTTTTTCTAGGTATTTCTTGATTTCCCCTTTGATTTCTTCAGTGGTCTATTGGTTATTAAGTACTGTATTGTTTAGCCACCATGTGTTTGTATTTTTTACAGACTTTTTCCTGTAATTAATATCTAGTCTTAGTGTTGTGTTCGAAAAAGTTACTTGATACGATTTCAGTTTTCTTAAATTTACCAAGGCTTGATTTGTAACCCAAGATATGATCTATCCTGGAGAATGTTCCATGAGCACGTGAGAAGAAAGTGTATTCTGTTGTTTTTGGATGGAATGTCCTATAAATATCAATTAAGACCATCTTGTTTAATGTATCATTTAAAGCTTGTGTTTTCTCATTTATTTTCATTTTGGATGATCTGTCCATTGGTGAAAGTGAGGTGTTAAAGTCCCCTACTATGATTGTGTTAATTTCGATTTTCCCATTTATGTCTGTTAGTATTTGCCTAATGTATTGAGGTGCTCCTATGTTGGGTGCATAAATATTTATAATTGTTATATCTTCTTGGATTGATCCCTTGATCATTATGTAGTGTCCTTCTCTTTCTCTTATACTAATCTTTATTTTAAAGTCTATTTTTTCTGATATGAGAATTGCTACTCCAGCTTTCTTTTGATTTCCATTTGCATGGAATATCTTTTTCCACCCCTCAGTTTCATACTGTATGTGTCCTTAGGCCTTAATTGGATCTCTTTTAGATAGCATATATATGGGTCTTGTTTTTGTATCCATTCAGCCAGTCTTTGTCTTTTGACTGGAGCATTTAATCCATTTACATTTAAGCTAATTATCAATATGTATGTTCCTATTACCATTTTCTTAAATGTTTTGGGTTTGTTTTTGTACGTCTTTTCCTTCTCTTGTGTTTCCTGCCTTGAGAAGTTACTTTAGCATTTGTTGTAAAGCTGGTTTGGTGGTGCTGAATTATCTTAGCTTTTGCTTGTCTGTAAAGCTTCTACTTTCTCTGTCAAATCTGAATGAGATCCTTACTGGGTCGAGTAATATTGGTTGTAGGCTTTTCTCCTTCATCACTTTAAATATGTCCTGCCAGTCCCTTCTGGCTTGCAGAATTTTTGCTGAAAGATCAGCTGTCAACCTTATGGGGATTCCCTTGTGTGTTATTTGTTGTTTTTCCCTTGCTACTTTTAGTATTTATTCTTTTATTTAATTTTTGATAGTTTGATTAATATATGTCTTGGCATGTTTCTCCTTGGATTTATCCTGTATGGTACTATCTGTGCTTCCTGGACTTGATTAACTATTTCCTTTCCCATACTAGGGAAGTTTTCTACTGTAATCTCTTCAAGTATTTTCTCAGTCCCTTTCTTTTCTCTTCTTCTTCTGGGACCCCTATAATTCGAATGTTGGTGCATTTAATGTTGTCCCATAAGTCTCTGAAACTGTCCTCAATTATTTTCATTCTTTTTTCTTTATTCTGCCCTGCAGTAGATATTTCAACTATTTTATCTCCAGGTCACTTATCCATTCTTCTGCCTCAGTTATTCTGCTATTGATCCCTTATGGAGAATTTTTAATTTCATTTATTGTTTTTCTATCACTGTTTGTTTGCTCTTTAGTTCTTCTAGGTCCTTGTTAAATGTTTCTTGTATTTTTTCCATTCTATTTCCAAGATTTTGGATCGTCTTTACTATCACTATTCTGAATTCTTTTTCAGGTAGACTGCCTATTTCCTCTTCATTTGTTAAGTCTGGTGGGTTTTTGCCTTGCTCTTTCATCTGCTGTGTATTTCTCTGTTTTCTCATTTTGCTTAACTTACTGTGTTTGGGGTCTCCTTTTCACAGGCCACATTTTTGTAGTTCCTGTTATTTTTAGTGTGTGGCCCTAGTGCCTAAGGTTGGTTCAGTGGGTTGTGTAGGCTTCCTGGTTGAGGGGACTAGTGCCTGTGTTCTGGTCGATGAGGCTCCATCTTGTCTTTCTCATGGGCAGGTCCATGTCTTGTCATGTGTTTTGTGCTGTCTGTGTCCTTATTATGATTTTAGGCAGTCTCTGTGCTAATGGACGTGGTTGTATTCCTGTCTTGCTAGTTGTTTGGCATAGGGTGTCCAGCACTGTAGCTTGCTAGTCGTTGAGTGAAGCTGAGTCTTGCCGTTGAGATGGAGATCACTGGGAGATATTTGCCATTTGATATTATGTGGAGCTGGGAAGTCTCTTGTGGACCAGTGTCCTGAACTTGGCTCTCCCATGTCAGAGGCACAGCCCTGAAGCCTGGCTGGAACACCAAGAGCCTGTCATGCACAAGGCTCAGAGTAAAAGGGAGAAATAAAGAAAAAAAGAACTAAATAACATTAAATAAATAAAAATAAAATAAAATAAAGTCATTATAATAAAAATAATTATTAAGAAAAAATTTTTTAATTAATTAAAATAAATAAAAGGACAGACAGAAACCTAGGACAAATCATAAAAGCAAAGCTATACAGACAATATCACACACAGAAGCATACACATACACACTCACAAAAATAGAATAAGGGTAAAAATATATATATTTATCTTTGCTCCCAAAGTCCACCTCCTCAATTTGGGATGATTTGTTGTCTATTCAGGTATTCCACTGACGCAGGGTACATCAAGTTCATTGTGGAGATTTAATCCACTGCTCCTGAGGCTGCTGGGATAGACTTCCCTTTCTCTTGTTCCTTCACACAGCTCCAGGTGTTCAGCTTTGGATTTGGCCCCGCCTCTGCATGTAGGTCTCCGGAGGGCATCTGTTCTTCACTCAGACAGGACAGGGTTAAAGGAGCTGCTGATTCGGGGACTCTGGATCACTCAGGCAGGGGGGAGGGAGGTGTACGGATGCGTGGCGAGCATGCGGTGGCAGAGCCCGGCATGACGTTGCACCAGCCTGAGGCGCCAAAGGCAAATGACTCTTAATCTAGAATGTAGGTATCTTTTGAGTTTTATCTTAGTTGAAGATATTCTCCCTTTTTTAAAAAAAACTTTGCCATAAGGACAAACACTACCCTGAGACGTAGCTGATCCTCAGGACCTCAAATCTCTTCTTGGATTGCATACCATAGGCCAACCAGCCTGAGAGGCTTGTCTGTAAAATGTATTTCTAACCCCAAAATTAATACTCAGAGAGCTTATCATAGTCACTTGAGGTCATGTGCAGAGCAGCAAAAAGTTTGAGTCACTCAAAGTTCTTTTTCCCATTAAGACGACACTCTCTATTCTGTTTCAGCTATCCCACTGTAAAATGTGTCATTTTTGTGCTTTTTGTTAGTTATTTTCCTATTTAAAATGCCCCCCAACCATAGTGTGGAAGGATTTTCTAGTGTCCCTAAGCACAAGAAGGCTGTGATGTGTTTTACAGAGAAAATACACATGTTAGATAAGCTTTTTCAGGCATTAGTTGTATTTCCCTTGGGTGTGAGTTCAGTGTTAATAAATCAATAACACTACCCATCCAGGGAAAAATAAAAGAAATTTTCTGATCTGTACATGAGCCTGCTTCATAAAGTGCTAAAGTCAAACCTACAGTGCATGATGAAGCTATGGGAAAGATAGAAAAGAGGTTACAACTGTGGATGTATGAGGTGATAACCAATTTAAAAAGCTCAGTGGACAGCATTGCTATCAGGCTAAAGCCAAATACATTTTAGGTCATGTTACCCAGGGTCAAGAAAATGTTAGGAGAAAAGGCTACTGTGTTATTATTATAAAGAAATACTGCATACAATTAATTATTTGTAACAACTATATATTAAATAAGATATCTTAATAGAGACACACACAAAACAAATTTATTTATTGATTGGTTAACAAAAATGTTGTGACCAGTAGCTTCCAGGAAATTACCTCGAATTTCTCCCAGGAGGAATGGCTTAGTATTCGCTAATTCTATTTACCCTAATTATTTCCTTTATCAGGCTAGTAACTACTATTTACCTTTAAGATTTATATTTTCTTACCCAGATCAAGAGGAAAGATTCTACTCAAAATCAATTGCTTGATACCTGGTATTAATATAATTCTCTTATTTGATTTTCTTGTCCCCAGCCACTTCCTCTTTCAGCCTGTCCTGTTAATTACAAAATATATGCTTACTTATTTTTAAAAAAATCATTGAGTATAGAAAATATTTTACTCAGGTTGCTCTGTCATTCAAGGACCTAAAATATTGGTAAAGTCAAGTCATAGTTGGTTATATTTTTGGTTATTTAAAATTATATTTAATATTCTATCTCTATCCCACCCAATCTTATTTCTCACTGTGTCTATGTATGCATTCTCTAATCAAGTGTTGTATCCTCTAGCATTTTGATAAACTTCAAAGTTAAGTCTGGTGGGTTTTTGCCCACCAGAAGTTTGATAAACTTCATATCTTGAATTTGCTTATGTTCAAAAGATGGATGAAACTCAGCAACGAGCATCAGCGTAGAAAAGAAAAAAAAAATTGGACAAAAAGTTCTTCTAGGCTGGTTTCTGCAGCCTAAATTCAGGAAGTCCAATGTACAGTATGAAAATGAGTATTGCAAACTCCACTTTGTTTTTTCTGAACAATATGGGAAAATTAAGTAAGTAGACTTTATAGATGTTTTGTGCATTTACACCATTAGAGGTTTTTGAGAATTTACTCCATACATACTAGCCAGTTCCTAGGAATATGAGAATAGCAATCAACAATCTAATAGATGGGAGAAATATGAACTTGTTTGAATTTCGATAACTTTGTCACATACTGAAGTTCAGAGAAGTACTCAATGTCCTGAAGTGCTGAGATGCAATTTTAAGGAGTAGCCCAGGAATGAGGAGGGATTCAAGCCTGACATGAAATGGAAGTGATGTAATTGAGGGTCCAGGTGTCATTTTACACCGACTCTAGGTCCAGTTCTTATGTATACCTGAACCACTAAAGGGCTAATAAACTTGATAATACTTCTCTCATTGGTCAAAATTGTGTCATAAAGAAAGAATCTTGGGACAATAAGGTGGAAGAAAATAGCAATTTCAGCTACTGAGTTTAGGAAAGATAAGTTTTGATTTTCTTTACCTATGGTACTTGATCTACATACCCCACATATACTTTAGCCCTTTTCCACACACACAAAATAATTGATATATTGCTATAATATGTGCTTATTTTATGGAAAAACCAATTAAAACTAAGAACAGATAATCTATGTAATTATTTACTTCTTTACGTTTTATGTCAATTAGTTTCTCTCTTATAGTTTCCTTGTGTTTCTTTCCATTTTATAAATACTGACAAAGAGTAAGAAATCAATTTTACTTAAATAATAAGTTAATATGCATGATTTGTTTGTCCCACCTTGGTATTAGATGCAAGACGTCAAGTGTATTAATCAAAGATTTGTTCAAGGATATTAAAGCTTTATTTTTTTTTCAAAAAATCTCACTTTTGGGGCTTCCCTGGTGGCACAGTGGCTGAGAGTCCGCCTGCCGATGCAGGGGACATGGGTTCGTGTCCTGGTCCGGGAAGATCCCACATGCCACGGAGTGGCTAGGCCTGTGAGCCATGGCCGCTGAGCCTGCACGTCCAGAGCCTGTGCTCTGCAACGGGAGAGGCCACAACAGTGAGAGGCGCGCGTACCGCAAAAAAAAAAAAAAAAAAAAAAAAAAAAAAAAAAATCTCACTTTTGAACTCTAACAAACTTAACAAATAATATGTATGCTCTATAGTTATGAAATTCACAAGAATGGAAATATTTCTTTCATCACCATACATTTTTTTTTAATCCTTAAAATTTTATCAGAATTAGAACCATAACTTAACCTGGTATTTCCACAGGAATATGGATTTCTGCATTTTTAGTAGATTAGAAATAATACTAAAATATTTGAAGGCAATGGGGACCATCCTTTTCTTCCTCTCAAGAATTTTGTGACAATAAAGTGTTTTGTGTTCCTTAGGAATGGGTCTTCTTATATTTCACTCATTAATTCATTGAGTAATTTTTATTGAGTTATACTATATCCCAAACATTGTTCTAGGCTTGAAAGATTCATCACTGAATAAAACAGACAAATATCTCTGCCCTCCTGAAGTTTTAATTATATAAATGTCACCCAGAAAGATGAAAGAGTAAAACAATTTTATTTTTAAAGACAGGACTAGAAGAAAATGCAGTTTGTAATATAACCTAGAGATCCCAAATAAATTTTCTTTACAGTATGAATTATATTTTGCCCCCTCACCTATTGGCTTTTATTGACAGCTTCATGATTTATATATGAATGAGTGTGGAATTTTCTCTGGATCACCTACAGTGTGTTACATATTTGGAAAAGTTTAAAACAAACTTTGTCCATAGATCATATCAAACTCATGAATAAATCATAAATAAACATTGCATTTTCTTAAATAAAATACACATATACAAATAAATAGTTATGTACTTTGTATATTTACACATATTTGTAAATACATGATGGAAAACATTCAGTGCCTTAAATATGAATAGGAATCATTTTCAAAGCACTCACTTACAAAATATTATTTTTTGCAACTTTCTGTACAAATAAGAAAAATACATAACTCAATACCCTTTTATTCAGTCATGGGACTCCTCTAGCAAGATTTTTTACAATCTGCTTATTTTTAGTCCTTTCATTTACTCAAGAAATATAATTTAAATTATATGCTATGTAAGAAGAAAATACATTCTGAAAGCTTTTTGTAGTTCACTTTTAAAAGACTTTTTCAGCATTGGAAACCACAATTGATAATTAATGCACTCAGAATGCTATTCTTTGGCCTCCAGTATTATAAACGTTATTATAGACATTATAAACGTATTGATATATATTAAACAGTGGCTTATACCTTTGGGAACCACTATAATCACTGTTATACATTAAGTTATGTCACCCAAAAAGATATGTTGTAGCCCTAACTTCCCTTACCTCAGAATGTGATCTAATTTGGAATTATGTCATTGTAAATGTAATTAATTAAGTTAAGGTGATTGCATACTGGAGTAGGATTAGTCCATAGCCCAAAATAATTTGTATTTTTTTAAGAAGACAGTAATGTAAAGTGGAGACACACAGAAGAATGCCACATGATGGCAGAGGCAGAGACTGGAGTGATGCAGCTACAAGAGAAAGAAACCAGATGATGAGAGCTGCCAACAAAAACTAGAAAGAGGCAACAAAGGATCCCTCTACAGCTGTGAGAGAAAGCATGATTCTGCTTGATTTTGGACTTATAGCCTCCAGAACTGTGAGATAATGCATTTCCACTGTTTCAAGCCACCCAAAGTTTGTGGCACTTCATTTGGACAAACCTAGGAAACTAGTACAATTGCCAGAAATATTTGGGTATCAAATAGTATTAGGGTAATAAGTGGCTGCCTCAATAATTCGTATATACTTACCATATTGAGTTTGGGATATGTTATACCAATACTATTACATTTAAGTATTTGAGCTCTGGAGATATTAAGCATGGAATAAATAATATTTCAGTCATTCCAGGAATATTTATCAAGTTCTCTCCTCATGCCCATTGTTATAAGAGCTTGGGATACAGAGATGAACAATATCTACAATGTTTCTCCTATGATAGAGGATTCTGGAAAGACTGATAGTAAACAAATATGAACTAAACAATAACAACAACAAATAACAGTAAACATTTTAACAGGTAGTAAGTGTCATGGAGTTAAACAAATCATGGGAAATTAATCAAAGGAGTTCTGAGGGTTCAAAATCACTGCTATTTTAGGGTAGTAAGAAAAGCCGTCTTCATAATGATGACAATTGAGCAGACACTCCGTTGAAGGAAGTGGGAGAAACAGTCATGTGTCAATCTGGAAAAGAGCTACTGGAAGAGAGAACAGAAAGTGTCCCAAGTGTGGAGAGGGCGAGAGTGTGACTGGAGTGGAGTGAGGAATAAAATGTTGGGAGACGGGACCACAGGGAGATGATGAAAAGCCATCACTCGGGGCCTCAGCTGTGGTAAGAACTTTAGCTTATTTTAGATGAGAATCAATTGGTTGGTTTTGAAAACAGTGATATAACATTCTTTGTGTTTTAAAAGCATCACTTTCACTGCCATGTAGAGATCAGAGTACAGAGCACAAGGGTAGAGCATGAAGAATATTTGGGGGCTATTGCAAAAGTTCATGTTTGGTAGGCTGAATAATAACCCTCTCCCAAATATTCATGTTCTAATGCATGAAATTTGTGAATGTTACTCTGTGTGGCAAAAGCGACTTTGAAAATGTGAAGTTAAGGATGTTGAGATATGGAAGTGATTATGGATTATCTGGGTGGGACCAATGTAATCACAGGGTCCTTATAACAAAGGGACATCATGAGGTTCAAGAGTAGGAGAGGATATGTGACAATGAATGGAAACAGATGTAGGAATGATGTGCTTTGAGGATGGTGAGAGGGGCCATGAACCAAAGAATGCAGGCAGCACCTAGTAACCAGAAAAGGCAAGGAAATAGATTCTCCTCCTAGAGCCTTCAGAGAGAGCATGGCCCTGCCAACATCTTGGTTCCAATCCAGTGGAATCTATTTCAGACTTCTGATCCCCAGAATTATAACACGTTTTTTTTGTTTGTTTGTTTGTTTTTGTGGTATGCTGGCCTCTCACTGTTGTGGCCTCTCCCGTTGTGGAGCACAGGCTCCAGACGCACAGGCTCAGCAGCCATGGCTCACGGGCCCAGCCACTCCGCGGCATGTGGGATCTTCCCGTACCGGGGCATGAACCTGTGTCCCCTGCATTGGCAGGCGGACTCTCAACCACTGCACCACCAGGGAAGCCCCAAAACATGTGTTATTTTATGTCACTAAATTTGTGGTAATTTATTACAGTAGCAATTGGAAAGTATTTCACCATGTGAAAGATGATGCTAAAAGGATATTAGAAGTACATTTAGGAGCTTCCCTGGTGGTCCAGTGGTAAAGAATCCACCTTGAAATGCAGAGGATGCGGGTTCCATCCCTGATCAGGGAATTAAGGTCCCACATGCCATGGGACAACTAATCCTGTGTGCCACAAACTACAGAGCCCACTCACTCTGGAGCCCATGTGCTACAACTAGAGAGAAGCCTTCTTACCACAACGAAGAGCTCGCATGCCGCAATGAAAGATCCCACATGCCTCAATGAAGATCCCCCTTGCCACGACTAAGACCGTTGCAGACAAAATAAAAGTGCATTTAGTCAGAAGGGTCCAATCTCATTACTTTCTGAGATAACATTAGCAAGATTGGCTAATGGTTTCAAAGTGTGTTGTGAGAGAGGAGTCAAGAATCACATCAGTGTTTTAGCTTAAGCAAGTTTTAATTTTCAGAAATCGTTAAGGTAACAAAAATGCTGCCTGAGCAAGAATGGAAATCAGGAGTTCAGTTTTGGATATCTCAAGTTTGAAATGCCTATTAGACATTGAAATGGAGGTGTATGATAGAAAGTTGAATATGTAAAAACTCAGAGTTAGTGTGGAGATTAAATTAAAAAGTTACACATTTGGGAATAATAATTTTGCCATACATCTTCACACATAAATAAATGCATACATATCTTCATACATAAATACATAATCCTCATACACAAATGCATGCATACATGTGTTATCTTTATACATAAATGCATACATACATATATTATCCAATTTAGATTAATTTAGCTCTCACAAGGCCTCAATTAACTCATTATTTTGTTGCCTGCTCCCTTTTTTATAAATCTGTAGCAAATGAGACTCAGAGATTTTAAAATCTATTAAAAGGTCTACTTTGTTACAAAGCTCAAAATATGTTTTACTTCCTTTATGTTTTACTGCCTCATGTTTAATAAAGAGATTTTATTTTCTTCAAACACACTTATGAAGATGTAAGAGGTTTTAGTTTAAGGAATTTGAGGGCTGATCAAGGAAAAATATATGAAGAAAAGAGCCAGTACCACGCGTAAAGCTTTTTTTAGAAATATTTGGACAGGGTTTCATGGCAGGAGAAATTCTTCACAGCACGAGATTATCCAGAGGCCATGGCGGGCGTTGGGGGCCATCAACCAGAAGGGAAATAAGGTAAGAGACCTCTGGGAAAATGGGGACCCGAGAGTGAGCTTACACATGTAGATGATGTGCTCAGCATAATGTCAGGTCGTCTTTGAGTCAGAGAGCTCAAAAAGGTCATCCCAAGTTAGGGTCTTATAACTATAAGACTCTATCTTATGAATAGCCTGCAGAAACTGGGTGAAATTTCATGAGGTATGCAAAACAGGCAGGCTCTAAATGGCTAAAAATCTGCTTGTTTGGACTATTTTGCAAATACTTGCATGTGAAAAAAAAATTTAGCTTGTTATCAGTGGGCTTTTGAGCAAATGAGTCTTAACATACAGTGAAGAAGTAACCTAAGGATCAATACACAGAAGCCATCTTTAGTTCACTTATATAACAGAAGAGAATATCAATTTTTAAGTATTTTTGAAATCTGAAGATATAAATGTTTTAAATATAGCTTAGATAATCTATAGGAAAGTAAAGCAAGGAATTAGTGGTGACTGATATAGGAAATAAATGTCTTAGAGAAATCTAAGTAATACTTTTGAGTACTTTAGTAATTTTTTTTTTATTTTCTATGAATATTATTTAATACCATTATTTATAAAGTTGCCTTCTCTTCTCATACTTCAACACAACTCTGAGCCCATAATATATCAGCCATCTAGTTAATGAATAATGCTCAGAATACTAATTATATTGTGAGCATGCATTAATGAGTATAATAAAATTATAACAGGGTCCAATTTTCCCTTTTTTTTCATTCATATTAAAAATAAGCCAAAATATCAGGTAATATCTGTAAAACTGTAATGGCTGAAAAAAGTGTTCAAATGCAATAATACTCACAAGTGATATATAACTGAGACAAAAAAGGAGGTGCAATATAGTGTCCCTGGCATATTTTCCTAATGAAAACCATAACCTAATATACTATGAATGTCACACACTCTAATTCTTCAAAAGAATTGTAAGAACTAATATAGGTTTGCAATCTATTCTTTTGATAAGTAAGAAGAACACAACATATCAACAATACACAAGACATCTTAATATTATAGAATAGCATAGGTATAAAATCAGATAAATATCACTACTTTCAAATTAAATAACTAGCATCATGGAAAAGTACTGATTACGCCCTCATTTTTCTCCTTGCATGATAGACTGGTACAAATTCATTCATGGTCTACCCATTGCACATCCAGCAGTCAGTAACCACCAGTACAAACTGTTAGACCATTGAATTGCTATCAAACGGATTTAGTGACACACATGGAAAGTGGTGATTCAGCAAGAAGCAGCTCTATTTAAGCCTTTTTTTTGGACAACAGTGAAAAGTGCTGAAGTGCTACTATTCTTTAAGGAAAAAAATGTGCAATTCGAGAGTTAACATTACTCTCACCCATCTGAAAATATTACCAACATTAAGATTAAAAAAAAAATTCTGCCCAGACTTTTGCATCATCCCATATATAGAAAAGCATTAAACTCCTTAACTTGACATATCTGGTTTTCTTTAATTAACAATAATATTTTGATGCTCAGACTACCTGCCCTTTGTTGCAAAACTCCCATATATCCTGGCTCCTCCCCATACCTCCTCGTAGCAGTTCTCTCAGGGTTACTTGAAATGCTGCCTCCCAAGCTTGAAGTCCTAAAAATTCTCACCAAATAAAACATAACTCTCAAAAAAAAATAAATAAATAAATAAACAAATATGCTTCTGTTGCCTCCCATTTCTCATTAAATATATTTCTTCCTGTTGATTCTCTCCCTTTTCTTTCTCTCTGTCTTCCTACCTTCCTGTCTTTCTGTCTTTCCTTCTGATTTTTTTGTTTGTTTTTGGTTTTTCATCTTTCTTTTTTTTCTTTATTTTTTGCAGGTGCAGGCCATGAGAGACATTGTGTTATATAACAAATTAAAAATGTATTAAATTATTACAATTACTCAAAAGTTCTTAATTTTTGTCTGGAAGGTCCATTAATAAAAAAAAAAGATGATTTTACATCTGTCAAATTCAGTAATACTGCAATAGAATATTGATGGGAATGAAAAGAAATAATTATAATTATCTATATTGCAAAGAAACAAGGTTCAAGTGAGAAAGAAGAAGTTAGCTTTCTACTGAATATTATAGCAGTTAGTTGCAGTTTGCAGCTAAAATTGTTAAAGTAAAAAAAGTGAAAATTTTGTATTTTTAGGTTTCTTAGAGTAGCTCTTTTAGTTTGGTATTAGAAAGCACATGTAATATAACCAGAAGATCCATCAGTTCTGAAAATAACTCTCTACTTTTTCTATTTCTATTCATTTATTCACCATGTATCATAATCTTGTTCCCTGAAAGATGACATTTTCATGATATGTCTGTCATCTCTCTCATAAGTTCTTGAGGTGGAGAGGGTTATTGATGAATACTGTGAAGTTCAGGCACTCCGATCATAGAGTAAAATAATACTGGAACAATTGAAAGGGCCGAAATGGTCTAATATGACTCATAGATTTGACAGATCTTAGAACTGATAAACAGAAGTCCAACAGTCATAGAGAAGCTGGGTATTTTTATTAAAAAAAATCAAAACATCTATTTGGTCTTTATGCTATAGTGAACTTCTAAAAAGCTAAGATTACTATTTTATAAAATTGAGAAGTTCCTAATTTTTTTCTAAAGAGGCATTTTTAAAGTAGTTTTAGAAGTCAAATAATATATTAATCTTTAAATCTTAATGATTGAGTAGCATTCACGCAGATATAATACAAATAGGTATAATATACCTACTATGTTCCTGATACTTCCTTAAATCTAGATATACAGCAGTGAAGAAAACATTCACGTCCATATGTATAAGTGCAATCTAAGAAAGAAAGAATGGAAAGATATATGTCAGAGATGGGACTAGCACTTTGTTATGAGGCTGACCTATGCCTTATAGGATGCTCAACATCATCTCTGGCTTCAGCACACTAGAAGTCAGTAGCAGCCTCCATTCCCTCCAACTGTGGGAATCAAAAATGTCTACAGATGCACCCCAGGGGCAAGAACCATCTCCAGTTGAGAACCACTGATCTCTACGAACTATGGGTAGTGCTTTATTTATGAAAAAGAGCATGCTAAATAGAGGAGGATGGTGAATTGGTCTTTTAAATCTCACATTTCTCTTTTACTGTAGTTTTGAGGTTATCTTCATGTTTCACTCATGAAATATGTAGAAATTAGCAAAAAAAACAAAAATTGACTAAGCACCTAAATGTGAAAGGTAACAACAAACCAAAGTTCATTTTGCCTATATAAACATGCAGTAGTATGGTAACAAATATGTTATTTTTTTGTATATCACTAGATTCCTCTTCAAATTATTTATAGAATCAGGGAAGAATTCTTCCTATAGTATACTGTGTTGAAAATTTCAATGGGATCATAGCAATCTTGTGTTTATCTAGAATGAACCCTCTTGCAGAGGTAGAAAAAGCCAAGAACAAAGAGACAAAAAGCTACTAGCCAACAATTGAGCACATATTTATTTTTTGAGAAAAGCTTATTAACATTATCTTCTCATGATTTTGCCAAAATTACTCCCCCAAACAATGGGTGGGGGAAAGAATGGAGTGTGAATCTCTTTTCTCCATGCATGTACAAAACCAAATGGGAGAAAGAGTAAAGAAAGAGAAAAAATAAGACTCCCTCCCCTTCCAGCCCCACTCCCTACTGCTGCCAGGAAATTATCGTCAACACAAAAAGTAAATGTTTTAAAATGACTGATAAATAATAATACACATTAAAAGTCATTTTCAAGATGGCAAGGGGTCCTAAATTAATTGATCATTTGATAGTCTCAATAGTTTCTACTATCTAAATTTGTGATATATCTCAATTGTAGGAAATTGCTGTAGTTTTTATTTTATTGAAATAGTGATTTAGATATGGATAACCAAAAGCAAACTTTTCTTGTAGATGCTTGCTAGGTACACAATTGGTTTGGACAGATCTTCAATTATGAAGGAAAGGTTGAGTTGTATTTTGACAGCTAGATTGACTGTTCTTGTTATTTTCCTTTAGCTCTATTTTATGATAGTAATGATAAGCCAAACATAAATAACATAAATGGATTCAATAACATGAATCATTGGTAACGCAACACTGGAATATAAATTTGAAATATGTATAATTGTCATTTGATCTATAGAACATCCTCTATTATTAATGATATTTCATGTAACCAAAGACTTGCAAGTTATTGTAGGTTTGTTAACATTAGACAGGAACTGAAATATTGACCCTAAATATAAGAATCTATTTTAATTGCATACGTGTGTTAATTTGATCATCTTAAATTTGGTGATGTCAAGTAAGCAGTTTGAAACCCAGAGGAGAGCCTTGGCTGGAAACAGAAATATTAATGACCCAAATTATATAAATTTATGTAAAAATGTGATCATCTTTGCAAATTCTCCATATATGCTGTTTTGAGTTTTCAGCAGCTTACTTCCTTCATTCAGAGGAATTTTTATCCATTTGGAAGAGTAAGTCAGATGATAACATACCAAACAAACCATGTTACTTGAATCATTTTAATTCAGATATCCAGTGTCCTAACAGATGTTTGGGAGTGAATTTGTGATCTAAATTGAAATTGTACTACAGGGAAATAAGCTTAGGGTTTTTTTTATCATTGAACAATAACTGATGCAGAGGAAAGTACATAACAAAAGGGGTTGATACCTCATGGAAGTATTCAGACTGCAAGGAATGTTGGGGATACAAGTGTAGGTTCTGATGTTAACCAATTCTGGTGTAAACACTAATGCTGTCTCTGTCACTCATGATTTTTGTGACTTTTGGATAAATTACCTTCCCTCTTCTTAGTTTGAGAAGGACTGCAATAACAATAAATCACATACTAGGTGACTTAAACATCAAAAATTGATTTTCTTACAGTTCTGGAGAAAAGTCCAAGATCAAGGTGTTGGCAGGTTGGGTTTCTCCTGAATCTTCTCTCTCTGGCTTACGAATGAATGCCTTTTTGTTGTGTATCCACATGCCTGGTGTCTCTTCCTTTTCTTCTAAGGACACCAGTCATATTGGATTAGGGTCCCAAACTGACTGCCTCATTTTAACTTAATCACCTCTTAAAGACCTGATCTCCAAAAACAGTTACATTGTGAGGCACTAAGTGTTGGGATGTCAATATATGGATTTGAGCGGGACATAATTCAGCCCATAACACCCCTCTAAACCTTAGTTTTTATTATCTGAAAATGAAGATAATATCAGTATTTATATGACAAGATTACCTTAAGAATTAAATGAGATACAGCATATAAATCACTTAATTGAGTGAGGCACATGTTAAATATTCAATAAATATAAATTTTTGCTGGTTTGATAATTATTATTATTAACATCATCCTTATAATTTTATCTGAATTTATTTTGTTTGGGTTATATTTTATAATATCAAAATATTAAAAAAGGATTACTATTTCGTGTAATCCTTATGTTTCTCTAGCATTTTATTTTATTAATTTTTAATGCTTCTTTGCATTTACCTATGTATTTATTTTTTAACATCTTTATTAGAGTATAATTGCTTTACAATGTTGTGTTAGTTTCTGCTGTGTAACAAAGTGAATCAGCTATATGTATACATATATCCCCATATTCCCTCCCTCTTGCATCTCTCCTACACTCCCAATCCCACTCCCCTAGGTGGTCACAAAGCACCGAGCTTATCTCCCTGTGCTATGCGGCTGCTTCCCACTAGCTATCTATTTTACATTTGGTAGTGTATATATGTCAGTGCTACTCACTCACTTCATCCCAGCTTACCCTTCCCCCTTCCTGTGTCCTCAAGTCCGTTCTCTACATCTGGGCTTTATTCTTGTCCTGCCCCTATGTTCATGAGAACCATTTTTTCTTCTTTCGATTCTATATATATATATATATATATATATATATGTTAGCATATGGTATTTGTTTTTCTCTTTCTGACTTACTTCACAGTCTGTATGTGTATCACAGTCTCTAGGTCCATCCACCTCACTACAAATAACTCAGTTTTGCTCCCTCTTATGGCTGAGAAATATTCCGTTGTATATATGTGCCACATCTTCTTTATCCATTCATCAGCTGATGGACACTTAGGCTGCTTCCATGTCCTGGCTATTGTAAATAGTGCTGCAATGAACATTGTGGTACATGACTCTTTTTGAACTATGGTTTTCTCAGTGTGTATGCCCAGTAGTGGGATTTCTGGGTCATGTAGTAGTTCTATTTTTAGTTGTTTAAGGAACCTCCATACTGTTCTCTATAGTGGCTGTATCAATTTACATTCCCACCAACAGTGCAAGAGGGTTCCCTTTTCTGCACACCTTCTCCAGCATTTATTGTTCATAGAATTTTTGATGATGGCCTTTCTGACCAGTGTGAGGTGATACCTCATTGTAGTTTTGATTTGCATTCTCTAATGATTAGTGATGTTGAGCATCCTTTTTTTTTTTTTTTTCTTTTTTTCCTTGCGGTACGCGGGCCTCTCACTGTTGTGGCCTCTGCCGTTGTGGAGCACAGGCTCCGGACGCGCAGGCTCAGTGGCCATGGCTCACGGGCCCAGCCGCTCCGCAGCATGTGGGATCTTCCCGGACTGGGGCACGAACCCGTGTCCCCTGCATCGGCAGGCGGACTCTCAACCACTGCGCCACCAGGGAAGCCCTTGAGCATCCTTTAATGTGTTTGTTGGCAGTCTGTATATCTTCTTTGGATAAATTGTCTATTTAGGTCTTCTACCCATTTTTGGATTGGGTTGTTTGTTTCTTTGATATGGAGCTGCATGAGCTACTTGTACGTTTTAGAGATTAATCCTTTTTCAGTTGCTTCATTTGCAAATATTTTCTCCCAGACTGAGGGTTGTCTTTTCGTCTTGTTTATGGTTTATTTTGCTATGCAAAAGGTGTTTAGTTTCATTAGGTCCCATTTGTTTATTTTTGTTTTTATTTCCATTTCTCTAGGAGGTGGGTCAAAAACGATCTTGCTGTGATTTATGTCATAGAGTGTCTGCCTATGTTTTCCTTTAAGCGTTTAATAGTGTCTGGCCTTACATTTAGGTCTTTAATACATTTTGACTTTATTTTTGTGTATGGTTTTAGGGAGTGTGCTAATTTCATTCTTTTACATGTACTGTCCAGTTTTCCCAGCACCATTTGTTGAAGAGGCTGTCTTTTCTTCAATGTATGTTCTTGCCTCCTTTATCAAAGATAATGTAACTATACGTACATGGGTTTATATCTCGGCTTTCTATATTGTGCCATTGATCTGTATTTCTGTTTTTGTGCCAGTACCATACTGTCTTGATTACTCTAGCTTTGTAGTATAGTCTGAAGTCAGGGAGCCTGATTCCTCCAGCTCCATTTTTCTTTCTCAAGATTGCTTTGGCTATTCGGCATCTTTTCTGTTTCCATACAAATTGTGCAGGTCCCGTCCCTATCCTATTGTCTCTGTTTATTCTTTTTTTCTTTTGCCCTACCCAGGTATGTGGGGAGTTTCTTGCCTTTTGGGGGGTCTGAGGTCTTCTGTCAGCGTTCAGTAGGTGTTCTGTAGGAGTTGTTCCACGTGTAGATGAATTTCTGATGTATCTGTGGGGAGGAAGGTGATCTCCGTGTCTTACTCTTCCGCCATCTTCCTCCGGGTCCGCTTTTTCTGTTTCCATACAAATTGTGAAATTTTTTGTTCTAGTTCTGTGAAAAATGCCAGTGGTACTTTGATAAGGATTGCATTGAATCTGTAGATTGCGTTGGGTAGTATATTCATTTTCACAATGTTGATTCTTCCAATTCAAGTACAGGGTGTATCTTTCCATCTGTTTATATCATCTTTAATTTATTTCATCAGTGTCTTCTAGATTTCTGCATGCAAGTTTTTTGTCTCCTTAGGTAGGTTTATTCCTAGGTATTTTATTCTTCTTGCTGCAGTGGTCAATGGGAGTGTTTCCTTAATTTCTCTTTCAGATTTTTCATCATTAGTGTATAGTAATGCAAGAGATTTCTGTGCATTAATTTTGTATCCTGCTACTTTACCACATTCATTGATTAGCTCTAGTAGTTTTCTGTTAGCATCTTCTTTAGGATTATCTATGTATAGTATCATGTCATCTGCAAACAGTGACAGTTTTACTTCTTCTCTTGTGACTTGGATTTCTTTTATTTCTTTTTCTTCTCTGATTGCTGTGGCTCAAACTTCAAAAAGTATGTTGAATAATAATAGTGAGAGTGAGCAACCTTGTCTTGTTCCTGATCTTAGAGGAAATGGTTTCAATTTTTCACCATTGAGAGCAATGTTGGCAGTCAGTTTGTGATATATGGTCGTTATTATGTTGAGGTAAGTTTCCTCTATGCTTACTTTCTGGAGGGTTTTTATCATAAATGGGTATTGAATTTTGTCAAAAGCTTTTTCTACATCTACTGAGATGATCATATGGTTTTTCTCCTTCAATTTGTTAATATGGTTTATCACATTGATTGATTTTCATATATTGAAGAATTCTTGCATTCCTGGGATAAACCCCACTTGATCATTGTGTATGATCCTTTTAATGTGCTGTTGGATTCTGTTTACTAGTATTTTTTTGAATATTTTTGCATCTATGTTCATCAGTGATATAGACCTGTAGTTTTCTTTATTTGTGACATCTTTGTCTGGTTTTGGTATCAAGGTGATGGTGGCCTCATAGAATGAGTTTGGGTGTGTTCCTCCCTCTGCTATATTTTGGAAGAGTTTGAGAAAGATAAGTGTTACCTCTTTTCTAAATGTTTGCTAGAATTCTCCTGTGAAGCCCTCTGGTCCTGGGATGTTGTTTGTTGGAAGATTTTTATTGACAAGTTCAATTTCAGTACATGTGATTGGTCTGTTTATATTTTCTATTTCTTCCTAGTTCAGTCTTGGTTGTTGTGATTTTCTATGAATTTGTCCTTTTCTTCCAGGTTGTCCATTTTATTAGCATATAGTTGCTTGTAGTAATCTCTCAAGATCCTTTGTATTTGTTCACTCTCTGTTGTTACTTCTCCTTTTTTCATTTCTAATTCTGTTGATTTGAGTCTTCTCCCTTTTTTTCTTGATGAGTGTGGTTAATTCTTTATCAATTTTGCTTATCTTCTCAAAGAACCAACTTTTAGTTTTATTTATCTTTGCAATTGTTTCCTTCATTTCCTTTTCATTTATTTCTGATCTGCTCTTTATGATTTCTTTCCTTCTGCTAACTTTGGGGGTTTTTGTTGTTGTTGTTGTTGTTGTTCTTTCTCTAATTGCTTTAGGTGTATGGTTAGGTTGCTTATTTGAGATTTTTCTTGTTTCTTGAGGTAGATTTTTATTGCTATATACTTCCATCTTAAAACTGCTTTTCATGCACCCCATACGTTTTGGACCATCGTGTTTTCATTTTCATTTGTTTCTAGGTTTTTTTTTTTTTTTTTTTTTTGATTTCCTCTTTGATTTCTTCAGTGATCTCTTGGTTATTAAGTCGTGTATTGTTTAGCCTCCATGTGTTTGTATTATTTAAAGTTTTCTTCCTGTATTTGATAAACAGTCTTATAGTGTTGTGGTCAGAAAAGATACTTGATATGATTTCAATTTTCTTAAATTTACCAAAGCTTGATTTGTGACCCAAGATATGATCTATCCTGGAGAATTTTCATGAGCACTCGAGAAGAAAGTGTATTCTGTTGTTTTGGGGTGGAACGTCATATAAATATCCATTAAGTATATCTTGTTTAATGTATCATTTAAAGCTTGTGTTTCTTTGTTTATTTTCATTTTAGATGATGTGTGCATTGGGGAAAGTGGGGTGTTAAAGTCCCCTACTATGATTGTGTTACTGTCGATTTCCCCTTTTATGGCTGTTAGCATTTGCCTTATGTACTGAGTTTCTCCTGTGTTGGGTGCATAAATATGTACAAGTCTTTCATATTCTCGGATTGATCCCTTGATCATTATGTAGTGTCCTTCTCTTTCTCTTATGATGGTCTTTATTTTAAAGTCTATTTTGACTGGTATGAGAATTTGCTACTCCAGCTTTCTTTTGATTTCCATTTGCATGGAATATCTCTTTCCATCCCCTCACTTTCAGTCTGTATATGTCCCTAGGTTTGAAGTGGGTCTGTTTTAGATAGCATATATATGGGTCTTGTTTTTGTATCTATTCAGCTAGTCTCTGTCTTTTGTTTGGAGCATTTAATTCATTTACATTTATGGTGGTTATTGATATGTATGTCCCTATTACCAATTTCTTAATTGTTTTGGGTTTGTTATTGTAGGTCTTTTCCTTCTCTTGTATTTCCTCCCTAGAGAAGTTCCTTTAAAATTTGTTGTAAAGCTGGGTTGGTGATGGTGAATTCTGTTCGCTTTTGCTTTTCTGTAAAGTTTTTAATTTCTCCATCAAATCTGAATGAGATCCTTGCTGGGTAGAGTAATCTTGCTTGTAGGGTTTTCCCTTTCATCACTTTAAGTATGTCCTGCCACTCCCTTCTGGCTTGCAGAGTTTGGGATGAATGATCAGCTGTTAACCTTATGGGGATTCCCTTGTATGTTATTTGTTGCTTTTCCCTTGCTGCTTTCAATATTTTTACTTTGTTTTTAATTTTTGTTAGTTTGATTAATATGTGTCTTTGCGTGTTTCTCCTTAGGTTTATCCTGTATGGGACTCTCTGTGTTTCCTGGACTTGATTGACTCTTTCCTTTCTCATATTAGGGAAGTTTTCAACTATAATCTCTTCAAATATTTTCTCAGTCCCTTTCTTTTTCTCTTCTTCTTCTGGGACCCCTGTAATTCGAATGTTGGCGTGTTTAATGTTGTCCCAGAGGTCTCTGAGACTGTCCTCTATTCTTATCATTCCTTTTTCTTTATTCTGCTCTGCAGTAATTATTTCCATTATTTTATCTTCCAGGTCACTTATCTGTTCTGCCTCAGTTATTCCACTAATGATTTCTTCTAGAGAATTTTTATTTTCACTTCCTCTGTTGTTCATCATTGTTTGTTTGCTCTTTAGTTCTTCTAGGTCCTTGTTAAACATTTCCTGTATTTTCTCCATTCTATTTCCAAGATTTTGGATAATCTTTACTATCATAACTCTGAATTCTTTTTCAGGTAGATTGCTTATTTCCTCTTCATTTGTTAGGTCTGGTGGGTTTTTACCTTTCCCCTTCATCTGCTGGATATTTCTCTGTCTTCTCATTTTGTTTAGCTTACTGTGTTTGGGGTCTCCTTTTCACAGGCTGCAGGTTCGTAGTTCCCATTGTTTTGGGTGTCTGGTCCCAGTGGGCGGGGTTGGTTGAGTGGCTTGTGTAGGCTTCCTGGTGGAGGGGACATGTGCCTGTGTTCTGGTGGATGAGGCTGGATCTTGTCTTTCTCGATGAGGCTGGATCTTGTCTTTCTCATGGGCGGGGCCATGTCTGGTGGTGTGTTTTGGCATGTCTGTGAACTTAGTATGATTTTAGGCAGCCTCTCTGCTAATGGGTGGAGTTGTGTTCCTGTCTTGCTAGTTGTCTGGAATGGGGCATCCAGTGCTCGAGTCTGCTGGCCATTGGGTGGAGATGGGTCTTAGCTTTGAGACAGAGATCTCTGGGAGAGCTCTCACTGATTGATATGACATGGAGCTCGGAGGTCTCTGGTGGTCCAATTGTCCTGAACTCGCCTCTCCCACCTCAGAGGCTCAGGCCTAACATGAGTCTGGAGCACCAAGACCCTGTCAGCCACACAGCTCAGAAGAAAAGGGAGGGACTTCCCTCATGGCACAGTGGTTAAGAATCCTCCTGCCAATGCAGGGGACATGGGTTCATGCCCTGGTCTGGGAAGATCCCACATGCCACGGAACAAATATGCCCATACACTGCAACTACTGAGCCTATGCTCTAGAGCCCGCGAGCCACAACTACTGAAGCCAGTGTTCCAAGAGTCCATGCTCCACAACAAGAGAAGCCACTGCAATGAGAAGCCTGTGCACCGCATCCAAGAGTATCCCCGCTCACCGCAACTAGAGGAAGCCTGCACGTAACAACGAAGACCCAGTGCAGCCATAAATAAATTTATTTAAAAAAAGAAGGGAGAAAAAATAAAGAAAAATATTTTTTAAATATATAAAAAATAATTATTTATATAAATAATAATAATAATAAAAGAAGAGAGCTACCAAACCAATAAACAAATCTACTAATGATAACAAGTGGTAAAAACTATACTAAAATAAATATAAAAATCAGACACAAGTCAATTGGAGACAACAAACCCAAAGTCTATGTTTGCTCCCAAAGTCCACCACCTAATTTTGGGATGTTTCCTTGTCTATTCAGGTATTCCACAGTTGCAGGGTACATCAAGTTGATTGTGGAGATTTAATCTGCTGCTCCTGAGGCTGCTGGGAGAAATTTCCCTTTCTCTTCCTTTTTGCACCACTCCTGGTGTTCAGCTTTAGGTTTTGGCTCCACCTCTGCCTGTATGTTGCCCTTTGGCATCTTTTCCTGCCCAGACAAGACAGGATTAAAGCAGAAGCTGATTAGGGGGCTCTGGCTTACTCATGCCGGGGGTAGGGAAGGGTACAGTTGTTATAATTGGAATGTGTGGCAAGGCTTCAGTGGCAGAGGCTGACATGAAGTTGCAACAGCCTGCAGTGTGCCGTGTGTTCTGCCGGGGAAGTTGTCCCTGGATCATGGGATCCTGGCAGTGGCGGGCTGCACAGGCTCCCTGGAGGGGAGGTGTGTATAGTGACCTGTGCTTGCACACATGATTCTTGGTGGCTGCAGCAGCAGCCTTAGCATTCCATGCCCGTCTCTGCAGTCTGAGCTGATAGCCGTGGCTCATGCCTGTCTCTGGAGCTCATTTAGGTGGTGCTCTGCCTTCTGAGGGCAGACAGGGAAGGAATTCCCTCTCTTTGTGCACCCCGAAACAATAGTCTCTTGCGTCTTAGGCAGCTCCAGACTTTTCCCGGACTCCTTCCCGGCTAGCTGTGGCGCACTAACCCCCTTCAGGCTGTGTTAACACCGCCAGCTCCAGTCCTCTCCCTGCGCTCTGACCGAAGCCCGAGCCTCAGCTCCCAGCCCTGCCTGCCCCGGCGGGTGAGCAGACACGCCTCTCGGACTGGTGAGTGCTGTTGGCACCGCTTCTCTGTGCGGGAATCTCTCCGCTTTGCCCTCTGCACCCCTTTTGCTGCGCTCTCCTCCGTGGTTCCAAATCTTCCTCCCCACCCACCCCCGTCTCCACCCGTGAAGGGGCTTCTAGTATGTGGAAACCTTTCCTCCTTCATGGCTCCCTCCCAGAGGTGCAGGTCCCGTCCCTATTCTTTGTCTCTCTTTTTTCTTTTTTCTTTTGCTCTACCCAGCTACGTGGGGATTTTCTTTCCTTTTGAGAAGTCTGAGGTCTTCTGCCAGCATTCAGTGGGTGTTCTGAAGGAGTTGTTCCACATGTAGATGTATTTTTTATGTATTTGTGGGGAGGAAGGTGATCTCCACGTCTTACTCCTCTGCCATCTTGAAGGTCCCTCTCTCCAGCATTTTACCTGAGTTAACTACAGAGGAACCAAAACCATTCTCATTTTGTTATTTTGGGAACAAAAGAGAATGAAAATATTTTCCCCACTATCAACATAAAAAGTGAGTAATAATTTGTTAGAAAAATGTGTCATTTTGAATTCTCCTTTTTACAGTACTACTTTGAAGTTTGAACTACATTTTCATAGTAAGTGACCATATTATAGGCATAAGGAAAAGATTAATACTGTTATATAACTCAGGATATGAGAGGTTATTCTGCAATAATAAGCAATCTCTGAATAAAATAATGTCCAATGTCTTAACGTGACTGAAGTTTGTTTATTGATCATTGGCAGTTGGATGTATGGGCTGTTAGCTTTCCTCATTATAGTCATTTAGGGATCTTGGTTCATATAGCCACCACATCCCAAATTCTGCCAGATATCATGATATAAGAAAAGAAAGCTCTGGAATGTCTTGATTCATCTAGTAAAGGCTCTGTCCCGTAAATGAGATGTTCTATTCACTTACAGCATTTAAATCAGAGTTAATCATATGGTTACTTCCATTTACATAGGAGTTAAGAAGTATAATTCTATTATGTGTTCTGAAATCAGAGAGCTGATATATGAATATTTAATTAACATTAATTGCTATCACAGTTTACTCCCTCTATGCTTCAAAATCCAATTCATGCATTTTGATATTGTCTTTACAACTATAGGACTTGATTCATGGTAAATCACACACACACATGCATGCACACACACAATAAAATACATTATTGTGTAAAGATCAATTAATATCAAACTTATAACAAGTATCCCTATAGAAATATCATCCCTAATAGTTATAACATTATTTATATAAAATAAATGTAATCTGATATGATATATTATTTTCCATCAAAACACAAATTGCTCTTGAATCAAGAAAGCGTAAACCTTTTTTGATGACAGTTAACAAAGAATCTCTTTAAGAATTATCTGTTGCGAAAAGGAGCCATTATAATATAAATTCATAAATATGTAGCACTCCAACAGACTGTTAAACAATGATGTATGTTGCTAGAAATAAGCCAATGTTAGCATATACGATTATTGACTTAAACTACTGTAACATTAATAATATAAATGGAGCTGGTTTAAAAAAAAGACACATGTAGCCTTGTAACAACACATTAATGTAATTGAAATAGTAACATTAAATTAAACATAGACACTGCTTTCATACAAGAAAGTGTATTTAAATATTGTAATGTTTCTTTCTCTTGAGTCAGAAGTTATGATGATTATAATCATGATAATTCCTGAAAAATTAATTGAGTTGAATAATTGATCAATACTGTGTTTGCCAAATAGTTATAGATTCTATAAATTCTCTGTTCTCTGGTACAGTAATATCCACAACAAAGAAGAAAACTACTAAGAAATAAAAACAAATAAGGTTTCTGCATATGAAATCCAAAATATGTAAAGTATTAAGAATACTCAAAGAGAAGTTTATATGTATTTTTCATACTTTGCCCCAATTTTGTTCTCAAATTTCAAAAAAACTTTAGCATATATATTATAAAATAGTGAAAGCATGTGAAAGGTTACATATTTCTCCAGGGCAAAAAAAAAAAAATGCATTGCCTTATAAGATGCAGAATGCTAGATTTCCCACAGTGATAGACTCAGAAATAAAAGAAAATATTTGAATAAATGAATTGTTATCTTTTGTTAAGTAATGATTCCCTCTATATATTATTTCTATGCTTCTCTTAAATGATAACTAAAATTATTTGAATCTATATAAAACAGCTGAATTATGACATGGTGTACAAGTTTACTAATGTAAACTTTAAACAGGTTCTAAAATCTAGTTTTTTGGGGGGTTGTTATTCTTTTTTAAAATTTTTATTGGAGTATAGTTGATTTACAATGTTGTGTTAGTTTAAAGTGAACAGAAAAGTGAATCAGTTACACATATACATATATCCACTCTTTTTTTTTTTTTTTTTTTAGATTCTCTTCCCATATAGGCCATCACAGAGTATTGAATAGAGTTCCCTGTGCTATACAACAGATTCTTATTAGTTATCTATTTTATATATTGTAGTGTGTATAGGTTGGTCCCAATCTCCCAATTTATCCCTCCCCTGCCCTTATCCCCTTGTAACCATAAGTTTGTTTTCTACATCTGTGACTCTACTTCTGTTTATAAATGTTCATTTCTACCCTTTGTTTAGATTCCACATATAAGTGATATCATATGGTGTTTGACTTTCTGTCTGACTTACTTCACTCAGATGACAATCTCTAGGTCCCTCCATGTTGCTTCAAATATATTATTATACTTGATTGAGTAGGAGTGTCTGTCAACTACCATGTCTATATATGATGTTGGATTTAAGGAAAATGACTGAAATCAGAAAACTTGTTCCTCATTTTTATCTTTTTAATACATTAAAATAATTTTGTTTATGCATGAATAATATGATTCAAAGACAAAAATGGATGTGGACAATGAGTACAATATTGACATGGCCTAAAATATTCTTAAGTAAAATCTATTATGTGTGTGTCCATTTGTGAGCTATATTTAGACTTTGTGCTGGACACATATTTTGGGTACCTTCTTCAGTTACCTGGATGTCTTCCATTTACCTCATTTATTTGGCACAGTGTCCTCAAAACTTGGAGTCTCAGATGAAATGGCCCACCTCATGCCATGATGTTTGGCTTCCTGAGCAACCTCCATGGGGGCCATTAATAGATCCCAGAAAAATAAGAGAGTTGGTTACCTTTGTAGAGAACCCTGATGATGAAAGTCATGAGAAAGAAACATATTCATTTCATACGGCTGCTGTAACAAAGTACCACACACTGGGTGGCTTAAATAGAAATGTATTTTCTCACAATTCTGGAGACAAGAAGTCCTAAATCAAAGTGCCTGCAGGGTTTGTTCCCTCTGAGGACTGTGAAAGAGAATCTGTTCCATGCCTCTCTCCTAGATTCTGGTGAATTATCCCCGATCTCTGGTGTTCCTTTGCTTGTGACAGTGTTACTCCTGTTTCCATCTGGTGTTCTCCCTGTGTCTCTGTCTCTGTGTTCAAATTTCCCCTTTTTGTGAGGACACCACGCATACCGGATTATTCCTCACTCTAATGACCTTGTCTTAAGTTGTTCATCTACAAAGACCCTCTTTCCAGATAAGGTCAAATTCAGCAATACTGAGGGTTAGGACTTCGACACCTTTTGGGGGTATACAATTCAATATATAACATAGAAAAACTGGGAAGATAACTGCCCTCTTATTGCTTTGAGGTGCAATTTCTTCTTTCCAATTTTAAACAGAATGACTATGTTGTATTGTTATTTTTATATTTTATAATGTTTTGACATATTGGTGATACCTAGCTGGCTAAGGAAATTTTGGTCCTTTCAGAACTAGCTAATCCCTAGAGCTAGTGCTGACCTTAAACAAACAGACTGTTATTTCTCCAGCAAAAGAGGGTTTATTTAGGATCAGCAAAGAATTGCAATTCGGTGGCTGCAACCATGGGAAGCCATGTGCAAGTCTTCTGCAACAAGGCAAAAATAACTTTTTTAAAGAAGGGAAAAGGAAGCTGGTTAGGCTGTAATAAAGAAAGAATCCACTGGAGGAATTGAGGTTTGGGTGTAGTGGTTTTTCATTGGCTGAGTTGTGACAGTCTCTCATTGGCTGAGCTCTTCCCAGGCAAGAAGAGGAAGTCTTTCTTCCTGTTGGGCTCTGCTGTCGTGTAGGATGTGAAAGCTCCCCCGTTTGGCCTCCTGACTCTATTTTAATTGTGGTCTTTGTTTATTAATTGTTACAATGATAACTTTTTGGTGAGCTCACCTTTCTTATAGACAGTTGATTCTGAATCCATATCCTTATACACCTCCTTTATTTATCTTTTATACATCAAGCTATATATCTGCTGCCCTAAATCAACTGGGCACCAAGTACTAGCCAACTAGAGGCCAGCACCTGAGCTCCAGAGCCCACAGAATTATTCAAACTGGCCAATACTAAATGTTTACCCCATTCTGCCATGGCTTTTCCCCAATTAATGCTGGGTCCTATGCTTTCACCTTGCTTCTCCTTCTGCCTCCTGACTCAGATTTGGTTCTTTCCCATGTGGGCTTACATGGCATGCATGCCCCCTTCTCTTGGGAAATGTAAGTAATAATTTCTTGTTTCAATGGCATTGACATCTATGTCACTACTCAGTCACCTTTATAACTGAAAATCCCACAGATACAATTGAGACACAAATATTCAGTAAACACACCCACCAAAAGATCTGGTGGGTTCTTTCAGTCTTATTATTACATTGTATTGCCTTACTTCACACATTTCCATGCCTCACTGCTCTTTATTTCATCACCATCACTACCCTGGTAGGAAGTTTGTACTTCTGAGATCTAATATCATCACATTTGCCTTGTCTCAAGCTTTGCTTTCTAGAGGACCAGGCTAATATTTATTTAGAACCAGCAATGTACAAAATAAAAGAAAGAATGGTGAGATAAGCCTTGCTTAAAAACTAGATATTAAAATCTATTAGAAAGTTCTAATTATTAAAATAATAAGATAGAAAACCACGGTTAAAAAGACAAGTCAATATGAAATGTAAAGTTCAGAAAAGCTCAACTACACATATGTGATTAGCAAATAAATAAATCACTATATAAATGCAGTAGCATGAGTTGCTCGATTGGTATTGAGGGCAATTAATTAATCATTAGGATAAAATACCCTGAGACAAAAGCAAAACTGTGTAATAAATTATGAGACACTGTTCAATCTAGTTAGTAACCAATAAACCAAAGAACCAAATAAGGTTGCATTTGTCATGTATTCAATTGAAAACATTAAATAATATCCTCCAAATTGGAGAACTTGTAACAAATGTGATAGTCTATTCTTGATGTAAATATGGTAATACTTACCAAAAACTTTAAAATAGTTCATATTCTTTGAATCAGTGATTCATTTTCAAACAGAAACTATTTTAAGGTAGACTTAGGCATTCATGTGAAGTATATTCAGAGGTGCTTATAAGAGAATTTACAAAATGAGATTTTATAAATTATGACCCATTAATATATTAACATCCATTAAAATGTGTAGAAAAATAACATTGATAGGTATGAAAAGATATTTGTGATATATCATAACATGATAAAAGTGAATTATAAAACCCTATGTTAGTACTTTCTCATTTTGGGTAGACCTACAGAATTATGTTACATACAGAGAAATGATATGTTACAAAAAACAAAAGATACAGAGAAAAATTTGAATAAGAGATATTTTGGGTATTATAATTATTAGTGATTTCTATTCTTCATGCCAATGTGAAATTTCTAAACCTTGTGTGATAAATATGAATACAAATTCCATGAAAAGTAAAGTTACTTACTGTAAATATGATTTAGTGAGTAGAGTGTCTGTAAATATAAATCAAATAAATATAGTTTAAGTTTCTTAATACCAGAATTTCAGAAATATTGTTTGCAAAGCACTGTTCTAGGGATAAAGGACATAGAGGAGAAGAAAGATGTAGATGAGATGGGAAATATTTATGAGTATAACACGGGTTTTTTATTTTTATTTTAAATGCTGTCTTGATCCACTTCGGAGAGACTGACTAGGGGCTGGTCCTCCTCGAGCAGCCTAATTAATTCCACACCTTACCCACTTCTCTTATTCAGCTCTCACACTCCAGGCCACTATGCAATTGCTCTAATCTCCCCAGGGTCAGGTACCAAACAACTGGGGACAGCCCCTTTGTCCTGGAGCCCACAAATTTATGCAAATTTGGCAACCCACCGAGAGCCCCAGAAACCTAGCTAACCCCACTCTACTTTTCATAGATAAGCTGCCCTCTACAGCTCCATCTTGCTGTTACCCAGTCACCACCTCATGTGTGGCCCTGTGTGACAGTTTTCTCCCCTTCTTAGCTGTAAGTAATACAGAGTTCTGCCTTTCATCTATGCGAGTGTCAGAGTGTTGTGTCCCATCACCAAAATAATATTTAAATCTTATGAAACAGGGAAGTGTGTATGTCTGTGTATATATGTACACACATACATTTACTTATCTTTGTCCTCAACACTTCTGCTCTAGTTCAAGTGTTCATTATCCTTATGCTGAACTATTACCATATCCTTCTAATCCAAATGACTCACCTTCCAATTCAAGATTCCTAATATTCTTTCTAATCACATTACTATACCTCTCCTTAAAAACTCTTTGTTCAGGTGTAGAGACATATCTGAGTCTGGAGTCAGACCAGTTTTCTCATTCCTCTTACATGCACATTACCAGATCAAAAGGCTCTGTGCTTTTGTTAAGCTCTCAGACAATACAATTTCTACTGCCTGCATTATCCTTGCCATACCCAGCTGGAAACTTCCTGGTCATTGTTCAAAAACTAATATTCATATATCCTCAACTCCTAAGATAAAACGTAAATCTTCCTCGTCCATGACTGTAACACTTTGCAAATACCACCACAATGTGACCTATGTATCATATTTATGTGGCTACATTTTCACCTCCCAAATGTAAGTGGACTTTCTAAGACTAACTTGTATAGCTAATTTCCGCTATATTTTCTTCCAATTATCAACCACCTGACAGATAGGGCATGCTTGATAATTTGTTTTGCTGAATTGAATTGAATGGAACTATGTATATACATTAGTTAGTAAATACTTAGTGATTTGAGGATGAGATCACTTTTATTTAAAGTCTTTCTTAAATTAGAGGTTTGGGGGAAATTAAAAGAAAAATACGTGAGCTTTTCTCCCCCTCCCACACGCACACCACTGCCAGTATACAAGAATTATCTGTCCTAGTGCTTTTACATGGCTCAGAAATTGTTAAATATTGAAATACTAGAGACATCTCAACGGAATTTAAGAGTAGAAACTATAAATTTAAGGACTTCTTTCAGGTAATACATAACCTAAAGTTATTTTTTTAATTTAAAATCAGGGAGATTTATATCCTTTATCCATCAGAAAAAAATGTTAAAGAAAATGTCATTTTGGCACTCTTTAGAAAGATGGATTCATATTTATAGAGAATCATATCTGTAAAATCCTGCATTTTTATGAGTTTATTCAATACCATAGAGACAGAAAGTGCTAGATCAAGATAAATAGACATTAATCCTTCTTGCTTTGTAGAATGAACATTCTAGACATTGTAGGTGGTGTGAAAACTCTGCACAACTTAAGACAAAAGCTTTGAGATAAAGATTTGATTAATCTGATAATAATCTACAGGATCAGCACAGTCTCTGAGATGGGGTAAGAATGCAAATGAGAATAAGGGTAAAAGATGATAGGGAGATTTTATAGGAGATTTTTTTATATGGCCAAAGAGGTCCCCAAATATGATAGTGAAAAAGAATTGGAATGTGGCTCTATATTCTTTTGTAATAATATATGTATGTGTATATTATATAGTTATAAATGTATATTACATATTTATATATGTGTATATATATTATGTATTTCAACTAATTAATTATATGCAATTTACTGCAAAGTATGACTCAGTTTACTGATTTGTTAAATCCAGAGCTTTAATCATCCCTTCTTCTTGATTTATTAATGGAGGCATATGTCCCAAATTGAATGGACTGACACTTGAGGATGTGAAGCTGGGACCTGTGGAGACGATCAAGTAAATGACAGCCTTGACCAGCATGCTTTCTTCATATTGAAATCAGGTAATTCAAATAAGATCTTTTACTCTAAGTCCAAATGTTGGCTTCTACAATCCTAAATATATCTGTTTATTAAAATTCTCACTCAAAAGTTTAGCCTGACTTATGCCTCCTTGTTATTTTTCTAAATCTAAAATAAGAAATAGATACTAACATAAATACTATTTATAAATAAAAATGATTACAAAATATATCCTGCTTCTACTCCTCAATATTCTTCATAATAACTAAAAATCTATATTTTAGTAAAAATGGCACTCAGCACACGTGAATAAGAAATGAACACATTAAAAATATGAAATCACATCTGCAAATAATGTTGCTCTATTGCAGTTGCTCCCTATACACCACAAGGCAATGTAAAACCAGAGACATCATTTGACCCAACTCTCTGAAGGATAATTTTATTATTTACAGCAAGGAAAGGAAAAATTAAGGCCATTTGTCAGTGGCTGAGATGAGATTCTAACATGTTTGAATTACCATTTCTGGGCTTTTTCTACCATTTATTTCATAAAACACAAGCATCAGTTCATCCAATAGATGGCAGCTTGTGTGGTGGTTTAGACATGGAGTTATAGGAGCTTAATAGTCTGTATTTATTCATTCTTGGAGCTGATAAGTATTTGAGAGACTTTCCAGTTTACAAATTTTCAAACAGAAATAATCATATTAATCAACAGCTTTTACTTTCAAGTTTATTCTATAAGTTATAAGACTTGAGTATCAGAAAATACTGAAAAAGTATATATATATATCATGTATTAATTCAATGCAATATTTTCATGAGAAGTACTTGATTATTTTTGTTCTTGGCCATGCCACATGGCTTGCAGGATCTTAGTTCCCTGACTAGGGATTGAACCGGGGCCCTCAGCAGTGAATGTCCAGAGTCCTAACCACTGGATCAGCAGGGAACTCCCTGTTTATTATTATTTTTAAAATAACTAGAAGACTAACAAAATATGGATTTTAATATAGATTTTAAAAATAGAGGAAACATTTCAAAACTTAGTACATGAAAGAAAATAAGAATACAAAAATAAAGATTTCCTTTCAAAACATATAAAGGTATGGTATCAAACATCGATTCAGTTGGGTTTTGTGCATCAGACATTACTTGATTATGTCTTTGGAATCAGTAAATTAAGTGTGCAATCTGCCTATTGATAATAAGGAAAATAAAGTGTCTTATCTCACATCATGTCAAACCATAATTATATGAACATTTGCACACAGATAATTTTGTTTGTATTCACTTAGAAGTACCTGCTGGGTAGGGATTATCATTACATTTAGGGTATGCCTGATTTGCCAAAAGGCCAGAAATATCACACAACATACTAAATTCTCTCAGCAACGAAAGAGCATTTAGAAAGAAGGAAAATGAGGCATCTTCATTATTTCAAGGAAAATATTAGCTGGTTTTCAAGCACTTTATGTATATAAAGTAATGCAACCAATTAAATATAGAAAACATTGTTTTCAGCTCATCTGATATTTGAGGGGTACTACCTACATAATTCTGTTGACAAAGGAGGAAAAAAAATAATTGATACTCAAGCTCATTTTTCACTTATCGAATTTGCAAAATGGACAGATCCTTCAATATGCAATATAGAATTACCACAATTCCGGGGACTTATTAGAGACTTCTAAGGAAAAGTACCTAATTCTATTTTCTATCAAAAAAGTTTGTTGGAGAAAATAGAATTTCAAGATCATTGTTTAAAAAGTATGTGTACAACATATCAATATCTTGAGACAATTTACTTCTAAAGGATTCTACACTACCCTTGTGTTGACCAAACGTTTTAGAGCCATGGAATCAGATTGTTTAGAAAGTTGCACTTGCCAAAGGAAATGTGTTTTTCATGAATAACATGAGGGATACTGAGGACAGTATTTCTTGGGTCACTGTGACCCCTCTGAAGTCACATTTGAAGAGTTTGTTCATCTGTTTGTTTTGGTAAAATTCTTCCTTGTTGTAGGCAGAATGGCCCCTGAGAGATGGCCACCCCGTAAACCCAGGAACCTTGAATACATTATATTACTTGGGAAGACGAACTTTGCAGTATAATTTAGGTTGAGGATTTTAAAATAAGATTAAGCTGGAATAAATGTTGAGGCCCAATCTGATCACAGGGGTTCTTTAAAGCAGAGAACTATCTACAGCTGGAGCAAAAGACCTTTGGCAGAAGAGAAGTTAAGATAGTCTCAAAGCATGAGAAGGACAAAACATCCTTCAGTTTTGAAGATGGAGGGGGCAAAGCAGGCAGGAATGCAGGTGGTTGTAAGGAACTGAGTCTCCTGGATAGTAGCCAGCAAGGATCTCGGCCAGAAAAAGCTGCAAGAATTCTGCAAAAGACCTGAATGATCTTGAAAGCAGATTTTTCCTTAGAGCCCAGGCCAGCCAAAACTTTAACTCTGACCTTGTTAAAACAGCAACAGTCAGCCCACTAAGACTCTGACTACAGAGCTGTGAGTTAATATGTTTGTGTTAAACAACTAAGTTTGTGGTAATTTGCTACAACAGAAATAGAAAACTAATACATTCACCCACAAAAGATAATGTACTTCTACTTTGCATGACAAGAGCAACATGAGCCATTATAGTCTCTTTTTTTTTTTTTTTTTGCGGTCTGTAAAGATGCTCGCAGCTAATTTTAAATTTTATTATAGGAGCAGTGCAGGTAGTTTTATATCTTGGAGCAAGATGCCCACTGAAGGAAAGTAGATTTCTATTCTCCCATAGTGACTGAAACAAGGGGCATTCTATCCAAAGGCACAAACTTTAAAATAACTAAGTTATGGGGATCTAGTGTATAGCATGGTGACTATAGTTAATAACGTTGTATTGCATATTTGAAAGTTTCTAAGAGAGTAAACCTTAAAAAAATAAAAAGAAAGGGACATTATCATCCTTGATGATTACATATCAAAGGGGTGGCTCCCAGGTCCTTGAAAAAGGCAGTCCTGGGTTGTAGAACCTGGCAAGAGGCTTTTAAAAAGATTTACATCTCAAAGGGGCAAACTTTCAACTAGTAAATGCTCTACGAAAAGGGAGGTCAGGGGACTACAGCAGGAAGACGCCTGTCTAATATTAAGTCAAGATGAGGGGTTAAGTTTATTTCTAAGTATTTTATTCTTTTTGATGCTATTGTAAATGGGATTGTTTTCTTAATTTCCTTTTTGGATAGTTCATTGTTTATGTATAGAACCTGGTTTTTATGCTGATTTTGTATCCTGCAACTTTAATGAATTTCTTTATTCTAACAGTTTTGTTTTTTTATTTTGTGGAGCCTTGGGGACTTTCTACATACAAGATCATGTCACCTGTAAACAGATAATTTTACTTCTTTTTCAATTTGGATGCCTTTTATTTTTCTTTCCATCTTTCTTTCTTCCTTCCTTCCTTCCTTTCTTAGCCGAATCTTGCCTCTGTACCCCAATACCGAATTAAATCTGAGACGGTTTTGGGTGAAGTAGAAAAGAAGAGCTTTATTGCTTTGCCAGGCAAAAGGGGCCACAGTGGGCTAATGCCCTGAAAACTGTGTACTGTGTGTCCCCAGTTGGAGAGGGTAGTGAGGAGTTTTATAGTAATGGTTCAAAGCAGACGTGATCATCTCGTGGACATTCTCTGATTGGTTGGTGGTGAGGTAAGTGGGAGTCAGCATCATCACCCTTCAGGCTCCATCTGGCCTGGGGTCCACGTGCTTGTGTGCAGCATACCGTTGTTAACCATTAACTTCTCCCACCTGGTGGAGGCTTCAGTCTCTTTAAAACAGCTTGAAGATATTGTAGGTATCCCCTGATGAGGCACCAGGACCTTGCCCCAAGGCTGCATTATTTCTCTTGACTCTTTGTTTCTCCCTTGTCTCACATCCCCTCCCTTCCCTAATTAACAACTACTGTAATCTGCACTTTAGAACTCAGGGAAGGTTATGGAGATTGCATGAAGCCTATTGCCTGTAATCAAAGAAATGGGGGACACAGAAAGTCTTTTGTGCACAGGAGCCCCACAGGGCCCTGCTTGGTATCACTTTCTTTCCTTCTTCTTTTTTTTTTTTTTTTTTTGACTAATTGCTCTGGCTAGAACTTCCATACAGTGTTGAACAGAAGTGGTGAGAGTTAGCATCCTTGCTTTTTTCTAGATCTTAGAGAAAAAATTTTCAGTTTTTCATCATTGAGTAGAATGATAATTGTGGGCTTTTCAAATATGGTCTTTATTGTATAAGTTCCTTCTACACCTAATTTTTTGAGAGTTTTTATTATGAAAGGTGTTGAATTTTGTCAAATACTTTCTCTGCATATGTGTTCTTATCACACACATAAATAATATAATAATAATAAATAAGTAAATAAAGAGGGCGAGAGGAGGCTTTTGGAGGCAATTAATATGTTTATGGCATAAATTATGGTGATATTTTCACAGAAATATACATATCTCCAAACTTGTGGAGTTTCATTAATTAAATATGCACAGCTTTTTGTATAGCAATCATACCTCAATAAAATGTTTTACAAAAATTGAGAAAAACAAATATGAGGGGAATGTTAAAACTGTCTTGGTCAACTTCAGTAGCATCATAGAATCAGCTCCTTAACAACATGTGAAATCCTGAATCATGGGAGAGTTTCCCCAATATCAACAAACTCTCCCCTAATCAGTTTAATATCTCTTCACTTCATGGGTCCAGGACCCTCATGATCCATTTGCAGACATGTTCTCCTGGTACCTGCAGGTATAGATCCAGATTCTTCATTCCTTTCATAAATAATCTTTTTTTTGACCTAAAACAAATAGATTGCCAGTTATTTCTCCAGCAATAAATACTGCCAGTTTATTCAAGATCAGCAAAGAACTTCAATTCAGGGTCTGCAACCATGGTAAGCCACATGCAAGTCCTGTTGTAACAAGGAGAAGAGGATTCATATATAGGGGGAAAAGGAAGGTGAGAGGGCTATGGTAAACAGAGAGTCCATTGGAGGAATTGAGAGTTTAAGTTGCTTTCCATCGACTGAGTCATGAAGGCTCTCATTGACTGAGCTCTTGCCAGGCAACAAAAGCAATTATTTTTCCTCCTGTTGGGCTCTGCTATCACTATAGGGTGTGAGAGTTCCCACTTCTGGTCTCCTGACTCTATTTTAATTGAGGTTTCTGTTTATTCATTTTTATACTTTCCTCCTTTATACATAAGTGTGAGGACAGCACTTATGGAGCCAAGCTGAGACTTAACTCAAGTTGCTGGTATAGGATAGTATAATATAGAGCATTATCCTTGAACTGCAGCATCATCACCGGTAAGCTTCTTAAAACACATTTGTAACTCACCCTGATTTAGCAAATTGGAATATTTTGGGAGGTGGGGACTGACATGTTTAATTTTAACCCTCTGTCCAGGTGATTTGTATGTACATCACAGTTTGAGAACCACTAGTCTAGTGATTTGGGCAGGTAAAGACATATATTGAGGAAGGTAAACATACTTGAGTCATGTTTCCATTTCAGTTGATATCTTTGCATCTTTTCCAGATAAATGGAGGCCTCTATTCTATAATAAGTGGCAAGGACCACTTCTGCTGTCTGGAGGGGTTAAACTTATCTGTGGGTTCAGGTTTCTGAGAGCATCTGGCTAGTTGTCTCAGCCTCAGGTCTCAGGGTCTCACTTCTTTCCTATCGCAGTGAACACTTTAGCATAAAGTGTTCACCAGGGCTGAAAATGACCCACTTGTGTAAGTGGCTTATTTTTTCAGAGGAAACTCTCTTAAACAGGACATCAGCTTCTCTGACTTGATAGTTGGCCTACTTGAGCCTGTTATTATTATTTTTTTTTTTCTTTTAGGACTTAGATTTCAGTTAGGATCTTCCAGTTACCTCATCACTCCTTATGATTACTTATAATTGCCATTTTCCAATATTTCTCAAATATTAGAGTGATTTTACAGCCAAGTATGAACCTTCCTACCTTTATTCCATCTAAATCCAAAACATGTGTGGGCCTCAGTACTTCAGATATTTAATGGGCTAAGAGTGCTCACTCCCTATCTTATTACCACCAATGGCCAGAGAGTGACCCAGAACAGGAATCACACAATACGAATCTGTTTGCTAGAAATCCTCCTCCAGCACCAACTGTCTTTGTTTAGGTTTTCCCCAAAACAACCCTGAGATAGGAATTCAAGTACAGGTCGTTTATTGCAGATAATTTAAGAAATTATAATAGTTCTGTGGGAAAGTTAGACTACTAACAAATACAAATACCTAAATTAGACATACTGAATTTTGATTATCTATTTAATTGGCTTTTTTCCTCTATATCTGGGGTCAAAAAATATTTTCTGTGAGAGTCCAGATAGTAAATATTTTAGGCTTTCTGGGCCAAATGATCTATGTCACAATTACTCAGCTCATCATTGGAGCTGGGCATGGATGTGTGCCAATAACATATGATTCACAAAAGGAGGTGGTGGAGTGGATTTGGCCCAGAAACTGTACTTTACCAGCTTCTGCTCTTTATTTTGACCTATTTGAGGACAAAAAGCATGACTTTTTATCAGTATAACCTAAATATCTGGCCAAGGCTATGCACATAGATACATATAGAGAGAAAATGAATGAAAGTTTTATATGTTTATAGATAATACAGATGATGAAATTTAGGTGATCTTCCCCACCCCTTCCACTATTCAATGAACTTGAAAGTATGGTTGCATTTTAAAAATCTTAGCTTTAAACTTAAACTCAAGATTGAACCATGCATAATTATCTTTAAAGCAAAGTAGCAATGTACCACCTAAACAAGCTGGGCAGTAACCTAATTTACTTTATTGCCTTTGATAAAGAAATAATATTTCCCTCAGTAGGTCAATTGTAAAGAAATGAAAAGTAGATGAAGCAGAGAGTGGTGAACTCTGACTGATTAGCACAGCTCTATCTAAGACAGAAAGGTGGAGCTTTGAGGATTTAACCTCATCGTCACCATGGCAGACAGAACATCATTGTGAAAGCCTCTGTAATCAATCACGATTTTTTCTAGATATTTTGCCTAATCCAGCATTGTTTTTGTTCTCCTACTTTTTGTTGAAAATAGATGTATAAAATGTATTATGATCCCCTTCACATAAAGTTCACCTATGTATAAAACAATGGATTGTACCGATAAGGAGACAGGCTTGGATAGTAGATTTATAAAGAAAAACAAATTTACAAAGAAAATTCTGCATGTAGTAGATAAAAGAATGGTTACAAGGAGGCTTCAAGGGACAGTATACTCAGTTATTAAACAGGACTGTATGTGCACGGGTATTCTTTATATTGTATTAACAACTCATACCTCTGTTACAAATGTTACTTTGCATGCAACTTTTATATTATGAGAAAAGTATTTCCCAAAGGATTTGTGTATTTTGCTTTCATGGATGTCTTTTTGAGCAATATGAAATTCCTTTCATAACTTATGAAAGCAGTTCTCAGAGTGTTAGAATAAAGCATTTTCATGACGAATTACCTTCACTCTTAGATATTAGATATATGAAGAGAATTAAATGAAAGTCTTTTTCCCTCAAAATTTGTAGGATATCAGTCTTAGATCTAGATTTTAACTCTTTCTCAAATGGACATTGTTCCCCTTCCTTTCTTATTGATATAATAATTTTAACATTGTTATCACATTTAAATCTTAAGTCAGTACCTGCTTCTAGCATCACATATAGAAAAGGCAACACAGAAGACAAAATTAAAAACACAAACATTTAAAATTTACAACCTCTTCATTTACTTCAAATTGCATATTATTTGTTACCACATTCATTATTTAAGTAATATAACTCATCAGCCTCTCATTGGTGAAATATTCTTTATAGTAATTTAAAGAATAACTGCATAGAGTCTTGTGCTATACATATTCTCTTTTGCAGTAAAAAATGGCACTGAGCATAATTACAAGAATTAATGATCTTGGATTAGCATAGCCTTAAATCAAACAGAGCCTGTAAATTATTTTAATTGTGACATCCAGTTAAAATATTTTGGTCCATGAGTCTTTACAAATTTTATTAAAATGTGCAAAAATAATTTTGCTGTGATATATATCATGCTAACGCATGTTTATCATGACCAACTTTAAAATACAATCTTCCCTTCAACCTTTTCTTCTAGAATTATGCACCTATTTTTGACTCTGAATCTATGAATCCAGCCTAACCTCAGACTCTTTTAGCACTGACAAAATTAAAACACTAACTATTCTTCCTCAGAAACCTAACAAGTTCTCTAGTTACTAGGTCAAATTACACTCCCTGCTCTTATGAGTTTGCTATTGTTGAGTAAACTTATCACACTCAGCAGCTTTAAAAAGCCCATAGTTATTATCTCACAGTTGCTATGGGTCGGGATTCTAGCACATTTTAGCTAATCCTCCATTCAGGATTTCACAAGGTTAAAATCAAGATGTCAGTTGGGTAACCTTTCTTTCTAAAGCTTGGGGACATCTTCTAGACTTATGCTGTTGTTGGCAGAATTCAGTTCTCTCTGACTATAGAGACCTCTCTCAGACCTCTCTCTCTGACCTTTTTCTTGCTCTGTCTGCTGGGGGATGTTTTAGCTTCTGGAAGCCACCCATAGTCCCTTGCCATGTGGCCCAGAACATGGCAGCTTACTTCTGAAAGTCAACAGGAAAATCCCTCTCTACAGTCAGCTAAGATGACATCTTATATAGCATAATCACAGGAGTGACTAATCTCATATTTACAGGTCTAATGTACACTCAGAGGTAAACCCTGAATACCAGGGACAGAAATCCTGTGGGCCATCTTAGAATTCTTCCTAACATACTGCCCCAATCATATGTTTCAGCCATGAGCAGAAAATGGTCTCTCCTGGTCCTGAGAAAATATTTTTTTTTTGTCACAGTCCACAACCACTGAACTGGAAAACGGTTAGCTTTTACCCTTGAATGAAATTAAGATTATAAGTGCAAGAAGGAACAGAGGAGTTAAATAATTTCTGAGAATTTCTAGTGATGGAACAATTTCTGACTTATTAAACCTCTGAATATTAAGCCTGGACCATCTCCTGATACCACGTTCTCTAATGAGAAGGCATACACAGTATCATAAAGGTGTATGCACAATCTCCTCTTACAAATTAATAAACATGGATCCACAACCCAAAGTAGGTTTTAACTGTAAAACTATCTCATAGAAATGAAATTATCAACTATTTAAAACAATTTTTCACTTTACTACTCAATTCTGAATTCTCCTTCACACATTCAGCTCAACATAGATGTTTGATAATAATGAAAACAATTGAGAAATGTGTTAAAAACTTTCACAATGCAAAACTTATGCCCAGAATGAAGAAAATAGCACGTAGACGTACCAAATGACAACCAGAACAGCAGATCACCAAGGTCAAAAGCAGAGAAATATGTTAGTCAATTTGTTTTTTTTTTTCTTTTGAGGTTGTTACAAATGTAACTGGATCTAGCTAAGGATATTTTTATCAGGTGTGATAAATTGTATTTGACCTACCGAAACCACCCACTGAATACTTAACTTCATGTATTTCACAGCTGGGCAACATTTGCAGTCTTTCAAGCTGTCACTTTGGGACATGAATTTGTGTTAGCATACACATAAATCATTGTAGCAAGCAAGGGGAACTGAAGCAGAGTTGCTGGCTTCAAAATAGTCATATCACCAAATAAACTGAGGAGATACATTACTTAAGTCAAAATAAATAGGTCCTACTTCTAACTTATTTAATTTTGACTTGTTCCTTTTTGGTTAAATTCTACCAAAATTGCTATTCGTAAAATTAAAACCATTGCTGTTAAAAGTAATAGATTAGCACCATAAACAAACCATGGCTTGTTATAATGAAAGTAAGGAACACTCGATCATGAGGAACTAGTATCTTGAAATACCAAATTATTGAAAAGTAAGAGTGATTATAATTATAGGCTGATGCGGTTATATCATTTTTAACGTGAGTCTTTGAACAAATAGTTTCAGAGGGATTAGAAGCAGTGCTGAAAAGAAGGAAATATCATTTTATTTATTTTGGGTCATTTAAAAAACTTGTCAAAGTCATTTTGAAACTTCCTGTCCTTAGGGAGATTTTTTTTTTGAAACAAGAAGTCTACATAATGTCTCTAAACAACAAATTTTACTAGCTTTCTCAGAGAAGATTAGTTTACAAACATACTCATAAACTATTTATCTTCATAGTATTAGTTTTTTTATATTATATACCTCCTTTCAACAACAACCTACACTCAAATTTCAGTTTTTATCTAGTGAAAATCAAAATTATCCATTAATAAATTAAAAGGAGTCAAACAAACCAATCCATCAGCTCTCAATTTTATAATTTTATTTAAAAATATATCATTGGCTCTAAAAAGCTTTGGTGTTTAAAATGTATGGACACCAAAGGGGGAAAGTGGTAGGGGGAGGTGGTGGTGGGATGAATTGGGAGATTGGGATTGTCCTATATACACTAATATGTATAAAGTTGATAACTAATGAGAACCTGCTGTATAAAAAATTATATAAAATAAAATTTAAAAAAGAAGTTTTGGTGTTTGTTTTTTAATTGGGCACATTTAATTTCAGGGGCCTTTTAATGAATATCTGTTTTTTAAAAAAATTCTTTTAAAGCTATTGTTTCTATAAAGTACCATATCCTGTTTAATAAAACTGAATAATTGAATATGTCTTTCAACATGAGTTTTGATGGAGTTGGAAGTAAAGAGCTTCCATAAATAGGGACTTCCCTGATGGCAGTGGCTAAGAATCCACCTGCCAATGCAGGGACAGGGGTTTGATCCCTGGTCCGGCAAGATCCCACGTGTCATGGAGCAACTAAGCCCGTTTGCCACAACTACTGAGCCTGCACTCTAGAGCCCGTGAGCCACAACTACTGAGCCCACGTGCCTAGAGTCCATGATCCACAACAAGAGAAGCCAGCACAATGAGTAGCCTGTGCACCGCAACAAAGAGCAGCCCCTGTTCAACGCAACTACAAAAAGTCCATGCACAGAAACAAAGACCAAAATAAATAAATAAAAATAAAATAAATTTTTAAAAGGAGCTCCCCAAAATAAAATATATTATTAAATTTCATACAGGTAAGGTATTGTAAATAGGAAATAGAATAATAATGATAGCTAGTTTTCAGATACACTAGACATTAGAGATAAAAAAATAATAATAAAAATACAATAAGAGCCAGATTAAAATTAGGCAGGTATGCTGAATTCCCAGCTGTGTTTCTTCTCCCCTTTGAGACTTCATGAAGGTAAATATGTGTAAAAGGTAGATTCACAGATAAAGAGGGAAAGAAGAAGGAATGTCTGGAGATGAAAAGGCAGAAAATAGACAAGTGGTTACAAACTTAGCAGACATCTCTGCTCTGCACTCAGAACATGCAGAGACCAAAGAAAGGAGAAGGATATGTTTGTCACCCGTGTCTGGGGAGCCAACTAGGGTCATAAAAATGAGTGAGATATGCAGCATATTTGTGGAGTATCTGTGTCTAGAACACTAGGTACGCACTCCTAGGCAAAGACCTGAAAAAAGTTATTGGTGAGACTCACAGTTACTGAGGAAGGTGTCAACTGATATCAAGGAAGCAATGGGACATTTAGAAATAGCCTCATTCCAACCCCAGCTTCTATCATGACAGTACTGACATTTGAGTATCCTCTTCCCCAATCAGTATTGCATGAAGTCATCAAAGGGATAAGCCCCACCCATATATAAAGTAGTTCCATTAGATACTCTTAGTGTTTCACCCCTAAATCACACACTCATTCATTAAATAAATGCACACTCATCATGGTCCAGTAACTTCTCTAGGGGATCAAAATATGTGAATAATTATGAGTGAGAAGATCACTTCTCTTTAGGAACTTACATCCTTGTTGGAGGACACTGGCAATAAACGTTGGAGATAAAAATACAAAAAAATATCCTAAAAGTAAGTGCCATGAACAAGGGGAAAAAAAAAAGTAAGTAGAGCAGTATAAGAAGTGTGGGAAGTACTGAGGAAATAGGAATTAGTTATAATATTAATTAGAATGTCCAAGGGAAGTGCCATTGAGGAGATGAAAATCAAGCAATGACTTTAATGAGGTGAGGGAACTGGCCACATGGGTATCTCAGGGAAGAGAATCCCAGGCAGAGAGGATAAAAAGTGCAAAGGACACAGGATGAATATTCTTACTATTTTTTTTAATGCATACATTAAATATATTTATTAAGTTCCTAAACCCATAACTTTGAGATCATAAAGTCTTAGAGGGCAGAGGTCAAATGGACTATAACACTGACATTCTAATAGCAATCTCAGCCTTTCACATGATGAGGCAAAATGAGTATTTGCAGAGAGGCAATAACAATGAGTGTCTTTCTGTGCTCCACATGGGTGTTCCAGGGCCTTCTAGAGGAAATCAGCTGGAGATACAAAGTAGCTCTTAAAAGCTTTTGACTGAAAGAAACCACCCCAACTGAGAGATAAGGGGCAGGGGAGGGGGGGGGTTCAAGCCAGGTAGGTGTCTGGGGTGACGACTGAGAGAACTGGGATTCAGGAACGAAGGCCAGGGACTTAGATTGGCTGTCAGCTCAAGGGGTTGAGGGATCTTGGAAGGACAAGGCAGGAAGCTCTGTGATAAGAGCATCATGCTACCACTAGTTTTATTTATGGATGGGGAATGAGAAATGGGAGTGTGAAGGGCATAGGTAGGACGAGCTTGCTTGTCTCAAAGGATATACATGTGGAGGGTGTTTTTATTCCTATTAATCCATCCCAGAACTCCTTGCTGACTCTAGAGACTGATATTCCCATTTTAATCTCTCCAATTGTAACAAGTACTTACCATTTTTTAAAAAGCAAGGAAGTTACTGTGGCTGGAGGAGAGTAAAGAGGGAAGTATTTGAATATCATAGAGAAATTGGGAGCTAGACCTCATAGACAACTATCAAGAGTTTAAAATATAAATAGACTACCAAGGAACAGGATATAGCAGGAAAGTACCCCATGTAAAGCAAAAAACAAAAGATACAAATTTTAAACATGAGAAAAAGGCAGGAGAGATCATGGAAGCAACAGAAGAAATGTGCACAAACCAAAGCAAAGCCAACTGATTTTCAGAGAAAATAAATTATATCCATAAAACAGGAATAAAAATCCACTAAAAAAAAGAAGAATCAGATTACAATAAAGAGTATTTAAAGTAAAAAAATATACAAAATTAAAAAGAACTTTAATTAAAAGTTTGGAAGATGACTTTGAGGATATAATACAGAAAGCAAATTTAAGTTAAAATTTAAAAATGAAAAGACTTAGAGGAACATTGCACAGCATCCCACACAAATAATATTAATCCAAGGAAGAGATGAAGATCAAACATACTGGAGAAAATACATAAATAACACAGTAGCATTTCCTGGGGGGAAAAATATGATTCAATAGTATAAGAAAGCACAAAAAATGTTTAGCACTATGATTTTTTTCAAATATCTACATCAAGTCTCATTTTCATGTTTCAATACACTAGGGAAAATCTGAACAGAGCTGAGAGGGAAAAAACACTATCTATAGAGGTGTGATAATGCAATCGGAACTGAATTTTCAACAACACTGCATTGCTGAAGGATAGAAGATTGGACAAAACTTTTACAACTCTTAGACAAAATCATGTATAGATAGAATTCCATTTCTAGCCAAATTAGTAATCGAGCATGAGAGACAATAAAATTTGGGAGAAAAATACTGAAAGGAATTATTTTCCTTTGACTCCTGTTTTAGGAAGACTTTCTCAAGCAAAAAGAAAACTTAACTAAAAAAATCAAAACAAAACAGGAAGGACTAATATGCAGAAACTGTGACACCAACCCAGCAGAAGTCCCCAAAATACAGTTAAAACAAAACAAACACACAAAATAACAAAAACACCACATCCTTACTGTTTTGCCCTTCTGAAGTCAGAAGTCCTAGGGGTCGGCCACTGTTCCTCTACTTTAGGTTTCACAAGACTGAAACCAAGGTGTTGGCAGGGCTTCATACCTTTCTAGAGGCTTTTGGGAAGAATCAGCTTCCAGGTTCAGTCAGGTTGTTGGCGAAATGCAGTTATCTGTGGTTGTTAAGACTGAGGTGTCTATTTTCTTGCTGGCTGTCAGATACGGTGTCACCCTTGCTTCCTAGTGGCCTGTCTCCAGTGGCATGAGGTGTTACTACTAGTAATCCCTCTGTCAGCCTGCAGAGCCTATTATATACCTGCCTGAATTCATTTCCTATTGTTGCCGTAACAAATACCACACATTTAGTGGCTTAAAAAAATCCACCGATTTATAATTTTACAGTTGTGTGGGTTAGAAGCCCAACACGGATATCACTGGGCTAAAATCAAGATGTCAGCCAGGCTTCATTCCCTTAGAACAACTCTGGAATAGAATCCACTTCCTTGTCTTTTTCAGCTTCTAGAGGTCACTTGCATTCCTTGGCTCATGGAATACAGGTCCCTTTCTCCATTTTTTGAACCCAGCAATGGCAGGTGAAGTTCAGCTCACATCACACTACTCTTACTTAATCTCCTGTCTCCCTCTTACTATTAAGGATCCTGTGATGACATTGGTCCCACCCAAGTAATCCAGGATAATATCCCTATTTTGAAATCAGCAAATTAGAAAACCTACTTGCACTGGCAACCTTTATCCTCCTTTCCCATGTAACCTGTCATATTCACAGATTCTGTGGGATCAGGACATAGATGCTTTCAGGAGACCGTTACCCTGCCTATCACAGCCCCTCTTCAGTCCATTAACCTTCTGTTGTTGCTTTCTTGTAATGAATAGAGCACAGCCTGACACATTGGAATGAGGTACTTGTTGGGCATCACAAATCACATTCAGGACCTGAATTAATCAATCATCCCTTCACCATGCTGAGTTCTGAGCCTCACCCTACTTATTTTACCCCATCAGGTCCATACAAATTCCACTTTTATATCTATTCTACACTCATCTTGAGAAAAGTGTCTTATGCTGTCTATAATCTGCCAACATTTCTCATTATATAGTCAACATAGATTAGAATTATAATTGTATAAACAAACCCGGAATTCCAATGACAACACACTATGAGTTCATGTCTTCCTCATAAAAACCTCTGAAGTTTCCAATAACATTTTAGGTCCCAAGTCTTTTATGTCAGAACTCAATTTTCCAGGCTAGTGAAGGTCTGCTCTCCTGTAGCTGTACGTTCTGGAGCACGGGTCTTCCCCAGTGAACAGGGCAGGAGGATCTCACGATGTCCAGTCATTTCTTCAGCCCAGATCTGGCATAGGTCACCTCTGCTCACAATCCAGTGGCTAGAATTAAGCAATTCCTAAATGTCAGCATTGGGAGCAGGAAAGTTTAATCCTCCTAGACTCGTGCAAAAACAGGAGATCCCCAAAAGTACGACTGCTAGAATTTTTCACTGTACTTATTCTTAGAGACATACATAACCTTTCCTAAGATACCATCACCTTTAGTAACTTCTAAGACCTGATTATGGACTGAAATATTTATTCTTAAGCATGCATTTCTCTCACTAAATTTAGTATAGTTTTTCAAATTATCTTGATGCTATCAGTCTCCTACAAATAGGGCTGTCCTAATATCACACCTGCTACTCATATATCAGTTTCATCTCTGCATCCTCATTCTGCTAAATATTTAGGTGATAGAGAATTACCTATGTTATGATTTGAGTTTTCACACAGTCAACACTTCTGCATAGTTTAGGCTCACACCATCCCACTGCTTAAAAGTACCCTACACTTTTTATTCCCTAATAAAGATTCCAGTTGATACCCATGAAATCTTGAAATACCTATGTAAACATGAAAACTGAAATCTTTTCTTCCCATTTTAATGTAGCTTCAAGTGTTTGTGTTAAGATATCAGTGCTATTCTGATTCATGATTGTGTTCATTTAAGCTGGGCATTACCACAAACTTGACTTGAAACAAAATACATTTATTATTTTGGTTTTGGGGTCAGGAGTCCAGACATGGCCTGTCTGCTCAGGGCCTCACAGAGATGCAATCAACCTGTTAATCTGGCTTCATTCCAGTCTGCAGACTTGAGTGGGGAATGTGCTTGGAGGCACATTCAAGTTGATGATAGAATTCATTTCCTCATGGCTGTAGAACTCATGGCATCTTCTTCCAGGCCAGCAGAGAAGAATATCTCTAAACTCAGGAAGGCCTACATCCCCTTTTAGAAGAATTCCAAATGATTAAGGCAGCCTATCTCTTATGATTAACTGCTATATGATATAATCTAAGCATGAGTGTAACACCAGGGAATGGAGATTATGGGACCATCTTAGAAGTTTGCCTACTACATCATCCTGTTGTAATCTCCTAATCATGAAGGATTTTCAGAATCTTTGTTTGTCTCCACCATTCTAAAATTCCAGGATGCTGTGTGAGTTAGTTATCACTGATTGTGTGATGTTTATAGTGAATCCTTTCAGTCTAGAAATTCCTTTCCTTGTTTTTGAAAATTTGTTTATATATTTTCTCTGATACTTTCTATGCCTCCATTTTTTATTATTTTTTTAAAAAAATTTCTCAAACTTCCTTTTTATCTTTTATCATCTGATATATTCGTTTATTTGTAATATCTAAAATATTTTAAATTTCCAACCATTTTATTTTCATCTGAATATTTCTATTTTCTACCATCTCTGTCTTGTTGCCAAGATGAAATGCCATCTCACATAATTGTGGTGATATTACTTGTGGTTCTTTTTCTCCAATCTATTTAAAATTTCTCTGGTATACCTCAGTAACTTATTTTGCAATTGCTACTTTTTGTCTCTGAGTTTTATTTAGATAATTTCTTCAAATTTTTATTTTGTTTGACTACTATTAATAATCAAGAGAGAAACACAAAATAATTGATTCGAAGCTCTGTGTTTCAGATGGAGCTTGTCCAATAGTGGGCCTTCCCATAAAATGACAGACCTTTTACCTGACTTTCACTGGACCACTTCCAATTACATGGTTTAATCAAATTTAATTTTTAAAAATCTCTCTGATTTCACCTTTTGCTTCATCTCTCTTGCTCCTGCTAAGAAAGTTCTGTGCTTTTAAGGACTCATGTTATTAGATTGTGCCCACCCATAATAATCTCTCTCTATCACTTTTTTATAGGTCCATTCCTTAATTTATCTGCAGAGTCCATTTTAGCATGTAGAGTAACATGTTCTCAGGTTCTAGAGATCAGGGCCAGGGCATTTTTGGGGAGGTCATTATTCTACCTACCACAGGGAATTTCAGCCTCCCCAGAAAGTAAACTTCTTATTTCCTACCTCTGTTGTATAAACCTGACTTCCAGTACTGGTGGTTCAGGGAGAAAAGAGCTTTAGAATTTTAATTAACCGTCTTGCTTTCAACTGAATATCTAAAACACATTCAACTTGCCTGCTATCTCTGAGTTCACACAATGTCTGATCCAATTTCTCTGATGTTCAGCTTTCCATGTTTCTGCAAGAGGGGGCAGCTATCTGGCTGTTCAGACGACTGGAGATTCCAAAGTCTATCTGCTCCATAGATAAACTTTCAACAAAGCCGCCTGTTGTCAGTCACCAGAGCATCTTGCTTCAAGCATATACGGTAACTTGAATTCTTGATCCTTTGTAGGACTTGATGATTTTACACACACACAAACACAAAATTAGTCTGCTCTGTTCTACCAAATCATTTAACCCTCATTTATCTTCTTTCTAGTTTCTAAAACTTTGTTGCTATCACTTGTTTTCTGTTGTATCCTCTGCTATGTATCTTGTCCTTATCAGTTAATGTAGTTTTATTTTTTGGAAATTTTTAAAAGGAGAGTTAGGAGAAAGTGACTATAATGAAATGTATTCAGAGTTTAAATAGAAGAGCTTATTTGTTTCTAGATTATTTTAGTTTATTTTCATCAAATGGTATAGCTGGTCTCACAAATTTGATATTTACTTATGACTCTAATTTTTTAAAATTCCATAAGTATTATTTAACTAAATAGTTGTCTATAGATATTTTAGTTTATGTTTCTCCTGAAAATGGGAGGAGTGTGTGTGTGTGTGTGTGTGTGTGTGTGCATTTGCTGCATTTTTTACTGATTTCTAATGTTGTTACATAAAGAAGGATGTATAAAGGCTTATTCCTTCCTTGAAATACATTGAAGTCTCCTTTGCAACATTACATTTACTGTTTGAACATTTTGTTATTATCATTATTATTATTTCATTTATTAATTTCAAAATACATGATTCTTAGTTCCGAATCACCCTTCACTTTGTTCTTTTGTACCAATTTTCCTATGATTCCATCATATGAGTTTAGTTCTGCACTGCCGTGTGTATGTTTTCTCACTGGTGTCTTATTCTTCTTCAGTTGGTGTTGTTGCTTATACACCCTTATATAATATCTTTCATTGCTTTCTCCTGCTATCAGTAGATCATATTCCAAAATCACAAATGTAGTTCAATATTAAGAAGCCATTAACATAATTCATCATACTTATAGATATAAAAAGATAAACCATGTCATCTCCACAGAGTAACAGTGGATATTCCATAGCATGCTAATATATTGTTTCAGCACTAAAATCCTAACTTTACTCAAAGTAGATTTTAGTAAAATATCTTCTTATGACCTGCATGTGTTTGTGCTTATGTTTAATTCACCCTTGTGTTTAAAAGTAATATTCTATTTATGAAATTCTCTTGTTCAATAATTTGAACATATTGTCTGACTTCTCACATCTACTCTTACTGCTATAATATTGGATTTACAGCTAGCTTTGTTCTTTTGTGCATGATCTATTCTTCTCCTTGGATGCTTTTACAATTTCTTTTGTCATTGATATTCCTACATTTCACTGTAATATGCCTAGATTTGTGCTTTCTTTTTCTTTCATATACTACTTAACTGCCTATCAGTCATTTTGTTAGTAATGATATATTTTTAAGTTCTGTGAAATGTCCTGATATTATTTTATTACCTTTATTTTTCTTTTCTCTGAGACTCATTATACAAATAATATGAATATGAATATGAATATATTTCTACCTATATCCTTCATGCCACTTAGTCTTTATATTTATCTATTCATCTTTGCCTCTCTTCTTGATGCCCTTCTTTTTCTAGAACAGCTCCATTTCTGTTTTTATTAACATGTAGTCTGATATCTATCTACACTATTTATTTATCTAAATATTTTTAAAGTGATGTGGAAAATTTGTACCCACTGTGTGCCTCTCTAGATGAGATTAAGAGGAAGAAAATATAAATTCTCCAACGTGGTTATCAAGTAACTGTTAAATCAAGACTCTCTTTGATCATCTTCTTTTAAATTGAAGCCCCCCTACTCCAGTGTCCTCTATTTCGTTGTTCAGATTTATTGCACTTATTACCATATAACATGGTTTTATTTATTTATACCCAGCCCTTAGATTGTTGCTCAAGAAAGGTTTGCTTGTTTTAATACCTGAATAAACACATTTACTATACAGTAAGTCCCCTACATACGAATGAGTTCCATTCAGAGAGCACGTTCATAAGTCCAATTTGTTCATAAGTCCAACAAAGTTAGCCTACGTACCAACTAACACAAGTGACTATATAGACTGTACTATAATAGGTTTATAATACTTTTCACACACATTATAAATAAAAAGCAAACAAACACAAAAAAATAAGAAAACATTTTAATCTTACAGTACAGTACCTTGAAAAGTACAGTAGTACAGTACAACAGCTGTCATACAGGGGCTGACATAGAGTGAACAGGCAAGAAGAGTTACTGATTGGAGGAGGGAGAGGAGGTGGGAGATGGTAGAGATGAAGGATCGTCAGGAATAGGAGACGGAGGGCAAGCTGCTATTTCACTCACGCCTGACATTGATGGCATAGGTTCTGGTTCCTTGCTGGATTCAATTCTATCTATCCTCTTGAAAAAACAATCCAGTGATATCTGTGTAGTAGCTCTTTATTTCTCATCATACCAGTACGAGCTACACCACCGCTGCTTTTAAGCTTGCTTCTGGACATCGTGGGCTTGAAATAAAAATCTACTGTACTCTGTATAGTACAATAAAGTACACAAAAGCACAACCACTTATAGAGGATGCACACACATGACAGTGTATGCCCAGACACGTGAACTAACTTACGTGATTAGGCATGCAAATGTATGTTCGCTTATTTGAAAGTTCACAACTGGCAGGTTCATATGTAGGGGACTTACTGTATATAAAAAAAATTAACCATATAATCGCATAGTACCACAGGATAGAATTACAGTGATATTCAAGGATATTTTCTGTATTATATTTTAAGGCAGCTCATGGTCAGGACTTCAGTATTCTTATAACAGTGTCTGGCATATTTCTTCTTTCCCTAAATGAAAGGAAATACATTGACTTGTATCAATTGATGTAAAATTTTACCTGCTAAAAGCAATACATGGGAATATGTTTTTAAAATCACATAATCGTACTAAAATTGATCTTTCAAATACCACACACAATTTTTTTGGTCATAATAAATTTCTTCTTATCTTTGTCAAATGACATTTAGTTTAGAGAATGAATCTACATTCCTACTTATCTCCACCCCAACCATTCCCCTAACTTTCTAGGACTTCCCCCTGGAATTTTTTTTTTTGTTTGTTTGTTTTGTTTTAATTGCATGGCAGGAATTTTATCATGTAGTGAGGTGAAGCAGAAAGACACTGAAATGGACATTGTAGCTGCTTAAGCACAAATGCTCACCAAAGATTAAACAGCTTAAAATTATGGCTTAGATATTTCTCAAGCATTTTCTGATGTATTTATTTCATCTGAAGAAGACACTGAAAATGAATAGAACTGTCACATGTATGATTACAATATATTTTCAGTTTTTGACACCATTCAGGATCTCTTGAACTTATTTATCCTTTTTATTATATAGGAATATTTTAAACATACTGAAAAATGCATTCTTAGAATAATATCACAAACACCTATTGCCATAGTTTAACAAATGCTAAAATTTGATCAACCTTACTTCATTTCTTTATTTTTAGCTATGAATCATAATGAATGGAGTGAAAGTCCCTTTGTACTCCTTTACTGTTCCTCTCACACTCAGAGGTAAGTACTATCTCAAAATCAGTACAATTTCTAAATGTCCAATGTTTTAAAATATTATTTATGGGGCTTCCCTGGTGGCACGGTGGTTGAGAGTCCGCCTGCCAATGCAGGGGACACCGGTTCGTGCCCTGGTCCGGGAACATCCCATGTGCCACGGAGCGGCTAGGCCCGTGAGCCATGGCCGCTGAGCCTGCACGTCCTGAGTTCGTGCTCTGCAACGGGAGAGGCAACAACAGTGAGATGCTTGCGTACAGAAAAAACAAAAAAAAAAATTGCATGTTTAGCATCATACTACCGGTGTTGTTCTTGGGAAAAATGTTTCTGCTTGAGGAAAGGCTAGAAGAGACGTTAATGAGTTTCAGAGTAAACCTCAGTGTCTTTCTCTACTTGTAGTCATCTTTGTGATGCAACAAGGAGATTGTCTAGAGTTGACCCAAGGGATTTCCTCCTGCATTGTTATCAAATAAACCAGATGAGAGTATGAAGACAGCGAGAGAAGGGAGGAGACTTTGCCTATCTAAGGGGAGCTGTTTCCAAATTCACATTTCTGGGGACCAATGTATATTTTCCCCTGACAGGCAGGCAGGGTTATGAATCTCCCATTGGCCCCTATGGCTCTAGATGTTGGGCAGATGGGATTCATATGCATCCCAAGTCTAGACAGTTTTACCCATAGGCAAAACTTTATTTCATCCTTCATTAAAAGATGTTTCTCATGCTAAAATAAGAAGAATGAAAAATGTGAAGGACTTCTTCCCAGAACAAAGTTCTCTTTTGGATGAGAAGCCTTTTCTTGGATGAAGGAAAAGTGGGAAAACTGATATCTCTTCATTTCTTGACCCTGGACTTGTGTTTATATCCCCAACAAAGCCTATTCTTTAATTCATGCCATGTGTAATGGCATGAAATTCATTCCTATTTAGGTTGTACAACAGGTATTTTTTTTTTTGAAAATAGTGACTTTCCTAGCATGATTATTCACAACCAGATGAGGGAAATTCATTCCAAATACTCTCCTTTTGGAAATGGCAGAAGACTGATAAGTCAACTAGAGGTAGGAGACATTGGAAGAGATTCTACAAGGGTACAGAGATAACCATTCAGGAGGATTGATGATCAGGGTCAACTGGAGGTAAAATGGGAGAGAGACACCAAGGAATGTGGGTAGGTCATTGGGAGAGCTAGTGCCCATGATGTCAGGCACCAGATATCCCTGAGATGGCAGTTAGTTCAGCTCTATAACAGCTGCTGAAGAAGTGGCTGTACCATTAGAATGTGAGCCACAGTTGCTGACCATCACACTGTCTTCTTGTTGTTATTGGAAAATACCAATTATTTCCTGCCCACTGGCTATTGAATTCATTCTTCTCCAGTCCCTTGCATGGCACACTCATTCCCAAACATTATATCTTAGCTCAAATATTACATCTTTAGAGAAGCCTTCTCTGAACATCTTGTCTAAAGTGGCCTCTCTATTACTGACCAGATGATCTTGTTTATTTATTTCAAAGCACCAATAAAGTTTGTGATTATCTGAATTGTCTGGGATTGATCAATTTATTATTTACATATATTTATTTATCTATGTTTCCACTGGACTTTTATTCCATGTTAACGGTAATTATTATTGCAATCTCTACTATATCCAGTGACTACCCTGTGGGCTCTCATCCCTATCCTACCCTACACCACTTTTGTTGTAGAAAACACTGAAAAAGCCCCCTTAATCCTAATATCACATATAGATGATATACGTTATCTATACATAACTTCAAAAATTCAATATGATGCATAAATTGTAATATAAAAGAGAAATAAAAGGAAAACAAATAGTAATAAAAGATGTATTTTGGGTACCAAACTCAGGTTCAGCTACTCGCTGCTCATAAGCCAATATTTTGAAAGGCAAGTGTCAGTAGAAAGGAAAGGTGCTTTAATCAGAAAAACCAGCAATCTGGGGAGATGGTGGACTCCTGTCCAGAGACCAACTCCAAAGATTCTGCTCAGCCATGACAGTTTTTAAAGAAAAAAAATAGAGGGGAAGAATCTCCATGAATCATAGAGGCAGGAGGTTGGCTTCTGCATCAATCCCCATTGGGCACAGATTGGCTGACTCTCTCTTCAGATGTTATTTTGCCCGCTTGATTTGCCTGCAGGATTGTTTAGGGCGTTGTTAGGGGTAGGCAGCTAATCATTCTTAAACTACTTCATTCTTACTTCTTTTTATCCAGGAAAAGAATCAACAGGTTAGCCAAGGCATGGTGTGCATTCAGGAAAGTGTACGTTAGGAGTTCGTTTCAATTGCTTAGTGATCTCATTTCTATAATTAGGCTTTTAAGGTTACAGGGGGACAGAAATGGGTGAACAGAAAGGGACAAAAGAGCTGCTTTCACTTTAATGTATAGATATATTCCATTTTTCAAAATAGACTACAATAGGGCATATAATATATAATAAAGGAGTGAGATTCCTGTGCCCAGTGAAAAATCCTCAAGATTATGATGACCAAAAACTGATTCAAGTACATTGTATTGGAGTCTCAAAGACTATGGTAACACTATAGTAAATAATATTTGGTAAAGCTCTGAACAAATCAGAGAGCTATCATTTCTCAATTTATTAGGTAATTACAGTTCTAAGAAAATCTCTCCCAAACATAATGTTTCTTGTTCTTTCATATTTTTATTTTTTTTCAAATGAGTTGTAAATTACAAAATAAAGGGCACAACATTAAGCTTATATATAGCTTGTCAGAATTTTACTTATATGTACCCCTATTTATTCATCCCCCAGGAGAAGATATAAATCATTTCAAGTATCCCAGTAGACTCCTTTGTGACTCTCTGGAGTCCATACCACTCCAAATATAACCACTATTCTGATTCCTAGCACCAGAGATTAGTTGTGCCTATAACCTTTTGTAAATGGTTTGTTTAGCATTATACTTATGTAAACTTATACTTTATACTTTATTTATATTGTTATGAGTAGTTGTGGTTTGTCTTTTTATTGCTAGATTATACTCCACTGTACAAATTTATCATAATATATTCACTTGTTGCTGGACATTTTGAGTTGTTCCCAGTTTCTGGCTCTTAAACATAACGCTGCTATGGATATTTTTGTATATGTCTTTTGGTAGATATCAGCACTCATCTATCTTGCTTGAAGAATTTCTGCTTCCTAGAGCATAAATATGTTTCATTTAAAAAACAGTGCCAAAATGTCCAAAATGCCTGTGTCAATTTACATTCGTAAGCAATATAACAATTTCTGCTTGTTTAATATTCTCGCTAATGTTGAGTATTGTCAGACCTTTAATTGTAGACATTCTGGTAATGTATATTAGTATCTTATTGAGTTCTGACTTTGTTTTGAAATCTGTGGATTTCCTTTTAATTTTCTCAATATTATCACTTAATGAATAGTTCTTAATTTTAATTAAGTCCAATTCTTAAGGTTTCAAAAGGTTTATTATTCTTTTGTTGTAAATTTTTAGAATTTTTGCCAATCCCAAATTATGAAAATACTCTTGTATGTTTTTATGTGAAAACATTGTTGTTTTAACTTTAACATTTATATTTATAATCCATCATAACCTAATTGCTCTATGCTGTGTCATTTTTTACATGGGTTTTCCAATATTGACCTAGCAACATTTATTATAAAGAATATTCTTTCCCTAAAGAATGGTCCCTCCATTCTGTTGTTGTTTGATCCTTGAACCAATGCCACTCATTCAATTTGGATACCTTGAAAACAAACAAAAGACATACATAGCTAATGTAGTTAGTTAAGACAGAAGACATAACTAATGTAGAGGAGAAAAAATAATTTTATCTCTATCCTTCTATATTCTTGGCTGAGATCACCCTGTAATAGAAGATAGATTAGCAGGGGAAAAGCAAACAGTTTATAACACGCATACCTACTGTCCAAGGGAGACCCAGGAAACTGAGTAACTTTCTGAAGTGGCCCAAGCCAACACCTTAAATACAATCTCCAATGAAAAACAAAAGAAGATGTTGGGGGTTTGGGAGCCAAATATGGGGGATTTTCAGGCAAAGCACAGTAAAGTAGGGTATGGTTGTTATGCAGGTTTAAGTCTCTGCCTTCTCCATTAATAAGAGTTTCTAGATTTAGTCATCCTTCTTTTCTTGACACCTAGAGGGAGACACGTTTACAGATAGTAGAGATTTCCCTTACATAGGTTAATGTCTCTTACAAAAGTGTACCTTCTAGGTTTTCAAAGCTTTTTCTGTGTTGGCTGTTTCTTAAAAATAACCATTTCAAGATAATCTTTATGCCAAAGAGGCACATTTTGGGGTGGCAAAGTCTGTTCTCCTTCCTTAGTAAGTCAGTAGTAAAGAAAAAAGGAACTATAAAAATATTACATTAGTCAAAAAAAAAGGCAGAAAAAAGGTGAAAATTGACAAATTACAAATTGAAAACAAATACAAGATGGCAGATTTAAACTCAACCATATTGATAATTACAATAAATTTAAAGGCAGACATTTGCCAGATTGGATAAAAAGTAAGATCCAACCATAGGCTGTCTAAAAGAAACTGTTACTGGCTTGGCATGCATTGTGTCAAAATAGCTTCAAACGAGGAGGTCAGCGGAAGACCGGGACCAGAAATCTCAGTCCTTGTGACAGCAAGCAAAGAATTGCAGACTACCACTTTGGGCTTAAGCTCAAAGCAAAGTTTATTAAAGCATCGTTACACTCTCAGAGGGAGAGAGGGCTGTTTCTGCAAAGTGAAATCAGTGCTCCTGTACAGGCTTAAGGGTGTTTGTAAGGAATATTCTGATAGGAGGCGGGGTGCAGTCGTGGGTGAGCAACAGGGGATCATTATTTGATTGACAGTCCTGAGCTACGAAACAAGTTCATTATTGCACATGCCCTCACACTTGATTCGCTAAGAAAAGCCAACGGTGGGGGTGGGGCAAAACCACATGCAGATTTTATTATAATGATGGTATAATGAGTTTGGGTTTACTATAGGTTACACACCTGTCTAGTCTGGGCACGCGCAGACTGGGGGAAGTTCCCTCGTGTTACTGTGCTCCCTCTTTATCAGGATATCAGATAGAAACCATAGTTTTGCCCGTGCTGGGTGGGGTCAGGGGAGGGTCCCCAGAGGGTTGGGGTGTAACTTGACTACTCCCTTCTTGTCTTTTCGCCACTGTCACCTCCTTGCTGCTAATGTCTGACTAACTACTTAACAAAACTATTTTAAATATTGAAGAGAGATTGAAAGATGAAATTAGATGCTCTATACAAATGCCAGGCAAAAGATAGCTGGAATGTTTTCATTTATATCTGACAATGTACAGAACAAGGAAGGAATTTTACAATGATAACAGGACAAAGTAATCAAACTCTAATTTATAAATTTAACATATTGTTTTCCATCAATATAATTTCTAGTACAACACAGAAATGTGCAATAATTTAGACAAGATAATTTAGTATTGTACCATTAAATTTTAGAAAATGTGTTTATTAATTCTTGGCTGGAAGAATCTTGAAACATGAGACTCCTTGGATATCATGTTGATTAGTTTATATCTCAACAAGGCTAGGCTATAGTATCTAGCTTTTTTGTTTTCTTCCTATACTTCCTTATTTAATCAAACACTAATGTAAGTGTTGCTGTGAAGGTATTTCATGGATGTGGATAGCGACTAACAACATCAGCTTATTTTAGGTAAAGGAATTACATTCAATACTGTAGGTGGGCTTCTTGAAATCAGTTGATGGGATTAAGAGTAAAAAGTGAGATTTCCTGGAGAGGAAAACTTTTCTCTCAAAACTACAGTATAAACTCCTTGCTACCTTTTTAGCTTATTGGTCCGTCCTACAAATTTTGGGCTTGCCAGCCCCTACAAACTTTTGAGCCATCCCTAATTCATTTGTGTGTGTGTGTGTGTGTGTGTGTTTTCCCTCTTTTTTTCTGGAGAACCCTAACTCTTACAGATGTCTCCACTCCTTTTGAGAGCACAGGCTCTTCTCTACTCTCCTTTATTTATGAGGTAATTCATTGTCATATTATGAATAAGCCACCATAACAATTTTCTAATTTTACTTTAAATTTTTTATGATGTCAGTCTCTTTTTTATTATTATAATCCTAGCAGTGCTATTCTCTTTTATTTTTATAATCTTAGGAATCTCAATCTCACTCTCATTCTCTGTCATTCATACTCTCTCTCTCTCTCTGTCTCTATCTCACACATTCAGCAATTAAAAGGAGCTCACAACCATCACAGTCTCCCTCCTTTTCCCCTGAGTTCTCAGTGTCTGCTCTTAAACGTGGGTGTGTGAAATGTGGAACTTAATGACTTCTGCTATTTTCTGTAACGTTTTCTATCAAGAAGGATAGAGGAAGGACTCATAAGTTGACAAGACAATTTCTAATTTTTAGGAATAACATAGAATTGGGTCACAGTAGTTTCCTCAGCTTCTCCTACAGGTAATTTTATATAAAATTCAAGATAATCTCACAAATATGGAGCGTCCAGTAATATCAATAAAATCAGAAGCTGACTTTGGTCTGGTAGGTGGGCACTCATAGAAAGGGTACTCTGTGGAGTGATACCTTTTTAACTGAAATAGAACACTAAAATGAAAATGACTTAAATAATTATGAAATTGATGAGATCATTAAAATATGCCAGAGGTAACAATATCAATACACTTAAATACTCTGGCCTCTTACTCCCAAGAAGCCCAGATTTCTGATAACAAATTTAAAGACATCTGTGACAGAAACTGTATTTTGAAATATCAATTTCTTTTTATGAAATATAAGATATTTATTTTCAATAAATATTTAATATTAATATTTTATTTACTTTAAATATCTTAACTAAATTGTGTTAAAAATCTTACTACATTCCAAACTCAAGTATAAGTATGTTTTGAATTATCACAGATTATTAGAGGTAAAAAAAATTGAAAAGTGGAGAGACATCTATGAAAAATGTCCTTAATTAAAAACATAAATTTATTCTTCAGCTATAATTCCTCACTCCCTTTCCCAAAGAGTTATGCAAACAAAATGTTTTGACAATTATGGCTCAAATTTCTAGTGAGCAATTTTATATCTTTCTCAATTTCCATTATTATTCTTAGTTAATAAACGGCCCTTAATCCTAAGCAATTCTAACTTGTGGACAAAGTCTTCTGTGCAGCATAAATGTCCATTTATTTATTTGGTTTCTTTTGTCTATTTGTTTGTTGGCTGGTTGGTTAATTTCATTCCTTGGACTTGGTCAACTTTATTTTTTTCTTATTTCCTTTAAGATTGTTAAATTTGTTGACCACCTCCACAGAGCCTCTGGTAGGACAAGCATCCATCATGATACACAATCTTAACCCACGGATTTTAAGTCCAAGTGAGAGAACGTTTTGACCTCTTCTAGAACTAATTTACAAACTAGTCACATTTCATTGTCCCCTAAAAATATCTTCACGGTATAAGTATTGGTTACAGGCAGGTGTACGTATCCACTGCTTTTTGTTTCTACCATTCGTAGGTTTTAACACCAACCTCTGCAGCTTTAAAACTGTTGACAATGACATTTCTATTTTTAATTGCATCTTGTTTTTATCCCATTTAAATGAAGCACTTAAGACCATAATTCACTCCATTTCTCTGTGTGTGTAAATATATAGTATGCATATACATATGTATGTATGTATGAATATATCTACATGTATATATACATATGTATGTGTATATACATGCATACATACATACATGCATACATAATAGCAATTCACAGGGAGCCCACATTTTTGAGAGTTTTTTGGTCTGTTTCTTAGAGATGAGGTTACAAGAGACTTGCCTCAGTGTTCTCTCAGTGCATCTTTCTCCTCAGGCTCTTTCCCTAGCAACCCTAAAATATTACTTCTCTAAATTCACTGGGCTTCTTGTTTTCTTTCTAGTTTGATAGACAGCCTTGTTCATATCACTGATGCTTTCTCTTTCCTGTGACAGTATTGATTTTTTCCTTGCTTTCTTTTCGCTTGCATCTCCCAAACATCACTTTAAACTTCTAGTTTATTTTTCCCATTTTACATCTTGAAAGCTTGTGATTTTTTTCTGCTCTATGTATAATTCAAGAGAAAATAGGAATATAGAGTAAACTCTCAGAGTGTATTTGAAAGGATTCTTAATAAAATGAACATGATGGCAATGGAAACATCAGCTCTAAGTTCTGTAAAACTTCATAACTATTTATTAGATTAGATAGGCAGCACCATTATTTATTTCAAAGCAGGATACTTCCCGTGGTAGAAAAACCTTTTCACTGCAGAATTACTGTAATCTTCTCCAGAAAGCAAACTAAACTAAAAAAAAAAAAAAAAAATCTGAGTAAACGTCTTTTGGGGAACGATTATCCATTTTTCTGTAAGATAACAACATGATACTCTCTTTTTTTATGTATAATGACACACAGTCAATAAGCATTCCCATAGATATTTAACAGTCTCACTGAAGCCTGTGATCTTTCTATTACCTGTGTACAATGCTACAAATCAATCTATTTCAACATCAAGGTGTTTCTTTCTTCTGGGAGCAGAAAGGCCAGAACAGGAAGAGCAGTGTTGAAGCAATTCAATAAAAACAGACTACAGAGAAAGAAGCAATGCAACTGAATATGAGCAATGCACAGAACTCACTGAAAAACATATGCAAACCAATAACCAGGTGCTTCATCAGCGTTTCAAGCTGGTGCTAGCTGCAGCCTTTATATAATGCTCCTCTCTGGAATAATCTGGTCTAACAGCACTATGCTTCTTAGCACCATAAGCACCCACAGTTGTATGTACCTTTTCTTGTAGTGTCAGTTCACATCCATCTGATACCTAGACTCCAGCGACGTAGAGAGAAACTCTAGGCAGAGATCAGGCCATTATATGGAAGGAACACCTGGCTTATTTTCCCCTGCTTTGCAGGAGATTCCCTATCTGATTCTCTGTTTTATTTCAGCTCCCTATTTGAATCTAGAATAGTTAAGAGTTTACATAGTTCCTATTGTAAAGAGATTTTTATGGCCAACTTTCCCCCCTTTCCTACAACCAAAGCTTAACAATTATATTTTGGGGAAACTGTTATTGTGTGCCCTATACTGAAACATTTAACAGGCCTTTTGTAATCATATACTATCTCTTACTTTCCCAACTGATTCTTATAGAAGGAAAGCCCTGGGAATGGAAAACTCACTTTTTTTTTTTTCCTTTTTAATTTTGATATAGTGAAAATCTTTGAAATTTTGCTAAAAAGGCCATATTCCATTAGAGAGGCTTCGGGTGTTTTTCTTATTCAATTGGGTCATATGTTTTTTGACACTGTGTAGTGGGAGAGTAACTCAGGGAGTTAGGAAGATGTTTGGTAAATGGCATTTTGATATTACACCAGAATTCATGGCATCCAAAATGCCATACTTACTTCCTATTTGAAATTACACCAGAAAACACTTATACTGTGGTTTATTATGATACATTTCATATATATTTACTCCTATAGGATTCTTAGTTGCAGATAATAGAACCAGTCTGACTATTCTAACAGTTAGGAATTTATTAAGGATGTTATTTTTGCCACAGATTCACCAGGAGAGGAGAGAACCAGGTTGGGATTCTACACACTCAGAAACTACATATACAGGGTAGGAAATCGAGAAAAGTTGATGAACAACCATACGCAGACATTTTTCTAATGGAAACACTACTGTACTTCACTTGTCACCTAAAACAATAGGGAACAGACCCAAGAATTCTGCTTCTGCTGTCTCTTACCCACCCTGCCCCACCGCAAACCCAAACAGATACACTCACTGCCATGCTTACTAGAAGATAGCTGTAGTCAATAACCATCTCACTTTGCTCATTTCCACTTTCAAGTCTCATGGTGATACATTTGATTGGCAGATACAAAAACACACACCAATGACTTATGAGAAAGCAAGCCTAAAAAAAGCAGATTTTAGATTTCAAGACTCTATAATACAGGGAGACCTGGAAAATGACTGTGAAAAGAGTGGTGAGTGTGACTTCCACAGTTACCTGTATTTCAGCTGTTGTCATGGACACTTTGGAGTTTTAAATAAATTTGGCTCTAATCTCCTATCCCACAACCAAGAAAAATTCAGTGGATGCTCAGTGTTTTGTGAATTCCTAGTTAAATTCTCTTGGATAGCCTTTAGTTTTATTTCCTGTTTCCAATAAATATCTCATTTTTATTTCAACTTGTATTCTGAGAATCCCCCTTCCCTCAGCGGACCTAGAATTGAATCAAAGTCTCAATCACTATGCGTACCACACGTTTGTATTGTAGAGATTCATCGGGCATTTTGCTGTATTGGAGGAGAGTTGTGTAATTAAATTTTGCTTCAGCCAACTCTGCCATTATGAATTACTTTAACCCAGCTCCTCTTTCCAGCGGGTCTCTGATGCCGTGTTGTTCCACCCAACCCCTTTCATCTCCTCTACTCCTCACCTAACCACACCTTCAAAATCCCACTCATTTCTTACTTACCATTATTTACCTATCTCTCCTTGGGTAACCCTAGCTCATTCATGATATACTCAGAAGAACTCACCTTTAAAGCAAGATCTGTTTTAAAACTAGATAGTTCTTGAAAATAATTATGTATTCATATATATATATATATATATATATATATATATATATATATATATATATAATTTTTTTTTTGCGGTACACGGGCCTCTCACTCTTGTGGCCTCTCCCGTTGTGGAACATGGATGTGCAGGCTCAGCGGCCATGGCTCATGGGCCTAGCCGCTCTGCGGCATGTGGGATCTTCCCGGACTGGGTCATGAACCCATGTCCCCTGCATCGGCAGGCGGACTCTCAACAACTGCACCACCAAGGAAGCCCCTGTATTCATATCTTAAAGTAATGATATTCTTCACAATACAAACATAATATCTCATAATTTAAAATAATTGAAAAATTCAATAATTCAAAACAACTTATTGGCTATTATAGAAGAAAAATGTGAAATATAATTTTTGCTTAAAAATTGCTCACAGTTTTTTCAGAGAGCTAAAATATATATGAGAACAAGTAAACTTACAGGAATAGGTAATAGTTAATATCAAACAATATGAGTGGTAGTGATATTATGTACTACTAGAGTTTAATAAAATAAAAATATTAATATGAAAGTGAAAATGTTGGTTTATCATCAGCAAAGGAATCTATTTACATATTAACTTAGCCTTCCATTGTATAGACATTTTCTGATAAAGTATCTAGTCAAGAAAATCTTTCTTCAAAGGTTAATGTTTGATATGCACAAATCATATTTCAAAGGTGAAGGAGCAAATTTTAAAAATAAAATAGTTGTATTGATAACGTTTGAGGATTAGTATGTAAACACATTATAAAGACCTGCAATGAATTCCTTTTAAATATACTAGTACATAGTAGCTAATAAAACAAGTACTTGTCAAAATTCCAAAGATTAAACATTTTATGAACTGTCAAAAATTCAAATTCAAAGGATTAAATTCCTACTTCTCTGCATTTGGTGTAATTTCTAATTATTAAATACCTATTGGATTCAATACAGACTGAATCTTTCAACATTCTAATCGACTGTTTAAAAAGCTTATCTATGTATACAGAATTCTGTTTATCTCTTTTATAGGAAATGATTATCTCATTTTCACTTTATAATACTTGCTCTTTTAAGTTGTAGGACATTATTGACGTCAGCTTTGCATTCTACATTATGTCTAGCATTGATTTTTGCATGTAGAGTTACTCAATATAAGGTTATCCAAAGAATAGTAAACACGGGCTTCCCTGGTGGCACAGTGGTTGAGAGTCCGCCTGCCGATGCAGGGGACATGGGTTCGTGCCCTGGTCCGGAAGGATCCCATGTGCCACGGAGCGGCTGGGCCCGTGAGCCATGGCTACTGAGCCTGAGTGTCCGGAGCCTGTGCTCCACAACGGGAGAGGCCACAACCATGAGAGGCCCGCGTACTGCAAAAATAAATAAATAAATAAAGAATAGTAAACACATATCAGAAAATAATCAGTGGTTGAAAAATGGAAAGAATCAAAGAGCTGGTTCTTTTATATATGTTTAATTAGTAGTCTCCTCCATTACTGTAATTGATCCTAATGTACCACAGTACAAACATAAAACTGCTCCTTTTAAAGCAGCAGTAAATGCCTGGTACATTTTTCACTGTGGTTTCTTTAAACCTCTGATTTCTGAATTTCTCATGCCAGTTCTGTCATTCAATGGTTTATCTCTATGGCTTGCTTTTCAAATGTCATGGTTCTCCATGTTTCTGCCTTTAATCTCTTTATTCTAGATGTTTTTTCTTGATTCTCTGGAATAAGATAAATGATTATGTATATCTATATCTTCTGTTTAAATAACTGTCCTAAGTATCAGAAACCCGGTTACTAAACACTTACTGGACTCTACACCTATTCATCCACCATAAATATCAACATCATCATTTCCAAAACCAAAGTATACCTTTCTGCCCCTATCCTCACTCAACAACAAAATAGAACCATAATTAATCTTTGTCTTAACCCTGAAGGAACATTCAAAATTCGTAAAGCCCTGCACATTTTATCACCTAAAGACTGCTCAAACTTTCCCCCTCATCTCTATTCCCACAGCTAGTGCCTCTGTAAATTCTCCCCTTATCTTGTTGCCACTGAATATTCTTTCTAAAACATCATTATTAGTAGTATTAATACTGTTATTATTTCCATAACATCATTCTTTCCCAAAGTACTTCATTCTTAAGGATTCTTTCCAATGTACAATAATATCATTTTCATGATTTTATTTCTTCAATGTTTTTATAAGATTATAGGGAAACAATATAATATTAGAAATAAAATATACCTTGAACTCACTGTTTTCTCTCATTCTGATCTCTTCTTAACATAGAACAAAATCATTGCTGATCAACTTTCCACCTTTATAACCATTCCTTTATGTTCACTTCAGCACATTATTTTCTGTTTATAAAAACTTGTGAACCCAAAACTAAGCTCAAATATTCTCTTTTTATTTTTCATTAAAAGATGTTTTCTTCTTCCTTTTAAAATCTTCTGACATATAATTTTTCATTCTGTTTACCACACCTGCATGCTCATCTTCCAATATTGTTAGATTTTCAATTTCAATGATTCTTTGTGCTATGTATACAATTTGATTGTAGAACATATATTAATAATTACAATTATATACATTTTATGTAATTACAAATATATATCTTTTTATTAAATCAGTCAACTTGAAGACAGAAATCCTACCTTTCTATTCAAATCCCCAGCTCCTAGTAGGTTGTTTGGAGCTGTAAGGGGTTTGTTATTACTTTTTTATTTTATTTTATTTATTTATTTATTTATTTTTCGGTACGCAGACCTCTCACTGTTGTGGCCTCTCCCGTTGCGGAGCACAGGCTCCGGACGCGTAGGCTCAGCGGCCATGGCTCACGGGCCTAGCTCTCCGTGGCATGTGGGATATTCCCGGACCGGGGCACGAACCCATGTTCCCTGCATCGGCAGGTGGACTCTCAACCACTGCGCCACCAGGGAAGCCCTGTTATTACTCTTGAAGTAAATAAATTAATTCAGCAGAATAGTGCTTGGTATAAAACACGTCTCTTTACTCTTGCCTTCCAAGAAATAACCCCCTCTTGTTTAGCGGTACTAAGTCTCCCATGAATGCTTTTGGACTCACATTTCCATTTCTATTGTGACCTTGACAAATTAAGCATCTCTCTCTCTCACTTGCTTTCTCAAGTTGTCTCTTTCAACCAGTACTGTACCTTAGGTACAGAAATGTACTCTTTACCAACAATTATTAAAACAACTCAAACTATGCAAGATATTATGCTCTCTTCTTCCTCCCTCTCTGCTTCTCATCTATTTTTTCCCCATTCCTGCCAAATTTCTCATAAAGGAAACCAAATTTTTGCTTTCTTATGATCCTTTCAATCTCTCAGACATCCAAGCTGCTGAGCACAGGTCAGGAAATCCGTGCAATCTTACAGCTTGATGCCGCTGGAAACGTATGGCTTGCAGGTTCAGCTGGGCCCTCGGAGCAGCTCAGCCAACCTTCTTAGTAAAGTCTCCACTGTCATTTAGCTCAGCAGCCATCTCTATCACAAACAATTTGCTACTTAGCCATCCTGCCAATGCCTCCCACCAGTCTTCTTTACTCTCAGTACATGAGTCTAATGATTACTCAACTTGAAATCTTTAGCTTCCTATCCTTCATATACATCCCTTTGACCCTCTTGTTTTAATTTCATTTATTTTTGCCTCCTCCACCTGTTCCAATTATATGACCCACAAATCAGTATTCAGATCATTCTTTTCTTTTCTTTTTTTTTTTTTTTGGCTGTGCTGCGTGGCTTGAGGGATCATAGTTCCTCAGCCAGGGATTGAACCCGGGCCCTCGGCAATGAAATCTTAGAGTCTTAACCATTGGACTGCCAGGGAATTCCCTAATTTCTTTTATAATACTGCTCATTCCTAAAAATTCAACACTATTCAGAATTTGGGCTTTGAGATTCAATAGATGCTAGTTGTATTTCATTGGGCGAGGTACTTAGCCTCTTCAAGTTTTACTTTCTTTAGATATAAAATAGGATAATGTCTATTTCATAGAGTGTTAAGTGAGATAATGTTTGCAGAATTATTAACTCAGAGCTTGTTATGAGTCATTCCAAAAATGTAAATGATTTTACTATCATTTATTGAACAACTAATATATGTTAGGAACAATTTTAAAAAATGTGAGGGAAAATGTGTTGGAAAAATTCAATTCTTTTCATTGGAGCTTACATTGTTGTAGGAAATTGCATGTAACAAAAAAATAATATATAATTAAGGAAGGCTGAATTCCATAACAGGAACCAAACAACAGATGAGAAGAAATAAGTGTGCCATTTATAATTCACTTTTTCTTTTAGTCATCCATTTAGCTGAATATTTAAATTCTTCCTAAGCTGCATCTCTCCTCAGTAGGTTATGACATCATGTAGAGACACTATTTAGAATGTGTCTCAGTATTAGTTCATTCTGCCCATTCCCACCATGAACACACTGGTTCCCCCACCATTACTCCTGAGGGAGATCTTGCCCATGGTCCCTAGTGCTTCCTCATTCTCACCAAGGTCTCATTCCAATGCAACCTACGACCTTCTGTTTGATAGAGGTTCTGTACCCGAGCAGTACCCTATGAGGCATTCCCAGAATAGACCCCAACCTTGCCTGCCTTTTGTCTGTAGAAAAATTTTAGTCAAAGAATAAATTTAATCAGAGAAGTGAGAAAATGCAGAAAGAAAGGAAAACAGTCAAGCAAGACAAAATAATAATACTTTAGCCATTAAATAAAGTCAAGGACCTTTAGTTCTTCTTCCAGTGCTATAGATAATGTTCTGAGCCATGTCCTTTGAGCTGTTTTGCAGATACTGAAACCCCCAGCAGGTGGAAGAAGTTAACTGCATGCTGCCCACAAGCATGTAGACCCCAAACTGGTGGGAACCAGAAGGTTGATGATGTTGACTCCCAATTACCTCACCACCAACCAATAAGAAGAATGTCCACCAACTGATCATGCCCTGCTCCTTGAGCACTGCAAGTCTCCTCACTACACCCTCCAGGGTGGGACACACAGTCTTGAAGGCATTAGCCCACTGTGGCCCTGCTTTGCCTGGCAAAGCAGTAAAGCTATTTATTTCTACTTCACCCAAAACTCTGTCTCCGAGATTTAATCTGGCACCGGTGTACAGAGGCCGAATTTCAGCAACAGTTCCCAAAGCGCAGTTCAAATTTTATCACTTTTCTGCTAAAAAAATTTTTTTTGAAAGGCTCCCAATTATCCAATTGGTTTTAGCCTAGCATCCAAGTTCCTTCACATCACCCTCTTATAGGGAAGCCACCATCCCACTTAGCTCTTCCTCCAACTCCCCTCCCCCATCTCCTGCTTCCTTTGACTCTGTAGTTTTGCTTATGTTATTTCTCTCCCCTCTGTCACTTTTTTCTTCTGCCCGTAAAATCTTTTTTTAAAATTTTCTTTAATAAGAATAATTGCAAATGCCATGATTTTTATAGGGTCTTTCTGTTTTCCTAGAGGAGAGATGATCTTGCTTTTGAGTACTTGCCCTCTGAACTACTAGTAAAGAAGGCATGAATTGCTCTCCCTTGCATTTCGTTTACCTGAGGATTCCTTATCTACCTGCCAGCTTGTTAACTCCTAGAAGATTGACTACTGCTACTAAGTGCACTGAAAACACCAAGAATACAAAGAAGCTTGTTCTCTCCTTTACTTAATTACTTTTCTATTACTGAGAGTACGAGGCCTAATACAAAGAGTTGCTCAATAAATATTTGCTGAACTGAGTCAATTAAATTAAGGACGTTTGCCTCCAATAAATGTTACAACACTTTAAAATTTGAACTTTAACTGAGTGTAACTCCATGACCATACATACCTTACGGCCTTTTTGGTCTTCATTTACAAGATACTTTAGCACATATTCCAAACTTTAATTTGTATTATAGGATGTTGAAAGTTGTAGCTACAAGGACTAGGGACTGGATTTGAATTCCATCTGAGAATTGTGGTGTAGTTAACCATTCTTATACAATTTACTTTAATGAGAGCAGTAATGTATTATTACCAAGGAAAAGTAACTAAAAGGTTGGTTGACCAAGCAGTGTGAAATTGAGGTAAGCAACAACCTCCTAATTAGAAATTAAAAGAGACGGCATTTCTAGGGTTTGACTAAATGTTGCAGGAGAAATGCACTGTTGAGACCATCTGGATGGTCTACATGAACCCAGTTCAGGCCTCTATATAAATTCTTAAGAATCTTGTGGGCGGGTACAGAGATCTACCGGTTCTGCAGCCACCAAGAGTAGCCTGCTATGAAGTCCTCCTGTTTATTAAACCTGCCCCCTGCCCAGCCGGAGTGGCTGAATCTTTCGTAGGTCTCTCCTTGCTTTCTGTGTGCTGGGGCAACTTTTCAAACCAAAACTAAGTTGATCCCAAATGGTCTTTTTATTTTTATGTTTTTTTCCCCCTTGGAAGTATTTGGGGAATAAAAAGTCAGTCTAGTCTTCAGTGGATCACTTTGTGATTCTTTATTACGGTCAGTTACGGCAGATGAGCAGTGAATGTGTCACTTTAAGAAGAAAATCTTAACCTTGCAGGGGTGAATCAGGTGTGAACTGCTCTGATACATTCGGAGGAATCCTTTTGTAGATTTATGCTATAAAATTGAAAAACATTTTACACACTGAAGTCTGACGCAGGCTCTAGTTCAATAAAATCTACAAACATCGCTTCTCTTTCCTTTTGAGAAAAAGAAACACTATATATCATTATTTTCCTAGAATAAAATGAATACCTTTTAACATCCATCAATATAATGAGGTATTCTTGAATTGATCCAAGCCATATAGGATCCTAAAGGCACTGTCATTTCCAGAAAAAAAAAAGTTGTCAGTGTGTGTAATTTTGTTCCCCTATTTTTTCCTCATATATTTGAATTAGAAAGCTTTTTTTTAAAATCACATATGCAACTCTGTAGTAATTCCTAAATGACGATGGATAACAGGTGTGTAATTATAAATCAGTATCAGCTGGATAAGAAGAGGTACTTTTAAAATGCAAAACATCTGCCATCAGACTAGGGTTGCTCTGAGCCTCTGTGCTCTCTAGCTCTGTCTCTAACGGGAGATAAAATAATGAAAACTACTTCGCTCAACTGCTGGCAAAACTCTTTCTGTTTGTGCCACACCTGGAAAAAGACTCTTGGGACTAGAAGTGAAATCCTTCCTATTGATTGGCTGGTTAAATAGAGGACTATTAGCTTCAGACAGGCTAGCTTGATTATACAGCAGCAGCGAGAGAGCCGGGACTCAGAGCTGAGTGAGCGTCAGGGTGAGAAGGAGAGAGCGGAGGACGCAGGGTTCGGGGTGGGGGAGGGCAGCAGGGCTCGTTCCAACGCATCCCTGTGTGACCGCTGGTGCCCCTCGCCTGGCTCCACAGCTCCCTCAGTCAACAACTTACTGAGGTGCCTTTGCTTTTACAAGAGGATGTCAGCTCCGAGCCCCAGCAAGGAGTAACAGACTTCACCTTGGATTTGTTCACCCACTCCTGCTTCATTAAAGAGGATTTTGGAAAGGAAACCCCAATCAAGTCTCTTTCCAGCCTCACTTTGTTCCAGAATTGAACAGAAACAGTTTCCTGTTCCGGGTAAGAAAATTAAATTTTTATATCTGGATGTCTTTTTAGTCCTACACAATAAAATACAGCAGAAGAACTCTGCATGCTTTAAAAACTGAGTTTGCAGTGATGTATTAAAGTTAATACAGTACACAGGCACGTGGATTTAGAAATGTGTTAATGCATATTTATATGAATATATGTGCTGTTTTATCTCCAGGTACATATAAGTTTTTGGTTGGTTTTATAAGATCACGAGATTATAAGTTTATGAGCAGATAGTCTGCATGAAGAAGAGAAATAAGCAAAGTCCACACTAAAAAGAGCATTTCTGGTGACAACCTTGAAATATGTTCACATATATGGTTCTTAGATCGTAAACAACTTTGAAAAATAATAGCAAAGCCTGAAAGGACCATTACTGAATTAAATGTCTACTATTACATTTCATGCAGACATAGAAGCTACTAGGTGCTTTTCAGTGATTGTCAGTGGTGATTTTTTTTCCCTTAAATGTCTTTTGATTGCAGTCTTAACTCTTCAACATAAACATCATGTGTCTTAAATGACGTGACATTAGACTGCCATCTTATTATGGCTCAGTTATTGATAACTAGCGTTTGGTCTTAAGTACAGAGCTAAGGCAAAGAAATATGACTCTGGAGATGTTTAGCTAGTGCTTAGAGCTGCAGTTCCCTCCGTTCCCTCAATTAATGATTCAAGTGTCAGTGATGGTATGTACTGGTAAAGTGCCTGGGAATATATATAGGAACGTTGCACATATTAAATTTTCTGCTGGGAATGGGGATTTGTTTTCATGATTGTAAGGAAAGTGATAGGATGGAATAGGAATAATGGGTTGAGACAATGCAGTACTGATGTAGTTGGTTAACCTTAGGCTTATAGGTCACAAATGTCAACTGCTAAAGAGACGGCATTGTACTATGAGACAAAAAGGATTTATTTCATACTTTCTAGAATTAAAATGGTTTGTGAGATTTTTTTGATGGCAGTTTATTTGCTTTTGGATCACTGAAGTGTGAGATATTTTATCCCAAGAGCTGTTCTGATTGTCCTTTCAAGTGAAGTTCCCTGAGTCACTCCTCTAATTGGAACCAAACTTCCATCTGTGATAAGTCTGAAAAACTTTTTAATGAGTTATGCAATGTTTCAAATGAGAATGTGATGCCCAATGCTCTTGGGAGCCAATGTAACTGAAGGTCTGCATATTACATACTCTGAATGGCAGTATTTTTATGTGTTTCACCCTGTCTTGTATTTTAAACATAACTACATATTTGAAGAGCACAACTTTTCATGATATCTATTTTGTCTTCCAAATGTGAAATAATATTTTCAGGTTTTGTAATTAAATATTATAGCTACCTAGATATTTCTATGTATAATAGCTATATCAGGAGGGAATGATTATACCATTATTATACATTTTTTATTTTTTTAATTTTTTTTTTAATTTTTATTTATTTATTTATTTTTTTTGTGGTACGCGGGCCTCTCACTGCTGTGGCCTCTCCCATTGCAGAGCACAGCCTCCGGACACGCAGGCCCAGCGGCCATGGTTCACGGGCCCAGCCGCTCTGCGGCATGTGGGATCTTCCCAGACCGGGGCATGAACCCACGTCCCCTGCATCGGCAGGCAGACTCTCAACCACTGCGCCACCAGGGAAGCCCTATTATACATTTTTTAAACTGCAGTTTGACAAAAGGAATAGAAACGTGGATTAGAGAATACTGGATTTTTAAACTTTGAATTGAGTCATTTGAAAAGAATATACACCTTTTTTGGGTATTATGTTTGAGAAACTACTGCCAAACTATGGACTGAGGAAAGTGGCAGGCACTGTAGACCATACATTTATGTATATATTAGCACTATTGTATCGAATCCACATACGGCATTTGTCTTAAATCAGTTTTAATCTTGTTTAATTATTGCTTTGTGTATTATATTATGCTAACTTTTTGTGCAAATTATCCAAAATAGTGTTTTAATCCTTCCATTTTATTGTTTATGCAAATAATATGAGATTTCAACAAAGGATATACTTAAGTTTTAGTGAATTTGGTAATTTCTATATTTAATACACAAAATTATTTAAAATTCCGTAACCTTTGTTGCAACAATATTAGTGTCAGAGCTATTAATACAGTACATTTTCCTTATAGCAGTTATTTATGGGTTCTCTTGAGGTATACACAATAAAGAAAACTAATTCTTAATTACATTGTATGATTTTATGAGACAATTAATACTTTAGCATGGACAGATGTAAATCTCCATGCTTAATTTTTTCACATAAATGGGCATATTTTTCCTTTAAAAAGACTTTTAAAATAATTTCTTAATATATGTACCTCTTGTACTTAGGCACTCTTCTTAGCTTACCCTCAGTAATACTTTGATTCTCTCTTTTTGTTATCTTACATATTCTGTGATTACTCCTATGAGGGATTCCCCATATTCTTAATAGAAATGGTATCATGATTGGGAAAAAAAACAAGTTATTTTTTTAAAAAATATTTCACACTTCCCAACTATGTAATTAATATGGCTCCTGCATTCCTGATCAGTGCTTCTCAGCAAACATGACTGAGGAAGACACATGTCCTAGCAGTCATGTATATAAACTTCAGTCTGAGTCTGAAATCCAGCAGTTTACTTAGTTCAGCTTAGGAATCTTCACTTTTCTATGCATTTTTAAGAGGGCTCCATTTGACATTTTATTCAACTTTCCATTCATTTCCATAGTATCAGATGTCTTCCAGCCATAGTGAACCAACAAGAACTGAGAAAGTCCAACCTATTCTGTTTTTATAGATATCTGAACCGTTAGGGGGCTCTTTCTTCCTATGTTATACTCAGCAAACCACTGTGAGAGGTTCTATTGCTTTCTTAAAAGTGTTTCCATGTTTTTAAAATGTTGAGTGCTGCTTGAAGCACGTTTCTCCTATTCCCCACAAAAAGAAACATTTTGGTCAATAAGAATTCTTTATTTTCACAGGAAAGTGAATTTATCTTATGCTTTCTAAGTTTTTTCTCTTTCAAATATTGTTGTATATGAGGTTTAATTTTTGAAAATAACAGAGGCTTCAAATATTAAAGTGACTGATTTTAAGCAAATATAAAGATTATATGTTATGCAACTAGCATCTGAAATGTTCAAATAAGGAAAAATCTAAAGGGAAGACCCTTCTGTTACAACTGTCTGCAAATATCTGTGAACCACATAGACAGAATGAGTGACTCTGGGCTTACATGCAGTTAGCTTTCAGGAGAAGAGAACAGCAGGCAGCTAAGAGAATATTACTTCTTCTCTACAAAAATAGACATGGAAGAATTGAAAATAATAGGATGGTGTCACTATCCATACATATGTGTCCAAATACATATAGGAACTGTATTTTTAAATATCCCCCCCAAATTCTTCATCATACTGTATAAAGTTTTCATACATATACACAGAGGGTGATGCAAGGGCTGATTATGGGGGGAAAGTGTGTTTCCTGTATCACTTCTGAGAGCCATGCATATCGAATTACACTGCAGACTTTCTTGATAAATGGAAACACACCCCTCCATCTCCAAAACAGCTAAAGATGTCCCCTGACTGCAGGTCTTATTTGGGAATTAGTCCACAATTAATGATATCTCTGTGCAAAAGTAATCTGTTTAGTAGGTCTGGGTTTTTCATCACATGATGGCAATTCCAGGGAATGAGAAAGAAGTGACATCCACTTTCTGAGAGATATTTATTTCACGAAGTTAGGGAAGGGGAGGGATTCTGGGCAATGAATCATGGAATTCCAATCTTGTATTGAACGTTCATTGACTTATTAGGGTAGAAGAGTAGTTGCTTAAATAAAATGGGAAGACGGAAATAGTACAGTCATTTCCTTTACTGGTGTTTTGAAAGTAAACATGTAAGGTTTTTATTCTTTGTCTGAATATATGCATACCTTGAAAGGAGTGAATTTTGAATGCGACTAGTATAATATACATAGTTGTGTGGTAACCATTCCAAGTATATCTGGAATAGGTTGGTATAAGTTCTAATGCAATTCTTTCTCACAAAATTATATTTTGTTTATGTGAATTATTGAGTAATAACACTTGAGTGGGAATCCTAATGCTGCAGTTCAATGTAATCAGTATGAAAAATATTTTAAGAAATTTAAATTTTTTCTTCTAAAAAGAGGTTGTGTTTTATGTTAAAGTAGGGCAATGTTGGAGAAAAAGGCTAAATTTGAAAATAAGACAAAGAAATGAAAATGCAGTGACTGTACTTGATTTTTTTTTATATTGCAAATTTTACCCAGAACTAAGAGATTAATATAAAAATGCAAATTAAATATTCATGTTTTCTATTTAATGGTAAAGAGGTAAAAATACCACTGAAATGTAACTTTCTATACTTCACATGATATGAAGACAGATCTCTATAGAGATGTGAAGAGTAGAAAAATTAGTACCTGGTATGGGTAACTACTAATACGGTGGCCTAATATTAGACTTTCAAAGGAAACAAGATAGCTCATTCTTATTGAGTTTAATCTTATGGATTGAGATAGATAATATAAATAATTAGAAAGCATGCATCTGTTTATACTTGTTTTGTTGCTATTACCAATGAACTGAATTGAACTTTTCTATAAAATCACTCCTGAGCCTGTTTGTTTTTGTAAAACTGTGTGTGTATATGATTGGGTGAAAATATCTGTGTGAGTATATGGGTATAGTTTTTACAGAGTTTGAATAACATAAAAATATAATCACCTTTACTGTGCAACATGATTTGTATTCTATAGCTTCCATTTTCCACTCTCATAAGTTTTCCGCATTGTATTCAAATCCCGCCCCCTCCCCCTCCCCGGCCCCACTGGTACACACACATAAACAGCCAATATGATTACCTCTAGTTATGTTATATTAGAATTTGCTTAGGTATAACCTTAGATTGATCCATGTTGTTTCTCTTCTAATGGGCATTGTTTCATGTCCGTTAGAACTGTGTCTTGAATCATTTAACTGAATCCTTAAATCTTGTTGTTTACCAAATTCCAGTTACCCTAAATTGTAAATAAGAAGATTTTGCCACAGGGTTACTGAGAATAATTAGAAGATAATGTATTATACATTTTATTAATCATAGAATGGATAAGGTATAGGTAGAAATAAGAGTGAGCTTTATTACTTACCTAAAGGACATACAAATACCACTCATGTTAAGTAATCCATTCTAACATGTGGCAGAAAAAGAAAGTGGGAGAAGATGCAGTAGCAAAACATAGTATATAACGAGTAGCATTTTAGAGCAGACATGGCAAATGGGTTTCAAACATCTATAAGATATCCATTTTTTAAATAAATAGCTAAATTTTTAGATTAGTTTCCATTTACTGAAAAATAAGACAAAATGACATAGACTTCCCATATACTCCCTCACTTCCATCTCCCTGCTACCCTACTAGTTTCCTCCTGCAACCTGGCTAGTTCTCCTGTTATTAATATCTGACATTTTCAAGATACATTTGTTATGATAAATGATAAGATATTATTAACTAAAGTCCATAGTTTACATTAGAGTTCAGTCTTTGTATGTACATTCTATGGGTTATGACAAATGCATAATGACATATATCCACCATAGAGTTACATGAACAAAAGTTCCACTGCCCTAAAGTTTCCCTGTGCTCCACCTATTTATGTCTGCCTCCCTCCCTTCCTCTGAGCTTCTAATCGTTTTACTGTCTGTATAGTTTTGTCTTTACAAGAATGTCATATTGTTGGAATCATACAGTGTGCAGTCTTTTCAAATTGTCTTTTTTCACTTAGCAATATGCATTTTAAGTTTGTTTATGTATTTTGGAAACTTGACTTCATTTCTTTCTATTGCTGAACAATATTCCATTGTATATATCAACCACAGATTTTTTTTTTTAATCCATTTATCTACCGAGGGACATCTTGGTTGCTTCCAAGTCTTGGAAATTCTGATTAAAGTTACCATAAACATTCAGGAAAAGGTTTTTTGTGTGGATGTAACTTTTCAATTAACTGGGTAAAAACAATGCGTGTGATTTCTTATTCATATAATAAGAGCATGTTTAATTTTAAAAGAAGCTGTCAAACTATCTTCCAAAATGACTGTATATTTGCCTTCCCATCAGCAATGAATGAGAGTTCCTGTTGCTCCACATCCTCCCTAGAATTTGGTGTTGTCAGTGGTTTGGATTTCAGTCATTCTTATAGGTATATACTATATCTCATTGTTGTTTTTTACATATACTTTGTGTGTGTGTGTGTGGTACGCGGGCCTCTCACTGTTGTGGCCTCTCCCGCTGTGGAGCACAGGCTCCGGACGCACAGGCTCAGCGGCCATGGCTCACAGGCCCAGTCGCTCGGCGGCATGTGGGATCTTCCCAGACCGGGGCATGAACCCGTGTCCCCTGCATCGGCAGATGGACTCTCAACCACTGTGCCACCATGGAAGCCCTACATATACTTTTGATTGCTAATAATCTACTTGTGCCATGTTGAGAATAAGTCCAAGGGACATCATGGATCTTCAGGAAACATGTCCATAATCAATTGGACAGGGTGTTTGTTTGGTGAGGAGGGGGTCATCCATTATTTGTAACTCACATTCACTCTTCACAATTTAGGGCTCTGGTGGAATGAATGTATAAAATAGAGCAGTCAAATAATTCAATCCTGCATTTGTCAGTAATCAGATAATAATTTTCTATTTTTCAAGCACTGTGATTGCATTAAGGGACATAAAAACCCATAAAATTTAGTAGCTATTATCACTTAGACTTTGTTGTATGTCAAAAACCTAACAACTATAACAGCATCCAATCTGATTTATTTTTGTCAAGCCTCCTCTTTCTTTGCCTTTCCATATTGTTACTTCTAGCCATATTTCTACACTGGGTAGAAATGTCTGGCTTCATATTACTTATGAGAGAAAAAAGAAAATCCTCAGGCAGATTGACATTTCTCATAATCTGGCCCTGACCAGTTTCTGATATCATTGGTCATCACTCTGAGCTCAAGCTCAGCTATATTTTCCCTTTCCCCAAATTACTTTCTCTCAGCTTTCAACTTTTGCTTAGGATAGTCTTCCTGATTTGACTTGCCTTCCTTACATTCTCTACTAATTCAAATATTACTAAGCTTTCTATAAATCCTTATTAAGAATTCCTCTACTATTAATCACATAAGACCGTGCATTGTTAACTAGATACATTGTTAAGAAAGATACATTGATTGTATCTTTATTACATCCTTCTGTGCAAACTATATGATTAAGAAAATGAAAGATAATCCTTTATATTTAATTTTTGCACTCCTTAAAGTGCAATGTTCATACTACTTATTAATGCCTATTTGTTGAAGAAATATATCAAAACATTAATTCTTATTAGTATAAACTTTGTAAATGATTTTTGAAAATTTTGTCATGTCTCCAACCCTTGCCTTTTTTCCCCTTTCTCTTTTGATTAAAAAAAAAAAAAAAAGAAGGGCATTCCATTTGGTGGAAAGGTCTCATCTGCTAATCCTTATATGAATGTAGGTACCTATAAAACTTGTACTCACACCACTTAGCTGCCCTGCTCCTGCTTTTCTGTCTACCCATTGGAACAACATGCAGTTGTATTATGGTAGCTATGCAAATGTGTATATGTCTCTTACAGATAAAAACTTCTATGAATGAATATAGGGTCATTATACAGTGTGTATTATTAGATACCAGGAAACAAAATTTCAGCTATTTGCTAAAAAAAGCAATCTAAGGCAGAGAGTACAAGGTAGAGATTAGTTTATGCTCTCTTTTGGGGCACTGATTTTAATTTAAAATATATTGAAAGGAGAGCCAAGCAATTGAACTAGTTTGTTAACATGTTAATAAAATTTTTGAAGGTCTCTTGACACAATGCACAGATCAAGGTCTATCTGAAACATAAAAAAACACTGGTCTCTGAAGATGTTTACAGGTCCAGCAAAAGAACAGATAGGAAAAAGTATTTAAAATGCCACTGTCTTCTCTGTGTGTGGATATGTGTCTTGGCATATTTACTTCTTGTAAATTAACTTATATTCTGAAATGTGCTTTTCTGACATTCATTTAATAATTTATATGTGACTTTAATGTTCATTTCCATAAAGTTTAGTTGTTGGCTGGTAGACGTACGCAGGGTATCATTTCTACCATCAAGTCATCAAATGCTTCTGTCATAAATCAATATAACTTTTTAACTTCTTGGTTTGGAACTAGAGAATTCACCAATTCTTTGCCAAGAATACTCCTTGATAAACTGTTCCTTAAATCTACTGAGGACAGAACACTTTGACCGAAAGCAAAAAACTCACCGCCAAGAAAGAACACTAGAGGTTTTTTTAGAACAAATTTCTGAAGGCCAATTTTGAAATTCGTCTGATAGAAGGAAAAAGAGAAACGAGCTGCATTTCAAATTCAGGTCTTTCCATCTCTGAAGCACATTTTAAAAACATTATGTTTATATTATTGCCTCTCTTACTCCACAGACTTGAGAAATGCTTTTCTGTGGCTTTTTTGTTTTGTTTTGAATATCTGTAAGCCTGAGTTTCATCCACTTTATAAGAAGGAAGATAATGCTATTAACCTTATAGAGATGATCCAAGGGTTCAATAAAAATCATATGGGTAGAAAGCTTAGAAGAGTGACTACCATAATCACAGGCATAAAAACAACAGCAGGACTGATATACATTAAATGCTTCTGAATCTACCGTGCTTGAAAATGGATTTAAAATGCCTTCTTACTATCATTCATTCAGTCATTCAAGAAACATTGTTGGGATGCTAATAGGCATGAAAATTTATTCTTAACTATTCGAGTGGCTATAAAGATGAATAAAGAATATATTAGGCGTTCCCCATGGGGAAGACAAGGAATAAATCATGTCAGTAATGAAACTATTGTTCTTATAGCCTCAGATGTGATCCCCCGCCCCGCCCCATCCTCCAATGTGGAGATAGAGGCTGTTGAAACAACATTTTTTATTTTCGAGCTTTGCTTCCCATCAGGTTCGCTAAGGAAGTACTAGAGGGAGTTGGAGGGCAGGAAAAGGCAAGAAAATCTCTTCCTTCCCTTTCTGTTTGCTGCCTTTGTCAGCTTTACCTCACACTGCTCTTCATGTCAGTATGGCAGTTGACTCAACCAGCATTTGCTTCTTGTTTCCTGCTGCTTCCAGTTCTCACAGACCTGGTTTCACTGTGACCCTTTCAGTGGGAGACCAAGAACCAGGCAGGCAGACCCCTTCCACTCGCCCCAGGGGTCCCCTTCTCCATCTTTTAGGTTCTTATATCTTTAACAAATAGCTGTCCTTGAGAAAACAAAATATTTCAAAGTCCTTTTTTTTAAAAAAAAGAAAGTGGGAAAAATACTTCAAGACAGAGAGTGTAAATTAAAGTTTTGTTCATATCACTTAAAAAAAATAATTTATTAATTTATTTATTTTTGGCTGTGCTGGGTCTTCGTTTCTGTGCGAGGGCTTTCTCCAGTTGCAGCAAGTGGGGGCCACTCTTCATCGCGGTGTGCAGGCCTCTCACTGTCGTGGCCTCTCTTGTTGCAGAGCACAGGCTCCAGACGCGCAGGCTCAGTAGTTGTGGCTCACGGGCCTAGTTGTTCCGCAGAATGTGGGATCTTCCCAGACCAGGGCTCGAACCCGTGTCCCCTGCATTGGCAGGCAGATTCTCAACCACTGCGCCACCAGGGAAGCCCCATATCACTTTTTTAAAAAATGTTATTTATTTATTTATTTATTTTTGGCTGAGTTGGGTCTATCGTTGCTGTGCGCTGGCTTTCTCTTGTTGCAGCGAGCAGGGGTTACTCTTCGTTGTGGTGTGCGGGCTTCTCACTGTGGTGGCTTCTCTTATTGCAGAGCATAGGCTCTAGGTGCACGGGCTTCAGCAGTTGTGGCACGTGGGCTCAGTAGTTGTGGCTCGTGGGCTCTACAGCGCAGGCTCAGTAGTTGTGGCACACAGGCTTAGTTGCTCCACGGCATGTGGGATTTTCCCAGATCAGGGCTCAAACCTGTGTTCCCTGCATTAGCAGGTGGATTCTTAACCACTGCTCCACCAGGGAAGCCCTCCATATCACTTTTTAAAAAACATTTATTTGAATCTGAAAGATCATAGATAAAAAACCAAGAAATTCTCCTTTGTTCCCCCAGCCTTAAGAGTGTTAGCTCCTTCCAGCATTTACTATATCTTTCTTAACTCACTGTTTTCTTCTTGTATTTTCAGTCTTCCAAGGAACATATTAATTTCCTGTTAACATAACATGATTTCTGTTCTCCTGAATCAATGCTGACTAAATAAAGAGCTGATATTAGAAGTTGATACCAAAAGAGTTGAAAATAATAATGGTGTAGGATAACAATATTAGGTCCAGGTATTTGGTTTGATCATGTCCTTGGCCATGGCATGATACAGAACTATTTGCTAATGGTAAATAGGAAACTAGAAACCTATAGCATGTTGTGACTTACCAAATAACCAAACATCTTTACTTATGATGAAGGGCCTTCTGAAGCAAAGCTCCAGAAGCCAAGTTGTAACTGATCTTCACTATTTGGTGGTGATTACAAGAGTATAAGATGGAATACTTGTTTTAGTACTTGAGAGCTTACAGATAAACAAACATGCCATGAAAAAAAGCTCATGGCTTTAAATTATTAGTTCATAACATTGCAAGAAAATCAGGAAGATTCTAAAGCCTTCTGAATGGGTTTGGATTAAGCTGATAAACAGGAAACTCTTGAGTTTCTCTAGGCCTCTCTCTTTAGCAAAAAGAAAAGCCTTTTTCTGTTTGAAGAGACTAGCTTTCTCTTGCTTGAAGATCCCACAATAATCCACCTGATAGACTTGCCAGGCAAAAGTTGTTTACTTTCCTCAAGATTCAACCTCCCCCTTATTATCTCCTGACCCATAATTAGAGTCAGAGCTTTCTAGAGTTCAGCATGTTCTCTCAAAGGATACATAGAAAATCTGACCTAGGAGGACCTAACTTACACTTCAAAATATTTGCAAGATTTTGCTAATTGATACCAGCAAAAAGCTAGGGACTACATCAGGTACTGTATTCTAAGAAAAATAAACAAAGAATGGCAAAATATAACAGTGGATTGTTCTGGATTTATTGATATGAATGTACCTAACAGGGATTCTATACTTAATAGATTTGATTGCACATCTGAAAGTAGCACTAAGAGTTATTTGGTAGGTTGATTGGTGACCTAAATTCAAGGAGGTTGAAATGCCATAACTTATTTATCATAACATAAAAGAAAGACTGCAAATGCTTAGAGAGGGAAGAATGTTAGAGCAGGTTTATTATGTGCAAGCTGGCTCCCTCCTTTCTTCCACATCACTCCCATCTAGAGGACTTAGAGGATACTATCTTCATAAAGGCAGTGAAAAAAATCAATAAGAGGTGAGGATACCAGACATTTCAAGTACCACTTAAAAAGTTTCGTGGTACTAACCACAGCATTTCAGACATGAGGGTGGGAAATGTCACCATTGATTCTTCATCTGTCACCATTGAGATGAGCTCCCAGCTAGCAGTGTATAAGATGGAGAGAATCCAGAGTCATAGAGGCCAAGGAGATAACTGCCAAGGCTGAGATGATGCACATAACAAACAGCAGGAACAAATTACTAATCAGGATATTTTTACCTTCAGGGATCTTCGCTGTTGGCCAGTTGATTGTGCTGTTCCTAAAATAGTATTTGATGTATGCAGTAACAACAACACATTTTATGTCTGTATCCAGAAATGTGACTTAAATTTCCACAATGGACAGGCCTAGCCTCTCACTCAGTTCCCCAAACAAGGCCACTTCACATATCTGGAGCAGCTTGATTGACAGGGATGGTGGGTTCCCTTGAGTAAAGACCAGCCACACTGTATCAAGTATATATTGTAAATTTCCCTCCATACCTGCTTCAAAAAAGTCTATGGCCACTTACTAGGGTGACCATACAAAGAAGAGTAGAAAATATCAATCCCTGGAAAGTTACTTTCTGACTGTGCAGTGTTGCTAGTTTCTGGTGACCCTAAATACATGGTGATCTACCAAAGTAAGATATTATGGTGGTCAGATGATATATGAAATTGTGAACTACATTTGAATCACAGTGGGCTCAGTTGTTCTGTTAACACACTGTCATTATTTCCCTGATTTCTGAAAATATACTTAATATAAAAATAATTTGCTGGGCTTCCCTGGTGGCACAGTGGTTGAGAGTCCGCCTGCCGATGCAGGGGACACGGGTTCATGCCCTGGTCCAGGAAGATCCCATATGTGGTACAGCGGCTGGGCCCGTGAGCCATAGTCGCTGAGCCTGCATGTCCGGAGCCTGTGCTCCGCAACGGGAGAGGCCACAACAGTGAGAAGCCCGCGTACAGCAAAAAAAAATAAAAAATAAAATAATAATAATAATAATAATAGTAATAATTTGCTGATGGCAACATTTCTGACTCTTAAAGTGACAATATTATGTAGGGAAGAAGCAAGTGAAATTTGGGGGGAATTTTCTCCCCTCAAAATGGCAAACATAATATAGCATGTAATAATGGCTAAACAAACATTTTTCTAATGCAAGATGCTTTGTAAAATGTGAGAGACAATAAAGAAGAAATCAGTTACTTTTTTTTTTTTTCGCTCAATCTGCAAAGGGGTTCCAGAGAACTTGATGTTTCAGTTGTCTCTAAAATGGTGATAAAAATGCCTGAAAGAACTGGAGGGAAAGGGGGGATATTCAGAGTGACCATGGAGGGCTGGGAAAAGTGCAGGTAGCCCAGCTTGGTTGGGCTGTAGGGTCTTTATGAGGATGCAGGGGCTATTGGTCCTGGATAAATAGGCAAACCAATTACCAAAGTATATTATATATGACATTAAGGAATATAAACTTCGTGGAGAAGCCTTTAAATCTTTTCCGTTCCCGGGATAATATGATCTAATTTGCCCCAAAATTATAAGTCGTTATCTTAAATGTTAATAATAACAGAATGCATGTTCTCTGGGTTCTTTCTCCAATTGGAGAATGTGGGGCAAACATATTGGATATAGGCCTCTCTACCAGCTTTTTCATTTTCAATTGCAACCTGAGTTAGGTTCCATTTTGTTTTGGCAAATAACAGGAGTTTAAGGAGTTCTGTTGGGACCACTACTGTACTAGATCTGATATAAATAAATGAGTCGCCTAAAGCAGTAGGACTTCCTCAACATATCAGTTAGTGTTTTATGCATGCTAAGCACACTTTAGCTCTGTCACAAACAGCTGTTCAATTTAAGCTTGTGACTGGGTATCTGAACTGCAGCAGCAAAAGATCTTCAAACTCAGTGAACACTTATTACAGAACTATTCACTGGCATTTAAATAGTTTCCTTTTTCAATGTTATTTATTTATTTTTTAAAGGTTGAACTTATTGTCAGTAATTAAATGGAGGAATATTAAAGAGACATTCAAGACCTGGCTATGTATGCATGCAAAAAGTATAAAAGAACATAGTTATTCTGTTAAAGATTTTAAAAGTGCTCCAAAATGCTGATCAAACAAGGAAAAGTGTGTCTAGAATATTTTAACTTGTAACTTTTAGACACTGTTAATGTGTTTAAAGGATACCTTCATCTATATGGTGTCACAAACTTAACATGAGAAACACTCCCTGCTGGTACAACTGTGCTTTTCCCCATTCTACCCCGACCCCTATCTTCCAACTGGATGGTACTGGGAAAATAAAAACATAGTTTAGCTGTTGTAGAGTCACATGCATTTTTGCTCTCATGCTAGAGTCCTGTACTAATGATCAACTCACAGTAAATTCAGATCTCTTGCCACTTTTGGAGTTATGTTTTCCATGTGTTGTAAAAAGAATATTCTAAGTTAATTAGTGGATTATGGTAAAAACTTTTTCTACTCAAGGTATGATCCATGTACCAGTAAAACTGGAGTTTGTTAGAAATGGCAGAAATACACTAGAGTCAACTGAACTAGCATCTGCATTTTAACAATATCCCCAGGTGATTTACAGACATATTAAAGAATGAGAAGTACTAAACAAATTAGTTATTCTATGATTTAAACCTAATTGTATTATTTTTATTAGATGGTACTAGTATGCCTTTGAATATTTTTGTACAAAGTATTCTGAGTTGACTGAATCTTTGGTAACCATTCCTCTATATATTTCATATTATTAAAATGTTAATTAATAACCCTGTTTTACATTTTACTTAATAACTGAGGTATATAAGGCTGCTCTAAAGTGTTTCCTCATGTATTCCCCCACTTTGATCCTAGGATGATTCCTCAGGAATTATTGAAAAATGACAGCTATATGCCTGCTCCTTGTCCCCAAGCAATTTTAAAACTCTTGATACTAATTTCTCTTTCTCCTTTTAAAAGCGTATTACAAATATTAACTCTTATGAGTGAAAAAACATTTCCCACCATATTCCTTTACCCTTCAGATTTGTGAATGTTCAAAGTAGGTCACCTATTTTCTTTTGTATTATATATATCTAGTTTTTATAAGACGATGTCTTCTATTAATTTTCTAACACCTAAATTTTTATCACAAAACCTTTGCATATTGTTGTAAAAATCATTGCATCCCCTTGTGTGTATGAGAGGCAACTTGATTTGAGACTTGTGGTGTAAGTGTTACCATCGTATCATAGAATTCATATTTTCCAGTATAAAATGCAGGAAGTCATTTTGTTTTAGACTTTTTGATAACTGAAAAGATTAACAATGAAGATATTACAATATAAGAATGACAAAATGAGTTATATGTATACTCTTGTTCAACTGTGAACCTGGAATTACTTACATTAAGGGAATTGTCTTTTACTACATATAAACATATATATTGTTTCCATTTAAATCCTTTCTGCTCCACCTATTCACCCCTCCCACCCCTCGATTCATGGCAACCACTAATCTTTTCATGGTCTCCATAGTAAAAAGTGAAAAGGTAATTAGTGAAAAGGTAATTTTCAAAAATGTCACAAAGTTGAAATCATATAGTAGTTAACCTCTTCATATTGGCTTCTTTCACTTAGCAGTATGCATTGGAGATTCCTCCATATCTTTTAAAATCTTGGTAGTCCATCTCTTTTTGCACTGAATAATTCCATTTTCTGGATATATCACAACTTATTTATCCATTCACCTACTGAAGGACCTCTGTGTTTTCAAAGTGTTGATAATTATGAATAAAGTTGCTATAAACATCCTGGTACAGGTTTATATGTAAACATACGTTTCCAACTCATTTGCTGGATTGTATGGTAAGAGTAGTTTAGTTTTATAAGAACCCTCCAGACTGTTTTCCAAAGCGGCTGTCCCATTCTGCTTTGCCACCATCAACAGATGAGAGTTTGTGTTGCTCCAGATCCTTTCCAGCATTTGGTATTTTCAGTGTTCTGGATTTTGGCCTTTCTAATAGGTGTGTAGTGGTATCTTGTTTTAATTTGCAATTCCATAATGACATATGATGTGGACCATCTTTTCATATGCTTATTTGCCATCTGTATATCTTCTTTGATGAGGTGTCTGTTCGAGTCTTTGGCCCATTTTTTAATCAGGTTGTTTTCTAATTGTTGAGTTTTTAACACTTCTTTTTATAGTTTAGATAACAATCCTTTATCAGATGTGTCTTTTGTAAACATTTTCTCCCAAGCTGTAGCTTGTTTTTAATTCTCTTTATACTGAATATAATTTTAGAATTTACTTTTCAATCCATTCACCTAACTTGGAAAACATTCACTGTATACTTTTGACCACAATAAAACTGAATCCATCCCAAACTTAGTCTAATGGAAAGGTCTAAGATTTTTAAAATCTCAGCTTTAACTAAAAGAGTTGTCCTGAAGATCAGGCTGTTTCTAACTGAGGGAATCTGTTGCGGATACTTGTTGAAAAGAAGGAGCTAGTGGCAGCTGAGATATCTCTACTCTGGATCTCTCAGCTATTGAATTACCTTTGACTTTTCTTTTAATAGATATTTGTTTTCTTTCTTTTTGCAGTGTTTAAAGTCATCAGATGATTTCTAAAATGTTATTTCAACTCTTCAATATTATATGTTATTTTATCAAATTGTATTTAACTTGAGATTTCCACTGACACCTAATAAACCATTAAAAATGTAGTATAACTATGGCTATGGATCCAGGAATTTGGAAAATGGATGCTAAAAATAGTGTCCTCTATGACTATGTAAAAGTCATGAAAGTCCATAGGATAATATATTATTCTAGGGCAAGTCCCTTTAAAAATCATGCCTGTCAAACAAGAAATTCAGAAATCTGTGACAGCTCGGGAGCTTGATGACAGAGAGAACGCTGATTCAGTCCTTGAATTTTCCATGACGACTTCTCACCTGCACTTAGCAGCTGTTTATTGATTGGTTCACTGGAGCATATGATGCTGAACCAAGCCACGGGTCAATAAAGTCATTTACAATGATCAACCTTCTGAGTGAAAGAGGTGATGAATCAACCAAAACTCCTTTAGGCAACAGACCTAGCAGGGAAATTTTGCACTTTAGGTAGAAATATATAATCAAATGAATCAACAGCCTGCACATCTCCCTAATTAATTTTACTACCTCTGGGGAAAGCATGCAACAAAATTTTAAATGCTTTCCTCTTTTATTAGGGATGTTAGTGGTTAGATATCAACCTCTGCAGAAAACCTTAAACCTTGACCTTGGAAGTATTTAGTGATTTCTGGCTTTTTATATTATCAGATTTAATTTTAAATTCAGTATTATCTTTAATTTCCTTCACATTTCTATACAATATTTTCCTATTAGATTAAACTGAGAAAACCTGATATGTTTATAATTATTATAAAAGTGTTATTATTAATTACTGTCAAAATCATAACAACTGCTCTTTTCTGAGTGCCTACTAAATGCTATTAGCTACATGCTTTACACATACTATGTCATTTAACCTTCACAAGAAGCTATGAAGCAGATGATGTATTTAGTCACATTTACGGGAGCTGAGTGAATAAACAGGTTAAATGATGTTCTGGAGGTTGCAGAGCTTGTAGGTGGTCCAATTAAAAATTTGAAGAGGGCTTCCCTGGTGGTGCAGTGGTTGAGAGTCCGCCTGCCGATGCAGCGGACACGGGTTCGTGCCCCGGTCCAGGAAGATCCCACATGCTGTGGAGCGGCTGGGCCTGTGAGCCATGGCCACTAAGCCTGCACGTCCGGAGCCTGTGCTCTGCAACGGGAGAGGGCACGACAGTGAGAGGCCCGCATACCGCAAAAAAAACAACAAAAAAACTTGAATATACATCTCTCAGAATTGAAGTCTATGCTTCTAATCACTACATTATGAGCAAATAATGACATGACATTTATTTAGATACTGGTTTTCATAAAGTTAACATGTAATTTCTGAAATTTTAGCACTTTTAAACTGTTTTAAGTGGTTGCTAGATTATATTCCACAGGATATTTCATAACTGATGTATGAATTGAATAATAACTTGTAATGTATATGTTTTAATTGTAAGAATGACATTATTGAATAGCAACCATTAACATATTTGGAGTCCAGAGAATGTGGCAACATGCTAACTGCTTACATGTATGATCTGACTAATCTTTATATTAACACTGGGGAAGGAGGTGTTAGCAAACTGTGATGAATGGATACCTACCAGTTAATTTTAACTTTGAATAAAGAAAATATATATTCAGAATTACATAGTTTTTCTGCCTGAATCTCCTACATTAATGCAATCCTATTAAAAAAAAATAAATTGCCAAATAACTTTTTGCTTAGGCACAATTGTGAGTGACTTCTGAGACAAGAAGTGAAGTGTTTGGGTCCTTTGTGGGTATTAATCTACTCTGCCCATAAACTATGTTTTTAGCTTCATACAGAGGTTCGTCAACTCAACAAGTATTTGTTCAGTGCCTATTTGAACAAGGCAGGAGATAGGTGGTGTGTAAAGTCAAAATGTTTTCTAAAACAGACCCTGCCTTTTGGCAGTTTATAAATATTTCCTGATACATGATACAAGCACATGCAAATGCGAACAGGACAACCTTAATTAAATGAGTGTTCCAAACAGCACAGTGCAACCCAGATTATTGCATGGTGCATGTTAAGTGAATTGAGTTCAGAGAGGAGAGGGATCATTTAGGGATAATATGCTCCAATAAGGCTGTAACAGGCAGAACAGATGGACTATATATAAACCAGCTGTCAACTGGTATTTCCTGTTAGCTATCAAAGTTGTATTTATTTCAAGTCAGCTCACTTTCCACAATGTCAAGCAATGAAATACCCAAAGTTTTCTCTGAGAGTGCTGTGAAATTCTGGAAAATCATCAGGTCCACATATAGGCCTTCTTAGTTTATGAAAAATCTCTCTGGTTTTCAAGTCTTTATTTTCCCCTTCTGAATTGCATAAATCTGGACCTAATCTTGATCTCTTTTTGATAACTAGCTCCTTCCCAGTGTCCACAGACAAAAATGTAAAAACATTCTCATATGTCACTTTGTGTGGACTATAGTGTTTAATCCAAACTTGAGAGGAGAGGAGAAGGGATGGCTACATCACAGGAATGCTACAAACTATGCACGGAATCACAGACACCCCTGTCTCTAATGCTTTCTACTACCAAACCACCAGAGATTTTGCTCTGGCCTCTTTGCTATAGGAAGCACCTTGTCATGTTTGTTCTGAGGCTGTTCTGTCTCTTTCTCCCTAATTTCTCTACCTCTTTCCTTACTTCCTGACTTATTCAAAAGAACGCCAAGTTCTTTTCACTTTGTAGTCTGGAGCTATTCATCTCTTTCTTACTACTCCTCTCAAGCTACAGGCTGACCCATAAAAGGCTTTCAGAAGGCCAAAATGTTCTATAAAACAAGATACACTGTCCTTAGGAGGCACTTCCATTTCTCTCTCTATATATCTGTACATATACATGTCTCTATCTATCTATCTATCTCTACCTGTCAATCTATATTTTTTCCTCTCCTTGGCCTATGTTGAATTGTAAATGTATAAAATCTTCCACTGAGTAGTCATCCTTCCTTTTTACTGAGCAGCTCAAGTTACTGAAAACTGAAATAAACATGTCTGATTGTTATAAAATTATTTATACCAAGCCAAAGTCTGTGTCTCTGTCATTCCCATTCCTTGGCTTTAGAGCTTCTCTGGGGCTTTCTCATTTTATTTCCTCATTCCTTTGAACTATCTTCACGTAAACCTTCACTATTGTAGTCACTATCCTTTATACCTTTTTCCCTATGGTGCCATTAAAATATGGTGATCAGAACTGAATACAGTCCTTCAGATTTGATTTTATCAGTGAAGGATAAAAGATGTAGCATCTCCCTAATTATATATAACACTTTTGTTAATGAAGATGTATAACAATTTTCTTTTGTAGCTACAAAGCAAATTATTGAATTTATTGACAAGGAGAAAATCTGAGTTTTCTTCACATATGTTGCTGCTAATATATACCTCCTCTACCATGTTTTTATATGACTATCATGATAAGAATTCTTATTCTTATTTTATTTTACTCTTGCTTTTGCTCTCCATTCTCTTGATGTGATTGTTTGCCTGACATTGTTTTGGATTTTCATTCTAAACTCAGGTGTATATTATTTTTATATTCTCTATAAAATGTTTCTTATTATATGTGAAGCAAAGAAAACCAGTAAAGTATTTCTCATGATAATAACCAGTTTTTATTTTGTGCCTACTACTGCCAGGAATATGAACATACATGCTAGTAATTTCCTGAAATAGCCTCTTTTTTCTTTCTCTTATTTTAACGTAGGAGTTCCAGTGAATATTCTTCCCCACTAAAACTTCAAAGAAATATTCTTGTTTCCTTTTAAGAATCTGTTTTCTCATCTCTGAGGTACATTGCTTAAGATAACTCCTCTTTGAATTATGACATAATATCTCCTCTTGAAAACTCAAAATCTTGAAGAAATCCCATTTAAGTCCACTGACTCTTAAACTTATGCATATATTTCCCCTTAAAAAAATTGGCAGGGCTTCCATGGTGGCACAGTGGTTGAGAGTCCGCCTGCTGATGCAGGGGACGCGGGTTCGTGCCCTGGTCCGGGAAGATCCCACATGCCAGGGAGCAGCTGGGCCCGTGAGCCATGGATGCTGAGCCTGCACGTCCGGAGCCTGTGCTCCACAGTGAGAGAGGCCACAACAGTAAGAGGCCTGTGTACCATAAAAAAAAAAAAAATTGGCAAAGTTAGTAAATTAAAATGATTAGAAGTTTGGAAATTTGTTGAAGATATCATCTTTGGCCTTACAACATAGTCAGTATAAGGAGTAACATTCTGAAGAAACAATGAGGAGTCTGTTACTGTGATAGTCAAAGCAGAGGCACTGCAGTTTAGAGGCAACACTCAGTGTTAAAGAAAGCTGGTGAGGCAAGAAGGGCAAGTGTCTCTCTCTTTCTGTTTTCATTAACAGTGGGTGGAAATAAGACAGGGGCTCATGTCATAAAATGTAGAAAGGCAATTACAAACTTAACTTGGAGTAATTAGACCAATTTTTTCCCTGGCAGAGCTAGAAGATTTGGGGTTAGAAGGCATTAAAACCTTCCCTTTGAAGGAGTAAAAACCTAGTTAGCAGATTTTGACACCTCTCTAAAAATCAGAAGCTAGTTAAGTACCAAAAGTCATCCCTGAGCAAACTACCTTTTAACCAAAATCTTTTAAATGAATGACAATGAAAGATTTATCTTTAAGGAATAAGAAAAACAGGAACATATTAAAAATAATGACATTTTAGATAATATTTTATATTATATTTTATCTCTTTGTTAAATTTTCATGTGAGAGATTGAAATCTGTTATTAATGTTTCTTTCACTCAATAATTTATTCTTTCAGCACAAATGTGTTGAGACATGTATTATTTTCAATTGCTGCTATAACACATTACCAGAAACTTTGGGCCTTAAAACAGCACAAATGTATAATCTTATAAAAGTAACATGTGTCTCACCAAATTAAAATGAAAAGTGACAGCAGGGTACATTCCTTTCTGTTGACTCTGGGGAGAATCTGTTTCCTTGCTTATTCAGGTTTCTGGCAGAATTCAGTTCCTTGTGGCTGTAGGACTGGAACCCCTGGTTCTTTTCTGTCTGTCATCTGACAGCAGTTACTGTCTTTTATAGGCTGCCCACGTGCCTTCTCACAGGGCCTCCTGACTCCATTTTCAAAGCCAGCTAGTGGCTAGTCTGGTCTTTACAACTGTGAATCTCTCCTCCTCCTTCTTTTGTTGTCACATCTCTCACCCTTCTGTCTTCCTCTTGATTTTAAGAGCTCACAGATTTAAATTAAGCCCACCATGACAATTATGTAAACTCCTTTTAATATTTTTAAACTTCATTATATCTGCAAATTGCCTTTTGCCACTCAAGGTAACATATTCACAGATTCCAGGCATTCAGACCTGGACATCTTTAGGAGACCCTTATTCTGTCCAGCACAAGTGCTTGCTATATACTAGGTGTTTGCTAGGCATCAAAAATTTCATATGCATGTAGACACTGCTATATTTAAAATAGATAACCACAAAGACCTACTGTATAACACAAGTAACTCTGCTCAATATTCTGCAATAGCCTAAATGGGAAAATAATTTGAAAAAAAATAGATACATATATATGTATAACTGAATCACTTTACTGTACACCTGAAACTAACACAACATTGTTACTCAACTATACTCCAATATAAAATTAAAAATTAAAAAATCATGTGCAGTGGAAATTAAAACTATCCCTGGGATCATAATTAGATGTGGTAGGTAGATAATCAGTCACATAAATATAAAATGACACCAGTGACATGTCAGAGAGGTTTTTTTTTTTTTTTTTTTTTTTTTGCTCTAATAAACTACTCTAAATATTAGGGACATAAAGTGAAAAGTTTATTTCTCACTCATGTCACACATTGTAATTTGTCAACAAGGGCTGCTCCGTATAGTTCTGACTGTGGAATTTATACTGAAGTAGCAGGTGCCACCTGAGCATGTTGGGAAAGAGAGAGCCGAGAGAGTTGCCTATTGGCTCTTAAAGCTTCTATGTAATAGTGATACCTGTCACTTCCACCCATGTTTCACTGATTAACCATGTCACACATCCAAAATTAACTTCAACTTGATAGGGAAGATCCTATTGTGTCTCTGGGAAGAGAACTAGGATATTTGGAGTCCATTGTAAAGTGTTAATAAATAGATGTGTACAAGTACTTAAGAGGGAAGGTCCATGCTGCTAAAAGATTTTAAAGGGAAGCTTCCCTGATAAGTGATTTCTTTCTTTTCTTTTCTTTTTTTTTTTTTTTGAGCTGGGCCCAAAGGATGACTAAAGGTTTAAGAATTGAAAACCTGACAGTAAGAGGAAGAAGCTGAAGGTCAGAAAGGACAATAAGTTCAAAGTCCCAGCACGTGGCAGGAGGCATCTTGAAAGTCATTCTATCTGGTGTGCATGCAACCTGGTATTTTTTAATAAAGACATTTTTAAAGAAATACTACACAATAAGATTCTGTGTTAATCTAGTCTAAAAAATCCTAACCATAAATAAATTCTAATCAAATTCACTTAATCACTGCTTTCCCATTATTTTAAAGAAGAATTTGAGACATTTTTAACAGACTCTAATGGAACCTTTAAATCAATGTTTTCTAAAATCTCAGCAATGAATCATCTCCATCAAAATCATCTGGGATGCCTGTTAAAGTATATAACCCCAGCCAATCAATATTTAGAATTGGATTGAGATATCACATTTTTAGGAAGCTCTCCAAGGGATTTGTTTCACTGTAAGTTTTAGAAACACTGGTGTAACATAAGGCAAACTTCCAAAATCCACAAAATATTTGCATGATTGAAATAAGAATTTGAGCAATGCACAGTTCCTTAATTTGAGGACAGATACATACTTGTGAACAGACATATACTTTTGTGTTTATGTTTATAATGGCCTAAGGAAGACTAATATGAGCACATTCTGAAACAAGACAATCTAAGTGTCAGAACTACCATGTAAATTGTTTGTTATGGACTGAATGTTTGTGTCCTTGCAAAATTCATGTGTTGAAATCTAATCCCAATGTGATGGTATTAGGAGGTGGGGCATTTGGGAGGTAATTAGGTCATGAGGATGAAGCTCTCAGGAATGAGATTAGTGCCCTTATAAGAAAAGGTCAGAGAGATAGCTGGTTCTCTTTCTCCAAGGGGAGGGGTGTGGTGATGCAAAGGGAAGTTGGTATTCTGCAACCCAGAGGAAGGCTCTCCCCAGACTCAACCATGCCAGTACCCTGATCTCAGACTTCCAGCTTCCAGAACTATGAGAAACAAATTTCTGCTGTTTTCAAGTGATTCATTCTATTGGTACTTCCTTACGGTGGCCCTAACTGACTAAGATAGTGTTCATACTTCCTTGTATTCTCCACAGTACTGGCCATAGGATGAGCTACTCTGATTTTCATGATTAGATAAAGTAGGAATGAAGATCACCTTGATATGTAAAAGATGTATTATTGTAAGTTGAGGGGAAAAAACAAACTTGCATAAAATAACTAACTGTGAATGAAGACACCCCAGTGGCTTGAATGTTTCAAGAGGAAAGTAAATTGAGCTAGTACTCAACTTTGGTTGTATATGCATGTTCTCTACAACAGTTCCTTATATTTGTATTTGCTTTATGTTCCACAATAAGCAACTTTATTTCCACAAAATTTCAGTCTTCAATTATATCAATATTAATTTAAATTTTGTTTTATATTGTTGGTATTAAGAAACTTGTTTTGTTCAGACTTTATAGTGCAGTATATGCAATAAGCTACTGCATGTTTATATTTAGCTTTATAATTGAACATAGTCAAGTTATATTTAAATAATTTAAGCCAATTTTAGAACCTATGGGGTTTTATATTTTTCTTTCCCTCCTAAAATGGGTCTGTGAATGATTGTACAAATGTGTGAGAAATATGAGTCTAGGATATGAGACTGCTCTCTTTGCCTGGCTAATTCCATCTCATTCTTAATATCTCATAATAGGAATTTCTTGCTGTGTGTTGCTTTCAAGGACCTCAATAGAACAGAATTAAGCACAAGTGGAATTATTCACTGCTATCAGAGCAGGCACATCACATCCAAGCACTGTGATCACCTGCCTACTAGATTCTATAACTTCTGGGTGTTGTCCATTCGCTCTCTGAGAATTTTCTCCACACACTCTGCCCTGCTCTCTTCCATGAAGTGTCCGTGAGGATGAATGTCATCAACAGGCCCCTTACACTCTGCTCTCCATTTGGGTTTGGCCAGTTTGAAACCCCAGTGCAAGAGCAGAGAGGGGGAAGTGATGGAATTCAATATTATTTTTTCTCTTGTTCTTTTTTTGTAAGGTACCTTGGGCTGTAAGTGTCTCTTGACAAAAGGCACTGCCCCTCTCAACGTGGCTCTATCTCCAGAACTCTTGTACAGGGTTGCAGTAACAGATACCTCTTCTCATCTCTTCAAGCCTGTGGGAGGCAATGACTTTACAATTACTAGCCTTGCCTAGTTCTGCTCTACCTTGTCCATGACTTTGTAAACAGTATATTTATTAAACACCACTGAAATGATTCTAATATTTCTTATTAGTGCACTTAATAATATACTTTGTGGTGACAGATTCTTCTTTCAAAATTCCATTCAATTTCTAGCACAGTGTGTGCAATGCATATGCTCCATAGATATTTCTTTGATGGATAATATTACTATTAGCTAGAGGTATTGATTAAATCAAAATTAAAATTCAGATATAGAGAAAGACAGTGCTATTGTCCACACTATTACTTTAAAAAATATTTAACTTTCATTTATTATTTTAATGTCCAGCTACTTGTATTATTAAAATTCTGTGGATTGCAATCCAAGCTGCCAAGTAGTTTTAAAGTAATAACTGTGACTTTAAATCACTTTGCATAGATGGTAGGACACTAGTTCTTTGAACTGATGTTTTCAACAGAACATCAACATGCACTAGAAGTTTCTCCAATATGCCCAGCTTTGGTTTTATTAGTGTTGTATTAATATAACTGTTTACAGTTATCTTGCAAAGTAACATTAGTCACATCTTTCTACCTAAACTTAATGATACCTAGTGTTCAGTCTTTAAACATGATGAGTATAATAAATCACAAAATTAAACAAACCATTTTGTATGAGATAATCACTGTCTTTTAAATATTTGGATTAGTTGATAGACTGTAAAGGGCACTTTAAATAGAGAAAAATGTCATTTCAAAGATTTAGGATGAGGCTTCCCTGGTGGCACGGTAGTTGAGAGTCCGCCTGCCGATGCAGGATGCACAGGTTCGTGCCCTGGTCTAGGAAAATCCCACATGCCACGGAGCAGCTGGGCCCGTGAGCCATGGCTGCTGAGCCTGTGTGTCCAGAGCCTGTGCTCCGCAACGGGAGAGGCCACAACAGTGAGAGACCTGCGTACCGAAAAAAAAAAAAAAAAAAAGATTTAGGATGCATTAGAAAAATTTTACATTAAAGATGCACTAAAAAATATCGTTGATATTTTATCTTCACCTCCAGTATATATGTTGAAAAAAAAAATTGTATTGCTACTTTTCTTTGAATGAGAATTCATCACATATGATAAATATGCTGGAGTATAATAAATACATAACAAAACTTAGGAGAGTTTTATACACACTTCTTTTTATGTACCCTCAGATCCTATAAGATCACTATAGCTCTCCATCCTCACTGCTACTGTCTTAGAATAAAGCAACTGCCTCCTGAATTACCATAGCAGTCCATTTTACTACTTCTCACATCTCATTCAGTCTTGCCTCACAACACTTCCTTCTTTATGGTAGCTAAGATAATACTTCAAAGTAACACATTTAATCTGCTCATTTTTTTGCATAAAGTTCTGTAATGTTTTCCCATAGAATCAAGATAAAGTACAGACTACTTAATTTTAAATATAAGATTCTCTGTTATTTGGCCCATGGTTACCTCTGTAACCTACTATCTCCAATCTTTCTCAAGTATGTCTCTGAATATTCCACACACACTGAAGTCCATGCAGTTCTTCTAAAGCAACAGCTGTAAAAGTCTCTTTGAATTAACATCTCTCTCTTTGAAATATGTTTGGCCATGGTCAAATCTGGCAAGACAAAGAGGGGAATAGATTCAGCAGTAAACCTAATCACCTGTAAACTGAAAAGCCTTGCACACGTTTCATCTTGATCATTGAGAATGAAGTATTAATGCATACTAATGAAAAAAGTCAAGAACTCATTTCACAAACATTTGAAAGAAAAGAAAAACATGTTCTATGTTCCTAGAGTATTTACAGAAAAATAAAAAATAGAAACTAGATTTCACATTCCAATAATAATAGTTCTCTCTGAAAAACGTTTGTTATAATCAGGTTCTATTTTCTATTTTTTGTAGTTATTCAGCCAGGATACACATAATAGAATCATGGCAAATATTTAAAATATAATATTGCACTTGTCTGTATGCAGTGAGTTGAATTTAGTTGCTATATTTTTATTTCTGAAGTGATAAATAATAAACTCAATCAAGAAGAGTAGAAAGATCAAAGTTATCAGAGGGTAGGTTTTTTGTTTGTTTGTTTGCGGTACTCAGGCCTCTCACTGTTGTGACCTCTCCCGTTGCGGAGCAGAGGCTCCTGACGTGCAGGCTTAGCAGCCATGGCCCACGGGCCCAGCCGCTCCACGACATGTGGGATCCTCCCAGACCGGGACACGAACCTGTGTCCCCTGCCTCGGCAGGCAGACTCGTAACCACTGCACCACCAGGGAAGCCCGAAAAACACATTCTTATAAGGTCTTATGATTCCTGGTTTCAGTCTACAAAGCTCTTTTTGATTGTTTGCAAGAAATATTATCAATGGAATTTTAGAAGCTGCAAGCTGACATTAATTCTGTATAAGTATAGGCAGTAATCATGGTTAAGACAATACTAGAAAGGCAGTGTAAAACGTTCAAAAGAAGGAATCTGTTTTTTTGTTTGTTTGTTTTTAGTTTCATGACTATAATTTATTTCAAATGAGGATGTCAGGAAAGTTTATTTTCCATAAACTTCTCTCAGATGTCTGTGCCTGAGAACTTTGATGATAAGAACTTGGCAATGTAGATATGTATCCTCTGAGTCCTCACATGAGACACAACTACAGTAAAAGATCAAATATCCCCCCAACAGAAGTGAGTCTCAATTTTACACAATATACAATTTCAAATTAGTTAACTTGTAATATTGTTTCCTTTTTCATTTCTATCAAGAAGCTGAGAAGCTTATTTGGGATTCATTTACATTCATTAAACACAATGAACTCTGTCACTTCTCCCATCCTCAAAGACTAGAAGAATGTGGCCGAGATTAATGGTCATGATTAACTGCCTACAGGTAGTAGTTTCATGCCCCAGTGATTATTCTGTCATTATTCTGCATGAGATGCTACTAGAGCCATATATGCTTTCAGCCACAAAGCCAGACGAGACCAAAAGGTCAAGCTACTTAGTCGCTTGATATTCCCTCATTCTGGAATGTGTACTCCCAGCAAAAACCATTGAAATCACATAATTAAAGTATCAACATGGATATATTAGGTTATAGAGTAGAGTCTATCGTGAAGTATAGTAGATTAAAATCAAGAGATGAAGGAACCATTTCCTTTACGGGATCCAGCTTATCCACATGATGAATGCACTGGACAACTGGCTTTGATCAGTTTAATTAGGAGTAGTTTTGAAACCAGCTCTCACCCTTACACCTCCTCCCATTCTCTTTCCATCATTCTGCTTTGTGAATTGCAGATTTTGAATTTCTGCCCATTTCTTACGTTTCCATTTATTCTATATTTTTGGAAAATGGGGCATTTAGTCCTCAGTGTCTCTGCACATTTCTCTTTCCATTGTCAAATCATCGTAATTCTGAGTTTATCATTCAAAAGAGAAGCTGTATATTCTGTTACAAAATAAAATGGTCCTCAAATGAAATTCTCTAAAACACAAAGAGAAGATTAATTTCTATGCTCTATTTGGACATATAAATTTTAAAAAGCCTGCTCTTAAACTTTTCCAAACTCCCCAAACGGATTTTCACTAAATATTACTTCGTATTTCTCAGATGTATAAGGTACGGGGGCTAGGATAGCATAACTTTAAGTTGCTGTCGTGCAAAGTAGCCAGATTCTGATGCCACAGAAGAATAAATAATATTTCACAAAAGTAGAAACTTTGAACAGATTTTCTCATATGCTTTCATTCTTCAAAAAATTATTTTTTCTCTAAAGTTTTTTCCATACACTTAAAAGAGTATATGGCATTGGTTTCATTTTGCCTGTTGGCTCTGATGCTAGTTTAATTCTAGATGCTCAATATTTGAATTATAAGGCATTTGATTCTTCATGAATTACAGCTCTAATATATTTTACACCTTAAGATCTTAACCCTCCATTTTGCATCAGTAAGTTTTCTATTTCTTTTAGCTCCAGTTTAGTGTGTTTTTATAAAGTCATAATTTATAGGAATACATATTTTATCAAATATTTTAAAATATGTCATAGTACTGCTAATTCTTATAGAACAATATAGTTTCATTAGTAACTTAAGCGTTAATAGATTTCAGTGCTTTCCACAATTTTAAGAAATCAGTTCTTGAAGGGATGTTAACATTGTTATAAGAATTAATATACTTATGAATATATTAATACCTCTGTTCCATAACTATTATTATGTTGTAATCATACATATTCTGTTGCAATTTAATATAAATGCTTACATTTTTGGAAACAAATAATGTGTTATTTAACTTCCTATTACTTTATTCCCAAATTTTCTAGTAATGAAGGGAAACAAACTGAGAACTAGGATGATTGAATGATGCATGGGAAATATTACTACTTATCCTAAGGGAGAAGTAATGCTCATAACTTAAGTAATGCTCATAAGAAGTAATGCTCATAACTTAATGCTCATATGAGCAATGTTCATATGAGAATTTTCAGAGTCTGAATACTTGGAGTTGACTTCATGATATAATTTCTAATGTATTCAAAATATTTGTAAATATAACGGTCTTTTGTAAATATAATCCAAAGGATCATTCCCTAGGGCCTTGCAATTCAAACTAGGCTAAGGTAAATGGTGGGAAAGATCTTTGCGACTACTGCCTGATCTCAGAAATGGAGCTACTATGTGCTGATTAAAAAAATAGAAAGCAAACATTGACTGTAGAATGGAACATTTTTCAGTGTTCATATTTGCTATATGGGCTTGATTTCATATTTATCTATGAATATTATTATAATTTTAGTTAAATATTTACCAGTAGCTTCCCAGTAGAATTATATTTGTATATGCACAACTACACACATGTAAATACTTACACACACATGCCCATAAATGCACTCCAAGACAAATCAGAAAAATACAGATAAAAAAGGCATTCAAAAAGTTAAATATGTTAAAGAAAACATTACTATCTGATAACTAATTGGGCTAGTTACTAGACAATTACTAGCCTCTTGTGAAATTCTTGAGTGATTAAATGAGGTATGGAGTATTCTTTCAATTCTATTTTATTTTTTTTTTGCGGTATGTGGGCCTCTCACTGTTGTGGCCTCTCCCGTCGCGGAGCACAGGCTCCGGACGCACAAGCCCAGCGGCCATGGCTCACGGGCCCAGCCACTCCGCGGCACGTGGGACTCTCCCAGACCGGGGCACGAACCCGTTTCCCCTGTATCGGCAGGCAGACTCTCAACCACTGCGCCACCAGGGAAGCCCCTCAATTCTATTTTAAACCTCTGTTAGAAATATAATTGTGATTGGAGTGGACACACTTTAATTTTATTCCATGTTTAATTTCCCTCCCTTCTCTGAACAAAAATCAGGGTATGAGTAAATCTCATGCAACTTCTTCCTTTTTCTCCACCATTCATTCATTCCCAACACAAATTTTAATTTATTCAAAATTCAGTAGTTGGTCATACCTGTAGTGTTCACATCCCATGAGTGAGACAGTGCATGGCTGGATCCCTGGGGGAAGATGGATTATGAAGGCTCTATGTGTGGTAGTATGCAAAGGCTTAGGGTAAAATGCAGGTAGGTGAGTGGGTGAGTCATTAGCTAAATGATCCGCAAGAAACAAACTAGGTGTTCCAACGCATTGTGGTAGGAGGTGAGATGGAAAAGGAAACATCACATCATCTTGTTCTCTTCTGAGAATTTGCAGCTATAACATAAAATACATGTATGAAGAAATTAGGCACTTTTGAGCAAAATTATATGTATAAATTATCAACACTGTATCATCTACTATAAGATTGTGACAGAAAGAGAAATCCGTGAAATGGGCTAAAGCCTGGTGTACAGCAGGTTCTGAGAGGGACCTGTGGCAAAGGAAAAGAGGGGGAATATGATGTATCCTGGAGAATTTTCCATGAGCACCTGAGAAGAAAGTGTATTCTCTTGTTTTGGGGTGGAATGTCCTATAAATATCAATTAAGTACATCTTGTTTAATGTATCATTTAAAGCTTGTGTTTTGTTATTTATTTTAATTTTGGATGATCTGTCCATTGGGGAAAGTGGGGTGTTAAAGTACCCTATTATGATTATGCTACTGTTGATTTCCCCTTTTATGACTTTTAGTATTTGACTTATGTATTGAGATGCTCCTATGTTGGGTGCATAAATATTTACAATTGTTATATCTTCTTGGATTGATCCCTTGATCATTATGTAGTGTCCTTCTTTGTCCTTATAATAGTCTTTGTTTTAAAGTCTATTTTGTCTGATATGAGAATTGTTACTCCAGCTTTCTTTTGATTTTCATTTGCATGGAATATCATTTTCCATCCTCTTACTTTCAGTCTGTATGTGTCCCTAGGTCTGAAGTGGGTCTCTTGTGGACAGCATTTATATGGGTCTTGTTTTTGTATCTATTCAGCCAGTCTATGTCTTTTGGTTGAATCATTTAATCCATTTACAGTTAAGGTAATTATCAATATATATGTTCTTATTACCATTTTATTAATTGTTTTGAGTTTGTTATTGTAGGTCTTTTCCTTCTCTTGTGTTTTCTGCCTAGAGAAGTTCCTTTAGCATTTGTTGTAAAGCTGGTTTGGTGGAGCTGAATTCTCTTACCTTTTGCTTGTCTGTAAAGGTTTTAATTTCTCTGTCAAATCTGAATGCGATCCTTGCTGGGTAGAATAATCTTTGTTGTAGGTTTTTCCCCTTCATTACTTTAAATATGTCCTGCTGCTCCCTTCTGGCTTGCAGAGCTTCTGCTGGAAGATCAGCTGTTAACCTGATGGGGATTCCCTTGTATGTTATTTGTTGTTTTTCCCTGGCTGCTTCTAAAATTTTGTCTTTGTATTTAATTTTTGATAGTTTGATTAATATGTGTCTTGGTGTGTTTCTTCTTGGAATTATCCTGTATGGTACTCTCTGTGCTTCCTGGACTTGAATAACTATTTCCTTTCCCATATTAGGGAAGTTTTCAACTATAATCTCTTCAAATATTTTCTCAGTCCCTTTCTTTTTTCTCTTCTTCTTCTGGGACCCCTATAATTCGAATGTTGGTATGTTTAATGTTGTCCCAGAGTTCTCTGATACTGTCCTCAATGCTTTTCTTTTTTTTTTTCCTGCATTCTGCTCTGCAGTAGTTATTTCCACTATTTTATCTTCCAGATCCCTTATCTGTTCTTCTGCCTCAATTATTCTGCTATTGATTCCTTCTAGAGAATTTTTAATTTCATTTATTCTGTTGTTCATCACTGTTTGTTTGCTCTTTAGTTCTTTTAGTTCCTTGTTAAACATTTCTTGTATTTTCTCCATTTTATTTCCAAGATTTTGGATCATCTTTACTATCATTATTCTGAATTCTTTTTCAGGTAGACTGCCTGTTTCCTCTTCATTTGTTAGGTCTCGTGGGATTTTACCTTGCTCTTTCATCTGCTGTGTGTTTCTCTGTCTTCTCATTTTGCTTAACTTACTGCATTTGGGGTCTCCTTTTCGCAGGCTGGAGGTTCATAGTTCCCATTGTTTTTGGTGTCTGCCCCCAGTGGCTAAGTTTGGTTCAGTGAGCTGTGTAGGCTTCCTGGTAGATGGGACTAGTGCCTGTGTTCTGGTGGGCAGGTCCACATCTGGTGGTGTGTTTTGGAGTGTCTGTGGCCTTATGATTCTAGGCAGCCTCTCTGCTAGTGGGTGGGGCTGTGTTCCTGTCTTGCTTGTTGTTTGGCGCAGGGTGTTGAGAACTGTAGCTTGCTGGTCGTTGAGCGGAGCTGGGTGCTGTTGTTGAGATGGAGATCTCTGGGAGATATTTGCCGTTTGATATTACATGGAGCTGGGAGGTCTCTTGTGGACTAGTGTCCTGAATTTGGCTCTCCCACCTCAGAGGCACAGCCCTGACACCTGGCTGGAGAACCAGAAGCCTGTCATCCACATGGCTCAGAATAAGTGGGAGAGATAAAATAAAGAATGAAAGAATATAAAAGAAAATAAATTTATTAAAATAAAAAATAAAAAAAATTATGGAAAAAATTTTAAGTAATAAAAAAACGTAGAAGAAAGAAAGAAGAGACCAACCAAACCAATAAACAAATCCACCAATGATAAGATGTGCTAAAAACTATACTAAAAAAGAAAAGAAAAAAAACCCAGGACAGACAGAACAGTAGGACAAATGGTAACAGCAAAGCTATACAGACAAAATCTCACACAGAAGCATACACATACACACTCACATAAAGAGAAAAAGGGGGAAAAAAAAATATATATATATTGTTACTCCCAAAGTGCACCTCCTCAATTTGGGATGATTCGTTGTCTATTCATGTATTCCACAGATGTAGGGTACATCAAGTTGATTGTGGAGATTTATTCTGCTGCTCCTGGGGCTGCTGGGAGAGATTTCCCTTTCTCTTCTTTGTTCACACAGCTTCTAGGGTTCAGCTTTGGATTTGGCCCCGTCTCTGCGTGTAGGTTGCCGGAGGACGTCTGTCCTTCACTCAGACAGCAGGGGTTTAAAGGAGAAGCTGCTTCGGGGGCTCTGGCTCACTCAGGCCGAGGGGAAGGAGGGGCATGGAGTGCAAGGTGAGCCTGCGGCGGCAGAGGCCAGCATGACGTTGCACCAGCCTGAGGCGCGCCATGCGTTCTCCAAGGGAAGTTGTCCCTGGATCACGGGACCCTGGCAGTGGTGGGCTGCATAGGCTCCCGGGAGGCGAGGTGTGGAGAGTGACCTGTGTTCAAACACAGGCTTCTTGGTGGTGGCGACGGCAGCAGCCTAAGTGTCTCATGCCCGTCTCTGGGGTCTGCACTGTTAGCCGCGGCTCGCGCCCGTCTCTGGAGCTCCTTTAAACAGTGCTCTTAATCCCCTCTCCTTGCGCACCAGGAAACAAAGAGGGAAGAAAAAGTCTCTTGCCTCTTCGGCAGGTCCAGACATTTTTCCCGGACTCCCTCCCGTCCAGCCGTGGTGCACTAACCCCTGCAGGCTGTGTTCACGCCGCCAACCCCAGTCCTCTCCCTGCGCTCCGACCAAAGCCCGAGCCTCAGCTCCCGCCCCGCCCGCCCCGGTGGCCGAGCAGACAGGCCTCTTGGGCTGGTGAGTGCCGGTCGGCACCGATCCTTTGTGCGGGAATCTCTCCGCTTTCCCCGCTGCACCCCTGTTGCTGTGCTCTCCTCCGCGGCTCCAAAGATTCCCTCCTCCACCACCCACAGTCTCCGCCTGTGAAGGGGCTTCTAGTGTGTGGAAACCTTTCCTCCTTCACGGCTCCCTCCCACTGGTGCAGGTCCCGTCCCTATTCTTTTGTCTCTGTTTATTCTTTTTCCTTTTGCCCTACCCAGGTACGTGAGAAGTTTCTTGCCTTTTGGGAAGTCTGAGGTCTTCTGCCAGCGTTCAGTGGGTGTTCTGTAGGAGTTGTTCCACATGTAGATGTATTTCTGATGTATCTGTGAGGAGGAAGGTGATCTCTGCGTCTTACTCTTCTGCCATCTTGAAGGTCTCTCCCTGGAGGATGGAAGTTTAAGATCAGCGTGTTGGCAGATTTGGTTTCTCCTGAGGCCTGTGTTCTTATTGTGCAGATGGATGGCTGCCGTTTCACTGTGTCCTCACATGGACATCCCTCAGTCCATGCATATTTCTGGTGTCTCTCTTTACCTGTACAAATGTCCTCCTCTTATAATAACACTAGTCACACTGGATTGGGGCTCACCGTAAAGCCCTCATTTATCTTAGTCACTTCTTTAAAAGACCTTATCTCCAAAATTGGTCAAATATTGATATACTTGGGGGTCAGGAATTCAACATAGGAATTTGAAGGGGGACATAGTTCATCCCATAACACACCTTAATTGTTCATAGTAAGAGTTGACCACACTGAATACAGTTGTTTATACAAAAAATGTTTCTTTCCGGATTTTATTAATTAGTATCATTGTCCAAAAATTAAATTTTATTAAAATTAAAAAGAAATGAGCATGGTGTGTCTGTGTATGTCAGTGACTTATACTAAATCCTGTCCACACTTGCCAACACAAGGACCTTGCTCCAGAAATGATCTTCTCTCAGATTCCCTAGATGTTTTTCCAACAAGATTTTAACCTTTTTTTTTTTTTTTTGTGGTATGCGGGCCTCTCACTGCCGTGGCCTCTCCCGTTGCGGAGCACAGGCTCCGGACGCAAAGGCTCAGTGGCCGTGGCTCACAGGCCCAGCTGCTCCGCGGCATATGGGATCCTCCCGGACCGGGGCACAAACCCGTGTCCCCTGCATCGGCAGGCGGACTCTCAACCACTGCGCCACCAGGGAAACCCAAGTTTTTAACCTTTTAGCTCTTACTTTTACATATCTGAGATTTTTATATTTTTGTACATGCAATACCTTCCTAAAAAGTGTGAGAACCTTATAAGAACATTATAAACAGGCATTATACTTTAAATATTTATATAACCTCAGCATGAATGTAAGGTTAGCTAAATGAAGTGAACCAACATTTATTGAACAATATTCAGGTTCTCAGGTTTGAATTATTTGCCTGCTTTGCACTTCAAATCACTTCCTAATAATAATCATTGGTCAAGGAAGTTAAGTGATGTTTTGATTGAAAATCAGCTTATTTGTTTTATGTGGAATATTAATATACTCACTGTAAATGTCCATTAAGTAAATTTATTCCATCTATTATAACATATGCCTTTAGGAATAATATTAATTGGTTTATTCTGCTTGATTATTCACTGTACCCATTTTTATCTGATGCCATCATGACCTTTTACAGAAAGGAAAGTATATATAAACAAATACATAATTTTTAAAATTTTATGAAGGGAGTGACAGGATTAAGGAGGGGTGCAACATGTATTAAAGAAAAAGAGCTAAAGTAAATGTGGAAGATACTAGGACTGAGTTGTTGATGCAAACCTCTTTGTTATATAATTGTAAATATATTTGAATATTTTCTAATAAAATATTTTTTCAATAATCTTTACCAGAAAATGCCAAAGGAAACATAATTGACCAAAAGTCAGTTGGTTTGAAGAAAGCAAAACTCTTAAATTCACAAATAGTAGCAATAAAAAGGGCTAAGACTTTCGGGCCGAGTGTCATTTTTTAAATAAAAATAAATAAAATTTTGTAATAAAAATATTATGCTTTCTCTCTGTATTCATGACTTAAAACTTAGTTTTATAAGAAACTATTATTAGTAAGTGAAATATATATTAGAATATAGATGCAAATTAGTTCAGAAGCATGCAACAATCATCAGTGAGTAAACAGTAATCCTAATTAGGATTATTAGACATCAGGATTAGGCATTGTTCCTAGAATTACACAGAAATATACATAATTCTCCTTTCTTACCTCAAAGAATACAAAATGTGCTTTAAGTTTCATTCATTTTTGTTAAATTTCTACTGTGTGCAAGATTATCTGCTAAGCATTGTACTGTACTCTAGTTGATGAACTTTCTAGAGAAAGAATAATCACACTTAAACAGTTTTTATCATTTAAATTTTGCTTATTAAATAAGCAAATAATTCCTCAGCACGTTTTGGAATAAATAAAGTTGTAAATTCTGTTTTCTGTCTCTGAAGAGTTAAGAAGTCCTTATGGGAAACTGAAAAGGAAGCAAGATATTACCTCAACAGATACAAATTATTATAAGTATTCATATAAGCCACAGTCTTATACATTCCATATCAGTTCGTGATTTCATAGCAAGCTAATGAGAGACAAACAAACAAGTTAGGGAAAATATAATCTATAATCAGTTCTTAGTATAATATAAGGTTTCTCAGCAGGGCCTAATTTCTCCATCCTCTCCATGCTGCCTTCTTTGCCTGGGTACTACACACAAATCCCTGATGTTTCATCACTTTCTATTTCCCAGTGAATGACAATGGTCTAATTCAAAAAGTGAGCCCAAAGTTACTTGTATTAAAATAATTTTTCTTAGTACCTCTCTTCTACCCTGTTGATGATTTTGCTTACATTCCCTCAGAAACGTGTATATTGTTTTCAGGAAACTATCTCACTGTATTTTTCACTTGACTTTTAGCTGTGTTTTATGTGTTCCTTATAAGATTATAAAACCTTTTCCCAACTACTTTCTCAACACTTCAGGGTTTCTTGAAGCCTGTTGCACTTCTGTGCATATAGAAGGTCATTAAGAAATGAATTATTGTATTAATGAAAAGTTGCCAACAGTGAATTTCTCCACAGCTAATCCTACATTTCATTAATGTTCTACGAAATGAAAGAATTTCAAATTATAACACAGCCACCATCATGATTATTTCAAACCTCTTAAAATTATCATTCACTGTTAAATATGTAATTTTATGGTGATATTAATAATGATATCTCATATGTCAAAATTTTTGATAGTAATAACTTTGTGTTCTGTTGAGCCCCTTATGTTAAAGGCCTAATGACAAATTAACTGGAATGAACATGCTAGTTGTTAAAGTCACTCAGTGGCTATCAATCTGGATCTTAATATGTTTAATTACATTAATGCCAGTCAATTAGTCAAGCAGCTTAGCTTCATCTGTTTCCTGGCTCTGCTGATGATAGAACTGTAAACTCTTATACATGAGGAAATGAGAAGTCTGCCAACACCCATCAAAGGAAAACATGGAATTATCATTAGTTTCTAAGACAGAATTCCCATGTACTTTGGGGAAATTGCAAACTTTGGTGTTAAGTAAGTCAATTAGCTAGTTGTTGTTTCTAAACTATATGAGAAAAGACGTTCCAAGGTGAATATTCTGTAATACACTGTCAGCCATCATTTAAGATGGGTTTCATTAGCTACATAACTCTAGTGTAAGGGATTGAATTTGTTTAGATTGAAAAACCTGCCAAATGGGAATTGTTAGATCTTATTCAGCAGAATGGAACATATCAGTAGCAGAAAAAATTGGGTGTCTAGGTGTAATTTAAATTGTATGTGTCTAGTGGAAAGACAAAGGGAAATGAAATCTTAGGCAACAGCACTTAGTGGACAGATGACCAACCGAAGTTTTAAGCATGCTTCCTTGGCACGAGACTAATAAACTACTTGAACATTCATTCTCAGTAGCACATAGGAAGAAGTGGACATGACTTTAGTTTTCTTTTCTTTTCTTTTTTTTAATTTGTCACTCACTCTCTTTCCCCTTCATCCCCTATCAAACATTGCCACTGTTAAGATTTAGATTCTAGTTCATACTGAATACTATTACACATTTGACTAATTCATTCATTCCCCTTTTCAAACAAGTACCTATTCAGTTCACGATTGTGTCATATTAATATTCATCCAAAAAGTATATATTGGACACATACATATGCCACATGATACACTAGACTCAGAGATTACTTACCTTTCCACTGCTGTTTCTTTCATCTTTTATGTTGGTATTTTCTTAGTGTTTTTTTTTTTGTTGTTGTAATTTTTCAGTCCTCACAGTAAATATTATTGCTTCACTGGCATGTAGTCATCTTTAAGTTGATTGTTTAGGAGGAAGTATCCATGAAGTATGAGCTAGTGAAAGGGGACAATGTACAGTTAATCCCAAATTGCCAGTGAAAAACTTTACAGTACAGGATAGCCAAAGAATTTTAGTGAAGACACACCAGAAAACACAATTTAAATAACCAAAATATTTTATTCTTTTCACTTGTTACTTTCAAGTTATTTAATGTTTATTAATTCCCTGCTTTATTGAGCAGTGTATCATCGTACTGGCTCAGCTTGAATCCATTGATCTGTGGTGGGGCCTAAGAGGGAGTACAATAAACTTTTGTTAATTATATACAGACACACACAAAGAGCTTGTGCTCATGCAGTCAGCTCACAGGTATGTCATTTGCCACCAAAATCACCCTAGTCAACTATCATCAAAACAAAGGCCTAAAGTCCTGCTCTCTGAACATCTTCTTACTGAAGATGGGGTGAGATTTTGACATAAAAGAAAAAAAAAAACATGATGACTGTGCTTGATATTGGTATGATAACAATGAAAGGATATAAACTAGCAACCTGATCCAAGACACTAGTAACTTCTTTATGCTGAGTCATTATAACAAAGGTTCTGTTACTCACTTGTCATATGATTCCCAGTGTACCATTCCCTCTGTCAGACTCAGTTTGCTAATGTAAGTCAGCCTGTCAAGAAATATTTATGGAAAGAAATACCTTGGTCAAACATTTTGGGAATGAAAAGGATGAGATATATAGGAAAGTGGCTAGAAAATACAGTGGGGTAAGGAAAGAAATTTCTTTTAACATTGGAGAGGTTTGGACATGTATTAAGGAGAATAATGTTAACTGCAAAATGAATATAATAGCCATTCTACCTACCTTATGGTATTGAAAGAAGTTTTACATTAACATTTGTGAAAGTGAATCCTGAAGGGTGAAGCAGTATAATAAATGCTATGTAAATTTAATCATTATCATCATCATGAATGCCTCCTATATATAATTGTATACTGAATGACTAGATGTAAAGTATTCTTTAATTAGAGACTGGATAGATTTTTAAAAATTTCTTTGCTGCAGAAATTTTTTTTAGAAGATTAAAATGGTCAGGCCAATTTGCTGTACAATTTTTAGAAGAGATATATAACATCCAAATTAACTCTCCAAATTCTTCTAAATATCTTACAGGGGAAAAAAAAAAAGGACATTTGTGTGCTGAGCTAATGGATGTTTGTAATGATATCTCTATGAGCATTAGGACAGAAAAGTTATAAGGAAGCATTTTATTTATCTGTATATACATTCCTAGTATTTTTGAGACCTTTATTTGATCAATGTGGTCATTTCTGCCTACTCATAAGATTTTAAACACTCATTTACATTGTAATATTAAAACAGTTACTTGAATATCTGTGCTTATGATGCATTGTTTATCATTCCTACAATTGATTTGATGCAAAACTTTGGCCACTGGTCAAAACTCCAAGCTACAATTTTCCTCATGGGAAAATATAAATGGGTTTAGGAGAGAATTTACCATGGTGATTCTTAGAAGATCATTTCTACAGAAAGTGGAACTCCCTTGCATCATAATTATGAAACTAACTGTTCCTCTTAAGATTTTATTTATTTTTTTGTCCTCTCCATTTTATTAGCATGTACAGAGAGATTTATTTCTGAGCTTACTTCTTAATGACAATATGTATATTTTTTGCTATCTGTGATGTTCATTTACTAACTCTATCAAACATTTGAGAAAATCTACATGGAATTATTGTGCCCAGTTCTAGAAAGAAAATAAAGAATCCAATAAAATTTCAACAGCTCTGGGACTTTTTAAAAGGAGAAATCATTTGTGACTGAAGAGCATATGCAGAAAAAATCTAGACTGAGACTCCTTAGAGGAGACACATCTATGTTAGGTCACTTTTTAAGCTTTTAGAACACCTTAGTTTGCAAGTTATATGAGGATGGATGGAGAAAATACAAAGATGAATAGAAATACACCATGGGTTTTACTTTCTAATAACTTACAGTCATATGGAATATGTCACGTTAATACATGATTATAAGATCAATTATCCATTTTTTAAATTAACTAATTTATTTTTTGGCTGTGTTGGGTCTTCGTTTCTGTGTGACGGCTTTCTCTAGTTGTGGCAAGCAGGGGCCACTCTTCATCGCGGTGTGTGGGCCTCTCACTATCGCGGCCTCCCTTGTTGCGGAGCACAGGCTCCAGACGTGCAGGCTCAGTAGTTGTGGCTCACGGGTCTAGTTGCTCTGTGGCATATGGGATCCTCCCAGACCAGGGCTCGAACACATGTCCCCTGCATTAGCAGGCAGATTCTCAACCACTGCGCCACCAGGGAAGCCCAATTATCCATTTTTTAACATGCAAAATTAAAAAACGGTCAAATCCAATCACGAATATAGATACAAAAATATTTTAAAAATGTAAACAAATGTAAGGCAACAGCAAATTGCATGAAAATTATAAGTGTGAAAATTATTTTAAGAAATTTAATATAAATCATCAAAAAATTAAAGATTAAAATAGGCTGACAAAATAATTGATAATTTATTTAATATATAAAAATTCTTAACCATCAAAAGATGATAATAGTATCCAATAATCAAAATAAAATAAACTTATCAACAAAATAAAAAGTTTAAAACAAAACACCTTATCGAAATGAGCACATTTAATAGTGAAATGGTAAATGTATGCTCATTAAATCAAAAATGAGACAAGAAGTCCACAATCATCAGTTCTATTCAATGTTGTATGAGAAATCCTGAGTGGATAGACTGCACATATGACGCTTGAGTGTGAAAAAATTAAAGAAAAAACAAACTTATTTGCAAGTGGTGTGATTATATTAAATTTAATAAGAAATTTTAGCAAGCTTGGCAAGTATAAATATAATTTTATTCACCACTCATAGGGCTGATACCATTTTTAAACTACATCAAATGTAAAGGTGCATGTGCCTCCTATAGTTTAGATAATGGACTATATTGTCAACATTTGTTTCCAGTGTTGTAAGTAAAAAAAAAAAAAAAGAAAAAAGAGAAAAAAAATGCCTTATCTGGTAGCTTTTATGTTTATGGTTTCCGTTGCTGCACAAAAGCTTTTAAGTTTCATTAGGACCCATTTGTTTATTTTTGTTTTTATTTTCATTTCTCTAGGAGGTGGGTCAAAAAGGATTTTGCTGTGATTTATGTCATAGAGAGTTCTGCCTATGTTTTCCTCTAAGAGTTTTATAGTATCTGGCCTTACATTTAGGTCTTTAATCAATTTTGAGTTTATTTTTGTGTATGGTGTTAGGGAGTATTCTAATTTCATTCTTTTACATGTAGCTGGCCAGTTTTCCCAGCATCACTTATCGAAGAGGCTGTCTTTTCTCCATTGTATATCCTTGACTCCTTTGTCAAAGATTAGTTTACCATATGTATGTGGGTTTATCTCTGGGCTTTCTATCCTGTTCCACTGATCTGTTTCTGTTTTTGTGCCAGTACCATAATGTCTTGATTACTGTAGCTTTGTAGTGTAGCCTGAAGTCAGGGAGCCTGATTCCTCCAGCTCCATTTTTCTATCTCAAGATTGCTTTGACTATTTGGGGTCTTTTGTGTTTCCATACAAATTGTGAAACTCTTTGCTCTAGTTCTGTGAAAAATGCCATTGGTAGTTTGATAGGGATTGCATTGAATCTGTAGATTGCTTTGGGTAATATAGTCATTTTCACAGTGTTGATTCCTCCGATCAAAGAACATTGTATATCTCTCCATCTGATTGTATCATCTTTAATTTCTTTCATTTGTGTCTTATAGTTTTCTGCATACAGGTCTTTTGCCTACTTAGGTAGGTTTATTCCAAGGTATATTATTCTTTTTGTTGCAATGGTAAATGGGAGTGTTTCCTAAATTTCTCTTTCAGATTTTTCATTGTTAGTGTATAGGAATGCAAGAGATTTCTGTCCATTAACTTTGTATCCTGCTACTTTACCAAATTCATTGATTAGCTCTAGTAGTTTTCTGGTGGCATCTTTAGGATTTTCTATGTATAGTATCATGTCATCTTCAAACAGTGACAGTTTTACTTCTTCATCTCCGATTTGGATTATTTTATTTCTTTGTCTTCTCTGATTGCTGTGGCTAAAACTTCCAAAACTAAGTTGAATAATAGTAGTGAGAGTGGGCATCCTTGTCTTATTCCTGATCTTAGAGGAAACACTTTCAGTTTTTCACCATTGAGAATGATGTTGGCTGTAGGTTTGTCATATATGGCCTTTATTAGGTTGAGGTAGGTTCCCCCTATGCCTACTTTCTGGAGAGTTTGTATCATAAATGGGTGTTGAATTTTGTTGAAAGATTTTTCTGCATCTATTGAGACTATCATATGTTTTTTATCTTTCAGTTTGTTAATATGGTGTATCACTTTGATTGATTTGCATATATTGAAGAATCCTTGCATTCCTGGGGTAAACCCCACTTGATCATGGTGTATGATCCTTTAAATATGCTGTTGAATTCTGTTTTCTAGTATTTTGTTGAGGATTTTTGCATCTATGTTCATCAGTGATGTTGGCCTGTAGTTTTCTTTTTTTGTGACATCTTTGTCTGGTTTTGGAATCAGGGTGATGGTGGCCTCATAGAATGAGTTTGCGAGTGTTCGTCCCTCTGCTATATTTTGGAAGATTTTGAGAAGGATAGGTGTTGGCTCTTCTCTAAATGTTTGGTAAAATTCACCTGTGAAGCCATCTGGTCCTTGACTTCTGTTTGTTGGAAGTTTTTTAATCACAGTTTCGATTTTGGTGCTTGTTATAGGTCTGTTCATGTTTTCTATTTCTTCCTGGTTCAGTCCTGGAAGGTTGTACTTTTCTAAGAATTTGTCCTTTTCTTCCAGGTTGTCCATTTTATTGGCATATAGTTGTTCTTAGCTTTTGTTTGTCTGTAAACGTTTTAATTTCTCCATCGAATCTGAATGAGATCCTTGCTGGGTAGAGTAATCTTGGTTGTAGGTTTTTCCCTTTCATCACTTTAAATATATAATGCCACTTCCTTCTCGCCTGCAGAGTTTCTGCTGAAAGTTCAGCTGTTAACCTTATGGGGACTCCGTTGTATGTTATTTGTTGCTTTTCTGTTGCTGCTTTTAATCCTTTTTCTTTGTATTTAAATTTTGTTACTTTGATTAATATGTGTCTTGGTGTGTTTCTCCTTGGGTTTATCCTGTACAGGACTCTGCACTTTCTGAACTTGACTATTTCCTTTCCCATGCTGGGAAAGTTTTTGACTATAATCTCTTCAAATATTTTTTCTGACCCTTTCTTTTTTTCATCCTCTTCTGGGATGCCTATAATTCACATGTTGGCACACTTAATGTTGCTGCAGAGGTCTCTGAGACTGTCCTTAATTCTTCTCATTCTTTTTTCTTTATTCTACTCTGTGACTGTTATTTCCACCAGTCTGTCTTCCAGCTCACTTATCTGTTCTTCTGCCTCAGTTATTCTGCTATTAGTCCTTATAGATTATTTTTCATTTCCATTATCATGTTGTTCATTACTGTTTGTTTGCTCTTTAGTTCTTCAAGGTCCTTGTTAAATGTTTCTTGTATTTTCTCCATTCTATTTTAGAGATTTTGAACATCTTTACTATCATTACTCTGAATTCTTCTTCAGGTAGTTTGCTGATTTCCTCTTCATTTATTTGGTCTTGTGGGTTTTTATCTTGCTCCTTTGTGTGCAAGATATTTCTGTCTTCTCATTTTGTCTAACTTACAATATTTGAGGTCTCCTTTCCCTAGACTGCAGGGTCTTAGTTCCTCTTGCTTCTGTTCTCTGCCTCCAGTGGTGAGGTTGGTTCAGTGGCTTTTGTAGGCTTCCTGATGGGAGGGGCTGGTGCCTGCATTCTGTTGGTTGGAGCTGAGTCTTTTCCCTGTGATGAGCAGAGCAGTGCCAGGTGGTGTGTTTGGGGGTTTCTGTGATCTTAGTATGACTTTAGGTAGTCTGTGTGCTGATGGGTGGTTTTGTGTTCCTGTCTTGCTTTTTCTGCTTTTCTTAACAGTGCTCAACTTCCTTTAAAAACCTGTTGGGAAACCACAGACTTGGTGCCCATATGAACTGCTATCTCTTATCTATTAGGGCAGCAGAAAGAGCCAGCCAGAGCTTCTGCATCCGACCCTTAGATAAGGCAGGAAATCGCTTCACCTCAGCTGACATTTTTTACATAGTTATGTTTCTGTTATTCAGGCAGAGATTGTATAATGTGGTAGCTGAGATGATATTTATGAAAATTCATATACTGTGTTTTAGTTCATAAAAAAATTTCTTTAGGATGATCTTTTTGAATTGCCAAAGTAATATGATCTTACTAACAAAAGATCTGGAGCTTCTAGAAACTAACAGTTTCCCCTAGGATCACAATAGATGAGTTTTATATAAAACTAGCTTTTTTATACAGTCATCCTTCAGTATCCATGGGTGATTTGTTCCAGGACCCCCATGGACACCAAAATCCTCCTATGCTCAAGTCCCTTGGATAAAATGGCTTAGTATTTTCATACCACCTATGTGCATCCTCCCATATAGTCTAAGTCATCTCCAAATTACTTATTTTTTAAATTTATTTTATTGATGTATATTTGATTTACAATGTTGTGTTAATTTCTGCTGCACAGCAAAGTGATTCCGTTATATATATACATACATACTTTTAATGCTACGTAAAGAATTACAGTTTTGCTTTTTGAAACGTTCTGAATTTTTTGTTGTTGTTATTTCTGATCAGTGGTTGGATGAATCTGTGGATGTGGTAACCTGAGACCATGGAAGGCCAGCTGTACCTACAAGCCTCACATCCTTCCCAGATGATCATGCCAGTCAATTCATTTTGAATTTTGAAGTCCCTCTTACCTAAAATATTATTTCCCAAAGTGGTATCATAGATCATTATTTCCTTGTGTGATTAATGTGCCCTTCCATTAAAATAAAGTCAACTGTAAATATATTTGAGACATGCTGGATTACACCAGTTTTATTACCACAGGACTTCTCCAAAGATATATTATACTAATATAATTTAATAGCAAAACTTCCCCAGATAAAGTAAATATAATCATATTCCTAAAATTGTATAAGGTTTAGATACCAATTTTAGAGAAAGACCCCATGTATCAAGCTAACTAGCATGTGTTGAATTTCTGAGCCTTGGCTTCTAAAGTGGTAGAGTGTTTCGGAACATTTTTTTATCTTCACAGAGATGGAGATATATGTAAGTGGACTACATAACCATTTTTGCAGAGGAGTTTTACAAAATTTTGTGATACCCTCTATTTCTCTCCAATCTCTCCACTATTCACTAAACCTAAGGATACTCATCATAGTGGTATTATTTCATTTGATGCTTTATTCTTTGATAAATCAAACACATTTAAACATTAAGACACATGGCAAGAGGAAGTTTCCTAGTACAGTAAGTCCCCTAAATAAGAATGAGTTCCATTCCAAGAGTGATTTCATAAGTCCAATTTGTTTGTAAGTCCAACAAAGTTAGCCTAGATCCCCAGCTAACACAATTGGCTATATAGTACTGTGCTGTAATAGGTTTATAATACTTTTCACACAAATAATACATTAAAAAAATAAAACATTTTAAATCTTATAGTACAGTACCTTGAAAAGTACCATAGTACAGTACAATAGCTGGTATACAGGGGCTGGCATTGAGTGAACAGGCAAGAAGTTACTGACTGGAGGAGGGAGAGGAGGTGGGAGATGGTAGAGCTGAAGTATCATCAGTGATAGGAGACAGAGGGCAAGCTGCTATTTCACTCACGCCTGACATGGATGGCACAGCTTCTGGTTCCTTGCTGGATACAATTCTATCTACCCTCTTGAAAACACGATCCAGTGATGTCTGTACTGTACTCTATACAGAACTATACAGTAAAGTACACAAAAGCACAGCCACTTGTAGAGGATGCATGCACGTGACAATGTATGCCAGACACGTGAACTGACTTACATGTCAGTAATTCACATTCACATTGGACATGTGAATGCACGTTAGCTTCTTTGAAAGTTCACAACTTGAAGGTTTGTACGTAGGGAAATTACTGTAAATAATGTGGCTTTATACTATTGTCAAATGTGAGTAACAAAAATACCTACATGTCTAGGTATTGTCTAAAGAGAGAAATAAAATGTTTAGGTTTACTAATAATTTAAAATTATATAGTTGAGGAGAGTTATGTAAACGAGTATGCTCAAATGCCTTTATAAAGAAATAACATTAATGTACTAGGTGAGTAATATGTTTTTCCTTTCCAAATAATGTTATATCTTTCTCAGAGACTGAAAGTACAGTAATAAAAACATGTCCTTTAAAAATAAAGATAAACCTAAGATATAGAATTATCTTTGCCTTTCTGCCAACACCAGTTATCTTGTTAAGCCTCTTTTTTTTTTGCTATATTCTTTTACTTTGGTGATATCTAAGCTTCCCATAATTTAAATTTTTTCCTCTTTGCAGATCTGCATCTCCAAATCTAGATATTTTCTCATGAAAATCTTTATCTAAAAATATATCTCCATTCCAAAGTGTTTTTAATAAATTTCAGATCCTCATATTAATTGCTTTTTGTAAATCTCCTTTAAGAGACTTAATATAACATTAATCCCTGCCAAAAAGCTAGAGATTCAGTATTCCAATTACACTTTAAGCACTTAGAATGTACACATGGTTCCTGATATTTTGATTCTCTATTGTTGGGTAATCAACCACCACAAGATGTAGAGGCTTAACTCAGCAAAGGTATATTTGTTTATGATTTTCCTTTCTGGTTGTAGCTGTTTAGATAGCTCATCTCTGTTCTATGCGTTGTCATCTATCTCAACACTGGGTTGGAGGAGGCATTCCCAAGATTTCTCTTTTCCTTGGCTGGCAAAACCCTTGCTGGCTCAGTGAAAGCTGTTGTCGTGGTTCACATTTTTCCCTATAAGAGACACTTCACAAAGCTGTCTGGGCTTCCTTACAGCAAGACAGAGAGACTACCAAAGGGAGGAATCAAAAAATAGCAATCTGTTCAGAGCTGGGTCTGTCTTCATACTGTATCACTTCAGTCCAATTCTAATAGTTTAAGCAGTCTCAGGCCCAGCCAGATTCCAGGCAATGGGAAAACAAACAAACAAACAAAAGTCCAAAACAAAACAACTTTTGGTGGCAGAAGTAACAAAAATTTTGTGATATCTTTAATCCATCATTCCTGGTATGTGGAAGAGGTAGGAATCTGGCCAATAATTACAAGAAGATTCAAGTAAATAATTATAAATAGTGATAAACAGATCCTTACAGGTTTGCAGATTTCTGTAAATGAGGAACATTGGTATCTTTGTAAGTATGAACTAGGGGGACCCTAACAGTTTTAAAGATATGGGAAGGCATCTCTGAGTAAATATTTTTTAAAGTAAGAAATGAAAATTTGTATTGCATTAGTTATTGATCACTGTGTAAGAATATTACCACAAACTTAGCAGCTTATAGCAATATACATTTAGTAGCTCATAGCTTTCATAGGTCCAGAGTTTGGGCATGGCTTTCCTAGGTCCTTTTTTTTAGGGTCTCACAAGGTAACCATCCAGTTGTCGGTCAGGATTGGGTTCTCATCTGGTAGATTTGCATCCCCACTCATGGGCTGTTGGCAGGATTCAATTTCTTGTGGCTGTAGGACTGAGGGCTCCAGTTCCTTGCTGTCTGTCAGTTACAAGTTTGTCTTCAGCTTCTACAGGCCACCTGCATTTCTTAGCCAGGCAGGGTTCCACAGCATAGCTATCTGCATTCTTAGGCCAGGAAGGCAAGTGGGCCCTAAGCTCTTATGTAACTTAACCACATAATTATGGACACATGATCACATATATGCCACCACCTTTTCTGTATCCTGTAGCTTAAAGTCAAGTCAGAGTTCTCACACACACTCAGCATGAGAGTTCCCACGAGGGAATGAATACCATGTACAGGGATCATGAGGGTCACTTTAAGAGTATGTCCACAGCAAGTAAGATTTAGGTGAGAATCCCAGGGCCTCACTAAGCTCTTTAATTTGGTGACCCTATTTGTGCCAAACTAAATTAAAATATATTTTTTGGACTCCTTTATCATCTTTTCACTCTCCTTGTCTAGTTAGTTGTGATGTCCTGGTGATTATTTCTCTAAATCATAGGTTGCAATTCAAAGGCCAACAGGGGACATATGTCAGGCAGGGGACATACGTGAGTGCAGTGACCTACATGTTAGGTCTCCAGGAACGGTGGGGACATGCCAGTGGAAGAGTGTATTCCCAGTGTGGAGAGACAGTACCGTCTATCTGCAGATTCGCTGACTGCCTCCTTTCAGAAGTAGGGGTTTGGTGTTCCAGATAACCTGTTGTTTTGAAAGAGAAGCTGAGGGCTTCCCTGGTGGTGCAGTGGTTGAGAGTCCACCCACCGATGCAGGGGACACGGGTTCATGCCCTGGTCCAGGAAGATCCCACATGCCACAGAGCGGCTGGGCCCGTGAGCCATGGCCGCTGAGCCTGCGTGTCCGGAGCCTGTGCTTCGCAACAGGAGAGGCCACAACAGTGAGAGGCCCGCATACTGCAAAAGAAAAAAAGAGAAGCTGAACTTGTTTGATTTCATGGGAAATTTTGAAATGTTACTGTAACACTGTACAGAAAATGAATTTCTAAGTCAGATCTATATTACAGTTCACCAGTTTTTGACCTCAAATCAAAAATATCTCTCAGACTTACTCTTTTGTATATCTTTATGTGGTTTCTTAGTAAAAATATATATATATATGAAAGAAAATTATTAATTTTAAATAAGTTGTGAATAGAACATATAAGATGGTGGCCACTACACAAAATGTATGAAAATGTGTTAGTAGTTTTGTATGTGAACATTTGAAATTATGAGATATTTGTAATTCAGTATACCATTATACTATCTTAGAAAAATAATGCCACAAAACGAATGAGGTTACTTTCTCACCTTTACTGAAATATGTATCATCTTAGTCTGATGTATAGAAAATGTTAAATTGGACAATATAGTGATCTCTAACTCTCTCATGAATATTCTTCATATAAATCTCTCTAGTATTTCTTCAGTCTATCCTAAAAGGCACTTTCAAACACAAGTCTAATCATGTCACTTTTCTGTTTAGAATCTTCATATTATATTCTCTACTTTATGTTTCTGTTTATTCTACTATTCTGTACCTACGTGTACTTTTCCTTAGGCAGTCTGATAGTCCTCCTATATTCTGGACATATATATTTTACTGGTATCTTTGCTTAAAATCCCCTTTCCTGTCCATTTTTCCTAAGTCTCTGTCTTTCAAATTTAATTTACCTGTTCATCTTTTCCATTAAAATTTCTTGTTTTCCCTAAAATCATTTTGATCTGTACTTCTGGTAGAGCTTCCTTTCACTGTAAAATATTAGTCTCATAATAATACATCAATCTTTCTTGTATTATGTTGTGTATTATATGATATAGTTTCTATATTTCTAGATCATAAGCTGCTGTGAGAGAAAAAAGTTGATTTCAATGTAGTATTTTACAAAACCCTTATTGTAGGGAAATACTCAAAATATTTGTATAATTTCATTTATTTATCACAAAGTTTTTTGTTAACTGTGTTATTCAATATTATTTTATACACACAAACATGCGACTTTATGAAATGTGACTTAAATATAATATCTATATGAGTTTCATATGACAGGTCTTTAGCTGTCAAAAAATATCACAGAAATGAACAAGAAATATAAAGCTGAAATTAGTTTGTGGATATTCCAGGAAATAAATTGAATCTGGTTTTTGCTTCTTGTTATCTGAGTGAACCAGTATATTGACTAAGCACCTCTCCTGTATATAAAATGAAATAATCGTATTACACATCCAGTAGTATTGTTGTAAGGATTTAAAGTTTATTACATAGTTGGAGCTCAATAAATGTTAGCCTTTATTATTTTGAAGGTCAATGAATAATGGAGTAAACATTGAAATAAACATGTAAGAGCCTCAATCACTTAGTTTTGGGCTTGGTTTTCACCTATATATAATTTCAAAGTTTTAAAAATTTCATTGTGCCATTGGTGGGGAATATGTGCCAAAAACTATATGAAGAGAAGGTTATTACATGTTTAGAATCCTGAAATTCCTTGGAGTTCCTTGTGGCTTGTCTATGCGATTACAGATATTATTAAACTGTACTTTCTCATAACTCAAATTTGAATTAATATGAAAGTAATAGTTGAGAAAGCTGATAAAAACCTGTCTCTTTGCAGCACTGTATTAACTTTAGTTCTCTAATTGGCTTTCTTCATGTGTGTGTGAACTCCTTTTTCTTTTTTGTCCAAGATCAGGCCAGCATTGACCTTTCTCTCATAAAAGGAGAATTTATTCTCATTAAGTTTAATTGTATAGTTAATGTTTTCTTTGAGGTGCCTATTAAGCTCCTCTCTGACATTTCTAAGATCATTTAAGGTTCTGAACTTGTCAAGGAAAAATGTCAACCCATCAAAATGCCCAATTCCAGTTTGTAGATGTACTAGACCTGACTGATTCTCCTATTTCTTTTAGGTAGTTGTGAAACCTGTTTCACAGATCTGCTTTGGTCATTTCCCAAGATTGTTCCAAGGACCTCCTCACCTTATCATATCCCTTGTCTGTCCTCAGGTCAAACTCAGGACCATATGTATCCTTGAAATTCAAACACATTACAGTTATTTGTTTTTTAAGCCAGTACTTGAATGAATACATTTACGAAGCAGGTTCATCTACACTTAAAAAAAAATAATGTCCATAGGAGGCAAACATTTCTACCAATCCCCCAGCTAGTTATTCCTTGCCTACTTCATTGATCTGCCCATTTGCACTAACTGCTTGAAGAAACAAAGACAGTGATTGCAGGTCTATCATCCTTGGCAGCACAGGGTTTCTTTAGGCATTAACTAAGGGACGAATAAGTAAAACTTTGAGGTGGTTTTGTGTTGCTGCTAATACACCTTGACCTCTACCAGTGTGTTACAATTTCCCTTACTCGTGTTTTTACAGTTTGAGTGTGTCATGCACATTCATATAAAGCATCCATCTTCTTGATTTAGAAAAAAGTAGTCCACGGACAATGAAACTAGTCATCCTTGGAATAGTGCTAAGAAGGATGACGTGAAATATAGAAAGCAAAACTTCATTGTTTAAACATTCTGTTTTTGCCAGATAAGCAGTCTACTTTAAAACTACATTTAGTAATATTTGGGATAGCCCAATAAGTTCATTTCTGAACAACAGTGTCAAAAAGGCTTTTCCTTTTGGGGATATACCTTCTGTTTTCTTTTTTTTTTTCTGATAAGTTTGTATGACTTTCTAATGGCAAACTATTATTTGTTATTTAACATTATGATTTAATCCACTCTTTTTGTTGTTTAAAATAAAAAGACGTGGTATCTGTATGTTTAGAGATGCGTTTTTTTTTTGGTATTTTTTTTTTTTGTTCTTTGTGGTACGTGGGCCTCTCACTGTTGTGGCCTCTCCTGTTGCAGAGCACAGGCTCTGGACGCACAGGCTCAGCAGCCATGGCTCATAGGCCCAGCCGCTCTGCGGCATGTGGGATCTTCCCAGACCGGGGAATGAACCCGTGTCCCCTGCATTGGCAGGTGGACTCTCAACCACTGCGCCACCAAGGAAGCCCTAGAGATGCATTTTTTTAAAGAAGTTCAACTTCATAAGAGACTAACAAGAAATATTCAACTTGTGTCTGTACTCTTTTGTAAATAAGCACAAGAGCTTCTAGCCTCTTATTTAATCTCTGAGGAGTTATATATATGCATATAAATTGTCAAATTTGTAGGTTTTGGTAACACTTCAGGATATGTTATAGAAATAACTGATTGTTTAGTGATATAGGTCAAAAGCTTCGGAGCGCTGTTTGTACAGTATCACAGTTTTCCATTGATCTATCAGGCAATATAAATACATGTGAATATTTGCTTTCAACAGTCTCTCGATTATTTACATTTAAGAATTATACTTGTCTGTAATGCTGGAGAGTATTTTGAGATCATATTTAATTCTATATTTAAGATATAAAGAAACATATTAGAGGAATGACTCAAGGTCACTTAGCTAGGTTTTGGCAGAGTTGATATTTCAGTTTCCTCTGTAATGTCATACTCACATTTGAGAAGAATGACTAAAATTGCCCAAAGCCTTTAGAATTTCTGTGTCCTTGCAGTTGAGTTATTACTCCAGGGCCAATTTGAGTTTAGTGATATTAGATTTGGACTGTAGAATCATTCTTCTTAAGTTAAAACAAAAAGATTAAAAATATAAACTATATCCTATCCTAGATCTAACTGATTAAATATCAAATATTCCTTTGTAATATCAGCATTAATATTTAAATTGTACTCAATGAAACTCCATAATGATAATTTGAGTTTATGTTTTAGGCACTTGTCTTATGAATGCCATTGGAATTATGTGTCCACATTTCATCTTTAACCTCACCCATGCCCATATTTTGACACTGCACAGCAGTAGGTTCTCCCAACTCATGGCAGTTGTTGCTGTGTAGTCAGTTTTCCTAACTGTACTAAAATATTTGCCTAATGATGCTTTAAATCCATTTACATTGTGACTTCTGAAGAAGCAGCACATGTTCAAAACATATGTAAACCACTCAGTTCCTTTGATAATGAATCACAAGTTTCCTCCACAGACCAGCTGCAGGCCATTATATTTTTTCCCAGGTGTTCAAGGTAATTTAGAGCCGAGATGAGTTGCCCAATTCCCCAGGTGCCCCTAGCCCATTCACTCCAATAATTACTGTGCGAGTCCAGGAGTGCTGGTATATTGACATTTAGAATTTGTTTCCTTGAAACACAGCATTTATTAGGAGAACGAGCAAGTAGAAGAGCTGAGCCATTGTTAGCCAACCATTTGCACGTGAGCATCAAAAATCTATTTCTATTTTCTGAAAACTCATGTAATAATCTACTTAATGGAGGCTACCACATTTCTAAGATTCCAAAGCAGTTCAATAGGAATAATGATACATGAACTGTATTTTTAAAAACAGTTATTTAAATGTATTTAAAAAATATCGTCTGAAATTTAATCATTTAAGAGTGAATATAACACTATATAAAATATTTATAGGCATTTTCTAGCCTTTGATATTAAGATGTTTATGTTCTTCATAACAAAGTCACAGGAATTATTTTTTAAATTTTTAATAAAAAGTATACGATGACACATGGGCATAGGCAGGTATAAGTCTCAAAACATACATATCAATATATATCTATAATTGTGTGTGACAACTTGAAAATCTACATATCCTCACAGGAGTGACAGTTGAAATAATTTATGATATTATTGTTGGTGAGCACAAGGGGAATAGGCATGCTCATATATTATTAGAATTAGGCATGGCTCGTATTAAGTATAAATTTATATACTCTGAGATGGCAATTTGTTAAAGTACAGAAAATTTAAATTATTCGTTTGCTACATGCGTAAGATACCGCATACATTCATTTACCAAACTGTCTTCGCATTTGGTGGCTATTGACATCTAGAAGCCCACTATAAAACCTGTTGATCAGGCAAAGCTAATTTCTTAGATTTACTCTGTAAGGAAGAATGTCAGACACTGACAGAGTCTGAGCACTGCTTCAAATGAGGCATTAAGGCAGTAAAGTTTTTTTTTAATTAATTAATTAATTAATTTTGGCTGCATTGGGTCTCCGTTGCTGCTCGGGGGCTTTCTCTAGCTGCGGTTAGCGGGAGCTACTCTTCTTTTCGGTGTGCAGACTTCTCATTGCGGTGGTTTCTCTTGTTGTGGAGCACGGTCTTTAGGCGCATGGGCTTCAGTAGTTGTGGCTCGCGGGCTTAGTTGCTCCACAGAATATGGGATCTTCCTGGACCAGGCCTCGAACCCGTGTCCCCTGCATTGACAGGCGGATTCTTAACCACTGCGCCACGAGGGAAGTCCCGGCAGTATAGTTTTATAGTTTTAGGGTCTGCAGAATTCGAAGGTGAATCTTTGAAGTCAGGGGGCAGGTTGGGATTGGGTAGATGTTACAATATAATTGTATTAGCGGAAACTATGAGATGAGGGCCCTAAAGCAAGTCCTGATGAGCAAACTGTTAGTTTTTATAAATATGTTGTTTAGTTTGTTCATAAACTTACCTTTGAGGAGCTGTTATTTCTTGAAGCAGCAGAATAAGGGTATTAGGAGGAGTTTGAAATGCACTTCTAAACCAGGAGCCTAGAATATGCAATTAAACCCAGAAACTCATGCTCAGTACAAAAGCCCACAGAGCCAGACATTTAAAAACATGTATAAGTCCCACTAAGCTATAGACATTTTATACATAACAATGAGAAACAGAGAATTTAATTTTAAACTATGTTCAATGACCATTGTTTTTATCCTTTTACTTCGAAAGTGTCCAGGTATCCGAAATATTTATTAATTAACTTGATTTAATATTGGTCCAAAGTCTTAATTGACTAAAGATCTAAATATTCAATTTCAGTATAACATTTATAATATTCACAGTATTAAACATTTCAAAAAGTTACCCATTATTTTAAATTTAGTCAGTTAAACCTAATTTGATGTTTTTGTAATAATCTCTGGAAATGATGTTAACATCATAGAACTGGAATAGTTTAAAAATATAAATTACGAGAAGTTAAACTGAAGCCTTCTATTAACTAACTAAAATATTGTGATAACATTACATTAGCATGGTGATAAAATTAGTGAAATATCATAGAGTTAAATTAAAGCTAATATCACCCTAATCTTTCCAGAGTCATCTATTTATCAAAGATAAAACATGAAAAGTTTTAAAATAAATAAACATTTCTATTCATATATCAGAAATTATGATCAGGTAATCTCGAAATTTTCCCAGGAGTAAGGAAAATTGGAATGGGATGAATGACAGTAGATGTGAGATGGATTTCAGACAGATAGGAAATTATCACTATAATTTAATTATCTTTCCTGTATAAGGAAGAGCTTAGATGCAGAAAATCACATTTCAACATGCATATATGCGAGAGGGAGAGAGTCATGATAGCTGGTACAAAATATAATTTATTCTCTTGACAATTCCATCAAGTCATATGAGTATAAAGCTAGTGTTCTTTAATCCACAAAATATGGAAATAAGATTTTCCCACATTTAAAAGAATGATCTCTCAGATAATATAGAGTATTTCCTCGTGAGGGTTTTTTCTTTCATTTTTAAAGCATTATTTCTTAAAAACATCCACCTTCATTGGGTGGTGGTTAATAAAAAACAATATGGGTTTTTCTCATTTTGTATTTTTATTCTAAGTTTGCTCAGTACTAGTTGATTCCCCATCAAGAAAAATGAGAGAAAGTGAAAGCTCTCAAGTTGGCTTGCTTATAAGGGTCAAAATATCCTGAACCCTCTCTTACTTATTCCCTCTTGGTTCTCTCCACCTCAGTCCCATGAGCTTTATGCCATGAATTCAGCGAGGGCCTGTTTTTGTTTTGGCTTTTCCTTTTGACGTTTGCTTTTCCTTCAAATTTATAAATGGCTTACTCTCTTCCTTCTTAAAAGTCTTTGCTCAATCAGCACCTTCTCTGTGAGGCTACCCAGAACAGTCTCTCATCCCCACCCATCCATCCATCACCACCTGCAATTAGTCCCTTTGTGCCTTTTCTCCTTTATTTCACTCTGGGGAACTTGTCATTTCTAACATACCATAAAATTTACTAATTTGTTTTGTTCATTGTCTTTATCTGCTCTCCCAGCCCCCAAACACAAGAATGAAAGCTACTTAAAGTCAATGATCTCAACTGTATTCCCTGTAAAAAAGGGTCCTCTGCATAGCAGGTGCTAATTAACCTTTATTAAGTTAATGAATTGAAGAGCACACTTAATTTTCCCCATACCACACAAGTATAAAGGGTGAGGCATATGCTTATAATTCATCCCCTGTTACTGTACATTTTTGCTCTGAAATAATAATTCCCACAATTTTTCCTTACTTGTATATTTGAGAACATTTACTATTTATAACAATTTTCATCAATCATTTATTTTAAATAATTAAATATTCTGGATTCTAGAGTTCTTTATTTTTGGGTTAGCAGAATTTAGTCTACTAGTTTTTCTCTTAAAAATCTTACCGTATTTTATCTACTTATTTTTTCATGTTTTAGAAAGATAGTATGGTTAGATATAAAATTTTGGAGTCATGCCCTTTATAAGAAAACATTGTGGGGAGTTCCCTGGTGGTCTAGTGGTTAGGATTCGGTGCTTTCACTGCCATGGCCCAGGTTCAGTCCCTGGTCAGGGAACTGAAATCCCACAAGCCTCACAGTGTGGCCAAAAAACAAATAAACAAAACCAGTTGTGGTTATGTCAATTATACCTCAATAAAAAATAAATACATAAAAAGAAAAGAACGTGAATAGTGCAGCACTGTCTCTTAGCTTAGCTCTCTTTGTTTTTCATTGCAAAAATCTGAAGGAAAACTGTTTCTCCTTTTCTTTTTTTGATGTCTGATCTTATTTATTTGTTACATGTATAATATCTCATTTTTCACTGGACTCCATTTCTCCTATTTTTTTTTCTTACTAATTTTCTTTTCTTTCCCAGAAGCTATGCATTCCTTCTTTAAGATAACTAATATCATAAGGAAAATTCTTGGTGTTAATCTTTCTACATTAATTTGTCTTTGTATACGGTGTGCTCTTACAGTCTTCAGATTCATATCTGTTTTAGAATAATTATCTTTCATTTTTTTCACTTCATCATGCTTTTCTGTCTCATTTTTTCTCTCATCTCATGATTATTATTTATGCACATTTGGATCTTCCTTTGACATATTTATCATTTTCTCTAATACTGAGTTTACATCTTTGTCCTTTCCAATTTATTTATTTATATTTTTCAACTTACTCAATTTCTACTCCATGCTTACTAAATTTTTGGGTGTATTGCTAATTATACTGGACTATTATTTCTAATATGCCTTATTTTTATTGTATTTTCCCATAATTTTATTTTATTTTCTAAGTTCTGCAAGCTCTATTTTTAAATTGCATCTGTCTCATAATATTTATTTTAGACACTTCAGTATATTTTTTCTGCAATCTCCTTTATTAAATGGAAATTATATCAATCATGATTTGTGACCACTCTGGTGCACTATTAGTGTAAATATTTTCTTTGTTTCCTGGATAATTTTTTTCTGAATTATTACTCCTTCCTGTTTCTGTGGGTAGGTGTTACGAGCAGAAGGTCCTCCCAGTTAAACATTGTACAATCAAAGAGAAATGGGGAAAGTGAACAATTAGTCATCATCCTCAGTTGGATTGAATAGTGTGACTTCATCAATATTATCATTTTATTTTTGTGGCAGACGTTAAGATATCCTGACCCAGGTATTCCGTTAAGCATTCTTTTTTGTTTTCACTCCTTCCTCCTACTCCTTTGGGCCATCAACATTTATTGCCTCAGAAAATGTTTGAAACAGTCAAAAGGAGTTTAAAATTTACCCAATATAACTGAATATCAAATAATCTCCTGAGTATAAGAGAGAAGAGGAGGAGAGTGGGAGAGAGCTCTGATCTGAAGATTTACCTAAAAGAGATTTCCAAACTGGAAAAGACTGAGTTACTAGAGTTTTTGCATGGCCAGATAGGCACACAATGGAGAAAACATGGTGAATCTGATGGTCAAGTTATGTTAAGTTATAGAGAAGTGAAGAAGATTACAGTTGGATATTCATGAGGCTTTTGACCTGTAATGTTTACACCTTTGCCCTGTTTTCACATTTTCTCTTATTTATCTGCACTCAGCAGTTGGGTGGCACCTAACAGAAACTAAATGACATGTGGAAATGCATCCTCCTTCCCTGCCCCTCACTGCATCCCTCTGGGCTACTTTGGGCAGGATTCAGGGCTATGGATTTATTAACATAGCCAGTCATCCTGCTTCCCCTTCTACTTCTTGCATTGGTCATTCCTTGGTGATGATTTGGTTTTCTATAGGAACATTCTCCTTCTACAGACCCACCCAGCCTCCTGGACTTCATTGCTGTAACCAAAGAGGTCATGGAAAGGCCGTCTAGTACTTAAACTGTAGTTTAAATGAGGGGAGATCTAAGAGTTTAGGATTCCTCCCCAGGTTTGACAAAGACTAGATGATATTTGACTGGCATGCTTCAGTGGTGTGGTTTGGTATTACAACCAGTTTCCTTTTTCATTGAAATTGATCTGTAGTTTTCAATGTGATTATATTTTCTCAGACAATTTTGAGAAAAAAGAATAAGGGGAAAAATATATACTGACATCTTGAAACTGAATTCTTGTAAAATTATATAAGGTCTCCTTCCCAATTCTTTCATCTTACCTCTTATCACTACCCTTTTTACTTTTTTGTGTGTGTGTGGTATGTGGGCCTCTCACTGCTGTGGCCTCTCCCATTGCGGAGCACAGGCTCCGGACGTGCAGGCTCAGCGGCCATGGCTCACGGGCACAGCAGCTCCGCGGCATGTGGGATCTTCCCGGACCGGGGCACGAACCCATGTCCCCCGCATCGGTAGGCGGACTCTCAATGACTTTGTCACCAGGGAAGCTCCCTTTTTAATTTTGATTAACACTGAGTACTCTCTGTGGTAATTGCCACTTCTGCTACTGCTCTTATTCCTCTTCCACTTTCACCCTCTTCCATCATACTTCTAATATCTGCACTCAGTTTGCAGTATTTCACATTTTGTGTCGTGATAGTATTTTGTTTGTTTTGATTTTATGATCTATTTCATTCACTTCAAGTTGGAAATTATTTAGAATTATTTATCTAGCTCTGAGGAAACTATTGTATTTGGGAAAAATACTAGTATCTATAACTAGTCTCCAGTCAGGTGTAATACAAGAGACTGAAAATGCAAACAGATAATGGCTGAACCGGATATGACAATAGAACTCTGACCTACATTGTCTGCAGCACCAGCCAACAAGCCAACCCACAGTCTTTGCAGCAATTCACCCAGAAGAGTCAGAACCTGATCAGTGACTGCCAGATTCCCAATTTTTACCCTTGCTTATAACTCAGGACCAAACAGAGAGGACCAAATCTGCTTCCAGACCAATCATGTAAGATACCTCACTTCTATTTACCCTCCCTCCAGCTTCCCCCTCCCAACCCCTTCCATTCAGAGCATGTCAAAGCCTTTTCCTATCCTCACTGTAAAGTTCTCAAACCCTCCTGCCAGCCAAAAGCAGGTGATGGTTGCTGACTCTCTTTCTCTTGCAAGCTCTGAATAAAGAGCCTTTGCTTGTTCTCATGGGGGTAGTCTTTGTTTATTTCTACAAATAGAAAGCAGGGAGACTGAAAAACAAAACAAACCTATGTTTTGCACAGTTTCTTGACATCGAAGAACTTCTCTAAGTACATGACACAAATAGCTGTTTTTAATTCTTTATTACCTACTTAAGTGTGTTTCAACTTTCTTTGATCATATGCTGATTTATCTTCTTAGAGGCTGTCAGTATACATCTGTCCTTTTCAAACTTTAGTCTTCTAAATAAATTGTACTCAGCAATGAGCACAAAAAGACTCATTGAGGCATGTCTGAGCTATCAAAATATTACTGCAAAACTGTTTAACGATATTTCTAAGAAAAATGAGAGATTAAGATATTTAATATATTTTATAATTTAATTTAACATTATTTTATATATTCTAATATAATTCATGTGTGATTATTTGTACAACTATAAGCACTTGAAGCATCTTACATAAATACAACTTATAAATTTTTTCTGTTGTTATACCATTTACTTATTTACATAGAACTTTGCCAAGAGCAACTTTTCTTGTCAAATTTAAAGACAAAGTTATTCCCACATAAACCTAAAAATGAAACTTTACAAATGATATTGTACATGTATAACATTTATGATATCATGAAGCAAAAACTATATTTTTTCATGTACACACTTGATTTCTGTTTTTCTTGTAAACTTTCCACAATTTTTCTAGGAGAAATTCAAGAAATACAAAATATGTGGTAAAAATGTGTTAATTTACAATAGTTAGACAATTAAAATTGCTGCTAATTTTGAATGCTAAACATGTCTGTATTCAGTCAATTTCCAATTATCTTTCCTAAGAAAGGTCAAGGTGACACTGCAAACCAAAGCAACCTATAATCAGATAATCACTTACAATGCACTTTTAGAGAGTATGTTATTGTGTAATATATATCACTACATTTTATTACAGTTTTATTTAGGCAAATATTAAGGCTACTGTTTACCCTGACTGATGAGACTAAATCCCCAAAGGGGGGGCGCTGTATATCTCTCAGAATATACAAATGATCTGTTTATCAAAAATATTTACTAAACATGCTCAGGTTTTTCTATGAAGCAGGAAGAAATCCAACCTGGAATAATATGAAAATAAGACACTATTGTATTATATAAAATAAAATAAATACATGATTAACTAGGCAGAAATTAAGTTAGGAAGAATAAGGAGATTGGACATTATGATAACTGGAGTCCAAAATTTAAGTAAAAACCCATCTTTAGTTGTTACAAAGATGTATCCCCTTACCTAAAATTTTCCTGTGTGAAAGTTAGAAGTGCTAAACTTATCACGTGCATAATTCAGTTTCCTGGTGCTCAGGAAATCAATACATGAAAAATGGTGAAAATTTTAAATAATACTCAGTTTACCAAAACCTTTTTAGACTAAAAATAAAGCACTGACTATACCTAAGTATTATAAGAAAAAATTAGACAGGTTTTATAATGTTAATTCTCTGTAGAACCCAAGCCAGCAGGAAGTATTAAAAAAAATAAAATATTGTATATACCTTCGGTCTACATTAAACCTTCATATATACTTAAATTTATAAAGAGTTGTCCCATGTAAATAAAATAAATATTACTTTGAACTCCTTTGATAATTTTGTGAAAGGATCTACTTGCTTTCCCTTAAAATACCTCAAAATGTTAAGGGTACCTCATAACTTAGCATTTTGTGGTCCCCAAAGTATTCTTAGTTTGAGAAGAGCTGAATTATAGAAGAGCTGAAATGTGTTGAGTGCTCAATATGTACAAGGTGTTGAGCTGTGCCTTTTTCATGCTCTCATTCCTCACTTACAGGAATTCTATGAAGTGAGAAATGTTAAATGATTTTATGAATATGGAAAGCACAGCATAGACAGTAAAGCAGTTTGCCCAGAATCAGGCAGCTACTGAATTGCAGGTTTAGAATTTGACCTCAAACTCCAGACTGTTAATCACTAAGTAACTTGCAGTCTGCATCTATGCTCTTACTTACCTTCCTCTTGAACTAATATTTATACAGTGTGTTCATGATAGCCTTACTCCATCCACTTGGACTTAAAGGTATTTTGTTATCATATCTCCATTTTCTCTTTTTCTTTATTACTTGATTATTTACCTAAAGTGTTCTCAACTCTTTACACTAAAGCTGAATGGTGAAACTGAAATAAACCTGTACCTGGAGTTGGAGAACTAAACCATGGCATTTTCAGGGTCTCTTATTCTGGAAATTCACATGTAATCTCTTTGGCTATGACCAATAAGAAAAAGGAAATATTTAAAATTCATTACCATTGAGGTCCATGAACATGCCATGATTTCTTGTAGTGATATACCATAATGATTGCCATTAATTTATAGTCTTTTGATCATAAAAACTAGCCTGGGAGGATGTTTGCATATTATGAGTCCAAATTATTATCTATCAAAAATATTGATCTATAAGTCTTTAGCAGGAAGTAATTATTGCATCACTACTTAAAGTTCTCTCAGATAAGTTCGAGCATACAGAAAAAGACTTTTGCAGTTTGCATATGGAAACAACATTCTAGTATTCTCCTTAGACATTTTAGAGACATTGAATCTATTTGTGGAGAAGATAACATGAATGTTAGAATACAAAGAAGACCCATTAAAGCATTAAAGAAAGCCTAAATAAAAGTTAAAACTTTTTATTTCCAGAGTAACCATGGTTTGTTTTGTCTTGAATGCTTTGTTTTTAGCTGTAGAGTTTCATATTATTTCAAAAACAAATTACCATGACATTTCCACCCAGAGCTTTAGAACTTCAAATAACTTTCAGAAAAACTGTGATTTTTTTTGTGGGGGGAATCTAAGGCATAACTACAAGTAAAAATATAAGAATCATAGAAGGATGTGGGAAAGTATTTTTTATCCGGAACTAGGATGTAATCCGTATTATGGATGCATTACAAGCTATTTGTGAATTACATAAGCCAACACACAGGTCATAGAATATCAGCAATCCAAAACTTTGAGCTCTTACAAAAGACTATTTTTAAAAAGAAAGAATTCTTAATGATGCAATTACCTATTTAAAATATTTAAGTAGAAATAATTTCTTTATTTATACTTGACAGTTTTGATACTTTACTGTTAAAACATTCAGTACCCAGTACTAGCCATATGATCATGGCCAATTTACTAAAATCTGTTATCTCATCATCTTTAAAAATAAATATAATGTTATCTTTTAGAGTCGTTTGTTTATTTTCCAGAGTAGGTGTAGAATACTATTAGCTAAACTTGGGAGATATGGAGTCAGTATTTAGTAATGCAAATTATCCTTTCAAGAGGTAATGTTGAGATATAAATGTATGGAAAACAGTTTGCCACTGAAATTAACTTATGAAAGTTAAAACTACTTTTAGTTTGTTACATTACTTTGGCATATAGATGCAACTTAATAAATATTTCTATGAGAAGTTATGTTTTCAGACAACGTCTTCCTCTCTCAATGATGTCTTAGATTTACATAAATGTGATTTTTATTTAGAAATTATGAACAGCTAATTTTATTATTTCCCTTTCAAGTAATAATTTTAATTTAGCAAAGTACATTCAAACATACATACATGCACACACAGCATATCGACTGCCTATATCCCATCAACGGCAAACATTTAAATTCTAAATCCAGCGTACATGTTGTTTGTTTTGAGTATTTTAGGGAAGAAATAGTTTTGATAGATGGCAAGCCATCAGAAAGGTATCTCATAATGTTTGTGATACCATCCTTTTCTCTAAATTTTGAAAGCTTCCGTGACGAAGTAAGATTCAAGGAATCCAAATTCCCTGCACGTGACACCATGCTTAACATAGTGAAAGACTGGCTCACCTTGTCAGAAGAAATGTCTTAAAAGGATACATGAAAATGCTTCAATTGGTTCATCTCGAGCGAAAGCATTTTTAACAGGATTGTACTATTGTACATGTGTATGTATAGACCTAGTTAAAACACTATTACAGACTTCAATATTTTAAGCCGTACATAGGTATCTAAATACAGATAAAAGTATTTTCAATGTCTATCAAATGTTTAGAATCTCATTAATTATTTTATAGCTCTAGGATATGTCTTTTGAAATTACACTAACATGTTGAAATTTGAAAAGGATAAAAATATCTTTTCTCTGAAACAAAATATATGACATTTTTAGAAGTGCAAGGTATAAAAGAGAAATGGCATCCATGGAAATGACAGGCAGGACAGCCAATCAGCCCATGAGAGATATGCCATCGCTAAATGCAATGTCAGACTCACTGAACAGCTTGAGTAGAGGGCTACAGTATCTCATGTGAGGCTTGACATTAGAATCTTGAATTGAGGTTGAAGAAATCTATGAAAATTAAACAAGTTTTATTTATCTTTATGCTATCAAAATCTGAAATGTTGTCATGTGATTTAAAATATTGCACAATATTTAATAAAATAGTACATATATGGATACAATTCATAATTCCATGCTCATAACTGTCTAATATATAATTGAGACAAATAATGCAAACATTGTGAAGTTTCCTTAGGATATATATTTCCACACTTTGAAATAAAATAAGCCTTTTGATATCCTGTGGCTACATAATGATCTTAGATATAATGAACTTCCAAATGCTAAAATCTAATAATTTATGAACATGAAGAGAGTATAACTAAGTATATATCTATATCTATATCTCTATATTTATTTCTATATCTATCTATCTATATATATATAGATAGAGTTATATACTTTGTTTTCTAAAATAATTACATTTCTTATCACCCATAAAACAAATGTTACTGATCTAGCCCTATGATGCCAATATTTCTCCCCAAGAAATTGTAAATAAATTCTTAAACCTATTAATATGGTTGAAAAATATTTATGTGCATCAGGAATCACAGTGTAGGAAACAGAAAACTCTGTGTTTTGCATTTATTTTAAGAATGGATGAACAAACAGGAAATTCGGTGTATCCACATCCCTGGAGGGTTAGAGGAGAAAACTCAGGCCTGCTATGGGAATGCAATACTTGGTTTCCGCACCCTGCTACCACAATGAGGATCCAGAGGTCTGGAAAACAGCAGTGGTTGCAGCCAGTGGTGCCTCTGCAGAAGCTGCCTGCCGCTCAGAACTCCTGCACCGTCAGAATGTGGGTTTGAGCCCTGCAAAGAGTCCTGTCTGTTGCAGCTTGGCCCTTGGCTGCAGCCACTCCAAGAAGAGCATCCTCTGCCTCCTTGGCATACCTGCAGGATTCCTGTCAATGAAGCTAATGAAGAAAAAACACATTTTGTCTAGAATCCAAGTAACAGAATCTAGCAATGCAGTTCTTAGCTTTCTAGTCTCTGAGATACTAAAGTTAACTAGAAGGGATTGAAAAGGTTGCCAAAATCTAGTAGACAACATCTAGTACAATCCGCCTCTTTACTATTAAAATCAATACACACCCCTTTGATATATATTTAAATGTGAAAACAGAAACAGGAAAAACAACACGTTCCCATTTAATACAATGAAGTTTCATGCATGTTAATAAGAATATACTAATCCCTTGTCAAAAAAACTGATATCAAATCCATCAGTTGCTTTTTTAACTCTAGTTAACATTCATTATCATTCTAATTTGATCACCATACCACTTTAGTAACCATACACCTGAACATTAAATCATAAAGATGTTTACTCTCACAAAAGGCAAACAAGATGGAGTAAAATTTATGTAAAATAAATGTAAAAGTGTAGATGTAATATATAATATTATTTATATTTAATATATAAGTGAAGCATATACTGTTGTATAGTCTTTGTTTCAGCCATTGTTTATAAGACCAGAGTTAGTATTTATAACTTATTTATTCACCTTTCCATATCATATTCCTTTTGCTCTTGGATATCATTAAACTTTTCCAGGATATTTGACTTGATGAAATGACTGAGAACTTCAGTCTTGAAGATCAGGGTCCTTATTAGTCTTATCTGTTTTAGGTTTATCTAGTTTTCCATTCATACTTACAATAAGACCTGAGTCAATCCCATAGGTTCCAGGAACATTCTTCTCTGTACTCACTATGGTACGGCAATGTACTTTCCCCTTGATAATCAGGAATACTCAGCCAAAACAGCAAACCCCTTGGTCTGTAGGTTCAGTGGCAAGAGGACTCTGAATGGCCCAGTGGAGCCTATTGCATCACTTCCTTTGATTAAAACTCTTTCATGTGTGTTGCCAGTAAAACTTATAGTAGTATTTTACTACTTACTAGAAAACGCTATAGAGCAGTATTTTTTTCATATACTTTCTCTGTGTGCCATGAAATTACTACTTCATTTCTTATATTAACAATAACATCTCTTCCCTACAACATATCATATTTTTGTCTCCACAACTTATCCTCAATTAATCTCTGAAAACATAAAGAGATGTATTTAAACAGAAAGCAAAGTAAATTTTTCCATCAGTAAGCCTGAAAAGCCAGATAGATTCAGCATCATATCACATTACTTCTATAGATAGACATAGATAGAAGAATTGAAAGAGGGGGCATACGAATTAAAAAAAAAAAAAAACTTGAGAGCTTGAATTGATTTGAAATATAAATTAATTAGTTGGGTGAACTTTGTTTATAAGAACATATATACATAAGAATACATACATTTAAATGCACACACTATATACACACATGCAGACTATTTACACATTTATTTTTCACCATCATTTAAAAGATTTTGGACTTCCATATAATGTATTTTTAAAAACACTGTAAATCATATTTGTCACATTACTTTGTATTACATTATGAGAAGTAATAAGAAATCATTGATCAGCTTTGTATTTATCACTAAGGTAAATTTAAAATGCATTGTAATAAAGATATTATAAATATATATTATAGATAGATGCTTGTTTCTTGAAATTTAACATACTAAGCAACACTTAAAATAGAAATTCTAATCTATAATATTTGAATACCCACTCTACAAATTGTCACTATTCATGGAAATAGTAAGCAATTTCAGGTAATATGTGCGTGGTGTTAGTATTTGTATATGTGAGTTTGAAAAGAAAATTTAGTAAATAAGATTGCAATAAAATATGAAAATATAAGCATTAGGAACTAACAAAACATGAAAGATCAAATTCATGAAGATGATTAAATTTTTTAATTTATAAATCTCACTTTGACCAATGTAGAAGAAATTTGACTAGTATGATAAATTTTGTCCTTCAAAAATATTAGCCATGTATACCCAAAGTCATGTGCATTGATTTTTGGTGTGATACAGTTGATGCAATAATTTAGAGAATATTAAGAGGAAGAAACAAGTAAGTGCATTATCAAGAAACATTTTTAAACTGATATAATCATTCCCTCAAAACTCACAGAACCAGATTTTGAAACTACTAATGCTGTGCATGTACTAACAGTGTGTTTATATGTGAGTTAGGCGAATTCAAAGAAAATAAAACCTTGGTTATCATAATGGAAATAATATTATATGGTACCCATCTTTTAAAATGTTCTGTAATTTTAAAGATTTTCTGATAATAAACAATGAGTTTCTTCATGTTTATATTTTTTTAAATTTCTTTTTAAAATATAAAGTATTGCTATTCCATTACAGTAATTTTGTCATCAAGATGTCAGACAGTTCTTGGCATTTCCTAATAAGTTATGTGGAGTAATTGGATCAGAGATATAACAAAGACTGGATCTATTTGAAAATCTTTCTGTATGTTGGGATTTCTGAAATTAGAAATTGTGTTTTATAGCACAAAAAATATAAATATTTACCTCTTGTCAATTAGATAGGATGCTTTCAGTTATTATTTGATTTTGTTAATTTCATATTGAAACTGTGAATTTTAAAAATAGAATATATTCTATGAGTAGATATTTTATTAACAAAAAGTGAAAGTGGTCTAGCGGTTAGGACTCACACTTTCACTGCCGTGGCCTCTGTTCAATCCCTGGTCAGGTAACTAGTTCCCGCAAGCCACATGGTGCGGCCAAAAAAAAAAAAAAAAAAGAATCACTTCTTTCAATCAGTAATATTTATAATTGAAATGTCCTTTTGTAGAGGAAGGTGGACTCTCTAAGTCCTCAAATTGATAAAACCAAGGAACAGCATATTTTAATTAAATAACAAAATAATAAAAATACTTGTTATTAATTTAAACGTATTTGAATATACATCCTTAATGTTTAATGAGTATTTACTGTGTCAACACTCTTTGGCACCCAGTCTCGTTGATCTTGGCCCTATGCCTACATGATGGTTTAAGCAATCTACTGACCTTTATTTTTGGCTCCATGCAATGTCACTTCTATGTTCCCGTCCTTATTGGGATTTAAATTGTGCCCAGTGTCATATTCAGGAAAGATAACTGGCCTTCTCTCCTTTTTGTTAGAAATGAGTTAATTATTTGAATGACAAGCAATCATTACACACATGTCATCTTGAATGGAAAGCTCACAGAATAAAAATTTTATTAACTCAAGCCACCAGTCAACCTTAAAACACTGGTATAGTAGTAGTGACAGACTGAGAAGAGAGTCAGGAAAGAGAAAATGAGAGAGATAGAAATTAACAGCTGGGGGTCACAAAGTGCCTGAGGCTTGAAATAAAGGAGAGAATGAAATAGACCAGATACTGCTAACAAGTGGGTAGAAACACTCATTTCCTTCCACCTATCCCTTTTAGCTTCCAGTGGATTGTTTGCCATGTGTCAGAATCACACCTTAGCAACAGTCTCCCATTTGAAATCTGTCCATCATTTGATCCTTTCAAAGGTTTATCTTACTGTTTTTTCCCAGTAGGGGAATTCTGTTCCCTAAGGTTTCTAACTGCACCCTCCCTCCCTCTAAAAGCAATCCACTGGACACTAGCGGAAAAACTACTATAACATCCCTAAACTACTGTAACTACAATAAAATGAAATATAAAGCAGAAGCAAACACAGGGAAAGTTAAACAATCAGTTTGTAAGCTAATATATTTGAAAATCTCTGTGAATAGAATGATATGAATTTAAAAACAGTGATTAAGAAATAGAAAACTTAAACAAAATGGTAATCTTGAAATATAAATTTAAATTGCTAAAGCATTTCTCTGCAGACAGATGCCTGGTAATAGTTAGTTTTACATTAAAGTTATTTAATTAAAAAATCTCAATCAATAGAAGCTTTTAATGTGAGAAAAAGAGAACTTTACAATTTATGTAATATTATTATTATAATATCACAAGAAACTATAAAATGGCAGCACAGAATATTCTAAATGTGTAATATGGTTGCAGAAGTCCTTATTATAATAATAGAAAATCAAGTGTTTCTTAAAAGAATATAAAAAGTACATTTAATAGCTATAATATTTGGAATCCATTCCTTGGAAATGAAGAACTCCAAGTCAATTCGTTTAAGCAAAACTGGATCATATAATCCAGAAATACAGTTCTAAACTAAGCTCCAAATATTGCTGAAATCAATTGTTCAAAATCTTCTTAAAAATATGACTAGTCTACTTTATATTCTGTTTTCCTTTATGTTGGTTTTTTCAGGCAGTTTTTCCATGTGGTGACAGTGATGGCCAACATCAGTCTAAAAATCGCCTTCTGTTAAATAAATAAGTCCAGTGAACATAGGTCAGCTCAGTAAAATTTATAGGGTGGGAACTAATTGACCTGACATGGTAACATGCTGAACTCTCAATTAATCACTGTGTTCAGTAGAATGTGCACATTTTTAAGGCCAGTCACTAGTAGCATCCTTACTGATAGGAACAGAATTTGAGATTTCAAGTCTGTTTAAATTACACGGACTAAAAGTGGGTCAAGAATTTCTCTCGAAAGGAAATTTAGAATTCTGTTAGCAGAAAGTAGCTGAGATTACTTATTAGTTGACACTTCTCATGGTATTCTTCTAAAGTATTCTCCTGAGAGACATGTGATTTGCGGACAGCTGGAATCATTATGACGACTTGCATGATTCCAGACACATCTAAATTTTCTTAGTGGTCTATGTGATGTTCAGTACTTCAACCATCCTAATGGTTATATAAGCCTCTAATACTCTGTATTAAATATATTTCTGTCTGAAATACCCATTATATGTCCTTTTTTTCCTGTCTGAACCTTGAATAATATAATAGGCAAAAGCTAAAGATATTCACTAGAACAGGGGAAAACTAGAGGCAATCTTAGGAAAAATAAAGAGGTTTATTCTCATTGTGCTTATATATAATTATATAAATTTACATTATTATCTACCTAGACTATTCAAATTAGAAAATTGAAAACCTTTTAGAACTTATAATTATGACAAATACACAACACACATACCCTCCAAAATCAATAACTTTCCTACGTAAAGCAGTGGAAATTCTAATAAAAAAAAAGTTACCAAGGGCTTCCCTGGTGGTGTAGTGGTTGAGAGTCCGCCTGCCGATGCAGGGGACACGGGTTCGTGCCCCGGTCCGGGAGGATCCCTCATGCCGTGGAGCAGCTGGGCCCGTGAGCCATGGCTGCTGAGCCTGCGTGTCCGAAGCCTGTGCTCTGCAAAGGGAGAGGCCACAACAGTGAGAGTCCTGCATACCGCAAAAAAAAAAAAAAAAAGCTACCAAAATATGTGTTCATGAATATATCTTATACCAATTGGATCGTATCACTTCTCTGCCTAAAGCCTGTTATCAATCACTTTCCTTACTCCTGTTATAAACACTGAAACCCTTATCTTGACCAATGAAGGCTGGAATCATCTAGTCTCCATTTCCCCTCCAGAGTCATCTCAATCAGTGATTGTCTAATGCTGGGGTCCCCAGCCCCTGGGCTGCAGACTTGTACTGGGCCGCGGCCTGTTAGAAGCCGGGCCGCACAGCAGGAGGTGAGCGGCGGGCGAGTGAGTAAAGCTTCATGTGCCGCCCCCATTGCTCCCATTACTGCCTCAACCATCCCCCCCAGTCCCCCATTCATGGAAAAATCGTCTTCCATGAAACTGGTCCCTGGTGCCAAAAAGGTTGGGGACTGCTGGTCTAATGCTTGTCCTCCTCCTAGACATCAACTCTCTGTGGTCCAGGAGGGTGTCAGTCCTGCTCTTGTTTCTATTCATCCACTCCCCTGGCAAAGGCCTGGCACATCATAGGAACTCGATAAATGTTTGGTGCATCTTTGATGACACAGGCATGGATTCTTACACAACGAAACTCTAAAATCTAATACAGGAACTGTTTTTTTTTGTATGCAATATAAAATATTGCAAAAATCTTCAGTCTTACTGAATTATTTTACACATTAGAATATAATCAGAATCTTCATGGATTTTGTTTTAATTTTGCAAAAATGATATAGAAGTTCTCCTGTAAATATATATATATATATATATATATATATATATATATATGTATTATATATTATATAAAGATACATGTATACGAATATTCATAGGAAAATATGATGATGACTTCTCATGCTAGCTATTCAAACGTACTGAGAAGTATGTCACTTAAGCTAATGTGGTCCTGCTGTAAGAACAAATAGAGCACAATAAATGGGAATAAAAATCCAAAAAAAAAAATACACTTTAGTATAACTGACTGAGTCTTCATCAGAGATAATTTTGTTGCAAACAAAATAATCCATAGTGTTCAGTGAAAAAGAATAATTTATTGGAATGACAAAAGGGTACCTCTCAGCAAACACTGCATCTCCTCTCAATAAATTACAAATGTCCTGAACATCCACCAGGAACCATAGCAGCTGCTTTCCCTGATTTACTTTCTCTCCTTGAGGCATAAAATCTGTCACCACTCCTTTTAGGCATTTATTTTATTCTTTTATTTTTCTCTCTGTAGGTCAACCTCTTCATGTAGAAAATGATTTCTCCAGTCCTATGGTTTCAAGACCAATATTAAATGAATTGACTAAGTCTCCAAAAGCCAGTTCCTAAGTTCCAGGAATAAGTATTGATTGACCAGCAAAGGCCAGGTGCAGGGTACCATGTATACTTCCCTCTCAGAAAGACAAAGAAAACTAAATCTCTAAGAAATAAGTTAGCAAGAATCAGGTATCAGCTTAGAAAAAGTGATTGGAATTCCTAGTGGAGATAAAATTGCCAACAGTAACTAAAATTTATTAACGATTAGAGCTGGAAGAGTTACTTAAACCTACTTAGATTCAAAATATTAGCTCTTGGTCTAATATTTCAAAGGTAAACACACTCCGGTTGGAACAAAGAAATAAATGTAAAAGTCATAAGAATACTAGAAGGAAATATAATTATTTCAATCTTGTTTTAGCATTAAGAAGATTTTTCTAAGCACAAAAATAAGATACCAAAAAGATCTGGCTAAATAAAAATTAAATTCTCCATTTCACAAATTGGCATGGGTGACAATGAAAGCACAACAATGCTTTTACAAACTTGGAGGATGAAAAGATTAACAAATTATGTGGCAAGCCAAAAGATACTATTCTTAGTATTAAACAGCATTTACAAATCATCAAAGTTTGAGGCAAATAAAACAAAAAAAGTAACAGCACATTACAAAAGCAGGAAAGAACATAAATGGCATATAATCTTATGCATGATGTTTCCTCTCACTATTGATCTGAAACAAGTAAGTTTATCTGATATTGAGATGCTATTATCAAAATTATCAAGTACAAACACAATTCCAGCAAAAATAAGTAATAATACCTAGTTGTGGGACAAATTATAGAAAATAAGAAATCATGAACTGTTCTTGAAACTGGCAACTGATGCATTTTAGGTGACACTTTAGGAATTTATTTAGAAAGCCAGAGAGACATGCATTGACTGATAAAATGAATTTTAATTGTATAAATTTATTCTAAGAACATGATAAGAAATTCATGGGAAGTGAACAAAGTTATCTTCAAGTACAAGAAAAATCAGTCACAGCACTATTTATAATAGTAAAATAGGAAAAAAAATAGGGAATTAGTGAAGGCATGGCACATTCAGTTAATGGAATGACATAAGAAAATACCTATATTAACTATAAAAGTGCTGTCATAAAATAATATCTTAAGTATTATCATAATATTATAAATTATACAAAATCAAACAAATTTTGAAAGATGTACATTGAAATTTCAACAGTTTGCCTTATTTAGCATGGGTTACTTTTTTCTTTTTAGTATTTTCTTTGTTTTCTAATCAGTATCTTCAATACAGTTGTATTAAATATAATAAGACATTAAGAACATAAAGATCCTTTACCACTGGATAGTCTTATGTTTGAATCTCATCTTTACAACTCATTATATATAGAAGCTTAAGAGAATTAATATTTTAATTTTTATTTTCTTTACTATAAGCTTGTAATATTGATGCCTATTCATAACTCTTGTATGAATTATTGTGTGGCTTAAATGGGTTTATATATGCTGACTACCATGTTTTATAAAATAACAAAGGTTTAACACATGATATTACCTATTTAAAAATAGTATATAGATTACTTAAAATAAAAATTCATTTCTAAAGAATGGTACAGACAATAAAAAGTGAAGAGCCGGATGTAAAAAGTTGGTTAGGTATATTGCACGAATATATATGTGTGTATCAAAAAAAAATCCCACATCATGTAACAAAATGGTGCAAATAATATTGCATGTTGATAAGCTCTAATAACAGTTAAGTAACTCAGTCATCACAATTAAGTCAAGTATAACACGCTGGTCAAAGGTGAGGTTTAAACTTTTCTAATTGTCAAGGACAAACACTCACATTCTATTAGTTTTTGGTGATTCTTAGTCAAATACGGTGTAGAGTATAACTGCCAAACACAATCATTTCCAAATTGAATCCACAATCATATTCACTTATATCTCTCCTTTTTTAATTAATAAAATTTATTTTTAGAGCACTTTTGAGCTCAGCAAAATTGAGTGGAATGTATAGAGTTCTCATTACCCCCTGTTCCCACAAATGCACAGTATCCCACCCGCAGAAACCCTACCCAGAGTCAGACATATGTCAAAATCAATTAACCTAAACAGGCATATCATTATCATACATAGTTTACATTAGTCTCTTTTTCTTTCAAATAAGAAACTTTATGACAAAACTCAAAGACAGAATCTCATTAGTATGAACTGTACATGTGATATAAATAATTAAAAAAAAATTATGTCTGAACACTAATCATCTGACTTCTACAACTCATCCCCTTAAAGTTTATCATTAAAGATGGTTATGCTGATTTTTGTCTTTATTACTGAGGTATCATATAACATATGTCTAGATTTCTTTTTTAAGGTAAAAGAATCTTAAAATATATAAACTAGAGGACATCAGGAAAATTATAAAGGTATTAGATTAAAGATGACTTGCTCACATTATAGTTGCAGGGGCCAGAATAATGTCTGATACAGACTCCAATTCAATTTAATGAATTTTTATTGAGTATCTACTATGTGCCTAGAACTAGTCTAGGGGCTTGAGAAGGTACAGCAGTGAACAAAACAGAAAAAAACCACCCTGCTTTCAATGAAATTACATTCTAAAAAGTAAGAGAGTTCGTAAATGTAATGTAATATGGGGAAAAGTATTAAGTGCTGAGGAGAAAAATAAAGCAAGGCAGGTGGGAGTCCTTGCAGAGAGATGCAATCCTACACAGTTTGGTCAGAAGAGGCCTCACTGTGAATGTGATGTTTGAGTGACAGCTTGAAGGAGATGAAGGATTAAATTTTATAAATATCTTGGAAACAAAGAAATAAATTAGAGAAAACTGTATTATAGATCTATGATAAGAGATAGAGTTAGTAAGTTTGAGAGAAAGAAAATTAAATCTGGGAGGTAATGAAGCTATTAATTCTTTGCAATGATTATAAATAAAGACTGTTTTTTACTCTGAGTGACATGGAAAACAATTGAGAACTGAGAACAGAAAAGTAACTTAATGGATGGGTATATTAAAATAATTACTGTGGCTTATGGTGAACGCCCTTGAAATGTGGCATGGATGGAAACAAGGAGACCAGCTAAGAAGCTACTGCCATAATTCAAGTTCAGTAGGATGGTGGCTTGGACCATGGTGGTATGACGGCAATGAAAAGAAATGAGGAGTGATTGTATCACATACACAGAGGGTACTATTTGTGAAGCTGTGTTTACAGGAAGAGAGAGCTATCAACTTGTCCAATATACATTAAGTTCCGAGAACCGGCCTTACCTTTATCATTAGAAAATGATGATGACCTCACTAAAAAATATTTTCAGTGGAGTGGAAAAGGAGAATGGCCACTTAGAGTGGTTTTAAGAGAGATGGGGAAAGCAGAATTAGAAAGGGTATAAAAAACTCTTAGAATAATTTTAGCTTCAATGGGGAAAATAGAAATGTAAGGGAGCCAAAAGGAGGGGTGCATCAAGAGAGATTATATTTTTAGGGTAGAATAAATAACAGCAGGATAGGAGTGACCTAGTAGAGAGCGGAAATTGATGGCATGAGAGACAGAGTACAGGAATACCAGATAGATGTTCCTGATTAGGCAGGCGGCCCGTTCTCTACTTAGAATCGTGTAGCACGTGAGGGTACTGAGTCCAGGAGGTGAGGGGAACTGTCATCTAGCTCAGGCTTATTGTCAGCACTTGTATCTCAACAGAGGGCTAAGTCCACTCAGAGGAGGAGCCCTTTTCTTTGCAAAGAGACCTCGTATAGAAATCAAGACCCTGGAGAGAGGCCTTTGCCAACGTTACGTAAGTGGAGGTGCTGGCCTTAGACACACCAATAGGAGTGAAGGCAGAGTATGCAGGTACAGATGCTATCAGGAACATAGGTGTGAGGACAGGTGATTGGACCTCATTCCTCAGCAAATTAGGAAGCAAGCCCATCAACTTCATTTGAGTGTGAGGGAGGAGATGATGAATGTTTGAGGAAAGCAGGAAAGATATATTATAGAATAGTCATTTAAAAGAGTAGGAGAGAAAAGAATAGAAAACTGAATTTCCTTAAGGTTTAAGGAGAATGTAAAACGAGATCAGGAAACAGAGTTATGTGTTTTTCTCCAGTTATGTCAGTGCTCAGATTCAGGCCTGTATTGGTAAAGAATTATTTAATTAGAGTCAGGGTACAGCCAAGTTGCATGACAAAATTGAAGAATAGTGTAGTCGAGGGTATAGGCAGGGGAGTCATTAAAACAACTGACTGTGGAATTTAAGCTTGGTTTTTATGGAACAGAAAAATATAAGTTTGATGAGGGAAAGTGAAAATAATGTGGGATCAATAAATGTACGTCCCGGTGGCATAATGGCTTCTTGGAGTGGGGTTGCTTGAGGCAGTGAGTACAAGCAAGAAGTCAGGAAGTCGAGGTGACAGAGTGTGATGCGTGAAATTGAGATTATGAAGGAGTTGCTATTATAGGTAATGCCAAGGACTAGGTCATGACTACGGAACTGAGTGGCCCAGGGAATATGCAAGACAAGTTCACAATGGTTCACGATGCTGAGAAGCCACAGTATGGCTAGATTTTCTGTTCACTCTGAGTATTAAAATCATCAAAAATTCTGACAGCCAAAGTAATGGTGAAGTGGGAACTAGAGACATCAAGAATCAGTGAGAGCCCAGGGTATCGGTAGATGATGCAGTGATGAGAGGTCCTAAGAGATAATACCTGATAACACGGGATTCAAGTCTCTGTGTAAGACTGAGAATAGACTGGAAAGAAAAAGGAACAGCAAATATTGATACAAACCCCATTTGACTTACAGGCTCAGTGCTAAGAGAAATACAGAGGAAGCAAAAATAAAACATAACCAAAATCCTCTACCACTTTGAAGTCCTGCAGGGAAAGTTAGTAGTGTCCTCAAGGGAGATCCAGGCATCCACTGGAGCAAAACTGTAAAGGGCACTTTCAGTGAAAAGGTTGAAGAAAGAAAGATTTTTGTGGTGATGAAGCTTTACTTTTGCAAAAGTATATCTAATAGGAGCAACCTCTGGAGAATTGGGAGGGGTAGTGGCCAAGATGAGAGTCTTCTAATTTTTACTTCAATTAAATATTTGATTTTTGGTAGCATCTTTTTAGTTTTAGTTTTAAAAATATTTTGTGTGTTTTAAATATCAATACACACAAAAACGAATAGAACAAATGAGTTTTCCCAGAAAAATACAGCAGAACAGCAATGCCTGTGATCTGTGATAATTGTGGATTGTTCACAATGTACAATTCAGATTGGGTATCATGTAAGGTAATGATCCTTCAATCCTTCTTATCACTCTACATCCCTATTACTATCTTTTCCTTTTTGTTTGGTGGTAAAAATCATTATTGTTTGCTGCCTGCTGCCAAATTGTTGCCACTATCACTGCTATATACTGTGTTGTGAAGAGAATAGAAAAGGGTAGTGATGATCTGCCTTTATCCAAGGAAAATATAGGTAGCTTTTGGAAATAATAATGTCTTCTTTAGGTTGACCAATTTCTAACAGTTGTGAATTCTTTGTCCAGCATTCCAATACAAGTTTCATACATATTGATAATGTATTTTACACTTACCCCTTTGATTTTATCATCCTGACTTGTATCGTTTACCAGTTTTAGTTAGTTTTTCTATGGGCCCTACTTATCACAACAATTTAACCAACAGTTTTGCTATGAAGGCATAGTAAGTTCAACAGTCTCTGTATTGTGTTACTCATCCACCTCTGACATATTTAATCAGTCTAGGTGTAAAGAACCATTATCTTATAAAATCATGGTTCAACAGAGGTTCTAAATTACATTTATGAAGGTTGTGAGAAAATCCTTTACAAGGGAGACAACTTGACCAGTCGTTTCTGGGTAATAGAGAAAAAGCTTTTTAGAGAAAGGAGAGACATTTAAAATATGTAGATGTTTGCCAAATGGAAATTATCTAAAAGAGTGGAAAATAGCAAAACATGAAATGGAGATGTCAAAAAATACAAGATAATTAGCATCTTTCTTTGTTTTTCTTTATTTATATATTTTAATTGAAATAATTGTGACATAACATTTTACAAATTTAAGGTATATAACATGTTACTTTGATACATTTATATATTATAATTATAATACATATTATAATTATAGCAATACTTAGCACACTATCATGTTACATAATTATCCTTTCTGTTTAGTGGTAGGAATAATTAAATTTTAGTTTCTTAGCAAGTTTGGTGATTATAATACAATATTGTTGTCTATTTTCACTGTACTGTGCATTAGAGAGGGCTTATTTATTACTTGCTGCAAATTTGTATCCTCAAACAATATCCATCCCATTTCCCCAACCCCCATGCCCTGGTGATCACCATCTTACTCTCTGTTTTTATGAGTCTGGCTTTGCTAGATTCCACATATAAGTGTATTATACAGTACTTGCCTTTGTCTTACCTCACTTAATGTAATGTGCTCAGTTTCCATACACATTATAGTAAGTGTGTATATAAATGACTTGATTTTTTAAAATTACTGTTATATTTTTTTAAGTAGAGGCAGCCATTTATGCCATTCCTGACATTTAAGAATCATAGCAGATTATAGATGTTGTATAAAACATGTATGTTCAATAAAAGATGGGCCTTGCAATTGGAGATGGAAACTGTTGGTAACCACTGCTACCTTATGCACAGTAGCCAGATTGACTTACTTAATCCTTGACTCAAATAATCTTTAGGTAAACTGATTCTATTTTCCATTATTTTTGATGAACAACACTCAATTTTGTATATTTTTGAATCCATAAAACATTTCCAGGCTATCTGTAATTTTGACATGATCCATTTCGCATTATCCCTGTCTTTTTCTTGCAGCAAGGCAATGTTACCTTTATTCCCCAACCATGATTTCAGAATATTTATTATGATATTTATGGATTGTTTTATGAGAGTTAGGAAAGTAGAACACATTCTCTTTCTCAAGTTACCATTAAGATTTTAAGTTTGCTAAAATAATGCGCCTGGTTCATTATCTGTCTGTGAGGACAAACAGGATGAAAGAGCAGAACAAAGATGCACATTCTCCTAAAAAACTCAAACTCCATGCCTCACATGGGATGTAATCAAGGAAAAGAATTCTATTAAGCTTAAAGTCACTTATGATGCATTGCTCCTTGTAATGAAAGGACAACTTGTAACAATCAGAGTGCCTGTGCATAGCTAGGACGAGATAAATAGTAAAATGTGGCTGTTACTCATAATCTCTGCTAAGAGCTTAATACAAAGACAGTTTTAGTGATTGGAGGAACAATGAAATTCTGAAATATAATGTAATTACTAATCCTTAGCCTGTATGTGTTTATTTAAAAGTATGTAAAAGAGTTATTGGATATAAATATCTGGGAAATAATTTTATGATATCTAAAACATAATTTATATAGTCACAGAAAACTCAGATTCTAATAGCACTGCAAGTGTGCAAAATTTTATTGATTTTCTGAAAAGAACTTCCCAATTTCATATAACAATAGAAATCATATAAGGTACCTTGTGTTCCTGTAATATAAGTCATGGCCTAATAAATCAGTTTACTTTCAGTAATTGCTTGGAAATGATCTCCCTATTCTTGACGTTCATTAGTCACTGAAAATAAAAATGACAGAGCGACCAATAGTGTCTAATTTGAAGATTTTTAAATGTTTATAGATTTCTAAGCATGATTAGAAAATGGGAAAGCTGCCTTCCCTTCAGGATGATCAATCCAGACATGTATTAGAAACCAGAAAATCAGACTTCTCAAGGGCAGTGATTTAACACCCGTGCAAATGTGATTGAAACCACTGCTTTCTTATATCTTTATTAGCAGGTTTGGAAACACAATTACAGATTTAAAATTAAAAGTGCATAATAAAATAGTAAATCTCCTGGTCTGCACAGTGTGTCACCTTAATTAACAATTGATTTTTTAAATTATTGCTTCAAGCTTTAATTCCTCATGTACATTGTATTCTGAACTTTATATTATATGAGACTTATAAAGACTGTATTTGAATTTATGTTAATGCAATATTAGAACTAAAATATAATTCAAGACATTAAAACCTAATACAGTATAATCATTTCTCAGAGAAAAAATAATTATGATCTGAATATCAACATTATGTTTACTCAGATTGCTTAAACATAACAGTAGCCATAACTTGGTATGTTAGTAGAACAGTATTAAAATGTTTATCAAAATACATTTATTGAAAGAGCCCTTATAATATTTCATTTACTCATAAGAGTCTATAGAAGTATTTCACACTAATCAATCACACTAATCAGTATTATGATTTTTTAAAATTTCTCTATATTCAATATAAGCATTAATATAAAATTTTGATAATATAACTTGAAATGTCATTTACTCTTAAAATTTCAATTCAATTTATTTCTTTAACAACAGAGTTCTATGCTTATACACCATTCTGGAATACAACATTTTTGCATTATTACCTATATTTGCAGTCTTCTGTAAAAGAAAGACAAGGGAACATAAGGCAATTTTTGTTGTTGATGGAGGTGACTGTTTGTAAATGTCATTCTTGATGTTGATTATGCAGTTGTTATGATCCACAGCTGTTACTGCTTCCTTCTGAATTCTTCTGTAGTCTCCAGAATGTACAGGTCATCCCTTCCTCATTTTATCTTCAGTTTTCCATTAATTGATTCCTCTCTTTATACCTATAAGCATCAACACTGGGTTTAACTAATTCCTGTGAAAGATAGTAATTAAATTAAACTCTGTTTGAGTTTTTGGTTTGCTTATTTGTTTTTTTTGCTATACAATGTTTTCTGCTGTTTAATATCATGACCTGGAAAGTAGCCATTGCTTTATCTATCGTGTTCACAAAAGCAGGAGACAAAATCAGTCTGATCATGAACGGGTTTTTTGGGGCAAAAACCAATACTGCAGAAAATATTTAGACGTGTTAAACCAAGGAGTTGTTAACCTTTGCTATGTTTTAAACACTGTACCTACCCTTGTAGTTTTGCTCTGGAGCATGTAACTCCATGGGAAGATGATCTTGTGGAAATGAAAATGAGGTCAGCCTTAAGTTTCAAATAGAGTTTTGGGCAGAAACAATGCAGTCATATTCTTAAAAACAATTTACATGGAACCAGAATACTTAGTTCAAATCTTGGTTACATCCTTTTACTTGTACAAGTCACTTTCTCTCCTGTGTCTCAGTTTCCTCATCAATGCAAAATTGATTTGTTGGAAGAGGTAGTTGAGAGGATGTGACCACCAGCTGACTGGCAGGGTGGACATGGGCAATCTCAAGCTACTCACCCATTCCCCTGTCCTTGGATTGTATGCTCTGCCCCCTGGTCCTACCACAGGATCTGTTCCAAGGACAAAGCCTTGAGAGAGTAAGGTGTTGTTGAGACCATCTTGATAGCGACTGAGCCCAGGTAAGGTCTCTATATAAGCTTTAAGGTTCTGGTGGACAGGGGAAGAGATTTACTCGTCTTGCAGTCGCTCAAGACAAGTCTCTTATGTAAGTTCCCTTGCTGAGTAAACATGCCATGTACAAATCTGGAGTAGTCTGCCTCTTTCTTAGGTCTCTCCTTGCTTTCTGTGTATGGAGGTTGGCTTCAGTTTTCACCTGGGAAAGTCTCGAGATTGCAAACCAACAGGACTATAATAGTGTATACTGCAGAGCATTATTCTGATGATTGATTAATGCAAACAAAACCCTTGAATAGTGACAGGTAACATTCACAAAACTATGACCATTATTTTGATTGTTATTATTATATCCACTCCTGGGAAATACTCTAAAAGCCAGAGTTAGTTAATTTGCAAATGCTGAATTCTGTTGCTAGAGAAATGGAATTACAAAAACCAGAATTCAGATCTCAAGAATAAGATTTAGAGGACTGAGCATAGAGGTATACATAGAATAGATAATACATACTATGGTTAATAGCCTAGCACAATACTATGTCTCTTTTCCCTACCTAATGAAGTTTTCAATCATGGAAGTCTAAAATATCAAATATAGGTCTTCCTATTTAGAATGAAACCTGACTATAATCAAAATATATTCTTTTTCATATAATCAAAGAGTATAATCTGCCTATAAAGTCATGTGCAACAAAAATGTTGGCTGTCAGTATGCACATGTGCCAAGTTCACGGGGTGCCTTGGTCTCTCCAGATACTATGTTTTATTCCACATGATAGTCAATGCATTCAAGATTAATATTTTAGAGAATAACACCCTGGTTCATTTTAAAGGACCAGGGACCTGGGTGATGAGGAGAGACTGAGGTTGTCTCCTTCTCCCTTCTGAGGCACAAGTGAAGTAGAGAATACACCCGAAAGATATTTAACTAAAGTCTCAAACTATTTAACTGCTAGAAGGCGACCTCAAACCCCTGATGATGAGAATTCTCAGTTAAAGCTCAATTTAATAACGTCTTAGAACTAGTGCCAAAGTAACTCTCTTATTCTTATGTTTTGCCCATCAATCACCTCTAAATGGAATATAGCAGGTCTCCATTCCAGAACCCTCATGTCAGCCTCTTCAGTCACCAACCTGTACACACCAACAGTTTCCTGCCTATGGAAATCATGTCCAGAATCTATCCATACATGGATGCTCAGTGCTTAAAGGCAGGAAGCTTAGGACAGGGCAAGGATGTTCCCTATGTGACATACAGGAAAAGAAGATGAGGCCATGTCATGGTGGAGGGATGGATAACTCTCTCCATTCGTGTGGTGTAGCCCAGTGGATTCCAGGCTCTCACCTGTCAGATTTGTTTCTATTACTTGTTGTGGAGAGCAGAGAGTGCTCCCTCCTCTAGAGAAAAAGAGAGGAGACATGTAGATTCTCGTGTGTAATATGATATTACAGATACTTACTATTTTCAAGGAACTATATTTCCTGTTGTGGAAGGTAACAATGAAAATGAAAACAAAGGTATACCCACTAAAAACCTGTAGTACAGGAAACTCTCTTGTGAGTGTGAAAGGCCTATCTTGAGCAAACCTACCTCATGGATCAACTGAATTCCCTTTTTTTCCAGAAGAATTTATCCATCACCTTCAAGTGCAAGACACTCTGCCTAGCCTTGGAAAACATATACACGAATGTGACAAGGTCCCTGTTATCATGTGTTTAGTTTATTTGTTTTGTTTGAGTATCATTGCAGGCATGTACTCAAATGTATAAAGTTACTTTTAGTGAATTGAATTTTCTGAAATAAATCAACAGTAGGAACAATGTAGCGTCCCTCAGGTGTTTTACATACACACACACGTACATATTTATGTGAATATAGACATCATTTTGAAAGTAAAACCACCACATTTCACTTTTTAAATCTTATGCAAAAATGAGAACCATATTTATATTGATATTTTGGGGAGGAATGTGTTATAATATTAATTAACAATTTTGAGAACAAGCTATTAGTATTTACATTTTTCCTTTCCCAAATACTGCAGAGGAATTTCTTGTAAAAATCAAAATTAAATATTTCCAAAAATGTGTTCTCTTTGAAATAGAAATTTAGGTGAATGTAGAAGAATAGTCATACCATTTATTCAGAGTTCAAATATTCACATTCAGCTTTTGAAATGAATTTATAAATGAATAATACAATTCATAAAATAATAGAAGCCACCATTTATTAAGCACTTATTAAATACATACTTACACAATTTCATTTCTTATAAAAGACTTAAAAACTACTATAGGTTATGTTAGCATATAAAACACATAGCTTTTTCCTTATAACTTCAATTTTAAGATACTTTTCAACATGTCTTTTTAAATTTTCTATTCATACCAATTTTAAGGTAATTTTCTCAGTTAACTGGGATGGAAAGATGGGCATTTCTTTTCTTTCTTTCTTCCTTTCCCTATTATATCCAATCAGAAGCTGTATGTTCCTTTTGCAATGTTTCCTCTGTAAACTCCCTTCCCATTGTCACTGTGCTAGGCAAAGCCTACCTTTCCTAAAAATTGTTAACCAACCTGTTGGTTTCCAGTCTTTTGTCCACTGTTGTCTTGCATTCACACTGCCTCTGAATTAATCATCTTAAGGCATTGCTTATAGTAAACTGATGAATTACTGGCTTGCTGTCACATTTCTTAGACTTGGAGACCCCTCAAACTCTTAAAAAAGGGCAAGAACAGCATTTCAAAGCGTCACAAACCATAAACCCAGTGATGTTTAAATGAGTCCACATCCAGCCCATACTCCATCATTTGAAACAGAATGACATAGTGGTTAAAGGCACAGCTCTGTATCCACACAAGCTGGCTTCAGGTATAGCCTTTGTCATTAACTACCTGTGTAGCACTGGGTGAGATATTTAATTTCTTTGTGTTCATTTTCTCATCTGTAAAATGGGAATACTATCAGTACCAGCCTTTTGGGATTTGGGGAGCACTGAATGAGTGGAAACATGTAAAGGTCTGAGAACAGTGCTTGGCACATAGAAAACACTCAATGAATATCATTTGCAATATGTCTCCTTTGCAAGTTAAAATGTTTGGATATCAGCAGGTTTTTAGGGCTCAACATGAAAATTGTCTATCCTCTTTTTAACATGGCACATTTCCTTTCTTCTACCCTGAAAGTCAAAACTTTAAAGTATTCTTTTACAAAATAAGAACATGTAACAATATTCCAATAGCTTGAATTTTTGATCTGTTTTGCTCTGAGATCCAACTTTTAAATCAGGTATCATTGTTCCATTTTTCAAGTCTGAAATCTGCTTGTACTTAAAAGTAGACTTGTTCTCACTCTCTTACAACAGTAATATTATTTTAAGTGCTTTAAACATTACAAATGTATTGTGTGCATAATGACAGAACGTGTAAACATCATTGTGTAGAACTCATCTAAATGTCAAAACATATCAATTTTGCCAATGTCAACCTGGCATTCATGAAAACTCAGTTGTCTCATGAAGGATCCTCCTCTAATTCATAATAAAAGCTACAGCAGTTCCCTTTACTGCCTTCTCTACTAGAGAAAATCTTAGCAGCTGCATTCTTCATTAGACATTCAGTTTGGTATTGCAGAGGCATTATCTGAAATACATGTATTTTAATGATAAAATAATATGGTATTTATGCCATTTTGTATGTGTTGAAAGTGGTTCCTTAAATATTGATATATATCTTTCTAGTCTCTTAAATAATTCAAGAAATGATAGATATAAAATTCATTATTAAACCTCCACATATACCATTTTTCCTCTTGAGAGAGTTATTGAATTTTAGATTTTTCTGCCAATTTCTCTGAGATTTTACATTTGTGTTAATATTGAACTGTGATAACCTATAACAAAAGATCATAAGCATGCTATGTGAGCCTACCCCATTTTAGTAGAAGAGTGTTTGTCACAATAGACCATGAAGAACAGTTATTCTTGTAAGTTTTAATTTGGTTCTTATATTTGAGATGATCTCTGTTGCTTGGTTGCTTGCTTGCTCTTTGGCCTATGATGTCCTAATGTGATGGGAAGTTCTGTCCTAAACAGCAGTCACCCAAAGCCCTCATTATACCTTAAATTCAGCTCCTCTGAGGGTGACTATATTTATAGATGGTCTACAGTCACCCCAACATGAATTTTATGTGTATCTTATATTCAGTATTTTACATCAGGACATTCCTTATATTGCTCCAAATGTTTGGGGCAAATTAGTCCAAACTTGTCAAAGTATCAGAATCAGGTATCAGACAGAGGAAAACCTAACCATATTTACATGGATGAAGTAGTAAGAAAAGCAAAATGATAGCAGCTGAATGTTTGCTTTTCCTTGGTGATTTCTAGTTTGTACGTTTTCAATTTGTCCTTCTAGATCTGCTCTGTACCCCACCTCTCTCCTCTCTGCGCTTGGAGCCTGTTCTATATTGATAACATCAATAGGAACGCTTGAATTTGTTTCAGATTGGGTTTGGCCAAAAGGGAGCTACTAAAGGTCAAAAAGAGGGAGCAGAATGAGATTCATATATTTACTACCTGTGTTCTTTCCCATTAAGGTCAACACAGGCTAGCTGTGTCCAATGACGAAAGGTTACTGCAACCATCTCTATATCCAAATCTCTTTTCTGGGTTCTGGTAACTATTCTCCTTTGTTCTTTGGAGTTAATATGGTAAAAACTTGTTTATTACTAGTTGCAAGATACTACACTACCCCTTCCCACACTTTTGTAAATAGTCCTTTTATTAAACTTTTCTCAAGTTATCCTAATTTGAGTGTGCCATCTGATTCTTGCTAAGTCAGGGCTCTTACTAACATGCCTGTAATAAATGAACAAGTCACTTTTTGTAGTCTATTGCCAAGACTTATTCAATAGTTTGGTAGAACTATTATTATACTGATTAACCATATATAGGGACTATCATTATATTTTCATACTTGGAGATTTATTTGTTTTTGAGATTATATGTCAGGCCCTAATAAATGCTAAGGCTTTTTACTTATTGGACAAATATTCTGAGTATTGGGTGCTTGGCATCCTTTTCCATGACATTTTGAGCTATAATAGAGATGCTATTTTGCAAATATCACAATACTACTAGGTTGCTTTAAACATCTAAAACAATCTAAAATCCTTCCATATTTTTCAATGTGTATATCAAATTGCAGTCTCACACCTCTCTGAAACTTATCATTTAGGAGGACTGTTGAAAGCAGAAAAGCCTGGAAATAGGAGAAAATTATGTCACCTTTATTTGAAGAAAACATATAGTAGGATGATACATATATTTATGTATTGCTTGGCAAAAATTATATGTCCATATCTTCCCAAAACAAACTTCTTTGGCTATTGAATGAGAACCTGATGGTCTTTTGCTGGTATTTAACGAGAGTAACTTTATATGACAATTGTAGATTGATGTGTCTAAGGTGTGACATTACTACAGAATCTATCCAGACATTTAAAATGATGAGGACTGTGTTTTCTTTATCTTGCATCTGAAAGTCTTGTGCAGTTCATGGAGCACAGTAGCGTTCAATGTGCAGTGACTAACTGAAAATACTCATCTAAATGATGCTCACTGACAGTCTGGCAATTTTGATGATGGTATGTCTTTTTATCAAAGTTTAACCAATATAATGTATTTAATTATATAAGATATATAAAATGAAAAATGCATTAGGCACAAGTATCCATTTAAGTTTTCAAAAGATATACATTTTTTGTTTAAAGTTCAATGGAAATATTAAAGCTCAGCTCCAAAGTTGGCCATTTGATAACTCAAATTTCTATCACAGCAATAGAAGAGAGGCAGACTCAGGGTTTGTATGGCCTGCAGCTTGTATAATTTGGTGGTGGTGTTGGGGTGTTGTTTTATTGTAGGATGCCAGTAAAAAAATCAGAAGCCTAGTTACATTTGAATTTCAGATAACAACTTTTTTCATCATAAGTATGGCCCAATATTGTGTAGATTATACTTACACTCAAAATTTATCTGCTATTTATGTGAAATTCAAATGCAACTGAGTATCTTGTATTTTCCTTTGCTAAATATGGCAACCTTAGCTGCATATTAAATAAAAAGAATGGAAAATTTTAAATTCAAATGCATGAGCTTGTAATAAATTAAAACAACCAAGGGAACCTGGAGCTTAAGTTTTATTAGGTTTTCAGTAAATCCACCTTTGCATTATAATATAATTTGCACTAGCAACAGGTAAGTAAGCTGATTTAATCTAGTTATCTGCAATAAATATGGCTTACAACTTTTTTTTCATGTGTGAACGTAGCTAAATACATAAATCAAACATTTCAATTGCAGAAATCTATTTATATGTTTGTTACTACCTATTGTGTGCCACGTATTGAAGCTAATAATGATCTGAACAGGGATGATCCACCTTATTCTTAATTATTCTTGTGGGTCACAAAGAAGTAAACAGGTGTGATGTGTAAGGAATATATAGGAGAAGCAGGTAGTTCATACTTGGAAGGCCTAGGTAAAACTTTCTGGATCATGTAACTAACCTAAAGTCTGAAACATAGAGAGAAGTTTACCAAGGGTAAGATGTGGTAGGAAAAGGGCTCCAGTGAGAAGATACAGTATTAAAATGACCAGGAGGCAAAAGAGGACATGACTATTCAGTGACATAAAAGTAAGGTAAAGGGTAAAATTTAAGAGAAAAAAAGTGATGAGGCTGGAGAGAGAAAGATTCTCTAAATTTCCCCTCCAGCTTTTATGAATGTGACAATAAAAAGAAAGAATAAGTAATTTGAGTACCAGAATATCAAAATGTTAATAAATATATATATAATGGACAAATATAAATATCTAATAAAAATTTGAGAAAATGTCCGCAACTCTCATTATAAAGCTGATGAGGAAAAACATTTCTAGGATGGCAATCCTTCTTTATTAAAACAACAACAGCAACAGCAACAACAAAACCAAAACCAAAAACAAGCAAATAAAAACCTAAAGGAGGTTATTTCAGGCTGAAATCAAAGTATCCTAGACAGTAATTCAAATACAAATGAAGAAATGCAGAGCACCAGCAAAGCCAACTATATGAAAGTACAAAATGAAGTATAATATAAATGTATTTTTATTTCTGACTATTCTTAACCTGAGTAACTTAACTGCATAATAAATATAAAACTATGATGATGGGTTTTCAATTTACAGAGATGTCATTTGTATGACAATAATAGCACAAAGGAGGAGACAGAGAAGAGAGTTATATCAGAGTAGTTTTATCTACTATTGAAATTAAGTTCCATTAATTTCAACCTAAATTGTGTTGTTTTAATTTACGATGTCTACAAGACTTACACTTTAGATTCAAAGACACAAATAGTTTGAAAGTTAAAAGATGGAAAATGTTATACAAGCAGGAACCAAAAGAGAGTTGGAGTGGCTATACTAATATTAGATACAATAGACAATATTAGGCAAATAGATTAATATTAGACAAAATAGTATTTAAGACCAAGGTTGTTACTAGAAACAAAGGGGCATTTTACAATGATAAAATGATAAATCTGAAAGGAAGACATAGCAATTGTTCATCTAACAACAAAGTCTCAAAATACATAAAGCAAAAATGAAAATAATTGAAGTGAAAATGGATGATTCGATTATAATAGTTAGGATTCCTCTGCCAGTAATTGATGGAACACCTCGGGAGAGGATCAAAAAGAAAATAGACTTGAACAATGCTATATACTTACTAAACCAAGTAGAATGACACCTGTAGAATGCCAAAGCCAGCAATAATAGAATGCATGTTCTTCTCAAGCATACATGGAACATTGTCCAGGAAAGACCATATGTTAGAACATAGAATAAGCAATAAATTAAAAAAAAATGAAATCATACATCAGCAAAGTATATTCTCTAACAAAAATGGAGCTAAATAAGAAATCAGTTACTGGGAAATTCACAAATTAGATACCCTTCAATAACCAAGGACCAAAGAAGAAATCACAAGGTAATGAAATACAACAAGATGAATAAAGAAGAAACACAATTTATGAGATACAGTTAGAAAGGTTTTTAGAGAGAAATTTGCAGATATTAATACCTGTAGGAAGAAGAAGAATCTCAAGTAAACATCCCAATATGCCACCTTAAGTAACTATAAAATGAAGAAATATTCAAAATGCACAATCTCAAGACCCATTCTGAACTTACATAATCTGCATTTAAACAAGATCCCCAGGTGATTCATGTGCAAATTAGAGCTCGAGGAACCTTGGTAGATTGTGGGAAAACAGGCATTAGTCTATAATAAGTGGTAGGGCAAATTTTAAAAGGCAATTTAAGAATATTCACAGAATCAACTAATTCTCATGCAATTTGATGCAGATATTATGGTTCTAAGAATATATCTTCTAGTAATATTATCCATATATCACACATTATGTTCTAAAACAACACTATGGAATTTTTTTTTAAAAAAATTAAATAAAATAAAGTGACCTAATCTAGGATACTGGTTGAACAAATTATGGTACATCCAAACAATGGAGAATTATGTATTATTTTTGGAAAAATGGATGGCTATTATAAAGTAAAAAAAAAAAAAGGATAAAAAGTATCAGCAAGGGAGAAAAGGGAGCCCTTGTACACTGTTGGTGGTAATACAGATTGGTGCCAACCACTATGGAAAATAGTATGGAGATTTCTAAAATATTAAAAGTAGAATCATATGATCAAATCATACAATCCAGCAATCTAACTTCTGAGTATATATCCAAAGAATTAAAATCAGGATCTCAAAGAGATATCTGTATTCCCATGTTCATTGTAGCATTGCCACATACTCAAGACATAAAAGCAACCTAAATCTCCATTGGAGGATGAGTGGATAAAGAAAATGAGGTATTAATATGCAGTGAAATATTATTCAACCTTTAAAAAGAAGAAACTTCTGCCATTTGTGACAGCATAGGTGAACCTTGAGGACATTACTAACACAGGGAAGAACAAATACTATATGATCCCACTTATATGAAGACTCTAAAATAATCAAACTTACAGAAACAGAGACTAGAATGGTGGTTACCAGTGGTCAAAGGTTACAAAGTTTCAGTTATGAAAGATGAGTAATTCCTAGAGATGTGCTATATAGTGCCTCTATAGTTAACAGTAATGTATTGTATACTTAAAATTTTGCTAGAAGAAACTTTTCAAGGTGATGGATATGTTTATGGCATTGATTTTGGTGATGGTTTCGGGGGTGTATAATTATCTCTAAACTCATTAAATTGTTGTATGTTAAATATATACAGCTTTTTGTATGTCACCCATACCTCAATAAATGGTCTTAAAAAATGGAAATTTGGAAAGATCTCAAATGTCCTTTTTTAAATAAAAAGTTGCAAATTATGTTATAGTATAGACAGGGGCTTCTCAACTTTACACAAAAGCATTACCTAGAGAGCTTTTAAATTACAATATCCCAGTTACATCCAAGATTAATTAAATTGGAATTTTTGAGGATGGAGCCCAAGCATCGATATATATATATATATATATATATATATAATTTTTAAATTATAATTTTTTTTTTTTTTTGGCGGTACGCAGGCCTCTCACTGTTGTGGCCTCTCCCGTTGCGGAACATAGGCTCCAGATGCACAGGCTCAGCGGCCATGGCTCACGGGCCCAGCCACTCTGTGGCATGTGGTATCTTCCCTGACCGGGGCACGAATCCGTGTCCCCTGCATCGGCAGGCGGATTCTCAACCACTGCACCACCAGGGAAGCCCGATATATATATATATATTTATATCTACTCTAATGATTGTAACATACAGCCAAGTTTAAGAATCATTGAGATAGATATAGGTATTTGTTTTCATATGCACCGATTCTCCTTGTAAGAACAGGGATTCCTAACAATGCTTTCAAGGAGCTGCTACCCACTATCCCCACCCCCGCTCAGCAGAAATGTTTTGGATTTTGTACTATGTGACTGTACTTTGTACACACATAGTATGTGTATATAATGTGCATCTCTTTTTATTTTCCTTTTTGTGATGAGTGGTCATATATCTCAGGGGAAAATAGGATTAAGTTTATTCTAGGAGTTCTGGGCAGAAAAATCAGAAATTCCCTCTTAGCAAATATTTTTATGCATATAATGTAGAATGTTAAGCAAAATGTTATTGGCAAGTACATGTGACTTACTAGAAGTTGTTTTAGCATACATTTTAACCTTTCTTTAGACCACATTCTTACCAAAACATAAAAAGGACAATGACAAAATCTTCATGACCAATGTATAGAACATTTGCTGATCAATACTTAGAAACTATGAAGATAAGTTTCCTAAAATGTTTTTATCTATTTGTTATCTCAATTTGAAATTTTACAAGTCTAAAATAATTTTATTGTCTATTACAAATTTTAGTTATTAAGTTTTGTGTCCAATAGCTCAATAATTCTTTCCCAGATTCTAAAAAAAACCTCTGTTTCCAAGGAAAAAGTTATACCTGATATTTGCTTCCAAAAACAAAAGAAAACAAAACAAAAAACAAGAAAACAAACAAACAAAAAAACCCAGAAAACAGGTACTGTATAAAATGAGATGCTGCTAATGATAGAAATTAGATTTTTATCTCAGGGAGGATATATAAGCCAGGCATGAGACATAAGTTAGTAATTAAATTGAAAAATCAAGTTAACAAAAGAAGGTATGTGTTATCAAGATTTTAATATGCAAAAGGATTCATGGTATCATAAATTTACTCCAGTCTACTCAAGCCCATGAAATAGTGACCAGAAAATCATCCATAATTTATCTCAGTAAATGTTTGGTATTCTTTTAGCTCTATGTAAGAAGAAACTCTCCTTGGCTTTTCCCACATGCTTGTTATTCATGTGTTCAAGAGAGCTGTCTCAGTGCCAGATATCAGATCTAAGTGTAGGATAATAAATAAGAAGGGCTTTGCTGGCTGCACCTATTCATTTTTCATTATTGTGATTGTTGTTTTGATTAATTAGAAAAGTAAAAGCTTTTCATAAGTTCTCCCCTGTGACTCTCTCCCTTCTATCCCCTGCAAATTTCTGCTTATACTCTCTAGAAATGGATCACATGCCTTTTCTAGCTATTAAGGAGTCTATAAAAATAAGTAGTGTATTTGTCTTCCCAGCATCAGTGAGGAAGAAGAGGAGCAAATGTTTGGGACCAGAGTCTGATAAGTATCAGGCAGGATCCCAACAGAAATATTTTGGGGTAAACATTAAATTTTTTTTTTTTTATGATCTGAGATGCATAACTCTCTGGATAAAGATAGGTTTCACTCACAATTCATTCTTCTTTTTTTTTTTTTTTTTTTTTTTTTTGTGGTATGCGGGCCTCTCACTGTTGTGGCCTCTCCCATTGCGGAGCACAGGCTCCGGATGCGCAGGCTCAGCAGCCATGGCTCACGGGCCCAGCCGCTCCGCGGCATATGGGATCCTCCCAGACCGGGGCACGAACCCGTATCCCCTGCATCGGCAGGCGGACTCTCAACCACTGCGCCACCAGGGAGGCCCTCATTCTTCTTTTAAGCAAAATAATTTCCTTGGCTGTAGCTAACAACTTTTTATAAAATTAAAGAAAATTCATATCAGACAAAATAGACTTTAAAATAAAGACTTTTACAAGAGACAAGGAAGGACACTACAGAATGATGAAGGGATCAATCCAAGAAGAAGATATAAGAATTGTAAATATTTATGCACCCAACAGAGAAGCACCTCAATACATAAGGCAAATGTTTACAGCCATAAAAGAGGAAATTGACAGTAACATAATAATAATAGGGGACTTTAACACTCCAGTTACACCAATGGACAGATCAACCAAACAGAAAATAAATAAGGAAACACAAGCTTTAAGTGACACATTAGACCAGATGGACTTAATTGATATTCATAGGACATTCCGTTGAAAAACAACAGAATACACTTTCTTCTCAAGTGCACACGGAACATTCTCCAGGATAGATCACATCTCGAGTCTCGGTAAGTTTAACAAATTGAAGTCATATCGAGAATCTTTTCTGACCACAATACTATGAGACTAGATATCAATTATAGGAAAAAACTATAAAAATACAAACATGGAGGCTAAACAGTACACTACTAAACAACGAAGAAATCACTGAAGAAATCAAAAAGGAAATAAAAAAATACCTAGAAACAAATGACGATGAAAACATGATGACCCAAAACCTATGGGATGCAGCAAAAACAGTTCTAAGGGGGAGTTTATTGCAATAAAATCCTACCTCAAGAAACAACAAAAATAAAGAACCTAACCTTACACATATAGCAATTAGAGAAAGAAGAACAAAAAACCCAAAGTTAGCAGAAGGAATTAAATCATAAACATCAGATCAGAAATAAATGAAAAAGAAATGAAGAAAATGATAGCATAGATCAATAAAACTAAAAGCTAGTTCTTTGAGAAGATAAACAAAATAGGTAAACCATTAGCCAGACTCATCAGGAAAAAAGGGAGAACACTCAAGTCAACAGAACTAGAAATGAAAAAGGAGAAGTAACAACTGACACCACAGAAATACAAAGGATCATGAGAGAATAATACAAGCAACTATATGCCAATAAATGGACAACCTGGTAGCAATGGACAAATTCTTAGAAAAGGACAACCTTCTGAGATGGAACCAGGAAGAAATAGAAAATATAAACAGGCCAATCACAGCCACTGAAATTGAAACTGTGATTAAAAATCTTCCAACAAACAAAAGCCAAGGGCAAGATGGTTTCACAGGTGAATTGTCAGACATTTAGAGAAGAGCTAACACCTATACTTCTCGAACTCTTCCAAAATACAGCAGAGGGAGGAACACTCCCAAACTCATTTTACGAGGCCACCATCATCACCCTAATACCACAAACAGACAAAGATGTCACAAAAAATGGAAATTACAGGCCAATATCACTGATGAACATAGATGCAAAAATCCTCAACAAAATACTAGCAAACAGAATCCAACAGCACATTAAAAGGATCATGCACCATGATCGAATGGGGTTTATCCCAGCAAGGATTCTTCAATATATGCAAATCAATCAATGTGATACACCATATTAACAAATTGAAGGATAAAAACGATATGATCATCTCAAAAGATGCAGAAAAGGCTTTTGAAAAATTCAACACCTGGGCTTCCCTGGTGGCGCAGTGGTTGAGAGTCTGACTGCCGATGCAGGGGACATGGGTTCATGCCCCGATCTGGGAAGATCCCACACGCTGTGGAGCAGTTACACCCGTGAGCCATGGTCGCTGAGCCTGAACATCCGGAGCCTGTGCTCCGCAATGGGAGAGGCCACAACAGTGAGAGGCCCGAGTACCACACACACACAAAAAGAAACAAAGAAACCCCAAAAAATATTCAACACACTTTTATGATAAAAACTCACCAGAAAGTAGGCATAGAGGGAAGGTACCTCAACATAATAAAAGCCATATATGACAAACCCACAGCCAACATCATTCTCAATGGTGAAAAAGTGGAACCGTTTCCTCTAAGATTAGGAACAAGACAAGGTTGCTCACTCTCACCACTATATTTCAGCATAGTTTTGGAAGTTTTAGCCATAGCAATCAGAGAAGAAAAATAAATCAAAGGAATCCAAAGTGAAAAAGAAGTAAAGCTGTCACTGTTTGACGATGACATTATAGTATATATAGAAAATCCTAAAGATGCCACCAGAAATTTACTAGAGCTAATCAAAGAATCTGGTAAAGTAGCAGGATACAAGATTAATGCGTAGAAATCTCTTGCATTCCTATACACTAACAAAGAAAAATCAGAAAGAGAAATCAAGGAAATGCTTCCACTTACCATTGCAAAAAAAAGAATAAAATACCTAGGAGTAAACCTACCTAAGGAGACAAAAGACCTGTATGCAGAAAACCATCAGAGACTGATGAAAGGAATCAAAGAAGATAAAAACAGATGGAAACATATACCATGTTCTTGGATTCAAAGAATCAACATTGTGAAAATGATTATACTACCCAAAGCAATCTACAGATTCAATGCAGTCCCTATCAAATTACCAATGGCATTTTTCACAGAACTAGAACAAAAAATTTTACAATTTGTATGGAAACACAAAAGACCCCGAATAGCCAAAACAATCTTGAGAAAGAAAAATGGAGCTGGAGGAACCAGGCTCCCTGACTTCAGACTACACTACAAAGCTACAGTAATCAAGACAGTATGGCACTGGCACAAAAATAGAAACATAGATCAATGGAACTATAGGATAGAAAGCCCAGAGATAAACCCACACACATATGGTCACCTTATCTTTGACAAAGTAGGCAAGGATATGCAATGGAGAAGACAGCCTCTTCAATAACTGGAGCTGGGAAAACTGGACAGCTATATGTAAAATAATGAAATCAGATCACTCCCTAACACCATACACAAAAATAAATTAAAAAAATATTATTAAAGACCTAAATGTAAAGCCAGACACTATAAAACTCAGAGGAAAACCTAGGCAGAGCACTCTTTGATATAAATCAGAGCAAGATCTTTTTTGACCCACCTCCTAGAGAAATGGAAATAAAATAAAAAATAAACAGATGGTACCTAATGAAACTTAAAAGCTTTTGCATAGCAAAGGAAACCATAAACAAGATGAAAGACAACCCTCAGGGTGGGAGAAAATATTTGCAAACGAAGCAACTGACAAGGATTAATCTCCAAAATATACAAACAGCTCATTCAGCTCAATATCAAAAAAAACACAAACCAATTCAAAAATGGGTGGAAGACCCAAATAGACATTTCTCTAAAGAAGACATACAGATTGCCAACAAACACATGAAAAGATGCTCAACATCACTAAACATTAGAGAAATGCAAATCAAAACCACAATGTGGTATCACCTCACACCAATCAGAATGACCACCATCAAAAAATCTAGAAACAATAAATGCTGGAGATGGTGTGGAGAAAAGGGAACCCTCCTGTACTGTTGGTGGGAATGTAAATTGATGCAGCCACTATGGAGAACAGCATGAAGGTTCCTTAAAAAAACTAAGAATAGAACTACCATATGACCCAGCAATCCCACTACTGGGCATATATGCTGAGAAAACCATAATTCAAAAAGATACATGTACCACAGTGTTCATTGCAGCACTATTTACAATTACCAGGACATAGAACCAACCTAAATGTCCATTGACAGATGAATGGATAAAGATGATGTGGCACATATATACAATGGAATATTACTCAGCTATAAAAAAGGAACAAATTGAATTATTTGTTATGAGGTGGATGGACCTAGAGTCTGTCATACAGACTGAAGTAAGTCAGAAAGAGAAAAACAAATACCATATGCTAACGCACACATATGGAACCTCAAAAAAAAAAAAAAGTACTGCTGGATCTACTGGCGGGGCAGGAATAGAGATACAGACATAGAGGGTGGACTTGAGGACATGAGGGGAAGGGGAAGCTGGGACGAAGTGAGAGAGTAGTGTTGACATATATACACTACCGAATGTAAAATGGATGGTTAGTGGGAAGCTGCTGCATCGCACAGGGAGATCAACTTGATGCTTTGTGATGGCCTAGGGATGTGGGATAGGGAGGATGAGCGGGAGGCTCAGAGGGAGGATTTGTGGAGATACATGTATACATATAGCTGATTCACTTTGTTGTACAACAGATACTAACAACATTGTAAAGCAATTACATTCCAATAAAAATATTAAAAAATGAAATAAAATTAAAGGAAATTAACTTTCCAAATGTTTGCATAAATCAAAGAAAGCATATTTGTCCTTTAAGCATGCCTAAAGGACAGTACAATTGTATGTACAAATTTATATTTGGTACATTTTCTTTGATATATAGATATTTTAAAGTAAGATATTTCCAACATAAAGCTTAAAGTAGACTTGAAAAAAACCCTCAAACACTCATGTTTACTTTCAAACTAACATGTGAATGAATAGAAGGAAAACATTTTTAAATGGTATTGTACAATATTTTTTGTTCTTTTAGTCATGTTTTTTCAGGGAAATTAAACTTGATAAAAATGGAATAAAATAAAAGGAACTGGAGTACCAACAGTGTTGGTGGGGAGAGTTGTGTTGATAACTTTGTTGAATGAAGAAAGAAGAAGTAAAAGAGGACATTGATGAACAATGAGTACTGGGCCCTACTCTTTGATCAGTGAGCCAATTCCAGTGAAGAGACCCAACAAAAGAAAATCAAGTAGGAACTACTTACAGGGCCATAATCTGCAGTACACCCATCCACCTGTCCCACTCTTCAAAGGCTTATCAGTTCCCTTCACAATTTTCCTAATTATTTTCTCAGGTCAAGTGAAATGGATTTATTATCAGCTTCCTAGGGCTGCTGGAAGATCTCTTCTCATTTAGTCAACTTATCCTGAACAATTGTAACCATGTCCATTGTGTCTTCTACCATCTCTATGTATAGACTCCAAGGAAATATCACCTTTCTGGAAAGTACAATAGGATCATTATATTGTTCACTTCTGCTTATTATGATGTTTTGTGAGTAGAAGATACAGGAGGATTAAAACTAAAGAAATAAGATGACCTCTAGGCATGCTATAATACTGCTTTCCTTGGTTTGTCCAGCCCTGGGAATTTGTCAATTTGACTTTGTCTTTATTTCTACAACTTATACAATTGAATTTTTATTTTCAGTGAAATAAAAAATTCTTCTAGAGACACGTAGAAAATCTCTTGCTCTTTATCTGTCAATGGAGCTAAGATTGTAAAGCCTTGAGCTTGTCATTTGTTTTCTTCCTGCTATCAGTACAGTAAGAATATATCCTCTCCCATGTGCATCAGGAGTAGGTACTCGGTTCCACAGTGTCTTTAGACATTTGATCACAGGTGACAATGTAATTAATCATGATGCATGGAATGCCAAAATTTACTGATTTCTTATTTCCCATTGATAAGGAGCTCAGCACATTTTTTGAGGTCGAGGATACAACTAACCAATTCATGAATCTCATTTATGAGGTTTTTTCTCTGGGAATATACTTGGTACCAATATAGTATCAGACTCAGGGTCCAGTTAGGAAGAGATAAATCATTCTAAATATGGCAACAGAAAGAATTTAGTATATTGAATTGGGTAAAGAGGTGTTGGAAAATAGAAAGATCCAAAGAGGACACTAAGGTACAACAGAGTTACACCCCTAAGGCTTAAGGCACAAAGGGAAGATCATGGAGCTTTCAGAATATGGAAACTTAGAGAAGATGCCCTAGAGAGTTGAGACTCAGATCTCTAAGAAGTGAGTGTCATGCAGATGCAGCTAATAGCATAGGAGCTTAGAGTTGGGCTTTTCAGAGCTAGACTCCAAACTTTGAAGAGGAGGCACTGCTTGGCTACTCTTAGTAACCTCAAGAGATCACAGGTTGGACCCCATAGAGTTTGGGTCTAGACCTCTAGGAATGGGCCATCCCCCAGCGAGTGCTAGAACCTTTGAAGGGAGACAGTGATGTTTGTTCCTGGGGAACCAAAGCTGCTGGAAACGGGGGATAACTGCTGCTGCTTGGTGAAAGATCACTGCTGGAGAGAGAATGGAGTGATGCTGACAGGAAGAACAGGCCAACAGGAAGGAACAAGCTTTTTCAACTCGCTCTTCCTTGCCTTCAGCTTTAATCTAATACTCCATATTGGTGGAGCTTAACTGGCAAACATGTGAAAAAATGAGAAATAGAGTTTTCAGAATTCCAACCACATAAAGTAGAGCATAGATGCGTCAATTTAGAGATGAGTGGTATACCTTAAAATAAAGTTAATGCATCTTTTAAAGGGTATCTGTATATTAAATTGAAAGAGAGTCAGTTCAAGATTGAGGCAAGTCCCAAGGAATGAGTGAGGTTGGAATGTGGGAGAAAGAATCACCATTAAAATACTTATACGTAAGATGGAGACACACACACACACACAAACAGGGCATCAAAACACACATGTAAGGAACGAAGGGATGGAGGAGGAAGGAGAAATTTTAAAAGGAAGGAAAAAAGTGTAAACTAATAGAAAGAAAATGAAAGAAGTAAAAGAATTAGAAGGAAAAGCATTTCAGGATAGCAAAGTTAAAAGCTAGAAGGAACTTCTAAATGTCAACCTATTGGCCTATTTTCAAGTAGGAGATTAAGCCATCGCTATAAAACAAGTTGTAGAACTTTTAAAAATCTTCAGCTACAGGCAGGGAGTGTCTTCTGTTTTCTTAAGGTGATATATAAAAGGCTGCATTGTAGGCAAATGTTAATTTACCTCCTTCTTGTTAATTTACTGCTCATCACACTTAAACCATCATAAAATATTGGCGACCTTGTTCATAGAAGGGCAAATAAAGGTTGTTGCACAGTTCACCCAGACATTTTAATCCTTCTTTCATGTGCCTCTTTAAATTTTGGAAAAGTCAAAGACAGTTATTTTGTTTAATGTATTAATCAATATGAAAAGCATTGCTAGGAACTAAAGTGCTCTGGGTTAGTGCATTTTGTACATAATGGGAGACTGCCATTGAATTGGAATATATGGGGGAAAATAAGCATTTTTAATAAATATTTTTCTCAAAGGCTGCATGGGATTCTCCAACTTCTTTTAAAGTACAAAACCTAAATGAACCTTTTCTTGGTGACTATGGACAAAAACTCCCTCCTTGACCAAACTGTATTTTCAGGTTCCCCTGAGCCCACTTTTCTACTAAGTCTCATTCTTGCCCCACCTCCCTTGTCTTAGCCCCGTGGTCTTGTCCAATTCTGGCAAAGAATCCTGCTAAACCAGGATTAGTCCCACCAGAGTCCTCCCACCCTTGATATCCAGCCACACTCCCCTTCCCCCCATCCTTCATACTAACCAAGTTGCTCTTAGTAATTTTCTATCTACCCTCTTACACTGTTTGTTGTCTGTCAATCCCCAGCTGTCCCTGTATTTGTAGGTGAGTTCAATCTCTCTCCCTATTTCAGTAGTCTTGAGCTCCATTAAAATAGTCTTTAATAAAGTCTTCTTTGACATTTTTAACAAATAGAAGGATAATTTTCCTTCTACACTCCAAATCATTATGGATACCAAATATTATTTAGTGTCCATTTGTATCTGTCACATATACTATTTCTCTGCAGAGCTAGTTCTAGGGAACTGGCTCTGCATGTTCCTTACAGCCTCCTTCCTTTTAATTTTCTTTTTCTAATCTGTAGTGTTTAAGAAACCAGATAATCAAAGTTGTTAAGTAAAGAAATAAACTCTAATTGATGTTCTAACGTTTAGTCCTTGTAACAGCGATTTCTGTAACCCAGAAGTCACTTTCTCCATTATTTTTAATTTGAGACTGTTTAAAAGTCAGGAACAGCAGAAAGCACTAATGTGAATGAAGAAAATGTTACTATATTAAAAGCAGTGTATAAAAGCACGAGGATTACACCGATTTGATTTATCTTGGAGAGAAACCTTAGATGTTCAACACACCTTAATATTTGTGGCTCTGTCTGCAAATGACAGTTATACATAAATGAATAATACATCTTTACAACCAATGCTAGCTTTTTGCTGATGTATTTGTTAACAAACAAATGAAAAGTTCAGGTTTTACTTGACTGCCAGACTGGCTGCATCTCTACTTGGGTTTTTTTTTTTTTTTTCATATCAAATAAAGCAATGGCAAAAAAAGGCTTAAATGGCCATATCTGATTCAGATGAACCAACAATAGACTTAACTGTTGATGGTGAGGAAGAAAATTCCAGTGGATTCCGTGTTACCTCACTGCCAACCTTAGATGATTTTTTAGTCTCACCACTTATTTCACATATAACTTAGAGGGAATCTTGTTAGAAGGTATAAATGCATGCAGAAGAAATGAGGTGATATTTCACCCAACTCTAATGTTTCTTAAACACTCTGATCAGAGAATAAACTTCTATTTATTGACTTATTTATTCACAGACATTTATACATGCCTGGTAAGTGCTAGGCACTCTGCAGGAATGAATAAGGTAAATTATAGTACCTCAGTCAACTAGGAAAAATGATTGAAATGAACACCAGCTCAGTTTACCTAGTGAGGTTCCCAGTCTTAGTAAATGAAGAGTTGATGACTGTGTTTTATTTGAAAATGATCCTATTTTATTCTTAATGAATGAAGGCCTTCTCAAATGTATGTCTCCAATTTGAAAATATGAACTTAATAATAAATAAAAGTATGACACTGCTTCATTTATGCTTAATTAGATTAATACTCTTACAGGAATTGAGTTTGATAGTAACTATGCAGTTCTACTACACCAGCTTTATTTATTCATCTGCGCTCAAGCCTGTCAGCACAGCACTTGAAATGAGTTTATTGGTACTTGTAAATGTCTACCAACTTTCTTTAAGTTGAAGGACCTTATGAATGGAGGAAGATTTTAATATCTATTATTTCAGATGTGGTCCCTTAAAGAGACATTTAATGCTATTTGAATCCTTTTCTTAAGGCTGTTTGTATCTTGTTTTTTTTCTCCCAAAGGATCTTACCGTTGTATCCAAAAGTTTCATCCTATCTTAAACCTCTGATCCTGTATGCCTTTTCCTTTTTATTAAAATTAATCATGTGATTGCTCCCAGGTGCAGATTTTGCTTAAATCTCTAATTCAAACTGAATCCTGAGAATTTGTTTCCTTCATGTTACACAATTTGGGAGCCCTTGTAACAACAAAACAAAGTGCTGTACACAAATGCTGTGGCAACACAGATCAGTATTTTCTTAGTCTTTTTAATTAAGTGAAGAAAATATTTAAATCTACTACATGTAGGCTCCTTGCAAAACATAGTATTATTTAATGTTTAACTTAAGATGTATTTAAGTTCCAAAACTTTTAACTTACTTTTCTTTATCTCTTGACCATCACAGATAAGGATATTAGTCTTTTTGAGATTTGTGTCTCATTTTTATTCAAGAAGATAAAAGCAAAATATGTAAAATGATTATGAAGGATTTCAAAAATCCTTGAAGCATTTTGTGTTAGATGTGTGTTTAAGCAATTCATTTAAGGTGCCCTACTGAATAGTCCACACAAGAAAAGCCATGCCATTCACTTACTTAAACAAACACTACACGATTTTCTGACAAAGATTCTTCACAACTTTCAAAATTTTGTTTCTGAACAAATAGATGGTTTTTATTAAGCAGCTAAAGTAATTCATGAGATTCTTAAAATACATTTGAGATTATAACAAGACTTGTTCCTGATACTAACATATTCAGTGTTATTACCCAAATCACCAATAGACATGGTCAAATGTAATACTGAATAGGAACTCTTCAAGTGTCTATTATACAATTAGAAGTTCTTTCCTTGATTTATAAGGCCTAGCAATAAAGCAAGAATACTAGATTATTAGAATTAGAAAGGGTTGTATATAAATTATAATCCAAATCTCTCCTGTTGCAGATAAGAAAATTGATGATTAGAGAGATTAACTGGAGAAAGAAACAAGATTAGAATTGAATTCTCTCCATTCCCAAATATATTTTTCATTTTATAGAAAGTTAGTCTCATTTAGTGCTTAGGTTGGGAGTTTAAAATCTCATCCTTCTCACAATCCAACATATAATTCAAGCATTTACATTTATGGGAGAGAGAGAGGGATACAGAACAAAAGAGAGAGAGAGACAGAGACAGAGACAGAGAAAGACTATCTGATTCTAATCTTTTTTGAGAACGCTTCAGGACCTCAAAATCAACAATAGAATTTCCTGATTAAAATGTATCTACCAACTAGAGATAGGGAAATGAATACATAATTACCTAAAACATGAGGGAAACAGACAGATAGTATAAAAGCACAGAATGATATGGAGGAGGTAATATTTAAGAATTAAGCTGAGGGCTTCCCTGGTGTGGCAGTGGTTGAGAGTCCGCCTGCCGATGCAGGGGACACAGGTTCATGCCCGGTCCAGAAAGATCCCACATGCCATGGAGCGGCTGGGCCCGTGAGCCGTGGCGCTGAGCCTGCGTGTCCGGAGCCTGTGCTCCGCAGCGGGGGTCGGGGGGAGACACAACAGTGAGAGGCCCACCTTCCACAAAAAAAAAAAAAAAAAAAGAATAAAGCTGAAAGACGAGACCCATAATTTTAGATGGATTATTCTGAATTTCTGCTATTAGTGGTTTCTAAAGAGCAGGCTAATGTGTGCCTATGCAAATATTGACACCAACCACTGTCCCAAGGAAAACAATCCATAGACGTTTGTCATTCATTCGCAGTTAAATACCCTTGGAATATTAAATAAATAAATAAATAAATAAATAAACAAACAATAAGCAACCATCCTTGAAGTGATCCTAGGACGTGTTACAGTGAGGTCACGTTGAGGCTTTATTCAATCTGTGGCCAAGGAGTATGTCATGACTAAACATCAATGATAGTTTAAATTGTCATTGTATCCTGTTAAATGTAATTTGGGGATACCAAAAATATACTTCTACCATTTATGATAGTTGCTCCTCTTAAAGCAGCGACCTAAAATATTTTTAACTGGCCCTTTTCCCCTTAGTTCCTTAGTCACTCTTATTTGCAAAAAAAATATATATACATTTGAACTAACACTCATTTTGAAGGTAACTTAAAAAAAGAGCCCATAAGTTACCTTTTGGCACTGTCTGAATATTTGATCCGTTGAATCTGAATATTTGTCCACACTCATCTGACAGTTCATCAATTGCTGGCACTTTTATTTGGCATCATCATTATTTCTCCTATGACTTGCATTGTCAAAAGTGCAGCAAGCTGTTGGTTGGAGGCTTCTTTTTGGCAACAGTCAATAACGGCTAGACCAATTAAATCTAGGTAGGCAGCAAGTGCATTTTGCTTAGTTTAGTTGTGCTTGTTTTGTTTTGCTCTTATTCAGCAGTTTATGAGAAATGACATGTTCAGAGGAGGTGACAGTTATTTTTATGACATAACTTGCCTTTCAGCATAATTGAGCCTCCCAGGACCATCTGCCATCAGATTACACCATTTAATGTGGCACTGGATACAAGAGTAACTTATGTCCACAAATAATTCTCTATTTGAGCTGCAGATTTCCAGTATCTTCCATCTAAGAGAATATAATTTCTATGATTCTTGTATTAGGTAAGGTATTAGAGAGCTATTTCCTGTTAATACCATCTGCTTGCACTTAATATCAACATATGTCAATATATACACCTCATTTGATTCTGTGTTTAAATGTTTCAATTCTGTAGTACAAAATTATTGGTGCTAAATAGCCAAGCTAGTTTATGGCTAGGTTCCTCTCCTGTGTAGCTGTGATATTGGTTTCTAGGATGCCATAACATTGTTTTGCAGTGATGAACCAACCATGTTTCCTGGGCTACTGCATATACTCTTTCACTCAACAAGTACCATGGATCCCTATAATGCAGTCACTATTCTAAGTATTGGCAGCATAGCAATTAACAAGATAGATACAGTTTCTGCATTCATGGAGCTAATATTCAGCTCTGTTAAGATTTTGCATCGACTGTTTCTCTTCCTCTGGATGTGAAAACCTTATTTATTGCACCTAATTATTTTTATTGATGCTATGCATTTAGAAAGCCCCAGAAAAACATCACTTGATTGAATAGTACTGATGATAATTGAAGTTTGGAAGTCTAAAATACTTGCAATTCTGGATTTGCTATTGATCTAAATAATCCTTTTATCTTTAGTTTTCTGATTTGCAATTTGTGATTCCCTGAAATCAAAATAGTAATGATAAAAATAGTCCTTGATATTTTGAAACTGAAAAAAGAGAATTCAGTACTCTTAGAGAATTACCTGGACTCTATTATACAGGTTATGAGTTTAGAATCAGTAACCATCAATTTGGAATCGAGGTGTAACAGTTTAGCTTTTTTTTTCATATGAAACGTATATTGTCCTCTTTCATATCAAGATGAGATTATTTATTTTGATTGCTTTCTCTGTTTATAACTAATGCCATCTTTGGAACTAAATACACATGCACACAAATATAGATGCAAACACCTTAGGCCTTAATGGCATGATTCCAATGCCATTTTACACATACAAGAAAGCAAAGAAAGCACACAGCATGCAGACACACAATGATAGTGACACTTTAATTTACATACTGGTTCTGGTGCTTCTTAAGTCAATATGAATGATAAATCAATTAGTTGTGGCTTTGTCGCTATTTCAATGTTAATTTCATCAACTATTTTCCACACAAATGACTGTAGTACTTTTAAAGTTATCAAAAGTTTCTTTTGGCTTTGTAAATTGAGAAAATTGTACATTCTTGTCTATAAATTTACACAGAGAAACAAATTTGTAAAAAACAAAAAAGAAAGGAAAGAAAGTCTAGCCTTGTCAGACCCCTGTTTTTGTCTTTTAGGGGATCTCCATTGTTAAGACTCAGAGGCTTGGCATAGGTGATGTTTTTTTGATATGCCCTGTCTAACTTTCCAGTCTGCTTCCCTCTCCATTTCCTGCAAAATGACACTCTGGAGATGGCTCAGATATATTAAACTCTTTCAGGACTCTGTGTCCTTGCACATTTGTGTCCTTTGCCTAGACTCTCTTTCTCAGGCCTTAATTTCATTTTAGCTGCTATCTTCTGCATGACTTCCTAAAACCATGTGACTCTGAAGTTATGTTTTCTCTACACACACATGGAAGGATGTTTAGCCAGGCTGATGTCTACTCAATGAAGTTTGAACTGAACAAGACCTCATGAAATCTGTAAACAGAAATACCTGATTTTTCAGAAAACATTATGCTTACTTCTCCTAAATTTTGGAGGCCAATACATTGGAGAACATCAGAGTATTACTCAAAATTAGTTGTTCTCAGCCATAGGTTTATAGATAGGTTGGGCTAGCCTGTTGTTGACTCCAGCCTGAAGATTCATTCCTCAGTTCTGCTAAGCCAGAGAAAGATCCTGTAGAATGTCTGCCTGGTAATCATTCTCATTAGATCCGTCTTTGCTTTCCTTTTTATGTTTCATCATAGGAAGGAGATATCACATCCGTTTTAGGCAGAACCTCTGAAATGTATCTTGTCCCTCACAGGTAAACGTTCTAACTAAGTCTCTTAAGACATGATCCGGGTGTGTTGATCACTCAACACATACCACTTACCTTTTACCATATAGTCCCTGTCTTAGATGTTGTACATACTACATACTCCAGATGGACTCTCTATCAGATTCTAACAAGTTATTCCACTATCTTTCCCCAAAGTTGAAACTCTCAAGCTCAGATCATGTCACATTAATCTTACATCCCCTAGCATCTAATGCTGTGTCTGATTCAGTACTGAATTCTGACAGAATTCTCTAAACACATTTTTTGAATGAAAATCCTACAGTCCTTTTTAATGAATGAATAATTGAATTCGAGAATATGAGTATGGATGATTGATTTCTTTTCATATTATGTATTTAGAAATTCATCATTTTTTTCTAATAGAATATAATTAATGAGGAATATGAAACAGAAACAAAATCTTATATGTATTTTAGCAATATAAGAGCACTACTGAGTAGATACAACACCTTTGAAAATTTTGACACTATTTACTCTATTCCTTTTTCAATAGACAGTGCCCCAATTTTGGAAATATTTCCGGAGGCGTATGCTAATTTTCAAGTATAATTTCCCATGTTATTTTTAATTATATGCAAGGCTGGGGATAACATGTTGAATCTTGAACATTGCAAATATTCAGATTAGAGTAAGTAAGATATGTAGATGGATTAGTTTAGGAATCACATTATTTTAAAAGTGTACATTTTACCTCAGATGATATTTTAGCAATACCATATTAACAGTGTCACAATTGTTAATGCAAAGTTAAATCAAACATAAAATGAAGTTGGATCTATTACAATATTTTCAGATTGTTGACTTCAATTGATTAAGCCTATAAAATCAATTTAATGACTTTACACTAATGCACTTTTAATAAACTAGAAATGACAAGAAGCTTAAAATAGTGCATTGCATATTACATTATGAAGTTTTGTTCTGAGTGTGTGTGTGTGTGTGTGCTATACATCTCAATTTTTCTGTGGTTTCTGAGCAGACGAGTCTGACGACTCTTGATTCAGAGGGGCTCTAAAATCCTTTCAAAACAGGAGTCCAGAATTTATGAAGAATATGTTGTTATTAAGTAGTTTGCAAGAATCTTCCAAAACACATACTTTCCCACAGCATGCCTTTGCTTTCCTATCAGGAAGATGAGATTTGTTGATGTGAAGTTGTTGACTGCCAACAAATATTACAAGTATTTAGTTTGATGTGATAGTGCTGATAGGATATATCGACCTATCAATAACTTACCTAAGTCCCATTTTGATCAAGTATGTATGTATTGCTAAAATTTAGAAGACACATACTAAAAAGAAGATTGAGTGTTGTGGTTCATTAACTGGAAAAAACAGAAACTTATGCAACAAAGAGTTTTGATGTTTTATCACCATTAGTTGAATACTATTAATTAATTTTGGAAAAATTGAATATTTTTAAATGAGAAAGGAAACTGAAATGTATTTCACTACTTTCATTTTACAAATCATTTTATATATTTTGTTTTTCAGTACTTCCACACATACAACCCTTAACAACACTTAATCTGATTGAAGGAATCAGGGTGCTCTAGAAAGACAATGCTAGTAGCAGAAACAGAAGTAGACTTGGATAAGAAGCACTGCTAAATAGGCAGAAGAGAATCAGACTAGAGCAATAGAAGATATATTGTAACAGCTTACTACTCACATCAGTCTCTGAACGGAATTCAGGACAATTATTAAAAAATGAAACGAGCTATACTCTTCTCATCTCCTGTATTGACATTACATTGACTCTCACCTTGTTTCAACTCTCCGATCCTTTACTGGTTAATTAGTTTCCTTAACCCCTCCTTGTTGGTGTGTAATATATTTACATAAGTATGGATTTATTATTATCATCTTGCCCAGGTCTAAAAGAGGGTTTAAGGTAGAGCGATGTTGAATTCATGCATGGATCCCACAATTTATACCAGTTTAAAAACAAACTACAATAACTAGCCCTACTTGAGAAGAATATTAGGTATCAGTTTCCAAAGAAGTTTCTTGTGGATGTGTAGGCACTTGATGAATTATTTCCTATCTAAGTCTGCTACTCATTTCTTCCATTTTCAAAGAGTGGTTCATGTTCAATAGATACAAAAGAACTCAGGCATGGTGTTTTTTTTCCAGCCTATGAAAATCTGATAATAAAATTTATTCTTTGATCCATGTGAAAAAGGAAAGTTCTTGATTCATGTACGAGGACTATATACCAACATATCCTTTTAGCCTATTTGACTTGTTAATGTGTCAATACCATGATGATGGAATTAACAGCAATTTTAAATGTCACTGCAGATAAATGTTTATATTCATTTTAAAATGTCAAGCAATACCTTTTAAATCTACTTATATTTCAAGTGAGATTTATATTTACCTTTCACCTTACATCTCTTAAAATTTTTATAGTATATTATCTTTAAGCAGCTTGACACTGCAGCAGAATAAGAACATTTCATTGTGTGAATGTATTTATTAGGTACACAGGAATTTTTCAAATATATGTCAGTTTTACCTGTGAGTAATTGATATGTTTTCCCGTAAGACTATCATTTACTCTATTCTATTAATCCTTTTTCATGGAGCATGAATAAAACTCATCTTTATTCAAAAAAACAAATTAGTAAAGTTATTTTTATGTACATAAAAGACAAACTTTGAATTTCATTGCTTTTGGCAAAACATTCATTTATTTTAAGCTTATTAATTTACAGAGCATTGGATTCAAATGACTACATTTTAAAATTAGTTTAATCTTGATGAAATTGGCAATATCAGTTTCCATTATAACCAGGGAACCATTCATAGAAAACACAGGGAAGAAACTCTATTATTCCATCTTTTCTGAAGTACAAAGTCACTCTACCTATACATAAAAACATTAATTGCTCTAGCCATAAATTATTTATTTAGCAACTTGCCCTCTTAGAACATGAAACGATTTCTCTATAGTACAAAAGGAATGTTATTATTAATGTTTTTCTATATTATATGATAAATTTTTTAAGAGAAAAAGATTATTTTACTGTATTAAGTCACATATACTAATTAAGAACTAATTCTTTAAGGCTGTGAGCAGGAAGATATGGGATTACAAAAAGGTATCTAATGCAAAACAATCTAATCTTTATATTACATTGAAATATCTTCATTGTCATGTCCCCTTTAGTTCAACTATTTATTGTTGAGCCTTTTATTTGTATACATGATTTTCTACTAGAATGTTTTTTTTTTTTTTTTTTTTTTTTTTTTTTTTTTGCGGTACGCGGGCCTCTCACTGTTGTGGCCTCTCCCGTTGCGGAGCACAGGCTCCGGATGCGCAGGCTCAGCGGCCATGGCTCACGGGCCCAGCCGCTCCGCGGCATATGGGATCCTCCCAGACCGGGGCACGAACCCGTATCCCCTGCATCGGCAGGCGGACTCTCAACCACTGCGCCACCAGGGAGGCCCTACTAGAATGTTTTGATGTCTTGATGTAGCACACATATAAACAAGCAACCCTCTTTGTTTATCCAAGAATTTATTAACAATGGACTAAAGATAGATTTTGTATCATCAGAAAGTATTTAATTTTCTTCATCTATATTTTTTTGCTACTCTGTGTTTAGGTTTATTTCCTGTTTAAATCATTATCATTGTGTTAGAATTCAAAAATTATTATTTTAATTCAAAATTAAGTATTACTTATGGAATAATATAGTATTTTACATTCCTATAAGGGTATAGTCACCTTCCTTAGTGGCATATTTTGGAGGTTATGTTGCCCCTCTGTTCCTTGACATTACATTCTTAGAAACAAACAAAGGGAAAAATCTGTTTATATTTTAAAGTCATAAAAAAATTAGAAGAAAAAAATTCAAGCAATATTGTGTCAAAAATAAATATATATACATATATCAATATATGTACATATATATTCAGTATATAATAATATTCACACACATATACATATATATTTTTAAATGAAGACCTGTATTAAATATCAGTTTATTTTACTTTGGGCATTTGTGTTCAGGATCAAAAAGAATATAATGAAAGATCTACAGTGTGTCGTGTCAGTTTTACCAACAGTTATGTTTAAAGATAATAGCCACATTTCTTTGAATTGAAACAGTGGAAATAAGCTGAATAAAGATAGGCTAAGAAGAGGTAAGATTTTGGGTATACACAAGGGTGTAATAGTAGGAAGTTTTGTTTCAGTTTCAATTTAAGAATTCACGAATCAAATCATACCTCACTTTACAATGCAGAGGAGATGGGAAAGCATGCTGGATTCCCACAACAGAATGGAATAATCAGTGGAAGCAATTAACAAGTGTTTCTGGCAGTTTGAAATGTTACTTCATTTACTTGGAAGTGGAAAGACATGGATCTATTTCTTCCTCTTTCTCTGGCCTACAGTTATTTATGTTTATAAAATAGTATATAATAGTACATCAAAGATGGGGAATGATGATTTAAGCACCATAAACAGATATCATCAGATATTTGGGTTATGAGATTAAAAGCTGTTTGGACTATTGTAGATCACATGCTTCTACACATAATAGTTCATCTAGAATCTTTGAAATATAGTGGTATTTAGGTGAAACTTAACTAAAAGGCGGTATTAACAATGATCATAATAATGATGATGATAAAAATGGTTCACAAAAATGATCACATATAAATAAGTGATTCCCAAATAAATATGCTATTTGATGTTTTCTTTGACCAATTTTTTACCACTTATAAAAATTGTATTTATAGATATTTGTGATACTTTATTACCATAGAAAGTGTCTTTCTTATTTTTCTTCTCTGGACTCCCACTCTTGATATTTAATTTGCATTTATGGGAGTGGGGTGGCAGACTGAGTCTGTCTTCTTCTAATGACACTGTGTAAGGGTACACCATGGAGCGTGGCTATACCCAGGTGTTCTATCAACATTCTCTCAGCTGGAATATCCATGTGGTTTGCCTGTTTGTAAGAGTGGTTCTGACTTGTTAGTCTTTGCAACAATATCAGATGTAGGTTCTTCCTGAGCCATGCTTGAGCTTGCTAGTTCACACAGGGTAACTAGGGGTTTTCAAGCTTGAAGGTAGGGAACCAGTAAAAGTCACATTCCTTTATTAAACTAATTCTGCCAGAATGTCCCTGATGGACATGAGTTTTGGAAGTATTCACTCATTAACTCCTTCACTCATGTAGCATGCATTTACTAACTGCTTTTTATATATCACATACATACTGTTCTTAGACTTGGGGATACAAAGGAGAGCAGTTGAAAGAAACAGGCACTGATATGTCAACAGATGATAACATTCAGCCACTATGAATGTCAATATAATAGGCAAAAATGACATTTTTATTTGAACTGCCAATATACTCTTAGTTGCATACAACAGAATCAATTTTATTTGGCTTAAGCAAAAAATGACTTTCTTAAAGGGCCTTAGCTTATTTAGAGAATCCCCGGGAGAGCCAGAGACAATCTGCAGAGGCTCTTCAGCAGGACCAATGGGCACCCTCTCTCTGGACTGCCTCCTAGAGGATCCAACTGCTTCCAGCCCCACACCTGTCCTTCTCAGTAAGGAATGGGTACATAGATGCTCTACAGGGACTTTTACTCTTGCTTCTCCTGAATGATGGAGGCTGCTCTGACATACCCTTCCTATTATATTTGATACCTTTATATATTATATTATATTATATTATATTATATTATATTATATTATATTATATTATAATATATTATATATATTGTATTATATCATATATGATACCCTTCCTAGTATATTTATTTCATGAAAATTATCTTTATTCATAGGGTTCTTCTCTGGCTTAAAGTCTCAAGCCAGTGGGTCTGCTTAGGAGTCACTAGGTAATCTGCTTATTCCCAGTAACCAGAGAAGACTTCTGCATATAAAACATATTGATGGTTCTTCCACCACTCCATTAACTTATGACATAAATCAGTGATCTTTTATTAAATGTCCTCTATGTTCCAGGTAATCTGCTAGCTACTAGCTTTATTACCAAGTGTATCCTCCACATTACCAAGATACTCATATATCATAAGATGTTGTATTCAGTTTGCTGTTGAAGTCCATTCAGTCATGATTTCACTTATTACTTGTTAAGGCCTCCAACAGGGAATTTATTTTCAAGATGTTCTCCTCTTTTTGAAACCTTCTCTATTCACAGATGCTCAGACGCCCACCTTAACTTGATCTGAATTTTTTCTTCTAAGGTCCTATAATCTAGTATGTATCTGTCCTTAATAGTTCAATAATTCAATAAGACTGTTCTCTTCAAAGGTTTCAATCCACTGATTTAACCTTATTTATTGACCATTTCTTATGTGTCAGGCACTATTTTAGGTACTGAGAATATGAAAGTGCAAAAAAAAAAAAAAAAAAGGGGGGGGAATCCTGTTCTCAGAGAGCTTACATCCTCATACTAATGATTGTGCAATGCAATGATTTAAGTTGATCTTCCATGAATTTTTACAACTTTTCTCATGTTTTTGCTCAACTTTCACATGACACCTCCTTTCTAAATTGTCTTTTTATTTATTCTGTTGTAATAGCAGAGTGCTATCTTGGGACCTCCAGGTTGGTCTTTCTAAAGTTCAGAATCTTCAGAATTCTATTCTCAGTTATTTTCCTCCACAGTTCTCCCTTGCGTACTTCATCTCAGGTAGACTTGCCAAACAAATTTTAGAGGATCAATCATAAATATATATTTATTTCCATCCTTTCTATATTTATAAATAGTGGTTAGATGTATCTAATTTCGTGTTCCATCCAAAACCTAACATATCGAAGCTTGAAGTTATTAGCTCTGCTCCTCAAATAGCTCCTTTATTCTTTAAACTTAGAATTATGTTCCAACCTTCTTTTCCATTCCTACATCATCTACTCTCCATCCTCTCAGACCATCTAATTCATCATTAAATCCTGATGATGCTTTCTTTAAAATGTCTTATATTTGTTACTCCCTTCTAGATCTACAGGGTTTGAGGTCCAGAAGGGGGAAAACTGGAATAAAATATTAGATAGAAAATAATGTTTGAGCTGGTTTTTGAAATACAAATAAGAATTCAGTGGTTAGATATATTGCTTGGATAGGCTAGAATGAACGAACATGTAGACCTGGATATATAATGTTTCAGCCACTATGGAACTATTTTTCTCAATCATGCTATAGTTGTGTGCTATCCAAGTGGATAAGCACCACTTCTCCCTGGGTAATTCAGAGACTCAAGCCCATCCCTCAGGTCTATACTATCTGAATCTGAGTGACAGAAGAGGACAAACCATTTCCTCAGAAAGTCTTGACACAGAAATGCCCTTATCATCTGTGCTCTCATTTCCTTGACTAGATTCGGGAATGTGTCTACATATAATTGCAAGAAAATCTGGGTAATACAGTCTCAAAAAAAAAAAAGATTTACAATTGTAAATACCAGCTTAGCAGCCTACCCTATGATGGAAATGGAAAGAGGCATTCCAAGGTAGAAAAAAAATGTGTTCAAATGAAAGCAGAAATTATAGCACAGGAGGGAAATAAGAGCATGGTCAGTGTTGTTAGAATGTTAATGGGTGGTTGCCGATTGAGAAACTTTCAGGAACTGAGAAGGTACCACAAGAGAAGGTGTTACTGTACTGAGAGAAGACAGACTAGTGAACCAGGACTTTAATCATTATGCTGAGGAGTGTGAAATTCATCTCTAAATGTTAGAAACACACTAAAGATATTTCAGGGAAGAAGAAGCATCATTAATTTGTGCTGTAGAAAAAAAAATTATGGTATCTATAGGATGACCTGGTTTAAGAATAAGACACTTGTTCAAGACACAATTATTCTCCTACTAGCCTGGGAATTTTTTGAAGGCAATTTTTTCTTCATTTTATCTTTGTTTCTAACATGGAACTTGGCATAATAACAGTTATGAGCTGAATTATGTACCCCCCCCCAAAACTGATATGTTGAAGCCCTAGGCCCCAATACCTCAGAATCTACCTGTATTTGGAGATTAGGCTTTAAAGGAGGTAATTAAGTTAAAATAGGATTTTTAGTGTGGACCATCATCCAATATGGTTGGTGTCCTCATAAGAAGAGGAGACAAGGACACAGACAACAGCGTGGAAAGACCACGTGAAGAGAAAGGGAGGAGGGAGCTGTCTGCAACTCCAGGATCGAGGCCTCAGAAGGAAACCTGCAAATACTTTGACCTCTGGCTTCCAGCCTCCAGAACTGTGAGAAAATACATTTCTGTTAAGCTACCTAGTCGGTTATATTTGTTATGACGGCCCTAGCAAAATAATACTGTGGCATTCACTTATTAGGAGTTCAATAAATATTAATTAAATTTAACTTAAATCCACTCTGTACTAACTAGCTTTTCCTCTGCTCCACCCCACGTGCATCATCAACAACACTAACTCTCCTATCTGATTATCAAATTATCCATCATCAACTACCCTAACTCTCCTATCTGATTATCAAATTATCTCCTGGTCTCCATGTCAAATTAGTATTAGGTTCTGAATGAGGTCAAACACTGAGAAATAATTTGTAGTTTAGGAAAATTCAATGTTAGTAATTAAGGGACTCACACCTTAACTAATTACCTGTATAACCATACATCTGATTCTTTATCAACATGGTTCCATAAGCACCCTAACACTCATGCATGCACAATGAAATTAGAATGTATTCCCCAAAACTCTGGTGTCACAGAAAGAGTTTTGAGCCACTGCACCTAGTTTATAGTTAGCCTCTATTGCTTAATTGTTTCAAGTTTGAGACAATTTAGTTAGCCTTTGGAAGCATCTGTTTTCTTTTTCAAAATATGGGAAAAATTTCATTACTTCACAGGGTTGGTAATAGGATTAAATAAAACAGGTCATTAGAAGTTTCTAGTGCAGTGCATGTTGTGTGGGAAACTGTCCTGTAGGCACCCTTTTCTCACTAAATTGTACAAAACTGGTTTTAAACATTACTCAATAAGAATTGTTAGAAAGTAGATTTCACTATAAAATAAAAGTGAAGAAGTACCTCGCATACATAGAAAGCCTTAAAACACATTTAATTCATTACTATGAACATACCAGGAGAAATAGATATAAAAATAAATTTATTGACATTGAAAAAACAGTTTTACAACATTTAGGATTTCTCCATATATTATTTATAAATATAGACTTACTATATTACTTTTAGTTGAAAGCACTGAGTTATTATAAAATAGAAAAATTTTAAATGTACATTAAAGTAGTTAGAAGCCAAGAGAGAAAAAAATAATTACTCAAGGTTGCTGCCTTAGTAGAGTTTAATCTCTAGAGGGTCTCCATTTATATTTTGGGTGTTGATTCTATTTGTTAATTTTATATTCACTTCTGGCTCTCCATCTGTTTCACTTTGGTTTTTAATACCCTGAATGATAAAAAAAAAATCAAAGGTTCTTTATTGCAGTTATATTAAGAATTAAATAGTATCTTGCTTCTTCATAGGTATGTGGTATGAATTAAATAGGGTGATAGAGTGATATATTTACACCTGAGGAACTCAAAGTATATCAGTGGTAATCAACTACACAAGGTCATAGAATGGATAAAGGTGAAACTTGCCAAGACACGTGACTAATGTTTCCTCAGCCTCAGAGTCTTAGCGTGATGCACTCTTGTTTAGAAACCGGTGTTTGGAGATGGCAGCTGTGGGTTAGAATCTAGACTCAAAGACCCCAGAGTTGTATGACCACAGCTTATCCTCTTAAGTCATGTGAATGTCAGTTTGTTTACCCATCTGGAAATGGCAATGTTGCACACCTCACGCTACAAAAACTGTATATGAGTCAATGTGTGTAATGTGTTTAATGTTACAGCTGCCACAGAAGAAGTGCCTAATAAACTGAGTCTTCTATAACATGCCAGGGATTAAGTACTATTTTTCTCCATAGAGCACAAGTAATATTTGTTCAATTTTCAGCAAAATTATGTTTTTAAAACACCTGATCTTTTGATTTTACAACTGATTTATTGCATAGATTCTGTGCAACCTTTATTTACTAAAACAAACAAGCAAAAGTGTTTTTAAAAAGTCTTACATTCTCTACGTCTGCAACTTTATTCCCGTCCTGGCTCATTCGCAGATGTAGAGAATGAACTTGTGGACACAGGGAGGGGGAAGGGTGGGCTTGGACGAGGTGAGAGAGTGGCATGGACATGTGTGCACTACGAAATGTAAGGTAGATGGCTGGTGGAGGGCAGCCTCGTGGCACAGGGAGATCATCTCGGTGACCACCTGGAGGGGTGGGATAGGGAGGATGGGAGGGAGACAAGGGAGGGAGGAGATATGGGGTTATATGTGTGTGTGTGTGTATATATATATATATATATATATATATATATATATATATATATAGCTGATTCACTTTGTTGTAGAGCAGAAACTAACACACCATTGTGACGCAATTGTGCTCCAATAAAGATGTTAAAAATAAATAAATAAAATAGTGAAGGTGGGGGAAAAAATGTCTTACAGCATTTTTGCCTCCCTAGTTAGTTTTGCCCCTCCACATAAGGATTCTAAATACTTGAAGTCATTGATTTTTCAATAAAATTGTGTGAGAAATAAATGATACAAATATGGAGTTTTTAATAAGAAACATTCATATCAAAAATATTTGTAAAATAGGGGTTCATTTGGAATGAGATCTATTACTAAATGACTGCTGAATCAATTGATACTAGAATTGGCATAAACATTTCACACATTAGCTTTTATTTAAAATTATAGTAAAACATTTGTTATACAGTGACACTCATCTAGGGTTATCTAATGGTACCATTTCCTTTACTTTAATACTTGGATAAATATTACAGTTACCACAAAAATACCCCATTATGTTAAAGTTTACTCAAAATGCAGTCCCAAGTAGCTCAGTCTGTCTTCAGCATATCACTCTCATAGAAAAACATAAAAGCTACATTTCCTTTTGTCTTCTACCTGTAGTTATGAAATTCATAAGACATTTCACAACCAGGGAAGAAAAAGGGCAAACAAAATACCAAAAGTCATTCAGCTTAGACCTGGATGGCGATAATTATTAATCATTTATCTTAGAAATTTCTGTGGTTGAACTAAATAAGTATATCAAATTCAGGAAATAAGTGCTTCTCTTACAACCTGTGAAAACAGAATACATAGTGGGTTCATCCCTCTAAAATGAGGGAGTGCTGTAATTCTTCCCTCTGTCTCTACGCACCTCTTGTCTTAAATAGTAATTAAAAGGGTGTGATAATTTATTTGATCCACCTTCTCCTTAAGTTGTGACCCTCTGGATAGGAGAGGTGCTGGGAAGCAAATCGTGGCTTTTCCGCCTTTCAGAGAGGCAGGCTTCCACAGGAACTTTGAATCAAAACTGGGGTGGGTCAGAGACTGCAAAGGAGAATATCACAGTCTCCCTTGAGGAGAGGAGAGGATAAGAATACATTCAGAGAAAGGAAGCAGAGCTGTCAGCGAAGCAATGGAAGAGCATTTGTGTTATTTTACACTCCCTCCAGAACATCAATATTGTATAAGCTTCTCCCCTGGGAAATGATAGAAAATTCTATCTCCACTAAGTAAAAACATGTGTAGCTCCCTTTGAGGGATTGCTTGTTACCAGCTAGATGGTGGGAAAATTACTAATGCTTGCACTTTTCAAGGAAATTCTCTTATTACTTTCCTTGCTTCCCCCCCCCCCACATCTGAGAAAAACAATCAAAAGTAAGGAAACAAATGAAGTATCAAATAATATATTTTATCTGTGGTCCATTATGCTTATAAAAGTCCTACATCACAGAACATTGGATAAAAAACAATTTGATAGTTTTCTAATTAGAAAAGTGGCAACTTTCAATGAATGAATTTGCACCTCTAAAGAAATATTAAATATTGTGTTTGTTACTGCATACTGACATTTTTATTCCTGAAAGAGTAGGTTTGGTTAAATAGCGGCAATAGATTTGTCTCATGACCTTGTACAGCCAATACTAAGCACTTCTGAAGAATTAACAAATATTATTCATATACTTCCTAAAAATAATGGGGCAGTGATAGTAAGTGTGAGAGGAACAACAGAAAAGGAAACAAGAGGAGGGAAATAGAAAAGAGCTAACTGGCAAAGGTCTAGATCTTGGGATTACTAATTAAAACCATATTGAGTCATATTATCATTTGGCAATCTAATTATGAACAAGGCATATTACTTTAGATAAACACGGGAGGGAAGTAAGATAACTTAATATGTTCAAATTTACAAGAAATGTTGTGTGTTGGTTATTTTCTTAAAGTAGAGATAGCCAAAAACAAACATGTAAGGATTTTACAATGTTATAAAATATTAGACAAAATAAGCCTACTTTTCTTTTAATGGAAATTGTGTTATTTGACCATTTGTGGTGGAACATGGTCAAAATTTTATGATTTTAAAGTTAGATGGGGCCTTCTTGAGAAATGTACAAACAAGGAAAAATATTAAGAATACTAGAACATCTGTTTAATATTCATAAAGTTATTTAAACTGTTATTTTTTTATGAAAATCGTCCTTTGAAAACGTGTGTCTGTTGTTATGTAGATGTTCAAAGATGAGGATTACATTGCATAGAACAACACTGAACAATTTTTGAAGTTTTGATTCTAGTACATTTTTCTTTAACTTACATGATTTGAGAAAATCAAAAGGAAATGGAAGAGAAAATGCATGGAACTGAGGAATAGTTTTGCCAAGTTATATGCTATGATTTTTAAAAAAAAAAACAGTTTCTTGCTGAATTATTGTATGAAAATTAAAGAGAAATTCAAAATCAAAAATCTCAGGCCCACTATAGCTATTTGTTTTAGTGATACTCTTCTCCAATGTTTTCCTCTATATTTTTCTGTCCACAAAAAGAAATCAATGCCATGAAAAAGATCAGCTGGTAATTTTCTAGAACTGGTTGATCTGATCCTCATGATGAGTGAACATGTGTGCTAAAAGTACCCTTTTTCCTCAAGGTACGTTTCTTCTGTCACAATTAAAATGTGGAATTATTAGTTTTACTACTACAAAAAAAAATAACACCATTCATTCAAGACTCTTTGTATTCTGCTGTAAACATTTCAGTTTCATCTCCATAAACTACTTTTTAATATAGTTTAGATGTTTTATAATAAATAGAGGACTCGTCAACTGGGGAAAAAAAAAAACACAACATGAGAGCTGTGAGTTCAGTTTTGGGGCTTACTGAGGACTGTAGCCAGGGAGACAGACTCACAGAGGACTCTGAGGTACTGGTACAAAGAGGAAGGGGGAAGTCAGCATCTTTGTGATTTTGGTGAAGGGAGTACGTGCAGTCAAGCCCACATCTCCGTAGAAGGCTTGCTGCTGGTCACGAGGAACAGATGTCTCCGTTAATGATTTTAGTGCATTTCTAGGTATGAGAAGATGCAAGAAATTGGCTTCATCAAATTTTGTCCTAAAAATATCTAACTATCTGGAGGCCAGTTTTGCCAGTTTTTCCCAGAGTACAGAGTGCCTCTTTCCTAATCTCCAACCTGGACTTCTTTCAGAGTGTGTTGTAGGTCAGTGACTACGGGACTAGTGACTTCATTTTTGTAGAACCAGATGGCCAGCAACATTCTTTAGTTGGTAGACTATTTACTCTTCCTGACATATACCCTATATTTTTCTAATTATCGCATCTTTATTCTTGCTCAAGATATCTTTCTCCATCATAATTCCATATTGAAGTTTATGAATACTTTAAGCCTCATCATAATTTTATTTCTTCTCTGAATACTGTTCAAGTGAAATTAGTCAGAATTAATCTTTAGTTCCTCAATAATCTCTTTGTACATTATTTATATTTAGCACAGTATGCTTTGTATTGTACTGTCAGCTTTGAATACATAAGTTTGCCCAAACAGGCCAGAATGGTAATATGCATGAGAATATAGGTATATAATAAATTTTATTGTTATGATTTTTTTAATTTGATTTACTTGAAATTGTTTCTAGAAATTTGCTACCACAGATTAATCAGGAGCCATCCTCTAAGCCTAGATGGCACCTCATATACTTTGTCTTCTTAAGCTCAATGCCAAGTTTAAGTTTCCTTAGTTGGTTCCATAGATTAATTTTAATAATTTAATTTTTAAAATCAATTCTTAAACTCAGTTTCTCTTCTATTATCAGTTGCATTTGCAGTAGCAATGCAGAAGGACTATGTTCAAATTTTGTCCTGTTCTCAGCATGTGCTTACCTAAGAAAAAGGCATAATTATTCTTACTTAGGAATAGAACTCAGTAGAAAGAATAAAGTGGAAATGCACCGGTGGAGAAAATAGGCAGAATTGGAATTTTAAGTGATGTCATTCTACTTCTAATGTGTAACCAATTTTACCAACTCCTCGTATCAGTTCTTTTCAAAAGACTTCACCAAGTATTAGTCATCACAGAGTGAATATGTGTAGGACTCTGGTGAAGACACAAAGTCATAGCATTCTTATGATATTTGGAAATTTTCTTGAACTCTAGGTTTAACATAATGTATCATATATGTTTTAATAAAACAATACATTCCTCTCCAGTTCCCAAATATTTCTTAAAGTAAAATAGATTTTGCAATATGATGTACTATGTTTATTCTATCTTCCCTGGCTGTCTGCAGAGATTTTTTCCTTGTAAAATGAGGAAATTGGATGCTTTCTTAGATACTTTTTTTCTCTACTGTGTAATTATTCTAAATCCTTAGGTAACTCTGCTGAATTCAGTAAAAGTATAACAAGTTCAAGATCATTTTTAGTGAATGTACCAAAACATTTGTAATGACATTTAACTTCTTTCTCTGGCTGAATATAAACTTGAATATTACATGAAAATAATTAAAAACCTACCAAGTGTTTTCATTGCTGTAATTTTGCTATAATTTAATCTACCAATTAATAACTACTTTTTTCTGAGCTCTATTTTAAACATTTCAAGCACTATCTCATTTAATTACTTTACCAATTTGTTGTGACAGAATTTAGGGTAAGAATCTCTTTTGTCTGAATCAGGAAGAAGAGGTTTAAAAGAACTGAATAACTCAATGAGAACACAGACTTAGGAGAATTTTCATAAGAACCCACACTCTTAGAAGCTCTGAAAAAATGTTTCCAGCTTATCATTCTATAGAGTTGGGGAATCCACAACATTAAAAGTCATATTGGTATTTATTTTAGTTTTGTTTGAAAATGTTACAATAAAAATTCTATATATTGCTTTAAAACAGAAATGATGAAGATGCTATCAGGAGTTAGAGAGCAAATACAGACAACAGTTGGTAGATTTCCTGGGAATGTACTTAGGACTCAGTTGATTGGCTAATTAATCCTTCAGAATGACCTACAATTGGGATAGTTTTGAGTTTTATGGTTTTAAGTTACAATGAATCTTATTTATAAGTGTGAGTGTGTGGGTATGTGCATGTGTGTGTATGTGTGTGTGTGTGCATGTATATGTGGATCATTAGTATACTGTGATACAGTTGATGAAAAGATTGAAAATGCAAGAAAACCCTTGTTTCTCTTTAAAACTTTTATTTTGTTAACAAAGATAATACTAACACATACTTATGAATGAATGGATGAATGAAATAAAGACGGAATGACAAAATATAGGAAGAAAGCGAAAAGGATAAAACGTCTAATGATTTTTCAAATGTTCTCAAGTTGTTCTTCACCAGGTTCATAACTCCTTGTCCTGAGAATGGTAACATGGCTAATAATTATGAAGCTCTTACTACTGCCAAGTGCAGTTCTAACTTATTACTGTGAATTATCTAATTTAATTCCCACACACATTATGATTCTGGTCTGTTAATTTTGTTATTAAATATGGGAGAAGTGAGGTACAAAGAGGCCATGTAAACTTGGTCAAGGTCACACAGAGAAGGAGGGAGCTGGAATTTGAACAAACATGGTCTGAATTCAGAACAAACAAAGCTCGTCACCACTGTGATGTATTGTCTAATATTTGATTAAAATTATTGGGTAGCACATGGGTAGGTTTTTCAAAAGTCAATACAAATAAAGAGAACTATTATAATTATGATTGTATCCAATTTGGGTTTTCAGCTATTTGGCATAAAGTCTATCCACAGCAAAATGTGTTATTTGGAGGAGAGTGCTTGTAAATAGCAGCCTAAAACCATCTGTTTTATCAAACTATTTAAAAGCAAATATAAAAATAAGCCAATTATTTCTTTACAATGTAAAATACCAGAGTTCAAAATATTTGTACTTACAGATAAATTTCAAGCTAAATATGAGGGACTGCATCGATTTTTCTTTTTATCAGTGTACTATAGTAATGTATCGTGTAACATGTAACAACTAAGACGTAAGAATTAAATTACAATAGCAAATATAAGTTTTATACCCCATCTCCAGATTGCTACACACCAAAAACGACTATCTTAAATACTTTAAACTATTCTATATATTTATTTATCAGATCTATCCATTGACTTGTCAGTTTTACTTATCAACCTCTTGTGTTAAATGGAGATGTTAGCTACCTTAACATATATATCTCTGACTCCCATATACTCCTTATACATTTTTGGTTAAATCGTTATTTAAGATTTTAATTTAGATGATTATAGAAATGTTTTCGCTGTTGAGACTGTAGTATACTTTATCATTTTTGTTTATAGATTTTTTAAAATTTCATTTTTTATGGAGTTAATATTTGCCTTATATTTTGTTTTTAATCTACTTTTTTTTTTTATCCTAAGGCTAAGTCTTTCATACTCTCCAGTTACTAAGGGACATGTCAAAAGAGTTCTCTAGACAGTTGAATTTCTCAGATGATCTGCATTGTCTAGTTCTCAAGTCTGTGTGTCACGTGACACTCTTTCCCATGCTATTTTACTTCCTGCTCCATCCAGGACCAGGACGGATTGATGAAACTGCACACTACGTGTTATACTACGTGTTATAGTCCTGGGGCCCTGATTTGCTGAGAATCACTCGGCTTCTTTTTTTTTTTTTGCCGTATACGGGCCTCCCACTGTTGTGGCTTCTCCCACTGTGGAGCACAGGCTCCGGACGTGCAGGCTCACTGGCCATGGCTCACGGGCCCAGCCTCTCCATGGAATGTGGGATCTTCCTGGACTGGGTCACGAACCCGTGTCCCCTGCATCGGCAGGCGGGTGCTCAACCACTGCTCCACCAGGGAAGCTCTCTCTCGGCTTCTTTCTTAATGCTTTTTCTAGTGTCTGGAACTCATGTGTGATATACTTCCTTATTTCGATGGAGCAGAACTTATAATATTTTTCTTAGTAAATGAACAAAGATATTATTTGAAGCTCTGTAGCTAGTTCTGAAATGTCTTTGTTCTTTCTTTACATTTACATCAGAGAAGCTGATGGAAAAGCATATGACTTCCTATTCCAGATTTTCTGGATGAGAACTAATTTTTTTTTTTCTCAGAATTGTCTTTCAGAATCTTCCTTTTTGTCAATAAAGTTCTGAAATTTCAGAGTAATAAGACTAGGCAGGGGATTTTTAATCTTCAATCTAAAAATATATATATATTTTTAATGTGTTTCATCTTTTTTCTCTTACTACAACTCATTATTTGGTCCTTTTTGAAGTCCTCCTGGGTTGATGTTCAAAATCTCTTGCTTATTATAATCTTCATTTCTTTTTCTCTAATGTCATCTTCCAATTTCTTTACTGATTTTCATATTTCTATTATTATTTTAAAATTTTAAGACAATTTTTGTTCCTGTGTTTTCTACACCTTACTACTTTTATTTTATGATTGTGAAATCTTTGGACATATCTTTGAGTGTAGTATTTATATATTTTTTTGATTCTTCTATTCTCAGTATTGTTGGTATTGTTTCTGCATTGTAATTTGTGTTTATTTTGGTTATTGTCTTTCATGATGGAAATTTTCCAAAAATATCAGTGATATTTGTGTATTTTGATTTAGACTTCCTAAAATTCTTATTACAAACTCTGATGTTGTGTATATGTGTGAGTGTGTACCTGGATGTATATGGATGTTATTGGGAGTAAGGAAGGGTAGTAAATTGGTAGAATATCCTATAGGGTGACCAGGTGGCAAGCTGTGCTTTTTGTTGGAACCCCCCAATTTTCACTATCGGTGGCTTTTCCTCACAAGTGTTTTAGCTTCTATATTAAAGGATCATTCAATGGCCAGCTTAGTAGGTAGAAGTCTGCTTATAGGACTATCAGTGCCAAACTGGAGAAAGGGGCTAGGGTTCCATTTTCATTATATAGACTTCCATTCAGTCTCTCTGTTTTCATTTAGAATATCACTGCTCCCTTTATCTGTGCTTGATGCTTCCAAGTCCAAAGTTTTTCTCATTCAATTCTCCATCTTCTGGATAACTTTGTCCTCTTCTAGAGACAGGATAAGGGAAGGGTAGCGGTACTAGTGAGGATTTGATGTCTAACTGCTTCATAATGTAACTTTCAAACCAATGCCTTGTTTTAGACTTACATACTCTTCCCACCAACCTCCTGACTTCTGCTTCAGAGGGTACCTGATTCTTGAGCTTTCTAAATGTTCTGAGTATAATAAATTGGTGGTTTCTCTCAACATCTCCCTCTACAGGAACTTAAGGTTAACTTTTCTCCATTTGGTTGGGTACATTACTTTTTATTTCACCATCTGCTCTCAGACATTATATATTATGACTGAGGGCACTCAGGCATTATATGATGTTACTGGGGTTATGAATGTCTCCTATTTTCATTAAAATGGAGTATAGGTTTCTCATTTTTGACTTATTTTAAGGGGAGTACAAAGAAAAGGGGACTTTTTTTCTCATGTTAAAACTATCAATTTGGTTTCAAAGCTAAACTTTATGTGTAATTTAAAAAAATCTTTTATAGAAAACTCATATTTTTCTTACACTATTAATTTAATATAAATTAGCCCATGTGTCTCCTAAATAGGTATAAAATTAAAGTTGGCTGTAAAGATGAATATTATTAAACAATCTGTAAAAGAACTTTTAAAGCATATGTTAAACATATTTTAAAAGCATATTTTATTTGAAATAATTATTTTATTACGTGCCACACAAAAATGATTAAATACATTTTTAATTCCTGAGAGATTGAGGCATCTGTGTGCCTGAAATATTTGGGCATAATAATTCATGTTCATTTCCTCCCTAGTTATGTTATAAATGTAATTAATGGGCATTTCTGTGAATTAATGTTGCTATAATTGGAATTTGTAAATAAATTTGAAATAACAAAATTTTATTGTCTAACAAAACAGTGAATTATGTTTATTCTAGTATTTTAATACCACACACATTTGAAAATTAGATTATCTTGTACAGGAAAACTAGTAGAGTGATAAAACATTACTATGAGAATGTCTTCATGATGAACTTGTCCACAAAAATAGAGCTGATAATTTTTGATCATAGAAAACAGATAACATAAGTTTTTAAATATATGTGGTTGGGTATAAAGCAAATGGCCTGAAATAATATCAGTACAATGTTTTTTGTTGTGTTTGATAAATATATATATATAATTACATATATTATGTATACATCTACACTATTTTGTTGTATTCACTCTATTTCATTATTTTGGATTATTCTAGTGCTTGAACTTCAGTTTGATTTAATAAAACATGTTCACATTTTAGTTTTATATTGAACCAGTATGCTTATCTGTGAGATCCCTGTGGTAACACATGATTATGCAATTTTTTCAATTAGAATGTCCAAAAGTCTTAGTCCCTTTTAAATATTTAATCTTTAAAAAGTAATACTTTAGGGCTTCCCTGGTGGTTCAGTGGTTGAGAGTCTGCCTGCCGATGCAGGGGACACGGGTTCGTGCCCCGGTCTGGGAAGATCCTGCATGCTGTGGAGCAGCTGGGCCCGTGAGCCATGGCTGCTGAGCCTGCAAGTCCGGAGCCTGTGCTCCGCAATGGGAGAGGCCACAACAGTGAGAGGCCCGTGTACAGCAAAAAAAAAAAAAAAAAAAAAAAAAATTGGTAATACTTTTTAATAAAAGATATAAATCTCAGGATAGTCTTTTACGGAACTTCATCCAATATCTAGGAGTGCTCTGTATTTCATGCTTGTTTCAGCATTTAGTCCTAAATAAAACAGTTCCTATGGGAACGATCGTACTGTAGGTGATAGGGCTGACATCTAGAAGTCATATCTCAATCTCTTTCCCCATGCTTCCTTTCACCTTAAGTATGTAAAATGTAAAACCAAGGAATTGCTTTCTCCGCCTCCATTTCAGTTAAAGGTGGATATGTGTTCCCATTAGGATCAATGAGGCCTCTGTTGGAGGCTTCTGTGAAAGCAGTTCCTTGTCTAATAGCGGAAGTGAGAGAGCCTTTCAGCTTCTCCTCTTCCTTGATAGCTATGCTGCATGAATCTATACCTTCAGTCTTGTGCCCATCAGATGACAGTGCATGGATCAAGAGTGAAGACCCTGAGGTGGCTACAGCACATCACTGAGAAGGGTCTGACTTCTTGATAATATGTTAAACACTGCCAGCTAGCCCCAGTTTCCTTGTTATGCAGGGGGAAAAAAAAGTCAGTGTTTTAGAAGACAGTATTGATGGATTTTCTGGTACTGGCCGTCAAATACATCGTAAAAGAAAGAGCAATCATGCCTCATTAAAAAACATGCACACACACAGAACAATGAATTGCTAGGAAAGTATTAATAGGATAAATGTTAGGGGTTAAATAATTTTTCATGAAAAGCAGTTGGTAACCATGCAGAATTATTGATGTATTAGGTAGAGGAAGAAAGGTAATTTTTCTTAACTGACTACTGTTAGATAAAATGCTAAAATAATTTATCATAGTTCTAAATTAATGTACACTAAACTAGAAAGAGACAGTAAAATTGTCTAAGATTTCTATAAAAAGATTCAAGAGTTTCTTACAGACTTTAAATGACAAAAGAAAAGAGATTTAAAGTAATTTTGGTTTTAGTTTATGACTAAGATTGGGACAAAATACAAAAGATGCTATTTCTGTTTTGTGAAACTGTATTACTACAAGTAATAGATTTTTTTGGAGAATCATTGTATTTGAGACTTGTTTTGAATGTATTAATCAGTAAACAGTCTAGTTTTTACAATAAAGTGTCCTGAGAGAATAAACAAAAGGTTAAGTTGTGTTCTTTTTACTACTTTAACATCTAAGTATCAATTATATATATTAAAAAAAAAAAAAAGATGGAGTACATTGACTTTTCCACTGGCTGGATTATTGCTTATTTTTAAATTAACTATAGATATTTTATACAGAATAAGTCCTTAACTCTTGTCATGTCTATTAGTTGGGTTTAGCCTTTTAAAAAAGCAAGTACCAAATGTGTGTAAAAAAGGTTTTGAGATGCTACTGACCATTTGCTTCTTGTTGGAGGGAGTGTGGCGGGCAGCAGGCTTCATGTATTGACAACCAAAGCAGTCTAAACCCATCTTCAGAGGAGTCACATGACAGTCACTGATTTTATTGCCACCATCACTGTTCTAGGATTAACTAAACAAATTGCAGCCATTGGGGCTGAGTATCTCCAGGTTGATATAATCTTCTGTCTAAATGTTAATACTTAATTAATGTATTAATCTTTTGTCTTAATGTAATACTGGTTAATGTTCAGTATTACTCTGAGTAGTCAAAAATCACAAGAAACTAATTGAATAGAGAAAGTAATTGCTGCTTTTGAGTAAAATGAAACCATATGTTCCACAAAAATAGTTCTTATTTAATTCTCTCTTTTCAAAAAGAGAGTCTTACCTTTTTTTTCTGAAAAATCAATATATAAATAACAATAAAAACAGTTAAAATTGTGAATTTAAAATATAAGTCATGGAAGTGGATAGGCCATGAGAACACATATATGGTGCATATATATGTACCATATATATATATGTACACATATATGTGTACACATATACACATAGTTAAGCTTAAGTCATGTTACAATTAGCTATTATTAAATATACAATATATTATCGATATCTTCATTTGTTCAGAATATATTTCTTGTGTTTTCATAGACTAAATAAGATTAAAAATACTAAGTAAAAACTTAACTAAATGTTTTACTCAGAGTTTCTCTATAAAAAAATGTAACAGGACTTCCCTGGTGGCTCAGTGGTTTAGTCTGCCTGCCGATGCAGGCGACACGGGTTCGTGCCCCGGTCTGGGAGGATCCCACATGCTGCAGAGTGGCTGGGCCTGTGAGCCATGGCCGCTGATCCTGTGCATCCGGAGCCTGTGCTCTGCAACTGGAGAGGCCACAACAGTGAGAGGCCTGCGTAGCACAAAAAAAAAAAAAAAGTAACTTCATCCCAGTGCATTTAGAGGAAAATGTAGCTCTCCACATTTCTGTGGACATGCACACATGCATGTGTTTAACAGAATCTCCCCAGGAGGAGATACATAGGAAGAGGTGATATAACCCAGGGGCTATAAGTCAAACCCTTTGGGTTGAGACTGAACACTAGCTGCATCATCTATGGAAAATTCTTAACATCCCTGTGTCTCTCATTCTATAAAATGCTTCTAATAAGATAACCCTCCTTATAAGGTCGTTGATCAGGTTGAATGTGTTCGTACATGAAAAATGCTTAGAACAGAGTCTGGCATGTTGTAAGAACTACTAAAAGTCACTGGGATTACTATTATTCTATAATTATTATTATAATTACTATTATTCTATAATTACTATTATCTGGGAGAGCTTTGGTAGCTGTCTCTAAGTTGGATACCCCTACCTTGTCCTTTGATTATTAAATAGTAACAATTACTATTATTCTATAATTACTATAATTCTATAATTATTATTATCTGGGAATAATTATTATAATTAGTGTTATTCTATAATTATTATTATCTGGGAGAGCTTTGGTAGCTGTCTCGAAGTTGGGTACCCCTACCTTGTCCTTTGATTATTAGAGTTCAGCATCGCCCCTTCTTTCTCATCTTGAGGAATATAATATGATTGGTGACAAAATAGTGCACCCAAATTCTGTGTGACTTTGGGACATAAAGGAAGCAGTGCTTACTGTTGTTGCCTCTAGCTTCAACTTTTTCGACCAGAGAGGTTTTTTCATAAAAGAAATAATCTGCACATTCTGAAGTTTATTTATTAAAGCAGTACCTTCCTCTGGTTGTCAGACCTGAAGAACAAAATGAGTTCTCACCTCATTTATTTAATTCTGGAATAAATTCTAACTAATTCAGGTTTTAAATGATGGAAATGGATGGTTAGGAATCATATATCTGTGCTTATGTATATATATATATATATATATATATGTGTGTGTGTGTGTGTGTATATATATATACATATACATATACATATACATATATATATATATATATATATATATATATATATATATAGAGAGAGAGAGAGAGAGAGAGAGAGAGAGTTATATGGGCCATATATCCTATATTTGCTGAACTAAACTTATTGTCTTCCAAAGATTTGCTATTACTAATGAGTAAAAAGGAATTAATAAATAATTCCAGAGAAATAAATATATGGGAAATAATATGACCTTTGTTGCCAAGAAAATTTAAGTCTATATCCCTCCTATTATATTTATAAAACATATTTTAGAGCAACAAAACAGCTAAATTATTAAATATACATCATGGCTTACAAACTATCAGCAAATTACAGCATGGAAGGAAAATCTCTAACAACAATGATTCTTCAATACATTTCTCTATTTTTAGGTAAGCTGTTTATAAATTTATGCCTTGAATATTGAAAAAAAATGGTTCATATCCATACACTTCTGAGTACCTCATTTAAGGTGTGACCTGGAAGCTAACAAATAAAATTGAATATGTCTCTTCTCTTCTGCAGTGCTTTTCCCAGGTGTAAACTTGTACTATAATGTGTCCATTATTGAAAAATATTAATCAGTCTATTTTGTGCCTTCTCCCTCTATACTAAATACCCTGAATCCCTTTAGCTATCCCTAGTATTATTTATTTATATTTCAGGGCATACCTCTATATTATCTTTAAGTTTTTTTCATGCTATGAGCCTTGTGATCATACTACTTTCTAACAAAACTCTGAGTAAATTTTTTAAAAAGCCTTTGATACATGTATATTGACACCATGCGTTCTGCTGTTACCTGTGCATTTTGGGGGGTTGTATTTTCATTTGCAACAGACTTTTTTTTGGTACATAATTTAGTGACTAAATAAACTACCAAAGTCTATGACTATTTAGTTTTATTCTATTTATATATATAACCTAAATGAAATCCTAATCTCCCTTTCTTTCTCTCAGATTGATTTTCATATGTGGTGGGACCTTTCTGAATATAGGAACTTTGTATTAATTTTACACGTGATTAATTGTACACGTGGTCCCTTCAATTTGCTCTTTCCCTCCAAAGTCATCATTATAACATGTGTCTTCATTATATTTTTGAAACTGTAGAATCTTAAGATTTCTTAAAAGAAAGGTGAAATTATATAATGTTTTCATTGTCTGAAAAACTCATCTCTGTACGTAGAGATGGATCATACCAGCTTGTTTTTCACCAAATCTGATTAAAAACTCATTTTCATTTATGTATTTGTAAATTCATTTTTTTCACTTTTCTGATGAAATGACTTAGTTTCTTTTAGAAGTCACTATTCACTTCAAGAAGCTCAAGTCCAACTTGATTTTCCATAAACATTGACATAACATTAATCCTTCCTAAGACACTTCAGTACATGTATATGAAGCTTTATCCATAACAGTGCTCCCTTTTTAACTTCATCCAATTCTTGATAGTTATTATTATTGATATTTTTTAAACAACCAGTTACATTGTTTCGCTTTTTCCCCTTGACCATTTGACTTCTTCATTAAAAGATTTTTCTCTGCTGATTTTCATAGCAGTTTTAAGGAAATACTTGGCAGAATAATCATTTAAAAAGAAATTTCAAATTACTACTAAGGCATCTCTCATTTCTGACAACTTCAATAACTGGAAGATCCAATCTCCTTGTTTCTTGTTCTAGAATTTATGATGACTAATTTCATTGGATTCCTTGGGGGTTTTTTGTTGGTTGATTGGTTCTCCTTTATATGAATTAATATTTCATTATTCTTTGATAACATAGTTTTCCTTTTAAAATGTTCTGTTATTTACAAAGCAACTCTCCTTGAAACTTCTTATTTATCTCCTTTTAAGTCTTTATATTACATCAGGCTATATAATAACCATGGATGGGTGGAAGAAGCCTTGTAACTAATAGATATTTTATTTTAGGAGCCATAAAAAATAAACCAATTATCTAGGTTGACTGGGAACTTTTAAAGCAGGTCCATAATAGCAGTTTTATTAGACAAAGTCTCCAAATGCCAATAAAAAGATATACTGAATTTCAGATCACTATACACATATGTGTCTGTGTTTGTGTGTGTGTGTGTGTTTAGAAAGTGCTGAATTTCTTTAATCTCAAGTCAGTCTTTTCAACAAAATTATAGTGTATCATCAGTAGTAATTACTGTTACTTCAGAAATTAAAAACAGTAAATCAAACGCAAAAAAACCCATCCAGTGAGAGGCAGTTTTACAGTAGTTCCTGGATAGATGATGACTTTTCAACATCATTTCTTGTTCTCTTTTTTTTTTTTAATACATTTTGGGTACTTTATGTCTTTGAGATTAATTTTTGACTTTATGCCTCTTTTCTTATGCTGTGTCATTGTGTGGCATTGTAAAGTATGCCTATGATAAAATATTAATTTGTGAAATCCTCTAGGAACCATTTAAAGATATTGGGTGAGGTTTAGAAAAATCAAATAAATGACCCTTTCTCTTAGGAGTAGATTTAGAAGGTATATTTCATTGGAATTACTGTGGTGTGAATCACATAGCAGAAAACTCTGTGTGAATGTTAAGTAACTTAAAATGCTCACAACTGCCAAGCATTTGTTACTTTCATATGCCCTTGTCCAAACTTTACAAGTTTAAGTTACTTGCTTGGCTAATAGATGGAATATTGATTTCAAATATAACATTACACACAAAGTTTTACATGGTAAACTAGATAATTCATTACTGTAAGTTATTTATGAGTCTGTTACTGTATTTGAAAATATTATATAACAGTAAATCAGTACTGTTATAATTAAAATATATGCTTCCATTTGTAGCAGTACTTCTGTAAGTATATATATTTTTAGATATATGTATTTTCCTATGTAGAAAAGATCTTATTCTCTGACAAAATTTACTTTTCATCCATACATTCACAAGTATTGATAGATAACTGACTTTGTGTCAGGTCCTGCTCCAAGAGCCAGTGATTAAGAATTGAACCTAGGGTTCATATTCAATCAGGAGGGAAGACAGAGAGTGAACAAATACACAAAGGAATCATTTCACATTGAGGTATATTCCGTGAAGGAACCAGGTGGAACTCTGGGATGATTAGTAAGGCCAGACTGGCAAATCCTTTCTGAGAATATGACAGAGTAGTGTGGAGAGCCAAAAGTTAAGGGAAAACCTGTACACAGCAATTTAGGGAAGTAATTTTCCAGACCTATGAAAAGCAAGTGTAAATGTAATGAGGTTAAGGCAGAACTTGTTAATTTCTAAGACCAGAAATCACGTGAGAATAGAGCGTCTGAGGTGCTAAAAAGATCAGTACAAGGTGAGGATGGGGAAACTAGGCAGAATGGGATCAGAACGTTTACTAGATCAAAGGGAGATGTGAGCATGTCACTCATAGTACATTGTCAGGCCACACAGGGTTTTAGGCAAAGGAGTAATATTATACATTTAAATATCACTCTGGCCACTAGGAGAAAATGAATTCTGTTGGTGAATGACAATGTTTGTAGATCAGTTAAGAGGGCAATAAGTTTGTCCAATTGATAAGACATGAAGCCAAACTCCCATTATTTAGGAGTGAGGAAAGAAGTAGGTAATTTGGAGACTTCATAGATAAATTGATCAGGACAAATTTTCCTAATTATATAATTTGATGAGCTGGGTACATGTCTGTGTAGTTTCCTCATATGAGGAAGATTGAAAGAGGAGCATGTTTTGAAGACATGGGAAATGAGAGTTTTCACTTGGCACATAAAGATTTAGACATTCTGTTAATATAGAGCCAGCAGTAGACACCTGTTTAACCACCCTGACATTCACGTTACTGTATGTAGAAAGCACAGGTTTTGATATAAGGAAAAGCTTAGTTTGAAATGGATCAGTTATATAATCTTGGGCAGTTTGTTCAAATTCTGCAAGCTATACATTCTTTGACTGCAATATATATGCCTTTCTTATACATTTTTAAATACAATAGAAATGTGTGTATCATATACATGGTATGCATCCAAGTAATTGTAGTTTACTTTTTTTGACCAATAAAGAGTAAGTGTAAATATATCCTAAATTAGAAGTTCAAGAAAATATTTAGCATACAAAATTGGTCTTCTATCAACATCTTCAGAAATACTATTTTGAGTCAGCAGTTGTAAATGACATTGTCATGGATATATGGCAATTAATAAATGCTGAAGAAACGTCTTGTATAATTTCTCCCATTTTTTTTTCTCATAATTCTATAATGACTTTTTGTTGAGGAATTTAAATAAATTCAAGAGGGACATAATACAAAAATTTGTATGAATGAAGAATAAGTAAGAAGTACTGTCTGGATGGGTATGGTGATTGAAAAGTGGAAAGAATCTTAAAACTTCAATTTCTGTGACTGAAGTGTTTTGTTTTGTTTCGTTTTGTTTCTGACAAAAATAGAGGTTAGTAAAGAAGCTGGATTTGGACAGTAAGAAGATAGATTAGTTTTGGACATGTTGGCTATGAGACATCTAGGTGGAAAGATTCTAGAGGCGGTTGGAGATGTGCAACAAGAGACCTGATAGAATAGGTAGATCTAGATTTGAGATTAATTACCCAGAATTGTTGAGTGTTAAGTAAATCTTGGCTGTATTATTTGTTTAAATTCAGGTTCCCTCCATCACCTTCCAAAAAAAAATCCATCCTGGGAATCTCAAAATGAACATATTTAAATAATTTATTTAAAAACAATGATATTTTATTTCATACACAATTCTTGGATTATTCAATCAATACAAATAAAAAAATAATCACTTGCCTGTATACTATACTATAATTACTTGTTACCAACATATCTTCCCAAGCTTGTTTAATACAAACTGTTCTCTCTTTTTTTTTTTGGTGGTACGCGGGCCTCTCACTGCTGTGGCCTCTCCCGTTGTGGAGCACAGGCTCCGGACGCGCAGGCTCAGCGGCCATGGCTCACAGGCCCAGCTGCTCCGTGGCCTGTGGGATCCTCCCAGACTGGGGCATGAACCCGTGTCCCCTGCATTGGCAGGCGGACTCTCAACCACTGCGCCACCAGGGAAGCCCACTGTTCTCCATTTTTTATTCCTCTTCCCCTTATCCTCTCCAAAAAGTTGTCATTTCATCTATGAAATGGACAGTGGTCATTTCCCTGTCCCATGACCCCTTAGAACAAAAAACAAGTCTGTTTCCAGGAGGTGACCCTATCTGACTAGTGCAATGCAGCAAATCTATCACAGTGCCCCTCAGGGAGAATTAGTTTGAAAAGTCACTGCTAAGTTAGTTGAATGAAGAAATGAATGAAATTCAAATGTTCATATAAAATGATGCAATAATCAGCTTCCATGCTTTGACTTTCTATACGCCAATAACCTTTACATCTACTTTGTTTTTCAGTACCTCCACTCTTGCCACATTTTTGTAACTTCTTAAAATATAAAATTTGTAGGACATCCCTGATGCTAAATTCAAAAGATTGGAAGCTAGTAGAAGCTTACAGAAAGCAAGTTGAGTAACTGTACTTTTACATTCATTTCTGTCTTTATAACCTAATAAATAAAAATTAGTTTTATTGACTATTCTTGGTAATATATCTATTTTTAGAAACTGTGTTTTCTAGTATGAGCCACTGCAATTCAGGAGTTTCATCATGAATACAAATAATTTGATTATGAATGTTCTGTAAGGAAAAATATGCTACTTACATTTACAAGAAACTTGCACAAATGTAATACCTCTCTTTCACAAAATTAATGTTAATATATACAGAATTGATCTAGGAAATAACACTTATACTGGCATTATAATTTTACCTCATAGATGTAAAACCTACAGTGAGCTACACAAATATGTAGATGAGTGAACATTATTACAATATCAAAAATGGTAACCATCCGTCTTCCATTTTAATCAGTTATCCCTTAGCAGGGTTTCTATATTAAATTAATTTTACTCTACAGCAAGGAAGATTTATTCATTAAAATATGAAAGTAAACATTCCTTCTGATGTATGAGTATGAGTTTGCACTAAGTTATAGCATTTCAGAGGAGAGTTTCTGAACTACTTGTGTTTGAACCCCAGCTTTACGACATACTACTTAGGTAATTTTGCTTAATATTTAATATCTCTAAGGGTAGATTTCCATGTCTTAAATGTGGAAAGTAATTTCAATCTCATGAGCTATTTGAAAGACATAAGAACACACAGTAAGCATATAATTAAGGATGTGTAGTCAGAGCCCAATTATTGGTAACTATTGTTATTATTAAACCAATGATTTATTGAATGTCTATGAATGATTGACCCTATATTATTTCTGTCCCTAACATCCTAACCTTCAATTAACCCCATTTTACAGAAGGAGAAATTAAGGTAGACAGAGTTGGAGTGACGTTCAATGGCTACATTAAAACTTCGATTTGAACCACAGAATTGTTCACTCCTCCATGCAACTTAGGTTCCTGAAAGTAGGATATCTGTATGTATACTTTCACATTTTTATTAATTCTAACTTGGGCTTGAGTTACCATTCCATTACTTCCTCCAGTAATTCCTTTTTTTTTTTTTTTTAAACATCTTTATTGGAGTATAATTGCTTTACAATGCTGTGTTAGTTTCTGCTTTATAACAAAGTGAATCAGCTATACATATACATATATCTCCATAACTCCTCCTTCTTGCGTCTCCCTCCCACCCTCCCTATCTCACCCTTCTAGGTCGTCACAAAGCATCGAGCTGATCTCCCTGTGCTATACGTCTGCTTCCCACTAGCTATCTATTTTACATTTGGTAGTGTATATATGTCCATGACCCACTCTCTCACTTTGTCTCAGCTTACCCTTCTCCCTCCCCGTGTCCTCGAGTCCATTCTCTACATCTGTGTCGTTATTCCTATCTTACCCCTAGGTTCCTCAGAACCATTTTTGGCATTTTTTAGATTCCATGTATATGTGCTAGCATACAGTATTTGTTTTTCTCTTTCTGACTTATTTCACTTTGTATGACCGACTCTAGGTCCATCCACCTCACTACAAATAACTCAATTTCATTTCTTTTTATGGCTGAGAACATTCCTTTGTATATATGTGCCACATCTTCTATAGCCATTCATTGGTTGATGGACACTTAAGTTGCTTCTATGTCCTGGCTATTGTAAATAGAGCTGCAATGAACATTGTGGTATATGACTCTTTTTGAATTACGGTTTTCTCAGGTATATGCCGAATAGTGGGATTGCTGGGTCGTATGATAGTTCTATTTTTAGATTTTAAGGAACCTCCATACTCTTCTCCATAGTGGCTGTAACAATTTACATTCTCACTAACAGTGCAAGAGGGTTCCCTTTTCTCCACAGCCTCTCCACCATTTATTTTTTTGTAGATTTTTTGATGGCGGTCAATCTGACCAGTGTGAGGTGATACCTCATTGTAGTTTTGATTTAAATTTCTCTAATGATTAGTGATGTTGAGCATCCTTTCATGTGTTTGTTGGAAATCTGTATATCTTCTTTGGAGAAAGTCTTCTATTTAAGTCTTCTGCCCATTTTTGGATTGGATTGTTTGTTTTTTTGTTATTGAGCTGCATGAGATGCTTGTATATTTTGGAGATTAATCCTTTGTCACTTGCTTCGTTTGTAAATGTTTTCTCCCATTCTGAGGGTTGTCTTTTCATCTTGTTTATGCTTTCCTTTGCTGTGCAGTTTCATTAGGTCCCATTTTTGTTTGTTTGTTTTGTTTTATTACTCTAGGAGGTGGGTCATAAAAGATGTTGCTGAGATTTATGTCAAAGAGTTCTCTGCCTATGTTTTCCTCTAAAAGATTTATAGTGTCTGGCCTTAAATTTAGGTCTTTAATCCGTTTTGAATTTATTTTTGTGTATGGTGTTAAGGAGTGTTCTAAATTCATTCTTTAACATGTATCTGTCCTGTTTACCCGCACACTTATTACAGAGGCTATCTTTTCTCCCTTGTATATTCTTGCCTCCTTTATCAAAGATAAGGTGACCATATGTGAATGGGTTTATCTCTGGGCTTTCTATCCTCTTCCATTGATTAAAACTTTGTTTTTGTGCCATTACCATACTGTCTTGATTACTGTAGCTTTGTAGTATAGGAGCCTGATTCCTCCAGCTCTGTTTTTCTTTCTTAAGATCGGTTTGGCTATTTAGGGTCTTCTGTGTTTCCATACAAATTGTGAAATTTTTTGTTCTAGTTCTGTGAAAAATGCCATTGGTAGTTTGATAGAGATTGCATTGCATGTGTAGATTGCTTTGGGTCATATAGTCATTTTCACAATGTTGATTCTTTGAATCCAAGAACATTGTATATCTCTCCATCTGTTTGTAACATCATTAATTTATTTCATCAGTGTCTTATAGTTTGTTGCATACAGGTCTTTGTCTTCTTAGGTATGTTTATTCCTAGGTATTTTATTATTTTTCTTGCAGTGGTAAACGGGAGAGTTTCCTTAATTTCTCTTTAAGATTTCTCATCATTAATGTATAGGAATGCAAGAGATTTATGTGCAATAATTAATTTTGTTTCCTTCTACTTTACCAGATTCATTGATTAGCTCTAGTAGTTTCCTGGTAGCATCTTTAAGTTTCTCTATGTACAGTATCATGTCATGTGCAAACAGTGGCAGTTTTACTTCTTCTTTTCCAATACAGAATCCTTTTATTTCTTTTTCTTCTCTGACTGCTGTGGCAAAAACTTCAAAAACTATGTTGAATAGTAGTGGTGAGAGTGGGCATCCTTTTATTGTTCCTGATTTTAGAGGAAATGGTTTCAGTTTTTCACCACTGAGAATGATATTGGCTGTGGGTTTGTCATATATGGCCTTTATGATGTTGAGGTAAGTTCCCTCTATGACTACTTTCTGGAGGGTTTTTATCATAAATGGGTGTTGAAGTTTGTCAGAAGCTTTTTCTGCATCTATTGAGATTATCATATGGTTGTTATCCTTCAGTTTGTTAATATGGTGTATCACATTGATTGATTTGCATATATTGAAGAGTCCTTTCATTCCTGGGATAAACCCCACTTGATCATGGTGTATGATCTTTTAATGTGTTGTTGGATTCTGTTTGCTAGTATTTTGTTGAGGATTTTTGCATATATGTTCATCAGTGATAATGGCCTGTAAGTTCCATTTTTTTATGATATCTTTGTCTGGTTTGGGTATCAGGGTGATTGTGGCCTCGTAGAATGACCTTGGGAGTGTTCCTCCCTCTGCTGTATTTTAGAACAGTTTGAGAAGGATAGGTGTAAGCTCTTCTCTAAATGTTTGATAGAATTCGCCTGTGAAGCCACCTGGTCCTGGGCTTTTGTTTGTTCGAAGATTTTTAATCACAGTTTCAATTTCAGTGCTTGTGTTTGGCCTTTTCATATTTGCTGTTTCTTCCTGGTTCTGTCTTGGAAGGTTGTGCATTTCTAAGAATTTGTCCATTTCTTCCATGTTGTACATTTTATGGGCATATATTTGCATGTAATAATCTCTGATGATCCTTTGTATTTCTGGCATGTCAGCTGTTACTTCTTTTTCCATTTCTAATTCTCTTGATTTAAGTCTTCTCCCTTGTTTTCTTGATGAGTCTGGTTAATGTTTTATCAATTTTTGTTGCTGTTGTTTATCGTCTCAAAGAACAAGCTTTTAGTTTTAATGATCTTTCTATCATTTCCTACATTTCTTTGTCATGTATTTCTGATCTGTTCATTATGATTTCTTTCCTTCTACTAATTTTGTTTTTTTTGTTTGTTTGTTTCTTCTTTCTCTAATTGCTTTAGGTGTAAGGTTTGGTTGTTTATTTGCGATGTTTCTTGTTCCTTGAGGTAGGATTGTGTTGCTATAGACTTCCATCTTAGAAATGTTTTTGCTGCATCCCATAGGTTTTGGGTCATTGTGTTTTCATTGTCAATTGTTTCTAGGTACTTTTTGTTTTCCACTTTGATTTCTTCAGTGATCTCTTGGTTATTTAGTAGTGTATTGTTTAGCCTCCATGTGTTTGTACTTTTTACAGATTTTTTCCTTTAATTGATATCTAGTCTCATAGGGTGTTCGGAAGAGATACTTGATATAATTTCAATGTTCTTAAATTTACCAAGACTTGTTTTGTTACCCAAGATATGATATATCCTGGAGACTGTTCCATGAGCACTTGAGAAGAAAGTGTATTCTCTTGTTTTTGGATGGAATGTCCTATAAATATCAGTTAAGTCCATCTTCTTTAATGTGTCATTTAAGCTTGTTTCCTTATTATTATTATTTTTTTCATTTTGGATGATCTGTCTATTGGTGAAAGTGGGGTGTTAAAGTCCCCTACTATGATTGTGTTGCTGTTAATTTCCCTTTTATGGCGGTTAACATTTGCCTTATGTATTGAGGTGCTCCTATGTTAGGTGCATAAATATTTACAATTGTTATATCTTCTTTTGGGATTCACCCCTTGATCATTATGTAGTGTCCTTCTTTGTGTCTTATAATAGTCTTTATTTTAAAGTCTACTTTGTCTGATATAGTAATTGCTACTCCAGCTTTCTTTTGATTTCCATTTGCATGGAATATCTTTTTCTATGCCATCACTTTCAGTCTATATGTGTCCTTAAGTCTGAAGTGGGTCTCTTGTAGACAGCATATATATGGGTCTTGTTTTTGTATCCATTCAGCTAGTCTCCGTCTTTTGTTTAGAGCATTTAGTTCATTTACGTTTGTGGTGGTTATTGATATGTATGTTCCTATTACCGTTTTCTTATTTGTTTTGGGTTTGTTATTATAGGTCTTTTCCTTCTCTGTGTTTCCTGCCTAGAGAAGTTCCTTTTGCGTTTGTTGTAAAGCTGGTTTGGTGGTGCTGAATTCTCTTAGCTTTTGCTTGTCTGTAAAGTTTTTAATTTCTCTGTCAAATCTTAATGAGATCCTTGCTGGGTAGGATAATCTTGGTCGTAGGTTTTTCCCTTTCATCACTTTAAGTATGTCCTGCCACTCCCTTTTGGCTTGCAGAGTTTCTGCTGAAAGATCAGCTGTTAACCTTACGGGGATTCCCTTGTATGTTATTTGTTGCTTTTCCCTTGCTGCTTTCAATATTTTTTCTTTGTTTTTAATTTTTGTTAGTTTGATTAATATGTGTCTTGTCGTGTTTCTCCTTGGTTTTATCCTGTAATGGACTCTCTGAATTTTCTGGAGTTGATTGACTCTTTCTTTTCTCATATTAAGGAAGTTTTCAACTATAATCTCTTCAAATATTTTCTCAGTCCCTTCTTTTTCTCTTCTTCTTCTGGGACCCCTATATTCAAATGTTGGAGTGTTAAATGTTGTCCCAGAGGTCTCTGAGACTGTCATCACTTCTTTTCATTCTTTTTTCTTTATTCTGCTCTGTGGTAGTTATTGCCACTGTTTTATCTTCCAGGTCACTTATCCATTCTTCTGCCTCAGATTTTCTGCTTTTGATTCCTTCTAGAGAATTTTTAATTTCATATATTGTGTTGTTTCATCATTGTTTGCTTGTTCTTTAGTTCTTCTAGGTCCTTGTTAAATGTTTCTTGTATTTTCTCCATTCTATTTCCAAGATTTTGGATCATCTTTACTATCATTACTCTAAATTATTTTTCAGGTAGACTGCCTATTTCTTCTTCATTTGTTTGGTCTGGTGGGTTTTAACTTTCCTCCTTCATCTGCTTCATATTTCTCTTTCTTCTCATTTTGCTTAACTTACTGTGTTTGGGGTCTGCTTTTCACAGGCTACAGGTTTGTAGTTCCCATTTTTTTTGGTATCTGCCCCCTGTTGGTAAGGTTGGTTCAGTGGGTTGTGTAGGCTTCCTGGTGGAGGGAATGGTGCCTGTGTTCTGGTGGATGAGGCTGTATCTTGTCTTTCTGTTGGGCAGGACTGCATCTGGTGGTGTATATTGGGGTGTCTGTGAACTTATTATGATTTTAGGCAGCCTCTCTGCTAATGGGTGTGGTTGTGTTCCTCTCTTGCTACTTGTGTGGCATAGGGTTTCCAGCACTGTAGCTTGCTGGTCGTTGAGTGGAGCTGGGTGTTAACGTTGAGATGGAGAACTCTGGGAGAGCTTTAGCTGTTTGATATTACATGGGGCTAGGAGGTCTCTGGTGGTCCACTGTCCTGAACTTGGCTCAGCCGCATCAGAGGCTCAGGCCTGACACCCGGCCAGAGCACCAAGACACTGTCAGCCACATAGCTCAGAAGAAAAGGGAGAAAAATAAAAGACAGAAACAAAGAAAGAAAAAAATAAAATAAAGTAAATAAAGTTATTTAAATAAAAAATTAAATATTATTAAAAATAACAAAATTAAAAAGTAATAAAAAAAAGAAAGAAAGAAGAGAGCCACCCAACCAAAACACAAATCCACCAATAACAAGTGCCGAAAACTATATTAAAAAAAAAAAAGACAGAGATAACCCTAGGACAAATGATAAAAGTCAATCTATACAGACAAAATCACACAAAGAAGCATAAACATTCACACCTAACAGAAAGAGAAAAAGGAAAAAAAATATATATATATATATTAAAAAAATGAAGAGAGCAACCAAATCAATAAACAAATCTACCAATGATAATAAGTTCTAAATACTAAACTAAGATAAATATAAAAGCGGAAACAAATAAGATGCAGAAAGCACACCTCAAGCCTACAACGGCTCCCAAAGTCCACTGCCTCAATTTTGGGATGATTCCTTAAGTATTCAGGTATTCCATAGATGCATGGTTCATCATATTGACTGTGGAGATTTAATCCATGCTCCTGAGGCTGCTGGGAGAGACTTCCCTTTCTGTTCTTTGTTTTCACAGATCCCAATGTTCAGCTTTGGGTTGGCCCCAGTTCTATATGTAGGTCGCCTGAGGGCATCTGCTCCCCGCCCAGACAAGACAGGGTTAAATGAGCAGCTCATTCAGGGGCTCTGCCTCACTCAGGCAAGGGGGAGGTAGGGGTATCAAATGCGGGGTGAGCCTGTGGTGGCAGAGGCTGGTGTGATTTTGCACCAGCCTGAGGCGTGCCGTGCATTCTCCTAGGGAAGTTGTCCCTATGTCATGGGACCCTGGCAGTGGCAGGCTGCACAGGCTCCTGGGAAGGGAGGTGTGGATAGTGACCTGTGCTTGCACACAGGCTTCTTGGTGGCAGCAGCAGCAGTCTTAGTGTCTCATGCCCATCTCTGGGGTCTGTGCTGATAGCCACTGCTTGTGACTGTCTCTGGAGCTCATTTAGATGGTGTTCTGAATCCCCTCTCCTCACGCACCTTGAACCAATGGTCTCTAGCCTCTTAGGCAGGTCCAGAGTTTTTCCCAGGCTCCCTCCCAGCTAGCTGTGGCTCACTAATCCCCTTCAGTCTGTGTTCACGCAGCCAACCCCAGTCCTCTCCCTGGGATCTGACCTCTGAAACCCGAGCCTCAGCTCCCAGCCCCCGCCAGCCCTAGCGGGTGAGTAGACAAGGCTCTCAGGTTGGTGAGTGCTGGTTGGTACTGATCATCTGTGCGGGAGTCTCTCCAGTTTGCCCTCTGCACCCCTGTTGCTGCACTCTCCTCCGTGGCTCTGAAGATTACCCACCACCCAACCCCTGTCCCCGGCAGTGAAGGGGATTCCTAGTGTATAGAAACTTTTCCTCCTTCACAGCTCCCTCCCAGAGGGGCAGGTCCTGTCCCCATTCTTTTGTCTATGCTTTTTCTTTTTTCTTTTGCCCTACCCAGGTACGTGGGGAGTTTCTTGGCTTTTGGGAGGTCTGAGTTCTTCTTCCCTCATTCAGGAGGTGTTCTGTAGGAGTTGTTCCACATGTAGATGTATTTCTGATGTATTTGTGGCGTGGAAAGTGACCTCCATATCTTACTCCTCCACCATCTTTATGGTCCCCCAGTAATTCCTTTTTGTCTTGTATTACGATCTCTAACTTCTCTCTCCCTAGTATTTTTTTATCTTTATGAGTACTTAAGTTAGTTTCATATTTTATCATCAATTTTATGTCCTTTGACAAGAAGGTATATTGAATTCAGAAAAAACAATATATTGTCAACAAGAATGCTTTAATATTCGTTTATTTAATTCTTAATTTTCTGTTTCCTTGATCTTTGTATTAATTTTCCCTTCAAGTGCAGAGTTCATATCAGCTGGCTGTATTATTTTGGTGAAACAAGGATTCTGTGATCAGTGAGTTTGGTGTGTTTTGTTTAATTGCTTTTTATGCTTGTTGCCATGCTTTTCCCTTCTGAGAATCTACTAACCTTCTTGTTTCACAAAGTAAGGCTCTTGGTTATGTTCTCTGCTTCTGTCACATAACAGTGTTGAAATTATGCTCTCTTGTTCATTGAAGATGACTATTTTATAGTTTGAATTTCTGAATGATGCTCTATTAATAAAATTTAAACTAACTTATTTCAGAGCTAATCAAATTAGTTACTTAAAAAATGGTAATTATACATCTGTATGTGTTTATCATTCTGGTAATATAAACACATTTTAGAGATAAACATTGTAGAAGACCACATACTTCATGAATATAGAAATGTTATATTCATGGATGTATCTTATTTAAAAATAATAAATTACTCAAGAAATATCCTCACATTTTCTGATTTCCTACCTGGTTTAGAACTACACTGTCCACTGTGATAGCATATAGTCTAGTTGGCACGTGTCTGTTGAACACTTGAAATGTGGCTAGTGAAACTGAGAAACTGGGTTTTTAACTGTATTTTATTTAAATTAATTTAAATTTTCATAATAAACTGAAGTAATGTAAAATATTTTTTTCTGTTAAACACAACTGTATTGTTTTACCAAGACTACATTTCACTTTTGGTTTTTTCTGTTTACTTTTTTTCTTAATTGAAGTATAGTTGATCTCCAGTGTTGTATCTGTTTCTGGTATACAGCAAAGTGTTTCATATATATGTGTATATGAAACTGGCTCAGCGGCCATGGCTCACAGGCCCAGCTGCTCTGCGGCATGTGGGATCTTCCTGGAGTGGGGCATGAACCCATGTCCCCTGCATCAGCAGGCGGACTCTCAACCACTGGGCCACCAGGGAAACCCCAGTTACCACTAGTTTGATCAGGTGGTTGACAGAAAGCCAAAAGTTTGCAAACCCCATTGAGCCATAGAATTTTCTCCTCTGTGTTAGCAGAGAGAGCAGAAACACAAATCATTTTGTGGCTCATTCTGCAAAGCCCAAGATCCTAGTTAGCATCAGGATTCTAAAAAGGCTGCCAGTCTAGCCCAAAGTGGCCCCCGGATCCTCATGCTGGCACAGTGCTTGTTATGAAGGCTTTGGAAAGTATTCGACCTCAGTCTTAGGGGAGAAAGTGATGGATACTGGAGCTCAGAACTCTTAGATCAGGATTATTCAGACAACCAAGGATAGTCTCTTAGATTTTTCACAAGTATCTTAGCATTTGTTACCTCTGTAACATTTGGCCATAACACACTGACCTGTAGAAATTCTCTATTTTATAAATGTCAATAGCATATGATATAGGACCTGTGCTGTCTTCTGGATTTCTTGATTAAATACAGTCCAAAAAAGGCCTTAATTGAGTAAATATTACATTATATATAATAAAGCACGACATCATTTAACATGGTCAAATAAGTAATATAAAAATATATGCAACTTTGACAGTTCTCTTCATAACAGGTTTTTAAAAACTTTGAATGTTTTTTAAATTAAAACAAAGACACTTGATTGCTCAGTATTTTAAATGAAACAATTTCTCCTTCATAGAATAGTATTTAAATTTTCAATTACATTTCATTTAAATGTTACATCTGTTATCTCATGGACCAGTCTTGCCATATTGTGATACTATCACATATATATTTATCTTTACAATAACAATATCTGTAACAATCCTGTTAATAATGACATTATAATTCTTATTCTATCTAATTGTGAAAAGTCATTACCCTTTCTACACAGTAGGTAAACATTTTCATATCATTTACTATGCTTACAAGTATATTTCTCTTATTACAAATTACATTCTGCAATTATGTGGCTTACCAACCTATTTTCAATAACCTGTCACTTTTCATCGCTCTCTCAGAAAGGATAGATCCAAAGGATCATTTCAGTACAAGAGCAAATTAAAAATTTATCCAAAAGAGCATTGCAACACAATAGTAAATTTTAAAAAAAGCATTTTATATCAGTTGATCAACTAGAAACTGTTCTCCATTCATGCAGATGCTAAAGGCATCTGGAAAACTGAGACAAAACAAAACAAAACACAAGTGTTAGATATTCCACATTTCAGTAGTTCTAGAGGATTTCATTTCCAAGTGAAGCAGGTATTCTGCCATCCTTTGAAAGCTCTGTAAAACATTCCTGGAAGAACTGCTTTTTTGAGGTACACTCAGATTGTTTCCACAGTAAATAGGCAGTTAAAAATAATGTGCTAAGCTTTAGTTTTTAAAGCATTTAAATGGCTGCTGTTTAGATAGATTTTTGGTTTCAACATTTTGTCCTCTGAATGCACACAACAGTGCTAACTCAGAACATCCAAGCATAACAATATCACAGGTGTAAAATAATTCCTATTACCATATAATATTTAAATCTTAAGTCCACTTTAGAATATTGGCTATAATAGAGGGAATGATTAATTAACTGGATGTAGAAAAGGAAATATTATTAAATTAGCCATATCTGTGTATTTAACAAGGGGCTTTTAGAGGGAGGCAAATGATAGGTCATGTTTGGAATGAGAGGCAGCACAAATACACCTTCTACTTTGCATGGGGTTGTCAACTTTATACCTGCTGGCCCAATATAATTATGAATAAAAGTATCCCTGTTTATATGGCAGATTAAATGGTAACCATAGCATTCCTAGGGAAGGAACTGAATGACTTGTAGGAGAACAGGAAGTGAAGGAAACGGTGTGCTGCACCTAGTAGGGAAGAAGAACAGTCCAGATTATAGTTATAGCATAGCCCACAACAAAGTCATGCATACATGACTTGAATTTTATTTGCAAAAGACAGAGTGAAACCAGTGATTTTGAAGTGGTTTACATTTATTTCTTGATCTTGATGACATTTCAGGACGTTGCTCTTATTGTTTCTCACTAGATGTTCCTCATCTCACCCCTTAAACTCTGTTCCTTCCATTCACCTTCCTATCATCTTTCCATCAGTGAGGATTTTCTTATGTATTTCCTTCTATACTTACTCTTCCTGTTGGCCCTACAACATTAGCATATTTATCTGACTATCATGAATTACCATAATTGGCATTCCTTAAATAGAAGTCTGCAATGATTCCTACTCTTTACAGTGAAGGCCAGTGTCTTTCATAAATTAAACATTTACTCTCCAGCGTTTTATACCATTGCTTCTTCATTAAAAAAAAAAAAAAAAAACTTCAGGTCATTTACTCTGTTTAACCCATGTCTGATGTACCCTGTATGGCTTTGTCCCAGGATCTCTTCATTTTTGCTAGTGTAAAGAAAAAACTTAATTCTCACCTCTCTGATGACACAGAAGGTATTGTCTCACTTCTCTGATAAGACAATCTCTAAAATTTTATATTTCCTGCAAACAGTTAAGCACGCTAGTAACTGGCTAATTACTTTGGTCAGGCTCTGGTAATTTCGTGTTTGCTATTTTCTGTGTTCTTAACTGTATTATATTTTGGAAATGAGTGAGCATGAACACTTTGTATTTCATCTTAGCATAGCTTAGGATTTCAATATTAAAATTAAGAGGCTTGCAAAATTAACATAAGAAATGTTTCAATTGATATATTTTTTACTTTGTTATCTGTGTATTGTCTTGTAATTTTAAGTATTCTAAGACAAACTCCCTTGTAAGTCCTGAACATCAGAAAGAATTAAGGTAAATTTTCTTTCTGCTAACTAATCAGTAGAAATAGTTGGCAGAATAATTCTTTACTTCAGGACAAGTCACACTCTGCTGTAGTCAGTATTGATTCTACCTTGGTTGAATGGGAAGGGTCTCTTCCAAACTCTCTAATTCATCCAATTGTTTTTGACTTTCAGGGCCATCTATGTAGTTGTCTCTTCTCTCTCAACCAGCTCATTTATTCACTATTTTGTTCATCTTCTATTAAGCACCAGGCAATTTTCTAGGGGCTGAGGACATATTGTTGCAAAAGAAGTTAGACAGGAAAGCAAACTAGAATCCAGGCCCTCCCTGTTATTTGCAGTAGGGAGACAATTAAGTTGAAAATAAATGTATAGTATGTTGGAAGATGATCAATAATATGGAAAAGGTATAACAGAGAGAAGGGGATTGGAAATGCCATGCAGGCAGGAGGGGTACAATTTGAACTGGTTGATTTCATGACCCTTCCATCCTTAGACCCTCTAATCTCACCTCTCACAACACATCCCTCATCTTCCCAACACATACAGTTTCTGCCCCCACCAGGTCTCACCTCTTTCTTCTTCTGATCTGTTGGCATCATTTGGATGGTTGTTCCATTAGAAAACACCACAGACTAGGTGACTTAAACAACATAAATTTATTTTTCTCACTTTTCTGGAGGCCAGAAATACAAGACAAAGGCATCTGCAGGCTTGGTTTCTCCAGAGGTCTCTCTCCTTGGCTCATAGATGGTCATCTTCTCACCGGCCTCACATGGTCTTTCCTCTGTACCTGTGTGTCCCTGGTGTCTCTTTGTGTGTCTACATTCTCTTTTCTTAAAAGGACACCAATCAGATGGGGTCAGGACTCACTCTAATGACCTCGTTTTAACTTAATCTCCTCTTTAAGGACCCTGTATCCAAATAGTCACTGAGGTACTACTGATGGTTAGGGTTACAAACTGTGAATTTTGGAAGGATCCAATGCAGCCTTTCACAGGTCCCTTTGGCATACCACCATAGAGATTTTATCTTGGCTAGTGTAAATAATTGTCCAGAGTCAATAATTTACATGCAATCAGCATAATCCGTGTGTCATTTTGAGCTAAAATATTATATCTTTTTATTCCATTTTGAGTTTTGTTAAAAATAATTTATTTCTGTTATCTTAGAAAGTTGATGGATTTGTGCCAAACACAGAAATTGGGTGGAGGACTAGAAATGATACCAAACAGACAAAAGAAAAACTATATATATATATATGTATATATTTAAATACCTTAACCTCTCAAATAATGAGTGACTGAGTATTGTGTGTGTATAATTAACTAACCACAGTTTCTCTCTTCAAGGTTGTTATCATGCTCTGGTTAAAAATAAGATTGCTGGGCTTCTCCGGTGGTGCAGTGGTTGAGAGTCTGCCTGCCAATGTATGGGACACGGGTTCATGCCCCGGTCTGGGAAGATCCCACATGCCACGGAGCCTGCACGTCCGGAGCCTGTGTTCTGCAATGGGAGAGGCCACAGCAGTGAGAGGCCCACGTACCACAAAAAAAACAAAACAAAACAAAACAAAAAAACGATTACTACATATTAAATAAAATTAAGTGCTAAACACTGTAATTAAGAACATGAATTGACATGTATTAAGAGTTTACTATGCACCATATAGTGAGCCAATAATATACATATAAACATGTTTAATCTTCACAACAACCATAATAATTATTTTTAAATAAATGTATTATTTATCTATCAAACAACCCAGTGAGATATGTATTGTTATTACACAGGAGAAAAAGTGAAGTTCAGGATGTTTAAATACCTCCTCAAACTCTCATAACTTTAGATTCTTAGAGATGAATTTAAACCCAGATTTGCCTTACTTCAAAGCCTCAGTACTTATCTCTGGTGCAAAAATGAGTTCAGAGATTAATTTCTAACACATTCAATTGATCCATCCAAATGCTATTAAATTGACAAATATATTTTTAAGAGATGCTACAGTTTAGATCCAGCTATTTCCTTTGTGTTATTTCTTCCCTCATTTTGCAAAGATATTCACTTTGTACCTTTAGCCATCCATCAGTAGAAGCCACAGTCCATCTTTCACAGAAAGAAAACAATAAAACACTTGAGATACGTTATGGAATTCAGATATTGGAACATCTTGCAGTTGCACCATCATATTACCTTGTTTTTTTCAGTATCCATCTAGGAGGCCAATTTTGCTTCAGTGATTGGGGTCACCACCGAGGGCTGGCTGGTTCCCTCCCTCTTTTTCTCTCTAACTTTCTCATACTAATCCTTCAATAGTCAGAAATAATTTAATGCTGATTTTTTCATATTTGTCATTTGTAAATGCTACTACTAATCCACCTTTAACAGTTTTATTATCTGATCTTTAATGGCTATATCCTGAATCAGTTCTTTAAAATTAAATCCTACATGTAGGCATAGAAATAATTTTAAAGATACCTTAAAATAACCTCTCCAAATACATCTTTATATATGTCATTTGTTATGTTTTTATTTCCAATTAAATATGAACAGAATATATTTACTCACACTTGCACTGAGTATATTGTTGGTGTCTGTGGGTATTTTTGTCTGTCAGTGCTAGCTATATAGCATTACCTGAAATAAGAGAACAGTATTATAGCTTTCTGGTGTGTTCATAATACTCTGTGGTGACCATATACATATTTTTGATGCTGTTAATATAACAGCTGCTCAGCAGAAACTGAAGTTGATATGTGTTACTATTAAGAATGATTCTATTTAAAATAACCCCAATATGGGTCTGTAACATATTTTCTATCAGACAGTAAGTAAGGGATAACTATGGCTATGAAATCTAGCAATATTAAAGAGAAAACCATACATGACAATTACCAAAAAAAAAAAGAAGCTATATAGTATAAGAAATCTAACAGTTGTTGCTCTCATCCTACATTTGAGATATGATTTATGTTTTGCAGTTCTTTAGGTTTAATCGAGGAGTTAACATTGAGTTTTTTTTAAACAAAATCAATAGGGATGCCCCCAGAGTTAACAGTATTTAATAATAACCAACTCATGTTGAATGTTCAAAAATGTGGAATGTGGCATATACCAGCATACCCACTTGCCTAAATGAGCCATGGTTCACCCTCAGCCAAGTTGTAGTATTCACAGTCTTTCCTGGATTATTCTAAGGTTGATATTTCTGGATGCCATAAAAGAATTAAACTGAGACAATTTTTCTGTTGTTTTTGTGTGTATTACATGTATTACCTCAATCCCTTAATTACTGAAATTTTACTCAGCCAGCTTCAGGTACCAAGACACCCAAGTACTGTGAACAGAGTGGTACCCACTCCCAGATCTGTGATCAGGTCTAACTCTGAATGATTATTGTAGGATTTCAGTTCCATTCAACTGCAATGAAGACTTTAGTGTCAGACTCTATAGCATATGGGTTTTCGTTTTATTAATGTCAAAGAGTTTTGAAATTATACACTTAGATTTAATTCCCAGTATTTTTTATGTCTTTGCAAAATTTAATTGAACATTGTACACATTTGTTTTCTCACCTATATAATTGATATAATGATATAAAACTGATGAGATTGCTGTGACAAAAGATAAAGAAGGTAATATATCTTAAAGAGCAACTACCTAGATCTGTGCTTGGTCCTCACAGGGGTGTCCTCAGCCTCCTGTTTGGAGGCTGTACCTTCAAGGAAAGGGTGGTTATCTGTTAACAAATTAACTGAGGAGTGCCTTGACTTTCTGCAGGAAGACAAAAGGTGTCTGTGATCTCACACACAAAGTTTATCACAGTCTCAGTGTCTTAAGGTATAAGGAATAATGGGTGTCAAGCTAAACATAAGTTTAAAGAAGTAAATTCATGATTGAGAAGTTAACAAATTGGAAGGTAGTAACTTGTGATTCCTCTGAGTCATCACATCCTTATCAATAGCTATGTTTTTCATTAGAAATATTCAGTGCAAATTTATAAAGTCTGAATCCTCCTTTTTAATTTTAATTTTAGTTTTCTTCATCTATATATATTGCAAAATGTGGAAATGATACATGATTATGTACACTGTGATTTTTCCTATGGTAACTCAAACTTGACTTTTTTTTTTTTTTTTTTTTTACTCACTGCTAGGTGCCTCAGCTGGTCTTCAGTATCAAATATTGCATTTCCAAGATTGTTCAATATGAAATAACTATTATCTTCCTGCATTTATTAAATGTTTCAATGATGGCATTGATTTAAGATTCTTATATGTCCAGATGTGAAAAACAAAATTTGAAGCATCTGAGTAAAAAGTCAACTTTTACTTTGACAACTGATAATTAACTAATATAAAGGAGATTTGTCTATACTAAGAAAAGAATTAACCCAGAGTGACCCCTCATAATTAAAATACTGTATGAAATATATCTTCCCAATTTTTACTTGAAATCAGATTTATACTCAAATGTCTTAGTTTGGACAAAAAGTTGAGCAAAAGTAAATAATTTGCACGTTCATGTTCATGAATTATTGTGAATTATGGGGATACATATTTCACGTTTAATTCTGAGTTTGTTTTTTTGAGTATTCTGTCAAAATTCTATTAGCAGACAAACATTGAAAAGTGTTGAAATATGACAGATAGCTGCTACTTTCTTGTAGAGCAAACTTTGTTACTCTAAAGAAGGAATTGACCACTTTAGAAAGAGCCAGACTTTGTGTCTTTTTCTACATGGTCTGACATTTTAAGCACAATGACACCAACAATGGTGTGAACTAACATCTAAAGGACACAATATGTGTGCTATTTTAGAACATCAGGGAAAGGTAGTTCATTTTCATTTGCCTCACTTTTAATTAAGCCAAAAGAAAATCAAATAATGTACACCCCAAAACAAGAAAACAGACACTTGCATTTCAGGACCAAAATCCCAACCTCATTCAATTTCTTGAAGCTAAAGTTACCTGTTAACTTTCATAAAACTGCATCCCTGAAATAACTGGTTCATCAGACTGAAATAAGACAGTACTTTTTTCTTATTTATCTTTTTTTTTTTTTGCGGTACGCGGGCCTGTCACTGTTGTGGCCTCTCCCGTTGCGGAGCACAGTCTCCGGATGCGCAGGCTCAGTGGCCATGGCTCACGGGCCCAGCCGCTCCGCGGCATGTGGGATCTTCCCAGACCAGGGCACGAACCTGTGTCCCCTGCATCGGCAGGCAGACTCTCAACCACTGTGCCACCAGGGAAGCCCCAGCACCTTTGTGATATGAAAAACTAAAAACACTACTAAAAATTATATTATGTACTGCTGTGATTCTCTTTAATGTTTACATTTTTCCCTGTCATCTAATGTAAAGTTACCAATAGATTTAGACATATAAATTACTTTATTCATATCACATGCAAACTTCTTACTTTCATCTTTACAAGGTAATACTTTCTATTTGTTATATTACAAGTTTAGGCTATCAATCCTAACTAAATGTACATGTTCTATTTATGAATATAGGGATACACTAATGATCAATCTTGATAAGGTTTCTTTATACCTCTTCATTGGTAACTTTTATGCAACATAAACTATTTGAAAAACATCTTAGAAATTGGAAGCTCATAAAGAGACTATGCCTAGACAAATAGAAGAACCAAGTGTATTCACTAATGCCCATATTCTTTATTTGTAGAAAGGCAACTTTGGCCCTTAGTGTAAGTGTGTACTCATTTTACACATAATTGTGATGACCATATTTATTTATTACAAACCAAAGTGAAAAAAGAAGTGAAAAAGGAGGTTTTTAGACAGAGTATTGCAGACATCTCAATAGAAAGAAAGATAAGAAAAATCAGAAAAAAACAAAAATCATAGCAAAAGAAAGAGGGAAGAAAAGAAAAAAAGAAATGAAGGAAGGAAGGGAGAGAGAAAGAAAGAAAGATTTTCAAGATAACTTTTCTGTGTGAATTTATTCTTTTTTAAAGTGTTTACTATTTGATTCAGTAGATTAGATTGTAAGTTCTTGCCTGTTTTATTCACTATTTTATATCTAGGACCCATCACATGATTGAATCAGTGAATATTTAGGTAGTATCTATTGAATGAATCAAAAAGATATATGAATTTTACAAACCATTTATGAATGTAGTTGTAGAGGTCAATGCCTATTTCCACATTACACTAAAACCACCATCATACCCTCTTTTTCACCACAGAGTAGGTGACCTACAGCTCACTACAGAATATTTACTTATGCAGTGTGTCTCCACTGACATCTTAAAATGTCTAGACTGGTTCAAAAGAAAAACATAAAAATAAAATTTTAAGAATAATTATCTTAAGTTATATTCATCAAGGAGGAAATATGGACTATGGAACAAAAAACTAACAAACAAATTTTTGCTTCAGGAAATTGATCTCTAATGGAGGCCAAGGTGATTCTGTTTATAAAGAATGTTAGTACATAGATCAAAGCACTGGGGAACTCTGTGATAAACTGTTGCTTTTCTTTTTTATAGTTTCTAATGTGTTACAAACAATTTTTTATTTTACTTTCTAAGTAATGTTAGTCCAGGAGAGCGATGAGAGTAGGGAAATCCTTAGCTTCCTACTCTCAGTTGTCAGCTTATTGCATGTCTCGTCTCACATCTCCTTGCCAAACAACCTAAGCTTAGTCCTGACCATCCCCCAGGAGTGACATGAATACAGATCTAAAAATAAGCATCATTGTCCCCAGTGCATAGGTTTGGAAACTACAAAAGAGGAAGGATAACTGAGTTTCATATAGCAGGCATACAAAGAATTGTGTTGAATGTAAAGGCAGAAAAACTGAGACAAAGGAAATTCAGAAAAGCTAAGAAAGATGGTAAAGATATGAATGATACCTATCTATACAATTAATGATACTACAACGTGAGACATCTGACCTTCACTGTCCAATGTGGTAGCCACAAGCTTCAAACAGGTACTTAAATTTAAATTAATTTAATTAAGCAAAATTAAAAATTCAGTTCCTTGGTCATGCTACGAACATAGTGCTAGTGTTTCATGCTAATACGAAAAAAGCAATTCTAATTATTTTTAGTCCAAGAAGTTTGTTTCGAAGTTAATGCAACTTACTGAGTGTACTCCATTTTAGGACATTTAATGAAATAAAAGAATCAGTGTGTAAAGTGAATTCAGTTTTTGTTTTGTTTTGTTTTTTTTAGTTTCTGCTTTATAACAAAGTGAATCAGCTATACATATAGATATATCCCCATATCTCCTCCCTCTTGCATCTCCCTCCCACCCCTCTAGGTCACAAAGCACAGAGCTGATCTCCCTGTGCTATGCGGCTGCTTCCCACTAGCTATCTGTTTTACATTTGGTAGTGTATATATGTCCATGCCACTCTCTCACTTCTCTCAGTTACCCTTCCCCCTGCCCGTGTCCTCAAGTCCATTCTCTACGTCTGCGTCTTTATTCCTGTCCTGCCCCAAGGTTCTTCAGAGCCATTTTTTAATTCTTAACTCATAATAACACATTGTCATCAGTTTTGCTTTGGATACATTTTTATGTTAATTGACATTGTTATAATCGTTATCATTATTAATGTTATTTGTGAAGGAACATTCAGAAGTTAATTCTTCATCTAGTTCCCCCTTTCCCTGGAGGTTGATTTGTTCAGTTTGACATCATTTGGATTGGTGATTCTTGGTTCTGAAAAAGCCTGGTTTATATTGACTTCGTCTAAAGAATGTTGGAAAGAAATTAAAGACTCAGGAGTGTCTTTAATGTCTCCACCATAGAATAAATGATAAGTTTCAGCCATTGTGGTTCTTTGTAAAACACCAGGGAATTCCTTAGAATAAATTCAGTCCTAAAATGTATTCAAATCTATGCTCATCCAGAACTTGAACTTGCAGAGACCTACCTACATTAGATAGCAAGAGACCTCAATCAATAACTGTTTGCCTCACTGAATTCTGACTAATCATTTTATTCACTCAATAGGCATTTATCTCGTTTCAAAAGCCACCTCTGAAAAATCTCATTCAACTGTGACTTTTCTTTGTCTCTTCTAAGGGTGTCTACAGAATTGAGCCTGAGTCGAAGCAGTGATGCAGGGGGCACAGGTTACAAATTAGACAGATCTCAATTTTAATTCAACCTTTGGAAATGAAATGATGGAAATGTCTAAGTGTTAGAGTCATTTATCTGTTGAATGTGCCTTTCTAGACCCCAGCATGTGAGAATTTAGCCTACCTCATGGCACACAGTGAGTACTCACTAACTGTGCTTGGCAGAGACTAGGTTAGTACCATCCAGAGGCAACTGTTGATATATTTGTCATGTCATCTGGTTAAATTCCTTGAATTCAGGAAGTAGTTATTCATGTATAGCTTGTCTGGTTTAGAGACTTTTATAAAAGTGTTACTTAGAGCTCACAATATCTTTGTGTCTATTTAGGGATACTTAAATGATTTTAAATAGGTAAGACAGACCTTCAGTAATACCACCACTGAAACGTTCAATCAGATATTGAGTGTGCTAGCCCTGAATGTCCATATTTATTCATTCATTCATTTATGATAAATTTATCAAACACCTACTACATGCAAAGGACAATCACACAGGAAGATTTTTAGTCTGACGGGGCTTGCAAGTGTGTTTTTTTTTTTTTTTTTTCCTTTTTGCAAGGGAGACCAAGACTGGACAGTTGAGTACGCAATTAATCCTTTGATTACAAATGTGAAAAATGCTGAAAATTAGAAGTGATGAGATGCTAAAATTCATAGACCAAGTGAAATATAACCTCACTCTGAGGTGCAGAGAATGGTTGTTTGAGTGAATAGCATTTAATTTGAGAAGATAAGATCAAGCCAGGTTTAAAGTATACAAAGGTAGTATTAGAATTTTTGGTACAGTGATTTGGGTGACAGCTGGGATCTAGAGACTTGTAGACCATTCAAACTGTGGGGATAGCATGTGAAGAAACCCTGGGGTGCAAAGGATCATGACACATCTGAGGATTTAAAGAAGGGTGCCATGTTAAGTGAGAGCACAGAGTTAGGGCCTGTGAAATAAGCCAGGCCTAGATGTAGGGTCTGACAGGTAATGTGTATTTAATGTGAATTTTATTTTATTTTATGTCTATCTTGACAACAATGGGAAACTACTAAATTATTTTAAGCACGGGAGAGATATAATCTATATGAATTTCTAAAATATCACTTTGGCTGACTTTAAGAAAACGGATTGAAGATGACAAAAGTGAATGCAGAAAGAAAAATAGTCTAATTATAACAACATAATTAACAAGAATACTAGCATTTATACTTGTCTTTAATATCTGTCATTTAAATCTCACAATGGTCCAGTGATGAAGTTCTCTTATTCTACCTCTTTGAGGAAAGAAGCTTAAAATGTAAATTATCTTGCCTAAAGTCTCTTAGAGATGGAAATGTCTAGGTGTTAGAGTCCAGATTTAATTTCAGACAAATTACTTCAGAGCAAAAAAAGAACAAAAACAAAAAAAGTGAACAAAGTCAAAATTGGTTTCTGGGCAAGAAAAGAACCCAGGGCAAAAAAAGAACAATAACAAAAAAAGTGAACAAATTCAAAATTGGTTTCTGGCCTAAACACTGTCAGATAACACTAAAAATTGAGAAAAGTAAGTATAAGAAAAGCTTATGTAATATCTCAGAATATATCATAAAATTGGTGAAAATCTATTTCATTTGCTTACAAATGGTATTTCCATATGGAAAAAATATATGAATATGTATATACATGTGTATGTGTATGTGTGTAATTACCACACAACTAAGTTAATTGTTAACTGCTTTCAGTTGAAATTCCTGCTATTTTCCAGCAGGCCTGATTTTTATACGCATTGTCATTTCATTTAGAAACAATTCATTTATTCTTAAATCTCCTAATACTTCTTGCAAAATCCAGATCTTTGCTCCCCCACTAATAGCTTTGTTTCAGGAGGTTATTTAGCTTCATGAATAAGAGCATAGACTTAAATTAGACACTTTCAGCTGACATCTGTCCTATGATCTCAAAAAAATTATTTTCTCCATGCCTATTTCCTCACTATTATCATATCACCTTCTCATTTAATGCCTCATTTAAGCACCTCATGTAAAGTGCTTTAGAACATGCCTGGGATAAGGCAGCACTCACTAAATGTTGGATATTAAACTCTAGCTGTTGAAGAAATAGAAGCCACTCTCATATTTTTGTCACCAAAGCTTCAAACCTGCACTTATAAGCACTTCTTCCTCCATTATTCTTTTCCTACCCTGGAAAAGGAATCCCTTCTCCTGTCAAATGCCATGTGCGAACTTGGTCCTCTAGACCCCATCACCTCTCTTGTTCTCCCCTCCTTTAGGAATCCTCTGTTTCCTAAAGCCCTCTCTCACTCTACTCAATCTTCTTTTCATTGACATGTAAGCATACCATTTTGACAGACAAGACATACTCTTGACATTCCCTAGTCACTTTATTTCTTTGTTCTCCATTACAAGGACATTTCTAGAAAGAACTGCTAGTATTCTCCATGTATTTGAATGTGTCATAAATTGTTCCACTCTGATCAGGTGTCTTCACCCACCACTTACCAAAACACACGCTTGTCAATTTCCATCTTGCCAAATTCAGAGCTTGCCTGCCATTCTTCAATAACCTGGAGACCAGCAAATATGTATCCAGGACTTCCCTTTTGTCTGGTGTCCTTGCTCACTTAAAATATGTCTAATTGACATTTCTACATAGAAAGATGTCTCAAACATATTGACCTGGTGCAAAAGAGAACTGCTGATCCATAATCTACCTTCATCTTTACCCCATAAGTTATTCACAAGTGTTCAAGCAAGGTCCCAGTCATTATTTTTTATTCTATTTTCCTCACCATGGTTCACCCTTCTTCCTCCACCTCTGCATCTCTCAGAATGTTTCCTTCCCTCCTCCACTCCCCAAAGCACAAACCCCTTCTGACCACTGCTTCCTCTACCTTCATCTAGACCAGCATAAGCTGTTTCATATACTGATGACACGGTCTTCCAGTTCCTAGCCCTCCCCACTCTCATAGCCTTCCCGAAACATTCCCCACAAAGTTGCAGGAGTGATCTTCTCAAAATATAGAGTTGAGTATATCATTCTTCTATATTTAGCATAACAGTGGTTTACTGCACATAAGCTTCTTGTGTGACTTTACAATACTTTATACTCAACACTTGGTACAACATCTAGTACAAGTGCATATTTTGTGAGTGAATGACTGAGTAATTTCAATTATTTCACAGTCACTACTTCATACTACTGCCTCATGGAAGTATGACTATGGGTGATGATCCCAGAATGCTAGACATAAATTCCAGCTATGCTACCTACAAGGGAACTCAATTCTCTGAGCTTCAGTTCCCTAATCTCTGAAGTAATAATAGTAACTGTGGCACAGGATTTATAAAATACATGTGTTAATAGACACAAATCCATTAGAATCATGTATGTTTGTTGCATACAATAGTGATGATGATGATAATGATGGTGATAATGATCAACTACTTTATCTGGATGTAATATTTTTATCCACATTGTTTTTATTTTTTTAATGTTGTTTTTAAAAGGACAGCATTAATTATTTACTGGGGGACTCTGTGAAGCCTCTATACCTCTAGAAATAAAAAGCATTAATAAAAACTAAAATTTCAATATTAAAAGGATAATTGTTTTTTCATAAATCACTCTATGTGTTTATTTCTTGCTTCTAACATCAAGTGATTTCCAAATCAGATGACCACAAGTTCTTTTAACAACCAGATAAGCAGACAGTGCCAGAAGTTTTAGCAACTTATGTGTGGCACAGAGTGGCAAAGTGTAGCACTGGGCAAGATACTTTCAAAACAGAAATGAGCGTTTTCTTTGATTATCTGTTTCTCTAAATAATTCCTCCACACCGAACTCCTGCTCACCACAGAATAGGAGCACGCTTGTGAAATTAACCATCAAAAAACATGACTTATTAACATCACATTTCACATTGAGTGAAAGAATGAAGAAGCTGGTGCATGACTTTGAAAGCTAACATTTTCTGAAAAATGAACAAAATTTTAGCAAAGAAGTCAAGTGAATTGCCCTCTTCCTTTTTATCTAGATAACATCTCATGTCTTTCTAAATTTTCTTTCTTCCTTTTTGCTGGTTGCAATTATACTAGGATAATTATACTGACGTTGAGAGACAAGTGTTTTCAGCTTCTTCTTTGTGTATAATGGCCAAAATCATTTAGATTCAATTCAATAGAGGCCACATTTCCCCTTTTTTCAGCCATATAAGCCTACATTAGGGTTTAAAAGACCTCCAGTAACTACCCCAGCCTTCATCCAAGGAAAAAAATGAATTTCCCAGGATTTCTACAGCTCATTTTTGGTTTCCATAGCAGTCAAGGGCAAGCTGAGAAGGAAAAAAAAAAAAAAAAGATTTATTTCCATCTCTAGTGAAAGCTGAGTCCCAAGATAAAATAAAAAGCCAAGTACAACGAGAAAAAGGAAGTAAAAGGAAGCAAACTCCTATAGGTCAGTACTGAATATGACCTTTGTTCTGAAAATTCAAAGAGTAATAAATTATAAGAGAAAATAGGAGATCATTTGTGTCATTGAAGCTTTACCTCTTGCTTGACTAGGGAGCTGAGCAACAATACACAGATGGAGGGCAATGAATTTATGAAATTATGTGCCAGCTCCCAGGATTGGGCTTGAAATGTGCACTTGCTGTTGGCACTAGAATTGGGGCTTTGTTGATCTAATGCCAGGACTGCATGCTCACATTCTGCTTTTTGTGCCAAAGTTAGATGCTCAGATTCAGAAGCTAAAATTTATCAAGTTTTAGCACTGCCTCTCCACAGCCAAATGATCATGGCATAAAGAGGTATATATTTTATTTTACTTTACTCAGTTTGAAAGTAGAACTGCCACATTAGAATGAATTCACTCTCCTCAAAACATTCAGATCTGAACCATTTCCCTTTTAATGAGCTCATCTGAAAAGAGTCTAGAAAGCTTTTTCTGTCTACTTCTGTTTTTTGTTGGGTAGTATAGCCTTATGTCAATTTCCTCTGACTTTTAGATTTAGACAAATATTTATTTTCTCTGTCCTGAACACTAATGATATTCCTTGATTTTAAGAACTTATTTAACATAAATAATAGTACAAAGAAATTAAGGTGGCCATATTTAATGATATAGTCTCCAGCCATTTTTTTTATTTTTTATTTATTTATTTTTATTTTTGGCTTCACCGGGTCTTCACTGCTGCACGTGGGCTTTCTCTAGTTGTGGAGAGCAGGGGCTACTCTTTGTTGTGGTGCACGGGCTTCTCATTGCGGTGACTTCTCTTGTTGCGGAGCACAGGCTCTAGGCACGCGGGCTTCGGTAGTTGTGGCACGCGTGCTCAGTAGTTGTGGCTTGCGGACCCTAGAGCGCAGGCTCAGTAGTTGGGGTTCACGGGGCTTAGTTGCTCCGTGGCATGTGGGATCTTCCTGGACCAGGGCTTGAACCTGTGTCCTTCACATTGGTGGGTGGATTCTTAACCACTGCACCACCAGGGAAGCCCTCCAGCCAATTTTTAAAACTGTTGTTCCATTGGAAGCCACAACCTCCCTATTCTGTTTTGTCCAGAGGGCATAAAATTATTTTTCATGTTATAGTACTGAAGTTCCTACATATCCTCTTCTGGGTACATCATGCCCATAATACAAAAAGCTACAGAAACTTCCAATATTGTCTATAATAAGAAATGCTTATTAAGTGCTCAGATGTTATATCCCCGAAGTCCTAAACTCTCTGTCAGCAGTTCTCATCCCGTTTTTGCACCACAGAATCATCTAAGAAATAATCTAAAAGTACCTTTGGCCTGGCCTTACCCAGATCAATTAAATCAGAATCTCTGAAAGTAGGGCTTAGGCACCATGTTTTTTAAAACTCCCAAGTTGATTCTAACATGTGGCTAGAGTTGAGAACACTCTTCTATGTGAAGGGATAGTCTGTGTCTTTGTGGAAGCAAATCAAGGATGTACTGAGGAAGTACAACCTGGTAAAGACGAATCCTAAGTCAGTGATATTAAAAATAAAAAGAATGTATATTACCTTTCTAGTAACTTGCTAATTTTTAGCAAGATGAGAATTAAGATGTTATAAAGAATCACCAGATTTTCTTGTTTTTACTTCACTTTGAATTTCCTTTATACATATTTTTTTCACAGAAATTCTAACATAGAAATTATTTAAGAGTATCAGAGTTACTTGTATGTGGAAAGGGAATGTGTGAGTGTGAGGATTGTCTTATACACTGTACAGAGTGAATTTGCTACTGAAAAATGGAATAGAAAATACCTTCTCTGTCTGTTGTGCAAACAAGGGCAATGGAAAATAGCACTCACCTGAGATCTGCTAGGGAAACATTTACGGGGAAACTTAGAGCAACAGATCTAGGTGTGTGGGTCCCATTGTCCGTTCTAGGGAAGCACTCAGAGATCTAGAACAGTCATTTCAGACTCTGAAGGAGTGGCCGGCTGTTTAGTAGGACTGTCACGTTGCATGGTTAGGTAGGTTTAGACCTCTTTCTGGTATGATCAGGGCTATGACACAAGAGTAATATGACATGATGGCAGCTTGTCTCTGACTCTCTCCTGCAGCCCAGTATTAGTGGATGGGTGTAGCACCAACCCTTCCTTTGTTATAATTAAACGTGAGGGGCCAGTCCTTGTGGGTACAATTATGTGAACTGACAAGCCAGTGGCAGCATTTTTACGTCACTGTTCTTGATGGGGAGAAGCCTGAGTCTCTCCTCTGGTGTTAGAAGGCCTGGAATCCTTGAGATGTGGTCACAATTGACTGTGTTAAACCCAGGGCTACTGCTAGTTTTGCCCAGGACTTTACTAGAGACCAACTCTTTTTCTGGGAGGCTGACCAGGAGAAGATCAATCTTGAACAAGGTAACACTAATCATCACTCAGTCTATTTCTCTCATTTGAAGGACAGCATGATACCTCTTATGTCAGCAACCCATCCTGTGTGGCTTGTGAGTGCTGTCAGCCTAATCATCAGCATCCCAAGAAACTGGTTATAAATGGCTGAGTATCACCCTGGTGACGCAGACCACACACACCTCAGTGTGATAGGGTAAGTTTTAGGAAAAACCTATAGGCATGCATTGTCTAGTCTAGCAAGTATAACGAGGGTGGCCTTTTAGGTGAATCAGTACCTGCAGCCATGCTCAAAGTGTCCTGTAATTCCCAGGGGCCCCAAATCATTCTGGAGAAAGAAAGATCCATCCTACACTGGTTGTTTAACCCTCTACATAGTAGGCGTTCAATTAAAACACATGGGCTCAATAAAACAGTGTTAGTCAGTATTTATTGAGTACTTAATATGAGTCAGGACCCATTCTAAGTATTTTTGTTTAGTGGTTCATTATTCTTCACAACAACCCTGTGAAAGAGTGATTATTATTATCCCATTTTTAGAGAAGATTGACGTATTAAAAGGTAAAGTCACTAGCCACAGATTATGAGGCAGGTAGGTAGCAGAGCTGGATTTCAAATGATGCCCTGTTGATTCAGACTCTCCACCACTGCTTTTTAAGGCATCAGTGAAATAAACTTTTTGGACAATGAATTGTTTAGGAGCTCTAGTGACAGTGAGAAGACTAGTTAGAATTTAATTGCAATAGTAAATGTGACTTAAAAGAGGATATGCCATTGGAACAGGAAATAAGTAGACAGATTCAGAGATACTTAGGGAGCTGGAATCAGAAAGACTTGGTGATTGAGGGTTTGTGGCAGGTAAGAAAGAAAGATGTATCGATCACTGTTCTCAGTTTCCTATCTTGTGAAATAAGATAGGGAGCACTGGCGGTAAAGGAGGTGTATGTCTGGAAGATCATGAATTTACTTTGGGATGTGATTAATTTGAGAGAACTGTGACATTTCAATTGGAGTAATCAAGCAGGTTGTTGTGTATATTATTTACATTTCATCTGATCATCATGATCAAAGAAGTTCCTTTGGCTGGAGTTTTGAACTGAGTATTCCAGTGAAGCTATGGAAGGCTAATAAATTATAGAAAAAGGAAAATAGAAAAAAGATGTTCAGAGAGCATCTTTTGTAACTTGTCACTTAGAACCCAGGCAACCAAAGAGCAACCCACACTTCATATTGAGAAAAATGGCCTAGAGGAAAAGCGAAACGATGCCTAGGATTAGCGAATCTCAAGTATAAATGAGATGAAAGAAAGGCAGAATATATTTTCAGTAACAGAGAGAAATAAAAAAAAGAAAATGAAACAAAAAAATGCTTGATGACTATAGTTAAGTATCAAGGCACGATTCAGAGATACCTGCATGATTTATAGTCTGGGTGCTGTAGAAAGCAGTACTGAAGTGCTTGTGAATTTTGGGGAGGGGAATTAATTTTGACCTAATTTCTAGGGATCATTTATTTTTTCTTATTTTATAAGAGAAAATCAATTACTACTGATGATAAATAAATATAATAAAAGCATGGGAATACTAATTTTGACAGCTAACATATATCAAAGATATGATAGCTTTTATATATTTAAAACTAGAATTAGGAAAATAAATGGTGTATCTAAACAATTGAAAGCATGTCAGTAGTGTTGGATTGTGTAGACCTCTCCACAGGAAATCAGGCATTAAGTTATCCTAAGCAACAACCAAAATTAGCAGTGTTACTGCAGATGTTTGCCTAGACCATCCTCAGAAAACATTCTCAAGCACCCTTGTGTCACTAAATAGCTACTGATTTATTCTTTGTCAAACATTTACTGTTCAGGTTTCATACATCAGTACTTCTCTCCAATTCCATTCTACTTGTCCATTAATATTTTTAAAACTCCATCAAATTTTCATTAAAAATAGTTACATAATATATATTATAGGAAACATGAATCACTATAGGAATAAGATCTGGATAAATCAAAATGGGTATGCATATGGTATAGATACAGTTATAGAATATCTATACACAATCATTGTCCAGTATTCAATATTTATAATACAATGAATTGAGAACTTGAAAACATGTGTTCTAATGTGTAAGCCCTCAAGTCTATGTCCCTTAAGGGGAAAAAATGCTCTTTATTTTCTATTTCTGTACAAATTAAGTCCATACTCCTTATACTAAACATGCTCAAAAGTTCTCTCAAATATATATCCTAATATATAAAGTAGGTATCCTTATGCAATAGGTTTATTCCATTTTTAATTCTCTTTAAAGGTAAATAGTTGTACCAGATGATCTAGAAATGTTTCTAGACCTAATTATTATTTTTTTAATTTCAGCATACCTATATGTGTGCCTACACACATGCACATACACATATGTACTTGGTGCTTGTTTTCTTTCCTACTAGTTTTATTTATATGATTAGATTAATTCAACAATTATTTACTGAGGCCCCCAAACAGATTAGTTTGTTTGCTCTAGGAAATACAGGCATACCTTGGAGATGAGTTATTGGGAATCTGCTTCCAGACCACTGCAATAAAGCACATAGCTCAATAAAGGGAGTCACACGACCTTTTGGGTTTCCAAGTGCCTATAAAAGTTATGTTTACACTATACTGTAGGTAATTAAGTATGCAATAGCATTACATCTAAAAACACAATGTAGCTACCTTTATTTAAAAAAACTTTCTTCTTAAAAAATACCAACCATCAACTGAGATTTCAGTGAGTCGTAATCTTTTTGCCGGTGGTGGGCCGTGCCTTATTTGCTCAGTGTTGATGCCTGCTGACTGATCAGGGCAGTGTGTGCTGAAGGTTGGAGCAGCTGTGGCAATTTGTATAAGATAACAAAGAGGTTTGCTGCATCAGTTGGCTCTTCCTTTCACGAATGATTCCTCTGTAGCATGCTATGCTGTCTGATAGCATTTTACCCACCGTAGAACTTCTTTGAAAGTTGACGTCAGTTCTCTCAATTGTCGGTACTTTCTCAACCAAATTAGTGTAATATTTTAAATCCTCTGCTGTCATTTCAACAGTCTTCATAGAATCTTCACCAGGAGTAGATTCCATCTCAGGAAACCACTTTCTTTGCTCATCCACGAGAAGCATATCCTCATCCGTTAAAGTTTTAACAGAGACGGTAGCAGGTCAGTCACATCTTCAGGAGCCACTTCTGATTTTAGTTCTCTTGCTCTTTCCACCACATCTGCAGTTACTTCCTCCACTGAGGTCTTGAACCCCTCAAAGGCACCCAAGAGAGTTGGAATCAACTTCCAAACTCCTGTTAATGTTGATATTTTGTCTTCTTCCTATGAATCGCAAATGTTATTAATGGTATCTAGAATTTTGAATTCTTTCCAGAAGGTTTTCAATTAACTTTGCCAAGATTCATCCAAGGAATCATTTTCTATGGCAGCTATTGTTTTACAAAATTTATTTCCTTTTTTTTTTTTTTGTGGTATGTGGGCCTCTCACTGCTGTGGCCCCTCTCACTACAGAGCACAGGCTCTGGACGTGCAGGCCCAGTGGCCATGGCTCACGGGCCCAGCTGCTCCATGGCATGTGGGATCCTCCCATACTGGGACACGAACCCGCGTCCCCTGCATTGGCAAGTTGACTCCCAACCACTGTGCCACCAGGGAAGCCCTACAAAATATATTTCTTAAATAATAAGTCTTGAAAGCCAAAATTATTCCTTGATCTATGGGCTACAGAATAGATATGAGGTAGCAGGCATGAAAACATTAATCTCACTGAACATCTCCATCAGAGCTCTTGAGTGCCCAAATGATTTGCCAATGAGCAGTAATACTTTGAAAGGAATCTTTTTTTCTGAGCAGTGGGTCTCAACAGTGGGCTTAAAATAGTCATTAAACCACATTATAAGCCAATGTGCTGTAACCCAAGCATTGTTGTTCTATTTATAGAGCCCAGGAAGAGTAGATTTAGCATAATTCTTAAAGGCCCTAGGCTTTTTGGAAAGGTAAGTGAGAATTGGCTTCAACATAAAGTCACCAGCTTCAGTGACACCTAATAAGGAAGTCAGCCTGTTCTTTGAAGCTTTGAAGCCAGACATTGACTTCTCTCCAGCTATTAAAGTCCTAGAAGACATTTTCTTCCAATCGAAAGATGTTTTGTTGACATTGAAAATCAGTTGTTTAGTGTACTCATGTTCATTAATTATCTTAGATAGATATTCCGGTTAACTTGGCTGCAGCTTTTATGTCAGCATTTGCTGCTTCACCTTGCATTTTTATGTATGGAGATGGCTTCGTTCCTTAAATCTCAGGAACCAATCTCTGCCAGATTCAAACTTTTCTTACGCAGTTTCCTCACCTCTCTCAGCCTTCATAGACTTGAAGAGAGTTGAGGCCTTGCTCTGGATTAGGCTTTGGCTTTAGGGACTGTTGTGGCTGGTTTGATCTTCTATCCAGACCACCAACAATTTCGCCATCTCAGCAATAGGCCTGGTTCGCTTTCTTATCATTTGCATGTTACCTGGAGGAGCATTGTTAATTTCCTTCAAGAATTTTTCCCTTGCATTCGTAACTTGGTTTCTTGACATAAGAGGCCTAACTTTGGGCCTGGTTTGGATTTCTACATGCCTTCATCACTAAGCTTAATTATTTCTAGCTTTTGATTTAAAGTGGGAAACGTGTGGTTCTTCCTTTCACTTGAACACTCAGAAGCCATTGTAGGGTTATTAATTGGCTTAATTTTAATATTGTTGTGTTTTAAGGAATAGGGAAGCTTGGGCAGAGGGAGGCAGTCAGGGAAAGGCCAGGCAGTGGAACAGTCAGAACACAGATTCATGGATTAAATTTGCCATTTTTCATGGGTGCCCCGAAACAATTACAATAATAACATCAAAGATCACTGATCACAGATCACCATAACAAACCAAAATAGAAAATGTTTGAAAACTTACAAGAATTTCCAAAATGTGACACAGAGACATGAAGGAAGCAAATGCTGTTGGAAAAACAGCGCCAATGGACTTGTTTGACACAGGGTTGCCACAGACCTTCAATTTGTAAAAAAAAAAAAAACGCAATATCTATGAAAAGCAACAAAGAAAAGCACAATAAAATGAGGTATGCCTGTGCTAAATAAATAAATAAATACCTGCTGACTTCAGTGGGCTCAACTTCTTTATTTGGGAGAATAGGACAAGAGAATGGAATCTTGAAAGACATTGGGAAACATGGGTCCTGCCCTCAGTGCTGTCAAATATGAGTTGTATCACCTTTGTGAACTTACTTAATATTTTTGGAACCTTAGTGTCCTTACCTGCAGAAAGGAAGTGGTAATGCCTAGCTGAGGATGTTATTAGAGATTATTTTTCAAGTTCCTGGCACAGAAGCTGTCACAAAGCAGTAACTCAATCCTGTTCACTAGCATGTTACAAATCATGGCCACACAGAGTGATGAATAGGGTAACGTAACCAGTGCTTCAGAAACTGAAAAAGGGAAACGTGTATTTCTGACTAGGATGAAGAAGGATATGTCTTGAATTAGTCAGAGTTTGGCAAGCAGACAAAGGAAGGAGGGCCTTCTAGGCAAAGACAGCTGTCTCCACTAATGTACCCAGAAGTAGGAAAGGCTAGGAAGGAGGGAGGCCACAGGAGAGGGCTGATGCCAGGAAAGGTATCTTCAGATCTATGTTTCTTCCTCAGATCTATATTTCTAATTTCTTACCAGGCATTGCTATTGACTGTCCCAAAGACACTTCAAACTCAATATGCCTGAAAAGAAACTCATTATCTTTTATCCCAATCCATACTCCCCTTCTTTATTCCTTGCCAATGATGTATTCATCCTCTGAAACCCAAGGTGAAAAAAATGGAGTCATCTTCAGTGTATAACTTTCACATGCAGTTTGGTGCCACCTATTATCATAGGGCCAGAGAAAAAGAAACAATTAAAGTTTGCTATTTGGGGAAGATTGAGAAAGACGGAGAGAAAGGATGATAATTTTGTAGCTGAGTATTTTTTTTAACATTTTTATTGGAGTATAATTGCTTTACAATAGTGTGTTAGTTTCTGTTTTATAACAAAGTGAATCAGTTATACATATACATATACATATGTTCCCATATCTCTTCCCTCCTGCGTCTCTCTCCCTCCCACCCTCCCTATCCCACCCTTCTAGCTGTTCACAAATCACCGAGCTGATCTCCCTGTGCTATGCGACTGCTTCCCACTAGCAAGCTATTTTACATTTGGTAGTGCATATATGTCCATATATACACTACCACTCTCTCACTTTGTCCCAGCTTACACTTCCTCATCCCCTTGTCCTCAAATCCATTCTCTACATCTGTGTAGTTATTCCTGTACTGTCCCTAGGTTCCTCAGAACCATTTCTGATTTTTTTTTGGATTCCATATATATGTGCTAGCATACAGTATTTGTTTTTCTCTCTCTGACTTACTTCACTATTACTATACTTACTTACTTCACTACACTTACTTCACACAGTATGACAGGCTCTAGATCCATCCACCTTACTACAAATAACTCAATTTCATTTATTTTTATGGCTGAGTAATATTCCATTCTATACATGAGCCACATCTTCTTTATCCATTCATCTGTCGGTGGACACTTAGGTTGCTTCCATGTCCTGCTACTGTAAATAGAGCTACAATGAACATTGTGGTATATGACTCTTTTTGAATTATGGTTTTCTCAGGGTATATGCCCGGTAGTGGGATTGCTGGGTAATATGGTAGTTCTATTTTTAGATTTTTAAGGAACCTCCATATTGTTCTTCATAGTGGCTGTATCAATTTACATTCCCACAAACAGTGTATAAGGGTTCCCTTTTCTCCACACCCTCTCCAGCATTTATTCTTTGTAGATTTTTTTTTTTATCATGACCATTCTGACCTGTGTGAGATGATATTGCATTGTAATTTTGATTTGCATTTCTCTAATTAATGATATGGAGCATTCTTTCATGTGTTTGTTGGCAATCTGTATATCTTCTTTGGAGAAATGTCTATTTAGGTCTTCTGCCCATTTTTGGATTCGGTTTTTTGTTTTTTGATATTGAGCTGCATGACCTGCTTGTAAATTTTGGAGATTAATCCTTTGCCAGTTGCTTCATTTGCAAATATTTTCTCCCATTCTGAGGGTTGTCTTTTTGTGTTGTTTATGGTTTGCTTTTCTGCACAAAAGCTTTTAAGTTTCATTTGTTTATTTTTGTTTTTATTTCTAGTTCTCTAGGAGGTGGGTCAAAAAGATCTTGTTGTGATTTATGTCATATAGTGTTATGCCTATGTTTTCCTCTAAGAGTTTGATAGTGTCTGGCCTTACATTTAGGTACTTAATCCATTTTGGGTTTATTTTTGTGTATGGTGTTAGGGAGTGTTCTAATTTCATTCTTTTACATGTAGCTGTCCAGCTTTCCCACCCCACTTATTGGAGAGGCTGTCTTTATATTCTTGCCTCCTTTATCAAAGATAAGGTGACCATATGTGCATGAGTTTACCTCTGGGCTTTCTGTTCTGTTCCATTGATGTATATTTCTGTTTTTCTGCCAGTACCATACTGTCTTGATTACTCTAGCTTTGTACTGTAGCCTGAAGTCAGGGAGCCTAATTCCTCCAGCTCTGTTTTTCTTTCTCAAGATTGCTTTGGCTATTTGGGGTCTTATGTGTTTCCATGAAAATTGTGAAATTTTTTGTTCTACTTCTGTGAAAAATGTCAGTGGTAGTTTGATAAGGATTGCATTGAATCTGTAGATTGCTTTGGGTAGTAGAGTCATTTTCACAAGGTTGATTCTTCCAATCCAAGAACATGGTATATCTCTCCATCTATTTATATCATCTTTAATTTCTTTCATCAGTGTTTTATAGCTTTCTACATACAGGTCTTATGTCTTCTTAGGTAGGTTTATTCCTAGATATTTTATTCTGTATGTTACAATGGTAAATGGGAGTGTTTTCTTATTTTCACTTTCAGATTTTTCATCATTAGGGTGTAGGAATGCAAAAGATTTCTGTGCATTAATTTTGTATCCTGCTACTTAACCTAGTTCATTGATTAGCTCTTGTAGTTTTTTGGTAGCCTCTTTAGGATTCTCTATGTATAGTATCACGTCATCTGCAAACACCGACAGCTTTGCTTCTTCTTTTCCAATTTGGATTCCTTTTATTTCTTTTTCTTCTCTTTTTGCTGTGGCTAAAACTTCCAAAACTATGTTGAATAATAGTGGTGAGAGTGGGCAGCCTTGTCTTGTTCCTGATCTTAGTGGAAATGGTTTCCATTTTTCACCATTGAGGACAATGTTGGCTCTGGGTTTGTCATATATGGCCTTCATTATGTTGAGGTAATTCCTGCTTTGCCTAGTTTCTGGAGGGTTTTTATGATAAATGGGTGTTGAATTTGTTGAAAGCTTTCTCTGCATCTTTTGAGATGATCATATGTTTTTTCTCCTTCAGTTTGTTAATATGGTGTATCACATTGATTGATTTGCATATATTGAAGAATCCTTGCATTCCTGTAATAAACTGCACTTGATCATGGTGTATGATCCTTTTAATGTGCTGTTGGATCTTGTTTGCTAGTATTTTGTTGAGGATTTTTGCGTTTATATTCATCAGTGATATTGGCCTGTAGGTTGCTTTTTTTATGATATCTTTGTCTAGTTTTGGTATCTGGGTGATGGTAGCCTTGTACAATGAGTTTGGGGGTGTTCCTCCTTCTGCTATATTTTGGAAGTGTTTGAGAAGGATAGGTGTTAACTCTTCTCTAAATGTTTGATAGAATTCACCTGTGAAGCCACCTGGTCCTGAGCTTTTGTTTGTTGGAAGATTTTTAACCACAGTTTCAATTTCAGTGCTTGTGATTGGTCTGTTCATGTTTTCTCTTGCTTCCTGGTTCAGTCTCGGAACATTGTGCATTTCTAACAATTTGTCCATTTCTTCCAAGTTGTCCAAATTATTGGCATGTAGTTATTTCTAGTAATCTCTCATGATCCTTTGTATTTCTGCAGTGTCAGTTGTTATTTCACCTTTTTCTTTTCTAATTCTATTGATTTGCGTCTTCTCCCTTTTTTTCATGGTGAGTCTGGCTAATGGTTTATCAATTTTGTTTATCTTCCCAAAGAACCAGCTTTTAGTTTTATTTATCTTTGCTATAGTTTCCTTCATTTCTTTTTCATTTATTTCTGATCTCATCTTTATGATTTCTTTACTTCTGATAACTTTGGGGTTTTTTGTTCTTTCTCTAGTTGCTTTAAGTGTAAGGTTAGGTTGTTTATTTGAGATGTTTCTTGTTTCTTGTGGTAGGATTGTATTGCTATAAACTTCCCTCTTAGAACTGCTTTTGTTGAATCTCATAGGTTTTGGGTCATCGTGTTTTCATTGTCATTTGTTTCTAGGTATTTTTTGAATTCCTCTTTGATTTCTTCAGTGATCTCTCAGTTATTAAGTAGTGTATTGTTTAGTCTCCATGTGTTTGTATTTTTTACAGATCTTTTCCTGTAATTGATGTCTAGTCTCATAGCGTTGTGGTTGGAAAAGATACTTGATACAATTTCAATTTTCTTAAATTTATCAAAGCTTGATTTGTGACCCAAGATATGATCTATCCTGGAGAATGTTCCATAAGCACTTGGGAAGAAAGTGTATTCTGTTGTTTTTGGATGGAATGTCCTATAAATATCAATTGAGTCTACCTTGTTTAATGTATGGTTTAAAGCTTGTGTTTGCTTATTTATTTTCATTTTGGATGATCTGTGTATTGGTGAAAGTGGGGTGTTAAAGTCCCCTACTATGATTGTGTTACTGTTGATTTCCCCTTTTATGGCTGTTAGTATTTGCCTTATGTATTGAGGTGCTCCTATGTTGGATGCATAAATATTTACAATTGTTATATCTTCTTCTTGGATTGATCAGTTGATCATTATGTAGTGTCCTTCTTTGTCTCTTGTAATAGTCTTTGTTTAAAAATCTATTTTATCTGATATGAGAATTGCTACTCCAGCAATTTCTTTCTTTTGATTTCCATTTGCATGGAATATCTTTTTCCATCCCCTAATTTTCAGTCTGTATGTGTCCTTTGGTCTGAAGTGGGTCTCTTGTAGACAGCGTATATAAGGGTCTTGTTTTTATAACCATTCAGCCGTCTGTGTCTTTTGGTTGGAGCATTTAATCCATTTATATTTAAGGTAATTATCAATATGTATATTCCTATTACCATTTTTTAATTGTTTTGGGTTCGTTATTGCAGGTCTTTTTCTTCTCTTGTGTTTCATGCCTAGAGAACTTCCTTTTGCATTTGTTGTAAGGCTGGTTTTGCGGTGCTGAATTCTCTTAGCTTTTGCTTGTATGTAAAGGTTTTAATTTCTCCATCAAATCTGAATGAGATCCTTGCTGGGTAGAGTAATCTTGGTTGTAGGTTTTTCCCTTTTATCACTTTAAATATATCCTGCCGGTCCCTCTTGCTTACAGAATTTCTGATGAAAGATCAGCTTTTAACCTTATGGGGATTCTGTTGTATATTATTTGTTTTTTTTTTCCCTTGCTGCTTTTAATATTTTTTCTTTGTATTTAATTTTTGATACTTTGATTAGTATGTGTCTTGGTGTGTTTTTCCTTTGATTTATCCTGTATGGGACTCTCTGTGTTTCCTGTAGTTGATTAACTATTTCCTTTCCCATATTAGGGAAGTTTTCAATGATAATCTCTTCAAATATTTTCTCAGTACCTTTATTTTTCTCTTCTTCTTCTGGGATCTCTATAATCTGAATATTGGTGCATTTAATGTTGTCCCAGAGGTCTCTGAGACTGTCCTCAATTCTTTTCATTCTTTTCTCTTTATTCTGCTCTGCAGTAGTTATTTCTACCATTTTATCTTCCAGGTCACTTATCTATTCTTCTTCCTCAGTTATTCTGCTATTGATCCCTTCTAGAGAATTTTTAATTTCATTTACTGTGTTGTTCATCACTGTTTGTTTGCTCTTTAGTTCTTCTAGGTCCCTGTTAAACATTTCTTGTATTTTCTCCATTCTGTTTCCAAGATTTTGGATCATCTTTACTCTCATTATTCTTAATTATTTTTCAGGTAGACTGCCTACTCCCTCTTCATCTGTTTGGTCTGGTGAGTTTTTACCTTGCTCCTTCATCTGCTGTGTGTTTCTTTGTCTTCTCATTTTGCTTAAGTTACTGTGTTTGGGGTCTCCTTTTTGCAGGCTGCAGGTTCATAGTTCCCATTGTTTTTGGTGTCTGTCCCCAGTTACTAAGGTTAGTTCAGTGGGTTGTGTAGGTTTCTGGTGGAGGGGACTAGTCCCTGTGTTCTGGTCAATGAGGCTGTATCTTGTCTTTCTGGTGTACAGGTCCTTGTCTGGTTGTGTGTTTTGGGGTGTCTGTGACCTTATTATTATTTTAGGCAGCCTCTCTGCTAATGGATGTGGTTGTGTTCCTGTCTTGCTAGTTGTTTGGCATAGAACATAGAAAAAGGGGAAAAAATATATATATATATATATCCTTGCTCCCAAAGTCCACCTACTCAGTTTGGGATGATTCGTTGTCTATTCAGGTATTCCACAGATGCAGGGTACATCAAGTTTATTGTGGAGATTTAATCTGCTGCTTTGAGGCTGCTGGGAGAAATTTCCCTTTCTTTTCTTTGTTTGCACAGCTCCCAGGCTTCAGCTTTGGATTTGGACCTCTGCGTGTAGGTCGCCTGAGGGCGTCTTTTCTTTGCTCAGAGAGGACGGGGTAAAAGGAGCAGTCAATTAGGGGACTCTGGCTCACTCTGGCCGGGGGGAGGGAGGGGTCCCGATGCGGGGTGAGCCTGCGGCAGCTGAGGCCAGCAGGACGTTGCACCAGCCTGAGGCGCACCGTGCGTTCTCCTGGGGAAGTTGTCCCTGGAATCCGGGATCCTGGCAATGGTGGGCTGCACAGGCTCCCCGGAAGGGAGGTGTGGATAGTGACCTGTGCTCGCCCACAGGCTTCTTGGTGGCGGCAGCAGCAGCCTTAGCGTCTCATGCCCGTCTCTGGGGTCTGTGCTGATTGCTGTGGCTCGCACTCGTCTCTGGAGCTCTTTAAGCAGCGCTCTGAATCCCCCCTCCTTGCGCACTAGGAAACAAAGAGGGAAGAAAATCTCTCTTGCCTCTTCGGCAGGTCCAGACTTTTCCCCGGACTCCCTCCCGGCTAGCCGTGGTGTGCTAACCCCTTCAGGCTGTGTTCACGCCGCCAACCCCAGTCCTCTCCCTGGGATCCGACCTCCGAAGCCTGAGCCTCAGCCCCCATCTCCCACCCATCCTGGCGGGTGAGCAGACAAGCCTCTCAGGCTGGTGAGAGACGGTCGGCACCGATCCTCTGTGCGGGAATCTCTCTGCTTTGCCCTCCGCACCCCTGTGGCTGCGCTCTCCTCCGTGGCTCTGAAACTTCCCCTCTCCGCCACCCGCAGTCTCCACCCGTGAAGGGCCTTCCTAGTGTGTGGAAACCTTTCCACCTTCACAGCTTCCTCCCAGAGAGGCAGGTCCCGTCCCTATTCTTTGTTTGTGTTTTTTTCATTTTTCTTTTGCCCTACCCAGGTACGTGGGGAGTTTCTTGCCTTTTGGGAGGTCTGAGATCTTCTGCCAGTGTTCAGTATGTGTTCTCTAGGAGTTGCTCCACGTGTAGATATATTTCTGATGTATCTGTGGGAAGGAAGGTGATCTCCTCGTCTTACTCTTCTGCTATCTTGAAGCCCCCTGTAGCTGAGTATTTAGTTCAGATGTTTCCCTGGCACTGTACCAATAGCATGTTTGATTACTCTTCCCTATTATTATTTTTCATCTAAAAGCTCTTTCTTGTTGTTTCCAAACCCATTTAATATTAGAAATTGTGCTGCAGTGTACTATGTATTCTATGTTTGTTTATGCTTTTGTTTTGCTATAAGTATAGTGAATATTATGATATATATATATATATATATATATAATTTTTTTCTGAAAAGGAAGTTTTGTCTATAGACCAAACATGAACATTCAATTCAAGTTAGTGTAAATGTTTATGATTTTTGTCTAACTTAGTTACGTTCCCTGATATTTATTTGAAAAACCTTGGTTAGATGAAAGAGATCTATATACTCATAAGCTTAATAATGAACGAGGCAATGTAGATTCAGTATTAAAAACCAAAACACACCCATTTAGGTCTTTGTGTTCCAAAATACACCCATTTAGGTCTTTGTTTTCAATGTATTTTCTTTTCCAAGTAGCCAGTTTTATGAGGTTAATATAAAATCAAAGTTATTTAGTTATTTGTTCTCAGTACATGAAAGGCAAAACATTTCCAAACTAAGTCACATTTTTACTGAGATAGACATCCTCAATATATTTATTTATTGTTCTCATGGTTGCAAGAAGAAAATATATGAAATCTATGAACAGTTTGCTTAGTATCTTATCAAATGATTATGGCAATACAGGTTTCTCGTGCTCTCTGAAACTAGAGTGCTTCTATGAAAACTTTCTCAAGCTGAAATGGTGTAAAGCAAAACAATTTTCACTTTTCACCTTTTTTTAGTAAAAGTGAAAATTCTCTTCACATTTCTTTCTGTTATCAGAAACAGGTACTAACATAGATCTTCCTTTTGTAAAAGTGAAGTGGCATAAAGCAAACTTTTGAAAGGCGAGGGATATCTGTAATCCAGTTGAGGATGTTAAATGTGACCATCTCATATTTACTGCAGGATGGCACTGCTTACCATCTTCTTTTGATTTAAAATGACTTCTTTCTTGTAAGTTGCTCTTTAGTAATTAAATATATTTGCTGTTTTTGATTCCAAGTCTGATGACATACAGATTAACATTTTCTGTGTTTTACTAGCACAAAATGCTTATGGAGTGAGTCCTTCAATTTTATACTAAAGTCCTTCATTTGAATTGGTAACATCGATGACTTAGACATATTTGTTTTGTAAGAGAACGAATGAATGAATGATCAATTTATAATCTAAATTAAACTGATGAAAATAGTTTCAGAACTAAAAATTGAGGTAATTACTCTCTTCTATTAGTACTGACTTTTAGTTCTTCTTTGAATACATATTTTGTCTATATGTGAACCTTAAAGTTTCTCAGTATTTTATTGTGTGCTAATGTATTAAAAATAAATTATTTACAGTTAAATACTCTATTATGATTTAAAAGCATTCTGTCTTTGAATGTGTATCTTAGATTTAAAATTCTTATGTGTGGAAGGGCAAATGAGATCCTTGTAGTTCTTGCTGTATATTTCCTAATTAAAAAAGAAAAATGTGGGCTTCCCTGGTGGCACAGTTGTTGAGATTTCGCCTGTCAATGCAGGGGACACGGGTTCGTGCCCCGGTCTGGGAAGATCCCACATGTCACGGAGCAGCTGGGCCCGTGAGCCATGGCTGCTGAGCCTGCACGTCCGGAGCCTGTGCTCTGCAACGGGAGAGGCTACAACAGTGAGAGTCCCGTGTACCCCAAAAAAAAACAAAAAAAGAAAGAAAGAAAGAAAAAGAAAAAGAAAAATGTTTTGCACAGGTCTATATAGAAGCTTTAGCTATATAAAATGTAAAATAATAACAATGGCAGTAATATAACTTTCAATACAATCATCTAAAAATGGCAGACTTAACAGATACAAATATGATGCTAGCATATTTAATGTGCTACGTGTGTCATCTTTAACACATGCCCAACGGTTGTGATGAAGGGTAAAACCAGGCTTTATGCTATTACTTGGATTCAGTTATAAGGGATTGTCCACCCAGAGCAGGTGGCATTGTATGCACTGTCCTATTTAAAAATCTTGCCATTTGGCACCTAGGCCCTGAGGCAGAATTCCAACCAAATTGTCAGTAGGAATGACGCCAACCTAACAGATGAACGGAAGGCGACAAAGCTGAGAGTCCATGTTCACGTATCAAATGTGTTTATTTACAGCAGGATTCCCAGTTATAAGTCTTCAAACATGTTCAGAAAAAACTGTGCCAACATGAAGAGGTTGCCCTGCCTTTAATCCCCCTAAATCAAGGATTAACCTTGAATTTATTTTTAGAGATGCAATTTAGCCACAAACCTCTGTTATCTTTTTAAGCTGGAGGAAGAATAGGTAGTTTTGGATTTTTTTTTTTAAGATTTATTTTTTATTTATTTAATTATTTTTGGCTGCATCGGGTCTTTGTTACGGCACGCGGGATCTTTGTTGAGGCATGCAGGATCTTTCATTACAGCGCGAGACTTATCTTTAGTTGTAGCATGTGGGTTTTCTCTCTAGTTGTGGCATGCAGGCTCCAGGGCGTGTGGGTTCTGTAGTTTGTGGCACAAAGGCTCTCTAGTTGAGGTGCACGAGCTCAGTAGTTGTGGCACCTGGGCTTAGTTGCCTTGCAGCATGTGGGATCTTATTTCCCTGATCAGGGATCGAACCCACATTTCCTGCATTGGGAAGCAGATTCTTTACCACTGGACCACCAGGGAAGTCCTGGATTTATGCATTTAATTACTCAATCCTTTTTTGTTTATCTGGTTGCTCATTATAAAAATAATAATTTAAATGCCATTAATTGAAAATTTTGTATTGATTGTATTCATACTAAACTATTGTTTATGAATGATACAGCAACATAACATATAGGACTAAGTTTTTTAAAAGGATGAAAGTTGATTTCCTTAATATTCCCACAATATTCACTCAAAGCTATAAGTAAGGCAATGAAAAATTACCTACGTTTCACCTTTACAAAAGAGTGAAAATTAATACTTCACTGGGTCATTTTACCCACAGATGACTCGATGAAAATGTGTGACAGGAATAAATTGCAAGTATTTTGTTGAGAGACTCAGTGTGATTGTTCTTAAAAATCTTGAGGAGCTTCCCTGGTGGCACAGTGGTTAAGAATCCGCCTGCCAGTGCAGGGGACACAGGTTTGAGCCCTGGTCTGGGAAGATCCCACATGCTGTGGAGCAACTAAGCTTGTGCGCCACAACTACTGAGCCTGTTCTCTGGAGCCCGCGAGCCACAACTACCGAGCCCACATGCTGCAACTACTGAAGCCCACACACCTAGAGCCCATGCTCCACAACAAGAGAAGCAACCACAATGAGAAGCCGGCGCAACACAATGAAGAGTAGCCCTCGCTCGCCGCCACTAGAGAAAGCCTGTGCGCAGCAACAAAGATGCAATGCAGCCAAAAATGTTTTTTTGAGTTATTTTTTTAAAGTATGTAACTAGGAAATGTTTTAGAGAAAACTGTTGGACAATTACTGTGTTTACTAAAATGGACTAATATGTAGTCCTACTTGAAGTTTAGTGGCTGTATAGTAAAATGTACTGAGACTAAGTCTGATTCTCAAAGGTAGTTAGTGCACTTAGTTATTGGTGTTCTCTTCACATAATTTAACAATTGACAGGGCAACAAAGTTAAAAAATAAATGCAAGTATTTAAAGGACACAGTTTACAAAGAAAATAAATACTAAGAGAAAGATCATTCTTTTAGCTGTTTCCAGTGTGAGAACAACATGAAGTTTCAAAAGGCAAAATTGCTGTAAAAGTAAAGCATCCAGCTGCTTTATAATCCATATGAAAGCCAAATGCTAATCTCTAGATTGTTTTACTAGATTGCCTCAACATAAGATGCCATTCTTATGGAAAACTTTATGATTTTGTGAAACAAGTAAAGCATGACAGTTATAGGAATCTTAGACAATAAAGATGTGCACAAAGAAAAATGGCTATCAGATCACTCCAAATACATCTGTCTTTAAAATGCAAATATTTTGTGCTATTTGTACATGTGTTCATATTAAAGTGAGATCACATAAAATGTGTTTAGTACTGAAATCTGTTTTTTATTTTTTTGTTTAAAATATATTGGTACCATCTCTTAATTTAAAAAACATACCTATTGCATCAATTTCAAATTAAGGGTATAGTTCAGGACACTTAGATTGTTTGTAATTTTGCATCGTTAAAAAAAGAAACTGTATAGTTCCTTTACTATAGCCTGGAGAACATGTTTAAGTGTTATCTTAGGTTCTAACCCTGTAGATGGTATTGCCTTACTTAATGTTACACATTTTTGTAAGCATTTTGAATTGCCCTCCAGAAAGTTAACTCTAGTAAAAACGCACACCAACAATTCATGAGAATGAGTTCCCCTACAAAACAAAAAACACTAGCTGTAATAAAAAAAAATTATCATTTACCATCTGATAAGAAATAAATAGAATGTCATTCAAAATATTTTTTTCTATTATTATGAATGACTGAATTATTTGGCCTTGGTTTTATTGGCCAATTTTATATTTTGTGATTCCTTTATTTGAATGTAAGATCCAATGGTAAAAAGTTTATTTTGTTTTGTTCAATTTTCATCTCCAGTAACTAGAACAATTTCTGTAACATAGGAGGCACTATCTTCAACTATTTTGTTTAAATTAAAAATTTTTGAAGCATCATTTCTGTTCTTTTTTCATTTCTACTGGCATGTTGGCATGTGTGTGTTGATTTGTGTTATGTGTGTTTCTTTTAACTGTAAAATTATTAATCTCTTGTCTGCCAAAAATGAAAGTTTATTTTTTCCCAATTACCTGAAATATGTTTATAGCATTTTATCTGCTTCCGTCCCTCCTTCTCTTTCTAATTTTTATCTTAAAATATATACTGTTAAATAGCTCAATCTGTTTCCTTTTGCCTTTGGAGTCATGCTTAAAAATCTGTCATTTTTAAAAGATGTATATTTAAATCCACGCTGGATATTTTTTTCTAAAAATGTGTTAGATAAATAGAATTTTCTCTTAATTTCTAACCTGTTATCCTAACACTATTTATGAATTAGCTCCTTTTTCCTGAAATTGAGTTATATATATACTACATATATTAAATATCTAGGAATGTTTGGCCCTATTTCTCTAGCTTTTGATCTATTCTATTGATATGACCATTTTTCCCCTAGTACCTTGTAGTTTTCATTCAATTGATAATGTGTTTTTATAGCTGATAAAGTCCTCTTTACTCTTGATTTCATCTACATGCTGTCTAAATTTTAATAAATATTCATTAAATATGAATTGCTCACCTTATTCTTCATTAAACATGTTTTGAGTTAGTCATCTTAGTCATTTTTTTTTTCTTCCATAAGCATTTGAGATTTATTTTGGAGGGTTTTTTTTTTTTCTTTTTTTTAGTGCCCTACTTGTTTTTTAAAAGAATGTTAATGCTTTGGTTAGAAAAGCAATTATACGCCAATAAAGATGTTAAAAAAAGATATTCCAATTTTAAATCAATAAAGGATATATTTTGCAAATAAACATATTTTGTATTTAGGTTAGGAAATTACCTCCATGTCTGTTGTGCCAGTCAACCTGCAGCATTACTTAAATTTAGTTATCTGGACTGTGAAAAATCTAAAATGCCATGTGGCTGCTGCCATTTCTCTTGTGCTTCCATCAGTTTGTTATGTGTTTCCTACCTTATTATTAAAAATATATTGGCCATGAGTATGTAAATATGAAGTATGTAAATATGTAAATATGAAGCTTGCTGCATATCCACGTATATGGAGGTAAAACTTCAGACACATAAGCATTTAGCTACAGATATCTAAAAATAATTTTCCTTTATCTTAAAATACTGTTTTGCAATCAAGAAAATGTATCATGAGGTAGAATTGTTTTTCACACAGGTAAAGTAATCCTAATCATAGTTAATGAGCAATATACACTTTCCAAAGCCTTTTATATCAGTGGCAGATGAAGAGTTCTTACAAAAGAATTAAATGTCAAGGCAAACAAGTATAAGGTTTGTATGGTCAAATCATACCTTTTAAGTGAGGATATTGTACTTGAAAGAGAAAATAACCTCCCATTCATGTACAGGCTATGCTGAATTCACATATGAAATGCTGCCTGAAAATGAGTGTAACATTTCAAAAAAGGTATGTTAGGTTTGGAAAAGCCAAGAGAACAAAAATGAAATGGTCAAGGGCAGGCAGTTGTTTTCATGGAGGATGCCCTTGAAGTTGCCAGGAGTGGGTTGTGGGGAGAGCCACACTGAGCTCCTCCAATTTTGGCACATATAACTGACAGTATCTCAGTCTCAGATGAAGTGCCACATTAACACAACCACACAATCTGTCACTTGTATTAGTCTAGATTGTCTAAGATGTAAGTATTGATAGGAAGTAAGATGTGCGGGACATTTATTCAGGGAAGAGGGAATGGAACCAGGCAAGTCTGGAAGAACCTTTGGACGATGATGGAAGTCTGACATCTTAAAGAAGAGAAGAAAGAAAGGAAGTGAAACATGTTTTTAAGAAAATTCTGGTAAAGGTATCAGGCAGTCCTGTACCAATGTCCCCACTTAGTGAAGTGTTTCCCAGAAATGGTCCATCTTAGTACATCTGTCATGCTCGGTCATTGATTAAGAGCAGCTGTGAGAATCACAACTTCCATCCGAACGGGTTCTGCATCTCATAAAAGGCAGCAACTGCTTCTGCAAGTCATATATGTAGGAGAGCCCATAGATATATTGGCATGGCAACCAAAGCATTTGACACCTGTCCCCGCCGTGTTTGTCCTTCTAATCTGGATGCCTCTTCTAACTCTCTTCTCTACAGACTTTCTGATTCTTTATTGAAGTATAAATTATAAAGCTCAGGGGTCAAGTGAGAGAATAAATATGTGTTGTTACATGATTAAAGTGTATGCACAGTGTGAATCATATAATATAGAGTTTGGGTAAATTTAAAATAGACATATTCAAATATATCCCAAGTAAAGAGGATCCTCTCAATTTAAATCAGTTAATGCGAAATTTCAAAGTAAAAGCTCTTTATGTAATTAGACAGCAAATTGCCACTAACCACTTTTGTTACATTTTAAATGCTTCTTTTTAATGTATTATTTATATGTTTTGTTCTTTATCAAGGGTTTAAAACTTTCTCCAAAGCACTTCTGAAAACTCTGTTTCAAAGTAGATTAGCTATTTTAACTTCTGTTATAAATAATGTAGTTACACTTTCTTTTAAATACAAGTTTAAGTTTATAGCTGATGGAAGCAGGAAGCTGATCACACTTCTCCTAAAAAAAGTGAATTTTTAGAAAAGCATATTGACCAAGAAACCGTTAAGAACTCAAGAGTTCTAATCATGGTGGTCAGGGGACTCTATAAGCCAGTGGTTTAGGGAAGCCTGTCTAGTTTCATTCCCATTCTTCATCCCTGTGGGAGAAGGGATGAAAGGATGCCAGAGCTCTTGGGGCACAGCTGATCCAGAGTGCCAGAAAAGACAAATTACAACTCTCAAGAGATGGGAAATAGTCACAGAAATGAATCACACTTGCTAAGGTGGTAATAGCTGATTGTTGTATGGTAAACAATTCCAGAAAGACTTCGTTGCCAAGAGCCTGAAGGTTAAGGAAAAACATCAGGCAGAATTTCTGACTGCCAATCTGAATTCCAGGTGAGTCAGAAGAAAACCTTGTAATAAAAGGTTATATGTATGATCAGGGTGAATTAGGAAGACAAGTTAAATAGGATTTAAAATTAATGTGCTGCATGTATATTGTCATTTCCTTAGTGAACTGGTTCTAGGGGAATGATAACCTCTTTTTATGAATTTTGAGTTTACTTAATTTATTAATATATTTTAATTAAAACACAAAAAATGGTGTATAACACCCTATTAGTAACCTAAAATACGATAAGGTTATTAGCCAACTGTCTTCCTGAAAATCAATCTCTGAAAATTCCCATTCTGCTGACAAACACATGTTTGCAAACTGGAATCTTGAACACACACGCTTGGGCACTTAGAGGGGAGCTGCCAAAAAGGAAACAAAGAAAATCAAACTTCAGTTATGAATGGAGAAGCAATGCAAAGAGTGCTATAACTTACTCACGTATGAGGGAAAGAAGACTGTATTCTAGTGGAACACACGAGGCCAGGATAAATCACATGACTGTTGTATATGACCTTCTTTCAATAATTAGGAGAAAAATGAATCAAAAGGAAAAACTATCTCCTTATTCTTTGTGAAATATTTAGAGAAAAAACAAACAAACAAAAAGCATGAAGCCTTACATAAAATGTTCCTTTCCATTAGTATTCATAACTGAGATTGTTTTGGTTAGTTTAATCCAGTTTTATACATTCCAGCTTGCTATATTTTAAGAAGATATTTAGCAATAAAAATGTCTGAACAATTAAAAAATATAAATTGCATCAATAGCATCAATTTAAAAGACATTAGGTTCATATCTCTATACATAAAATTCTAATATTAAGATGATTATGTGTATTTAACCACTTGCATGAAAGATTAATATAGATGTTAATTGCATGTTTTTGATAACTGAATGCAGTGGGAAAGGGCATGGGTATTGCAGTCACATCCATGTGGAGTTAAATCCTCTATATACCATGTATTCAATATCCGGATGCTGTCAAAATTCTGATTCTCTAACTAAGCTTCTACTTGTTCATCTATGCTATGGGGAAAATGATACCATTATTGTAAAAATTGGGGAAAAATTTCCGTGACTGTTTTTGAAGGTATCAGTACTCATGTGGTAACTATCCAACAGTTGTTTCCTGCATGTTGCAGAATAAGACTGAGTGCTGCTTTGTCTTATTTTAGAGCCACCTTCTAGTTAACTTAAGCTGTTGAGCTTTGTTTTTATGAGAGAGCTGAGGAACTGTCGTTTTTCCTCTCTCACTGCCACTTTAGTCTCTTTAGGAAAGTTTGCCTCAGTGGAATTTCTAGGTTCCATCCTTTCCAGGGCTGCATAAAAATGTGAAATATTATGGCAAAATGACACCAAAAAAACATAATTCAAAAAGATACATGTACCCTAATGTTCATCGCAAAACTATGTACAATAGCCAAGACATGGAAGCAACATAAATGTCCATCAACAGATGAACGGATAAAGAAGACATAGTTTGTGTGTGTGTGTGTGTGTGTGTGTGTGTGTGTGTGTACAGTGGAATACTACTCAGCCAAAAAGAAGAATGAAATAATGCCATTTGCTGCAACATGGATGGGCCTGGAGATTATCATACTAGGTGAAGTAAGTCAGACAAAGAAAGACAAATATCACATGGTATTACTTATATGTGGAATCTAAAAAAAAAAAATCATACAAATGAACTTATTTACAAAACAGAGATAGACCCACAGACATAGAAAACAAACTTCTGGTTACTAACAGGGAAAGAGGGGGAGGGATAAAATAGAAGTTTGGGATTAACATATACACACTACTGTATATAAAATAGATAATCAGAAAGTACTGTATAGCACAGGAAATTATACTCAATATTTTATAATAACATATGAGGGAAGAGAATCCAAAAAAAGAATAAATATAGATATAGTAATATATGTATAACTGAATCACTTTGCTGTACATCTGAAACTAACACAACATTGTAAATCAACTACACTCCAATAAATAATAACTAAATAATTAGACAACAAAAAATATAGATTTTTATCTAACTAATAGACATCCAGTAGTAGCATAACTAGATGACAGGCAAGTCACTGAATCCTACATTTTCACAATGGACTTTCATATTAGGACCATTATAGGCTGACACAACTAAATCTTATCTTTCACTTGCCAAAATTGAATTTTCATATAGCAGCTGTTAAAAAAAATTTGAACTATTGCATAGTGATATCATCCAGCCAACAGAACTCATAAAGTTTATAATATTGAAAATAAAAAAAAGATATGAAGAAATAATTAGGTGTGCTGAAAAAAACCACATCTTCAGCGTCAGTCAGATGGTCTGTGCTTCCATGTCTTCAAGCACTTGAAGCAGAACATATCTTTCCAAAAGCCAGATGTTGTATCAGTTATACAGACAGATTTAAGAAGAGCTCATTTATAAATGGTTCGTCTTTGTAATACCGCCTTAACCCTTAAATAAGCAGCAGGTGGCTGTTGATGTTGCCCTTACTGAAAATAAGATATTTGCTAGGAAAGCATTTTATGTGGTTTTATTAATTCCTTCAGCAAGTGTTTACTGACTATGTCCTATGTGCTAGGCATAGTTCTAAGCACTTGATACATAAGTTAACACAAAGGACAAGATCTCTGCCCTCACAGAGTTTACATTCTAGTAGAGAGAGACAGAAAATAAACAACACAAATATAACACACACACACAATTTAAGGCATTTACATAGCAGGTTAGAAGGGGATAAATGTCAGAAAATAAAAAGGTGGTCAGGGAAAAGTTTGTACTAGGTGTTGCAATTTGAAATAGAATAGTCAGGGTAAGACTCATTAAGTTGACATTTGAACAAAAATTTAATGGAAATGAGCTTAAAAACTCCTTTTTTCTTCTTTTTTTTTCTTTTCCAAAATGAAAAGATTTAGAAGTCCATTGAGATAGTTTTAAGTTTTCTTTCTGTTCCTTTATCCTCTTTTATTATAAAGAAGCTAAAAATTTGAAAAGAAAGAGCAACTCTAAGCCAAATAATATTCTGAATCGCTCAGGTAAATAGTGTAGTTTTAGAAACTATTCATTCTTCCTCGTCTTCTCATTTTCCTTTTTTCAAAATTCTAAGCCACCTCCTTCTATCTTATTCTTCTGTCACAGTCCTAAAATGTCTGCCTCCAGAGGGTGCATGAATAATCACAAAGATTCTTAACATGATCTCCTTATACAACTAAACCCATGAATGTCATGAAATATGGCAATGTCAATTCATCAGTTCACAAAGAATACCCATGATATGAAATCTGCACAAGACAGTAAATCCATGATTGGATTATATATTGCTAAGCTAAGGATAATATTTTATAAAATATAGGTACCTTTATGCAATGATATTATACTTCATAATATCAATACATTTATGAAGTGATATTATAGGTAATATTTTGCTGGCCTTAATGCTCAGAAAATAGAGTATATTTTACATAGGGAAATATTGACTTTTTTTCTGTTTCTATAATTATCTAGCAACAGTATTGTTGGAGAGGAAAATCTCTGGGACTGAGATTTCTCTGGATTAAATTAAATAAAACATATCAGAAAATGTATGTATCAAAGATCACTGAATCCTGTATTATTTTAGGATTATGTTTGTTTTTCACTGTGTATATCAACATGAAAAGTTGGCTGCTGCTTTTAATGTGTAGCCAGTAAAAGGAACTGTGATGAGATGAATATTTCGGCTTAAAAAAATTGTCTTCTAATATGAGTCAACATTAGAAGAGATCAGTAAGCAAGGAGACCCCTTAATGAATCCTTGCTGTACCTTTTGAAAACCACATATCTAAATATAAAATACATAAGAGCTCCAGTTTTCTCTAGAGACAGACTTTGCTATTTCTTTTCCTGGGCTGGCTGGGTGAGCTATATTGAAAGGATATGTCAACCTTTCTTGCTTGGCTTTGGTCAACTGTGACACTTGCTTTAAAACCATGAAAACTGCTGTGCATGCTGCTATGTGTAAATGTGAAACATATGAAAATGTGAGAACATAATTTTACATACCACGATTTCAAGCTTTATTATACTGTCTCTAGCTCATTGCTTCTTAAAGGATCAGAAATGGAGTTGCAAATATGTCCCATTATTTGTTCTATGTTAATAGTTTTCCAATATGATTTCTTCCTAGGTTTGAGACAATGTATTCTGACATATCTTTGGAAAATTGGACATCTGCAATAGAGTGTTATATATGAAAGAATAACATCCATTACATTTATAGATAAGCAGCTAAATCATTATATCTTGCAATCTTTGTGTAGTCCAGATGTGTGATATACTGATATTACATTCTTTTCATGTTGCTTCTTACTCTGAATACATAACCCAAGAACTTGTCTGCAATAATCTACTGTTTTATCTTTTATCTGCACATTTGAACTCTAATGTCTGCTGGATCAAACACTTCCTTTCATTAATAAGATGAAAAGATTTTCCATCTATTATTCTCAATTTAAAAAATAAACCAGTGTATTGTGAAGATTAGAGGTAAAAAGCCAGAGATTCCAGAGTATTCTGTGAGTTCTACATAATTATCAGGAATGTATATTGCATTTGAACTTGAAGCACCTTACTGTAAAATTTGACTTTTTGTCTTGAAAAAGACTGAATAGCATGTTAAAAAACAAAGAGAGAAAAGAAACACAAAAAAACAAAAAAAAAAACTTATCTTCAAAGGTAGTGCTGATTGGTGTAGATGTTTCAATTTTCAGTGATAATACAGGAGTAAAAGAAATTCAAAATGACCTTTAGAGTTATTTTTGTTCCTTAGCACACCACCAAACCCTTACTTCTATTCCTTTATTTATGGTACAGTGTATGAAATCATAGCATAGATAAATAAAAAGATCAACATTGAAGTACTCTTCCTTTTTGATAATTACATGATAGCTAACTTCAATGACTAACATTTTGTTATAAAATGTTAATATAAATCTCCAAAATAGAATCCAACATTAGTAGAGAGCAAATATCTTCTGAAAAATAATTCTATGCATCCAAGGAAAAACATCTATGCTTTTTGGACTTTATATCACAGGAAGTAAAAGCTTTAGGATGTGTGTAAGAGATGAGATTTTGTTTTGTTTCTGTTTGTTTTCTGAGAATGAAGGTCCAGAGAGAATGGTTGTCATTCTCGCTGCTGCCAGAGAAAGGGGAGCCTGTAAAACTATGTCAGATTTAATGTTCCTTAAAAAATACTCGAGTCTGGAGGCTAGTCTTGTCTCATCCTTCTGTCTCTTCCCTTAATGACTCCATCTACATTGTCTTGTTTTTCATTATATAATCTTACTTTTGAAATGCTGTTTTTTGAGTATGGTACAAATTCCTTCATTGCTTTTACTCCTCTCTTGATCACCTGTTCAGTTTCTTTCTTGGGCTCATTTTATGTCAGATTTTTTGTCCTATCTTTGTCACAACAAATTATCTCCCCCCACCTGTAAACTGTCAAGCAGCCTCACTCCTAAAAGCCAACATAAACTGATAAGGAAATGAAAAATGTTTTGCCTTGCTGCCCGTAGGCATTAAGACTTCACTGATCTTTCATTAATTGGTTTGATGATTTTATTCTGATGTCTTCCTATCAACCTACTTTTTTTTTTTTTTTTTTTTTTTTTTTGCGGTACACGGGCCTCTCACTGTTGTGGCCTCTCCCGTTATGGAGCACTGGCTCCGGACGCGCAGGCTCAGCGGCCATGGTTCACGGGCCCAGCCGCTCCGCGGCATGTGGGATCTTCCCGGACCGGGGCACAAACCCGTGTCCCCTGCATCGGCAGGTGGACTCTCAACCACTGCGCCACCAGGGAAGCCCTCAACCTACATTTTGCATCAGTATTTTCTCTTACATTGTAATTGTGTACAAGGCCGAGATTTGCCTACATGTTTGTCTTTGAACATTGCAATTAAGCAATTAATAGACATCTTTTCTTGTTAATGAGTTTGTTGTTCCATGCGATGCAATATCATTTCACATCCAAACATACTTGTGAGGGAGGTGAGACGTTGGAAAAAGATTGCATAATTTGCTCATAGTCACACATTTATTAGTAGATCTAGACTAGATGGAGATGGTTTTCATTTTTTTGTCAGTTAACAGCAAAACATGTTTGTTCAAATAAATAGTTGTTAATGCATAAGTTTATTTATTAGGCTGACCTTTATTTTACTATTTTATCTGATTTTTCCTTTCTAGAAAGCACCACCCCACGTAGATCTCATAAGAAGTGTGCCTCAGCTTTCTCATTTCTAAGATGAGGATTTATTAAAAGTAAATATAAGCAGTTTAAAAAATATTCTTTCATAGTTTAAAATAATATATGAATGAAAAGTGCTGTTAATATCATTTCTTGAAAGTCTGCCTTAAAGTTTTTCCTATGTATTTTTTTAATTGCTTGGTTATACACTTTAATTCTCATTTGTTTGCTAAAGGAATATTTACTGATATGCTACTATGTTTCAGAGACTCATGGGTGCTGAGAATACAGCAGTGAACAGCAGATAAAATTCCTGTCCATTCTAGTGGTAAGACTCAGAAAAATAATTAAAGAAAGAAATTGAAGCATGCATATATTAGAGAATAATAAGAGAAATAAAGAAAAATACAGTGGCTATGAGGCTTAGGGGGTGATGAGTCAGTGGAAGTTTTCCATTTTTAATAAGAAGATCAGGGAAGTCCTCCTTGGGAAAATGGCCTTAAAGAAAAAGTCTGAAATAAGGGTGATTACTGGGGGCAAATTATAAATGGCAAATGAAACAGCAAAGACAATTGTCCTGAGACAGTATTGTACTTGTCTTATTTGAACAATAAGAAGACCAGAAGTGTAATGTAGCTAGAGGGGAATAAGGAAAGAGTAGTGGGGCATAAAGCCAGAGGTGTGAAGCGGGGAGTGTCATGTAGGGGCTTTGTAGAATTTGGACTCTGGCCCTCTCTTTTATATGATAGGAAGATATGGAAAGTCTGAGCGAGGTTCACTCTGCCTATTGTGAGATCAAGAAAACAAAGAGGAACAGAAAGGAATCAAGAAGAACAGTTAGGAAGCTATCACCCATTGGCCAGGTCAGAGAGGATGATGGTGTTGACGAAATGGCAGTGAAACAGGCAAATTTTCAATGTGTTTTAAAGATAGAGATGACAGTATATCCTGATGGGTTTAATGTTGGTGGGAGAAGAAGACAGGAGCCTAGAACATCTACAAGGGTTTAGGCCTGGAAAGATGGAAGAATGGGGTTGCCCTTTATTGAGGTATAGGAGGAGCCATTTGTATGTGGGGGGTTGGTAAGTGTGATGATGTTGGTATATGTGTGTGTTGGGGGGAATTTATAAAGTTTCTTTTATTGATAAGTGTAATATAATTATTAGATCAAGTTCTCTAGTCCAGCCTATTACCTTCATTCACCCCATAAACACTTAGTTGTCAGTTTCTTTCTTTCTTTTTTTTTTTAAAGAAGATGTTGGGGGTAGGAGTTTATTAATTATTTTTTATTTATTTTTGCTGTGTTGGGTTTTTGTTTCTGTGCGAAGACTTTCTCTAGTTGTGGCAAGCGGGAGCCACTCTTCATCGCAGTGCGCAGGCCTCTCACTATCGCGGCCTCTCTTGCTGTGGAGCACAAGCTCCAGATGCGCAGTCTCAGTGGTTGTGGCTCACAGGCCTTGTTGCTCCGCAGCATGTGGGATCCTCCCAGACCAGGGCTCGAACCCATGTCCCCTGCATTAGCAGGCAGATTCTCAACCACTGCGCCACCAGGGAAGCCCTGTCAGTTTCTTTTGATTTTACATTGGTCTGCTCTCTGGATCCCATGTCTCCTTCCTATACGCACTGACTAACATTGCCCTTCAGTCCTTCTTGCCTGAGTTATTAAAACAGCCTCTGAATCGTCTCTCTGCTACTCACCATTACTCTATCGTGTTCCTCTCAAGCACTGAAGTCAGATTAATATTTTGAAATGCTGTAGAGATTATGATGCTATCCAGCCCAAAGATGTTCAAAGACTCACCCTCCTTTCCCTACCCATTTCCGATCCTGGTATTCAAGACAATCCAAAATCTGACCCCAAACTTATATCTTTTAAATTTACTTCACGTTAGTACTCTTCACTAATTACAGTTCTATCAGTTGAATAGTTCCTTATGACAGGAATAACCAACTTCCTCCTTACCTTCAACCCATTTTCATTTGACCAAAACCCTTTGAATTAGAGGTCAATGCTAATTCTCTCACCTTAAAGACATACTCAACTCCTGCCACCAATAGGGAGTAATCAATCTCTACTCAAACTCTCATTTTTATTTTTTTATACTAATTATTTATGTCCATGAGTTTAAAGTTGTATCTTTCCTTATAAAGTGATTCCTCCAGAGAAGATCTTACTTGGCTAGAAAAGATAATCCAGCTAGAGATGGACCCTTCTATGGTCAAGGTGTACAAATTGCTGCATAACAGTGTAACCGATACTGGTTTTTAAGACCAATGCAATCATACCACTGCAGTCGATGTCAATTAAATTCTTAAGATATTGAATGCATTTGTTTTTTAATTTCACTTACCTCATTTGAATTGGAGAAATGAAATTGTTCATAATATCAACAAGAGAGGATTATCTTTACAAATGGAAAAGATGCAGTATTTTAATCCTATATTGTACCCATGCAACGGTATTCCTATGATTGTGTATCTTGAGATAAATTTTGATACACATTAGATAATAGGCCCCATAGTCAAAAGGAAGCAAAGACTTAAGTTTTTCACAGAAATGACCTTTCATTACAAGAATTATTTTAAATGTCTATTCTTATCATCAAAAACTTAGTCTAAAAGGAGGAAAAAATCAATAAACCTATTTAAGGATGGTGAGACAAAGTAGATGACATAGTTGGAGCAGTTAAGCGCAGAGGAAGATGGAAAGAGTGTGCGTTAATTTGGACAGTAAAAATTATCAAATGTCCTGCCATTTTAAATGTTATTAGGACCAAATCTGAAGAAGTACATAACCTTTCAATGAGTCCAAGTTAAATATTCTAACTTAAAAATAGTATAGTTGTAGGAATAAGTGCAGTCAAATTTGCACAATTATCAAATAATTGTGATAGAAATCAAATAAGCAGGTTTAGAAATAAACTCAGATGATACAAATGCCACTTAAAGGGCTTAACTGAACCAAAGCAAACTTCCTTCATCACAGACTAGAACTTGTGGGCAGAAGGGCTTGAAGATGCCCAGGATCCGTATTCTATAGACCCAGTGGAGGCAAGTACTTGACCTACAGGATGACTGGAAACATCATAGGGGCTGGGCACTCTTCAGGCCTCTTTTCCAGCAAGAGACCTCTCTCATTTTTATTTTTATAGGGCAAGCTTGAGAGAGTTCTTGATAGAAGCAAGAAAAAAGCAGTATGTATTTGGGCACCAAATAGCCTGAACTAGGATACCGAATCTTTAAATGTGTTACTAAGAATATTCGATGCATAGACCTAAGACTACAGGAAGTTGGAATCAGCTGTGGCTTCTTCAGCAGGAGGGAGGGAGAGCCCCCAGTCTCAACTATCACATTGGCAAAGAAAGTGCTCCTGGAGCCATATGTGGACAATAATTCTTGTCTATCTACAACCCTGCTTGTCTATCTACTAAGCCCCTCTGATGAAATCTCAGAGCCAAAGCTAGGGCTTTTCGTAATAACCAGGCTGCAAGGTGAAGAAGAAAGCCACCGGTGTCATAGAATGTTGAATCTATGATAGGCCTTTCAAAAAAAATTAATTTCACACCTTTATAGGCCCAAAGAGGTGAAAAGGTTTGACGAAGGTCACTCAGCGACCCTATCACTGTCAGAACCTTGACGAGACGTGAAATCTCTTTTTGTTTTTTCTATACAATCTTGAATGAAATCTTGTGGAGAAAGAAAGAGAGAGAATGAAAGAGACAGGAAGGAAGGGAGAAACGGAAGATGGAAGAAAAAAGAAAATAGCAAAAGTAACTCAGCGTGTAGTCTACTTTAATCTACATGAAAAGACAACCCACAGGATTATTAAATTAGAGAAATTCAGATCTTCATTCTGACTATGGCTGAAATTCCCAGAGTTGACAAATGTTAAAGAAAAATGTTTTCTATCCTTAATCTTTTGCATATCTCCACTCTTAATCTGAGCCTTAGCCCAAACTTTTGTATCACTGGGCCTGAATTTCCTGAACTGTACTTTGTGGAACATGAACTTTATGATATGCCAATATTAATAATACTGTCTCAGGAGACAAACTGGGGGGAAACCTGTAAAAAACTAACAATTCACTCAAATTGATTGCCCAATTCTACTTCTAAAAATAGCAACAATCTTCAAAAAATTTACCTTTTCATTATTTAATTGTCCTGACAGGATGGTTACTTCAGCAACAGGGCTCCATTTCAAATTCTGATAATTAATATAAGCAACTATTTAAAACATAATAACGTTATTTTTATAGAGGTAATAAAATTCTGATAATTACACAAACGTAAGTTTATGAAGAAAGATCTTTTTATACATTGTTTTAAATTCTCATTTGGGAGTTTCTAAGACAGTTTTTTTTTTTTTTATTACTGGTACACGGATTTTAGTTGCAAGTTTTTTATTTATGAGAAATGATATTGCTCTTAGGAGATATTATGGCACTAAAATATCCAGAATCTACTCTAGCTTCAGTGACATATGCTATATGAAATATGTGTATGTTAGCTTTATGAGACATCATTAACTCCTTGTCGGAAAATATTATAGTTTATAAGCAGACTAAAACTCAACGCTTATTCTTTATGAGCATTTTTTCCTATAGGTTATTTTTCAGAATATTTAAAATAATATTTGCTTAATTCAGTACCACTTGTTCCACTTTGTGTTCTCTGTATATTTTAGCCACAAATGTAGTTTGATCAAACAGAAACTTTCATAAGTTGAAAGTTTCAGATATTGGAACTACCTGAAATTCAATATGACTTCAAAAGAAATAGATCAATAATGATCTGTAATTTGTGTGCCTTTGTTCAGCCATTCTGTACCTACCAGAGAAACCTCTGCATTCACTGTCTTTCTGATATGCATTATTCAAAGCTCAGTGCATTTGCAAATGCTCACTGAAGCCCTCAGGAATGTTCTCTAGCTATTAGCTCCTTTCTTTGGGTGGGGGGTTGGGGGGTTATTAAAGCAGTTATGTTTGTAAGGATAAACATGATTTAGAGGGTAGAGGAGATAGCTGACATTTTTAGTTTTTGATGGCTCTAAAACTTGTTTAATATGAACTATCTTTACCAAAAATATAAGCACATTGTACATATTCTAATCTCTGAATTTTAACTTAAAATGTAACTATACCTACACATCTATAAATATAATTCAAACATATAACCAAGTGTCCCATCCACTTGAGATAGTGTTGTCAATATGGGTCAAAATACATTAACTCATCCATTGTCCCACATACTCACATACAGAGAGTAATAGTTAATCTGGCCATGCAACTGTTTTTCTTTTAACAACAACATACTTTTATATTCAGCTTCAAAACCTAAACAATGAAAATGTGTTTTTACTCTATAAAACATATTTGTTTCCATCCTGAGATGATTTGATTCATTCATATATTTTTTTTCTCTAATTAGTCCCTCATTGCTACCACAGTCATTTCCAGCTGAAGTTAAATTTGGATTTGGAGAGCTGAGCATGATATCGAAGAATAAATGTAAAGACCAAGAGGGTTGTTTAATTTAGAAATAACAAGTTGGATTCTTTAATATATAAATAACTCAAGCCTTCAGAATTAATGATCACCTAGATAGGAATTCTCAAATCTCTTTACATATTGGAATCATTTGGGATACTTTATACAAATATAGATGCCCTGTACAATAGATACATGCTGTACTTGGCCTTTAAGGTATTAGGTGCAAGTATGATATAAAAAGATCCCAGGGGACACTAAATGTGTTGATAAAATTGAGAACCTGTGATTTGGATGAGATTATACATGATCATTGAAGCCATGACTCAGGGTGAGATCCCTTAAGAAAAGCATCTAGACTAGAAAGTGAAAGGGTTTAGGAATGAGCCTGAGTTTTTTGTTCCAAGGGTGGGTGGATACTACTGATCAAGCACCAAAGATTAAGAAGAGCTTCCTAGCAAAGTGGGAGAAATCCTTGAGAACAGGACTCAGTAACCAAGAGAGAAGAGTGTGTCATGTTTGTCATAGCACTGGCCACTGCTGACAACACCATTAAAATGAGGGTCAGGGCTTCCCTGGTGACGCGGTGGTTGAGAGTCCGCCTGCCGATGCAGGGGACACGGGTTCGTGCCCCGGTCTGGGAAGATCCCACATGCCACGGAGTGGCTAGGCCTGTGAGTCATGGCCACTAAGCCTGCGCATCCGGAGCCTGTGCTCCGCAACGGGAGAGGCCACAGCAGTGAGAGGCCCGCGTACCGCCAAAAAAAAAAAAAAAAAAAAAAAATGAGGATCAGCATAGAATTTACAGGTGGCTTTGGGATAACTGTGTTGTTGGGAGCAGAAACCGATTGCAAAGGATGTAAAAGGCAAACAAATAGAAAATGTGGACAACAAGAGAGAATGCAGATTGTGAAAAGGAGGGAGATGTATAGTCAGTTGAGGAAATGGAGTTGAATCTTAAGAAAGGTGATTTTGTTTTTAAGATGGAAACAATAAACATATTTAAAGTGTTGAAGTAAGTTATCTAATGAATTAAAGATAAAAGAGAGGGAAGGTAAATATGATAGTGTAGAGGTTCCTAAGAAAGCAGAGAGGCTTGTGGTTGTGATGGATAAAGGTAGAGGTGGAGACGCATAGACATTTAGGCTGCTAAATGAGATGTGGTACATATATACCACGGAATGTTACTCAGCCATAAAAAAAGAATAAAATAATGCCATTTGCAGCAACATAGATGGACCTAGAGATGATCAAACTAAGTCAAGTAAGATAGAGAAAGACAAATATCATATGATATCACTTATATGTGGAATCTGAAAAAATGATACAAATGAACTTATTTACAAAACAGAAATAGACTCACAGACATGGAGAACAAACTTACAGTTGCCAAAGGGGAAAGAAGGGGGAGGGATAAATTAGGAGTTTGGGATTAACAAGTATACACTACTGTATATAAAACAGATAGCAAGATCCTACTGTCTAGCACAGGGAACTATATTCAATACCTTATAATAACCTATAATGGAAAAGAACCTGAAAAATTATATATATATATATATATATATATATATATATGTATATATATATATATATATATATAAAATATGTGTGTATATAAAACTGAATCACTTTGGTGTACACCTGAACATTGTAAATTAACTATACTTAAATAAAAATAATGGTTAAAAAAAAAGAAAATAGAAATACTCAAAAAAAAAAAAAAAAAAAAAAAGCATTTGGATTACCCACCAGTGGTATATTAGTAAACCATGGATTTTTGGAGAAAAATAAAACCTGACTTTTTAGCACTTGCTTAGGGAAAAAAAAAAAAAAAAAAAAAAGCGTATCACATTTTTTTCTCCTGTAAGTGACTTGTTCAGGCTTCAGAGAGGATTTCAATGTGTCTCCTGAAATTGTAAAATTCACAAATTCGACTCAGATTTGAACTGATCTACTGTCTTATACATTGAGGGGTGATGGGTTTGGTCTCTTCTTTTAAATTAATATAACATATTTGGAGAGTAGCTAGTTCATTTTAAAACATGCTCTCTTTTAGCTGTAGAATGTTTGCCGCAGCAAAACGCAGAGCCTCGAACTAGGTTCAGCGCTGCTACCTCATTAGCATGTTGCTCTAATGGCTTTAATTGGCCTATTTCCCATAAGTTTAGCTATATAAGCATTTCCATAAAACACTCTATTATAAATGTTCAAGTGAATTAAGATGTTGAGCTCCAGGACTGTGGATATTTTGAAAGAAAAATGAATTCTTAGACCTGTGTTATACATTTCCTATATAGTTTCCTGTGCTTGCAAATCATGACCACAAAAAATGTTTAGAACATAGTTGCTTACTATAGACATAGAGGAAACACAAATTATCTCAAATACATAAATGCAAAAGAACTAAATCTATTGTTACAGTATCTACTGGATTTTGTGAAAAAGGATTTCTCTCTGGATATAATGCATATTAAAAAACCAGAGTGTGAGAATGTGGTCAGTTAGGTATGATATTTTCTTTACACTGAGTTGGAAAAATTATCTTACTATCTGTGTATTATACTGAATTTCAAGCACATAAAGCAAGCAAAACACTCCTTGGGATAAAAACAGCTTGTGCACCATTTAAAGCCAAGTATATTTTTGTGAAATAGAATGTAATCGCTTTTAAAAATGTGTAATATTGTCTCTTAAAGGCAAATGCTATGCCATTCACACGAATTATAAATGAAGGACCCAGGTTAAGGACTAAAGAAAAAAAATCAATCTTGAAGAAATTGCACTCACAAATAGCATCGTTTCACATAATTTTTAGGTCTACAGATCAGGTGCCTGTCTAATATTAGTATAATGCACCACAGGCTGTACAGCTAAGTTATGTTCCAGTGAACAAATCCAGGATTTAAGATATGTCATCTCAGTGATTGCAGCTAGTCTTAAAATATGTTATTTTTCCCCATGATTGGCTTGTTTTCAAGTATCTGATCCTTTCATTCACCACATGAATTACCTTTAAGTACTTATTCACATCTGAGATGGAATACAGACTGTATGACAAAGATCATCTGTGTCTTAACATTTCAACCTGCTTTTATTTTTGACCTATTTCATTAATGACAGACTCCTGTTGCACCAAAGGATATTCTATCTAGATTTTATGTTAATTAACATAAAGGTTTACTTTTATGTTTTGACATGCAGTGTTGCAAAAGGAATCAAAGTCACTGGCAGACATCTTGCAAACTGTTTCAATTATTCTATGTACTTTAGGCAGTTAGCATAACATGTTTCTTCATGGAGACTGTGATTTCAAAGTGTAGCCATGAAAACAAAAACAGAGCAGTTAGAATTGCTCTGTCAAGCTACTTTTTGTCAATTCATTGCATTCTTTGAAGAATTATTTTCTACCTCCATCTCAGTTCAGCATCTCTAATAATAACTTACAATAACAAAATCTTGTAATAATTTTAGAAGGGAGTCTTGTTTAAAAGAGTTGAAATGCATTGAGTGTTTTCGTGCAGGACACAGCTTAGCACGTCATAGAGGCAATTCCATTTGATCTTGACCATGACCCAGCATTAACATGTCCACTGAGGAAGAAGAAACGAATGCTTCAAGACTTAAGAATGTTTTCCATAGTCAGACAATTAGGAAATTGCAGAGTGAAGGCTCCCCTTATATCTGTTCAACAACAAAACATGGATTTTATTTAATGTGAAATTGTATATGATGTTATAGGATGGATTTACATCTATTTTCTGGGATCATAGGCAACTTCAGTTTTAGATTTCTTTTTCTTCTATCATTGGCAGCAATAGTTATAATTACCCACAATTATAACACTAATTACTATTATTATGAATAATTAGTGTTTTATCTAAATTCAGTCTGTTTAAGTGGATTCATCTGAAATCAATGGCTTCTACTTAGTGGTGCAAGACACAGCATCATATCTCCAGCTTCTTCTATGTTTGCAGTAGAAAGATGGTTTTTACCTTCCAACCATGCCCTGTTTTTCTGCATAAAATGTGTTCAGTCATGGGAAGTTTCCTGCATGTTTCTGCTCAGTTAAAGCCTATAACCACAGAGAATTCCTCATAAATCATAGCATCTCTATGCTGGAGTAAAATAAATTTCGAATATACATCAGATAAGCCTTGAAAACAGATTATGAAAAGAATAGACTTTGAGTAAATGACTGGAAACAGGGATTTTCTTTTAGCCATGCTGGGGGGATAAGAAGAAGGTTGAGAATTGGTGTTGCTTTGTTATAAGTAAATAATTGTTGGGTCTTTTTAAAGTCACAATTAATGATTTTGAGTGCAACCATCTTCTTTCTTTTATTTGCTTCCTCTAGATGCATAGGAGGCCATAGCTATGATTCTCTCAATAATGTATTTAAAGGAAAAGATAGAAAGGAAAGAAAAAAAAGTAAAAGGAGAGGAGAGAAAAAGAAAAGAGAAAGGGAGAGGGGGAAGGGGAGAAAGGAACAACATAGTCTTATGAGACGAAGGAAACTTGAAAAGTAAATTTTACTAATCACAGAAACATCATAGGAGAGAGGATTGCACTTTTTTAATATAACAATCAAGACCGTTTTATTAAAGTCAGATGAAATTTTGATCTGAGGATCTGAAGGGAGGTTTTCTTTCTCCCAGAGTTTCTGCTTGGCTTTTCATTTGTCCCAAGCTAAAAGAGGGTGGGTAGCTGGAGGCAGTTTGTAGCTGAGGACCAAGACACCAAACCCCAAATGTCACAAGGGATCCCAAATCCCTTGTCC